>NC_136474.1:15748864-16948864 GCF_902686455.1 Sciurus vulgaris | reverse complement strand
AGCAAATAAGTTCAGCAAAGTAGCAGGATACCAAATCAACACACATAAATCAATAGCTCTTCAATACACCAATAATGAACCCAATGAAAAAAGAAATCAGGAGAACAATTTCATTCACAATAGCCTCAATAAAATAAAGTACTTAGGATTAAATCTAATCAAGGAGGTGAAAGACCACTACAGTGAAAATTATAGAGCACTGGAGCAAGTAATTGGAGAAGATTCTAGAAAATGGAAAGACTTTCCATGTTCCTGGGTAGTTAGAATTAATATTGCCAAAATGGCCATAACACAAGAAGTGATATACAGATTCAATGTAAAACCCATCAAAAAAGCAATAACATTTTTCACAGAATGAGAAAAAACAGTCCTAAAATTAATTTTGAAGAAAAAAAGACCCCAAATAGCCACAGCCATTCTAAGCAAAAGGAGCAATGCTGGAAGCATCTTAATACCTGGTTTTAAATTATACTACAGAGCTATAGTAACAAAACCTGCATGGTCCTGGCATAAAAGCAGACACACAGACCAATGGAATAAAATAGAAGACCCAGGGCCAAACCCACACAGATAACAGTTGTCTGATCCTTGACAAAGGAGTCAAAAATGCACATTAGAGAAAAAACAGTGCTTTTAACAAATGGTGCTGGGGTAGCTGGTTATCCACATGTAGAAGGAGGAAACTAGATTGCTGCCTCTCACCTGCACGAGAGTCAACTCAAAGGGGATCAAAGACCCAGGAATGAGACCAGAAAGTTCAACTGCTAGTAGAAAACAGGGTCGACACTCCAACCTACAGGCAACAGCTTCCTCAGTAGGACTCCTAAGCTTGGGAAATAATACTGAGAACTAATGAATGGGATGGCATCAAATTAGACAGCAATGCAGCAAAGAAAATAAGAACATGCAAAGAGAACCTACCCTGCGGGAGAAAATCCAGGCCGGCTCCTCTGCTGACAGAAGGTTAATATCCAAGTACATAAAGAACCCAAAAAACTTAGCATTGAAACAAACAACTCACCCAGCCAAGAAATGGGCAAATGAGCAAAACAGACGTTTCTCAAAAGAAGAAATAAAAATGGTCAACGAATGCATGAAAGAATGTTCCAGATCTTCAGCAATCAGGAAAATAAAACTACATGGTTTCCTCTCACTCCAGTTAGATTAGCAGTTAACAAACTAGAAACACTACCCTGGTGAGGATGTCGGCGGAAAGGAACACTTTGCACACTGCTGGTGGGACTGTGAATTAGTTCAAGCACTTTGGAAATCAGTATGAGGGGGAAGGGAAGTGGGGAATGAAATTGACCAAATTATGTCATGTGCACATATGCATGTGTCACAATGAATCCCACTGCCATGTATAATTCAGTGCACCAATTTAAAAAAATAAATAAAAAGGACACATGGAGTTCTATCAAGTAGTCCCAACCTTTTTTTTTTTTTTTTTTTTTTTTGGTACCAGGGATTGAACCCAGGAGCACTTAACCACTGAGCCACATCCCCAGCCATATTTCATTTGGAGACAGGTCTTGCTGACTTGCTTAGGGCTTTGCTAAGTTGCTGAGGCCGCCTTTGAACTTGCCATCCTCCCACCTCAGCCTTCAGAGCTGCTGGTGACAGGTGTGCACCACCAGGTCCGGCCCAACCATCCTTTGATTCAGAGACTTTAAACTGCTGACCTACAGGGGACAAAAAGAAGTCCGCCTACACAGTCACTTGCCTTGTTGACTCACACCGTGCTTTTTATTTCAGCAATGGCCGACTTCTAAAATGTGGGGAAATGTGGCCCTGGAGAAGTGACTTTCTAACTGAATGATTGTGTGGGGATGAGCCCAACTGTGTAACTATAGAGATCTCATTTTAAAGATTTAAAAAGGGGAGGAAATGGCTTTCTGACTTCTCTTTAACAGACTGAAAACTGGAAACACCGGGTCACTTTCTCATACAGCCCTTGTCCTAGGTGGCCCAGCCCCCCTGGGGGCTGCTCCCTGTCTCCTTCCAGCTCCGAGTTCGAGTTTCAGAGGGAAAATGAGCGCCGCAGTTGGCCAGCTGTGTGTGGTGATGTCTTAGTTCTGCATGTGACGCCCAGACCCCAGCTCATTTCGAGTGGCTCTCTTCTGGGGACTGGAGCTGCCACAAGCCGGATAAGGATGGGCCTGGAGGCCGGCCAGGCTCCTTCCTCTGTGGGGTGCCTGTCCACGCCTCCCAAGGGATGTCCTCTGACCACGTGGGCCGCAGGTTAGCTAAGACTTGCTCAGATGCCAGCGCTGGTGCCGGGGGACGCTCCCAGTGTGAAGGAGGCCCACGGTCATGCACTGTGAGTTTCACCTCCACACGTGTAAACGATTTTTCTCGCATTCCTCATAATCATTTTATTACCTATTAAACGCAAGTTCCAGGTCCTAATCTTTCCCCCTATGACCACTGTTGGCAAGGCAGGCCCCTCCATCAGCCCTGACCGGCCAGTGCTGGGGGCTGGGGGCGGAGTCCTTTGTCCAGGATCAAGGCGTGTCCTCACTCCAGTGTGGCTCCAGGCCCCCAAAGGTCGGAAGCCGTGGGGCTGAACCACCTGGGCTCAGTTCTGCTCCTGGACTTCCAGTGAGTGCAGCCTGTGTTTGCTCAGGACCTCCAAGCCTGGCCGGAAGGGGCACCGCAGCACTTCTCTGGATCCACCCCGCAAGAAGGGCTGCCCACCCCCATTGGTCAGTTCAGCAACAGGAGGTTCCAAAGGGAAGGTGGCCCAGGTAAGCAGGTCCTCCTGGTGCAGAAGTTGGAAGGCTTTGGAATCAGGCAGATTTGGGGGTGCCAGCTTTCCCTCCCTCCTTCCTCCCTTCCTTCCTTCCTTCCTTCCTTCCTTCCTTCCTTCCTTCCTTCCTTCCTTCCTTCCTCCTTCCTTCCTTCCTTCCTTCCTTCCCTTCTTCCCCCTCCCTCCCTCCCTCCCTCCCTTCTCTCTCCTCCCTCCCTCCCTTCTCTCTTCTTCCTTCCTTCCCTCCTTCCTTCCTTCCTTCCTCCCTCCCTCCCTTCTCTCTCCTTCCTTCCTTCCCTCCTTCCTTCCTCCCTCCCTCTCTCCTCCCTCCCTCCTTCCTTCCATCAGCTAAATCTTGCCTGTTTGAACCACTTCCCTCTTTCATAAAATGGAATGGACCATATTCAGCCTCAATCGTGTGGGGATACTACATGAGATAAATGTCCTAAAGGTCCTGCCCCAGGGCACCACGCGAAGAGCGCCCCGTGAAAGGAGCACCCTTCCTGAGCCATCCTGGTTTCCAGGGCCACCAGGTCTGAGGCCATCCCCTGGCATCTGCTGAAGAAGGCCCTAACACTGGCAGAGCTGGTACAGATGGAGTCTAGAGAAGGTGTCTGGACGCCCAGAACAGCAGGACAAGGTAGTCATGCTGCCATCGGTTGGGGGCATTCCCTGTGCTTGGGACTCAGACGCCTCATCTGGGGTGGTGGGCTTCTCCGGGGGCTACGGCTCCCTTTGGGCATAGTTATTACACTTGATGACAGTATGGAAGTTCTAAAAATAGTCTTTTTCCTCCCCAGCAGCAGTGGGGCAGCCTCGCGTGTTCGCATCCTTTGCAGAGCCCTAAGTCACTTGGTAATGTGAAACATGTCTATGAGACACTTCGTATTGTTTCTTCTTATGGTTTCATGCAAACATTGAGCAAGAGGAATTTGTTACAAACAGCTTGCAATTATTTAGTGAAAAAAATATAAAAATAAAGTTGGGTGGGCCTCAGTCAGATTTCTGGACAAATCCAAGCTCCCTGAGCAAGGGCGGTCCAGTGGGGCGGCACACCAGGGCACACCAGGGGTCTTGGCTGCGGGCCCACGTTCACCCTCCTCCAGGCAGGAAGGCCAGCCTCTGGAGCCTCCATGGGCAAGTGAGAACACCTCCCGGCGCCGCCTGCCCGGGACACGCCCGCCCACATGGAGAGTCAGCCTCAGGAACAAGTGGGGGGGATCCTCAGCTTTCTGATGCCAGAGGTGGGGAAATGTAGAAACTCTGTCGCGGGGGTAGTGTGGGACTTTCTGTCTCCACCCCACTCTGTAATTTCTAGTTCGTATTTCCATGTTTGGAGGTTGCAAGTTTAGGGTGACCTATGATATGCCCTCCGCTCCTGCCACTCAGGTCATCAGGAATCTATGGTTGGAACTGACGAGTCGTGTGTGCACTCACGTGTATGTGTGCAGACCCACGAGGGGGGCGTGCGTGGTTGCCTGAGCACAGCCGGGTGGGATGGAGAACATTCTCTCCTGAGTCCGGTCCTCTGGTGTTTCTGCAAAGTGACCACAACAGCAGGAGAAGTCTGGATTGGTGTGTTCTGTGAGCTTCGGAGTCGAAGCATTCTGGGGACCTGATCCCTGGAGATCAGGCACTGCTTATTATGTCCATACCTTTTTATTTTTTTAATTTTAAAGAGGTAATTTAATATTTAAGGTAAATGATAATGTATATAATTCAAGATAAAGGTGGATACATCTGTCTGGTTTTCCCCCTTTTGTCCTGTGTTTGGCTCTGCTTCACCTTCTCTATCTGTAACCATGTCAATATCTCCCTTGAATGCTTCCAGAAATCTGAAAAAAATATCCCACACAAATACGTACAAATGCACAACCCAATCACTTCCTTTATGCCCAGTGCATAGTATTCTTTTTCCTTTTCTTGGTCACTTCATAATCCACCTTGGAAGTTTTTCAGTACCCCTTCATAAGCAGCGGCCTCATTACCGTCACAGCTACAGATGATCCCATTACACGGGTGGACCGTCCTCTATTTTTAAACCTCCCCCAACGATGGCGTCCACACCATTGTCAATAAGCGGACTCGATCCTTTGGTCCACCTGACACCTTTGCTGCCATTTGCACGCGACTTTTCCGTGATTCGGCTGAGTTCATTAACCTTACCAACTATGTCATAACTCACTGAATGAACTCAGAGCGGGCGCTGTCTCTGATCCTGCTATCCCACTTCTCCAGTCCCTGCTGGGACTGTCTCGGGAACACGTGCTGCCTCCTTCCTGCGTCCCTGAGATGGGCCACTGTGCTGTGGGTGAACTTGCACTTTTTTCTCTCCACAAATGGAGCCCAAGGGGAGCTATTTCCCCCATGTTCTTTCTCAAACGGAGCTGTTAATGCAGATGATCTAAATGACACGATTGCGTGACATGCATGTGATGTGCATGTGTCCCGACTCACCATGGGAACGCCGTCCTGGTATTCCCTGGGCGGATGACTTCTACTCCAAGACCTAGCTGTCGGCTCTGGGCCTGTGTCAGGGGCCTTTCTGTCTGAGAGGGAAAAGCAAGGCCCCAGGCAGTGGGAGAGGACAGGTGCCTTCCTCTTTGAGAAGAGGCTCGGCCACCCCTGAGCAGCAGTGCAGGACAAAGCAACCATCTGCACTTTCCCCAGTACACGCTGACTTTGGAAAGGTGTCTTCTGAAACTCCCCGCTCCCCATCCCTGCCACCCCAGGGAGGGTGCTTTCCAAGAAAAACAGCAGCACTTGCAGCTCTGCCTCCATTATCGTGCATGTGAGGTCCTGGTTTAATCAGGGCGTTTTAGTGTTTCCAAGAGAGGAAGAAGTCACCTTATTAGTGGTTGATGACAGGTCTTTGTGATCCACAGAGAACTACAGGGAGATGTAGGAGACCACGCAGCTTCCTGTGATACTTCAATAATAACAACACCGATTGCACACAGACTCAGTGAATCACCTCCTCTCCTCCCCAACTTCTTTATTTATGCTGCAGTTATGGAACCCAGATTTTAACAAGACTGCCTAGGCCACTTAGCTGTGAGCCCCTTAAATTTCAAGACATGACTTGCTGACTTTTATTTTATTTTATTTTTGCCGTACTGGGGATCGAACTCAGGGCCTTGTGCTTGCAAGGCAAGCACTCTACCAGCTGAGCTATCTCCCCAGCCCAACTTGCTAACTTTTGATCCTTAGTGCTTAGGACAAGCTCTAGACATAAAGTAGATGCCTACCGATTGAGTGGCTTTAGCTTTTCTGTCTTAACAAGGACTTCTACATTAGCTTATCTGAAGGTTCCAGAAGTTCTGCCCTTTGAGTACTCTATTAGGCATCGACTCTTCAGGTCAGTTACATGTTGACCACAACCAGCAGTTCAGTGCGGGGAACTCCCAGCCACTGAATTCACTACTGAATTTACTACTATTTAAGCAGCTGACTTAATTGTAAAGTTGGGTGTTTATACACTCACACAACTCTTAGAGTTGGTATCTGGGGTTTTATTACCCAAATTAATATTTAAAAATAGAATCATCTTTGAACAGAATATTTGTCACATTCTATGTCACCTGAATTTTTCTGCTAGAAAGTACTTTTTCCAAAACTCACTGATTTTGACAAAGCAACACAAAGAAATGATGAAAAGGAGCACCATGTGCAGCTAGGCTACACAGTCCTGGAGCTGGAGGGGCATCAGAAGCGCCTTGGGCCACACAGCACGTGGGGGGGGGGGGTCTGGGAGCTTCTAGTTCTGCCAGCTCCCAGGGCTGGTGGTGGTGGTGTGACAGTGACGTGGGAGCAGGCATTGCCGCTGGTGATGACGGCGAGCACGCAGATGGTGCTGATGCTGCTGGTGAAGGTGCTGGTAGGGTGCTGCTGGTGGTGGTGGAGATGATGGCGGGGTGATGCTGGTGGTGGTGGAGATGCTGGTGGGGTGCTGCTGGTGGTGGTGGAGATGCTGGTGGGGTGATGCCACTGGTGGTGGAGATGATAGTGGGCTGATGCTGGTAGTGGTGGAGATGACGGTGGGATGATGGGGGTGGTGGTGGTGGAGATGCTGGTGGGGTGCTGCTGGTGGTGGTGGAGATGCTGGTGGGCTGATGTGGGTAGTGGTGGAGATGATGGTGGGATGATGGGGGTGGTGGTGGTGGAGATGACGATGGGGTGCTGGTGGTAGTGGTGGTGGTGGTGAAGGAGATGATGGAGATAAGAATGACAGTGGTAGAGATCATGGCAGAGGTGGGGGTGGCAGATATCATGGCAATGATGTTACTGATGGAGGTGATGGCAGTTCATGGCAGAGGTGGTGTGATGATGGTAGTGTGGTGATGGTGGAGGTGGGAGATGCGATGATGCTGGTGGTGGTGATGGTGGTGGAGATGGTGCTGGTCATGGCAGTGATGATGGTAGTGCCGGTGTTGACAGTGGTGGTGGTGATGATGGTGCTGGAGATGGTGATGGTGGTGGTCACAGTGATAGTAATGATGGAGGTTGCTATAGTTTGGGTCTATAAGGTTCCCCACAGACCCACGTGTTGAAGGCTTGGTTCCCAGCCCATGGCATTATTGGAGGATCATGGAAATTTTAAGAAGTGGAGCCTCGTGGGAGGTCTTTAGGTCGCGGGAGTAAGCGTCAAAAGGACTTGTGGGACCCTTAGTTGACTTCCTGGCCATGAGATGAGGGGCGTTCTTCCATCGCACACTCGCAGCCATGCTGTGCTGCCTCACCACAGGCCCAAAGTAACAGGGCCAATGGGTCATGGCTGAAACCTGGGGAACCAGGAGCCAAAATAAAACTCTTTCCTCATAAGTTGATTGACGCAGGTGTCCTGTTACCATAACCGGAGTTGATGGACACATGGTGATGATGGTGGTGGTCATGGCAACGCTGCTGGTCTGGACACTAGACTTGGAGAACCCTGAATTCAATCAGAAAGCAATCTCAATAGTCTGGAGTTGAACTTATCAGTAGTGTGATTCGATGTCGTCAGGTCGATGGCTTCTCATTGCAGAGTCTTCTCTGTCTTCCTTATCTCTTTTCCCCATATGAGAAGCATGCATTTATTTGATGGAGACCCACATTACTAGAATGACAGAATAGCGTAATCACTAGGTGCCTCTCCGCTAGACAAAGGCCTGAGCTGTGTCATCTGCTTCCATGGTGGGAAGCCCTCTCCTCTGCCCACCTTCAAACCTCCAGCTTGAATTCTTTGGGCCCAGAGTTGGGTGGAGCCAGCCGCACACCCTTTGAATTGGAGGCGAGCCAAGCCTTGTTACCTACCAGCCTTCTGGGCATGTTGCTTAATCTCTTTAAGCCTTATCTTATCTGAAAGACAGAGATAATAAACCTCCTGGCTGCTGCGAGGAGTGAGCAGCCTGCTGCAGAGCACCTGGCTCCTGGGCCCTTCTGGGAGCAGGATGGCAGAGGCAACCCGCTGGCCACCGGTCTCAGCAACCTTGGCAGCCTGCGCTTCTGCAGAGGGAGGCTGTTGGGAATGCACTCTGTAAGGACACAGAGGAGAGCACTATCGGTCACCTCCCCCCTCTCTTCTTCGTGGAATGTTCCCTAGGTCTGTGTTTCTATGCGATTACTCAGTTGCTTTTAGAGAGTGTCACCTCCTAGTCTCGGCTCTGCTGGATCAATCATTCATTTCATTTAAACGTTTGCCTTGACGATCCTGCCGATGCCTCTTGCCTGTCCTGGCCACACTGACTCGTTCTTCCTTCCGTCGCCTAGATTTTCCCTTCCATGTTGACTACCACAGGGATAACTGGGGTTTTTAAAGTCGTGTATTCCCTGACCTTCTTGGGTACATTCATAATCTGAACATGGGCCTGGTACTTGGATTGTGGATCGTCCTGCATTCCTTCCACACAACTGCATGCCAAGGGGTTGGCAACCTGTGAAAAGCAGTCAGAAGAAGGCTTGGGATTTATAATTTCTAAAAACCAGGAAACAATTCAGAGCACCCATGGGGGATTGGTTAGGGAAAGTCCAAGGAGCCACAGGATGCTTGTTATGCAGCCATTAAAAATGACATTTGTGAAGTGTTTCTAAGAATACGAGGAAATGCTATGACTTGTTCTATGACAGAAGCAGGGTGTGAGCATACATGCCTGCACGTTCATGCATGCATGCATAAATCACACGTGCACACACAGCGATCTCAACTATGTACAGACGGGATGGGGAAAATAAGATCAAGGTAACACTTGTTCCCGCCCTCTCCATCTTCTCATTACTATTTTCAGATTTTGTTATTTGAAATAACATTATTCTGTTTATTGAGTACATGTATGCCTGCACAGTGGCAGGCCCTGGGCAGAAAGTCACAGTGAACCTTGTCCCTGCTTTACAGGTGCTACGGTTTAGATCGGAGGTGTCCTCCAAAAGCTCGTGTATGAGACAATGCAAGAAAGTTCAGAGGTGAGATCATCAGATTATGACCGCTGTAACCTCACCAGTAGATTAATCCACTAATGTGGATTAACTGGGTGATAACTGTAGGCAGGTAGGGTGTGCCCCAGCAAGGTCTCTGGGACATGACTTTGGGGTGTCTGGTGAGCAGAGCTCTCCCTGCCTCCCGGCTGCCAGGTCCCGAGCTGCTTTCCTCCTCCACATCCTTCCACATGATGCTCTGCCTCAGCGCACGCAGGCCCTGAGGAATGGAGTCCGCCATCTAAGACTGAGACCTCTGAAAACGTGAGTCCAAATAAATGTTTCCTCCTGTGGTTGTTCTTGTTAAGTCTTTAGGCCACAGTGACAAAAATGAACCACACAAACGAAACCCAACTAAAAAACAGGTAAGAAAACCAAGGTCGAGATCAGCCATCCCACCTGCCCAGGATGACAGACCAAGAAAGGCCAGAACTATGATATGAAGTAATACCTATGCAACTCCAAAATGTGCTCTTTCTACCACACCCCACTTTGGAAACCCTAGCTGCTTTTATGACGTTAAGGTCATGTAACAAGCATCGTTTTGCAAAAGCATGGTACCAGAAACATGTTTGTAAATGACGAAAGCCAGGTGAGGAGTCATTTAGACGCACACAGACAGGTAGGGCGTGTTGCATTCCAGGCCCCGCTCACTACTGCTTTGTCATCTAGAAAATGGCTCCTCGTCCCTGCCGGCAGAGCTGCCCGGGGTGCATGACTCAGAGAGCCACGTGTGGCCTGCAGTTCAGACCTTTGTCCCTGTGCAGAGCACGTGGGTGCAGCAGGGCCACGAGCCGCTGCACTGGACACCCCGTGGCTGAGCGTGAGTGGACAAGCTCGTCTCCTGTCCTGTTCTGACCCACCATCTGGGTCTCTGGCTTCTTAACCCCGGGCTGCTCCCACTGGCCTCTCGGTAGGCCAGGGGTGCGCAGGGCAGCGTGAGCTGGCCGTGTCTCTCGGCAGAGCCAGTCCCTGGAAGAGCATCTTCGCTTGGTGTCCTGGGTAACAGGTCTGTGGGCAGAGCCGTGTAGTGGCCCAGGTGACAGTTATTGACCCCAAAGAGACGTTTGGAGAGCAGAGCCTTAAACCAATGTGCCCCATGAGCTGTGGACCCAAGCCAAGGTCCCCTGCACGTCCCCTGGAGCCTTTGGTCCTGGGCAGTGTCCCCTGTGACCTCACAGGTCTCTGCACGTCTCTTACTGACCCCTCCTGCTTTAGAGGAACACTCTGCTCTGTGTCTCTTCTGGCTTTTGTAACAAGCTCCTTGAAGTTGCTTGATCTCGAAGCCTTGAGCTGCCACAGAACCAGAGCAGCAGCTGAGCAAGCGGAGGCCACGTGCAGGGGGCAGAGACCGCATGGAGAGGCGCTCGGCCGAGACAGCTCCAGTCCTTCGGGTAAATTCTTTCCTGCAGCTCATGCATAAGTGCGTTGGGGTAACCGACATCTCATAGATTTCTCTGGGTCTTTTAGTGGACCGAGGACCTTTCCTCTCAGGAGTCCTCAGGAGCCATGAGAGGAACAGGGGTCTCGGAAGGGAGAGGAGAGGGTAATTTTGAGGTGTGAGGACGGGATTCCAGTGTGGGAGGGAATTGCACAGGGAGTCAGCAAACAGCATACAAATGGAGCGACCCCTGCAGGACCTCCCCCTCGCCCCACCCCCACCTTGCTAGGACCACCCTGGGCCCCAGCAGTGCATCTGAACAATTCCGAGTTTGTTTCATTTGTCACGAACTCAGTCTCTTCTCCTGGAGGCCCTCAGTGCTGTTCTGTCACTAAGGAGCTGTCTAATCTGCAACCGATACAAATAGAAAACTCTAGAACAACAGGAGTCCTATCCTAGCATGAGGCCAGCGTCACATTCCCAGCATCACAGAAATAAAGGCGCAATCAGCTCTGCCTGGGAGGTTGGAGAGGGTGCACCGAGGTGATGGCAGAGCCAAGAGTAACAGGGATTTGCCAAGATGGGGAGCAGGCTGTGGGAAAACTTAGGAATAAAAAAGCATGTCCTAAGCCCAGACGGCAGCGGGTTCTTCCTGCAACAGGAGTTTATTAAGCACACCTGCCCTCAGTTCAGGGAGCCAAGGTTGAATAGGCACAACCCTGTGGTTTGGAGTTTATTATCCCACTCTATGTAGAAGAGGAAGTAGTAGGAGATAAGACTGGAAAGATGGGCTGGGATTAGATCATGGAAGGTCTTATGCATCATACCGTGGAGGTTGGGGTTCACACAACCTGTTCCCAGTGTGTTATTGTTCACATCATGTCATGGACCTGATCTGTGGTGGGGAGCACAGCCTATCCCCACTCAGGGTCTAAATTGGTCCTGCTCATGGTGATGGAAAACAGGATGTCCATCAAAGCTATGGCCTTTCACGTTCTAGAAATTCTAAAGGTGCAAGGAATCATTTTGACTTTTTCCCCAAGCCACGGCATCATGAAAAAGAATGAAAACACTAGTAAACAAACCAAAATTAAAATAAGCATTTGTACTTAGCACTGACATGCAGTCTGGGAAGCTCACAGACACTGTTTTGAAGGTACCATTGGTGCCTCGGGAGAAAATGTTCTCCTGACCAACAGAGAAGGAGAGGAAGACGGAGCAGTGTATAGGTAACGTCGAAGACGGCCTGTGACTGCAGTTAACCACGCGTCAGGAAAGCACGTGGTCCCACGGTGAACATCCAGTGCTAATGAATAAAACCACACTGTGCTCACTCCAAATATGCTCCTCAGAGAAAAGCCCCACTTAGGATTTTTTTTGAGGAAGCGCCCGCGTGCCTTCATTGGAGGTGTGTTCCTCTGAAACAACTATCTGCGCCTTTGTGAATCAGCGAAAGCCCTTGTCCTTGTCCAGATTTCCAGTTCTTGGTTTTTTTTTTTTTTTTTTTTTTTCTGATGCTCAAGGGATAAAATCTTTGGAGACAGAAAATGGTTCCCTCCTGACTGGGAAATAAGATTATAATGGGAATCCATACTGGTGACCTGGAAAACGTGCTGTCTGGCATGACTGTCTCTCCTTTTGGGTTCTTTTCAAGATTCAGAAAGAAGAAAAGTGTGGTCTTCAAGGTTCTCCTTCCAGTGTTGAGCAAAGGAGGTGGACAGTACTGGGGGAACTTGCAAATCTTCCTGGCACTATAGTGGACGTTGGAGTCCTCCCCTCTCTGTGGGCTCAGGGTAGTGTGAACTTCCCCCACTGCCATCCTTGAAGTCAGGGGTGGCCTTGTGACTCCCTTTAGCTGACCACATGGAAAGCTCTGGGACCTAGCGTGTGACTCCCCAGTGTTCCTGTCTCCCTGCAGCCACCACCTGGGAGCACGACAAGATGCCACCTCTGGCCCTGAGTGATATCTCTGAGAGTTTCTCAGCAAGTGTTTTAGTCAGCTCTTTTGCCACTGTGACAAAAGACCCAACAAGAACAATTTTACAATGGGAAAAGTTTATTAGACTCATGGTTTCAGAGACCTCAGTTCGTAGATTGCCAACTCCAATGCTGTGGGCCCGAGGTGAGGCAGAACATCATGGTGGAGGGTGTGGGAGATGAAGGCAGCTCAGGACATGCCAGGAAGCAGAGAGCTCAACTCACCAGGGACAAAATATAGACCCCAAACACTCCTAGTGACCCACCTCCTCCAGCCACACCCTACCTACCTACAGTTACCACCCAGTTAATCCATATTAGTGGATTGATCCACTTATTAGGTTCCAATTCCCATAACCCCATCATTTCCCCTCTGAACGTTCTTGCATCATCTCACACATGAGCTTCTAGGGGACACCAAATACCTACACCATAACGTCAAGAAGTAAACTTGTTGCATGAAGTCACATAGTTTGTTATTGTAGCAGATCGGGGCCTGTGCTGACTGAAGGAGATGGTCACAGTGTAACCAGCACGGGGCTGGGCTCTCAGGATAAAAGGAAGTCAGACAGTATCCCTGCGCTGCAGAGGGACTTTCCTATCCCAGAGGGAGAGAGCGCAGGGAAGATAAGTAGGGACAGCAGAGAACCACAGCTGAACAGTGAATCCAAGCTCAGGGGAATTCAAAACATGAAGAATAAAGACTAGAAAAAGCTGTTTTAGGTATTCAGTTATAATCTGACCTCTGCTTAATGACAGTCTATGCTGTTTATAATGACGAGTGGGATTGTTTATATGTGGGTGGAAAGCTTGATAGCCCACTTAATATAATTAAGTGTTTCTATGGAAAATCTGGTTCAAAATGGAGAATGGGAGTCATTTTTTTTTTTTTTTTTTTTAATCAACTCCAATAGATAAGTAGTGGCTGCTGGCATTTCATTTGAAAAAGATCGTGATGCTGTGTCCAAGTTTCGGGAAAATGTGCTCAAGTAGCAAAGCCTGCCTTGTGTTTAGGAGCGAGAACTAGCAGCCCGTGTGTGACTGTTGGCAACCCACACCCGTCCAAAACAGAAACATTACATGTCAGCCCATCATACTTCCCACCCCAAAAAGAATGAAATAGCCTTGAAAACTTCCAGTTATAAACTATAGCATATGTTCCCAGGGACACCAAGAAATAACTATGTGATTTCAGCCTCCCCCATCCTCAACAGAACATAATTAAGGAAATAAGGCTAACACATGTGAAGAAGAGGAATGTCTATCACCCTTGGTTGTGCTGTCTTCCCTCCAAGTGCCTGGGATTGTTCAAGAACAGGCTCAGCTGCTATAACAAAAGGTCTCAAATACAATGGTGTTATTTCTTTCATAAAGCAGTCCGTGAACGTCTCCACCTCCTTTGCCCAGCTGTGTTGTGGGGTGCAACCTAAGAACAGACTGATCACCACTGAGAAGTCCAAACTGGAGAGTCTTTGTTAAGCCGGCCAGCTGTCTCACACAATGCCCCAAAAATGGCTATTGGGAGAGCAGCCACGACCATAGGGTTGTAGGGGTTCTTATACCAACCACATCAATCATAAGTGTCTATTGCTATGATTCAAAACTACAGACTAACATCATGAGATCTGAAATCATTAGCAGAGGGGGAAGTGGGTCCCTACTTAGGTATAAATTAAAGAACGACTACTAACATCTAGACAGTTGCTGTTGACATTACTGTTGACATGGTACCGTGCTTGGGAAAATAGGAAGCAAAAGAAGAACAACGTTTCATTATACAAGAATTGGCATTTCGTCATTTTGTATTGCCAGCCATATCATGCTAAGCAACTGTTGACGGATACAGAGGCGGGCGTTCCCATGGGAGAAGCATTTCGTATGTAACATGGAGTCTCAGAGCAAAATGGAGTCTGTTTAGTCATTGCCCACATAGCCTGGCCTGTAACTTTTCCATGGAGTCAGATCTGTCAGCCCATCACGTTAGGATGAAGGCAGATGCTCCAGGGAGCCTTGTCTGCGGGTGACCAAGAAGTCTAGACCAGGAGACCCTCCTTTAAGGAATGGGTGGCATCTCAGGTGGCCTCTCCACTCACATTCCATTGACCTAGAAGAATTAGGTCTAGATTCAAGGAGATCTGGAAAATCAGTCTCTATCTAAAGGCACGTGCTCAGCTTAACCCCAGGTGTCTTACTGCTAAAAGGAAGGAAGGTGGACCGTCCGCTGGGACTCACTAGCCGCCTCCTCTCTCATCACGAGTGAAGCCATCAGGGGGACTCTTTATGGGAAGGCAGAGGGTCAGGTGACGGAGTGGATGGCGGATCCTAGACCAGAAAGAAGGCATCAGTCAGAAAGCCAAGATCAGCAGGGGGGCTGGATCAGCGCTGGGTTCCTTCAACCCAGGTTTCCCAGACGCGGTCCCTGATCTCTGGGTACATAAGATGTTGACTGCAGGGAAACCCGGTGACTCCTATGTGGGAACAAAATACTACTTTTCTCACTTTTCTGTGAATGTAAAATCATTCCACAATGAAACGTTTCCAAAAGTCCTGTCTCGTGACACCCTTCCCAGAGAAGGCCGACCAAGGCGGTGGCGTCAGAGGCCCAGGCCCTGTGGAGACGCCGGTCTCCTCCGCTTTGGGGGGATTCAATGGGTCACTTAATCAACCTCCTTGCCTCTCTCTCTCTCCACCCCTGCCACCTGGACGGTCCCTTTCCAGTACGGGTCTGACCATCCTATTGCCCCACACAGAATATAGTCACTCCTCATCGCCTCAGAGATCAAACACACGCCCTTCACCTTGACCAACTGGGTCCCTGGTGGTCCAGGCCAAGCCCACCTCTCCATGCTGGACCCTGCCACCCCTGGACCGTCTCCTCCCCAACCCCACAGAACTTGCTGGCACATTCAGATTCCGTTTCTCTGCGCTCTCCTGGAACTCACACTCATGACTCCCAACTCCCTGCAAAGTCCCCCAGACTCCCTCCCGGCCGGACTTCCTGGTGAGGTCCCGTCTCCCGAGAGACTTGGCCTACAGTTTACTTCTCCTTCAAACTTCTGATTCTTCGCAGTACTGTTTTCTACTGCACATTTTTATAACGGTTATAGCTTTTGTACATAATCCTGTGGTTCACCTCTTCTTCCATGGTCAGAATTGTGCCTGGTTCTTGGATAAGGACAATGGACAGAGCCTCTGCTTCCAAGGTGCTCTGGCAGGGCAGGACTGAGGCTGGAAGGTGAGCCAGCCGTGAGCCAGGGTGATTGACGGAGGCCAATGCAGAGTCATGCCTACAGGTTGTAGGGTGGGAAGCTGGAAGCTTCCATGGCTTGATTCTTGGAGGGTAAAGTGGATTTCTAACCCTCTTCCACTTAACGGAAATTCTTCCCACGACTTACAGCAGCCCTGCTCCATCTAACACAAGCACCAGCTGATCCATCCTGTTCAATTACCAGTTCAACAACTTCCCTGTACAGTCTTTTATGAAAAGCATCCACACAAATGACAAAAGTTAAAATAAGAATGGTGTCCTTAAAAACCGCAGGAGACAGATAACTACTTGTCTTGACCCTAGTTACAGAGGGAAAATTCTTTGCAAAGCAAGTATTATAGCCAATGAAAACATTTGAACTTAAAAACAAAAAATAAAACAAACAAACAAAAAAAACCCCAAACCACAAGGAAGCACAGTCTTCAAAATATCTACTTAAGGATGATAGAATTGTCACTGTTCGTGACAACCCAAGAGTGTTTGTCAGTATTGCCTATGCTCGTGGTTTTCAAATGCTGTGTCAAGCCACAGGGGTGCCCTCGCAAAAAGCCAAGTGACAGACTGTTTTAAAAATTCAGCGCAATACAGGGTAACCTCACACCTGTCAGTCACAGAATGAGCTCGGAGCTGGGGAGAGTTCACACTTCCAACCTCAGATCGCTGCACTCCCTTTCTTATGATATCTTATCTTTGCAAGACCAGGTTTCCAGTGGTTTCTGTGATGAAGGAAAAACCAGAACACTGCTGCATGAAGATCCAGGTGGCAAAGGAAGCGCTGGGTAGCAGCTGCTCGGACCCCAAGATCTGAGAACTCACTTGGGGCCTGCAGCACACACAGCCCATTAGCAGTTATGATCATTCAAGAACGAAATAAACTATTTTTGTCTTTCAATTTATGTGTTTTATTTTTTCCAACAGCTACTAGATGGTCAGAAGATGAATATCATTAAGGTGTTTGGACTGACTTCATAAATGGATGTGTCGGGTATTTCTTTTGGCCTAGAATGCCTCGAAAAAATTACAGGAAAATTAAGAAAGCTGTGAGCTGAGAAATCTGAGACTTCCACTTATGGAACAGACAATGATGTTGCTCTGCTTTATAGCCATCCCATCTGGAGAGCACTGCATCCTTTTGGTTTCCCAGGACTTTGTGGATCTTCAAGTATAAAGATAAAAATATGAACATCTAATCAAAGAAAGTCCTTATACCCTTAAGGAAACATGAAGGGCCCCTTCCATTCACTGTGACTTCACTGATAGGTTCTTGCAACATCACATGGACCCATTCTGCAGATTCAGATGCCCTTCATGAGTCTCATCAGGAGGATATGACAATAGGTTTGGACTATCTTAATTGATAACAAAACAAAGAGACTTGTCAGTTGGTCATCTGCCCAGGTTTGGGGCTGCTTTCTCGGACCATATGAGTTGATTTTTGCATTACTCTAACAAAATACTTGAGACAGGTTACTTTATCAAGAACAGAAGTTTATTTTGGCTCATGGCTGTACAGGTCCAAAGTCAAGGGGGCCACATCTGGTGATGGCCTTCTTGCAGGCCAGTGTCCTGAGGCGGCGTAGGGCATCACATGACAAGAGGCAGGGAGTGTGCAGGTGTACGTGGGGCCTCTGGTCTCTTCTTCTCTTCCTATAAGGGCACTAGGATTGGATCACTGGACTCCACCCCCATGAATTTAGCTAATCCTGAGCACCCAGAGGGGTAGTGGGATTAAGTCTCCACCCTCTAAAAACCTCTAGTGGGGATTAAATTTCAACCCATAAACCAAACCACACACAAACCACATCCCAAGATCGCAGGGATGGATCACAGGGCAGTGAGTTTTTCAGATTTGATTATGAAACCACCCGTCTCGTTGGGGTCTGACCTACCTGGGTCTCATGGCACCGTGATGACGGGGGCTAGAACCAGATGACCAGCCAGCTCCTCTCTGCTGCTTGCCTGGCATGCCGCCAGCACCAACATCTTCAGCTGCGGGAGGGAGTCCTTTGGGGGTTGGAGAGGGGAAAGGCGACATTGAAGGCATTTGCTTCAGCCAGAAGTGGGTTAAGACCTTGGTCTTCTTGCTGCGACACCGAAGACAAGCCGAGCTACCATTTCAAACAATTAGCTAATAAAAATCCCAGGTGCTTTTAAACTGATTTCCCCACTACAGTGCTGGGGTCTGAATCCAAGGCCTCACAAGCGCCAGGCAACAGCTGTACCCCAGCCCGCCCCCACCCTCTGCTTTGTTATTTTTGGTTTTTGGGTTTTTTTTTGGATTGAACCCAGGAGCACTTTATCACTGAGCTACACCTTTGGTCTTTCTCCCCCCCCCCCTCTTTTATTTTGAGACAGGTTCTGACTAAATTGCTGAGACTGGCCTCAAATTTGCAGTCCTCCTGCCTGAGTCTCCCAAGTCTCTGGGATTACAGGAACCTGGCACCCTCCCTCCACCACACACTCTTTTTTTCCCCTTTTTTTTTTTAGCAATAGACAATATAAAATTTTCAATGGAAGAAATAGTCTGAGTTCTGATAAATCCTAATCTTTTTAAAGCTGAAAAAAAATAGTTAATAATAATAATTTTTCAGAATGTGCTTAAGTAATTGGGTTAATACAAAACACAACCCCTCCCCCCACACTATGTCAGGCAGTTTACTTATTTATGAGGATGGTCTCTCTCGTCAGCCACCCATTTGATACACATACGGACTTCTACTGGGAAGCTGTCGTATTCCAGGCCGTCATCTTCCAGGCCCTGCCCAAGCTGGCAGCTCTGGGGCTGGGCAAAGGGCTAGAATCCAAGTGGATCAGCCTCATCTTTCTTGCCCAATACTCAGCATGTAGATAGTGACGCTCTGGTTACTAACAGTGTTCTCCGGAGATCAAAGAAGGGCATTTTCCCCTGAGGCTCAGTGACACATGGCTCCGGGCAGCAGTAGAGAGATGAAGCCCTTCCTTGGCTTAGAGTCTGTGCACATGTCCTAAGAGTGCTTGCCATGAAGGGCCACCACGGATGAATCCCAAGATTGTTCAAATGTTCTTTCTCTCTTGGAACCACATCCTGTTTCTAAAGATTGAGGCCCATCATTAAAATTTCTCTTGGATCTTTTTCATTTGTGTTTAAATTAGGAGTAACAGATACTTAAGAATAAATGATATTATCTAAGGATGACCTTCAGCTTCTTATTAAGTGGATAGAGTACGCTATGCCATCCTAGGCTGTGGAAAGCAGAATTGATCTCCTTAAACAAATGGCGGGGTTGGTATAATACTGTTCATGAGGCTGGGAATGAAATGATCTGGCAAGTTCCCTGTGATATCAGAGAAGTGTGTTTGGATTGTGGTGATAGAAAACCCAACCCTGAGTGACTTGATTGGAAAGGAAATACATTGTGTCATGAAAATGGAAAGTCATTGACAAGAGTGAGCTTCGGGGAGGAAGTCAAGAGACAGTGCCACCAGGACCAGCTCATTCCTTCACGTTCAGTTCCACTTCCTCCAGCTGCCTTCTCAATTCTGTGCCTTCCTGGTAGCAAGATGGCCTACACTCTAATCTCGCATTTTTCTAACTCAATTCCAGTAGAAAGAACCAACGACTCTCTACCAGATGTTGCAGCTAAAGTCTCACTTGCTTCATCACATGCCCACACCTGAACCAATTACTCTAGTCAGAGTGAGGTCTGGCCTCTGTGATAGTCCTGATCTACCACCCAGGAGTGGCCCCCACCCAAAGCTCTGGAAGTTGAGGAAAGAGTTACTCAAGGAAGGATAAATGGAGATAGGAAGCCAAATATTCACTTCTGAAATAAAACTCTTCCCTTTTCCAAGATAGGGCATGTCAAAGAAGACATTTTCATGATTGTGGAGTCTAAGGAATTCATCTTAAAATAGCAGCCCAGTCTCCATTGAGCAAGTATTGAAAAGCAGTGATAGGAGGCAGACGGCCAGGAAGAATCTGAGAGCAAGATCTCTGGAGCAATGGTGGGTTCTCAGGGTGAGTTTCCATGGTTGAAATCAGTCCCACCCGCCATGACTGAGTTCAACCTTGCACACAGGGCAACGGACGAGCTGGCTCCAGCATACCATTGGTAACAAGTGATGCTCCCAAGAGTTTTTACACTTTCTGATGCTACCAAAAGGTTCATCAAAATCCCTGAAAACTTTCCAAATTAAGATAGATGTGAGAATTGAGGTAAAGGGTGGAGAACAGTGTTTAAGAAACAGCCTGGTCACCAGGTCAAAAGTAGACCTATTTCAATGTTCTTCATGGAAGCCATGCAGATAAAACCATCACTTGGGTGGTCATGTAGCCACATTAAAACACCTACACCCAATGTTCCCATTTTACTCACTACATAAAATGATAGGAAACGGTGATGCTGTGGCCGCCATTGCCCCTGTCCCCAGGGACTTCTGCATCGTCAGGCGTCTCTTACACACTTCCTCCCTGAGTGTCACGACTCCCCAGGGGGTCCCCCAGGCCCCAAACCTGTGGCCGCAAGAGACACATCTGGTGGTGTCTGTTGATATTTTTCTAGACTGCTCATTACACAGACCCTGTGATTTTCCACTCTATTGGATGAAGAAAACAGCAGGCTCTCAGTCGACGCTGCAACTTGACACAAGAGAGGAAATGACCGTGGTGGCTGAGGCTAGGGTGACATTCTCAGTAAGAAAACACATGGCCAAGGTTAGGTCTGCCCTTCGCCGCCCGCTACTCAGACGGCGCACCCAGTGGAAATAGCAGGACAGGTCCTCCGGTTATTTGGAAGATACAGATGGATTTCCTTTCCTAATCTTTCTCGAAAACCATCTTTCTTCAGCGTGATGTGAATCCAGCTCTTGTCTACTGGAGTTAGGAAGAGGACCAGCTACCAGCCTCTTGGTGTGCTTCCTCTCCTGACCCGTGGGGGCCGCTTAGGGTACATCTGGGTCCTAAGTGCAAATCATCCCCAGGATGCCTGGCAGGAACGATGCATAGTCAGTAGGGAACACTCTTCAAGATATGCCCCCTTTTCATTTTGGGGTATTGCCTAAACGTACGTGCTTTTGCATCTCGAATTCCAGAGCCCCAAAATACAGGAAAGTCATCAAATTCTTCCCCAGTTGTCCAAGAGTGTCATACAACTTTCTGTAGCTAAACTATAGCTGATTGGTGTATATCAGAATGCCATCTAGGGGGAAACCTTGAATTGAAATTTTTTTCATTTACTCCAGACTCTTCATAAGCTTGTTAGGGGGTCAAAGTTCTCTCTCTTTTTTTTTTTTTTTTTTTGTGGTGCTGGGGATTGAACCCAGGGCCTTGTGCTTGTGAGGCAAGCACTCTACCCACTGAGCTATCTCCCCAGCCCCAAAGTTCTTAATATGTCCTTTGGAATTCTCAGGAAATTCAGAGTCCGAGCTCCAATGTATTATTAATAGTAATAATAAATAACATTTATTTCAGGGTTCTTTTGTGTCAGGCACCAAGTTATGCCTTTTATAAGCATATTTTAAAAGATGTTCAAGATATCGTCACCCTCACAATGACCTCATGTAGGTTCTTTGTCCCTGTTTCTTAAAGAAACTGAGGCTTAAAAGATCATTTCATAATTAAACTGGAAGTCACAAACCTAGTACCTGTCAGAGGCAAGGATTGAAATCTGAGCTCTTAGTTATACTGAATTTCCAAGTCAGTTTCTCAAACCTGCAAAATACATAGAGAAAGATGAAAGAAAACTATCTGGAAGCAATTCAGTAAAAAACATGCAGACAGGAGCCGGGGACATAGGTTGAAGGTAGAGCGTTCACCTAGCATGTGCTAGGCCCTGGACTCAATCCCCAGCACTACAAAAAGTCTTAAAAAGCATGCCGACAAATTCAACCTGCAATAATAATTATTACTTTTTATAATATTTGCATAATGTGCTAGAATTTGCAAAACATGTCCATGTAGGTTGATATTTACAGCAATTCTAAAAAGCAGGAGGAAAAATCAGTGATTTTCATTTTTTAGAGCTAAGGCTCAGTCAGTGATTTATGAAAACATCATTGCTCTGCTACTCCAGCCACTGAAAAAGATGAAGAGCATCTTAGTTCATTTCCAAATCTAGGGTAGCTATAATATCAAAATCAGATAAAGGCAAATACTTTACATGACTATAGATTATACATGAACTATGTTCAATTTAACATAAATGGAGAGATTCTAAATAAAATATTTGCAATTATAAATCCAGCAATATATAAGATAATTATGTACCATGACTCCCTAGGGTAAATCCCAAGAATTCAAGGACAGTTTGACATAAGGAAGTCTCTCATCATCATCTAGTATACCTTCAAATTTAGAGCAGAAAAAGTACATTACAACACCAGTTTCCTAAACAGACATTTGAGAAGTCTCAGTAGCCTTTCTGACAAGTTAGGGGAAGAAACATGAAGTAGATACTCAGTGATTAGCACCGAGTCTTTTATAATGCACAGCAAGTCCTCAAGTATTTTTTGAATCCAAGACATGTGCGCTAAAATAACAGAAGAAAATGAACTATCGAGCCCACTTTCAATCAGTCTGGAAGGCGCCTTTGCTGTATGTCTGACTTGTCTGCATAGTTGATCTCTATGGGAACCCTGTAAATAAAGTCAGAAGATGACGGGCTACAACCTGGCTTAGCCCTTCCTATCACAACCACCTGCTCCCGAAGGGTCAAGGAAGCACCTAGCTCTATCACTATCTCTCATGGTGAAAGGCGGTTGGGTTGGGCCAGAGTTTACCAGCCATGATCAGGGGATGCTCCTCTCTACTTCCTGTCTTGATGAAGCCTAAATTGGCTCATGGGGAGAGGACTTGGGAGCATTTCGTGTTGGACTGCACAGTAAGTGGTTCCTAAGGTCTAAAGTCGTGGGTGGGAGAGAGAGTGGCAGTCCAGTGACCACCTTCCTCTCCTGATGGACAGGGACAACAGCTCGCACCCCATCACCTTCCTTTACCCACAGCCGCTGCTTCTGGCTCCAGCCAAGTGCGAGCAACCCCCTCTTCACGGCAAGCACAGCTGTGCCTCGGAGCAACCTGCCAGACCCCAGGAGCAAATGAGCAGAGCCAGTTTTGTGGACAGTCATCCTCATGGACGTGTAGACGGCTGTGTGGGCCTGCCTGAGCTCCGGAACCCAGTCTCGTACAGTGAAGCTCGTAGAGGAAACAATTCCTTATGCCACCCTTCCTAGGGTACAGGAAACAGACCAAGCATAGTCCTAAGAGGTCTTCAGCTGAAGCTTCCCTAAATTAGTTTAAACCACCTGTAATGTTTAGATCTTGCTATCCCTCAAAAGCTCAGGCATTAGTTAGGCCATGCAGGAATGTTCAGAGGTAAAAAGATTCGATCCAAGAGCTGTGACGTCATCGGTGCATGAATCCATTGGTGGATGCAGATGTGAATGGACTCTGGGGGCAGCCCTGGGCAAGGGGTGTGACTGGAGGAATAGGTCATTGGCACGGCCTGGACTTCATTTGGCCTTTTCCTCCTCTCCCTCTGCTTCCTGGCTGCCATGAGCTGTCATGCCTTTCTACCATGACTCACCTGCCTCACCTCAGGCCCGCCGCAGGGTCAGCTGGCCATGGACGGAGACTTCTGGAACCACGAGTCCAAAGCACCTTTTCCTCCTTTAAGTCGTTATTGCCAGGTATTTCGATCGCAGTGACCAAGAGCTAACACAACACCTGGTGCTGAGTAATGATAAAGCTTTACTGAGCTCCCGTTTGGGAAGCTAAAAACCCCAGAGGGGCATCCCGTTTCCCTAGTCCTTGGTGAGTGAGCTTCTCATGGTGGAGGGCAAGTGACAGGGAGAGATCACATTGCCAAAGAGGAAGCCCAGCAATGAGGAGGGGGCAGTCTTGATCTTTTATAGGAATGTTCTCCTGAGAACTAACCAGGGTCCCACAAGAACCACATCGGTTCCTTCCCAAGGCAGCACCCCAATTACTTACCTACTTTGCACTAAACCCTGCCTTATAAAAGTTCCATCACACCCCAGGATTCCCACACTTGGGACCAAGCCCCCAATGTACGAATTTTAAGGGGACACATTCAAACCACGTAGCATTCCTTTTCAGAATTTTGTTGACTCATTGAAATGTTGAAGAAATGGGAAGATCTCTAAGTAAAAAATAAGTGGTATTTTCTAACCTTTTTCTCCTTCCCTAAATCATGGATGGAACCCAGGAAGCTCCGTGTGACTCACAATTTTTATTTCAAAATTCTAAGTAAGAAAATTGTCCATTTTCTTTGAGGACACCCCCCCCCACACACACACCCCGCACCAAAAGGAAACCCCCAGAAAATTAGTCACTGCCTAATTATTATATTAATGATCAAGCTTCATGGGGCTGGGGATATAGCTCAGTTGGTAGAATGCTTGCCTCGCAAGCACAGGGCTGTGGCTTCAACCCCCAGCACTGCAAAAAAAAAAAAAAATCAAGCTTCAACAAAACTTGACATTCTTTACTTTTTAAACACAGTGGATTTTTCAAACATTAAAACTAAACAAAGCCACTTTAGCCTCATATTTAGAGAATTATTATTTCTTTGGACTCAAGCTGAAACACAAGTCTCACATTACTTTATGCTTTATTTGTTTATAATCTTTCTATATATAAAAATCAGGGCTCCTGAGCACATTTTGAGCTCCGTGTAGAATTTCGCACCTAGCCCCCCAGGGCAGCAGGCCTGTAGCTGGCAGGCTTTGTTTTCCTGACTTCTTTGAATCGTCAGATGTTTGGTTGGTCAGCCCCAAGCTGCAGAGACCATCTGAAACCCAAGTGTTTCTACTTAGCATTATTACAATTCTACAAAGGCAACACTGTCAACCCGGCTAAAGCAGATGTACACAATGAATCCTTAAACTCGTGTATCTTTATTTATCCAAATTAATTACAATGGCTTACATGTACATGTTTAAGATGTGCTTAGAAGCAAATCATTTTTATTTAATTTTGAGAATTGAATATTGTAAAATAAATACCCAAAGACGACTTTCAATTAATCATAATCTAACATGGACTGATAAGTGACATTTGTCATGAACTGAACATGCCCGTTTTAGTCAGATTTTTTGTTGCTCTGACTAAAAGACACGAAAAGAGCAAAACAGAGGAGGAGAAGTGTTCTTGGCTCAGTTTCAGAGGTTCAGAACACGGCCAGCCACCTCCATAGCTCTGGGCCTGAGGTGGAGGGGTGTGGCAGAGGAAAGCAGCTCAGGACCGGCAACCAGGAGGCAGAGAGTTCTGCTCACCAGGGACAAAATATAAATCCCAAAGACATGCTCCCAGTAACCTATTTCCTCCAGCCACACTCTATCCACCCATAGCTACCACCCACTTCATCCATATGAATGGATTAATCCACTGATTACATCACAACTCCCATAGTACGTCATTTCCCCTCTGAACATCTTTGCATTGCTTCACACATGAGCTTTTGAGGGACCTCATGTATCTAAGCCATCCCCCACCAAAGTTCATATGCAGCAGTATTAGGGGCAATTTAGGTCCTGATGATCTATCCTCATGGAAGACAGGATGTGTCTGTGAAGAGCTTGTGAGAGTGGGCTCTCTCTTTTCCCATCCTTTGCCATGGGTGGAGCAGAGTGCCTCCCCCCTAGAGGATGCAGCACTCAAGGTGCCATCTTGAAAGGGGAGAGCAGCTCTCACCAGACAACAAACTGGCAGCACCTTTGTTATTGTTTAGATAGCAGGTGTCCCCTAAAAGTTCACGTGTGAGATAATGCAAGAAGGTTTAACGTTGAAATGACCGGGTGAGGAAAGCATTAACCTAATCAGTGCACGGATCCACTTGAATGGATTAACTGGGTGCTGGCTGTAGGCAGGTAGGGTGTGGACAGAGGTGATGGGTCACTGGGGGTGTACCTCTAGGGTTTACATTTTTGCCCTGGTGAGTGGAGCTCTCTCTTTGCTTCCTGATTGTCATGTCCTGAGCTGCTTTCCCTCATCTCACCCTTCCACCATGATGTTCTGCCCCACCCCAGGCCCAGAGCAATGGAGTAAGCCATCGATGGACTGAGACCTCCCAAACTGTTAGTGCCAAATAAAGTTTTCCTCTAAAATTGTTATTTTCACAGCTTTTGGTCACAATGGGAAAAAAGAAAAAAGAAACCAAACCTGACTAAATGTCTTGATCTTGGACTTCCATTCTCTGGAGTTGTGAGAAAGTTCTGTTGTCTATAAATCACCCACTCCCACTATTCTGTGAAAGCAGCATAAAGTGGACCAAGACAATACTCTACACTTCTCAGTTAAAAAAAAAAAAAAAACTTACCTTAATTGTTTCTACTGGCTTATTTCCTTCCTAGAAGATTTAACACATCTAAAATGTACCATTGTCTTCATTTTTAAAGTATCTCAAAGATGTAGTTTCAATCAAATTTCGCTCAGAAGAGGTCCTTCATCAGGGCCAACATTTTCAACACTGGAGGGAAAATATTGTGTTTGTTATGGAATTCAGAACCCCAGCCAAAGTATGAGATTAATACTAATTATCCAAATCTGCTCTCGATGAATCTTCTCCAAGCCGTGAGGGTGACTCCACATGCTGCTGCACTCGTCACTGGTGTTTACCAAAGATGTGTTTTCACAGAGCTGAAAACCGAGGGCAGTGAAGGCAAAGAGCTGAGTGGCAGCGTGGAGAGAACCAAACGGAGGAGTCTAACTCAGTTACATGTTTGCATTGACTCCTGTGACTAGAGGACAGTGCGGGCCAGTCTTCCATGCATCCAGCGTGAAAATTAAGGTGATGTTCCACAAACAACAACCACCAAAAAAAACCTTACAAAAGTACAAGAGTCATCTATGAAAAGCCCGAAAACCCTAGTGAGAGGCTTCCAACTTTTATCTTGGTGTGAGTCAGCCTTCCATTACTACAACAAAACACCAGAGGTCAACAGCTTATAAAGAGAAAAGTGTTATTGGCCATGGTTTTAGAGGTTCCAATCCATGCTTGCCCAAAACCATTGCTTTCAGGCTGCTGGTGGTAATGGTGGTGAGCGTGCAGTGAAACAGAACTGCTCATCTCATGGCCGGGAAGCAAAGGGAATGAGGGAAGGAGCCAGAATTTCACTATGGCCTTCAAGGACATTCCTCCAATGACCTAAAGACTGCCCAACTAAGCCCCACCTCTTTAAGTAGTGCCCCTCTGGGGACCAGGCCTTTAACACACGGGTCTTTGGGGGTACACTCAAGATTCAAATTGTAACAACTGAGTTGTTGTAAGTCATTTGAAAAAAAAAAAAAAAAAAGGATTTTGATGCCATACACATACGGAGTTTTTCATTCACACTGTTTGCCCTTCAAACATTCTATGAGGGGAACTTGATCAGCACTAAGCTCTGCATACCCATTTATAACTCTGACAAATACCTGGGTGCCTTGTGTCACACACACTCTGGTGTTCTCCATACAGAGAATGGAGACAAGTATTCATACCATTGTATCATCTTCCTTCGAAGGTGAGCTAGACCCAGGGGCTTTCTTCTAAAAGACAGAATATAACAGAAGTGATGAGGTTGATGTGACAAGTCTGATGTTAGGTCATAAAAAGACTGTGGCTTCTGCCCTAGGCAGTCTTTCTGTTTTTCTTAGATTGCTTATCCTGGGGGAAGCCACTGCTAGGTCATGAGGCAGCAGCCCTATGGAGAGGTCCAAAGGGCAAAAGGCTGAGGCCAGCCAGCAACCTCACCAGTGAACCTTGGAGCAGACTGAGCACCCCTCCAAGTCGAACCTTCCTAGGAGACCGCAGGCTCCTGCAGTCCTTGATGGAAGCCTCACGGAGACTTTCAACCAGAGGCAACTAGTTAAGTCGAATCTGGATTCCTGGCCCTCAAAAATTGTGAGACAAGAAATAATTGTGTTAATCCATTAAATTTGGGGATAATTTGTTACCACAAACTAGAAAACAGGCACTGCTATGTGTAATTTCCCAAATCTGTACCTGTGCTGAGATGTGATACTTAAGAACCAACAATATGCCAGTCACATTGGCACAAGGCACAGTATTAGCTGGAATTCCTGCCTGGGCGAGCTTCATAAGCAACAAAAACAAACAAAAGAAGTTTCTTGCTATGAAGTTTTTATAGCACTTATTTTAAAAGCAACATTTAGAAATCCATAATCATTACCAATATCCCTTCCTTAAAAAGAAACTCATGAAAGAAAAAGGAATTTGGGGATTTTGATTTCTTTTTAAAGAATATACTGAAGCATGTGTCCACAATATGTAGAGTCAAATCGGCTTGGCCAATTTTTTCTCAATGCATATTCACAAACTGCGGATGATCCATTACATACAAGGCCTTTAAACATTCTCTTGTCTTTCCTTTCTTCCTTCCCTCCTCTTTCTTTCTTTCTTCCTCCCTCCTTCCCTTCCGTCCTTCCTTCCTTCCTTCTTCCCCTCCCATTCTTCTTATTACGGATGAAACATTAGTTCCCTACTGTCCACTGAGTAGTGTTCCCAAAGCATGGCCATCTTAAACTTACCTTTTCACCTTGAGCATCAGTCCAAGTGCATATGTACAGAGCGTGTTAATATAAGCAAGACCACTGTCCCCGCCTCATGTATTTAACTTAGTACTAACTCAGCTCTGCAACTCAGTAATAACATCCCAAGGAACAATGCTTCTCAAACTTCATTTCCACAGATTTGAAGTATCTTATTAAAATGTGGGTTCTGTTTCTGTAGGATGGGAAGGGAGAGGTTTTGCAGGTGCAGCAAGTTTCTGTCTTTCAAGAAGCAAGAACTTGGATGGAGCTGGTTCTTATTTCTGGCCCCAAGCGTCTGCCAGCATGAAAGGGTCGGACTCGTAGCCTTCGCATCCTGGAATCTCACATCTTCCCCTCAGCTCTGCCTCTCTTCCTTCCCTGCCTCCCTGTTCAGTATGTGGCACTATCCCTCTCCCCTTTCCCTATGCACTTGACAAGTCGCCTTCCCACCTTTCCCAGCAGCACCCAACATCAGCCCCACTTGCAGGGCCTGTGGGTCTTTAATTCTCTCTACCTCTCTTCACTCTGACTTCTGGTCTCCACTCCTGCCAAGTTCTCCTCATCTGCTTGCTGCTTTCTCAAACCAACGTCACTGACCTCCAGGGCCTTTGACAAGGCAAATCTCACTGCTTTGCTTCTCTGCTCAAACCCTCCAGTGAGTCCTTGAGGCTGCCTGCTTTCAGTTCTTTCCATTTCTTAGAAACCACAAGGTTTTTCCAGCCTTAAAAGCCATCTCCTGGGCGACCTGATTGCCTGAAAATGCTGACCCCCAACCTCATTCCTCTGAATGTGGCTTCAGAGAATCCTGGCCTGACCCCCAGAGCGGGCTAGATGTCTCTATTATGCAGCCTTTTGGCAGGCTGCATTTTTCCTTCATTGCATTGATTGTGACAAGTTAATTAAATTTCATGTAAACGTCTGGCTTATGCCTGGGCTCACATCCGGGTTCGTTCTTGGGCACCTGTGTCCAGAACAGGACAGGCACTCTCAGGTACACAATAAAAACCTTTAGCATGAATAGATGTGTTCTTGCCACGTTCAGAATTCCTAACCCATTTCCCTACCTTGCGTCTCTAAGGCTCTAATGGAAACTAAGGTCTTCAAGGTTTGACACTGGCCCAGCATCCGCACGCTGCCTCCTTGATGGTCGCAGCCATCTCTTTGCTAGGAAGGCCATGGAAACTGCGCCTACGTGCGATGATAATTATGGGTGGATGAAAGAGGCATATGGCTCATGTATTGAAATTCCAAATAATTGACATTGGAATTCTAAATATTGACACAAACAACGCAGAGAGAACACGTGGCTTCCAGCCCTCCTCCTTCAGAACTTCAATCTGCTTCAGTGTTTTTGTTTTTTTTTTTTTTTTTTTTCTTTAAACAACAAATTTAAAAAGTAAATTCGCATCTATCAAAACCTGGACCAGTCTCAGAAACAGACAAAAATCCATGGCCAGAGGTGTCTTTCTGGGAGGTGGGGATGGAGGGCTGAGGAGCCTGTGGCCATGATGCCTCCCTGTCACTTGAACGCCACCAGAACAAATACGTGTCTTCGGAACCAAGAAAGCCTTGTCATCATACAACGCGTCTTGCGTGGTGGACGCTCCAGCACTAGAGAGGCACCTGTCCTCCCATCAAGGTGCGTGTGCAAAGACAAAATAAGGGTACTTCTCCAGGGCCACCATGTTTTCCCTACAGTAAGTATCCAGACCGTAATTTATATTTTGGACAAACATAGGAATATTTTAGTATAGCTTCAAAATTTTTGTGACTCTTCAGATGAAAGAAGAGATCCCAGGAAACTTCATGCCCGGAAGGCCCTCCTGGGGACACTGGTCACACCAGTGATCAGACTCCCTCCTTGGAAAACATAAGAGGCCCAGCACAGTGTGTTCTCCAGCCAACCCGGCAGCCCGCGGGGCTGTTGGGGACCCTGTGTGCTCTCAGGTGGTGCAGGACAGGGGCACTTTTCTGGAGTTTCCATCTCAGAGTACGGGGTCCTTCATTTCAGCCACGTGTCCTGGCCTCCCCTGCAGCTACGTGTGGCCCTGTGACTCAATCCTGGTCAATGTGACACAAGCTGAAATGTGACAAAGCAATCCATGAAAACTCAAATCATCCCATTAATAGAGACCAAAAAAAAAAAGCACTTAATGAAATCCAACAACCATTCATAATTTTTTTTTAAATTTGCAGTAAACTAGGAATAGAGAGCAATTTCCTCAACTTGATGGAGAATATCTGCAAAGAACTCACAGTGAGCACCAATCTCAATGATGAAAGCTTTCCCATGAAGACTGGGAATGTGGCAAGGATGTCCCTTCTCGCCACTGCTTCCCAACATTGTGCTGGAAGTCCTAGCTCATGCAATGAACTGAGAGGGGAATGAAAACATAAAGCTTAGAAGGAAGAAATAGACCATCTTTGTTTGCATGTGACATGATTGTCCTTCCAAAACGTCTGAAAGAATCAATTTTAATAACTCTCCTGGAACTAATAAGCAATTAAAGCAAGATCGTAGGGTGTGAGGTTAACACACAGAAGCCAACACTTTCATAGATACAGTAATGAACAAGCGATATTTGAAAATAAAAGCATTTAACACTGGCATCCCAAAAGTAAAATACTCCAGCATAAATCTAATTTATATGATCTTACATGATGAAAACTTCAAAAACTCAGCTCAAAGAAGAACTGGAGGGATCTTTCACATTCACAGATAAGACTCAATATCACAGATCACAAGACTCAAGATGTCAGTTCTTCCCCAAGTGGATTTAGTGAAATCCCAATCAAAATCCTGGAAAGTTATTTTGTGTATATTGATAAACTAATTTTTAAATTATAAGGTGAGGGAAAAGACCCATTATACTCAACAAAATATTGAAGGAGAATAATAAAGTTAGAGGGTGAACACTACCTGACTCAGGATGTATAGTACTGGCAAAAGAATAGACCAATAGATCAATGCAACAGAATATACCACCCAGAAATATATGCACACAAATACAGTCAACTGAGATTTAAGACAGGAGCAAAGGCAATGCAAGAGAGAACAGGTTGTCATTTCAACCACTGGGGCCACTGGGGAAAAAATGCAAAAAAAAAAAAAATAAATAAAAGTGAATTTAGACATAGACCTTGACCCGCCACAAAAATTAGTCTAAACATATCAGAAACCTAAATACAAGAACAAAACTATAATATTCCAAAAAGATAACCTAGAGGGACATCTAGATGAACTTTGGTTTGTCAACGACTTTTTAGATATAATGACAAGCCCACAATCCATGAAAGAAATAATCGGCTTTATTAAATATAAAATGTTCTGCTCTAAAAAAGTCACTGTCAAGAGAGGGAAAAGTCAAGCCACAGACTGGGAGAAAATACTTTTTCAAAAGACATACTTGATTAAAGACAGTTAGCCAAAATATAAAAAGAACTCTTTAAAATTTAGCAAGAAGAAAACAAAAACCCAGTTAAAAAATGGGCCAAAGATCTTAACATCTACCTCCCAGGAAAAGAGAGATGACAAATAAGCATAGGAGAAGTTGCTTATATATTTCCCTGACGCAATGCAAATCAGAACAACGATCAGCTATCACAGCGTGACTCTTCAAGTAACCCAACCCCAGAACGCTGGCAGCAGCCACTGCCGGGAAGCGGAGCAGCAGGATCGCTCATTCACCGCTGACCTGGATGCAAAACGGCACCATCGCTTTGGAAGACAGTTTGGCAGTGTCTTCCAAAACTAGCTGACCCAGCTGTCACACCCTTGGATAGTCACCGGAAGGAGTTAAAAGCTTATGTCCACACAAAAACTTACACGTGGATGTCTTTAGCAGCTTTATTCACAACTGCCAAAACCTGGAAGGAAGCAACCCCATGCCCTTCAGGAGGGAGATGGATAAAAAATCTCGTCCATCCCAACAGTGGAATATTATTCAAAGGTAAAAAGAAGTGCACCAAGGAGCCATGAAGAGACATGGAGGAAACCTAAATGCATATTGTGAAGGGAAAGAAACCAATCTGAAAGACATGTGTTATCTGGTTGCCTGGGAAGCGCGAACCGTGGAGACCACATAAAAGAGGGGTGCCAGAGATCAGGGCAGGGAGAGGGAGCGCAGGTGGATTACGGAAGGTTCTTAGGACAGGAAACTCTCAATGTCGGATACACGTCCAACCCATAAAGTGTCCACCAAGAGTGAACCCTAATGTAAACCATCAACTTAGACAAAAATGGTACCTCCGTGCTTGCTCATCAACTGCTCCTCTCCTACCACTCCAGGGGAATGTCGATGGGGGAGAGGTTGCAGGGGAACCTGGGTGCAGGAGAACTCTCTTTACCTTCTGCTCACTTTTGTGGTGACCCTAAAACTTCTTTAAAAAGTAAAGTCTGTTCCAGAAACTATGCAACTCCTAGAAGAAAACTAGGTCAACACGCTAGCACATAGAAAGTTCAGGAAATGATGCCAAGAGTTAATAAATGGGATGGCACCCAATTAAAAAGCTTTTGCACAGCAAAGGAAACAATTCAGAATGTGAAGCGAGAACCCACAGAATGGGCAAAAATCACTGCTAGCTACTCTTCTGATGGAGGGTTAATGTCTAGAATACATAAAGAACTCCAGAAACTTTATACCAAAAACCAAATAACCCAATTAAGAAAGGGGCAAATGAACTAAACAGTCACTTCACAAAAGAAGAAATAGAAATGGCCAATAAGTATGTGAAAAAATCTTCAACATCATTATCAATCAGGGAAATGTAAATCAAAACTACACTGAGATTTCATCTCACACCAGTCAGAATCGTAGTTATCAAGAATAGAGATAATAATAAGTGCTGGAGAGGATGTGGACAGAGAGCAACACTTTTACACTATGTGTGAACTGTATATTATTACAGGCAATATGAAAATCAGGATAGAGCTTCCTCAAAAAATTAGGCATGGAACCACCATATGACCCAGATATTCCACTCCTCATTATTTATCCTGAAGAAATAAAGCTATCATACTGTAGTGACACATGCTACCCATGTTTATAGCAGCACAATTCATGATAGCCAAACTGTGGAACTATCCTAGGCGTCCATCAACTGACAAATAGATAAAGAAAATGTGGTGTATATATACACAATGGAGTTTTATTCAGTCACACAGAAGAATGAAATTATGTGATTTTTCAGGAAAGTGGATGGAACTAGAGACCATCGTGTCAAGTGAAATAAACCAAACTCAGAAGGTCAAGGGTCATAGGCTTTCTCTCATATGTGGAAGCTAAAGAGGAAGAAGGAAAAGAAAGGTGGTGGGGGATCTCATGAAAAGCGAAGGGAGGTCAGTAGAGGAAAGGGACCAGGGGGCAGGATCTGGGGAGGGAGGGGGAGGTGCCGGGTAGTGCTATTGATCAAATTACATTGTTATATTGTGTGCATGTGCAGATACGTAACAACAAATACCATTAGCATGTATTGCTGTAATGCACCAACTAAAAAGTATGGGAAAGAAAAAACCCTCAGTAAATAAATAACATCTATTAAGAAAATCTGGCACACATCCCTTACTTTATGTTCAAGTCCCCAAGTCTATTGGATGGTGCCGTGCATGTTGAGGGTGGGTCTCCCCCTCAGCCCTGAGTTTGCTGTCCCACCTGTCAATCACTCCTAGAAACCTGCTCATCAACCCGTTTGGAGCCTCTGACTGTTAGGCTCTAATCCAATCAAGTTGGGGATCCAGATGAACCATCGCTCTTCCTGTCTATCCCTCTTCTCCCTGGGCCTGCTCTTGACTTCAGTTTCCCTGGGAGGCCTCTAAGAATTCGGGCTGTGGCTCTGCTGAAGCACCAATCAATTGCAAATCACAAGACTCGGTAAAAATGGCGACTGTACTGAACAGGTGTTGACATTTTCTTGTCATTACTCTCTACCCCGTGTAACAACAACTGGCACTGCATTCGCAATGCATTAGCTACTCTAAGTAATGTAGAGGTGAAGTGAAGTTTGTGGGAGGACGTGTTATACAGAAATACCATGCTCACTACTTGAGGGACTTGGCATCCATGGGAATGGGTATACCTGGAGGGTCCTACAGTAACTCCCCTGAAGACACAGGGGACAACTGTCGGTGGCTACAGACTCACACCACATGATAAATAACGATCAATACAGCAACGACCTTCCGAATCAGCAGATCAACCCCACTTCATGGACCTCTAACCATCCCCCATGTGCCTTACGGAGTCTGAGGACAGGAAGCTCAGTGGCTCCCTGCATCTTGTCCCTGTAGCATAGGCCATGGCCCTTTAGATGGCACTTGCCCAGTGGCCCACCGGACCAGCAGGATCGAACGCGTCTCCCCTCCACCTGAAATCCGAAGGTGGTGATTGTCTTGGGCCCTGGCTTTCTGAGCACGCGGGTGGGGGGGCGGGGTCACCTACAGGAGACCAGCATGCTTTTCTTGAAAGAAAGGTGTTCGTTAGCATTTTCATGTATGGAGAGGGTCAGGGAGAGACTGGTTCTCGCCTGTCAGCTGTAGCTGCATTCTGAAGCAGGACTGCGATTTACTGCCCAGTATCCCACACTCTAGATAAGACCCAGGCAGAAGCTGGAGGCAGGAAGTACGGGCCCATCAAATCTCCCCCAGCTTTTAATTGGAACATTAATAGTATTTTCTCACTAAGAAATGAAAGATCAGGAACCAATCAGTAGGCTTCAAGGGGGACTGTCCAGGAAGTGGGAGTTTGGAACATTCTCCAACCAGCTAAGGTCTCTATAAAGCAGAAGGTGGAACAGGGGAACACGTCCTCTCCCATTTTATCTGAAGTGACCTGAAAGGAGGAATCAGAATTGCTCTCTTCTATGGACCTCCTAGCATAACATCACTCAAGTTGTTACATTCAATTTTTGTGTTTAATCTCAGGAAATACTGCATTTTTTTCAAGAATCTTAATGTTCTGTAAAATGAACTCCAACAGTTACTACAAATACTTTGAATTTTGCTATCAATTTCTTCTCTGCGTTTGAGCCAATAAAACCACAGTAAGCAGTCCATGCTGTAACGGCCATCACGCCAAGAAGATAAATACATTAGAGCCACTTCCCCAGAGATAAGAATGGATCTAGTTTAGAATCCAGGATAAACTGGAAGGTGAGGCTATTCCTGGAAATTATTCAGTGAATTTTGGACAGTGTGCAAGTTTTACTGATTTACGTCGTGGGAGACGGATGGGGGCAATTGGATCGCAGTGGAGTGATTTTGCAGTTGCCCAGGGGAACACAAGTCTCTTTTTCTAGAAATGCATCTTAATTTATAACTCTTCCATTGAAAGAATTAACCAATTAAGGCTGTCAAACCTAATAATTTTTCAGGAATGAGTCCAAGTTGACTTAACTGACTTAGTTTTGCATCAGAGAGACTCAAATGTAAAAAGCATAGTGTTCTAGGCAAAGTAAATAAAAATTAACCTACGTGGTGTGTGTACTTCAGGTCTCTGCATCGCCTGTGAAAAGCACAGTGTCACACCTCCTCTGGCTGGCCCTTCAGGAGAGCTGTGACAGGGACAAGGGGTGTCCCCTGAGGCCTGTGTGTTCGGGCGTGGTCCCCAGCTCGTGCCCCTGGGAGGAGTGGAAACTCTAACAGGTGGGGCCTCCCCAGGCCTTGGGTCATTGGAGGCGTGCCCTGGAAGGGGGTTGTAGGACCCCATCTTCTCCCCTTCCTCTCTCCCTTCCCAGTCATGAGCTGAGTGGTTTTGCTCCGTCAGGAGCTGCCATCATGACAGTCTGCCTTGACACAGGCCCAAAAGCAACCAGGCCAACCGACCACCGACAGAAACTCCAAACGGCCAAACCCAAATCGCGCTCTTCTTTCTGTAAGTGGTGACCTCGGGCATCTGCTGTGGTAGCTCGGGGCCGACTACACAGTGAGGAATCATCTGCCACCAACCTGCCCTCTCACGCATCTGGCAGCCTTCTGTACACTTTTCCTCCTTCTAAATGACTGTGCCCACGCGGCCAACGTCCCCGTGACCCTCAAGGTTCATGCCACGCGTTCTTTCACCTCAAAAGCAGCTCCCCACACTTCTCGTCCATCCCACCGCTGACCTGGGAGAAGCCCACCAGCCCTGTTCAGACCCCCACCCTGCAGAGCTTGCTGATGGTCTTGCCTAACACCCATGGTCTGGGAGGACTGGCCAACAGAACTGTGTCCCCGGAGCCAACCCAGAGCCTGGCCCAAGGTGGAGACGTTCAGGAAGTGTTTGGTGGATGAAGGAATTTTAATCATGACTCTCCCCAGCTTTGGACGTATTGAAGCCAAAAGAACGGAACTGATCCCATTATAAGAATCGCCTCTCATTTCATCCGCAGGGTTGGAGTTCATTCCGAGCCTGAAGGGGTATCTGTTACTTTGCTTTCTGGTTTAAACGTGGTTTTATAAACAGCGCCCGAGTATCTCCCCAGTGACTCGGGCACTTCAGCTCACGGTGCCCAGCACCCCCTGTTCTCAGGGGCGTGTCCCAAACGGAGGTGCCCGGGGCCCAGGATGAGCGAGCCTCTTTCCTTTCCGGCAGACGTCTCTGAGCTTCTGTGCATTATTGTAACAAGAGACACTGAGAGATGAGACCACAGACCAGAAGGCACACCTTCTCCTCTGCAGTTCTGGACAGACGCGGGTATTTTTGGAAGATGGAGAATCCACCAACATGAGAATGTGGGAAGGGACATTTGTGGCAAAGCCAGGCCGCTGTGAAGGCAACTGCAGACCGCACGACTCACCAGGAGGAACACGGTTCGGATGCAGGATTTGGACTCTCCCAGAGAGACCGGGGACGCCTCAGAGCGAGCCTGAAGATTCTACTTCCACCCAAGAGCAAAACCAAGCACAAGACAGAACTTCCAAGAGACACTGTCCTCATATGTCACATCCTGGTAGAATTCCCACCTCGTAAGAGGAAGCCTCTGTGACCACATAAGAAAAAAAAATTTTTTTTAATTTCATTCCAGTTTTTAAATACGTCCAAACTCAAACAAAGATTTTATGACTCTCTCAGTCTGCCATGAGGATTTCCGCCTCTGACATATGCCAGGAATCCTGTGGCGGCTTCAGAGGTTCAACTCATCTAGGAAAAAGGATGGGGGTGAGGGTGGGGGAGAATCCAGCTCCAGAAAAGGAGGCCGTGGCCACCATGCTGGGCACTATCCAGAAGACCTCACGGCAATGAAGCGGGCAGTTTTAGGAATTTCATGATTGTTTAAACTCTCCTGTGCAATTTAAGAAAAGCATTTTTGATGGTAAGGAGGGGCCGTGGGGCTCAAACACAGGTGAAAGCGTTCAGGTCACTGTATTGTGCTGAAAATGGAAGCTAAGACCAAAGAAAATGTTGACATGAGCCACCAAAGGCTTAGAGAGGTGCCGATCTCATCCTCGGGATTACCAGGTCATTGGCTGAGAGGAGGAGAAGGACGAACCGGATGTAGATGAGTTCTCTGCTTAGCTGGAAGGGGACTTTGGGTGGGAGGAAAGGTGTCAGATGCAGTGGTCTTCAAACTAAGTGACCATGATCTCTGGATACGGGTGAGCTGAGGATCAGATGCTGCTTAAGTGTATCTGGATGAAAAAAATGAAGGAAGAAATAGAAATGAGATCATAAGATTGGCTGCCAGCCAGATGCAGGAAATACCAGTGAGGAAGGCTGTTCATCTATCAAGAAATCCACTTGTCAGGCCTAGTACCGTCCAGACACACATGCACAGGTGAAATGAAAGATTTCTCTGGTTAAAAATAAGGCATCTTTTGAAAAATGTGTGTATGATATAGTGAAAGTCAAATAATGTCTGTACCTGAGTTAAAAAGTGCTTTATCATCAATGCAGTCACATCAATGTTTATTAGCAGCTCAGTTCACAATAGCTAAACTATGGAACCAACTGAGCTGCCCTTCAACAGAGGACTGTATAAAGAAAATGTGGTACAGATACACAATGAAATATTACTCAGCCACAAAGAAGGATGAAATGATGGCATTTGCTGGCAAATGGATGGAACTGGAGACTATCATGCTAAGTGAAAGAAGCCAGTCCCAAAAAAAACCAAAAGCCAAACGTTCTCTCTGATATGTGGATGCTGACTCAATAAGGGAGGCGGGGTGGGGGGTGGAGGCAATAGAAATTCATAGGATTAAACAAAGGGGAAGGGAAGGGAGGGGGACGGGAATAGGACAGTAGAATGAATGGGACAGAACTTTCCTCTGTTCATATATGAAAATACAATCAGTGCAACTCCACATCGTGTACAACCACAAGAATGGGAAGTTATGCTCCTTGTGTGCATGATATGTCAAAATACACTCCACTGTCATGTACAACTAAAAAAGAACATTCAAATAATTCATTTTTCAAATAAAAGTATTGGGAGAGAGAGTTAAAATCTTGAAAAAGGATGTTGTCTCAGGCTGGGGCTATGACTTGGTGGTGGAGCACTTGCCCACTGATGTACTGACCAGTCCAGTAAGGTCATGTGACAGAAAAGTAAACTTCATATCGTTGCCATTACGTGTCTGGGTATCTGTTACCACAGCTCAGCTTGCCCAAACCAGTAGAGTCGGTCTCTTCTTCTCCCATAAATACACAAAGGCGCTGCATTAAGCAGTTTGAAAATTACTCTTACAAAACTATCAAGGACCTACAAGAAGAGAAAGATCAAGTTTGAAAAGGAGCTAATAAGCTTGCAAAAACAAAGATACAAACAAAAAATGCCAAAGGCAATTCCAATGGTTATTTTGTTTGTGTTCAAGCAGCAGATGCTGGACAGGCGACACCTGAGCTAGAAAACCTATAATGTACACGATTCTTACACTGGAGACAGAAAAGACCTTCAGAGGAAGATCACCTGTCATGCAAAATGAGGAGCCAAGCCCCCTCCTCCCTGGGAGGCGCCTCCCCTGCTCCCCTGGAGTGCAGGGTCCAGGTTAATGAACTCGTTAAGAGGGCACTCAACTCTTCCTACAGTCAGTGCTGAAGGGGCCACGACACTGGATTTGATGCGTTCTTGCTGATACTCACCTTCAGGAAAAGCACCAGGCGCTTGAAGCAGCTCTCCACACAGGGGGTGCAAACACGGCTTGCTGGTGACCTGGTCTCTCCCAGGGTCTGGATGCTCTTGAGGGGAGGGCTCTTTCTGTGGGTGGCTGAGACCAGATGTCCCTTCTGACCCAGCCACCCTGGGAGCCGCAGATGACTTTGGGAGCGTGCAGGGCTTCTGAGTGTGAACCTGCCGGTGCTGATGGTGGAAGACCAAGCGTGGAGCGCAGCGCTTCAGGAACCAGGGTGGCTCCCCCAGAGAGATGGATGAGGCAAGCACGGAAGGAGCAGTGTGCAAGGCAGCGAGCTGGTGGGCCCGTGGGACAGTCGGATCCTGACGTGTCCACACCACACAGGAATAGCGCCCTGGAACGGGGAGGCCCCGGGGATCTTGAGAACCAACATTGAAAGAGCTGGCGGGGCTGAGCTTCAGAGGAACTGGACGCCTGCTCACTTAGTAGTCACTGGATTCTGAAAAATAGCCATGGCCGTTGGGGCACCTCCAGGCTGCAGGGTGTGCGGAACCAGTGTCACCTGGAAAACATGAACAGCCGGGGAAATTCATAGCGTCGCACGATGGGTGGCAAAAGGCAGGCGGGGCTTACATCTTCTTTTAGAAAGATAGTGATATTTAGGGTTAAAAGGGTGAAACAAATATTAGTAAGAGGATCCAGATGGACCCTGAGATAGAGTGTAAGTTCAAAATGAACAGATGACACCTGAGGCCAAAGGCAGACCCAGTCCCTACCCGTGAACGTGAGAGATGTTGCAGACGAGACGAGAAGGTCAAGGACAAGAGATGAGGCAATGTCCTTTTGATTGCCAGAAAAAGGAAGGAGGCAGATTTGGAGACCCAGGTGAATTCCATCTCAGGCAGGTTCTGAGATTATTTAAAGGCCAGGCAGATGCTACAAGGTTTGATAGGCTAAGAACCAGCCATTGCAGATTAACCTCGTTTCCCGTTATGAAATAGGATGTGAGACTCTGCTCTGGGAAATGTCGCCATCAGACAAGCATTTGATGACAGTCATGGTAAAACAACTGGGAACAGAGGTGGCTGGGTGAGGTGTGGTAGCCCACAGACCTGGGGTTGACCCACTGGACATCTTTTTCAAATGATGCACATGAAACTGCAAATTGCATATTTACTGAAATTGCTGAAGCCTGGCAGAGTATCAGAATCAAAATTTTTCTCAAGTTGAATCAAAGAACCAACTAACAACACGAAAATGAAAAAAAAGAAAAAAAAAGTCATTCCCCTGAACAAGTTTTCTTTATTATTGTTAGGGTCAATTTCTTTTTCTTTCTAATAACGGACAGAGTCAACGTTCGAAAGTTAAAACTATTTGGTAAGTTTAGTAAATTACTTCCAAGTTATGAGGGACGTGTCTGTCGCTCACGGCACAGCTAGACATAATAGGAAAACCCATTCTTCTAAAATGGCCAACGTGTTCCTAAATGTCTTCAAGTTCAGTACACTTCAGTTTTCAGCAACTTATAAAAGCTTAAAGAAACGGTGTTTTCTTTTTCTTAATCCTCTCATTTGTGCTAAACCACCATTTCCAAAGTCGATAACTCCTGGAGGGTTGCTGCCCCTGTCATCCGGGAACCCTGGCCCACTCGCCTAGAGACTCATTTCTGCCGGCCTTCTCCGGCCTTCAGGGATGTTCAGATATGCTAACGTCAAGGGGAAGCTCCCGGAAGGGGCTCTGGCAGGGCCCCCACCCCCACCCCCGCGACCCTGATCCTCGGCCGGAAGACCCTTGATGTTCAGTGGAACGAGCTGACCCGCCATTTTCAAATCCGGCCTTCACTTCAGCAGTTGGCCATCCTGTAGCAAGCCGGCTCTCCCTTCCTCTCTGGGGACTCTGCAGGGCTCAGGACCATGATGCAGGCCAAGGCTGCTGTGACCCCCGGCTGGCCCACCCAGGAGCGCAGACATCCTCCCACCCACCGCAGCGTGGCTACTTCAGGCCTTCCCTTCTCTCCTTGCCCCCCGTCCCCTCCCTCTCCCAAGCGCCAGGCCCCTAGTCCTCAGAGACCCTCCTGAGGAGTGCTGCCACGTCTCCAGGCCCCCAGCTCCCCCAGGCCTGTTCTAGCTCCATCCTCCTAACAGAGGCCCAGGTGAGGGAGGAGCGAGGGCCTCTGAGCCGGGCTGACCTCCCCTTCCCAGGTGTCCTCTGGGGAACTGGGTAATGCAGTGCCTGATTCTCCAGTGTCACCACCCGCCCTTGTGCTTGAGTGACAGGGTATTGGCACAGTGAGCTGGTGCCACTGGCAAAGGGCAGCGCTTCCAGGTAGCCAGGCTGGAGGGTCTGTTCCTCACGCTGGCGTCCTGACTGTGCCTAGGAAGGGCTGCCCACCTAGCAACCATCTCCTCGTGTTTAAGAATAAAGAGCTTTCACATCACTGGCCAAGAGGGCACAAGGTCTTCAGCAGAGAATCATGTACTCTGCCAGGGGCTCTTCCTGTCCCACCCTCACAGAGATCTATGCGTTTCCAGTCTCTTCTCTCTGACCCCAGTGTGTGCCCTAGAATTCTTGGCCAAGCCTCCCTTGGTGGCCAGGGATGCCATGTGGCCCGTGAGGTGAGTGTGGACACTCTGAGCTGGGCATCGCTCCTTTCCTGTGTCCATGTCGAGGCCCCCTGAGGAAACTGCCTTTGCTCTCCATCGGTCCCCCTTCTTCCTGCCTCCTGCTGCAGCTGCAGTCCCATGACCTTAGCGTCAAAGCTGCATGCTCAGAGCGTCTCAAGGGCAGCCAGGAGGAAGACAGCCCCTGTCACTCTCCTCAGCTGGGACGCCAGCCACCTGGGGCCTACCCACAGACTCCCAGTTGCAGAAGGAGAAGCAACTCCTCGTTTGTCACAGCTGAGGATACAGTCGGCCTCCACTTCTGTGGGTTCCAGGTTCACAGATACACCCAGGTTCAGGTGGAGGCGAGGGGGGAGCTGTCTGGACGGGACACTTGTCTTTCTTCCCCAGACAGAAGAGCAGACCAACCACGCACACAGCATTCACGTAGCACCAGGCGTCCTAAGTCATCTAGAGAAGATTTAAGCGTAACAGGAGGATGCGCCGGGGTTACTGCAAACACGGCTTCATGTTATATAAAGGACTTGGGCATCCTCAGATTTGGGGGTGGGGGTGTGGATTCCTGGAACAATTCCTCCTGGACCCCGAGGACAATTGTGTCTGACTGCTCTTGCCTGACATGGTGACTTACACTGACATGCCAGTTGGTGTGGCGTCCTTGGCTGTGGTTGAGATGTCCTGCAGACTCTTCTGTGAGCATTGCTGTCCATCATATTGATCGCACGACGCATCCAGTGTTGACCCTCCCATCCATCCTCCTTCCTGCCGCCAGAATTCAAAATCGACCCGACCTCTCTCCTGCTTACAGCTCTCCAGGGGCTTCCCAGAGCCTGAACAGCTCACCGTGCCTCCCGATCCGCATCCTGTTCCAGAGTTGGACCGGCTGCCCCACGGGACTACCTTTCCACCACCCCCCATTCAGTAGGGGTCACTGTGACTACTGCTTGCCAATGGGTTATGTGGACACAATATGGGTCATTCTGGAGGAGCAGGCGGTTAAGACACATCTGTGTCCTTCCCACTTTTTCCCCTTCCCTGTCACGGGAAGGCCCAAGAGGATGGAGGAAACACACAATAGAATCACTGTGCCCTGAAGGAAGTCTCCCTGGCCACCAGAAACACCCCACCTAACTACTGGCCAGTCATGAATAAAGCGTGCTAAGCACTGAACCTTGAGGTTTATTTGTTACCGCAGCTAGTAGTACTCTAACTCATACTCTTTCTGTTGACTTAGGATAAAGTTTGGCATCTATGCTGTGGCTCCCCACAATCCAACACTAGCTCACATTCCATCACTGGACAATGGTGATGGACAACAGTGCACGTTTCCTTTGGTCCTTAAACAGGTCATTCTCTGCTTGTCTGGAAACAGCCTCCTCTACTCTTTGCTGGCAGATCATGATCCTGCCATGGAAGGATCAACTTGGATATCACATCTTCAGAGAAGCCTTCCCCAAACAGCACCTCCATAAGGTCACCCTATTGTACATTCCTATGCCTCTCTGTTCTTCCCCACCTAAGCACTGCTTGAACTTGTCAATATTTCCACTTCCTGCCAGACCATGAGCCCCAAGAGGACAGAGGTGCTTCTACCTGGTTCATGATGATCTCCCAGTCACTGATATAGTGCCAGATATGTAGAAGGCAATCAGTTAATATCTGCTGAGTGCATGCATGAATGACCTAATATTGTTAAAACAATTTTTAGTGCTCCCAATAGGGAGGCTGATGGAACATATCACTTAAGCTTCAGGAGTTCCTATCAATTTATCCTAAAATTCTATTAACAATCTTATTCTTACATGATCATCTTTCTTTCCCTCTTTGCTTTTGCCGCTAGGAAACTCACAGACAGAATGAGAGCTATCATCAGGAACTGCACAAAGCTGGAGAACCTGCCCCTCTGGATATTCTCTTGATTAAACTCTAGGTGGTAATTCAATCTTCACCCTCTCATCATCCTGAGTTTATTCTTCATCTTCCAGTTGTGAAAATACTTTTTATAGGCTTTCGAATGCTTTTCTACACAGAGTAGAGGGCAAAAACTCTAAAGTTGCATTTTTAATGAGAGGGCAGGCCTGTTATTCCTCCTGTCTACAGTAACTTGGGAATAAACTTCAGCTCTTTACTCATCTTGCTTGTGTCTATTGCACCTCCCACGATGTGTCTTGGAATAGATCGAAACGGCCTTGTCTGTAGGGAAGGTCACTATGACAGAAGGCAGATGTTTAAAAACATTCTGTGTCAAAATGAGAAAATCTGAGTTGACAGAGCTAAAGAGAGTCTTAGCTTAAAAAGAGTTGAATCCCTCACATGGCAATGAGGACAACTCAAAGCCAGAGAAGTAAAACGATTCTCCTGAGACCTGCAGGAGCTGGGCTCCTAAGCCAACGTGCACATGACAGCCCCCACCCCTTATTTTGTGCCGGGATGGTAAACGACAGTCTGCCAAAACATCCCCATCTGGGTCCCTAGAGGCTTTGCGTGTTATCTTCCATGGCAGAAGGGATTGTGCAACGTGATTAAGTTAAAGGCCTTGGCGAGGAAGACGATGCTCAGTATCCAGCTGGGCACTCAATGCAACCAGTGTCATTCGGAGGACCTGGAGGCAGAGAAAAATTCTACTACAGAAGAGGAGAGAGCGATGTGATGGCAGAAGAGGAGACTGGAGTGACGTGGCCACAGCCATGGGGTGCCTGCAGCCTTCGAACCTGGAAAAGACAAGAGACGAGTTCTTCCCTGGAGCCTCCGAGGGAAAGCAGCCTGCAGGTGACTTGACGGTAGCCTGGGGACGGGGGTTTCAGACTTCTATGCGAGAATAAATCTGTGTTGTCGCAAGTCACTCATCTGTGGTCATCTGGCGACAGTCGTGACAGGAAACTAATCGACAAGGGTTGGCACACTGTGGGCTGTGACCGTATCTGGCCCCTAGCCTGATTTTGTAAATAAAGATTTATTGGCGCACAGCCGTGCCCATGCGATGCCCACGACTGTCTTCGTGCCTCACTGGCAAGGCAGAGCAGCAGAGTTGAGTACTGCGTACGGACCATGTGGCCCGCAGAGCTGAAGCCATTTACAGTCTGGCCCTTTACAGAAAGAATTTGCTGACCCTGCTTTAAGCTGTGAATTAATTCAACCCTTTCTCACATTTTTTCTTTGTCCTTTCAGACCAAAAATAATTTATGTTCATTATATGAAATTAAGGCGTCATGAAACTGCAATGCCTCGGAAGGAAACATCCCCTGTGGTTATGGTTAAAAATGTGGGGTACGTTCCCCAATTTGTTCTGTTTCTCTACACACGCAATAACATTCGCTATTACTGCGGTTGTTGGTCTGTGTTTATTAAGTCTTTGGTATTCGTGAGTTACAAAGGACTACAATCTTCAAAAGGATGATCAAGTTTGTAGTAAGTGAACCCAGGGCACAGACGCCAGCATGGAGCCTGCTAAGACCCCACACCTGGAGTCTGCTTGGGAGGGAGGGGTGAGTGGACATGCCAAGAGTCAGTATCCCCTGCACAGGCCGATGCCCCCCACAGCAGTTCCTGAGCCTCCCTGGGCATCGATGTCAATCGATGTCAATGCAAGGTCGTTGACAATCGCAGAGATAACAATGTGAGGTGTTCCACACGGTGCCAGACACAGACTGCATAAAAACTGGTCTCCATCATTTGTAATTGACAGAGGAATGCCTTGGTGTAAAACAACCAAGGAAAATAATTTTTGAAAAATAACTGAATGAATACTTAAGGGATTTTTTTTAATTTAAAAAGCAATATGTGATTATTGTAGATAATTTAAATATGATAGAAATTACAAATTAACATTACCTTTAATCTCACCACCTGTGATTGCCTCATTTGCTATTTTTGCCTATTTCCTTCCAGTTCTTTTTCTGTGTGCATAGATCTGTGCCCACACAGTGGAATTCTACTATGTGTGGAGTTTGCCTTGATTTTTTTTTTTTTTCATTAAAACCGTATTTTCCTGTGCCATCAAATGTTTTTGGAAAACACTTTTAATCTCCAACTCATGTGTCTCCCAGAGATCTACAGCAAGAATTTTAGTTCCACAAATATGTCCCAGGCCCCTATCACAAGCCAGACACTCTGGTTGATAATCAAAGATTGAAAGAGGCCTTAGATATTGTCCCTATTCTCCAGGAGCTTCGAATTTTATAAGAAAAAAAAAAAATAGCAAGCACATCTGCAGTTTAGATACAAGGTGACTCAAATAGGCACGATTGGTTTTTCAAAGATACAGTGGGGCTGGGATGTAGCTCAGTCTGTAGAGCGCCTTCCTCACATGCACAAGGCCCTGGGTTCAGCTCCCAGCACCACAAAAAATAAAAATAAAATTACAGTGGGTACACCAAGAGTTCTCCTACCCTTTCCTCGAATTTTCTGTTGTATAATTTCCTCAATAAGATCTGTGGACCTTACCGTCATTTCAGGGGTAGCAGAGCCGGTGAGAACATTCTTTGCCAAAAACAAAAAAAGACTTCTCCTTCCAGTGTGCCCTCTCTGGGAGGTATTCTGAAAAATGTGTCAAGCCTCTTTAAAAAGAAAGGAAATGAGGAGATTGTCGTGTCTGTCTCACCTTAGATAATAAAGGCTGGGTCAGCACCAGAAATTGGAAACAAATTCTAGGAAAATCTCTCTGAAGTTTCCACAAGGTGATCCAATTAAGATATGACTGGCAGCCATGAAAAGCTCTGTCTCTGCCAAACCACAGGGAAATTTTAGATGTAGGAACACAAGAAATATCTTACTGGATAACCAAATGTTTTTTAAAAGGGCCATATAGTAAGGGCTTAAACTTTCAAGACATCATCGACTATTTTTCTTGCCCTGCAGCCAAAGATAACCTAAAACAAGGGAAAACACTGGCTATCCCACGAAAGCCAGACAAGTAAACAGAAATTCGCAATGAATCTTTCTTAGCTTCAGTGAAAGCCAAGCCGAAAATCCATCTTCAGCACATTGGAATGGAATCTCTTAGGTCGACTCACAAGACCCCTGGCAGGGGTGCTGACATGGAGCCCACCCGGTCTCCTGCACCAAGGGCCTCCATCTGCTGTCCTCTGCCACTCTGTGACGGGGCCTCGGTGTCTCCCACTTGCACAGCTGGCCACATGCACGGTGAGCAGCATGGAGGGTCCCTCGGTTGGCCCACTCTTCTCCGTAGGAACTTGCACTAGCACAGCCTGGAGGAGCCATCAGACCCAACCCACAAGGCTCTTTATAAGCGAGAACAGCAACCTTAAATAAGGGCCCTTAAAGAGCCAGCCTCCCCCCGATGCCTTCCCATTTTGAACCAGCACATTGAGAACCAAGATAAGTGGGATAGCCCAGGAACCTAGGAAACGCCCCCGAAATGGCGACTCAGGTTGATCACATGATCAAATCTCCTCATTCTTCTGTAAGACGTGGTTTCCATTGTACTCTTCCACTTGTCCCATTGGTCAGAACATTTCGAGGTCACAGAATATTTGTTGGTGCCACAGAGCAGAATTAAGCCTTTCTGGCATGAGATTGGGATGCCACTCAATCGAGAGCTATGTCCTAGGTGTTCGGACCTCTGCTATCATTATGTGGTGTGAATCCTTTCAAGTGACTGCACAATTGTTTCTTATTAAGACTTCATTTTCCTTTTCCCTGGAAACTAATGATGTGATTATTGACCACTTACATATTATGTACTGTTAAATTGTCTGAGTATCTCTTTTGCCCACTTTTTAAAAAAAATTCAATTCTATTCAATAGTCTTTTTGTTATTGAGCTATAGGAGTTCTTTACATATTATTGATACAAGTCCTGTGTTAAATACAAGTGTTGCAAAATACAAGTCCTATGGCAAATACATGTGGCTTGCCTGTTTATTTTCCTTAATGGTGTTTTTGTGGAAGCAAAACTTTAAAATTTTGATGAAATCTAACATTCTTTTGTGATTCGTGCTTTCTGTACCCTCTGCAACAAAGTTCTGTCTTCCCAAAATTCATGAAGACATCTCCTAGGTTTTCTTCTAGTACTTTTACCATTCTAGATCTCATGAATTGATTTCACTTTATGCATGTGGTACTGGGGATCAAACCCAAGGAAGCTCTACCACTGAGCTATGCCCCCAGCCCTTTTTACTTTTTTGAAGCGGGGTTTCTCTAAGTTGCCCAAGCTGGCCTTGAACTTGTGATCCTCCTGCCTCTGCCTTCCCAGTAGCTGGGATTATAGGCATGTGCCACCACACCCAATTCTTTGAATCAATTTTTATGTATACAATAAAGTGGGTTGATCTCACACATTCATCTCCAGCCCTTTTCAAATTCCTCCTAAAATGAGTGAAAGACAGGGCTGGGGAGATAGCTCAGCTGGTAGAGTGCTTGCCTCGCAAGCCCAAGGCCCTGGGTTTGATCCCCAGTACTGCCAAAAAAAAAGAACGACAGTGAAGGAGAACTATTAACGCCATCAATTCTAAGGACATGAAAGAGGAGATACATCCCTCAGCTCCTTCAAGGTGGAAAGCAGATGGGGAGACGAGATCTGCCCTCCACAGACGGAGGAAGCTGAGACCAGGGCGAAGCAAGCAGTTGGCCCTGCTGCGCCCAGAAAGGATCAGAACCCAGAGGCGATGCCTCCCTGGACGTGGGCAGTGAGGACACTGGATCTCTTCCCTACAGCCACAGGACAGCAGCACCACATAGAAACACAGTGTGAGCAGGGCTGTAGCCGACACTTCCCTGTAGCTACGTCGTGTCGCAAAAGGTGAAGTGAATTTTAATGATATCTATTCACTTTACCCAATGCTGTTCTCAGGGGATTGGTTCCAGGATGCCCCAAGAACACCAAAAGCTGTGCATGTGTAATCCCTCATATAAAATGGCTTGTATTTGTAAATAACGTATGCATACCCTCCTGTGTAGTTTAAATCATCTTTAGATTACATCTAACACCTACCTACCACGCTTGGTTGAATCCATGGATGTGCAAAGCCAACTGTACATTCAATGGGTTATCATTTTAACACGTAATCAATCAATGTTTAAGGGTTGGTAATGAGACTTTTTTCCTTGTTTGAAACATCCTCAAGATCCAGTTTGTATATTACACTTCAGCACACCTCAGCTCTGACCAGCATTTTTCAAGGGTTCAGTGGATCAGGGATCACAGGACCAGCCAGCATGAATCTAGTTCACAAAACCAAAGACCCCCAAATGCAAGATGTAGGCCCAGGCCGAGTCAGCGGTCCAGAGCTGAACCAAAAACAGGAGCTTTAAATAAAAATTCACATTCCGAACAGTGAACCTCCAGCTTCCTCTCACCCCCAAACCAGAACACAGCAATTGATCTCTCATCTCTCTGATCCTCTTTCCAGGACCCTGGGGAAAAGAAAACCACTGAGAGAACAAAAGAAAGACTTCAGAAATCAATGACTCCAAAGAACTAATAGAAGATATTGTATCCAGAAAGCAATACCAGGAGACCCTGGCAATGAAGAAGGCATTTTGAAAATTATAATATCACAACTAGATAAAAATGTCAAAAAAGGGTCATATCATAAAGACAAAGTACTTCCTCGGATGGGGCAAAGATCCAGAAAGGAACAAGGAAAGATAAAAGATAGGCAATTAGAGGATCAATGCAGGAGATCCAACATGCAAAGGAATTCCAGGAAAAGAAAACAGGAACAACACTGGCAAGAAAGTTACCAAGAAATAACAGGTGAAAAATTGTCCAGGAGTGAGTGGACTTTTTGTTGTCGGCCACATGGTCGTACTACTGGACTTGTAAAAGTATGTGCATATACTACTTCGAGTAAATTAATCCATTTAAAAATAAGGACTATTGCCGGGTGCAGGGGCCCACACCTATAATCCCAGCATCTTGGGAGGCTGAGGCAGGAGGATCACAAGTTCAAAGCCAGCCTTAACCACTTAGGCCCTAAGCAACTCAGTGAGACCCTGTCTTTCAAAATAAAAAATTAAAAGGTGGTTCAGTGGTAAAGCACCCCTGGGTTCAATCCCCAGTACCTAAATAAATAAATAAGTAAGTGGACTATTATAAAAAGAGGGAAAGGAGCATTAGCGTTTGCCTAGGTGCTGAAGACAGAGGTGATGGGGCTATCAACCATTTTTGAAGAACACGATCTCCGTTTTTTATCATCTGGTAAGTACAAAGGGTCAGAAGCAGGAAAGCTGCCAGCGAGCGACCCCCACGCCTCCCACCTGTTCCATGGCGACGTTCCAAGGCTAAAACAGCAAAGCTTGTGGGCTTCCCATTGCAGCCAATCCTGCCTGTGCAGCAGGATATTCTCGTATAGATCCAGTGTCTGTGGTCGAGACGTTTCTTTGGCTCTTGTCATCACAATCCCAGAGAAATGAAAGCCCAGCGGAAGGAAAGCAGGGAAACACTTTAGAATAACCCCTGGAAGAGGCTTTGCAGAGCGCTCTCAGCCACGAAGGCAGGACCTGCCTCCCAGGCTGACCGCACAGCCAGCTGGGCTGGGCATAGTCTCCGCAAAGCCCTAGGAGCTCAGGCGGCCCCACCGTCACTGCCAGCTGAAGGGAGGGGTGAGTCTACAAGGGCCTTACAGGGCCCTGCGTCTGTCTGTTTGCTGTTGCTACAGCAGAGTCCCCAAGATTGGGTAGTCTATGAAGAAAACAGTTTTATTTGGCTCACAGCCCAGGAGGCTGGGGAGGCATCAGCTTCTGCACAGATTCTGGTGAGGGCCACGCCCAGCTTCAACTCAAGGCAGAAAGCGGAAGGGCAAGTGGGCACATGCCAAAGGGAGAAGGGGAGCCCAGCTTCTGCAAGAGCTGGCCCATTCCCACGGGGAAAGCATGAGCCCAATCCTGGTGTTCTGCCTCCAGACTCCAAATGCCTTAGAGGCTCCAGTACTCTGTAACATGACACTGGGGACCAAGCCTCAAGGCGAGAAACCCTATTCAAACCAGGCGAGGAGCCCGTCTTCAAGAACCCCCCACATCAGAGCAGGCTAACTGGGCTGTTAAATCCAGATTCCTGGGCCCCACCCACGCTCTGGAGGGTCAGCCCTGGGACACACCTTCCAACAAGAATCCCACCTGCTCACTCCTGCCCACTTTGAGCCCATGCACACCAACCCAAATCAGAGAGCCACCAAGACCTGTGGGGCTGCCACTTCGGTGGAACCACTGTGGAATTTTTCCAAATACCAATGTCCTAGATCCACCCTCAAATGCATTGAATCAAGAGTGTGAGGGGGAAGGAAAGACAGTGGACTGAGTCAGACATCATTACCCAAGTACATGTATGATCACACGAATGGTGTGAGTCTACATCATTCACAGCCAGAGAAGTAAAAAGTCGTACTCCACTTGTGTACAACGAATCAAAATGCAGTCTGTAAAAATTAAAATAAATAATTTTTTTTTTAAAAAATAGAAGAGAGTTTTATGGGCGATCCTGATGTGCTTATCCAATTCAGAACCTTGAAGCCTTGTAAAAATGCCAATTCCTAGGTTCTGTGCCTTCTGGAGCCTGAAGTGAGCCCAGGAATTTGCAATTGAACTGTCTCCCCAAGTGATTTGCATGCAAGTGGCCCTGAGAACTCACCCTTGGAAACACAGCACCAAGCGCTACCACATACCCTAGCCTCCGACCGCACCTCCGGGAGAATCCTTTGGTGTCGAACCATCTCACTTAATGGGCTGGAAGAACATTAAGTGAGAATTTGCGTCCGGATATCCAGATACTTCCTAAGCAAACACTCATCTGATTGCATTTACACTTGCAAGCTCAAAAAAAAAAAGACCTGCTGGAACGAGGTTTGCCTTGGACTCGGACTGAACTTTCAACGCAGGATCATCTATCCCCTTCCTTCTTGTTGAGAAACACTGAGCACGTGCAGCTGGAAGGGTTTATATTTATTTTACCCACTTATTTAAACCACTCTGCTGAAAAACAACAGGCTCATCCTATGCTGGGGACCTTGACGTTGTGACGGTGGGTGGCATGGCCACGTGTGTGAGTGAGCAAGCTGTACCCATGCCTCTGGTCCGCGGCCCTGGGGACAGGCACTGCGCCAAGGGCAGACGCTGCTGAGACATTGGATTAGGAGCGAGCCCTGCTGCTCACGTGCCGCGCGCACTAACAGTCAGAAAGGGGTCTGAGAGCCAGCTCCCCAGAACGTGCGCGGGGCAGCCCGGCCTGTGCGTGCAGGCGGGAGGCAAACCCCTCTCACTTGCCCACTGCTGGAGACCAGATGACTGCGTGGCCTGCGGAAGGAACACCATGGGAACAGAGCGGACGTGACCCCGAGGTTGGAGCCACGCTCCAGGCCGTTCAAAGGCCCACAGAGAGAATGTAGGTCCCCCAGGGCCAGTGCCCCCCACCTGGCTTCCCTGGGGACCCTCTCGAGGAGGCTGAGAAAGAAGACTGGGAGCAGTTACAGAAAAGACCGGAATGAGGCCATCCACAAGGGTCCCCAGGGTGGCTAGCAGGCTCTGAGAGTCCTCTTTCCTCCAGGTGACCCAGGGCTCTCAAAACCCGGCCCTAATTGATCCCCAATGCTCTGAGTGTGGGTGGCTGGCACGGAGCGTGCACGGAGAAGCATCCGGGGATACACAGGCACTCCGGGCACACCCAGGGAGGTTGGAGGTGACGACAGGATCTAAGTCCATCTCTTGCACAGGTCGTCACTGAGTCCTCGTGATCCGCCCAGGGGGACCTCTAACCTGAGCAAGGTGGGCCCCGGGAGAAGAGAGAAAGCATGACGTGTAAGGGCGACTGCCGTCGAGGAGAGGAGTGAATCCCTCAACATAGGGAGAGGGAGCACAGCTGTACGAAATCTTAGTCAAGCTACAATCCTCCCGGATTGAAAGCGCAGTCTGGCAGCCATTAGAATTCTGCAGAGCACCAAGGACGTTGCCAGTGTAGCAAGAAGACATTAATGGCAACGGCAACGAGCTCGTGACCACCATTTCCTGAGCATCCACTGTGGACCAAGCCTGAAGTACTTCATATACGTTTATTTAATTGATCCTTAAAACAGTCTTGGCATGGCCTCTACTTCATTGACGAGGGAGGTCACATTACTTGTCAAAAGCCACACAGCTGAGAATGGAAGCCAGTTTTGAACCGGCACACGATCTTTGCCGCCACTCATCCACTTGACAGACAGTCTGACATTTTTCAGTTCTGTTCTTTCTTGAGAAGAAAAGAATGGAAGTGGACAGGGTGAGGACAGTGTTGAGGGAAATCTGGGGCGAATTTAGAGACTGCTGTGAAAGCACTCTGGAGCAGTGCTAAGGAGCAGGAACTCCCCAGGCCTCTTCCTGGAAAGGAAACTGTGGAGCCAGGCTGCCCGGGGCCCAAACCGCACTCCCGAGGAAAACAGCAACCCTCTGGAGCACCAGAGCAGCCGGTAGGATGCTCTTCCTGGGGCCCTAGCTGCCCTCCTAGAGCATTGCCCATGCTGAAGACTCAGGACAAGCACCATGGCCTCTCCTCCCCTCCAGATGGGCACGGATGTACTGAGCCCCCACGAATGGCCAAGAGGAGGCCAGCTGCTTCTCTCCAGGTCATTTCCTGAGACCGATCAATGGCTCTATGCGGGTTCTCTCCCCTTTAAAATTTCCAATGGATTTCTTTGTATAGAACATCCCACAGAACACGCTAGGGGAACCACACTCTGGCCTAGGTGCTATTGGTGACGACAGACAGAAGGCAGCCTTGTCCTTCAGGGACCTCACACACACTCCTGTTTCTGACACAGGATTAATTCACATCAAAAGAAGGAGGGTCACTTCCAGCCTATAATATGTTTTGTGCAAAAAAAAAAGTGTGTGGCATGTGTCCCCTGGGGCACTGCTTGGGGACAGAGGACGTGGACTGGTTGGACTCCTGCCCCAGTGCAACCCCTTGACCAGAGGCCTTGGAGCAGTGAACAGCCTGCACAACCTCACATGAAAATTCTCCTCTTCCTATTGAATCATTCCAATCCTTAAACGAATGCGGAGCCATCTCTCAGTTAACCAACGAACTGGACTCATCCTTCCCAACGCCGGCACCAATGCTCACCTCTCCCAGTGAGACTCCTCACGCCCCCACAGGTTCCCTGCGCCCTCTCGCTCATCAGAGAGGGCCACCTGGACTTCCTGCACTGTCCTTGGGGGCTCCAGGGGCAATGCAGGCAGAAGGAATCTCATGTTATCACCCAGATGGGTGACAATCAAGAAGCGCGAATCTTCCAGACTCCTGTGAACGTATTCTCCTGTTCAAGTAGCTGTCACCCCCCAGTCCTTAATTGTCTTAAATGCTTTGCAGGAATTTTAAAGCCTAGAGGTCTCTGGGGTCAGAGCTTGCAAACTGGAATCCCCACAGAGCCAGGCAACATGTGGATATCGGCTCACCTGGACTAAGAAGAGGGGAAGAGATAAGGACGGCCGACAGGTGTTGGGAGGCCATCGTCGGCTGGACAGGACCACCAGAGCCCAGGTTGGGCCCGTTACTGTTTTGTTGGAATACGTGCCTAATCATGCTTTGAATTCTGATTTTTCAAGAGAAGGCAGGAATCTGGCCTTTTTTGTGAAATCTCCAGGTATTTAAACATTGGCTACTAATTCACATTTTTTTTTTTTCAAATTAGCATGTGGACTAACAAGTTAGTAGCCAATCAAAATACACACGGGTGTTGGAGCAGGCATACAGGCCAGCAGTTTGCAACTGTGGCCCCAGGTCTTCACCCTGACGGCAGCCTCCCTCTGATTATCTCCCCCAAGCTCCCCAGGATTTTATAATTTCCTCTTCATTCTCTTCAGCTCTTTTCTTGGTTCTTAGAAATTGGAACCAGGAGATGGACGGACAGAGCGTAATGCTTTTTCCCACACCCCAAACCGACTTTCGTTACTGATTCATAATTGTGAGTCGAGATTTTTTCTTTTTTTTAATACCCGTCTTCTTTCTTTAGCATGCTTCCGTTCAAAATCAGAGCACAAAGAATTAAGTTCCAGAGTCACCCGCCAGATGATAGAACCATCCTGTGGAAATTACCCGCATCATTCATGAGTTCTAAAGCCCCCAGCATAAGACTGACAGAAAATTAAGAGGCAAACAGGACATGCATTGGTTCACAAGGAGCCAAGGCCTGTGGGCTCCTCCTCATCGTACGTGGGTGTTTCCACGAACCTTCTTTCCATGTCTGTTGCTTCTGAGCGCCATGATGCCTTTTGAGGGAAGGACTGGGCCTGGGGGCAGGGTGCTGTGTGTAGGGCTGGGCCACCAAGGCCGTCCTGACACACGTACACCTGACCTTCAGGGAGCTAGAGGTTAGCAAAAGTCCATTGTCACCCAGCAAAAGTGTATCCTCTGCCCGGAAGTGGCTAAAAGAACTTCCTGCTTTTAGGTCAAGAAGTTTATCCCACCTGAAGTTGTGTGTTCCACAGAAAGAGTACATGTCGTTCATCTGTGCTTTACTTTCACCTTAGTGTTGAGTAGGTTCTAAACTTTCCCAGAAGACTTGCTACTCAAGTCTCTCGGGGAGTTGAGAGGGAACTTCACTGTAGAACATGAAGGTGACGGCATTTCCAAGCTAGTGCCCACAGCTGCTCCCTATTCCCAGTTAAGTCAACCCCATGACTTGTTTCAGTCAGGGTATTAGTACTTTGGTCGAAGTGCTTAAGTGTCTGGTGCTTCTTTTACCCTCTATCTTCTGTCCACGCTACTAGAAGCATTTGGTTCAGATGGCCAAGCCACACAATGATCCCCGAGTCACTGCTAAGAGAATTGCCATCGGAACTGACTCTGTGGTTTGTGCAAATGAGAAACAAAATTGTATCAAGATTCTGGCCTTTGCGGGGTATTTGTTATAGCAGCTAGCATTAGTGATTGTGACTAATACCCAAGAGAAATTGGAAAGAGGAGCCAAAACAGAGCCATAAACCTTTCCATAGCCACTGAGCCAAGCTACAGAGAATGAAAGTTGTTGCTATTCTACTCTTGTAGGAAGAAGATCCTTGTGAACTGCTATTCCCAGGCCCGGAGACGAGGTCTAGGTCACCCATTTTGTGATCCGAGTTCCAGCTCCTGGTCTCATCTGCACGAGGTCACAGTGTTCCCACGGGTGACTCCCGCTGCTGGCAGGTTAGCGGGCAAGCCCTGGTGAGGAGATGCAGCCCAGGGCGTAGCAGTGAAGAACCATCCCGGAAGAAGAGCTGTCTTTCCGAGGACTGTGGAGCCAAGGAAGACTCATGTCTGATCCCAAGAGAAACAGCCCGCTGCCACAGGTGAGGAAGAGAGAGCAGCCACGACCTTGCCTCTTCATCTTGGCTCGCTAATTGGGTCAGACAGAGGTGAAACAGCAACTCCAACGCCATAGAAGCTGCTCCGGTCACAAACTTGGTTTCAGACTTCAGTGAAGGACCAAGAGCCCTTGATCATCCAGCTATAAATAAAAACCCTAACTTGGTTACATGGACACAGTACGAGGCACAGATCAAACAGGTTGCCACCAAAAAGGCCCATTTTCTTTGCCCACTAAAAAAAAGAAACAAAAAAGAAAGAGCCCTGGGGCCCAGCGAGAGCTTAGCCTGCCCAAGGCCCCCGGTCCTTACCCTGGGGAAGGAGGAGGCAAGGAGAGAAAAGACTCTGGTCCTTCCTTGGCACAAATGCAGGAGAGATACAGTATCAGGTCCTGGATTCCAGTAGTCTTTTTTTTTTTTTAAAGTCCTTCACGCATTTCTAAGTTCCATTCTTACTATTTGTGGATTAACTTTTGGTCCTCAGCATGGTAGATACCCTCTGAACCTCTCAGTTCACCGGTTCAGGTAGGTAAGAGGAACTTATGTTCTGCTCACTTGGACATTAACTTTGGTCTTTCTCCAGTGCCACTGCCCCAGGTCAGAATGAACAGGACCAGGGTCTCTCTGGGTCTTTGCTGCAGGGTCACCAGCGCTAAGGGTCGGGAAGCTCAGTGTGGGTTGCATGCCCTGACTCTTGACACCGCTCCAGATTTGATGCCTAAAATGAAGAGTCCAGTGGGCCCCACTTTGGTAATGTGCCCACTGCCTGGCCAGGAGTGGGGCGCTTTGATTGACAGTCTACTGTAAGGGTGAGCTAATTCCCTGGAATGCACAGGATGGGAATGAGGTAATTTCCTGGAAAGGAAATGGGGTGCTATTAGCATGAATGGGGAGTAGCAAAATCAACAAACGTCCACTCCAGCTCCTCCCTAAGTTTGCATGTTTGATTTTACCCCAGACTTCTGGAGACAGATGCCTTAATTCAAAGGGTCAACATCCAGGGAATGGCAGACAAGCATCCCTTGATCCAGCCGTCAGAAAGAGAGAACTGGATTCCATAAAACATCCCAAAGCTGGGAACTCACAACATGCCTGAATGCACAATTGTTTCTCTCCTCTTTCAGAAATGAGGAGAGAAGCAGAGAAGATGGGAAACCTGCCTAAGATCGTCCTGTCCCTGACTCAGGGCTTCCCTTCCCCCTGCTGTGGGAGAATTCTTGGGGGACTGGGGAGAGTCCCTCACCACCACTGAAATAGTTTCTCAAAACACATCCTCCAAGTTTGGGGTGTGTGGCGGGGGGCCAGCAGTTGGACTGACATCTCCGACTGGGGCTGTGTAGGGATGGGCGGGGCAGGGGGGGACCCCAGGAGCTGAATTTCAAAGGTGAAAATACTTTCCTGAAAATCCAGCGCCTATGTGCCGTAGGTGTGGGTATGACTGACCTTCTGTCTGGACTCAGAGCTGGGAAGGGATTTTGTACAGGAAGTGCAGGGGTGCCGAGCTGCCAGCAGCAGAGGAAGTTCCCAGGCGACCTGTCACGGCGGAATTTATAGACCCAAGTCTCTGAGGGGCTGTAGCATGCTGGGGAGAGGGTGTGATTTGCTGACCGTGGGGCCTGGCACCTGGCGCCCATCCATGCTGACTTAGCTCTGTGCACTGCGTCTCTGGGACACCTGGCCACCTCAGCCCTATCTGGGCAGTTGAGAGAAAATGAGCAGAAAACCCGGCAAGACACAGAGTCCCCCAAGAAACAGCAGGAGCATGGAGGCAACCCGCCTCCGAGGTCTCTCTAAGATCCACTGGGAGCAGCTGATTTAACTTGCCCTTCGGTCCTGAAAGCCACTGATGTCCTCAAGGCCGACCTCTGGAAGAGAAGCTGATCCCCCTTAGATGTTGGCTTGGTTCCTCTGGGAAATGCACAAGTAGACTTTAAGGGGCAGAAGCAAATGATCTGTCTCCCATCACCATCCCTGAGGCTTCCCCCAGAAAAACAGAAAGAAAAGACCAGAAAAAAAGCTTTCACCCCCAGCGAGAGCCAATTAGGCAGCCAGGCACGACAGTCAACATAGCGTCCCCGGGCGAGGACCACAGCAGTGTTTACAGAGCCAGCAACCCACACGCAGGGTCCAGCTGGGCAGGCTGGAAAAAGTCAACTACTTCCCTCTGGATTCCAGTGCCTCACAGCCACGTTGGCTTCCCTCCTCCCAGGCCCCTTCCAGAAAGCCCACACATCTGTATACACATGTTAAAATAAATATACATAAAAGAGGAATCCACGCAGGGTGGGGCCCAGTGGGGCCCGCCCCTCTGACGCTCTCCTCTGGTGGACCCTGTCCCAGGCTGCACTCCCGCCCCAGACAGGCCCAGTTGTGGCACCTTCGGGAAGTGTGAGAACTCTTGGGAGCACCATACCTGCTGCGGCTCCCCATTTGACACAGATGCAATTTTGAGGTCTGCAAGCACAAATTTCCTTTTCCCCCAAAGACATCTACAAACTTCTGAACCCAGCTCAGAGGGTGGGTTCTTTTCAAGTTCATTGGAAACCCACCTACCCAAGACCTCTCCTTGCCCACCCTCACCCCAAGTTTACCAAAGATTTTCCTTCTCCATAACAGCAAAAGATGGCGATGCTTCTGCTCATTGGGAACCTGTTCTTGTCCATTTTCCCAATGCACTTGAGGATCACAGGGGTGGAAAACTCCAGCCTCACTGCTGGGGACAAATAGGCCATGCTGTCTGGCGACATGTTGCGGGCTCTAGGATTGCAATGGGGCCAGGGCAGGGAGTGGGGCGAGCCGAGTTCATTCAGGATGTGGCTGAATAATGACAGAGGAGCTACAGCGTGGCCAACAGGAAGAGGAAGCAGGGTAATGCGCAGAACACTTGCCAGCTGTCGGCAATGACCAGGTCATCTGGATGTTCCTCTGCTGACCCGCCACTTGGCTGCTTCTCTCGCTCAGGTCTCACAGTATCAGTTGCCCCATCCATGGGGTCAAGGTCATGGTAAAGGGCATGCCAGGAGCTGGCCTAGGCCCTAAAACATCAGCCTCCCTGGTCTGGCAGCTGGCAAGGGCCCCAGGCCTGGCAGACACATATCTCCATCTGTTAAGGTGCAAGTCACTCCTCCGGAAAGCGCTGCCCACCTGGCACTTGCCATCAGCCTCCTCAAGCCCCAGGAGCAGTGGCCTCTGACATTTTTGGTTTGCAGGTCCCTAAAAGTGGTTTGAAAATTTATGTACCCCTTTACACAGTTTTAAGATGGATGATTTTTAAATTTTTTTTTCATTGGATATTTAAATAGCTACAGAGGATGTAATTCCTACTGTAAATATTAGCATTAGGAAATAAAACCATTACATCATTATTTTAAATGTTGCCAATGGAATCAAAATGCCAGAGCAAAATGCACACCATTATCAGCTTTTAAAATACATGAGGGAGCTCGAGGTGTAGGTCAGTACGGGGTGCTTGCCTAGAGCGTATGAGACGATAGGTTTGATTCCAGCACCACAAAAAATAAAATAAAATAACATGCATGAAAAGTCTTCTTTGCTAACTTCCTGTTCCATTTCCTCCTTAAGGTTATTTAGTCCGACTTTTTAGCAACCAAATATGATTTTGTGTTTGAAAGATTTTTTCATAAATGGTCATCATTATTTTCTGCTGTGAAAAATGTGTAATTTTAATCTTGTTATCATGTCTATAAGTTTTAAGCAGCTCTTTCTAGACTAAGTTATATCTCTAATAATGATCAGAATGTAACTGATTAAAACAACATAAACATGTTACATGTTTTCATAAGTAAATGAAGAGGCACTTTTTTCAGTTAGCCAACATAGCCATGGATGGAAATTATTGCTAAGATGAGATAGGATACAAAAATCACTTCTATTCCCTACTTTACATTTTTTTCTTATTTATCCTTTTTTTTTTTATTGGTGCTATTTGCATCTGTGAGAGAGAAAATGTTCTCTGAAAAAAAATAAGACATGAATACATAAGTTTTATGATACCAAAAATTACCTAGCAATCCCACATCAAAAATTAGAGCTGGTGGCTGGGATATAGCTCAGTTGGTAGAGTGCTTGCCTCACATGCACAAGGCCCTAGGTTCAATCCCCAGCACCACTGCCAAAAAAAAAAAAAAAAAATAGAGCCAGGCACAATGGCATCTGCCTGTAATATCCCAGTGGCTCAGGAGGCTGAGGCAGGAAGATCACAAGTTCAGAGCCAGTGTCTGCAACTTGATGAGGCCTCAAGAAACTCAGTGAGACCCTGTCTCAAAATTAAAAATAAAAAGGGCTGGGATGTGGCTCAGTGGTTAAGAGCCCCTGGGTTCAATCCCTGGTACCAAAAACAAAACAAAACTCAGTAATAACCAACCAACTGACCAATCAACTTGCTCTTCCTTCAGTTTTGTTGAAATAAAAATTAGAAACCATGAGACTTGAAATTGGGTGTGTTACCCAGACATTCATCATTCACTGTCTTGATTCTAGGAGATATATCCAAGAGAGTATCCCAAAACTTCTCGGACAACTGCTCATCATACCTGCTACTCATTTACCTTGAGGCCGCTTGTTTAAATTCAAAACCTATTATTTTAATACATTTTGCCAATGCAATTTTTTTTGCATTCAAATTGGGATACAATTCACATACAATAAAACTCATCCTTTTCAAAATGGACAGTTTACTGGGGTTAGCATTTGCACAGAGTTGTGCAACCACCACCACTACTATCTAATTCCAGAACTTTTTCATCACCCTAATAAGCAATCCCGCATCCATTAGCAGTTACTCCTTGTCCCCACTTGCAGCCAAAACAATTTTTAATAAAATTATTTTATCTCATCACATCTATTTTCATCAAAAGCTTGGCCTTTCTGATGTAGGTCATTCAGACCCATGGAAGCGTCTGCCATATAACCTATTTGGCAAGGTCGTCCACATCGTCCAGCCAAACAGCCAAAGCAGATCTAATTTCAGTCGGAAAAAAAGCTGACTTCAGTTTCAAACAAATGTGTTCAAATGCATCCCTTCCCAATCATCCTACTTCTGAATTCTAATTCCAAGATGAGAGATCCATGTGTAGGCAATCGATTGGTGGACCAGCTGACCGTCTGAGAGAAATCAAGAAAGCCCAGCACTGGGTTGTGTATTAAATGCCTCTGGACCAAAGGCTTGCTTAGCAAAGCCCTCTGTACTTTATTTTGGGGGAGCCTTTCTTTAATATTTTTTTACATATTTATTTAATATTTAATTAAATATTTATTAATATTTTAATTTTTTTTTTACATTATTTAGGGGATGGAGAGAGTGAGGCTGTTGGACAGAAATTCTCCTCCTGCTGCTATAAAACATCTGAGTTCAGAACACCTTAAAGTAGGCTCAGCACCCCTTTTCTGAGTGCTGCATCTCACTCTCAGCAGACTCGCATATGGCACGGGGAAGCCCTGGTGGATGCAGAGGTGCACAACTCAGATCGAAAGCCCTGCTACCCAGCTGTAGGAGGGAGGCCTGCAGATGACCTCTAGCCTCAGCAATGGGGAGGCCAGTCTGGTCTGCCTTTTCTTCCCAAGGGAGGCCACTTTGGTGGGTAGTACGTGTGCCAGGGCCCCATGGGTCAGCTAAGCCTTCGTAAGGTCTGCATTGAGGTTTAACTTCTACCCGATGCTGCTCCCTCCCTTGGCAGATCCCTAGTAAACATCTGACACCTGCACTCTGCCTTGGCTTCTGCTTCTGGAGAAGTTGCTGGCTTCTCTGCAGGTCCATGTCCTCCAGTTATAGAAGGTCCACCAACACCCACATGGGGAAACATAACCTCACTGTCCCCAAATGCTTTTGCCCTCCAGAGCAAGACCCCACAGTGAGACTCAGAATGGGGGAGGAGAGGTGCTGTGACTTTCTTTGGCCACGTGGAAGAAGAAAACAACAAAAGAAGAGTTGGAAGAGGAAGCAGGTGGCACCCGCTTGTCTTGGACAACACCCCTTGGGAGAAAATCACAGAAGTTAACTCCCTGAAAACCAGCTCGATCCAGGAAGCCCCTGGGAAGGCTCTGAGGGCATGTTATGGGGCACAGCCCAATTCAAAACTCCGGCCTACCACAAGGTGTCTGTCACAATGATCCCGCACCGTCTTGATCAGTGTGAACACCTGCCTTCTCCACCCAGTGTGGAGCTTCTCAGGGGAAAGGACAGATCGTCGTTCATTTATTCACTCCCTCGGTGGGTCAGATGATCATTCATCAACACCATTTTTTATAACAAATGAGCCCCGAGTGCTCGCTGCATCCTGAAGGCACATGGCTGAGCGGGACCCGGTCCATACCCCCCGTGAGCTCACAGCTGTGCGAGAGAAACAGGAGAGCGCGGGAGTGGGGAGAGGCCAGGTGTCTCCAGGACGGCCAGTGTCCAGGCAGACCTCGGCTCAGCCCCGCGGAAGGAGAAATCCATCTATTTTAGCTATCGTACTTCTTTCCAAATTTCAGTGTTCCTTTAGTCAGTGACAGTTGTCATCAGGTAATCAAATAAAATTTTATTTAGCTGAAGAGATGGGGAAATATTGGAGCACCCAAGATTTTCTCCTGTAAGTTGGGTATTTTCAAGGGCAGATCTTAAGAGTGTATTGACACAAACACTCAGGAACTTTACAGAGTTATGAAAATAGGGCCTGTATTGAATGCATTTATTAATCTGAAACCTCTGGTAGGTAACAGTACTTTTTTGGCCAGTTTTCACCTCGAATTTCCAAGCACTCTGAAGTAATACAGTATAATTTAATGACGACAGTAACATGCTGACATTTGTGGAAAGTTTGTTTGGTTCGGATCCTTATTATTTACTCCTTGTAATAATCCTGTGACTCAATACTATTACTCTCTCCTCCTTATCCTTACAGATAAGGAAACCAAGCTTGGAAAGTTCCAGAAACAGCCCCAGAACACACGGCCAGCTGGTTATGGAGTGGAGAGGGGGACCCAGGCCCACTTGTGCCTCACCCGCCAAGGCCCCTGCACCCCCAAGACACTTTCTGCCATCTCAGGGTGCAGTCTCCTCTGACTCCTCAGAGCCATAGGTCCAGGCTGCCCCAACAGAACTAAAGGCCCAACCCAGAAGGGAAGCTCATCTACGCAGAGATGGTTAGGAGAAGCTTTTTCAGCAGCCGTGTAAGCCGTCTCTCTAGACAAATCCATTTTCAGAATAGCAGAAAAGGTTGCCCAAATCCCCTCTGCTCCGTGACCTCTTCACCTGGAGGTCCCAGGCTCGCTTCTTCACCAGCTCCTCTCTCCATGACATCTGTGTGACAGGGCCTTGTGTTAGTCAGCGTCTATCACGGTGACAAATACCAGAGAGAATCACCTCGAAAGGAGGAAAGGTTCGTTTTTGGCTCATGGTTTTGGAGGCTCCGGTCCATGGTCCTTGGCAGTTGCTTTGGGCCTGTGGTGACCCAGTGCTCTGTAGCAGGAGCACCTGACAGAAGAGGCCAATTCACCTCAAGATGGCTGTGAAGTGAAATTCAGAGAGAGAAAGCGCAAGGGGCCTGGGTCCCAATGTCCCCTTCAAAGCACACTCCAGTGACCTAGCTGCCTCCTATCAGGCCCCACCTCTCAGAGGTGGCACCACCTGCCAGCAGCACCGCGTGCTGATGACCAAGCCTTTAACGTGAGGCCTTTGGGGACATTCAAGACCCACTCTACAGCAGGGCTCAGAAGGTCACGTCTGGCCTCTTCCTCGCCCCTCAACTCTGACCCTGCATATCCTCTTCCACCTCACTGTCTGAAGGCCTCTCTCTGGTCCAAAGGGGGACTCTGACCATACCCTCTTCAAAGCCCTGCCCTGCCCACAGTCGTTCCTGCTTTGGGGAGTGTGAATTCCATCCTTTCCTCCCGTCGGAAGGAGTTGAGGGTCACCCTGGACTCCCCACGTTCTCTCCTGTCCTACCCACACCATCCTTCAATACAGTAAGCCGGTCACCGCTCCTGCGCCGGTCCCGGCCAGTCCTCTCTCCTCTGGACCATTGTGATGGCTTTGTCTCCACGTTTGTGCCTTCTCCTCCCTTCTGCCTGCTCTTGACACCCAGTCAGTGACCATGTCAAACCATGAGCAGGAACACTTCTCAAACCCTCCGTGCCTTCCTCCTTGGCTCAGAGAAAATGCCAGACACCTCACACTTGGCCAGTGGGCCCTGAACAATGAGCATCCCTTGCCGAGTTGCTTAGGACTTCACTAAGTTGCTGAGACTGGCTTCGAACCTGCAATCCTCCTGCCTCAGCCTCCCTAGCCAGGGGAGGATGGAGATTTTATCTGTTATGGGCACTGCTATCTCACCAATGTCTGGCTCAAAATACACATATACAGTGTCTGGTTGAAATACAAAAGTGATGGAGTTGCAGAGAGCTAAGAAGAAATGGATTCACCCCGGGAGAAACCTGCTACCCGTGGACTCCCCAAAGCCAGCGCAGCTGAAGGTGAGCATTGTGTTGTTAAGAACCCCCTGCCAGAGCTGCTCCAGCGATTCCCTGCCCCAGAACGAGTCCAGTAGAGTCACGACTGGTACTCAAGTTGAGACACCATCTTTCCAGTTGTTCCTGAGGACGCTGTTTCGTGGGTCCATAAGCTACAAAGGAGTTGAGAGCAGGAAGCCGACACAAGGAAAGTCAGACCCCCGGCTTGAGATCTGGGCTCTCCGTGCTTCCCTCACCCCATCTAAATCTATGGTTTTTTTTTTTTTTTTCTTTCTTTTTTTTGCGGTACCGGGGATCGAACTCAGGGCCTTGTGCTTGTGAGGCAAGCACTCTACCAGCTGAGCTATCTCCCCAGTCCGCCCTCGCCCCATCTATAAAATAAAATAAAATAAACACACAAAACACTGAAAAACCTATTTTGTCTGCCCCAGCAGGTATCATGGGGTCACAGGGAATCAGGTCCATGTGAGTGTCCAGCTTGATCCCTCCACTGACCCCAGCAACTCACCAAGGACTTCAGTATGCTGTCTCAGCTCTGCGCGTCCCCAGGAGTAAGGCAGGGGAACCCAGCACTGCTGATTCACAGCCGCAGGGGGATCCATGCATGTCTCTCTGCCCCGCCTCTCTCTCTCACACAAACACACACCAGGAAGCCACCCACAACAGCAGCCTGCACCCCTGACTTCCCTCCGACATGCCATCCCCCCAACAGCCCCCACAGGAATTTCCTGTGGATCAGAAGCATCTCCCAGGAAGCCTGTCCTTGTGTCTCACAGGTGACCCTTGAGGAAGCAGCCAGGGTTGGCCAGTCTGTAGCAGCTCCCTTCCTGGGGAGGCTGTCCCTACACAGGCCACCCAGCCAGCCCGCTCCCCGCCCAGCAGAGAAGCCCAGCGCAGGTGTGGCTGGGGCAGTTGGATGACTCCAAGCACTGGTCCCATCCTCCTCGGCAACCTCTCGGGCTGGCTGTGAGCATGGGCACCTTCCCCTGCCTGACCAGCAGCAGCCTGGCACTTTTGGACGCGCAGCTCTTGGGGCACACAGCCGCTGGTGTCTTACTTCCCATCCTCTCCCTCTCTCTGCCTCTCTCCAGCACCGGGGAGGGAACCCAGGGCCTCGCACGTGCCGGCAAGCACTGTACCACTGAGCTGGTTCCCGGCCCTCACGTTCGCTCATTTGAAGCACATCCCAGTCTCAGGCACCCTCTAACCCTTCTCATCTAGATCGGTGACCGTCATGGGTAGGACGCTTGGGGTTTCTATATGAGAGATATTTAGGTTGGCACAGTGGCAAAGGGCTGGCCAACAATTTCCGTTCCAAAGCCAGAGTCTTTGCTCACGGAACATCTGCAATCAACACGATGCCTCCTGGGGTCTTCCCTCACTCTCCAGGAGCTGTAGTGAGAGCTCAGTCCAGAACACACATTCCACCCTCTGCGTAGGTCTGTGAGGTCGGATGAATAGTGTCCGCTTTCGTGGAGACAGCTTGGGGGGCCAACTCAAGGTTCAGAACTCAAGTCCCCAGTCCATTTCAGGATTCTTCTCACGCAGGCCCATCTGTCTTCCTGGTGAGTTTGTAGCAGGACATCTCCCCAGGATGGAGATGAGAGGTGGGCAGCCAGGGCACAGTGAACAGGCAGCAGGACTGGGCGTCCAAAGGCCCAGCCCCTCCACCCTACCACCCTTTGACCACGGGTAGCTCATCACCTCAGCCCCAACTTCTTGATTTGTGGAATGGGCAGAAACACAGCCCGCTGAGCCAAGAGGAGGTAACACGGTCTGTGCAGATTGTGAAACGGTCTCCAGATGGAGCGTAATGCATGTAAATCGTAAACATGCCACAAATCCAAACTTCGCCAAGTACTTGGCAAAGAGTGAGACAAGAAAATTGGGTATCACGAAGTAGTTCATTAAACACCCGCCGAACCCACCAAAACCCCACGCCAGGAGTTGCGATGCTTCCAGACTTGTGAGCAAGGGTCAGGTGGAAATCCCAGGAGCCACGCTGCGCACGGGGGGCTCCCTGAGGCCAGCAGCTCCAATTTGGTGCTGGTTGGAAAGGTAAATTCCTGGGCCTCACTGGAGGCCTGCAGAATGGGATTGCCTGGGCGGGAGACCCAGGAGAGGGCCGGTTGCTGATGCTTCCAGGTGACTCCCAGGGGCACATTCAGTTCTGCGCAGGGCAGTTCTCAGCCATCTCAACCTCACACCCGTGGGTCGGTCACAACCGCTGCCTGACCCCAACGTTGTCAAAGAGATTACTGTCAGACTTACAGAAGCAAAAAAGAGAAATCTGATCCAGGGTGAGGGTGAAGTTCTGCTAGGCACATGACCATGGCTATGGATAAGTGTCCCCAAAGGCTCATGGTGCCACCAGGAGGTGGTGGAATCTTTAAGAAGCGGGACCCCATGGGAGGAAGTCAGGTCCCTGGGGGCATGCCTTTGTAAGGAACCCTGGGACCCTCGCCACTTCCTTTCTCTGCTTCCTGGCTGCCATGCGGTGAGCAGCTTCCTCCACCTTGTCCTCCCACCTTGAAGTTCTACCTCCTCACCAGCCTCAGAGCAACATCGTCAACCAGCCACGCATTGAAACCTCCAAAACAAACCTTTCCTGTTTTTAAGTTGATTATCTCAGGGATATTCTTACAGTAATGAAAAGTTGACAGACACACTAGGACCTTTGAGGATCGCTGGCTTTGAGAAGCTGGGAGTCACCATGGAAGGAAATGAGCAAAGAGGCAGGTGGGGGAGGCATCGGTTGGAGGGGTCTCGACTGCCAGGCCAGCTGCGACCAGCCCCCAGCTGACAGCCTGTGTCGAAGTGTCGCTCGCAAATGGAGCAAGATAACATGCACATGGCAAGTGTTCAGTTAGCCACTGACCATCGCCTCCACACCTCCAGCTGGGCCAACGTCCATGCACATGCGTGTGACTCAACTTTTTTTACCCTCGTATGTACCCACGTTGAGAAAGAGGTTAGCAGAGGGCCTTTGCATGTTTTAAAACAGGCCTTTTGATCATTCGGAGAAACGCCTATCATCAATGGGGAACCTCAGAGGGAAACTGGGGTCCTATTTGTGGCTTCCAGGCCTTTGCTAACATTGACCCCCTCATCAAAGGGATTGTGGTAAACCAACTGCAAACCAAACGAAACCGGTTCCTAAGATGAGAAGTGATTCAGAGTGTATAGCCGCTCATTAAAAAAAAAAAAAAAAAAGGCATTTGCTAATGAGTGTGGAAAAGCCAGTAAATGAGAGAGACCCGGTCCACCAGGACAGTCCCGGAGCTGCTCCAACCTCATTTTGCAAGATCAAGGAGAGGGTCAAAACGTCCAGGGCTGGTTGTCCTCTGCTCGCAGGAGGGATAATCTTGCAGAAACATCTTACGGTGTATCACTTGAAGAAAAGTGCATTAGTCTTTCCTGAAAAAGCCTTTGGTTGACCTTGAAAATAAAAGCATTCATGAGAAGTATGAGCAGAAGTTTTCATTATTCCTTAAGCCCTCGCTTCAGAGGGACAAAAAATTCCGCCCTCCAGGGCCGAGCCACAATGCCAAGTTGCCAAGCAACTGATCTTTTCTGGTGGATCGCCACGGAGACTGATGTAAACAAAATCATAAATCCCATTACCCTGCTAAATACTGGGTCTGGGTTAGAAAGACAGCAAAAGAGCTGCTTTTCAGGTTAAAAGAGATCATAGAAACGGGGAGTGGCAGGACTTTAGTGGAGTGAATTGTCGTGGGTGAGACTGTAATTAACGTCGCTCTTTTTTTTTCTTTCAATGGACAACGGTCCCTGATTTTCCTGTATCAAGGAAAGCAGTCGTGGTTGGAAGAGTCATTTCCAACTGAAAAGTTAACTCCACAGAGTCCCCAGCTCCCAGGTGCAGCCCCTGGAGACCCCGCCCGTGGTGACTCTTCCCAGCCGGCCTTGGCCAGCCCCTGCTCAGAGCGTGGCCACTGGTCACTCGTGAAGTAGTTCCTCGATGGAGGCACTTGGAAATCCCTTGTGTGCTTTCCAAAAGTGCCATTTCTGGAGCCTGCCCCCCGGCAGGCGCTGTGGCAGATGATCCGTGTGTGGACTTCCATGTGGCCAGCAGAGCCAGGAGGTGAACGCCTCAATTCCTACTGAGCAGACAGGAAGCTGAAGGGCCAGGGCCAGCATGGTCTTCTCCAAGCAGTTAGTGAGTGGAAGAGGGAGAGGCTCCCGTCCAGATTAAATGAAGCCTTAATATGAATCCCACCTGGCCCTCTGTCCTCAAGTGGGCTACAGTTCCCACACTGGGGACAGGGACCCTGCTCAGGGAGCAGATCACGTCACAGTTCCCACTAGAATGACCCGGGGCTCTTCATGATGTGCTTCAACGGTGAGCCCTGTGAGGCCAGGGCTCGGCTGATTCCCGTTGCGCAGATACCCGGCTGTGGTCGATTTAAGAGCATCAACAATAGATTCACGCACTGGCTTTCCTGAGTCATACGAGCCAGCTCCAGATGCACTAGCTAGGTCTCTTGAAAAATACCAGGCCCCAGGACCAACCCCAGAGCCGTCCAGCCAGGACCCCTGGGGCTTTGTCCTGGGTGAGGGCACTGAGCTCTGAAAGCAATACTGACCCTCAGTCCCACATGAGAAAAGCCCTTCTGTTCCTCCCCAGTGTGGTCGACCAGCCAAGATCAAGCTCAGGGCTTGGTAGACACACCCCCTCTGTTGCGATCCCCATGCAGGTGGGACACACGGTCACCGCCACCTCGGCCCCAGTCTCGGGGTCCGAATAAGCAATTTTAGCACAAGGTCACAAAAGCAAAAATGCCTACACATCCCACAAAGCCAGGGAAGCAAGCCAAGTGTGGTGAATGAAGCCCCAGATGATGGGCCTTGGAAGCCGGAGGCGCTGGCATCCTGGGCTCGAGGAGGGGACCCCAGCCATCAGCCACATCTCCCCGCCTTTCCAGGTGTTGTGTGAACCCTTCCTGCTCAGGCAACTCATTCACGTTCTAAAAACCACAAGCCAAGTACAGCCCTGCTGCTGGGCGATGCCTGTGTCAGACCTTCTTGTCCCCAACCCTGTTAGGATCTCCTTGGCCTCAGGAGCCTGCCAGGTGGGGACTGGGATGCAGAGCTGGCCAGGCCTGAGCAGCGGCAGGATCAGCAGGGACAGGACAGCCTCGGAACCTCACGGGCTTGGTGCCCCCATCTCCGTCCTGCCCCGTCCGCAGACTTGGCCTGTGACAGGGGAGGCGCCTGCTCCGGTTTCCCGAAGCAGACCTGACGGAGGGCCTTCCAGGCAGCGGCTCCATTGGGAGGAGCTCCCAGCAGGACAGGTGCAGTGGGAAGACCTGGTGTTTCCCAGCCAGGCGCTCCAGGGGCCACCACAGAGCGGCAGAGCCCCTCGGACCGACCCCAGCCACAGGCTGCTCTTGGATGCTGACCTCATGGCATGTGTGGCTGGCGCGGAGCTCAGGCTGAGCATCCTCCAAGACTGGAAGAGGCTCTGACAGCGTTTCAGGAGGCAGGCTTTGAGGCGCAGAGCGACTGTCAGTTGTGGGCAGGAACCGAAGCACCAGCACAGGAAACAGAAAACTAGGCTGGTAGCTCGCCGCGGGGGTGGGGAGCCAGGGGGTCCTGGCCTCAGGCCTTGGGAGCGCAGGATGGAGAACAGGGAGCCCAGGTACAATGGGAGAGATAAGATCAGTGGGGCTCTGGGTCAAGACAGGGGCCTCTCCCGTCTGACACGGGTGGAGCCAGCCTTGGATTCCTGGCCCTACCCCCCTCTGGCTTCCTGGGTGGGCTTCCAAGTGGGCCTGGGATTCCACACCTGAGCAAAGAGGCCAATAAAGAGCAGAGCCAGAGGAAAATCTCCAAGCTGCCAAATGTGTCTCCGGGGCCTCTCTCTCTCTGCTTTCTTTTCTTCTTCTGGAAACCCCAGTCCCTGCACCCAGAATTCTCCTGCTGGGTCAGGAGCCAGGATGGCTGGAAGTATCCATCAGCTGTGTAGGGAGCCACAGGGCCACTAGCAGAACCTCAGTCCAGGTCTGAGAAGCAGATGCTGAGACAGGATGAAACTCGCAGAGGTTTTATTAGGAGAACCGTCTGGTGGAAGACAGCGGCAGAGCTGGAGGAAGCCAGGAGAGCCAGCGGAGGCCACGCGGCTCTGACCCTGAGGGAAGAAGAGGAGAAAGAGGGTTGCACAGAAGCTTCCAGGCCACCATGCAAGGCCCTGGGAGGCCTCAAGCCAAAGTCAGCTCCCGCTTGTCTCAGGACGGTCAGCGGCCCTGGGCTGGGCTGGACACTTGCCCTCTGCACCAACGCTGTGACTGACCCATTGGCCAACTGACCTTGAGCCCTTTGGTCGAGGGTACTTGCCCCCCTCCAGGTGGAGAAGGATCAGACGTGTTGAGAAGGGCCTTGTATTTCTCCCCAATTTGAGGAATAAGGACTTGAGTTATTTAAATTCACGGTTAAAGGAAAGAAGAAAGAAAAATCCAGCATAGAAATATAAATGATCATTATCTCTAAGTTCTGGGATCAGGATGATGTTTTCTTGATCCCGCTTCTTCTTCTCGGTCCCCTCTAATGAGCTTGAGCTGCTTTCATACCTAGAGTGGGCAGTGGGGTAACTCCATCCCACCCGTCAGCCTGAGCACCCCACAACCTCCCCCAGGACACCCACAGTCTGCTTCTTCCCGCCCTGAGTGGAGCGCCACACCTGGGAGTACCCCAGCCTCCTCCAGGGTCCAGGTGACCTGGGAGCAGACACGGGCCGCTGCCTCAGTGTGGGCCCAGCAGTGTGCGGTGCCCCTGAGGCCGCGCCCTGCCTGAGAACAGCCACTCCGTAAGTCCCGGGGGGCCCTGCTTCCAGGAAACCCAGCCTGGCCAGGGCATTTCCAGATTCCTGCAGAGACACCACCAGGCGTTATTCTCAGGCGTGTGGCCCGCGGTCTGTGGCACGAGTCTGTGCGGTGAAGCAACTGCTTCAGTTTTCAAACTCCCCTGCTGGCTTCTCAAAAGAAAGGGCCACTCTATTTCAAGAGTGGCCATCCAAGGTTTCCTTGAACTACGTAGTTAATATCCCTATGTGAGGCCAACGTGGAGCGGATCGAGGTAAACCGGACTCATTTGTCTCATCTGAAAAGGAATCAGCGGCATTGACCAGTCTCCTGGATTTTGGGGACATTCCAAAAATTCAGACACAAATGTGAAATCTCCCCATTTTTAAATGTGGGCTTGAATTTTTCTAAAACTTCTGCATGAGACAAACAAAACTCGTCTGTGACTGAACTGGGCCCAAGGTTGCCATTTCGTTTTCTTAAACACGTTAAAAAAACAATCCCCTTCACCACGGACCCCTTGTGCATGCTGTCAGGGGGGACAGATCGTCCTCTAAAACCTGGGCCAAGGCAGGAATGCCCCTTTCACCATTTCTGGTCTTCATCGTCCTTGAAACACTAGCCAGAGCAATCAGACAGACCAAGGAAATTAAAGGGAGACCAATAGGAAAATAAGAACTTGAGCTGTCACTATTTGCCAACGACTTGGTTCTCTATTTAGAGGATCCAACAAACTATACCTGAAAACTTCTAGAACTAATAAATGAATTCAGCAAAGTAGCAGGATATACAATAAACACCCACAAATCTAATGCATTTCTATTCATAAGTGATGAATCCTCTGCAAGAGAAATTAGGAAAACCACTCCATTCACAATAATCTAATAAATAAATAAATAAATAAAATACTTGGGGATCAATCTTACAAAAGAGGTGAAAGACCTCTACAATGAAAACCACAGAACACTTAAGAAATTGAAGGAAACCTTAGAAGATGGAAAGATCTCCCATGTTCTTGGAGAGACAGAAATAGTATTGTCAAAATGGCCATTCTACCAAAGGTGCTATACAGATTCAATGCAATTCCAATTAAAATCCCAATGATGTTCCTCATAGAAATAGAGAAAGAAACTATGAAATTCTTCTGGAAGAATAAGAGACCCAGAATAGTCAAAGCAATCCTTAGCAAGAAGAGTGATGCAGGAGATGTCACAATACCAGACCTTAAACTACACTACAGAGCAATAGTAACAAAAACAGCATGGTATTAGCACCAAAATAGACAGGTAGACCAATAATATGGAACAGAGGACACAGAGACAAACCCACATAAATACACTTATTTCACACTAGACAAAGGAGCCAAAAACATATAATGGAGAAAAGATACCTGTTCATCAAATGGTTCTGGGAAAACTGGAAATCCATATGCAGCAAAATGAACTAAACTACTATCTCTCAACCTGCACAAAAACTCAACTCAAAATGGATCAAGGATCTAGGAATTAGACCAGAGATCCTGCACCAAATAGAAGAAAAAGTAGACCTGAATCTCCAACATATCAGCTTAGGATCAGACTTCCTTAACAGGACTCCCATAGCACAAGAAATAAAAGCAAGAATCAACAAATGGGATGGATTCAAACTAAAAAGCTTTTTCTCAGCGAAGGAAACAATTAATAATGTGAAAAGAGAGTCTACAGAGTGGGAGAAAATCTTTTCCATACACACTTCAGATATAGCACTAATCTCCAGAATTTATAAAGAACTTACAAAACTTCACATCAAAAATACAAAGAACCCAGTCGACAAATGGGCTAAGGAACTGGGCAGACACTTCACAGAAGAAGATATACAAGTGATCAACAGATATATGAAAAAGTGTTCAACATCTCTAGTATTAGAGAAATACAAATCAAAACCACCCTAAGATTTCATTCACCCTAATTAGAATGGCCATTATCAAGAATACAAGCAATAATAAGTGTTGGAGAGGATGTGAGGAAAAAGGTACACTCATACATTGCTGGCAGGGTTGCAAAATGATGCAGCCACTCTGGAAAGCAGTGTGGAGATTCCTTAGAAACTTGGAATGGACCCACCATTTGCCCCAGGGGTCCCACTCCTCAGTTTATACCCAAAGAACTTAAAATCAGCATACTAAAGTGATGCAGCCACATCAATGTTTATAGCAGCTCAATTCACAATAGCTAGATTGTGAAACCAACTTAGATGCCCTTCAATAGATGAATGGGTAAAGAAACTATGGTATATATACACAATGGAATATTACTCAACCTTAAAGAAGAACAAAATAATGGCATTTGCTGGTAAATGAATGAAGTTGGAGAATATCTTGCTAAGTGAAATAAGCCAATCCCAGAAAACCAAAGGTCAAATGTTTTCTCTGATAAGTGGATGATAATACATAATGGTGGGGGGTATGAGAAGAATGGAGGAACTGTGGATTGTGTAGACAGAAATGGGGGTGGGGGAGGAAAGATGGTGGACTGAGAAGACATCATTACCCATGTACATGTATGATTACACGAATGGTGTGAATCTACATTGTGCACAACCACAGAAACAAAAAGTCATACCCTATTTGTGTACGATGAATCAAAATGCAGTCTGTAAAAATAAAATAAAATTCATTTTAAAAAAGGGGGACAGTTCTTTGCCACCATCTCCTTTCTTGAGCCCAAACCTGAGTAGACCCCCCTGACAAGGAGTCTAGTGGGGATCTAGGGGCCTGCTCCTCACAAGGGGGGTTTGAAACACCAACTCCATCTCAGTCTCCCGGGTGGACCTGGGCATCCGCGGGCCTCTGGAAGGAGCATTCTCTTCGGGTGCACTGCCGGGTCTGGGTACGTGAGCATCCCCAGAGGTTTACACACTAGAAGCTCAGTCCTAGTGTGGCAGTGTTGAGGGGGAACCTTTAAGAGGTGGGCCTAGTGGAAGGGTGGAAGGTCATGGGTCACTGCTCAGAAGAGGCTGGAGTGCAGATCTTTGGAGTGGGTTAGCTCCCCAGAAAGAGTTGTTATAAGGAGCCTGGCACCTCCCCTGGATCTGTTTTCCACATGCTCACCACACTCTCTCACTGCCTCCGTTGTGAGGAGCCGAGCTGCTGTCAGTGCCATGCTCTCGAACCTCCAAAACTATCAGCTAAGTAAACCTATTTTCTCTATAAAGTACCCAGCCTCGGGTATTTTATCATAGCAACGGAAAACAGACTAATGTGCAAATTACAGGTCCACAGTGAAATGCTTCTAGGTTGTTCTAATGGCCTTGGAATAACCCAGAATGCCACACGGACTCCCGACCCAGCACTGAAGTAGTGGCATGTGCCTCCTGAAGCAGGTGGAGATTTTCATGGGACGAGGCAGAGGAAGAGCTAATCACTGAACCTGTCCTGAGTGGAGAGCAGACACCGGCCTTCACGCTGCTGGTGGTGACACCATAGGAGGCTGGATTCCCACCAGAGGCCTAGCGCATCTCCCAGCAGAGACGGGGGAAGGACCAGAACACCCTTCCTCTGACTCACCAGCCCATTTGTTCATGGGTAGGTATCCATGCCGCACCTTCCTCGCCAAGAATGTGATTATTTTTATCTTTGACGGACACATGACAGCTGTGCATCAGGGGCTACAGGGCCGTGTTTCAATTCATGTCTACACTGCGTGGCAATCGCCAGGGTGAGTGGCTGCCCACCCCTCTAGTCAGTAGTCATTTCTTCCTGGTAAGAACCTTTGCATCCTCTCTTGTAGCTATTTTGAAACATGTGACACAACGTTCAGAGCTACAGTCGCCCTACTGCGCGTGGAACGTGGGCCTTTTCCTCCTCACGTTACCTTGGCATCCGTGAACTGACATTTCCTCGTCCCCTGTCCCCTTCCCGCCCTGGCCTCGGGTGACCACTGTTCTAGCCCGTGAGTTCGACTGTTTCAGCTTCCACCTGAGAGTGAGATCAGGTGGTAACTCTCTTTCAGATCCTGGCTCATTTCACCTCACAGAATCTTCCAGACGCATCCACATTGCCACCAGTGACAGAATTTGGTTCTTTCTATGGATGAATGGTAGGAATACGGTTTTTGAGGGGAGACATGAAGGAAGGAGGGAGCAAACCCCCACCTCCATGGTCGTTGGCCTGAGCGATAGGAGGAATGGCCAGAACATCTCTCCGCAAAGTCCTCTAGCCGACAGGGTAGAAGAGACTGGGTCCAAGGACTGGGCGTGTAACCCAGCAGTAGGATTCGTGCCTGGTCTGTGCAAGGCCTTGGCTCAATCCAGGGGAGAAGGAGGGAAGAGGAGATGGAGGTGGGGAGAGGGAAAGAAAGAAAACAGAGATACTGAGAGACAGAGAGACAGGGAGAGGTGGAGAGACTGGAGTTCAGGAGAAGACTGGCTGGAGACAAATGTATTTCTTTTTCATGGGAATGGAAATGAGAGCTGCAGACTGATAAAATCAGCAGGAAGTGAAAAGAGAAAGAACTCTCAAGGGGATAGGACCCACCATTCCACCCAGCTATCCCACTCCTTGGTTTATACCCAAAGGACTTTAAGTCAGCATACTACGGTGACACAGCCACATCAATGTTTATAGCAGCTCAATCCACAATAGCTAAGCTATGGAACCAACCTAGGTGCCCTTCAACAGATGAATGGATAAAGAAAATGTGGTACATATACACAGTGGAATATTACTCAGCCTTAAAGAAGAATGAAATGATGGCATTTACTGGTAAATGGATGGAACTGGAGAAGACCATGCTAAGTGAAATAAGCCAGTACCAAAAACCCACAGGTCAAATGTTCTCTCTGAGGTGCTGATGCTAACACATAATAAGGCAAAAGGAAGAACAGACGTTCATTGGATCAGACAAAGGGGAATGAAGGAAAGGGAGGGGTAGGAATGGGAAAGAAAGTAGAGTGAATGGCACAGAACTTTCCTGCGTTCATTCATGAACACAGGACCAGGGAAATTCCGTGTCATGTACAACCACAAGATCAGGAAGTTATGCTCCATGCGTGTACTGACGTGTGCAACTAAAAACGACAAATAAAAAACTAAGAAAGAAAAGAACACTCAGGCCAGCCACGTGGTCACAGGGCAGCTTTGGGAGATCAGTCACTCGAATACTGGTTCATAAAAGATGTGCCCCTTCCTAGCAAACATACAGCTAGAGGGCCACGGACTGGGTCAGGGAAGCGGCCCTGCCCCACGGGCCCGGTCCTTCACCACCCTCCCCGGTCTCACGTGGCCTCTGGGAAGCCTGGTTCCGAGGCACCCAGGCCACGATGGTCCCTCCGCGCTCCGACACTGATTTCATGGTCGCCGCTGAATGTGAACCTGTCCCGCCCGCAGCCGCTGCCCCTGCCCAGGGGCCACCGCTCAGCCGAGAGCGAGCCCAAGGTTCCAAGTGACCAGATTTCAACTTCCGAGGCTCTGCAACCAAAGCTCCAAGGCAGCTGTGCTTGGGTCCACTGGCGACTCCCCAGGGGTGCCCAGAGCAGCCAGACCCAGGGCGGCTGAATCGTCCTCAGAAAGAGGCCGCAGCTTGCAACCCCAGGGCACTGTGTCCACCAGCCTCCGGACAATGTGGCTGCAAAACCCCGCGTCCCCACCAGCCAGCGCCTGCCCAGCCCCCAGGCAGGGCGCACGGGGCCGAGGCGCACGCTCGCTCGGCCAGCAGCTCCAGGCCGGGGTCAGCTCTCTTCTGTTCTAGGGTGAACAGAATCCAGAACATTCCCGTGGCCAGACGGAAGAGCAAGGGCGTCCCCAGCCACATTTCAAAGTTGCACCGGCCTTACAGCCTCCATAGCCCTGCCACCAAAGCCCAGAGCACTGAGGCGGGAAAATACTCTCACCTCTAACTGGAAGCAGAAGAGCGCAAATGCAGGGAGGGGTTGAACGGGAGCAGCCCTGTCCCCCCATCTGTGACCCTTCTTTGCCTCTTGGCCTCTGGTGGGGGGCGTCTCCCAGGCCAGCCACCCACCTCCCCGTGTTCTCCGAGTCACTCGTGGTGAGATAGGACGCAGACCAGGCCTCCGTCCTCCTTGGCCCTGCACCTGACTCCCCGGCGCAGTGAGACCGTGGTGTTGAACAAGGGGTCTTATTTCCAGATGGCCCTTGGGGTCAGGGAGGCGGACGACTCTCCACGGGGAGGACTGGATTTCCGCAGAGCAGGCTGGGTGAGTGAAACAGGAAAACTGCTAGAGCGATCCTTTTCTTGTTGTGAATATAATTTTCCTCACCCAGGTTCTACAAATAGAGGCCCCGACGGACTTGGCTCTGGACGCTGCACACCCAAGCGTTCTGCTGATCCGACCTTCTAACCACAGGATTAGCAGGACCCACTTACTCTGGCTAGTTCTGCAAATTCTTCCGGTTTCATAATTTAATCAAAGATAATAGTAAGTGGAATAAGAGGCTGCTCACGGGAAAGGCCAAGGGAAAAAGGGAAAAGTTAGGGGGAACCAAAGACTTGAGTTTTATGTCTGTCTTGAATTGGTTTGGCAAGAAACCAGCCTGAAAGAACCTTTCCCTTTTTAAGCTGGCACACTTCCACATCCCAGGAGATCGTGGTCTGGTCCAGCTCTAGAGCTGCTTCTCACAAAAGACCCCGACTAAGGGGAGGCAGGATCCGAAATGCGCGTTCTGGAGGGAGATGCGCGGGAGAAGTAGGTGGTGGCTGCCAGAGTCCTAAGACGGAATCCGGAGTGAATCCTGTACCCTCCTGAAAACTCTCCCAAGAAACTGCCAGTTAATAATTCAGAGGGAAAAAGCAGCGTTCACATCAAGGTCTCTTGTCAAGTGTAATAATTAAGAACATGTGCTTTGGAGAAACCCGGGTTCAAAACCTGAAATTGCCACATATTAGCTGCGTGACCTTGGGCACCCTCCGTAACCTCTCTGAGCTTCAGTTTTCTCTTCTACAAAAATGGAAAATAATGGCACTTACCTCTTTGGTTGTGGTTCAGACTGAAGGAATGGTTCGCAGACAGTATATACATAATGCTGGCAGGTCCTACAGGCTCAGGAAGTTGAATTCATTATTACTAGAAGTTTCTGGAGGAAGCTTTGCCACGCCAGAATGCCTCTAGTTCCCAAACTCCCTGCTTATTAGAACTAAAACAAAAATACTGTCATAAATACCAAAGACACACAGTGATCCCCTCCACCTTCCTGTGGGAGCCTATCCAAATCTGCCCAAAGAGAGGCCCGAGGTGGCAGGTAGACAGAGCCCAGACACCATACTGGACACCAACAGACCAGGAGGGGGGGACCTCGGTGCTGGGCCCTACACACACTTCAAGGTCCCTCTGGGCTTCCTTTGGCCACTCCAATCCCCACTGTGGAGTAAGAGGTCCAGCAGCCCTGGACAGTCTACCTGCCCAGATGCGTTCTTCTGGGCCACACCAGGGGGACCCCAGGTCTCCCTGCCCCAAGGACCAGGCCTGTTTTCAGGGCGTGTGGATTTACCCTTCTGTGATGGCCGGGGCTCCCGGGGAGTCCACTCTAGACCCAGGAAGTGGGTGTGTGGGTGAACCTGGGCGTGGTAGCTGGGGTATTCATATGCTCCTATCATTTGGATCTTGAGTGTCCCTCAATGGCAGGCATGTCCTCAGGTGGTGTTACGGGGAGACCTTTAACAGTGGGGGTTGTGAGAGGTCCTTGGGTCCTTGGAGGAGCGCCCTTGGAGGGGATTGTGGGGCCTGGCTTCTTTCTCCTCTTCTCTTTGCTTCCTGGTCATGAGATGAGCATTTCTCTGCTGTGTGTCCCCACCATAAAATGCTGCCTCAACACAGGCCCCCAAAACAATGAGGTCACTCAAATCATGAACTAGAACCTCCAAAACAATGAGCCAAAATAAGCCTTTCATTTTTATAAGTTCATTTTCTCAAGTATTTTATTACAGTCACAGAACACTGACTAGCACACATGTGTATATCTGAAGCCTCTTGGAGGTGACACAGAGCGGGGTATGAAGCCAGATGGGGTTGGAGTTAAAGGCCACAGGCTTGTTCTCTCCTCTTAGAAATTCCTAGGAAGTTTAAATTCCCAAGAAATATGAATTCAACCCAAGTTTTCCAGGTCATCAAGGAGGATAATTGCCCAGATGACAGCATGCTACTTATTTAATGGTTCCTTGGCTGCAGGGATGAATTATAAATACTTAGATAAAAGGCTGACCTGTCAGTTCCCCTGTTCAAGTCCTGCAGAGGCGAGGGCTAGGCCTGTCACCTAGCCAGCTCTGGGGCTGAGCGACAAGCAGCCTGACTCCGGGTGCCCTCACACGTTCCCACTGCAGGCCTTTGGCTACAGTGCCTTCAGAAGCCACAGGTCGACTCCCCAGCCCCAGGTCCCACGCACCAGGGCAACCCTGGGGGGCGGGCACAATGGTGGGCTGCCTTTGGCTCACTGATTCTATTGGTGACTGATGCCAAAGGGCCCTGGAGGGCCCCGGAGTTTCCAGAATCCCTGGGTTACGGCTTTGGCCCGCACACCAGGGCCCCAGGGGAAGGCTGCGTCAGACTCCATTGTCCAAAACCTGGAGGCCGCGGGTTTCCTTTCCCACACACTCTTCCAGAGCCGAGCCTCGCCCCCACCAAGGTGGGAGAGCTGCATGTCCTCCCTTGATCCTGGGCAGGACTTGGCGAGAGCCCAGCCGGTGGGGCTTGTGGAAGTGATGTCTCGTGACCTCCTGTGACTGGCCATAAATGGCCACGAGTACCTTCAGGACCTCCCCCAGGGAATCACTCTAGAGAAAGTCTCGCTCCTGAAACTGACATGCTGGAGACGCCAAGGCCATGACCCACCCTTGCAGACTAGCCCAGGGACCCGGCAGGGGGCCTCCAAGCCAGAGGCCAGAGCAAGACCCAAGGGCCCAACACCCGTTTCTTACAGAGACTAACGTAAAATAATCAGCTGCAGAACAATGTGGCAAAGCTCCTGCATGGGGGGTGGGGGGGTTCCGCAGGCAAGGGGTCCGGTGGAGCCCCTGCAAACGGTCTGCGCACGCTGCTTCCTGTGGCTGCGGGTCACTCTGACGCGCTGCTGGCCGCCACGCCAGAGTCTGGTACGGTTCTGCTCGGCTCCCACCCCACACTGCATGGGCCCAGGTCACGTGGGCGGACACCACCACCCCTTGGCCCCTGGCCAGGCCAGACCACAGGCCTCACGCAGGCTGGCCTGCTTCATCCTGGAGAGTCACAGGCCTGGTCATGCGAGTCCAAGGCTGGTCATGCGTGAAGGGGCCCCCATCAAAGTCCCAGCCCCCCCTAGATTTGGGGGAAGGCGAGAAGGAGCTACATGTATAAAAACACTGGTGACGTTTTCCACTGTCTCGCAACAAGTCCAGCTTGTGTGGTCATGGCTCCTTGCGGGGAAAGTAGAAAGCAAATCCTTTGTTTTGCTTTTTGACACTTTACATGGGGCATGTCGCCGTCACCCATGCACTTTGGACTAGGAGTTGTGTGGCCTCAGGCCCAAATCGCCAATGCCCGTGCCCTCGGGGACCGGGACAGAGACGAGGGGATGGTTCAGAACAGGGGCCGGCGAGGGTCAGGGGCACAGGCCCCTCTAAGGTGGCTCGGCCGGTTCTTTGTTGCCAAGTGGAGACAGGCAGCCAGTTTCGCTAGGTCTTTGCACTGTCCCCCCAGGAGCCTAGAAATCCACATTTTTGCAGGAAGGCTCCCTATTTTTAAATACTGGCAGCAAAGAGAAACCATGGCCCATCCCAGGCTCCCAGGACCCACCAGCGAGGTGTGTGCATCTCTGGGCCCAGAGGCTCTCGGGAGCCCAGGGAAGCTAACACCTCGAGGGCTGCCTCAGAAACAGGCGGGACTCGGTGTACAAACGCCCCAGCTTCCTGGCCCCAAGGCAGGGCAGGCTCAGGCCTGTGGCCCATGGTGCTTCCCGTCTTTCCACCAGGATCCAGCGCCATCAACACAGGGTGGGACCCTCAGCCAGCGTGGTCCTCCGCCCTCCCCTCGCCCACGTCCTGCTCCTCCACCTGCTGAGATCACCTTCCTTGTGGGCAGGTAAAGGCTCGCGTCGGAAGTGCACAGAGCCACTGTGACTGGGTGGCACTCATGCCCACCCGTGAAGGGCTGAGCGCAGGGGAAGCCCTGCCGAGCCGTAGCCCCCAAACCCGGCACCTTACCACCGGGTTTGGTGACAGCGTGACCAGCAGGAAGAGAAGCCCCTCCCTGGAATTCACTGGAAGAGGTTGGTTGTGCCGGGGAGGCTGACGGCGTCTCGAACTAGAGCGGCTCTCAGGTCCTGTCCACCTTGGGATCCAGAGGGCTGCCCGCTCTGCTGTTCCCAGGAGGCCAGCCTCTGGCCACGATGCGTCCTGCTTCTGGTCCCTCCCAGAGTTCTCTCATCCTCTACTATCTCCTGTCCAAATCCCATCTCAGGAAAGTGGCAGATGGATTCCTTTACCCTTGGGTTTATACGACAGACCACAGGTAAGAGAATTGGAAAAAGGGTATTTATGTTTTTTGAAAGTCAAAAACTCAACACATTACATTCCTTTATTGCTGGGCATGCTGGTGCAGGCCTACCTTCCCCAGGACTTAGGATGCTGAGACAGGAGGATCTCAAATTTGAGGCCAGCCTCAGCAACTAAGCAAGACCCTATTTCACAAATAAAAAATAAATAGGACTGGGGATGTAGCTCAGTGATAGAGCACCTCTGGGTTCAACCCTCTGTACAGCCAAAATAATATTCTTTATTCATTCATACAGCAAATATTTATTAAGCACCCAGCACTGTTCACGCTTGCGGATACGTGAATGAACAAAATGGATAACAATAAACAGCAAGCATAATTTATTTCAGATAGCGTTACTGGGATATCATTCATATACTGGGAAGCTTATTCACCTGAAGCTTATTCACACGAGAACATTATTATCATCACACCAAAAAGAAACCACGAACAAAGTAATGGTTGCCCCCCACCCCCTTTCCCATCACCGGGGCCTCTGGCAATGGCTAATCTACTCCCTGTCTCTGTGGACGCCCCGTGCTGGATGTTTTATGGGTGCGTGGTCCTCTGTGTCTGGCCTCTCCACTGAGTACGATGCTTCCCGGGTCGCCCTGTATGTGGCCTATCACTCCTTTCTACTGCCAAGTGCCCCTGTGTGGGGGAGTCCCCAGGTCACCTATTCATCCATCCAGTGACAGACAGCGCTGGGCTGTCTGGTGAAAGGCCTGAATATTCACGTACACATATTGTTTGGGTACCTACAGTCAGTTTCCTTGGGTAGACTCGTAGCAGTGAAATTGTTAGGTCATAGGGTCATCTTAGCTTTAATATTTTTGAGAAATTGCCATGTTATTTTAGACAGCAGTTCCCAGCAGCAGTGTAGGAGGGTTTGTATCTTTCCACACCCTCACTCACATTCATTATTTTCCTTCTCCTATTATTGTTGTTGTTACTATTTTAATAGCTATCTTAGTGAATGTGAAATGGTATCTCTTTGGGATTTTAATTTGCATTTCTTTAATGTCAAACGACCTCAAGTATCTTTTCATGAGCTTTTTGGCCATTTATACATCTTCTTTGCAGAAATGACTGTTCAAGTCCTTCGCCTATTTATTCATTGAGATGATTGTCTTTTTGTTGTTGAGCTGCAAGGGCTCTTTATATATTCAGGAGACTAACTCCTTATCAGTCATATGACTTGCAAATATGTTCTCCCATCCTGTGGGTCAACTTTTGCACTTTCTCAATGGTATCGATTGTGGCACAAACTTTTTCAGCTTTGATGAAGTTTGATGATCTGTATTTTCACATTTATCATGTGTTCTTTGGGTGTCACGTGAGAAAGTTTTGCTTGGCACAAAGTCTTGAAGACTTGCCACTCTGGTTTATTTATGGCTTCTACAGTTTTAGCTCTCACAATTATGTCTGTGATGCTGACATAATTTCTTTTTATTTATTTCTTTATTTATACCAGGGATTGAGCCCAGGGCTGCTTAACCACTGAGCCACGTCCCTAGCCCTTTTCATTTTTTAATTTTGAGACAGGATCTCACTAAGTTCCTCAGGGCCTCACTAAGTTGCTGAGGCTGGCTTTGAACTCGCAATCCTCCTGCTTCAGCCTCCAAGCTGCGGGATTGCAGGCGTGCGTCTCAGCACTGGCCCGTGGTGCCAGCACCAGAGCTTTTTCTTTCGTCCTTGACTTGTTCGGGCACCTGGTTGAAAATCAACTGAACGTGAAGACACAGTTTATTTCCAGTCCTCAGTCATATTCCCTTGGTCCGAGCATCCGCCCTGATATCAGCAACCGCGCTCTCGGCTGTTCTGCTTTTGTAAGTTTGGGAATTTGTAAGCGTGAGTTCTCCAGCTCCTTCTTTTCAGGATTATTTGGTGCTCTGGAGGCCTTAGATTTACAAATTAGTTTTCGAATAGGCCTGTCAATTTCTGTGAAGGCAGCCGAGTTCCCTAGGCAGGGATCGTGTTGACCCTGAAGGGCAGTTTGGGGACTGCGGTCATCCCAACAGTACACGAAGCAGGGTTGTCTTCCATTTCGCTTCTTTCCACAGTGTTTTCTAGACTCAAGTGGACAGCTCTTGTGCTTCTTTTGTTAAATTTTACTTTCAAGTACTTTATTCTTTTTGGTATTATAAATGGAATTTTTTTCTAATCTCATTTCTGCATGATTCAATACACTCATTTTTGCGTATTGATCTTGCGTCTCGCCACCTGGCTGAACTTATAGCTCAGCTTTAACAGTCCTTTAGTGGACTTCTCAGGATTCTCTGTATATCACACCTCCTGCCACCATAGTCCTTTCCTTCTCCTTCCAGTCTGGATGCCTTTCTTATCCTTCTCTTGCCTAATTGTCCTGGCAAACATAATTTTTTAAAAAAGTAAACTCCACAGGGCACTAGAAGGTCATAAATACAACGAAGAAAATTGCATCTGGTTAAGGGGGATTGAGTCATGATTTCAGCTGCTCCTCGTGAAGAGGGGACATTGGAGGGAAGACCTAAAGGAGACGGGGGATCTGAACATCCGGGGTCTGGGAAGAGCCACGGCAAAGAGCCATGTACAAGCTGGACAGTCAGCTTCTCTGAGAAAACCCAGGGGCCACCATGGCTGCAGCCAAGGAAGGAAGGACTTGCCTACGTAGTCCTGGGGCTGAAGGCTCTCAGACGCAGGCATGGCGTGACCTGACTGAGGGTTTGGAAGGACCACAGTGGTGTTTGTGCGGAGACCAGACTAGTGGGGATAAGGGGAGGAGACAGAAGACGCTGGGACTTCTGCAGTAGCCCTGGGGAAGGACGTAGACCAGGGTGGTACCCCGGAGCTGGCGGTGGTGCGCAGAGATTGGATTAAGTGTACAGCGTTTGTCGACAGATGAGGTGGAAGCTGCAGACGGAGCTGGTCTGAGGGAAGGCCAGGAGTCCACTTTGGGGGTACTGAATTTGAAAAGCCCTTAGATGCCACGCAGAGCCCTCGAGTAGACCGTTGGATGTACGAGTTCAGATTCTAGGGAGCAGCGTGACCTGGACATAAGAAGCCAGCCTGGCCACCAGCTGGCATTGGAAACCACAGCAGAGTGCTGTCTCCCAGGAGGCCAGAGTCCTCAGGGGCCTGCCTGGGTTGACGGGTGGGGAAAGAAGAGACTGAACCAGCAATGAGGCCGGGACAGAGCTTCCGGAAACGGGAGGAAATCCAGGGCAATGACGACCCTGGGGGCCTGGGCTGCGGCGGCAAAGGGCCAGCTGCTCACGCATCCCCGAGGGTCACAGCAGGTGAGGCTGCCAGGTCACCACGGGCATCTGAACCCAGGAGCGAGTTTGTCCTTCCAGATCCACCGCGTACAACAGGTGCTTTTCCCCTTAAATCCTATTTGCGGGTGGGGGGGGGGTGTGCGGGGAGCAGAGGTGAGGCTACACAGATGGGCACCCCCAGATCGGCCCTGACTCTCAGGGCCGGAGATGGTGTGGACTGCGGCCTAGAGAAGCACCCCCAAACCTAGCAGCCTGAGACAACACTGACCATCTGGAAGTTTCTAAAGAACTGATTTGAGTGCCTCCAGGCCGGAGAGGGATCTGCCTCCAAGCTCACCTAGAGGCTGCCCTCCTCCTTCCCACAGGACCCCCACCCCAGGGCCAGTCGGACCTCGGCAGGCAACCTCTTTAGCATGAGCAGAGCGGAGCTCCAGGGACGGCCTGGAGAAAAGATCCAGCAAGCAGACCCGTGGCTTTCTGGGCACTTCATCAGGAAGAGGCCTCCCAGCACCTCTGCCATATTCTCTTAGATTAGGTCAGGAGGTCGCGCCCGCACTCAAAGGAGAGGTCCTGCAGGGGCCTGAGTACCAGGAAGTGGGCGACCAGGAGCCACGAAGCAGCTGCCCCCAAGAAGGGGTAAAAACAGAGCCAACGTCGCCAGACTGGCCTCCCACCGTCCTCCCTGATCACTCATCACAGAAAACAAGCGAAAAAACTGCTCAGGAAGTGAACTCCTTGGTGAAGCTCCTTGACAAGGCTTTAAAATACATAAGTATGTATAAAAACCCTAGGTGGACACACTCCTGTAAACCCAGCAGCTCAGGAGGCCGAGGCAAGAGGATAGAGTTCAAGGCCAGCCTCAGCAACTTAGCAAGGCACTAAGCAACTCAGTGAGACCCTGTCTCTAAATAAAATATAAAATAGGTCTGGGGATGTAGCTCAGTGGTCAACTACCCCTGAGTTCAATTCCTGGTACTAAAAAAATAAAAAATAAACCTCAGATGGGCACAGTGGCGCATGCCTGTAATCACAGCGGCTTGAGAGACTAAAGTAGGAGGATCGCAAGTTCAAAGTCAGCCTCAGCAATTTAGGAGGCCCTAAGCAACTCAGTGAGACCCTGTCTCTAAATAAAACATAAAAAGGGCTGGGGATGTGGCTCAGTGGTTAAGCACCCCTGAGTTCAATCCTCAGTACCAAAAAATTAAAAAAGAAGCCCTAGTCTTAACACACACAAAACCTTCCCAGAAAACCACCTCTGCCCTGTCCGTCATCTTACTTAGCTTAGAGCCCTGACGTCAGCCGAGGCAGAGGAACTGAAAACTCCTTACGACAGCAGGCACCTCGTTTACCCTTAGCAGACACGGACGCCATGCTTTCATTTCGATGAGTCTCAAAAGATAAAGGAGCAGATTATTCAGCTTCCCCAGGGTATAAGTCAAATGTGGGCTCTGATACTTATGACCTGTGTGATTCAGACCAGTGACCCGCCACCCTCTCTGTGCCTCCATGGCTGCGGATACCAAAGGCAGGTTCTAACGCCCACTCAGACGGCCCTGCAAGTTGGATGTGACGCTGCGAGTAAAGGGGACTGGCAGGGTATGAGGGCATCTGGCCCATCGTCAATCTTCATAACTTTTATGAAAATAAACTATCACAAAAGAAATCTGTGTGGAATGTGATCATCACATGAACTAATCCCAACAAGCCGGGGATGTGGTGTTACTATTAACCGATGGTGCGGACTACCATTACCAAAAGACTCTGGCGTGAACGCGTCCTCGAGTCCTGCCCGTCACATCTCTTCTCCCAGAAGGTCCTCAGGACAGCTTCTCCTCATGTCCTTCCCGGACTGACCACCCCTGGCTTTCCCCGTCGCTGCCACTCACCTGGGAGGGTGGACATTGCCATGCTTGGTGCCCTGGGGCCCCAGGGGCCAAGTCCCCTTCTGAGGCCTTTTCTTGCCCCCACCCCCAGGTCTCCCCAAGTGACTGGACACCAGGCCATGTGGTTTTCTTCTTCAGGGCCCCGGGACCTGCAGCAGGGTGCTCTCTGCCCACCCCGTTGCGCTCCAGGTGTGGCAATGCTGCCCCCCGAACACTGGGTCCTGGGGAGCTCCGCCCTGCGACCAACTCCAGCCACCCGGCCAGATGGTGAAGGAGAGGAGGTGGCAGGACACCCAGGGCAGGAAGAAGAACCAGAGCAGAGGCGGGCTGTTGGGTGGGGTCCCTCCTACTGAGCGGCAGAGGCCATAAGGAGCAGGGGCTTCTGCATCAAGGCCAACCAACGGGGCCATGCGGCTGAGGAGGGAGCTCCGTCCAGGTCAGGGCACCCGCGAGCTGTGGGCGCTCCAGGCTGAGACAAGCACTTGTAAATGAAGTTGGTCCAAAACTGGGGAGGGGTCTTGGGTCAGCCAGCTTGGCTCTGTTGGGAGCTGCGTAGCTCCGGGCGGCTGACCTCTGAGCTTCTCGTCATCCTAGCTAACAATTAGGAAAACCCTCCTGTGTGCCAAGCACCTCCGGGCCACTCCCCTGTCACTTAATATCACAGTAACCCCCAAAACAGGTGCTGTCATTGGATCTATCTGATCATTGAGGAAACAGAAGCAGAGGGACATGAAAAACTTCCTCTGGTCCAAAAATGGTCAGGCAGGACTTAAATCCTCCACACACTGTGCCCACTGCCCATGGCCTGCGGAAGGTCATTTGACAATGAAGTCCCAAGTCATCAATACTGTGACCATTTCAACAAAATTGACACAGGTGCATTAAAACAGGTTGGAAATCATAATCTAGAGCTCAGTGTATGATTTATCATCAATTTTATCAATGACATCATTAATAATGGTAATGAATACTATCACTAAGCATTCACCTATTGCTTTTCTCCAAAGAACAGAACTCTTAAACAGAAACATTTATTTCAAAGTTGCCACAGCGGCACACCCGCTGCTCAGTGTTGAGTCTCAGATGCTGCCTGAGCGTCACAGTGGGACAAGAGGGGTTTCAATAAGATGCTGTGCACGGTACATAAAAATCCCCAAGGGCCCTGCTAGTAGTGATCAATAAGAGGTAAATAAGATGCAAACGAGACCATCACCCTTCTTTCGCTGCTAATACACAGGTTTGGGGCTCAAGATTTGGGGTTCAGGATTTGGCATTGCTCTGAGTAGAAACTCTCCTCCTGACGCGTTTGTGTTAAACACGCAGTTTGGGGACCCTCCAGGGCCAGACATTCTAGGCAGGGACGCAGCAGGAGAGGCAGCAGGAGAAGCAGCATCCCTCGGCTCAAACCGTCTCTGCTGGCTCTCCTCTGAGGCAGTGTCCTCTCCTGTACCCTCCAGCCCCCCATGGAGCCAGCCCTCCCAGGTGGCAGACAGAGATTGGGGCCCGAGGGCTTCCAGGGCCTAGTCAGGGTCCTCCACTGGTAAGAGCTTGAGCTGACATTTGAGCTCAGAACCAGTTACCTCCAAAGGAGCACCTTGGCTTCAACCCCCGAAGTTGGCCTGGTTCCGACGATCTGGCCGACAGCACCCCACGTCAGGGTCTCAGCTGTCCTTAGGGATTGCTCACAAACCCATTCTGATCAAGACAAAGTTAAAACGCCCAAGGTCGGGGTTAGGAAGTGGCCGCTTCGGACCCTCTGGCTTGAGCAGAGAGAACAGGGCGGAGAGGAAATGGAACATGGGTTTGATGATAATCGATCCATCCCTGAATCCTCTGAAGCTACGGAGCACGGAAAGTGCCGAGGACATTCCATCCCTTCACTCTACTCCAGGGTGGGTGGACGTGGGGAGAGCCCAGGGGTGACAGGGTGGAACCGCCTGCTCCACAGCAGAGGGTGGCCACAGAGGTCTCGGCGGCGTCTGGAAACCATGAGGCCTGGGAAGAGGTGCGCTCTCAGGGGAGGCAGGGAGGACCCAGAACCACCCCTCGGCGTGAAGTGGCCTCTGGGTGTAATGTCTCAGGCCCTGCGGGGCCCCCGCAGCCCTCAGGAGCACATGGAAAGAGGCTGGGGTGGGTGGAAGCCATTAGAAACTCGGAAGACCAACAGTTCGAGGCTGTCCTCTTCCTCTGGGGTCGGTTTACTTTCAGAGGCTTCTCACCGGCTCCAGAAAGCACAAGCCCAGAAGGACAAGTGGCCTGGCAGGGCCTCACACACCCAAGGCCCAGGCGTCACACAGCCCCGGCTCCCTGCTCCTGCTGGCTGCAGGGAGGGTGCCCCAGGGTGGTGAGGACATGCAGCCCAGCTCCCTCCAGCTTACGGGGGACAGGCAGCGACCAGGACTCACGGGCTACCTGGGCTTCTCTGAGAAGGCAAGAGTTCCAGAAGTGTCCTTTCTTTTGCTCCAGTTGGAGATGTCTTCCCCCTGTCATTCCGTTCACTCCATCTTCAGCCACCAACTGGCAGAGAGGACCTTGCTGGTTCTCCAGAGCTTCAGGAATCCAGCTTCCTAATTTTTTCCAATTCCAAATATAAAACAAACCAAAGAAGTATTAAAATAATTTGAACTTCAAAGACACTTTCTCATTCCTAATGTACACAATGAAATTAAATAAGAATCAGGCTCATTCTCTTCTCCTCCTCCTCCCCTTCCTCTCCCTCTCTCCCTCCCTCTCTCTCTCTGTTCCTCCCTCTCTCCCTCTCTCTCTATTCCTCTCTCTCTCCCTCTCCCTCCCTCCCTCTCTCCCTCTCTTTCTCCCTCCCTCTCTCTGTTCCTCCCTCTCTCTCTCTCTCTCTCCCTCTCTCCTCTCTCTGTTCCTCCCTCTCTCCCTCTCTCTCCCTCTCCCTCCCTCTCTCCTCTCTCTGTTCCTCCCTCTCTCCCTCTCCCTCCCTCTCTCCTCTCTCTGTTCCTCCCTCTCTCCCTCTCTCCCTCTCTCCCTCTCTCCTTCTCTCCCTCTCTCTCTCTCTCTCTCCCACCCTGTATTTTCTTCCTTCTTTAAGGAGAAGAAAATCAAGCCCAGAGGACCGGGACCCACTGGCTCCGGAAATGCTTGCTGAAGCTTATTTACCTTCTAACTAACATTTGTAACCGGGGATTAGTGGAGCAACCTCTTGTAATTACCCTGTGGCCCCATTTGCGGCGGCTATCTCTGTGAGGCCAGTAAATCTTGAAATTACAGGCTGACCACCCGGGAGAACTGAGACAGAGGCAGCCACATCTCTCAAAGGGCCTGCCCCGGGGCCATTCCCACCCTCAAGAGAGGCTGCAGAGGGCCCGCCTGGGCGTGGCTCCCAGACCTCACTGTGGCTTTGAGGTAAATAAAACCAGGGTGGCCCAGGCCCGCACCCCCTGTGGGCTGAATGGAGGCAGCTGGCTTGGACACCCCGGTTCCACCTTCTGCCATTCCACCGTCCCACCCAGCTGGGACAAGAAGACAGTGACGGATGGAGAGGAGGGGTGCTCTAGAAAGCAGGTTTCACCTATAAATCCTCTTTTTCTCTGTTGAGGAACAGAACAGGGCCTGCAGAGGCTTCCAGGTTCCTGTGACTCAGCCACGCAATGGAGCTCATGATTTGACTCAAGATTTTACCACAATCTTCCTTTATTTATTTATTTATTTATTTATTTATGTATGTATGTGATACCGGGGATGGAACCCAAGGGTGCTTAAACACTGAGCCACATCCCCGGCCTGTTCTTATTTTATTTTATTTATTATGGTTTATGTCATTTTATTTTATTTTGGGGGCTGGGTCTGGCCAAGTTGCTCAGAGCCTTGCTCGGCTGCTGAGGCTGGCTTTGAACTTGCTTTGACATGACTGCAGAGTGAGCTTTCGTAGCGGATCTCTAAAACTCACCTCTTCGAGAGGTCTGGGAATGATCACAGTATCTAAAGTTGAATAACAGATGTTGCTCAGGATGCCATCTGGAGCTGTTTGAAATGGCACCTTCATAAGACAAAGACACAGCTAAGGACGTGAAGCCCCCTAAACAGGGGGCGGGCTTCTGTTATTTCTCCCATGGTCTGCGATCTCAAACACTGCCTTTAACTCCACCAAGACACAGCCAGGACTAGGAGACCGGGGCCCCTGCCCCTGCAGGTGCCAAGAGGCCATGATGCACACATCCTGCATGGGTTCCATGATTTTGCCTTCACGTCCTGCATTTCATTCAGCTCTTTAAACTTGGCTGTGGGTGCCTAGAAAATCTGCTATACTGGTAGAGCATCCTTTCATGAATTCTGTTTATTAAAGCTCAGCAGCACGTGATTTTACAGTTAATTAGTATAAATAACACACCTGGGACTTGCATTAAAAAAATATTCCCTGAGCCATTTAGCACCTACCAGCGGTGAGCTCTCCAGATGTTCTGCCTGGTCCCCCACCAGCCCCTCCACCGACCGTCCTAACTCCCCCCCACGTGTTCCTTTTGGTGTCTCCATAAATGGCATCCAGGGCTCTGGGTGGTCCTCTCTCTTTCTTTCTCTCTCTGAAACCTTTTCCAATTCCAATTTTCATAACTACAATTTAGGAATGAGTCTTGTCTTCTACTCAAAAAGAAAGGCACGCATGACATTAGATGGTTGCCCAGAGCTACAAACCCCACACGAATCTTTCCCCCTGTTCTTTCTGCGGGTCCTGCCGATCCCTTCACATTTGTGCTGAAGCTCACAGCCCCCGAGCACGGGGGTCTGAGGACTCGCCCTCAGATGGGCCACTGTCATGCTCCATTTCAGAGAAGGCAAGAGAGACCTGTCAATCAAATTGGCTGTCCCAAGTCTGAAGAGTTTTCTATAGACAGGCCCTAGGGACTTTTGCAGGATGAGTCCCCAGGAAGTTGATTAAACCCCACCTCCAAAGAAATGAATGGCAGAAAGGAAAGAAGGGGAGGAGGAAAGAAGGATGGGAAAGACTGCAAATTAATACCCATGGTATGTGTGTTCACGGTTCACACGGCATCCAAAGACACGCAGGACGATCGTGCACCCATTCAAATAACAAATGAAAAAGAGCGAGAAAGAGCGCACGCTGGGCGAAGCCAGATTCGCAAAGAGAGGACCTTCCATGGGGAGGGAAGGGTGGAAGCTGAAGAATCCACTCACCACCCGGGTTGGCCTGTTGGGAATTGTTTACAGCGCAAGCGCCCCAAGGGAGCTTGGCTTTAGGGCCCTGGACTTCAAAGTGCCATCAGACATGAACAGACTGACCCTTCACCAGGCCCATCCCCCAGCCTCAGAGAGGCCAGAGGTTAAGGCCCTCATCTCCAGTGGGGAAATTGAGGGACAAAAAGGGACCGGGGAAGAGGAGCCAGGGAAGAAACTGGGACTGCCCCTCAGGGCTCTGCCCCTGAGCCCTGTTGCCTGTCTGGTTGTCGTTAGCTAGCTGACCTGCACGAGCAGCGTTTAAGGAGAGAATTCCCTGGTACAGATGGAGAACATCCCTGGTGCTCACTACGATCCAACAGTGTCCACCTGCTGTTCCAGGTGAGCAGTCTTGGTAGGCTGTTTTGATACTGGCTTTTACCAGATTCCCAAGGACAGGCCACTTCCTCCCCCAGCCCCAGGTGTTCACACCATCCAGGACTTGGACTCCATTTTCTGTCTCCAAGAGAGAAGAGGCTGTTGGAAAGCCAGACGCCCCAAGGAGAGGACTGGTGCCAAGTCGTCTGGGGCCCCTTCCCTGGGGAGGCAGGAAGCACAGCCAGCCTTGTCACCGTGCCCTAAAGTGGGATGGATGGCTTCGGTAAACTGATCCTTGCTAATGTAACCGTAGGTGCTATTTCATATAAATACATCCACCCAGACATTTCCCATCAGCACAGCGTCTTTCCCCCGGGGCCTGGCTCTCCGCCACCTCTGCCCCCACAGACAGCCTCAAACCACCCGGGTTAATGACATCCTTGGGGTGGGGACCAGTGTGTTAAGTGTCATTGCCATGGCAAACAAGGGGCCCCAAAGCCTTCCTTTTCTTCATTTATCATTCTCTATAAGGTCCCTATCACATCCCCTGCTTCTCTCCTCTTTGCCAAACTAAACAGCCTTAGCCCTGCTAATCTCTCCTAGGATGGAGGCCGGCTGTAAATCTAATCTCCATAGAAGGCAGGTTTCCCTGGCCATGCCTTGGGCAGCCCCTGCAGCCCACAGTATAAAACACACAGCAGATAGCAGAGCACGGCTGTCACTGGCCCCTTATAAAATGCAGATGTTGTTACAACAACGTGCCTGTTGTGGAGTTCCAACTGTAAATTAGCTCCTTGCCAGGAATAAAGGCGACTGAATTCGCTCGCCCATCCCGCGGTCTCTCCTCTTGATCCTTTGTCTCCATTGGCACATTAGGTTTGAATGAAATTTTGGATTGAAATTGGAAATGGAGAACTGGCACAGCCTTTGCCAGGATATATGAAATGAAACCCCATTAGCATCTTGAATGGATTTTAAAAGTAAAAGGCCGTCATGGCTTCAGTTGAACACATTGTCTGTAGGCATTTTTTTAAGTAGTAAGACCCCCTTCTCCATCCCTGATTTAACACCTGCCCCCCATGAGAACCTTCCATTCACCTCTTCCTCTCCATCTCCCAGTTATGAATTTACTAAGGTCTTTTTCTGACAAATGCCAACTATTCATGATATTCTGCTTTCAGAAAGTGAAAGGACCAGGGTCTTTTAAAAATAGCATCAGAAGGGTTAAATCTCCTTCACACATTCACGGGTGCTAATAAGATCTTTGAGGAAGGCAAATGTACCAAGGATATCCTTCAGAACACCAAGGAACCAAATTCTTCTTTGATCCCTCTCTTCTCTCAACTGTCTTCCAAGACAACAGTGCTAAGGACAAAAGACATTGTAAAGAGGAAATTCTAAGACCATGGTTACTTCTTAGACTTATGAATATCCATGCTGGAGCTAAGAGTTGAGTTTGAGATTTGGGGAGCAATCAGTTATGTTCCCACATCAGTGACCCAGCAGCAAATCTCTTGCATGGCTCTGACTGGGCAAGACCAGGTTAGAACTGAGAGTCTCCAATTCTGCAACTTGAGAAATCCCAAGACTGGGTCCTATCTAGCCTCGCCTTGGAAAGCAAAGAACCCAGGAAAGGGTACAGAGTTACCTGGGGTGTTATTCAGGGTTCTTCAGAGTAGTAGAATCAATAGGATATTTATGAAGAAAGAATTGAGGAAGAGTTTTTCTGTTTTTTGTTTTTTGTTTTTTTTAATAGAAATTGACTCACTTAATTATGCCCAAGAAGTTCCATGACCTGTTGTCTGCAAGCTGTAGACCAGGAAGGCCAGGGACGTGATCCAGTTCAAGTCCAAAACGTCTGGGGCCCACTGTGTACTTCCAGGAGTTTGAAGATCTAACAACCAGGAGCGCCAATGTTCAAGGACAGGAGAAGATGAATGTCCCAGCTCAATGAGAGAAGGAGGAAATCTGCCCTTTCCATGCCTTTCGTTCTGGGCTTCGTGGAGTTGAATGACACCCATCCACGTTGGGGAAGGCAGATCTCCTTTACTCAGTCTACTGATGCAGATACTAATCTCTTCCCAAAGCATGCTCACACACACCCACAAGTCATCTTTTATCACCTAAATTAACCCAGTCAACTTGACCTAAGAAATTAGCCATCACCCCATGTGACCCATGTTTCTCTACAGGGTCAAGGTGAGACACCTGGTAAAATACTGGGAAATCCTCAATTCCAATGAGACACTTTTAGGTAGAGGAACAGCGTGATGAATGTTGAGCAGTGAAAAGCTTCAGAAATCTTCTATCCCTCTGTTGTTATGTCTCCCTCCTCTGCAGATCAAGTTGAAAAAGCCTAACTCCCAAGAACACAGATGGGGGAATGAGAGACCTAAAGAACTCAATTCATGACAAGATTTCTGAGATCTGCATCGAAAGTAGCTGAACAGTAAAGGAAGCTGCTCTGAGAGTCCCAGAAATGAACACTGGATTCCAGATGACCAAGATCCATCCTCATGAGGCTCAGGAGCCAGGACAAGGGGAGTATCAGGTGACCGATCCCTCTCGGCATAGACCAGGGAGATTTTCTTTCTCTCTTAGCATGGGTTCCCCCAGAAGCAGACCTTGAAACAAGAATTCAAGTGTGAGCCATTTATTCAGGATGGGATCCCAACGTGGGGAACACCAGCAAGGGAGCTGGGAAGTGCGACAGAGAAGGATGGACAACCAGTCAAGGATACCTTATCCAGCGGTTACCACTGTGAGCTACTGGTGGCCCAGTTCCCCTTTGGGGAACTCTGGAAGATACTATGGAACCCAGCCTCACACACACACATCTCCCGAGGGGCAAGAGGTCTGAGGTGCTTATCCATCAACGCGCCACAGCCAATGGTCAAGGGAAGCTGGGGAAGGGACAAGAGTGGCCTTGAATTCCCTGGCAATTTGACTGGTTTTGAGTAGAATGGACTCTAACAGACAAAGGCAGCCCTGGGCAAAGAGATGCAGGGATTGGCAGCTGGAAATCAGTACACACTGAAAGGATAAGGGTGAGGAGGTATTGATGAGGCAACTCATTTACCCTCTGAACAGAGGGATCTGGTCTTCTTCATTGAGAGTTATCAGACATGCTGGCAGATCTCAACCTTTAAGTAAAAAGGGTGTACTACCACCACTAAACACTTGGTACATCATGCATGTGCTAAGTGCTTTTTATTGGGTCCTTCCAACAAACCTAAGGGTACGCATTGTGCTTACAGGGAAAGAAAATGACCATCAAAACTGGAGAAACTTCTACCCAGGCCAACCATTACTAAGCCTAGAACTTCACGTTGAAATCCACGGTGCTAACCTCTGTCTGTGCAGCAGGTATGGGAACCTGTTCTTCTAGAGATTACTGCCCCACCTGTGACTCCTGTGTTAGCTTTCTGTCACTGTGACAAAATACCTGAGAACATCAACTTCAAAGGAGGAAAGGTTTATTTTGGCTTGCAGTTTCAGAGTCCTCAGTCCAAGGTTGCCTGACCCCTTCACTTTGGGCCTGTGGTGGTATAGTACATCATGGTGGGAGAACATGGCAGAGGTGGAAGCAAAAAGAGAAACAGGAAGCACTGGAGTCCCAACATCCCCTTCAAGAATACACCCCCAATGCTCTAACTTCCTCCCACTAGGCCCCCTTCCTCTGTGGATGGCAACCAAGCCTTTAGCATACAGACACTTAAGATCCAAACCATAATAACCCCACTGGGATGTTTAAGGATGTTTTGCAACATGTAGTCAAGACTCCTCGCCTAGCCACAGCTTTTTGGATCAAGGGGTAGGAAGTTAATCATCTGCCCACCCACACCTGTGTGGCCTGACCTGAAAAGATAACCCGGACCAATCACATTCCTCTCCTAGGATTTGGATTTAGTAACTAGAGACCTTGGCAGTCAGCAAAGGGAACTGAGTGGAGGTGTGGGGATGCTTATGTGTCTTGATCTTGCCTTTCCCCACGGCTGCTCCCCTGTCTTCTGGTCTCCTCACATCTTCAGTTTTTGTTAGAACTACCCACCTCATTGTGTGCAATCTTGGTCTCACTGTCAGTCAAGATGTCCAGACACCCTGTTCTCTCCACCCAGAACTGACGCCTGTCTCTGGAGAATCTGCTCCTGGGTGGAGAGACCAAGGGAAGAAAACCACTGAGGCTGGGCTCTGAAGTGATTGTCCACTTGTTTCTGCTGCCCAGACCCTGGTGTCTCTGCTGAGGCCTAACGTCAGCTTTCTCCCATCGGTAATGGGCGTTTTGCCCACATAAGACCACTGCTCTGGGGCACGCTGCTAGGTAGCTGGTGCTGCAGAACCACTCACCCAATCCCCACCAGAATAAAACACGACCCACACAGCCTCGCAGCCTTCAGGAACACTCATGGCGTGAGGGCCGCTGGTTCCTTTCCTAAGGTTCCTGTGAGGAAGATGAAAGTGAGAACATCTGAATCTTAATGGAGTATAGTGAGAGATTGAGTGGTGGCTAGTGGGAAGCACGGGTACCCAGAGGACAATCTGGGGGCTTTGTCATCACAGGGACAGAGAATCGACAGTGCATAAGGAAAGGAGGGGGGCAGAGGAAGGGGCATGGGAAGTCCCTGCCTGAACCGACTACAGCAGGCCTCACCCTCCTACCTCTCTTTCTGCCGTGGAGACAGGTGAGCACTCGTAACTCACTGTGGAGTAAGGCTCAAGTTGTGGGGTTTCTGGTTAGAAGTGGGTGGTAAAGAATGGCGTGGGTCCCCAGTCCGTGCTTTGGGTCTACCCCAGGCATCCGTATCAGGAGATCAGAAAGTTCTAAGGCACACACATCCCTCCGCGCATGAACATATTTGATCAAAAAAACATGAAATCTTGGAATGGAAGGTGACTTATCCAGATAAAATCATCCAAAGTTGACCCTTTTATATGGATATCGGAATGTCCAGGAAATATATCATGTGAGTGAAACAGGATGCTGTTATCAACTAAGTCAGGACAAGAGGCATGACGTGGGACACCCTGGGCCAAAAGTGACCAGGAGTGCAGAGACCGGAGGCGTGTTCTGCTTCCCCTGCTGGAAGGTACGTTTGGCCAGTGAGCGAAAGTCTGTGATCCGAACCCACAGGAACTCACCACTGCCAGAGTCCTCCTTGGTAGATGTGGCATGGCCAATATTTTCCTAGAAACAGAAGGTAAAGACGGGGACCCACGTGGGGCCCTCCCTGACAGTCCTTGAGCAGATCGCCAGACCTCAGCAGGCCCATTTCCTCTCCTGTCCAGTGGTGTCCAGGGGCTGATTCCACCTGATTCTCAAGGTGGTTGTGAAGATGAAAGGCTAATCAACGAAAAAACACCTCACAGACCCTTGTGGGGCAAATGTGTACCAAGCTTCATCCACTCAGCTGTAGATCTACACAAGTTTCACCCAAAAAATCTTAAGCCTGACACTCAAGTTCTTGAAAGCTGTGACAGAGTGGCCCTGTTTCCCTCCTGGCCTCAGATGAATGAATTCTCTTTCTTTCTTCGGGAGGCAAGTCCTGATACAGCGCCCCAGGCCCCTCCTTCCCTGAGACCGCAAGGCAGCTTTGGACCCTTGAACTCTCAGCACCTTTCTCTTTGGGGAGAAGGAAGAGCTGGACAGCTAAGTAGAGAGGCGTGTCTATCCCTGACTCTGGCCTGACACCACTCGGCTTCACCAAGAAGGGGCCACAGGAGTAGCCTGTGTTCAGCACTTGGACATCTCCATGGCCAGCTCGAGGGGTAACCTGGGAAAACTACAGAGCATGAGAAGAAGAATATGGGGATTTTCAGCTGGAAAAAGAGACCACACAGGCGGCTCTGTGTGGATGGCGCCCTGGACCATCTTCAAACACATGGCGGTCGCCTTCTCTCCAGCCATGCGCAGGCCTGGTTTAATTAAAAGTAGGCCACAAACGGGCTGGCCAACGCGGTGCCGAGGGGCTGACAAGTTCTGTGGGAGGGATTTCCCCACAGCGCCATGCTCCTTGATAGGACAGCACACGTGGAGGGTACGACCTGAGGGCTTGGCATGTGGTTCCATCTGTTTCCATCATTTCGAATTTAGCAGGAAGCCCCCGAGATGTGATCTGACACAGTATTCTTTTTTTTTTTTTTTTTTTTTTTTTTCCTTCACTACATTTTGAAATGGCTGTTTGGAGGCTAATTAAATCCATATGCTTCTGATTCATTTACACTTAACTCATCAAAATGTTGTTTTGTAATAGCCATTTGAAGTCCAAGGCGCCTCTCTTGAGCCTTTGTTTTTCTAAAAACCAGGAAGCGATGGTTTGCCAGCCAACAGCAGGGTTCACGTACCAAAAGGTTCAAACACGGTTCACGGCAAGATCCCAGACCCGAGAGATTGCCGTGGTTAGGAACTGTCCTAATGTATCACTGTCAAGTGTGGGTGTGTCTTTGAATCTTCTGTGACTATCTGAAGACACTCTTAGAATGGCAGAAAGCAATCTTCAAGAGAAGAAATAAATTAAGCTAAGACCTTTGGACCCAATAGGGACATTGAGTTTAAAAGGCAGTTGGGTAGTTCTTCCATTTTGTAAAGAATTCTCCGTAAGCACAACTAGTATTTATAACTGAAGACTTCATGCCAACCCAGAAGACAATAGTCTCGATGCATGTATTTTTACTTTAGATCTTATTTATGTTTTCTGAAAAATTATCGCTGAGGTTTGGATCTAGAATGATATCCTGCAAAGTTCCTTGAGTTGAAGGCTTGATCCTCAGCTTGATATTATGGGAAATGGTAGAACCTTTAGGAGGTGGGGCCTAGGGAGAGGAAGTTAGGTCAGTGGGGGGGCATAAGCTTGAAGGAATATAGAGACCCTGGCCCAGTCCTGTCTCTTTTTGCTTCCTGGATGCGATGACAAGAGCAGGTCTCCACCTCACTCTCCCTCCATGATGCACTGTGCTGTCACAGGTCCAAAGCAACAAGGCCAAGCAACCATGGATTGAATCCTCTGAAACTTTGAATCAAAATAAACTTTTCCACCTTTTAATTGATTGCCTCAGGTATTTTGTCACAGTGACAGAAGACTGACTAACACAATTATCTAAACTTGGACTTAAAAGATAAAACTCCTACTCTTTCAATGATCTACTGGAACATTGTCAAAGAGTCTACCAATACAGCCATGACTTGCTATGTATTACTGTTTCAGGCCGACACTCTTTAAAGTAAGATTTTTATTCGTAGAAGTTGAAAATTATTTTTGTCTACTAGAAAAACAAATTATTTCTGTTCAATAGAAGAGATAACAGCGGAGATTTTGGTGCTCAATAGGACATCAACCAGTTTTGTATCTAACTTAGCTATATTTCAGCATGTTTTTGTTGATCAACTATATATAGACCAGTCTTTCCTCAAATCAGTTCTGTGACATTTTGGGGTCTCCCATCAAAACAGTAAATAAATCTTTATGACCGACTAAATATGTGTTTGAGAGTCATTTTTTTTTTTTTCAACTTTTTGAAAATTATGCTTTGAAATTTCACAAGCCCTCAGGCCTGGCTTAACTAACTTATCACTCCCACTTAAGATGATGATATATGATATAAAGCTAGTGGACGCTCAAAGAATTAACTAAGTAGATGTGGCACTGAAAAAAGTCCCAAAGTTCAGCCTGGATGAGGAGGCCGGGGAGTTTGCAGGCTTGATCTCCTTTGGCCCACGTACCTCTGGGAGGGAGGCCTCTTCCCACCTTCTAGATGACAGAAGCGAGGCAGGGAGCCATCCGGGCACTTTCCAAAGTCACGGAAGCGGCCCCTCCAGCATTTGAATGGGGGAGCCGCCAAATCCTAAGGCCACACGCTCCGCTCCCAACACCTCGCCCTTCCCCACATTGCTGACAGCCCTGAGGGGAGCAGGAGGAAACTCCAGCAGAGGGAAGGAGGAGCCACCCCACAGGGCCCGGCAGGCAGCGCTGGGCCACATAGTCCTCTCCAACGTATGCACGCACCGCTGGGAAGCAGGTAAAAATTTCCCTGCGCTAGGTCAGTAGCTCAGAATAAATTCTTTAAAGGGTCTCACAAACCTTCATGTCCACCTAAAGTACCTTTACTGCATTCTGAGAACAAGAACAAGCATAAAATCAGGGATTGGAGTGGGGAAGCATTTCCTCACCTCTTCCTGGGATCCCGTGTGCAGAAACATCCATCACTTTACCCAGTAGAGTCCTCTTGCTGCATGGTCCCCTGTATCTGATTGGTGAGTTGGGCAAGAGGAACTGGGCATGCGCGGTCCCCGCCTCTTGCAGAGCCTACGCGCTCTGGGCCCGCTGCCAGGTGCACCTACTGTTGCTCATCTCTGTGTGAGACCTGGTGGCCAAGTTCAATTATGAGTGACACGTAACAGCCCCAAATGCGTGGAGGCTGTGACCGCCAATCTCCCTGGCATCAGCTGTATTTTGATCTTCATCTACCTGATTCCCGCATCTCTGTCAACAGTTCAGAAGTCAGCCAAGGAAGAGAGGTGTGATTTATTAACACCACTGGAAACCAAGTATAAATAAACTCTGTGCTACCAAAGTCCAACACAAATTAACAAATTACCTGTAAACAAAACTTCAAAAATAATGGAATTCAAGGTAGCAATGCTCGTCGGGGTACTGTGACAGACGGATCCAGCTTGGGGAAGGGGGTTCGAATCACTGATACTGGTGGGAATGTGGCCCCAGAGAGCCACGTGACTGCTCATTCCCACCCACTCCCGTTCTCTTTCACGCTGATTTGAAACCTTTCCTTACAAGGTGCTCTTTGGTATCATTTTGCTCCATTTGGAACAAATTCATCGTTACACAAGTCTTCCACCTTATCTCAAGGCAGTCAAAATATTTGGCACTAAAAGGATCCTAACCACAAAAGCAGAGGCAGCCCTACACCAAGGTAGTAGTTGCTGGGTTATACAGAGTACCTCTGCCCTCAGTTTCTCCATCTTGTTGCTATTATACACTTAGAGAGATTTTTCAGACATTTTTTTTCTAGTACCCGCCTCTATGAAATTTCAATATCACATGTATTCTGTGTATCTGTTTATATGGTGTATGTATATCCGTGCTTTACACAGAAAAAGATTAGTGATGCTGTCCAATAGAAATATACTGGAAGGTGCTGGGGATGTAGCTCAGGGATAGAATACTTGCCTTGGTTCCATTCTCAGCAGGGGCAGGGGAAGGAGGAGAATTATATCTCAATAAAGCTGGAAGTTTTGTTCTACTGGATGCATAAAATAAAAACATAAAATTAATTTTAGTACTGTATTTTATTTATTTAACCCAATATTACCCAAAATATTTTTCAATAAGTAACAAAAATTTAAAATTACAAACCAGATATTTTATGTCCTTTTTTTTCTTAAAAAGTCTTCAAACTCCAGTGTGTGTTTTACACTTAAAGTCCATTGTCCACAAGTCACATTTCAAGGGTTCAATAGCCTGTATGATATTGGACAGTATACTTGTAAATGATCCCAAATTTGTATTAATTACTTTAGCTTATCTAAAAGCCAGGGTTACCCTCAGTAAGCTTGCATACTACAGGAAATATGTCCCTGGACCTCCAGAGAGCTACAGATTGCAGCTGAGAAAGCACTGTTAGGCAATTCACACCTGACCCAGTTGCTTCTTCCTCTGTGGAAATCGACAGGGAGGGTCAATGGGAAAGTTAGGAAGAAAGAGAGCCTACCTCATTGGCAGAGGAATGCTATTTCCTGCTAGTCATCATTCACAGCAGCGCTAATGGTCAGGGGGCTTCTCGAAGCCACAGTGGTGGTCCCTCCTTACCCACAGGGAACATGTTCCGAGACCTCCAGTGCATGCTTGAAACCACAGACGGACACAGACCCCTCTGTACAACTCTGTGGTACCGTCAATCTGATAACCAAGATGGCTGCTAGGACCGCTGCGTGGACAGTTGCACAGAGATGACCCACATCCCCAAGGGGTGCTGTGGGACAGCAGCAGACTTCTTCAGATTACCAAGAACGGCACGGATTTAAGAGTGTGCCCTGCCTGTTTCTGGAGCTGTCTGTGTCACGCTCCCAGCCCGTGGTTCTCCCTGCTCTCCTGCACCCCACAGCTGCTCGTCCTTGCTCATTTCTACATGTGCATTGGGTCCGCAGAACCCAGCTGGCTGCTCTTCGAGTGACCTCCCATCCTAGCCGCCCAGGGGATGGGATTGGAGTGACCAGCTCTCCAATTTGTGGCTCTTCTTTGAGGCGGGGTATTCACTTATTTGAGGCGGGGTATTCTCTTTAGCACCTTGGCTTTGGTCTCCTAGTTAGAGCCAGCTCCAGTCAGTAGCATGAGTGAGTGGAGAGGGTGAAGAGTTGGTCTTCCCTCCCAAGGCCCAGTAGAGTTCGCTTGCACAGCCCACCACGCCATGCCACCTCTGCTCTGAGCCACTCCCGGATCTCTCCTTGACTCTCAGGGACAAAGCTCTCCCCTAATTCTTTCCTCAACAGCTACACCAGAAGGAAAAAGGAAAAGAAACAAAGATAACTCCCCCCTCTTTTTTTGGTACCGGGGATTGAACCCAGGAGTACTTAACCACTGAGTCACATGCTCTAAATATTTTATTTAGATACAGGGTCTCTCTAAGTTGCTTAGGGCCTTACTAAGTTGTTGAGGCTGGCCTTGAACTTGTAATCAGCCTCAGCGTCCCAAGCCACCGAGAATACAGGCATGTGCCACCACGCCTGGTCAGAAAGAACCCTTTTAATCTTCCTAAAGTTGCACCTCTGAACCCTCCTTCCTCCGCAGGGGTTCCAAATTTCACAATCTCGAGGACTCTGTCCTGTCCTTGACCCATTTTCAAGATGCCTCTTCTCTGAGCATAGATCTAGCTGGAAGGAGAGAAGAGGGGAACCTTGAATTCTTCCTAGACAGAAGAGGACATCCGGGAACCTGGCTTCCAAATGCCTCATGAGTCCAGCTGTGCCAGGGCCAACCTCTCTCCGCGCCTACAGAAGTGCCCCCAGTTCTCTGTGTTTGGTTTAACAGTCAAAGGAGTTTGCCTCCCTTTGGGACAGTGGTTCTCACCGAAGAGTGATCTGCCCCTGCCCTGGGGCCATTCGCACTGCCTGGAGACCTTTCTGGCTGTCACAGCTGGGCCCAAGCATGCTACTAGCATCTAGTGGGTAGAAGCCAGGCAGATTGCCAAATAGCCTGCGATGCACAGAGAGCCACACACACGCCGCAGGATTACCCAGCCCAAATGTCAATAATGTCGAGAAATCCTGAGCTTAGGGGGAAACGCTTCCCCCCAATTGGTGGGACCAGGAGGCCTGTGGCAGGAGGGGGAGGGCCAGAGGGCAGGGCCATGTAGGAGCAGAGGACAGAGAAGGACGCAGGGTCTGCGCTGGAGTGTTCGTGAGGTCTCTGCGTTACGTGACTGCACCATGGGGAAGTCGTGGGTTCTTGTGATGACCCTTCCACAGGGGGTAAAATTGAAGCCTCTGAGTGTCTTGGTGCCACACCCGGACCAGAATCCAAGCCATGCTGAAGGTCGAGAGCTTGTCCACCAGGCTCCGAGGTGCCCAGGCAGAAACCTGAGGCCACACGCCGGCCCTCCCTCGTCACGGGGCCATCAACCAGACGGAAAATATTCAGAGGGAAAAACTTTTTTCTTGTCTTTAATCCCCAAATGAACACAGCAGAATAACTATTTACTTGGCATTTACACTGGACCAGGTATTATAAACAATCTACAGAGGTCGGGAGTGTGCGGGGAATGCGCACAGGTTAGAGGCATAAGGCACGGAGCATCCACAGGTCCCGGTTCCCACTGGGGTCCTGGAACCATCCCCCACAGATAGCAAGGGACCACTGTATTGAGGCTCAGGGGCAGCCAGGGCGTAAAAGAATAAAATAGCCCGTGTCAAACTTCTGAGGCAGCCACCTGTGAAAACAATGGGCTCTCCTCCCCCTCCCAGGCTGGGTTTGCACAAAATGTGGGGCAGAGCCTTGAGGTCTCTGGTCTCCAGCCCATTTGTTGTTCTATGAGCCACACTCTCTTCTAAGCACTTTTCAATACAGGACGAGAAGGCCTGGCTATCAACTGGAGTTTCCAAGCAAGAAAATCTAAGGCACAGAGAGGTTAAGTAAGTAGTCCAAGGCCTCCCAGCTGATAGGGTGTAGACACATGATTCTAACCAGGGCAGCAGTCTGACAGGACAAGTCATGCTCTCACCACTCAGTGTGGGGGTCTGGGGTAGTGGAGGCAGACACCTCAGACCACAAGTCAAGACTTACAGATGTTGTAATCCACCAAACATCTGAGCCATCGCGTTGAATGTTTGGACCAGGGCAAGCAAGAAGCAACTAAGTTCTCCAGGCTCCCTCCCTGGTTCCTTCCTCATCCTGCTCTCTTTGCTGTGTGTATACAGTGGGAAACCCACGTGTGAACCACACTTCATCTGCGTGATCCGAAGTGAATGGAGAGGCAGGAGGAGGCAGGGCTGCTCCCCAGGACTCTCTCAGTAGTTCCAAGGAGCAATTGAAACCCAGGGTTGATCCCAGCCCTGGAGCTGGCACTGGCGGGAACACAAGCATTTCATAAATGCTCTTCCATGAGGGGAGCTGAGCTCACTTCCTGAGGAAATGACTGCAGGGCCGGCCAGGCCTGGCTTTAAAGCCTGCGAAGCGGCCCAGGGCGTAATCAGGCCTGGATCCGGATTCAACTGCGCGGTGCACATTTGCACACTGGTTTATTATTTTCTTCACACTCTCCCTCTGCGTCGTGAGTCTGGGCAACCCACGGGGCTCATCAGCTCTTGGATGCCGTAAAAGCCAGTGGCTTTGAAATATTTGGTGGCCAAAAAGAACTCCAGGCCGTTAGTGGAAATTATAATAAGCAAGATGACAGCAAAATTCTCTCACGGAGAGTGGCCCCAAGCCCAAGTCCTCAGAGCCAGCAGGGTTCATCCCTTGGCCTTTCATGAGACTTAGAAGAGCGAAAATGGACGGGTGCAGAACATTCTAGCAATTATCATTCTAACAAATAGGGCTCTTTTCTAATACATTCCTTTCACATGCTCTCACGAAAACACAAACATTCGCTCCATCCTCAGAAATGCAGTCCCTCTGCAAAGGAAAGAGCTGGCCTCCGGGTGCCCTGGACAGGCCTAAGAAAATAAGGGAGGTCGGGAGCTGGCCCCACTCCTCTCTGCCTTGATGGCTGATGGTTTCTGATTCAGCTGAGGAGCGATGCATAGCCTCCAGGTACTGTGACATCCCAGGCCCTGAGGTCGCCCTGAGTCTTGGGGTGAGATACCAGCAGCAACTGGACACCCTCCTCACAGGAGGTGGGCGACACGGGTAGGGCCAGCCCCGCGCACCTCCACCCAGGGCTCACCCCGTGAGATGCACGCTGGGGAGAGAAAAGGGGTCTCCCGGAGCCCCGTGTGTGGAGGACTAGAGCTGATGTTTCCTTCACATCTTCATCTGGAGTCCAGTCTCTCTCTGTTACTAGCCTCCCAGGGAAATGGAATAGTTTGGATTCCCTCAATGCATAATAGATGGGACCCCATGCATGTTCATGCTTCTGTACAGAAGTCTTAGAAAATAACCTGAGCACCGTGTTTTTCCCTTGGTAATTATCTTAGAAGGTACCCAGGCCCTGGGAATGTACAAATGAATACATGAATTTACCTCCAAGTCCTCCTTCTTAGCAGGGAGGTGTTGGGTAAAAATCAATCGGTGATCTGTATGGATGGGTTATTTTCAAGTATCATTATCTGAGAGAAATGAAAGTAAGATAGATGAAGATCTGAGGACAGCAAAGTCACCTCTGAGGGAGGTAGAGGGGATTTTTACTTTCCATGTTATGTGTTTCTATGATTTTTTTAAACAATGAGATTATTTATGTAACATGAAAAAAATGTTTTTAAAGAGTGGGAAAGATAGCAATGCACTTGAATTCTCAAGGAACAGAAAGAGTGAACCATAGAATGTAGAGAGGGAGGGAGGGAAGGAGAGAGGAAGGAAGGAAGGAAGGAAGGTGGGTTGGCTGGTTTTAAAATTACCTGTCCCTAATTCTACAACAATTCTCAGTGGGTTTTCACTGAAAAGACCCACCACTCTGGTACCATAATGGGAGTTGGATCCTGGGGACCACAGTGGGCACCATCTTTAAGCAACCACTCTGAAGCTGCCATGGACTCAGCCTCCTCTTACTCAGCATTGATGACAAAAGCATCCATCTAGACACTAGTGGAAAGGAATTTTTCTAATGGAAAACTCAGGACCTAATAGAAGAGAAAATTGTAGGTCTAAACCAAATAAGAAAAAAATCAAAGTTGGGCTGGTCATGTTGATGGAGGAAGGGCCTCTGGTAACAGGAAACTGCAGCTGATGGCCTCTGAAGGTGGTCAGCAGGCACAGTCCAGCAGTGGGTTCCAGCAAGATCTACCCAGGAAACTCACTGACTGTGGTCTAAGCAGGGTTCCCCTGAAGATTCCCCCAGAAAAACCCTTTCCTACACTTGCTTGAAGCTTCCTCGGGGGTCCCTGTTCTTGCACAGCTGTCTACATAGGAGGGAAGATGTACTTGCTCCTCCCATGGAACATGGGGTGCCAGCAAGGAGTGGAGCTGAGTGGGGAGCTGCACTCCCTGGGCAACTTCCTCCACCTGCCTCCCAGCCTCCCAGAGCTGCCAGGGCAGGAGAGCAGGCTGGTGTCTGCACACGGCTATGCCATGACACATGGACACAGCACACGCAGGACGCAGACTCCCACACACCAGGCACACATAACACTGCTTACCACATTCATACTCACAAACACATGCACATGCACACTGCACCACAGACCACACGGCACTGTGCCGCACACGTTACACATGCACCACACACACCTGCACACACACCCATACCACAGTGTGCACACACCACAGACACTACACATCATAACACATCCCTCTACATACCACAGGCACCACACACGCAGCACATGCCTCACCAACATACCCACTTCACACGATACATCTCACATGCACATGCATCCCACATGCACACATCCCACATGCGCATGCATTCAGCTTGCACACACATCTCATCTCAAAAGGAGGCTTTGATTTGCAGTTCTTCTACAAATAACTCACATCCCCTCGCCGGGGAGAGATGAGGGGTCTACACCAAAGCTCTGGTTAAATAAGGCTGGTCTAGTGCAGCAGGGCAGCTCTCTGGGTGGGGCCAGTCCCCTGGGCAGGTGGCATCACAGAGAGAGGGCAGGGCATGTCCCCGTGTGAGGAGAGAACTTGGTGCCCGGCCGTGGGCATGTGTGAAAATGCCGAGAGCCGCAGGTCTCTGCCCAACTCCAGATGGCATGCACCCGAGGGTCCCAGGCCGGAGAGGCAGGTTCCAAAGACCCACATGGCACTTGTCCGTTCTTATTTATCTGAAACTCTGAGAATGAAAATGCCACTTTGGTATTAATTGCATAACTTTAAAAAGCAAGGCCACCACCACCAATAGCCGCAAAACAGGGAGGAGAAGTTGAATTTATACCCATAAATCAGAATTAGACTTTTTCAATGCTTGTCTCATTGGCAGGACACCCTGGTCTTGTGGGTTTGTGGGGGCTTTGTTTTGTTTCTTTTCATTTCGTTTTTAAGCTGAAAACACTTTCAAGGTCACTGGTAGGAAGCAAAGAGATACGGAAACCGCAGGAGAGCTGCGTGCGATCTCACGTGTGGCCCAACAGGCTGCAGAGCAGAGAAGCCCCAGGCCCGGGATGGGTCGCCACAGGCAGAGAGGTTACCAGCGTGACCAAGGAAGAGACAGTCCAGGTGCCCGCCACCTCCTCCGCACACGGGGCTGTGTCTGGGTCATCTGCGTCACCTGCAGAGTGGACTCAGTGTCCTCACCCCCACAATGCCAAACTCCAAGATGCTCAAAACCCTCACATAAGGTGACAGAGAGTTTCCATGTCGCCTACACACACCTCTCAGGTACTTTAAGTCATCTCTGGATTATTTATAATACCAAGTGCAATGTAAACGCCACGTAAATGGCTGTTAGGTGGTATTGTCTAGGGAGTCTGGACGTGTTCAGCATGGACACAGGGTTTCTATAGATCTTGTCAATCAGTGGTCGGCTAAGCCCACAGATGCAGAACCTGAGGATGCAGAGGGCCTGCCTGCCCCACTGGTCCAAAGGAGTGACAGAAATATAAAGATACAGGCCCTGAAGCACTTGATGGGATTCACACGTATGTGTGTATCTCTAAGTATTCGTATTTGTTATGTATAATATAAATAATTGTCCAGGACAGGTTGCCTATTATCACTGGCCACGGTTGTTCTGGATTCCCACCAGAACACAGAACCTCGTCCCAACCCAGAGTGAACAAGAAGAGCCGCTAGCCCGAGTCAAGCTCGAGCCCACACAGTCCTCACTGGGCAGGTGTTTGTTGGACCCTCTCTGTGAGCAGGTGCAAAGGACATTACGGAGGAGTGGGCCTGGCGCCACCCGTCAAGAGTCCTCCCTCAGGGACAGAAGCAGCAACTGCAGCAAAAGGGTGACGTCACATGAGCTGGCATGAGCACCGGCTGCCCCAGGAATAGGTGGGCATGGGTTGCCTGGAATCCAGCCCCTCCTGGATAAAAAGGGGAACCAGGTCGGGTTTCCCAGAGGAAGCAACTTCTAAGACAAAAATACACAGACAACAGTACGCAGAATGAGGAGACCCCGAGGCAGCCCAGGAGCATGCGCTCAGTGGTGGGAAGGAAGGTGGGATGTGCCCAGCAGCAGGTGGTCGGATGGAGGTGGGGGAGGGTGTAGGCCAGAGGCCACGAGGGAAGCAGAAATAAAAGATGACTGGTGCCTAATAAATCCCGTGACTTGTCATGTCACACGCCCCATAAGGGGTCTCTCCCAGCTGGGGAGGGCTGCACAGGGAGAGGGACCCCAGATCCCTGCACCCTCCATGGAAAAAATGTGCATCTGGCATAGGGGACTTTACAGTGGCTGTAGAAAGAAAGGCCGGGCTGGGGGTCCTGGTGAAGGTTAATGCCCAGTGTCAGGAAAAATGCCCCGAAGGGCTCATTAGCCTGTTGCGAACCCCAGATGGGTGAGGGATGACTGTCACAGCCCCCTGCAGACACCTGCTGTCACAATGCACCCACGCCTGGGCCTCCGTCGGGGCTTTTCTAACCTGGCATCCTCAGCCGGGCTGCCACACTGGAGAGGCGTCCCAGCTCCTCCCAAGAGTGGCCACCAGCCAGTGGGGAAAGCAGACGGTTTCCGATGTCAAGCTCGGCCAGGTGAGCAGAGGAGGGCGGATTCCGGTCCTGGAATGGTCCAGCGAGGGCAGCCAGGTGAACGTCATTTCACCAATGCTCTTGGCACAGAAAGTAAGATAACCAAGCTGCAGACCTGATCCCGTCTCCTTCTCAGTGCCCTGGACAAGCTAGTGCTCCCTGCTGGTTTCCCTTCCTGTCAAAAGAAGGCTCTGGAGTTTCGGGGATTCAACCCAAAGGGATAATAGACAGAGAAATCCCAGCACCCAGCCTTCCCACAGGCCCCGCTGTCTTCAAAGACCAGGCAGCTACGTGTTCTGTTATGGACCCCACCCCGTCCCTGTTCAGTGGACTGGACAGGGTGCAGCTTCTCCATGGACTAGCTAACGGGGAAGACAGTGGATCAATCTTACTCTCAGGAACTTTATTTGAGAAAGGAGAGAATGAGGCTATGGGAACCCAACAGGAGGCTGGAGAAAGAGTCAATCTAAAGGAAAAGGAAGTCACGTCGTGAGGCAAAGGACAATAGGAGCATGGAGAAGAGCCAGCAAACAACAAGAGAAGCGAGACCCAGGCAGAAGAGGCTGAGAGACAGGCCGCAGCCTTTAAGGGAGAACACCCAGAGAAGATGCCTGAGCTCTGGAGCAGGAGCCCCAGGGATCACCTGACCTCTAGCCAGAGAGGCCAGCTCCTTGAGCACAAGGAGCTCAAACTCCTCTTGTGGCCTCAAACTCCTCTTGGCTTCCTGAGCCAGCCTGACTGTGCCTCTCATCCCTGGGGTCCAAACAGCCTGGGACAGACAACACCCAGCAGAAAAATGGGTCTTCTAGAGGTTAGAAGAACATGACTTCTGTGTGCACCAAACCTCTGATTTCTGAGGAACTATAAATCCCAGGAGCAGTGCAGAAATCTGTGGGGAAATGTCTGAGTTTCATAAAGGTGGGCAGGATGCGGACACTATCTCCCTGTGAACCTGGACTGTATGTGGTACAGGATTCAACAATCCAGATGGAAGCAGGTGATCCTGAGAGCCAGAAATGGTTTATGAAGAGCCATTTATGACCTACAAAGCACATTTGCATCTTTCAAAGTGGCCCAGAAATCCCAAGAGCTTCTGGCAAATATTTTTAGAAGAATTGACTTTCCTTGCTTTTGCCCCAATGTGAAAGTCGTTCTTCATAAAATACAGACTTCAAAATCAAACCCATTATAAAAGGCGGTGGGTGGGGCTAAATAAACTTCCCTGGTTCTTAAGCATTTTTTGCCTACTTTGGTCTTTATTTTCTCCAACAATAATAGAAGGTGTGTCCGGTTTTCTAAACTCTTCTTGCCAAATGACTACTTTGGGTAATCAGTAGAGGAGAGCAAACCAAGGCCTCTTTTGGATAGACACAAGTGCATTACCAGCGTGCTGAGATTCTTTTCTTCTCCTCTTCCTCAGCCTCCTCTTCCTTGGCTTAAATGGGAGTGGATCTGATAAAGTTTATTTCCAGGTGTCAAAAGTGCTATACAAGATGGTCCCCAACTGTGATGATTCAACTTAGCCATTTGGGGGACACTACAATGCTCTGAAATCCTTCAAATTTTGCACTTTGGTCTACTCCCCAGTTAGAGGCCTGCAGTCCGAGCCTCTCTTGAAAGGCTGGGCAGTGGCAGTGGCCACAGGATGACCAGGGGCAACACCAGATGCCCTAGACTGTGTCACGTGGCTAACTGAGGATGCTCAGCAGGTTAGGCATAGCAAACGTACTTTCAACTTACGATATCCAGTTAGGATGAACCGATCACGATATAACCCCATGGAATAGCATCTGCACAGAGAATATCAACTCCTCTCTCCAGAATCCCCAACTCCCTCAGCAGGGAGAGGTTGCCAGTTATCTTAAGGTTTACAAGGGGCCGAGTCCCATCCTCTGACTCTAAGGGCATCCTGGCTGTGAAACCCAGTAGCAATTCTGGTTTTGACTCAGTGCCTGTTCTAGTCAGCTTTTTCACAGCTGCGACCAAAAGACCTGGCAAGAACAATTTTAGAAGAGGAAGGGGTTATGGAGGGCTCATGGTGACAGAGGTCTCAGTCCTAAGATGGCCAACTCCATTGCTCTGGGCCCAAGGTCAAGTGGAACATCATAGTGGAGGAGTGCAGCAGGGGAAGGCAGCTGGAGACATCACACCAGGAAGCAGAAAGAGAGAGCCCCCCTTGTCCCCTTGTCATGGACAAAATATAAACCCAAAGGCATGCCCCTGATGGCCACCTCCTCCAGCCACACCCACCTGCCTTCCGTCACTACCCAGGTAATCCCTGCGAGGGGATTGACCTACTGACTAGTTCAAGGCTCTCCTAACCCAATCGTTTCGCCTGAAAGCCTCTTGCGTTGTCTCACACGTGAGCTTTCGGGGGACATCTCACACCCACACCATAACAGTGCCTGTTGCAGCTCCTCGCCAGAACGAGTTTGGGGTGGGAGGAGTTTGCAGAGCTCAGGTCCGGTTGGAAGCTGGAGGGAGGAAGCTGGGACTGGACTGCCGCTGTCTAGGGGCTGGAGGCTCCACGGTTTCACGCTGCGCCACACCTTCTAAACCAGATGGAGGTTCCCACTGGCAGCCCTGGGCCCAGTCCCAGCACCGTGAAATGAGCCAGTACAAACTTGAGCATGTTCCTGGTCCACAAAGACATGAAGCAATTAATCCGACAGTGCTGCTTCTTCTCGTCTACCTCGGGGAATCCGGTTTCTGGTGCAGTATTGAGATATGTGGTAAGATTGTCAAACTCCTACCCGAGGAAGCCACAGAATTATTAGCATTCTTACCTCCACGATCTTCCTGGTTGGATTCCAGTTGAAACCAATCGCTTTCCACATCGTGTTCTCTCCATATCAGGTGAGGGAATGGCAGTACTCTTTGGACAGAATCCACAGCTGTAGCCTCGGAACACTAAACAGTAAGTGCTGCCTCTTCTACCATCTTGGATCCAAGCCTTTCTTTATAAAAAACACTTTTGTCTCCACCACAATCCCATGAAACCAGAAAGTAAATAGTACCTCACATTTTATGTCACCTTTACATAAATAGGAACTGAATGTCTACTCTTAGCTCCCTGGTCCTCCTGGATTTTTTTTTTTTTTTTAATTTTGATTTCTTGAACACAAATGGGGTGCAACTACTGTTTCTCTGATTATACACGAAGTAGAGGCACACCATTTGTGTAATCATACATGTACACAGGGTGACATTTGTCCCATTCTATTATCTTTCCTTCCTCCTGCCCCCTCCCCACCCTTCACTTCCCTCTACGCAATCCATCCTTCCTCCATTCTTCCCTTACCTCCTCCCCTCCTCCCCACCTCCCCATTATGTATCATCATCCACTTATCAGAGAAATCGTTCAGCCTTTGGTTTTTTTAGGATTGGCTTATTTCCCTTAGCATAATATTCTCTAACTCCATCCATTATTTTATTCTTCTTTATGGCTGAGTAATTTTTGTGTATATATACCATAGTTTCTTTATCCATTCATCTATTGAAGGGCAGCTAGGTTGGTTCCACAATCTAACTATTGTGAACTGAGTTTCTGTGAACATTCTGTGTATCTCTGTAGTATGCTGATTTTAAGTCCTTTGGGTATAGGCCCAGGAGTGGGATAGCTGGGTCAAATGGTGGTTCCATTCCAAGTTTTCTAAGGAATCTCATACTGCTTTACAGAGTGGCTGCACCAATTTGCAATTCCACCAGAAATGTATGAGTGTACCTTTTTCCCCACATCCTTGCCAACACTTATTGTTGCTAGTATTCTTGATAATCGCCATTCTAATTGGGGTGAGAGAAAATCTTAGGGTAGTTTTGATTTGCATTTCTCTTATTACTAGAGATGTTGAACTTTTTTCATATATCTGTTGATTGCTTGTACATCTTCTTCTGGGAAGTGTCTGCTCATTTCCTTAGACCATTTGTTGACTGGGTTATTTGTATTCTTGGTGTAAATTTTTTTGAGTTCTTTATAGATTCTGGAGATTAGTGCTCTATCTGAAGTGTATGTGGCAAAGATTTACTCCCACTCTGTAGGCTCTCTCTTCACTGGAATTTCTATATTAACTATGCTTAAACTAACTGTGTGGATTCTGTTGTCTGCAACTAAGAATACCTGACTTCTTCCCAATTTTCAGGAAATGAGATGGCAGGTGGTCAGTCACATGAAATAAGCAATGTATATCTTTCTTTCTTTTCTGTTGCCCTCAACTGATCAGATGAGAGTCCAGGGCACTGAAAAATAATTCCAATGGACTTACTAAGAGACCTACACATAATTTTTTAAATGCACTAGATTGACTAGAAGATTGATTAGTGTATCTAATTTTTAAATTGATTTTTAAAATGCACTCAATCCTGAAAACACTTCATTTTTCTGAAAGAAATTGATCATATCCTGTAATTTTAAGTAGGAAAAACAATTAAAATTCTTTGAAGCAAAAGAAATTTGGAAAGAGAATATCATGTGGTCCCTGAATAAATTGCTTGAAGTAAATTTGTTTTCTTGCCACTTCTTTTACATTTCTGAGTTCAGAATTCTTGTTAGGTTTTAAGCTAGCATTTCAATGTTCTCCTCAAAAGAACTTTTTAATTAACTTTTCCCTTTCCTCTCGTGTGTGTGCACACGTGTGTGCTAGGAAACCCCGGGTCTTGTGCATGCTGAATACATGCACTACCACCGAGCCACAGCCCCAGAAGATGGTATCTAAACAGTTGCATTTGTTCTAAGACCATATCTAGATGGGCTGTCTTCTGTATCAGAGGAATCTCTCCTTATTTAGAATCTGGAGGTTGGCCTGGGTCTGTATAGGTTTATTTGAAAAGAACATCTTCACCAGTTTACACTTGAATACTTTGACACAGATACAACAAGCATTTGAACAGTCGCTCAATGAGGAAGGAATAATGCTGGAAGAGGGTAAAGAAAGTTTGTTAACAGAAACCAGGAAGTGACTTCCATCTTGAGATCAGCTGCAGAGGCATATCAGGACTGTGGGAGGATGGCGGCTTTAAGTGCCTCGAAAGGATTCGATGCCCTCAGAAAAGAGTTCCCCTTCTTAGTAAAGCACCGCTACCTTCACCCCATTATTCAGGCTGGAAGTCGTCCTTCACGCCGATCCCTCCCTCACCCCCCCTCGTATCTAAGCCATGGCCAGACTTCTTGGTTCCACACGTTTCTTAAACTCACCAAGTCTTTCCAAGTCTCCCGGCAGCCTCCTAGTCCACCTGAACATCGCCTGTTGCAGGCCTGACCACAGTAGCCTCCCAACCGGCCTCTCTGCCTCCTCACTGGGCCTCCGACAACCCGTTCTCCTCGCAGTACCCAGAGCTACCCTTTGACTCCACATATCTGATGGTACCCATGACACAAGGCCTCACACAGCCAGCCAGTCCCTTCCTGGTCTTGCTGTCCTCACCAGCCTCACCTCGGGCCACCCACCCCTTCCTCTCTGCCCCATATCCCCTTCCTCTCAGAGCACGCACCAGACGACATCCTGTCTGTCTGCGGCATCCTTCGCTTGGCTCTTCACAGATTTGCTTGGGTCTGATTAACTGTCTCTCCTAGTGCCTCCCTCCAGCCTCTGATCTAGAAAGTTCCATCTCTCCCCACAGCCCATCACTCTCCCCTACGTTCTACTCTTTCCCTACAGGACATCTCACAACGTACTCCACACAGCCGGCTCTGTGACATCTGTGGCTTCAGCCATTCTAAGATATTCAGGGAAAAAATATCCCTTCTGTCTTGAACGAGCGCAGACTTTCTTTTCTGGTCATTATTCTCTAAAATAATTGGATTTAACAACTATTTACATAGCATTTACATTGTATTGGGTACAATAAGTAATGTGGAGCTGGTTTAAAGTATTTGGGAGGATGTGCATAAGTTATATGCAAATACTGCGCCGTTTTACATAAAGGGCCCGAGGGGGCTACAGAGCTTGGTACCCACAGCAGGTCCTGAAAACCAGACCCACAAGGAAAACCAAGGAACAACTGTATTTGTGTGTGTGTGTTTTCTCTTGCTCATGTGGCTCTCCTCCACGAAGCTCTAGGCTTCACAAAAGCCAAAATTTTTCCTATCCATTCTATGTGCCATGGAAGAATTTAATGCTCATAGAAAAGATTTCCCTATCTCAGTAAATGACAGCCGCCCTCACCCCATGTTTCTCGTGCCTAACTCTGTGCCTGGCACACAGTGCCAGTTTTAGTTTCTGAACAGAGCAGAACTCAGGAGGACTTAGCCTTGACCAACACGAGGGGAATAAACCTAGCAACCAAACTCCAATCCGGCGCAGGCCTCATCAATGTGGGGTGGGGTTGAGGTTGAAGGACGATCAGTCCCCTTTTGAAAACCCCTCTTTGAAGGTGTTCCCCTCTCAATCTGTAAACACACAGGCAGAGCGTCTTCCAAGGGGACCTGCAGTGACAAGCTTGGAGAGCCATTTGCATTTCCCACTGTGTGGAGGATGAAGAGGCCCAGCCATTCCACCCTTGCTGTAGGACTGGCAGAAAGGCAAGCAAGAACGTCCAAACCAAACAGCCCCACGCTGAAGGAAACTGCCACACAGCAGCAGTGGAAGAGACCAGCACACGGGGAGTCCACAGCAAGGGGGCGACTCCCACGCGGTGTTCAGGAGCCCAGCGGAGGAGCCCAGAGCCAGGCTCCTGCCGCGAGATTCCACTTCCTCAGTCTCAGGAAAGCACGGAGCTGTCCAGTCCTCCCCTCACCCCGGCTTCCCCTGCTACCGAGTCCACCACCACAGTCAGGGTCAGTCGTGGCCTGAGAACGTTACTGTGCAATAAGGTATTTTGAGAGATGACGTTCATGATTATCATTGGAAGGCGTGGTTGTGACCATCCTGTTTCATCACTAGGCACCGTTGGTAATCTCTGGCTGTGCCTGGTTGAACTTCATCATAGAAATGTCTGCACAGGAAAAACATATCTGCATAGAAAGTTCGGTCCTGTGGGCGGTGACTGGCATTCACTGGGGGCAGGTATGGGGACGTGTCCCCTGCAGGTAAGGGAACGGCTCCTGTGGTGTTTCAATGTGACCCTCAACTCCAATGCACCTTCCGTAAGGAAGAGATGACGCGTAAAACCGGGCTAATGGTTGCCTTTGGGCGGAGGAGCCTGAGCGGGTGTCTGCTGCTGAGGAATTCTGTGCCTTGATGAGGGTGGTGTTACACGAGTGCTCATTTTGTAGCAAATATGTTTTTTTAAAAAACTAAGTAACATAATAATCACGTATTGAAAACACCAATTCCTGGGCTCACATCCCAGACGGTGGGACCCATGGGTGGGAAGTCAGCCCAGGTGAGATGCAGGTAGGCCAGGCAGAGCCGAGCAGGCCGTAAGGGATCACCAGAAAGTTCGCCCTGAGTCCCCATTTCTTGCCCTGACCTGGTCAGCTTCCGTCCTCAGTCTCAGTCCTCTGATTCAGGTGGGGTACCTGTCAGTAGGAGACAGAGGTAGAAAGAGCACGCAGATGTTTGTACCATCTCCCACCCAGAGAGGGTTTAAATTGACTTTGCATAATAGTGAGGGTGAGGTGCAGCATTGCACTTTCTCCCTCAAGTTCCTTCCTCGTCCCTAACGCTGTCCTCCAAAGAAGCCTGTGCTCCGTTGTGTTGTGTTGCGTTGTGTTGAGTTGTGTTGCACCTAACATCCCCCCCAGGTGTTGAGATTTACATGCAACAGGGTCTTCAGCTTCTCTTTTCGTCTTCTCTCGAAGTTCAGGAACCTCTGGACCCCGTGGTGACTCCCCAGTGTGGACTGGGGAACGTCTGGAACCCCTGTCTCCCTCTCCCGGACCCAGCGGCAGCGTTCCCTGAACACCTGGCTCTGAGGACCCCACCTGCCACCTGGCGCTCCCCACCCGGGTCCCCAGGCCTGTGGTTTCTGACAGACGCCTTCTGTGCTCGGGCGTCCCCTCCCTCTGAGGCTCAGGAGGCTGCCTGGGTCCTAAGCCAGAGCACTAAAACCAGGGCGGGCCTGGAGGAGATGATCAGGGGGCACTCTGCTTCCCCCGGCTTATTGAATTTGGAATGTCTGCGGGGCAGGCACCTCCTCCCAACGAGGCCTTCCAAGGATCTCAAATGAAAAAGGTTTAATACACAAAGCAAGAGGCACTGAGACTTTGTGGGTGGTATCATGGAAAAAGCTTTGGGCTGGGAGGAGACAGAAAAAGATTCTCATCCCATTGTCCCTGCCAATAAACTGTTCTGGGCCTCGGGCGAGTGGCTTGGCGTTCAGTTTTCCTCGGTTCTGTAAGGAAGTATTTGGATTTACCAACAATGGAGTCTGGCTCAAAACGTCTGTCAACCTGTCCAGTCATACCATTATCCATGTTATCTTGCATGTAAAGACTGTCCCAGGACTGGAGGGTGCTGCTGGCTGCCACCCACCATTCTCCTCTCTGAACCAGGTTGTGTTGACTTTTCCACTTGCCTGCTGGGTCGAGAAGGCCACCCACCCATCCTGCAGGGCCATCAGTGGAGCAGACTCACTCAGTAACTAGGGACTTCTCTCTATTTCATCCCCGAGTGACAAAAGCAGCACACTTCACGACATCACAGATGATCTGGGTTGGGGAACTATGGATGGGTCTGGAAAAATTACAACCAGAAAGAAAGACATTCCATAGAGTTGTTATTGTTCAGCCTCAAATTTAGCTTCAAGCTTCCTGGATACTGGAGAGAATCAAGCACCACAGATACACAGTTAGCACCTTGGAAGGGAAACTTCAGAGACGCAAACCAGAGTTTAGGGGACATGCAGATTCCCTGTGCCCGATCTCCCTGTGCCAGGTCTCTTCCCCTGGGGACACGAAATGACAGCACCCAGCAACATTTCCGGGACAGTCAGAGGGAGAAAGCATCTGGCTTATTTTGGTGCCGTTGGTCACAAAGACCTGTGGCACAGGCTGGAAAGCCAGGCGGCAGCGCTGGAGAGGAAAGGAAGGATGGTGGGCGGTGGGGCTGAGCACAGGCACTGTTTCCGTAGGGTGAGCAGAGACCTGGAGGAGGTAGGTCCTGAGCACCGTGGACACCCGAGGAAAGAGCGTTCCAGAGAGACAAAAGCAAAGGAAGGCCCTGAGAGAGCTTGGTGTGTTTGAGGGAAAGGCGGAGGTCACAGGTGACAGGTGCAGGGCAAGTGAAAGGAATGGCGAGGTGGAAATGGGATCAGAGAGGACTAGTCTAGCGCCAGGGTGCAGGGGCGTGGATTGTGGCTAGCCGGGACTTCGGTTTTCCCTGTAGGTGACCTGGAAGAGACTGGCAGCTGTTGGACAGAGCATGCTTGATCTGGGTTTCTGAGGTGGGTAGATAGGGATGAGCATTGTAGCTGTTCCTCTTTCAGAAATACCCAGAGACCACAAGGCAAGAAAGCCATGGCCCTTCCCCTGCTGTTATTGGGGTCTTCACATCCAACCTGAAGATTCTTAAGGTGAGCACAGTCCCAGAAACAGGCACCTCCTTAAATTTTGCTGCGACCGCCTCATCTTAGCCTCCACTGTCTTAGTCCATTTGGGCTCATATAACAAAATACCACACATGAGGTAATTTACCAAGAACAGAAATTCGTTTCTTACAGTTCTGGAGACTGGGAAGGTCACGATTATGATGCCAGCAGATTCAGTGTCTGGAGAGGACTGATTTCTGCTTGCAAGATGTCACCTCATAACTGGGTCTTCACAATGTAAGAAGCAGAAGGCCAAAAAGAAGGAGCTAGTCCCCTCCAGCACCTTCATAGACCTCAGTCCCATGCATCAGGGCAGAACCTCAGCCTAATCACCTCCTGAAGGCCTACTCCTTACTACTGCTGGGTCGGGGATTGTTCCAACAAGAATTTTATCAGGTACACAAACATTCAAACTAAGTAGCACTGACCTGGGCCCCCAAAGCCAGACCCTCAGGAGGACTAAGACACTGGTTTTTAATTCATCTTTGTTCCTTGCTGGCTGTGGATTCCTCAGAGAGATCTTAGGAGAAATGGCTGGTGGTGGCCCCAAACCCAGGCTATTTCAACAAGGGTGGTTCCGTTCTACCTACAGCTTCTCTTTTCTTTGCATTTGAGTCAGTTACCACCTGAGAAGGGTCTACCTGGAGAAAAGGACCGGAAGGACATTCACCAGAGTGTTCTTCGTTATCTGAGACTCCCTTGGGCACAGGAAGTGGGATGAAAGCAGAATTTATCTTCCTGAAGTGCTTTGATGGCACATGATAACAAGGCATAAATTTTGCTGACTTTGTAAAGAACATGATTGAATAAAAGTTAAATCTGTAAAATTACTTTTAGACACGAGTATGTGATCACTCGAGGTATTTTTTGGTGGGTGTTGTTCAGTGTAAACAGAGGCAGCCGGCAGGAAAAGAGAAAGGCTCTTTGCCCTAGTGGACACCCCAGCGCTTTCCAAACGGAGAAATAAGGAAAGAGCTGCGTGGTGAGTCCATTACGGAAGCGCGCTGAGTCAGGTGACCTGAGTCCAAATCCTGCAGAAAGCACAGTATCAAGAGGGCTCCACCCCCAGCTTCCCAGATCGTCACAACAAATTCCCACAAAGCCAGGTTAAAGCAGCAGAAAGCTTTTCCTCTCACAGTTCCAGAGGCTAGAGTCCAGTGAAGGGGTCAGCCACTCCCTCAAAAGGCTCCTTCCTTGCCTCCCGCACCTTCAGAGAGCCTCAGGCACTCTTTGGTGTGTGATTCCGTCTCTGCCTCCAACATCCCACGGCCTCTCCCACATCTTCCTGTGCCTACATCTCTCTGTGCCTTGTATCAGGACACTTGTCATTGGAGTTAGAACCCACCCTGGCTCCAGGATGATCTCTAGAGAACCTTGACTTGGGGCAAGAATGGTGGCACACAGTTGTAATCCTAGTGACTCAGGAGGCTGAGGCAGGAGGATCACAAGTTTGAGGCCAGCCTCAGCAACTTAGCAAGACCCTGTCTCAAAATTTAAAAAAAAAAGAACTGGGGATGTAGCTCAGTGGTAGAGCACCCCTGGGTTCCAGTCCCAATACCAAAAAACAAACCAAAACAAAATACTTCACCTTATTTCATTAATAAATGCACAAAGACCCTCTTTATAAAGAAGGTCACACAGTTCTGTGACATGGATATGTCTTGGGGGTGCCCGCATTCAACCCACCCCAGTACCTAAAGGACGCCTTTGGACACTACAGCTCCCCACGATAAATAGTGGGTATCGCAACATCGACCAGCAAGGAAAGGCAAGGGTGCAGCCATTCAGAATCAGCAGAGGCCCCAGACCAGAAAGTCATCAGCCAGCTGGGGACTCAATGAAGCCACAAGAGCAGGTGCCACCTGAACACAGGTCCAGGATATGGCCAGCAGAGGGAAGGTGTCAGGTCTGCAGCACAGAACTCTGCAACTCTGACTGCACATTCAAGTCACCTGAGAACATTTGAAATAACCCTCACACCTAGACCCCCTCAGAGACCCTGCTCTCCTGGGGTTGAGAGGGTGCAAGTGCATTAGGACAGTATGAAGCTCCCCGGGGGACCCCCATACGCAGCCGTGGTGGAGAAACTCAGGGAGCTGGATGAGCCCTGCGGACGGGTCAGAGCACCGGTTCTCCTCCAGCCTCAGATGCTCCTGATGGACAGAAGCATTCCCTCCTGCGCATGGCGGCACCAGAGCCAGGTTATTTCCCTCCTTCTCGGGATTTGCTGGTCTTCCTGCAGCGGCCGGACCAGCACGGCAAGCTCCTGAGAACACGCGTGTTCTGCCTTGGCTTTTCCTCTGCTTCCGCGCCTCCTGAACAACTGTGCTGGGCCTCAGGACTCACCGTGGAGTTGTCTGAATTATTCCAAGGTCTGGACAATTCAGGCCACTCCTCCTGGTCCTCAGCAGAGCCACGGATCCATTCCGTTTCGTGTTTCAGGAGATGCCTGGTTTTGTCCCAGCTTCTCCAAACGTTTGCCAGTTGTTTTAGGGACCACCACTTGGCCAGCTCTGGCGCCCTGCTTTATCCCTCTCCCCAGGGTACTTTCTTTTGCTGCCTGAACTCTGCTGAGGTGACAGCAATGGTTTTATCCTCTTCCAGATGTTTTAAGGAAGATGACACAGAGCCAACTGCACAGCCCGTGTGGCAGAAGCCCCCTCTGGGCCTTCGAGTGTCAGGGGGCTGTGTAACAACCGGAAGTGCATCTTGAATCTCCCCTTTTTCCCTTTTCTTTCTCCCCATTCAAGCAAAGAAGCCTCTTCCATGCTCACTGACACAGGCTTGCCCTGGCGTCCCAGCGGCCTCCAGTGAGCAGCCACCAATGAGCCATGCAGGAACTATGGAGCCAGGGCTCCTGGGCTGGGAGTAGCTTTGTGTGGGCTCCCCCAAGGGCTCTCCGCCAGAAGCAAGCACCATGAGGGACTTCCAGTGCCCTCTGCTTGAGCAGCCAGCTGAGAGTGGCCAAGGAGGTCTCTGCAAAACAGGCCTGCCATCTTACTTAGATGATCTGAACACCAAATGTAGCGTCTCTTGTGCCGGGCTAGCTCACATGCGGGGTAAGTAGTGCAGAGTCAGGACCCAGACTCTGGGAGTTGGGTGGAAGCAAGCTTGTGGTGAGCAGCTTGCAAACTTGCTTATTGCGGGAACAGCTATACATTTTATAGGTCTCTTGCCCAATCACAACGTGCCACGGGGGATCAGACCACCAGGCTCCTATACGGGTTCCCTTGGTAACACTGAGTCAGTTTGGGGGAGTTGCGTACTTTCCCAGGTGGCTGCAATGGAACGCTCCTCCCCGCAGGTTTACACACTTGAGGCGTTCACTGCTGCCAGCCAAGAACTAGGATTTCTCCCAACAACCAAACCTTACCTGGAAAACTGGGTGACTTTGGGAATAAGATTAGTAATCCACCAGGGATTGGAATTAACTGAAGTCAGACAACGAAGAGCTACAGTTTGCATCATTGCATCAGGTGAGTGTTAGACTCATTTTCTCTGGCACTTCCAGGAGGTGGAGGAACCTTTACGAGACGAGGCCTAGTGCAGGTCTTCAGGTCTTTGGAGGTGAGCCCTTGAAGGGAAGGGAGGGACCCCAGCTTCGACCCCTTATCTCTTTTGCTTCTTGGCTGTGAGGTGGGTGGTTTTCTCTCCCATGCACACCCTACCAGGATGTGCTGCCTCACCACAGGCCCAGAGTCAAATGGGGCTAACTGCTCATAGACCAGGACCCCCAGAACTGTAAGCCAAGATAAGTCCTTTCTCTCTCTCTTTTTATTTGTTCTAATTAGTTATATTTGTTCTAATTAGTTATTAGTGGCAGTAGAACACACTTTGATACCTCATACACAGATGGAGTATAATTTCTCATTCTTCTGGTTGTATAAGACATGGAATCACACAGGTCATATAGTTATGTATGTACACCGGGTAATAATGTCAGATTCATTCTATATTCTTCCTACCCCATGGCCCCCTCCTCCCTTCACTCCCCTCTGCCTAATCCAAAATACCTCTATTCTTCCCTAGCCACTCCCCTTATTATGAATTAGCATCTGCATATCATAGAAAACATTCAGCCTTTGGTTTTTTGAGATTGGCTTATTTTGCTTAGCATGCTGGAGAACCAACTGCATCCATTTACCAGCAAATGCCATAACTTCATTCTTCTTTAAGGTTGAGTAATATTTTATCATATATATATATATATATCACATTTTCTTTATCCATTCATCTGTTGAAGGGCACCTAGGTTGGTTCCATAGTTCAGCTATTGTGAGTTGAGCTGCTATGAGCATTGATGTGGCTACACCACTGTAGTATGCTGATTTTAAGTCCTTTGGGTATAAACCAAGGAGTGGGATGACTGCATCAAATGGTGGTTCCATTCCAAGTTTTGAGAAATCTCCATACCACTTTCCATAACGGTTGCACCAATTTGCAGTTCCACCAGCAATGTCTGAGTGGACCTTTTCCACCACATCCTCGCCAAAATGTATTGTTTGTATTCTTGATAATTGCCATTCTGACTGGGGTGAAATGAAATCCTAGAGTAGTTTTGATTTGCATTTCTCTAATTGCTAAGATGTTTAACACCTTTTCATATATTTGTTGATCGATTATACTTCTTGTTCTGTGAAGTGTCTGTGCAGTTCCTTAGCCCATTTATTGATTGGCTTATTTGTTTTTTGGTGTTAAGTTTTTTGAGTTCTTTATATATTCTGGAGATTAATGCTCTATCTGAGGTGCATGTGGTAAAGATTTTCTCCTACTCTATGGGCTCTCTCTTCAAATTTTGATTGTTTGCTGAGAAGAAACTTTAGTTTGAATTCATCCCATTTATTGATTCTCGATTTTACTTCATGTGCTTTAGGAGTCTTGTTAAGGAAGTCAGATCCAACATGGTGGAGATTTGGGCCTACTTTTTCTTTTATTAGGCACAGGATCTTTGTTCTAGTGCCTAAGTCTCTGATCCACTTCGAGTTGAGTTTTGTGCATGGTGAAAGATAGAGGTTTAATTTCATTTTGTTGCATATGGCTTTCCAATTTTCCCAGCACCATTTGTTGAATAGGCTATCTTTCCTCCAGTGAATGTTTTTGGTGCTTTTTTCTAGTAAGAGATAAACTGTATTTATGTGGGTTTGTCTCTGTGTCTTCTATTCTGTACCATTGGTCTACGTGTCTGTTTTGGTGCCAATACCATACTATTTTTGTTACTATGACTCTGTAGTATAGTTTAAATTCTGGTATTATTAGCTTCCTGCTTTACTCTTCTTGCTAAGGATTGCTTTGGCTATTCTGGGTCTCTTATTTTCCCAAATGAATTCATGATTGCTTTTTCTACTTCTATGAAGAATGTCATTGGAATTTTAATTTTAATTGCATTAAATCTGTATAATGTGTTTGGTATTGTGGCCATTTTGACAATTTAATTCTGCCTATCCAGGAGTATGGGAGATCATTCCATCTTCTGAGGTCTTCAATTTCTTTCTTTAGCGTTCTATAGTTTCATTGTAGAGTCTTTCATCTCTTTTGTTAGATTGATTCCCAAGTTGTTTTTTTTAAGGCTATTGTGAATGGGGTAGTTTTCCTAATTTCTCTTTCAGTAGATTCATCACCGATATATAGCAATGCATTTGATTTATGGGTGTTTACTTTATATCCTGCTGCTTTGTTGAATTCATTTATGAGTTCTAGAATTTTTCTGGTGGAGTTTTTTGAATCTTTTAAATATAGAATCATGTCATTGGCAAATGGTGACAGATTGAGTTCTTCTTTACCTATTTGTATCCCTTTAATTTCTTTCTCCTGTCTAATTGCTCTGGCTGGAATTTCAAGGATGATGTTGAGTAAAAGTGGTGAAAGAGGGCATCCTTGTCTTGTTCCAGTTTTCAAATGGAATGCTTTCAATTTTTCTCCATTTAGAATGATGTTGGCCTTAGGTTTAGCATAGATTTAGCTTTTACCATGTTGAGGTATGTTCCTACTATCCCTAGTTTTTCTAGTGTTTTGAACATGAAGGGGTGCTGTATTTTATCCAATGCTTTCTTTGCATCTATTAAGCTGATCTTTTGATTCTTGTTTTTAAGTATATTGATGTGATGAATTACATTTATTAATTCCTGATGTTGAACCAAGATTTCATCCCTGGGATGAACCCCACTTGAGCGTGGTGCACTATCTTTTAAATGTGTTTTTGTATGTGATTTGCCAGAATTTTATTGAAAAATTTTTGCATCTATGTTCATCAGGGATATTGGCCTAAATTTTTCTTTCTTTGATGTATCTTTGTCTGATTTTGGTATCAGAGTGGTATTAGCATCATAGAATGAGTTTGGAAGGGTTCCCTCCTTTTCTATTTCATGGAATACTTTGAGGAGTATTTTTGTTAATTATTCTTTGAAGATCTTGTAGAACTCAGCTAATAATTCATCTGGTCCTGGACTTTTCTTTATTGGTAAACTTTTGATGGTGTCTTCTATTTCATTACTTGAAATTGATCTCTTTAAATCATGTATGTCCTCCTTATTCACTTTGGGTAGCTCACATGTCTCTAGAATTGTCAGTGTCTTCAAGATTTTCTATTTCATTGTAGCATAAATTTTCAAAATAGTGTCTAATTATCATCTTATTTCAGTCATGTCCATTGTGATATTTCCTTTTTCATCTTGTATTTAGCCTTTTCTCCTTATAAATGGATTATCTCAAATGTTTGTTACAGTGTCAGAAAGCTGACATACAAAGAATAAATGAATATTTCTTGGGATAGAGAAGTGATAGACATAGGAATTTCCTGGGGTTGATATTGGCCTAAGATTTGGGTGACATTTAAAAAAAACATTTTGAGGTCATATCATGAAATCTCCAGGTTTAAAAATAATGCTAATCCCTCTAAGGGAATGCAAGTTACAGAGACAGAAAATAATCTCTTAAGTTGCTGTGTCTTGGAAGAAAAACCTTGAACTGGGAATTGGAATAGCTGACTTTGAATGCTAACTTCACCATTAAACCAGTAATACAATGTTGGGTAAAACATGTAACATTTCAGAGTTCAAGTCTTCTCATCTATAAACGAGGAAGACAGAGAACAATACTACGATGTTGTCCTACACAACTCACCATCTACATCCATGGGAGTGTGCTGAAAATTAGATAGAAACTAATATGTATCCCTAGCGTCTAGCCAGGAATTTAATGAGATATATGATCACAATAAATTTGTACACCATATAAGGACACATGGGTAGTTTCTTCCCACATTCTACAATGGAGAAAACTGATACTTCTTGGGTTGAAGAATTTTTCCCAGAGCCACACAACTGGCAGCTCTATTTGACTCTGCTATTCATGATGGCACGATCCCTCTACTCTTGCAAATTTTTTCTACCAATCTTCATCATTGGTTGGAACCTAGCACCATCCACCAAAAGAAGAGGGGGCTCAACATATTCTTTTTAGATAAGTGAAAGCTGAATCTCAAATTCATTATCCAAGGTAACTATACGAGAAGGTATGTGTGTTAATTTGTTTGATAATGGTAACCACTTCACTATGTAACAAGCAAGTATATCAAAACATAATGTTTCATAACATAAGTATAAACATTCTAATACAATTAATTATTTAGCTAATTATCAAAACAGTTCTCAAACCCACAACATCTCAAATGGAACCTGGCATATAATACGGGCTCCATCAGTATTTGTTATGATAGATTATTCCCTGAACATATGAGTCCAATTACCACCAAGAGGACCAAAGTCAATGACCTCCATCTGCAAGGATAATGGGAATGGGAATCCAAGCAAAAACAACCTATTCCTATCACATCAACAGGTTGTGTGCCAGTCACTAAAATGTGTGGCTCTCCTTGCAAGGTTCTATCCCCCTCTCCTCTCTGTACCTAGAGAGGTGAAGGAGCTGGAGAAAATTCAGAATTGAAAGCAGTTTTGTGTGTGAGCAACCTTCATGTAGATCTCTTCGAGGTCCAGTCCTCCCTTCTCAGTCCCCATCTTCCCAGTCCCTGAATGGAGTTGGCAACACTCAGTCCATGGCCTCCCAGCCAGAAAACTGTCAGATCTGCAAAGAATGTTTGCCTTCAAATATTCAAAACTGGAAGAGGAAACTCTTCCAAAGATATGCTGAATTATGTCAGAAATTAACTTTAGAGCATTTCCAAGGTCTCAAAAGAAGCTCTACAGACATTAGCAGTCTTTCTAATTCCTGTTCACACATCCCTGTCTCCAGCCCTGGAAAACCACTAATCTATTTTTTCCTTGGGTGGATTAGCCTATTCTGGACATTCCATGTAAATGGAATCATTCAACGTAGGCCTTTGCTGTCTAGCTTCTTTCATTTAGCACAATATGTTCAAGATCCATTCATGTTATAGCATGTGATAGTACTTAACTCCTTTTTATGTGTATGATATTGCCATGTATCCATATACCCTTTGTATGGCTATACCACATTTTGCTTATCTACTAACTAATGAACATTTGGGTTGTTTCCTCTTTTTGCTTATGAATAATGTTGCTGTGGAACATTTAGATATCAGTTTTCTTGATTGGTTTGTGTGTGTATGAGGTCATATATTTTCATTTCTCCTGGAATTATACCAAGGAGTGGAATCGCTAGATCATATGGCAACTCTACATTAGCATTGTGAATAACCGTCAAACTGTTTTCCATATCAGATGCACGAATTGAAAATCCCACCTGCAATGTGTGAGAGTTTCAACTTCTCCCCATCCTTACCAATACCCATTAACAGTCTTCCGAGTACAGTCCTCCTAGAGGGTGGGAAGTGGTGTCTTGTGGTTTGGTTTGCATTGCCCTAGTGACTGATGATGCTGAGCATCATTGTGTGTATTTACTCACCATTTGGGTATTTCCTCTGAGAAAGTCTATTGAAACCCTTTGCTAATTGGGCTATTTGTCTTTTCATTGTTGAGTTTTAGCAGTGTGTGGTACATCCTTGATTTAAATTCCTTATCAGACGCAGGATGTGCAGACCTCCCGCCCCGTCAGTGGTTTGTCTTTTTGCTTTATTGACGGTGCCGTTTGATAGGCTTGATCACAAAGTCCAATTTCTCTGTTTTCCTTTTATTTCTTGTGCTTTTGGTATCATTTTTCACCAACTGCTGGAGTTGGTCCCCAACTCACCACCGTGCAACTTCAAACTTTCTACTACACGATGAGTTTATCAGGTCTCAGCCTCACTGCAAATGAGGAGCTTCCGGATTTATGATGGTTGCACTTACCATTTTTCAGCTTTATGATGGGTTTGTCAGGGTGGTAAATGCATTTTCAACTTGCAATGGATTTATCAGAATGTAACCGCAAAATATATTAAGGAGCATTTGCACTGTCTAACTCACGTTCACAAACTACTATTTTCCTTGAGGAGTTTTATACTCTTGATTCTTATGTTGAGGACTAGGAATCAGTTTTGGTTTATTTTTATAGATGGTGTATGTCTAAAGCATTCTTTGGTATGCAGATATCCAGTTGTTCCAACATTATTTGCTGAAAAGACCACCTGTGATGTTTAATTTTATGTGTCACATATAAATTTGACTGGCCACAGGGTGCCCAGATATTTGTTTAAATATTATTTCTGGCTTTATCTGTAAGGGTGTTTCTGATAAAATTAACATTTGAATTGGTAGACTGAGTAAAACTGATTGTTCTTCCCAACATAGGTAAACCTCATCCAATCCACTCAAGGCCTGAATGGAACAAAAGACAAAATAAAGGAGAATTTTTCTCTGTCTGTCTATTTTTGAGATGGAAAGTTGATCTTCTCCTGACCTCAGACTTAGACTCAGACTGAACTTTAAACCTTGTTCTCAGACCTTTGGATTCAGACTACGACTTCTACCATGGGTTCTCCTGATCCCCAGCCCTTGAACTTGGACTTGAACTTCTACCGTGAGTTCTCCTGGTCCCCAGCCCTTTGGACCTGGACTTGAACTACACACTTGCTCTCTTGTATCTTTAACTTTTGGAATACAGATCATGGAACTTCTGGCCTCCATAATCACCGAAGCCAATTCTTTATTTTATGCGTATCTCTATCCTATGGGTCCAGTTGGTTCTGTTTCTCTGGAGACCCCTGATGAATATACTACTCTTTCTTCTGCACTGAATTCATTGCTGAATTCCTGATTTCTCAGGTTGGATTTCCTAGGAAAGACCCTGGGACTGTGAAGTCCGTACGTGAGAGGTGTGGGTGGTGGATGCACAGTGGCAAAACCTCCAAGGGGAATCCTGGGAGTGGGATACCCTTCGGAGTTACCCCAAATTTAGTCTAGTGTACTGGGTTCTTGTAAACCATCCTGTCTCACATGGACCAAGGAAGGATCATGCAACTGTGCCAAGCAGCTTTCTCAGCTGGACTCAGTTCTCCAGGAGGGACTAAGCTGAACTGTCAGTCGCCCACACTCTCAGAACTTGGCACCCACGCTGGAGATCTGGGCCACACAGTGCAACATCCACTACACCTTTCGTGCTTATCCAAATAAACTGGAAATTGGGGAAATATTTTACTCAATCAATTGAGAAACCAAATCATCCTCTTTGGTCTGTGGGGAGGTCTTCCTTGGCTGTCTAAGAGCTTTAGAAAGCAGAGCTGAGTAAGAAACAAAAGAAAGAAAACTTGCCCTCACTAAGTGATGAAAGAATCGGCAAGAACACTGAGAAGCTAGTGTTTAGATATGAAAACGAAACCTCTAAGGCACTTACACAAAACACCGGCATTCAAAACGGAGACTCTCACAGGCATGGAAAGGCCAGCTGACGGATGGGTAGAGAGACCAATGGTTCTCAAGGCAGACATCTTAGGTTACAGTAACTTTGGGCTTATTTATCTTCCCCATTAGGTACTGCATTCTAAGGATGCTCATGTGCACTGAAGATCAAAGTCCATTTTTCAAAGTAGAAAGAGAAAAACAGAAAGAAGCCAGCATTCCAAATATACATATGTTCTGAGATGTGAATATTTTCCATCCCTTGTTGTAGGAAAATGGGTTGAAGACGGGAAAGAACTAGGTGATAGAATCAAGTGTGCATCTATCATTGTCAAAAGAAAGACACCAGACTCAGCTCTGTCAGCCCGTCTGTGACCTGAAGCTCTCAGAGTTTAAAATAATCAGTGACCACTTCACTTGGAATGGCTTCTGCGGATTACACTGGAGACAGTAGTCAAAGACAACTTTCTTTTAAAGAGTTCTGCAGCATATTGAATTGACTTAAGGATACCAAAACATTTTCATAAATATTACATATTACACATATTACACATTATTCCCCCTGAATATTATAGCCTCTTTCTGCAAAAAAAATCCCACTTCCTCTTCTCTCTTATTCCGTTTCAAGTGTAGCTTAAAGGACTCCTGCAACATTATCCTTGTGCTTCCAAGAAAGAACAACAACACACTATCTCCTGAAATTTCCCCCAACAGATAAGTATTTCTAAATAGTACATATTCAGAACCTCAGTTCCACACATACTGATTGTTGGCCTTTTGTGTGCCAGGTATCGTAGCATTAAGGATTCACCATGAGTTAAACACAGTTCTTTCTTTCAAAGTGTGAGGAAGAGAGATAATTCCTATGCTAAGCAGGAAATTCCAAAGCAGCATGTAAAGGAATAATCATTCAATGCTTTCAAAACCACCTGCCCATGCCTGTGGAGGGAGTTAGAGAATGAGAATGGAAATTACAACTCATGAGCTTCATCCTACAGAATGAGGAGAGATTAGACGGGTCAAAAGTCCTGGGAGAGACCTTCCTGGCTTGGGGAATAGTAACTCCAGGTCACTCTGTTGTTGGATATGAAAGAAAGTCAAGGTGGGAGAAGGGAACTAGAGAGGTTGTCAGAAGACAATCCTGGAGGGTGCATTAGTCAGCTTTCCATCACTATAACAAATACCTGAGATAATCAACTTAACAAGAGAAAAGGTTGATGTTGGCCCACAATTTTGGAGTTACAATCTGTGATCAATTTCTCCCTGTTGCTTTGGACCTGTGGTGCGGCAGTACATCATGGTGGGGAGGCCATGAAGGAGAAAAACACCTCACCTCCTGACTGGGAAGTAAAAGAAAAAGGAATAGAAAAGGTTGTGACCCCACAATCCACCTCAAGAGCATGCCCCTGTGACCTGAATACCTCCCACTAGGCCTTACCTCTTAAGGTTTCACCACCTCCTAACAGCTGGGACTAAGCCTTTAAAACATGGGGACTTTGGGGAACAATCCCAATTCAAACTATAGTGGAGGACTCTCAATGGCACATTCAAGAACTTGGACTCATCAAAAAGTAACATGACCAGGTTTATGTTTGAGAACCAGCTGTTCTGGTAACTCTATAGGAAGGATTTAAAGGAGATTATGCAGAATCAGGAAGGCCAGGAAGGTATTCTTAATGTAGCCCAGACAAGAAATAATGAGACCCATCCTCATTAGGAACCCCTTCTCATTTGAGCACTAGAGGAGGAGACAAATGTGAGAATTATTTTAGGAGCAATAGAAGGACTGGGTTACTGAAAGGACTTAGGAGTAAGGGGTGATGGTTCCAGGGTTTCTGCATTGGACAACTGAATGAATGGATGGGTGGATGGATGGATGGATGGATGGATGGATGGATGGATGGATGGATGGGTGGGTGGATGGATGGATGGATATGTGGATAGATGAGTGGATGGATGGATGGATGGATGGATGGATGGATGGATGGATGGATGGATGGATGGGTGGGTGGGTGGATGGATGGATGGATGGATGGATGGATGGATGGATGGATATGTGGATAGATGAGTGGATGGATGGATGGATGGATGGATGGATGGATTGGTAGATGGATGGGTAGATGGATGGATTCCCAGATAGTTGGACAGACTGATTTCAAGAGAACAAACCTATGAAGAAAGGAAAAGGAACTTGACTTTAAACATCTGGAGTTCAAAGGACCTAAGGAATAGTTAAATATAAATATGTGAGTGTGAATCTCTGAAGAGAGATCTAAACTAAACATGAACTTGGGAGTAATTCACATATTCAAGCACTATAAAAGCATGGGCTCTTGTTTATTTTCCAGTGTTTTATTTACTGCTATATCCAACATTTAGAATATCATACATCATAAATATCTATTAGATGAAGTAGCTACACTCTTGGGAGTGAAAGAAGTTGTCCAGAGAGATACACAGAATGAGAAAGAGAAGCAGACAGAGGACAGACAATCCTTCTCCCTTGCCCCTCATAGCTACGCCATCCTTGAGTCCTGTCAACAGGACACCTTTGTTCTACATTCCTCTAGCACGGAGTCCCCTTCTCCCCCATTACGCTCTCCTGGTCTAAGGAACAGCCCTCTCTCCCCTGGACTTCTGGGATAGCCTACTAACTACCAACTCAAGCTTTTCCTCTCTGGTCCCCCGGATACAGATGTCAGTCTTAGTTTTTTGTTGTTGTTTATTATTATTTTTGTTTTCAAAATGCAAACCTGATCTCATTTCCCTCCTGAATGAAGCCCTTCATTGGCTTCCTGTGTCCAACAGGAAAAGTAAGGATCTCCTTAAATGGCCCACAGAACATCACAGCAGATGTCTCTCTCCAGCTTTATCCAGCCCGCCTTCCCCTGCGGTCACTGCGCTTCACCTTCCTCAGGGTCCCAGGGATACTGTCTTCCTCCCTCCCCAGGGTCTTGGCATTCCCTGTCCCCTCTGCATGAAACGCTCTTGTGGTCAGTCCCCCAAACCCAAGCCAACCCCTTTGTCCTAGACAGTTCCACTCACCCTTCACCTCTCAGCTTGGCACCCCTTTTTCAGCCCACAGATTACACAATGGGGTGATCTCACAAGACTGCACTGCTATCCCTCAGAGCGCATGATCTCACGTACACGCATCCTTTTCTGTGCAATTAGACACTCATTTCTGCTTCCCACTGGTCCACACACACCATACCTGGCTTTTGATCATCGTAGTATCCCTAATACCTAGCCCTGTGCCTGGTGCAGGTGGGGATTCGCTGAATACTTATTGACATGCTGAATGAATCTGTGCATGCATCTCCCCCTAAATTGTTTATTTCTAAAGGCTTTACCATTATCACCCCAGAAAGATCTCCCTGGATATAAATACTGATGCTTTCCCTCCTGCCCCTCCGTTACCGCAAGATTAAATGGCATGTGCCCACAAACACATGTTCACAAAGTTGCACTTTAATCTAGTTTTTCGAGTTGTAGGAAAAAGAACGATTCTCATGTAAGAATTTCAGCAAGTCTCTTCCTCTAGATACACTTGCACTAAAAAGAAGGAATCAACAAGAAATGGCAAGTTGAAGACTGTTTCATTCTATTCTTTACCACAGTGCATAATGTGGAATTAAAGCAAAAGGTTTTAAAACATTACTTTGAACATTCATATGTTATGGAAAGTTACTTAAAATATTTCTGATTAAATATTATAGAATTTGTACACACACACACACACGCACATACACATGCAATGCCTTTTGGAATTTTACTATATTTATTTCAATATATATATAGTTTTGTAAATATCTTTAAAATAACTTGTAACTGTACTTTAGTATTTTACCTGGCTAATTCCTCAGTCACACATAAGCAGAAAATCTGATGTTCTTACTTACCACCAAGAGTGATCAACCTTCCTCACATAAATAATTGCCAGCCTCAAAATTGCCATTAAATGTTTCCACTTTTTTCAAAAAACAAATAAGAGGCATCTCATTTAAAACAATGTTGAGAGATTGAATCTTCAATGTTTATAAATATTGCTCCTTTGTTTCTTAAAAAAAAAAAAAGCTTCTGACATTGAAAGAGAATTCTGATGTTTTCACAGAACCTTCTAAGATTGACTCTGCATAACCACAGAACTCTCTGTTGAAAGGTGAGAAGAACAGCAAACAGAACATCTGGGATTCCAGCTGCTGAAGAAACCCACATGAAAGAGAGATGCTCCCTGGTTTTACCACAGCAGCTCCTGAGCAAAGGACTTCGGACCCACGTGTCAACAAAGGACAAATCCACTTCTGACTCAGCTGGTTAAAAGGCCTCACGCCTTGCTTACAAGAAGATTTCTTACAGCAAGTTCGGACATAGAATCCATATAAACAGGCATATCTGAGTCCAACATTCACAATGAAAATTTCTCCCTAGTTTAAGGTGATAGTCTTAAAGTAGGTTTCTCCAGAACTGACCCTCAGGAGGATTTTAGAGTAGAGGTGGGTTTTTTTGGGGGGAAGGGGGTGCATGAGTGGCAAACGGGAAAGGATGATAGGGAAGGAAAAGCTCTTAATAAAGGTGTGTAATCGCCAAAGCCTTCCTAGGGGGTGACTGTCCCTCATTCCCACCGGGGACTCTGGGGGCCGGTGTGAGGTGCTGATCAGAACCCCGAGTGACAGGCAGGGAGCTGCGGTAGTTATGCGCCAGGCGGTTCTTCCTGGAAGGCCACTTCCAGGGTGGGGCCTTTGCAGGCCCTTCCGCCTGGTGGTGAGGGTCAAAGAAAGGCCTCAGGCCAAGGAATGCAGCTGCTGACCGCTGGAAGGGGGCCTGTGTGAGAGGGTCCTGGCACAGGCCACTGTCGCACCAGCCATCACGATGAGCGGTGCAAAAATAATTCTCATGTGTTGGGCTCCTGCTGTGGCAGGCTCCTTTGCACTTTCCAGCTCAGAGCAGCGCTGGGAGACAGGCCTCAGGACTGGGACTTCACTGAAATGGAGGGTGGTCAGCCTCCTCGAGGTCACGCGCTGGTTCACACTTGATGTCCCTGGCTCCAGTCTCAGTTCTGAACCGTGACCCTGGGGAAGGGCGGCCCGTCCCTCGGTAAACACACACTCACAGCAGCGCTGCACACGCAGCGGAGCTCAGGCCGGCCCTACGCTGGGGCTCTGCACGCTGCCTTCGCTGGCTCTTCCGCGTTGGCATGGAAAGCGGTGCCAATTATTCAACAGTCAGTTGACCAAATACAGGACAACTTTGTGCAGGGGAGCGGAGCTCTGTGAGCCTTTGACTGAAACTTCCAAATGAACATTCCATGTGGCCAAGGGCTCGGTGAGAAAGAAGGTTTAATGAATCTCCATGGTGCGTGGCTAAAGACAGGCCTGAACCATCCGAGCTTGAATACAATTATGAGGGGTCGGCCCAGAGCTTCGGGGCACAAATAACTGTTATCTGAAGTTGGAGAAGAATTTCCTGAAATGGCTGGTAATTGTACAATGAAGCACATCATAAAAGCTCTCAATTCCTTCCACCCTAGTCCCCCATCTCAAAAGCAAAATTGGACCAGCCAGGGCATTGATTTAGACCATGAAATGGTTCTCAGAGACTTTCCCTCCCACAGAGAAAAACTCACCTGCCTAAAATAACCTCTCTTTATAGACCACTGCAGTAATAAAGGGCTTTATTTTATGGAACTTGCTGCATATACTCACAGTGGATTTGGACCAACCAAACACCCAACCTTCCCAGGAAGGGTAGAAATGACCTCCTGTGTATTCAGACATTTAAGTCACAAGCTTTTAATTTTATCTTGGAAAAAAATCTGAATCCTTTGAAGGCTACAGTGCTAACCTCTCTCGGGGTCCTCAATTTTTTCTTTTATAATCGTCCCAAGAATCTCCCTGGTTCTTTGAGTCTATGGGAAGCCAACTGTAAGGGGAATAAATAATATGCCCTGAAATCCTTTTTAAAACTATTAAAAGATATTCAAGAGACCTTCCAAATGCAGGATCAAATATTTTGGAGAAGGAGAAAAAGCTAGGAGTTCAACAAACATAAATATGCGGATTTCTGCCTGATGCCGATTAGCCCTCTCTGTCACGGAAGTTACCTAGCAGGGTGGGCAATCCCAGCTGGGGCGGGATGGTTTGTGTGAGCAGGCTCCACTGTCTGCACCAACTCACTAAAAGGAACACTGCTGCAGATGCTCATCTAGAGCAACTTGAAAACTAAATCAGAGCCGGAAACCCTAGCATCTTCTGTATTCCAGCAGAGAGAGATCACCTCTTCCAGAGGGAATTTGGCTTCTTGTGCCCTTAAATGTAGACATTGCAAAAAGGTCAATTTACACTCGGATGAAGGAACATTTAGAGTGCCACTAAGAGGAAGCCACAAAAAAGTGGCCCTGGAAATGGTGGGTTTGGGGGACTTTTGAGGCCTCTGCAGTATCCTTCCCATTTAGATGACAAAACACCTCCTTTTCTACAGAGAGCAGCAGAGAACTGCTTAGACATGCTTTTCTGAAAACTGACTCTTGTACAGTGGTACTGTGCTCCTCCTCACACCTTGTCCTTTCTCTAGGAAAACTAGGTCCCATCAACCAAGCAATGGAACAGCTACAATGGGGAGATTAACTAGATAAGAATTAATATTAAATTATCAGCCTGGGGATGTAGCTCAGTGGTAGAGAGCTTGCCTGACATGCAAAAACCCTGGGTTCAAACCCCAGCACCACAAGAAAGAGAGGAAGAAAGGAAGAAAGGAGGACAGAAAGAAAGAAAAGTAATATCTTGTGTGTCGTGAAGACACAGAAAAATGAGCATGCCCAGGAAGTGTGTGCAGTGAGGCAAATCATGGGCACGGTCTATGTTGCCAACTTGCTTTTGGATCGTACCTACTGAATTACTTTCCCTGCTCAAATCAACCCAGACTGGGTGACAGAAACACTAAGCTGTGCTAAAAAGACCCTACAAAATAAGCGACTTGGTGTTTAAAAATAAACGGGTAGGAGTTCAGCTGTGGTTTATTTCATATATAAAGAAAAAGGAGCCGGGCTTGGTAGTGCATGTCTATAATTCCAATGCCTCGGGAGGCTGAGGCAGGAGGATCACAAGTTCAAAGCCAGCCTCAGCAATTTAATGAGGCTCTAAGCAACTTAGAGACCCTGTTTCAAAATAAAAAATAAAAAGGGCTGGGGATGTGGTTCAGTGGTTAATTGCCCCTGAATTCAATCTCTAATACCAAAAAAAAAAGGGATTTCTGATCTTTAATCCCCACAGAACAAGGGTATTGCAAAAAACATTAGCAATAACACATACTGATATGGAAAGATATTTTTGAAATTTGGAGAAGCTGATGATAGAGCAGTAGTTGGCTCTGTTGCCTTCTATGTAAAGGAAGAGATGCATGCTCAGAATGGCCCAGCTCAGTATAAAATGATCTTAACCAATACGCACGATTCCACAATGACTGCTGCCTTTAGAGAAGGTGATGGAGAATTTGAATTTGAGAGCAGGAGAACGACTCCTCTCCAGTCTCTCTTGCGCGCTGTTTGACTTTTACTAGGGACATGTCCTCCTTCTTTTTAAGAACTCAAGAGTTGTAAATGTATGGCGTGTCCAGAGGACAGGAGGGAAGGAGCAGACCGTCCAGAGCCCACCCTGCCTGAGGGGGTGGCAGTATCTATGACAAATTCTGAGAGTCCACTTCTGCAACAATTAGACTCCATGGAGAGTTGCTGGTGAACAAGGTTTTGATTCCCGGGCACTTTGAGGCAGTGTGGTTTGGGCTGTCGGGAGGGGCAGAGCACGCAGAGCGAATAGACAGCAGTGACAACAGGAAACCTGCAGAGTACCTCTAGGGCTCTGGGGCCAACCCGGCACTCAGATCCCCAAGGTCCTCGTCTCCCGAACCCCAGGACAGAGGGACCCACCAGCAGTCTCTGGGTGTCCCTGACCCTTGGGACAGTTCCTAACATCCTTGGGTCATGAGACTCTCCGAAGGAACTTTGCTTATGCTTTTATAAAACATGAAAAGCTCTGCAGAAAGCGGTGGAGCTTGGAAGGGCTAGAAAGGGAGGTGAAGAGCGAGTCTTGAGCAGAAGCGGCCCCTGCAAGCTCCACGTGGGGTCACCCACTGCTGCTCGGTCACCTCACTCCCTCCCTTGACTGACCAGGCTCTGAATCATTCTTCAGCTCCCCATAAATAGCATTTGCTTTCAACCTGTCGAAATCAGCTGTGGAGACATGGACCATGTGGCAGCTCTCCACTAGCAGTCGCAAGTGGCTTAGTCAGACTGAGGAATATTAAAAACATGTCTAAACGCATCTTCTTTTCAAGCTTTGGTGTATGACCTTGAGGAACCGAGGAGGAGGTAGGTGAGAAAGAGAATCCCTGTACGGTTCCCTGTTGGTGCTGTCGCAAATGACCACAAGCTCAGTAGCTTAACACCACGTGGATTTATTGTATTACACTTCAGAAGCCTGAGGTGCCTCTTACTGAACTGAAATCAAGGTAGCAGGAGGGCCTCGTTCCTTTCTGGGGACTTCCGGGAAAATCCATTTACTTCCTTTTTCAGGTTGCTAAGAGTCGCCTGCACCCTTGGCTTGAGGCTTCCTCCTCATCTTCAAAGCCAGACAGCAAAGGGCCACGTTCTTTCCACACCATGACTCTTCTGACTCCTTTTAATTTTTTTCTTCTTCAGTCCTGGGCATTTAACCCAGGGGTGCTCTTCCACTAAGTCATACCTCATCCATCTTTTATTCTATTTTGGGACAGGGTCTTGCTGAGTTGTCAAGACTGGCCTTGAAATTGTGATCCTCCTGTCTCAACCTCCTGAGTCACTGGGATTACAGGCATATGTCACTGTGCCTACCTCCCTTCACTTCTAAGAACCCTCTGGTTACACTGGGCCTTCCTAGATGATCCAGAATAATCTCCCATATCTTCGAATCTCTTCTTCCTTACTAACAGAACCAATTTATTAGGAGTAGTGAGGTATCTAACTAGCTCCATTTCCCAAGACAGGAGGTAGGTGTGGATGTGTGGACCACTCTAGCCAATAGATGTAAGTGCAAGTACACTGGGCACGGCTTCTGGGAATGACATTGCTTTCTTACATAAAGGATAAAAGTAATGAGCAAGCACAATGTTATGATTTGGATCGGGAATGCCACCCCCCCTCCCCCGCAAAGTCTCGTGTTTCCACAAGCACCAACCATGAGCCAAATAAGTCTTTCCTCCTCTAAATTGTCCCTGTCAGGTATTTTGGCCACAGTCATAAAAAGCTGACTAATATTCTGAAACTGGTACCATGAGTGAGTTCTTGTGGCAACATACTGACTACATAGTTCAGAAGTCTTTTTGGAACTGATCTGCAAGAGGAGTTGGGGAAAGTTTGGAGATTCAGGATGGAGAAGGCTTAGATTATAAGTGGAGCTTACTGCGCAATTTTGGTGTGAGTTCAGAAGACCAGAATGCCAGTAAGAACACAGACAGTAAAGACTGTGCTCACGAGGTTTCAGTTGGAAACGAGAGCATGGCGATTGGATGAGAGGCCACACATGTGACATTCTGGCAAAGAATCTGTCTGCATTTTGCTTGTGCCTGAGAGTTTACATGAGGTCAAACTTAAAGACAGTGGACTAATGAATCTGATGGAGGAAATTTCAAGGCAGCACCGCACTCAGGTGATGGAATGGCTGGTTGCTTTCAGCCAGGTTTACTGTGAAAAGTGGGAGCAAAAAGCAGAGCAAAAAGATTTGAAAAACTTGCAGTCTGACCAAAAAAGCACCTACAACATAGAGGACAAGGAAGATGTGGTTGCCAAAGAGATTAGCACCATTCAACAGAAACCCAATGTTTGCATACAGACAACAGAAAAGGTGTCTTGAGGGTGTCTCAGGAATGCCCAGAACCCTCCACAATTGTAGGTTCAAGAGTGATAAAGTGTAAACTCATTTGAAAAACTTTGCTTGGAGAAGAGAATACCAGGGCTTCCTGCTCACGTGGGGCCCACTCAGAAAATCGCTTGCCTGGGATTTTTTTTTCATTGTGCTCAGACACTCAGAGGTCACTGCAGTCATTATCCAAGTGGACCCAGCTATGGCTTCTGTAATGGCAGACCTCTGTGTCCACTTGGTGCTGACTTTGAAGGAATGCCAAATGCTAGAGTTGTAGATCCATGGAGGCTCCCACCAAGATTTCAGAGGAAGGCCCGGGAGGCCGGGCAATGCATGTCGGGATGGGAGCCCCGGGATACTTGAAGGTTTTCAGAAAGCCAACATTTGCACTCTTGTGGTCACAGGTGACAACATGCTGACTTCTTTCTCTCTCTGGCCTGACTGTAAAATAATTCTACTTCAAAATAAAGTTATTATTGCTGAAGCTTTACCTCCAAAGGATGGGAAAGTTGCCAACATCAACTGGCATTATGCAGACTCCCTAAACCAGTGCTATAATTCATCAGCAATGAACTGGGAAGCTGTTCCAATTAAATTGGCCTGTGATAGCTCAGGAGATCTTTAGTTGACTCCTTATCATTTTACAATGAACAGAAAATCATTTCCAGTGATACTGAAGCTTTCAAGACTTTGTTCTTAGGTTGATGTTGGACGGCTTGGCATCCCATCAGAAGCTGGATGCAAGGGCCATCTGCAGGCTGAAGAGCTGGGGGAACCCATAGCTGATTAAGGATAAGGAGCTTCAGAACAATAGGGAGCAGCGCTGCAGGCTCAGTACCACACCGCAGGCCTGGAAACTCCTGGAGAATAGCTGGTGAAAAGAAGCTGGAATCCAACAATCAGGGCACAGATCGCACCGGTAGACGCACCCACTCAAGAAGAATCGAGCTTGTGGTTTCCCCCAATTCTGCCTTTTGTTCTCTCCGGACCCCCCGCCTATAGGACTGGGCCACCCAATTGGACAGGTCCCTCTCCTCAGATTGCCTGTCTCACAGGCCGATCATCTCTGGAAACAACCTCCTACACACACTCAGGAGTCACTTCACCATAGACAGCGCTCAATGCCATCTAGCTGACAATCCAGATCAACCGTCACACACGCCTTGCCCTTCGTCCCCGTGGAACATAAATATGGAGACCAAGCATGCTGTCATCAGTGAAGCACGGAGAGAGCACTGCTGAGGATGGCGGAAGGGGAGATACCAGGAGACTGTCCGCAATGCCGTCACAGAGCCACTGCGTCCGCCCTGCATCATCCACCCACAGACTTCTTGTGACACAGAAAGAACCCCCCACGTGCATTAGCCACTCCGGTCAGGCCTCTGCAGGACACATCAGCAAAGGAGCGGCTCCGGGAAGGGTCTGGTTACCGATGCTCCATAATTTAAGATGGGGTTCGGTCCTATAAATCCACAGTAAGTTGAAAACATCATGGAGTCACAAGTGCCCTGCCTATACCTGAGCCCCGGAGCATCGCCACAGCTTAGCAGCCCCGAAAGCCGTGGAGAGTCCGTGGTGCCCCGAGACTGACCGGGCTGTGTCTGCCCCACATCACCAGAGAGGATCCTCCCACGTTCCACGAGCCCAGGAAAAGATCCCAATGCAAACTCCAGAGCACGGTTTCTACTGAGTGGGTATCGCTTTCACATCATTGAAAGTCAAAAGCTGTAAGTGGACCCGTCCTAAGTTGGGATGGTCTGTGACGAATGCAATAGCTTGCATTCTCTCAAATAACTATTCACTCGTTATCTTTTTTTAATTATTATTTTTTTATTTTTACAGAATGAATTTTGATTCATTGTATATGAACGGGGTACATCATTTTGTTTCTATGGTTGTGCACAATGCAGATTCCTACCATTTGTGTAATCATACATGTACATTGGGTAACGATGTTTGTCTCATTCCACCATTTTTCATACCCCCCTCCTCCCTCTCATTTCCCTCTACATAATCTAAAATTCCTCCATTCTTCTCTCATCCCTCACCCCCCCCACACACACACTCCCATTACATATCATCATCTACTTATCAGGGAAAACATTTGGCCTTTGGTATTTTGGGATTGGCTTATTTCACTTAGCATGATATTCTCCAAGTCCATCCATTTATCAGCAAATGCCATAATATTCTTCTTCTTTATGGCTGAATAATATTCCATTTTGTATATATACCACAGTTTCTTTATCTATTCATCTGTTCAAGGGCATCTAGGTTGGTTTCACAATCTAGTTATTGTGAACTGAGCTGCTATAAACATTGATGTGACTGTGTCACTGTGGTATGCTGATTTTAAGTCCTTTGGGTATAAACAGGAGTAGGATAACTGGGTCAAAAGGTGGGTCCATTCCAAGTTTTCTGAGGATTCTCCATACTGCTTTCCAGAGTGGCTGCACCAATTTGCAACTCCACCAGCAATGTGTGAGTGTGCCTTTTCCCCCACATCCACGCCAACATCTATTATTGATTGTGTTCTTGATAATAGCCATTCTAATTGAAGTAAGATGAAATCTTAGAGTTGTTTTAATTTGTATTTCTTCAATTACTAGAGATGTTGAACACTTTTTCATATATTTATTAATTGCCTGTTTATCTTCTTCTGTAAAGTGTCCAGTTCCTTGACCCATTTATTGATTGGGTTCTTTGTATTTTTGGTGTAAAGTTTTGTAAGTTCTTTATAAATTTTGGAGATTAGTGCTCTATCTGAAGTGCATGTGGAAAAGTCATTTTCTTTAGAATAGTAACTCAACTTTCTATCTCTCAGGCTACATATAAACATTCTCTTAAGATTTTGATTTCATATGCTTTGTGTTTTAAATTTTTCACCTTGATTTCCTATTTTTTTCAAGGTACACAATTCTTAATTGATTATTTTATGTTATATGTCAAATCGTGAATTCCTGGACCAAAGACAACATTTTCTCAGCAAGATTTCAATTTAACAATTCCCAGTAAAAAACTATTTAGGGGGTTGGGGTTGTAGCCTTGTGGTAGAGCACTTGCCTAGCATGTATGAGGCACTGAGTTCAATTCTCAGCACCACATGAAAATAAAAAAGGTATTATGTCCATCTACAACTAAAAATTTTTTTTAATATTTTTTAATCAGCTTGGTGAATTAATGCTTCTCTCCTCCATATCCACCTATTTCCAAATTCTATATTCATGAAAATACTATAAGAATTCCAATAAATATTTGGGATATTATTGATAGGAAGTTTTTCATATGTACTTTTAATTCTTGTTTTATTAAAAGAAATTATTTTAAAAGGTATGATCGTGACTTTCATAGAGATATAAAATAAACACCTGTCAAAGATTTTAGTTAACTTAGTAATAACATGAGGGACCCAGTAATGTGTTACAAATGAGTCAAAGGATAATTGAGATACCACAGAGAGAGTCCAAGAAGTATCTAAGTAAATTTACAAATAAATGGAAAAACTAACAAAACTAGTCACTCTCTACAGGGCAGTAATCAATTGTATTTCCCAAGAATGTTTTTATTTCCATAGACAACAATTATTTGATGACTATCCATCTTGGCTACTTATAGAGTTGTAAAATAACTTAATGAAATTGAAGAACCCCCACAGAGCTGTCGCTCCCACAAACATGCACTAAACAAAATCTAGTTTGAAGAGTTAAAGACACCCACTAATGTTATGGTTTATTTCAGAGTCTCACATCATTTCCCTTTGGTTTATTTCTTTTAGCCCACCTCCACTAAGGACCCAGACCCTTGCAAAATTGTATGTTCACTAAATAAATTATGTGATAATAAGCAGGAAAGGCATCTAAAAGAAACAGTGAAAGCCAGGACCACCTTATCCAAAATAAATAGAGTTATCTGGATAATTCGAGCCAAGCAAATTTTTGGGCATTTGTATCTAGGCAACTCGGGCAAAATGGGGTTTTATTTTCACCTTATTGAGCCAGTTTTCTCCCTTGGTTTTCACGTTTGCTAGCGCATTCTGCCTCATCTGTCCTGCACCTCACCTGTCCTGCATGTCACCTGTCCTGGACCTCACCTGTCCTGCACCTCACCTGTCCTGCACCTCACCTGTCCTGGACCTCTGCTCTATGTTTCTAAAATCCAATCACAAAGACCTTCACAAAGTGGCCCAAAAGTTCTACCAAAGCTTCTGGGTGACTAAGCAGAACTATTCTGAAGGTTTGGTTGTGAAGACTCATTCCACTCATAGAGGATGGTATGTCGGGCCAGCAAAGTGTTCAAAGTAGGCAGAGCTCCCTTGAATATGCAGACTGGATGGGAATCTAGCTTCCAAAATTAGATTCCATCTGGAGGGGCCGACACCAGCAAAAGCCGCCTGACCAAGACAACGAGGTGAATGCATACAGCGTCTCTTCTCTGACAAAGCCAGATTTTTGCCCTGTGTTCATAGTGGCATTCCATTATATGTAGAAGCAACCCAAGGGACAATGGCTGGACAAGTGGATACACAAAATGTGATATATACATGCCGTGAAATACTATTCAACTGGAAAAGGAAGGAAATTCTGACACACACTACAACCTCGATGAACATCGAGGACATCGTGCTAAGTGAAATCAGCCAGTTGTAAATGGATTAATATCTCTTGATCCCATGTAGAGGAGGAAACTAGAGCAGTCAAGTTCATACAGACAGAAAGCAGAATGGTGGTTTGGGTCTGGGATGTGGGGACAGGTAGGGGGAGTGGGTGTTCAGTTTTGCAAGATAAAAAGAGCTCTAGAGGCAGATGGTGGAGACCACAGCAGAGCAACGTGAATGAACTTGACGCCACTGACCTGCACACTTCAGGAGAAAGCGGAGGAAGCCCTGGAAGTCCTGAACTCTGCTGGTGTCTGAGCTTCGGTGCCATACCCAGACGTGGCCACTGGCCTCTGCCGTGTCCCTCTGTAATAGGTGTATTAAATGCGGGTGAGATGAGGCCGAGAAAGGCAGACAGAGAGAGAGGGGTTCTGCAAAGAGATGTCAGTAGCAGGTTAATTCAATCAAAACTATGTACTGAGAACCCTTTTGAGCAATCTATTTTATAATTGTTGATACAAAAATAAGCACGACAGTCCCTATCATCAAGGAGCTCAAGCTAGGAGAAGAGATGTTTTCCAAATGTACATTTCAGATTGCAAATTCCAGAACGCCCAGTGACTTGAACAGAAATGGGAATGCACAAGGTCATTTAAAAAGAAAGTCAGTGCTCCATTCAGGGACCAAAACTGCAATCAGGATAGGATTTTCCAGCTCTGTCTTCCATGATGTTGGCTTTAATTCATTATCAGGCCATAGCTGGTGTTTCCAGCAGCTTCACACCTAGCAATCTTTACAGCCAGGGAATCTCACTGGAGAAGGAAGAGTGCTTCTCTCTCAGTGATCCAGCAAAGGTGTCCCTCTTTCATTATCTCTGAGTGGCCCAGGTTCCCATTTCCTCACCAGTTGCCGTGGCTAGAGGAACGGCACACTCTAATTGGCCGGGACAGGCTCATGACCTGTGCACAAACAGTAGGGTAAAGTCAACTCATCCAGAAGCCCTTGGGTAGTGTCGTGGTCTGACTGTGTGCTCCACAACCCTTATGTTGAGACTTGATGGTTAAGAGGTGGGGCCTTAGCCAGGTTGGGAAGAAGCCATTCGGGAGGCTGAAGCAGTAGCATCCTTAGTCACCTCCTAAGGTGGTGACTAAGTTGTGAAGGCAGAGTCCTCCTGGATGGAATTAGCACTTTATAAAAGGGCTTGAGGGTCAAAGTTTATCCCTTAAGTCCCTTCTGCCGTAGGAGGACACAGTACTCATTCTCTCCAGAGAAAGCAGCATTGAGGCGCCATCTTGGAAGCAGAGAGCAGCCCGCACCAGGCACTGAACCTTCCTTGATCTTGGACTTCCTGGCCTTTCGATCAATAAGAAATAAATGTCTACTGTTTACAAATTATACGTTCTGTGCCATATTGTTATGGCAATGCAAACAGACTAAAACAGATGGGAACAGGGGGTAGGGATCCAGCAGAAGGTAACAGAGGTGCCATGAACTAGAGATAGGGCTTATTGGATTATTGGGGAAGACCTCCACTCTCTTTGGCTCTTGCACACCTACAGGGCACAGCTTGGGAAACACTCTTTTTTTCTTTGGCGGTGCTGGGGAATCGAACCCAGGGCCTTGTGCTTACAAGGCAAGCACTCTACCAACTGAGCTATCTCCCCAGCTATTCTCCCTGGAAACACTCTTGTGGACATGTCCCCAGTCTCGGCTGAAGGGCTTCTCCTGCAGGGATCGCGGGGAGCGGGATTGAGCGTTTCTACATAATGCCAAATCACTTTCCGAAAGTACAAGCCGCAGCACTCCCAAATTCCCACTCTTTCCTCGTCCTGTTCCCTTGCCGAGGTCAACCCTCTCGGTTTTGCCAATCTGATGAGTATAAAATGGGACTTCATGATGCTTTTGAGGCAAATAGCTTTTTCATCCTCCACATTCCCAGCCCCTAGCAGAGGACCCGTGCACACAGTGGAAGCCCACAAATCTTTCATGTGATGAATGAACAGCAATAATGAAATGTGACAAATACCATAATACAGAAGAGCATAAAGCACATATTCATAAATTAACGAAATGTCTCTCCGCTCTTCAAACCCAGAAACGACTGGGTGTCCCTTTATTTTCAGAGTGCCATTTTATTCTGAGAAATTGCAAACATCCAGCAAAGTTGGAAGCTCTTTACAACAAGCACCCCCTACACCGGCACCTAGGGCTACCATTCCATTTTTCTCTATACCTGCGGATTCTTTGTAAAACTACTGATTCCTCAAGGCTGAGGTTCTGATTCTGTAGCTCTGGGACTCCTGGGGGGTTCTGCTGAGCAGCTTGCCTTGGAAAGTACTGTCTTAAGGGACTCTCTGAGATAAATAAAGAAGACAGATTTGCAATTAGCTTAGCAGTGCTCACTCTTTGGGGGTGGGGGTACGTAGTGCAGGGGGCCCGAAGTTGTTTTCTTAGACCACCAGCATTCCTAGGAAATGTTCATCCTGTGTCAGTTTCATGGAGGTGTGGACAGGTTCCTGGGGGGCCCTGGGTCACACTCTTTCATGATTAGATTTCAAGAGGGGCCTGACTCCAGTTGGCCCCCACTCCGCCCTCCACACACCACAGCCTTGAGAGATGAACTTGCCCTTCCAATCCAAACCGGCTTCTTTCAACATGCGGGTACTGGTGTGAACTGAATTGTGTCTCCACTCCAGACTGAACACAGTCCTCTCCGAGGTCCTCGGACACCTCGGAACACGACTACATTTGGAGACAGGATCTTTAAAGAGGTAATGAAGTTAAAATGGAGATATTCAGTGGGACCCTAATCCAATGTGACTGGCGACCTTTTAAGACAAGGAAATTTGGACACACACAGAGGGAAGATAGTGCAAAGACACAGGAAAAGAGAGCCATCTACAAGCCAAGGAGAGGAGACACTAACCCTGCTGGCACCTTGGGCCCAACTCCCTGTCTCTAGAACTGGGACAAAAGAAATTCTGTTGTTTAAACACCTCAGTCTGTCCCACTTCTTTATGGCAAACTAACCCAGGTTGGAAGGGCAGGCTGGGATGGGCAGGCAGACCGAGCCCTGCCTCCCCTGACCACCCCTCCCACCAAAACAGACCTCTGTCCCCAAGGGAAGGTGACTGCTGCCCCTGGTGCCGGGCTGTGGGGGCTAATGGGAAACAGAAACACGCATCCTCTCCAGACCCCTATTCTTCAGCAGCAGTGCCTCACCGACACAAGGAATGAGGAGTCCTCACAACCAGCCCAGTGGCCACAGGAAAATGAAGGGTTCTGGGGGCCCCAGCTTCTTCCACAGGCTCCAATGTTCCCCCTAAGGACCCCATACCCCGGGAGTCTTCACGTCATAGTCTCTTTGGCTCTAGGATGGGAGTTAATGTCGGCTCAGCCCCAGGGACTTCAGGCAGGAAGCCTGAGCGAATGCAGTCCTTGCACCAGGCCGGCTAAAGCCTTCCACGTGCTCATCGGGGCTCAGCGAGCAGTGCACATCACACGTGTGCCTACGGGGACACCCATGTGCCTCAGGTGCTCAGCGCTGTGGCCAAAATTCTGACAAGAACTTAGATGAGGAAAGATTTTACTTCCGTTCAGGGCTTCGGGTTTCAGAGGTCTTAGTCCAAGGTCAGCAGGCCCCATTGCTGTGGGCCTGAGATGAGGAGGAGCACCTGGGCAGAAGGGTGTGGCAGCCAGGAAGCAGAGTTGAGGGGACAAGATCTAGTCCCCAGGGCATGCCTCCAGTGACCTACTTCCCCCATTGATTCCACCTACTTACAGTTTCTACCTCCTCCAAGAGTCCATTCAAACTATTAACCCGCTAAGTGGATTAATCCACTGATCAAGTCAGAGCCTTCATGATCCCATCTCTTTCTAAAAGCCCCTTCTCTGGACATTGCTGCATTGGGGACCAAGCCTTCAAGGCATAAATTTGGGGGGACATTTCAGATCCAAGCCATAATACCCAGTTGCAGGAAGAACAACTTGAGTAAGTTTCATTTTTTTGATGTGGGGGTTCCACAGGTATCTCTCTACCTGTTTCCTCTTGTTCTGAAATTATCATCTGATCTTTTGAACACCACAAATACCTCCACTGGCTCCCTCCTCCTTGGGGCTCCTCTGCTTTATATTTCAGGTTTCACACCACTCGGCGTTTCCAAACTGTTCCACGAATGTTCTCCTATTCATAGTACATGGTTGTCCTTTCTGCACCAGGATTCTGTCTTCCTTCTTTTTGTTCTTGCTGTGTAAACAACTCCTTCAACTACTTCAAAGCACCTTATTATAATCCATTTGTTCATGTCATCTAATTTCATGTCATAACAACCAAACGCCTTTAAACATTCCTTTCCCTCCATTCCTAAAAGCCCAGATTCTACAAGCCGGTTTGGCTTGGGAATAACTTCCCAACAGGGAAGAGGCAAAGGGAGGCAGAGGGAGGGCTGGGGCAAGTCATTTTAGGACAGTACCGCTGCATGGAACAAGATCTCTTTTATGAAAGTTTGTGGGATCTGTCTGATCCAGAATCAAAGTATGGCCACACCTAAAGTGTGGCCAGTATGGTGTGGCTACTGAGTGTGCGCAAGAGTGGCATTCATCCTGAGGTGGAGAGCTTCTTAAATGTGGGCAGATGTTTCCTTAGAGTCACCGACTATTCACTTGAAAGCCTTCCAGTTGCTGGAGGTTTGTGGGGGAGGGAATGAGTGAATATATTAAGGTACCCACTTTAAGTGGGAGCCAGAGAAGGGGGGCTCAAGCTGAATGCTGGGTGTGAGCATGGGGGCCTGAGAGTGTGTGTGTAAGAGTGTGAGTGTTACAAGGCAAGCACTCTCTCGAATAGCAGCGAAAGACAGGCAGAGCCAGGGATGCTCTTGCCCCTCCAGAGAATTGATCATGTCTATGTGATCTGTTCTGGGACTAGCCGGAGTCTTTCTTTTGACCTCTCCTCCAGTGCCTCCCAAATCTCCATCTGCTCCTACCCTGAAATCTCCATAGGAATTATTCCTCTGGGTATGACTCTAAAAGTCCAAGTTAACTGGCAGAAATGTTGTCTAGTAGCCGCATTAGCCATTATTAACGCACGGAAGCCAATGGGCTTATCAGCTGGGACAGGCCCCATTTGAGAGTTGAGCTGGCTGTCTGGTAGCCTTGTCAGTCATTAACACCTCCATGCCAAATGGGTTGTTCCATTAGGCAGCCCTGGATCTGGCTCTGCAAGAAGGGATGAGGCCTAAGCAACATTAGAGGACAGAAGCAGCCATTTGATGAGTGAGACCACCCTGGTGGAGAGTCCTAGACAAACACCAGAGAGTAACACAGAGGTGGGTTGCCTTACTCTCCAGAATGCCTGTCACCAACTTGACGATGTCACATGTCTAGCATCCCAGAGTGGAGAAGAGAAGCTCTGACATCATTTGCAAAGACTGATTTCAAAACAAGGCAAAGGACAGATCACTCCTGGGAGAGAGCATCTCCAGTGTGGTCCCCTTCTTCCCAACACCTAAGGTCTGTACTCCCTGCCTCACCAGCAGCCCTTTCTCAATTTCAAGTATTTAACTCTCAAACCACTCGGCCCCCCTGGTAAAGCCTTGGACTGCAGTATGAACACTGGCAGTCCTGACCCATACAACCAGGGGGACTGGGTAGTTCCACGCCCTCCATGCACTGTCCAGGAGGGGACAGTTGGAAGCTCCCGAAGCTTCCCTCACTTTCCAGCCTCTTCCAAGGCCCTGTACCTAATTCTGCATTTGTAATTTTGAGTTCACAAAGAAGTCCCTGTCACTCCACAAATTGCTAAAGATTCAGGTCCTCCCAAACCAATGTCCATTCTGGATTTTTTATCAGCCTTGGCCAAAGTCCAAAAGAGCATGTGGCCAAGCATAGTTGCACAGGGTCTTCGTTTTAACTAGAGAAAGTCAACTCCACAAGCTTTGCGGGAGACCCAGTGACTTCATATTGTGGGCCATACAAATGCCTTTGCTCAGGTGTTCTCTTCTTTCTTATCCCCTTTCACTTTGACATTCTAGACCACTCTATTTGGAGATGTAGTTCTTCATCCACCCACATTAAAGATGAATAGGTCCCAGTATAGTGGCCTACGCTTATAATTTCAGCTAACTGAGAGGCTGAGGCAGGAGGACCACAAGTTAGAGGCCAACCAGGGAAACAGGATGATCCTGCCTCAAAGTAAGATTTAAAAAGAGTGGGGGGAGCTGAGGATATAGCTCAGTAGTATGCTGGGCATTCTTCAGTGTGAGGCCCTGGGTCCTATCCCCAGTACCATAAACAAAACAAAACAAAATAGGACCCTTGGGAGGTTTGGGGGGTTTTGTTTTGTTTTGTTTGTTTGACTCTTGGGATCCATGTTCCAAGAGTCCATTCGGGTCCATTTTTGACTGAAGTCAATTGATAGGAAACACTTTCTGAACCAGCCTAATTCACAGGTCTGCCCAGCATTCCAATGCTTAATTACTTAATGCGTCTCAAGCACACACATTCTGGAAACTCAAATGACCCTATTAAAGAATGATACATCATCCTGGGGGGAGGGGTTAAATTGTAACTCCTAAGATTATTATTATTTAATAACACATGGGCTTGGGCATGTCCCCCTCCACCTAATCCCAGTGCCAGCCTAGAAGCGGGTGAGTGAAGCTGGCTGGAGGCTGGAGCTGCCCTAGGCTGCGCTGGGGGTGGGGGTTGGCTTCGCTGGAGGACCAGGTAGTTAACTCCTGACGTCTCAGCAGATGTTCTCACTTTGTCCCTCTTGCCCTTGTATCCGTAGTTCCTCTTGATTCATAACGTCGTCCTCTGGAAACAGTACATCTCAGCTAGGTGTGAGAGTCTCCCCACCCAGGGTTGAGCAGAGAAAGGAAGCAGGGTCTTTCGCGAATAGGGCGTTGCCCTACAGGGCGACAGGCCCAGAACGTTCTCAGCAGGACCCCCCCGCCCCCAGCCCCTCTAACCCAAGCGCCCGGGCCCGCCTCGTATGAGGAGGCAGCGTGGGTGGGAGCATTTGGGTGGCATACCCCAAAAACCACAGTAATTGGAAGGGAAAGGAGGCAAATATCAATTAGGGATTCCTCAGCCAGCTACCAATCTTGGTTTCCAAGCGACTCCACCTTGGTCTCTTCAGAAGGGGCGGCTTCCCGGGGACGTCCGGCAGAAATGACACGAATCCACATACGTCTTGTCGTGGCGAACATATCCCCGGGAAACCTCTGGTTCTGTGCCCGGCTTCCTGGGCTCCCTGCCTCCCTGCGGGCCTGTCAACTAGAAGGCTCCCAGCTTCTCAGCGCTTCCGTGGGAATGCGCGCAGGCAAGGGCTTTGAGAACCGAGCCCATGAAAGCTGGTGTTCTTCTGCAGTCCTCGCGGCGCCCCCCGCTTCCCGGCCTGCCGGGGATGCTGAGCGGAGCTTCCACGCTCCCCCTGCACCCCCTCCCCGCCAGGGTCCTGGCAGGACGGCCGAATGTTAGCAAATAATGTGGCGGCGGGGGGCGCGAGGAGGGGAGGGCGACGGGGACCCCCAGCACCGCGGGCCCCGCGGGCAGGGCGGCGAGGCGGGAGGGGCGGCCGGGGCTCGCCGGGCTCGCTGGCCGGGCGCCTCCCAGGAAGGCGGGGAGGGGAGCGCCTGTTTACCCAGGAGGGCTGTGCTGATAGCACGTTCCTCGAGTTTACTTTGCTTTCCTTGAGTTTATTGTAAAGGGGTAAAGTTTTCGGATCCGTCACGTGACCCTGACAGGTCCTGCCTATGGCGCGGCGGACCACCCACGCCGAGGGCCATGGAACTGCTTAATAGAAACAGGCTTGTAATTGTGAGTCCGCGCTGCACTCCGCCGAAAGCCTCCGGCGGCCCCGCGCGCCGGGGATTTTACACTTTCCGTTCCTTTTGTAAAGACGGAGGAGGAGGAGGAGGAGAGGACGAGGACGAAGACGCAGAAAAAGACGACGACAGGGGAGACAAAGAGACCCGCAGCGCCAAGGCAAGGGGGAACGACGGGAGACTGGAGAGACGGTGGCGCGGAGGACGCGCGAGGGGGGCAGGACCGAGCGATTGATGTGAGCTCCCAGCCCAGCGTCCGCGCCATCGGCACCGCGCTCCGGCAGGGCTTGACGGCCGGCTATGGTGAGTGCAGCCCGCGCGGCGCCCGCCGCCGCCACCTCGCCCGCGCCCTCGCGCGTCCTGCACGGTGCCCGGCGGCGCGGGGCGCCCTGCGCAGCGGACGGAGGAGCGAGCCCCGAGCGCCGGGCGGGACAGGCGGGAGGGGCGGGAGGGGCGGGTCGCTCGCAGCGCCGCGGCGGTGGGGCTGGGTGGGCTGCGCCGCCGGGCGCGGGAGCGCCTGTCCCGCGACTCCACGCTGGCTCGCGCGCCCGGGCCCCCGCCCCCGAGGCCGGCCCCGCGGGGCGGGGAGGGGCTGGCGCGCAGGGCCCGGGCCGGGGAACGGCTCCGGGGGGAATTCCCACGGAGGGGGTCGCCGGGATCCCATTTTCACGCTTGAAAGGGTCGCCACCTTGGCTTCCGCTCATCAGTCTGGTGGTGGCTACCGACTCGCAAGTGGAGGCAGAGCTGGTGATGGAAGGGCTGGTGCGGAGAGAGTGACAGCGCCGGGGGGGAGGGCAGGGGGCGCAGAGGGAGCGCGCGCAGTTCTCTCCGCTCGGCGGAGCTCGGCCCGAGCAGCTGCCGGGGACCGGCGCACGCTCTCGCACCCGCACCTAGGGCTGGACAGAAGCACCCTCCCAAAATTCTGGGGTTCCAACACCCACCTCCCGGTCACCGTTGATGGGAAAAGGGCCCAAAGGGGCGCTTTGAGTTCACAAGGGCCACGGGTGGAGAAGAGGTATGTGTTGACTCCTGCGCCCACGGATTCGGGCTGTCTGGGGCTTGCCACCCATTAAAGAGGTGGGCGGGTATCCCAGTGCTGAGGGTGGCCTCAGGGGAGCCCACATCCTCTCAGAGCTGGTCCGAACACTACCACCACCGGGACTCCAGAGGCTTTGCCTCTGGGAGACATGTGCCATGCCTCAACACATTTAAGTTCATGTTTAAAATGAAGTGTAGTATGTGGATGAACGTTAAGCCCAAAGTTTTCTGATCTCATTTTCTGTCATCCAAGAAGAACCATATGGAAGATACCCAGAGACCTCTGTTTTCCTGGACCTGGAAGAGACGACCATCTTCCTCTTTTCCTCCTTCCTTACACCCTGGGGAGGAGAAATACAAAAGAACTAGACATAAATAATAAAGACCCACAATAGGCGGCTGTAAATATTTAATAATTGGATCACTGAGGTCTTGAACTACTACAATAGTCCTTTTTCAGCATTCTGTGTTTGTGTTCGGATTTTTTTTTTTTTTTTTTTTTTTTTTTTTTGGCTTCAGTAGTTCAACATGCAATTAACTGCCTCCACAGAGAAAGACAATGGTTTTTGGTGTCATCCTTTGTTACTGTAACTTTTTGTTTCTGGGTGGTACCTCGGGATAAATTGTTGCCTCAGGTGATCCTGTCCCCATGTTGTAAAACCAGGGGCTTTCAGTTGTGTGTGTGTTCCAGTTGTCACCCATTGTCCTTGTACCAGGCTGGAAAGTGTCTTTGAGTCCGTGATCTTTTAAAATTAAAATGTTGAATCAAGGTGGACACCCACCCATAGGCCCCACCATCTTAATATGCCCATTCTCAATCTCAGTCATTTCAAACTCACTGTGAGAGAGGTATCTAATTTCTGGTTATAATCTAGTCATGATCTGACAAGCTATTTGAATAGGGGTTAGCATCATTTGAAATTATTTTTCTGAAAAAAGAGACTGTTTTTACAAATTATCTTCAATTTTCTATAGACGGAAAAATTGAAGAGGTAAATCAATATGGATTAAAATCTTCCCGGTTTTTATCTTCATATCTCTCTTACACACACACACACACACACACACACACACACACACACACCTTTTATTTTCTCCAGCCTCTGCCACAGTGTATAATGCCCTATTGAGACGTGTAGGCGTGATGTGTAAACCGGATTAGCAGTATGAAAGAAAGACACACAATAAGCTGGAATTGTTTTACTTCCCTTTCATTTCTCATGCCTATATCTCTAATAAATTTGTTGCTCCAGAAGTAGGTCAAAGGGATCATGTTGCTCAGCTTCTTTTTCATGCAAGACCCAATGGTAGAGATCATTGAAATGAATGGTGTGCCTTCTGCCAAATGCCAAGCTTGATATAGATATAGAGAAAAACAGAGATGAGGTGGGGGATGGGGGAAATGTTCATACTCTGGCTGTTCCAAGAATACATCTTTATCCATTAGAGTAAAGCAATGTAGCTAAGAAGATATTTGGGAGTGGGGGGCGGGGTCAATACCAGGGTCAATGCTATGTTTTCTTTCAAGTTGATTGAGAGTTTTGACTATTCTCTGTGCAATTGATGACATTCTTAGCAAGAGAATACCAATAGCTTCTGGCATTGCATAAAGTCTCACTCCCTTTTCAAGCTAGTATTTAAACCAGGAGTAATGAACGGGGGTGTTTCTGAGACCTTCTCAGAGATCTTCCCTCTGCAGCCCTCCCTACCCGCAGCTCACTGTAAGCTCAAAAAATGCCAGTGCTCCTGGGTTTGTGCTGTAGACCTCTCATTTACTCCTTTGTGGAGTTGGGAGCAGCTTCCCATTAAAGGAGATCAGGGGTAATTAGCAGCATTATTTTGACAAGTTGGCTAGAACAGCTCCCATTCCTCCAGCCTGGGGAGGGGAGAGCAATAAGGGCAGGAAACTGGAGGTGGAGGGGAGGAGGGTAGGGAGGCCAGCCCAGTGGTTTTACATTTTGTGGCCTCTGGATTTCTTCCCCCCTCCTCGCTGAAACCATTTAGACTCATTTTTAACCATCTCCTTTAAGTAAATACAAAAGCTGCCAGTGCAAAAATAACAAGGCATTCTTAGGGAGCCAAGAAACTGTGGTGGATGGTGGCACACTGGCTTGAACTGAGTCAAGACTCAACTCTTCTCCCAGGTACCTGCTCTGAACTGCTCAAGAGCTGGCCCACACTCATATCCCATATCCTGGACTCCCCACCCACAGATAGATTATTACATCAAGTCCCCAGTTCCTCTCTCCAACCTTCACAAGGATACTGTAGGGTTTAGGGTCATGTTTGTAATTCTTTAGATTTCTGGTATAGAGTTTGAAACTCAGTGGACAAAATTATAACTGGCCCTTGAGCATAAATGAATAAAGGGGTGAATATAAAGTACTGGAATAATTTACCCCTTCATTTATACTCTACAGAAATTAGCTAAATTACATTGGATTTTAAAGTCTCATTTGATCTGATCCGAGAAAACAGTGGGAAGTCAATTCTCACTGTGGCTTCTCAACTCCACCAAGTCTGGCTCCCATGATTGCTTATCGTTGGACCATCCCAACACCAAGGGCAGATGTTTTATTTCAGTGTCATCTTCTCATTTGGATGATCAGATGTCATTTTTGAGATGTGTGTGGCATGGCCAGGGCTATTTGAAGCACTGGAACAGAGAACGGTGGGGATATGAGAATTCCAAGTTGAAAGAATCTGTTTTGAAAACTACAGACACCGGTGAGAAGTCTTGGGTCCTGACAGGGAGACAAAAATGACAATTTATTAATTGACATGAACTTTCCTTGAAAAGGGAGATGGAACACTTGGCTGTTGCTTCACAGAGGCTAGCAACTTCTGCTGGTTGATAAGGCCCTAAGCTCTCACTTATTTGGTAACTCTTCCAGGAGGAGCCTCCAGGCAGAAAGGCCATTAAAGGGACTGTGTTTCCAGCAGACACCTTAGCAGGCTGGCTCCTCCAATGGGCCTCATCTCAGGTCTGTGGAATCCTTGTGGTTAGTTGGAGGTTAACAAACCCGGTGTGGCGCAGCGGTCCCCCACACTGGGCATGCATATTAAAGCCGACAATGCTTACAAATGTAAATAAGGGCAGATTGATTAGGAGCAACATTATCGCTGGGAATGTGGCACTCGCATGCATCAGCAATGAGGCAAATTGGGGGCAGCCTCAGCCCTGACCACCCAAGTCGAGCAGGCTTTTACACTGGCTCCTCTTCCCTTTCTTAAAACGTTACAGAAACAAGGCCAATTAGATCCTCAAAGTAATTCATCTCTGTGTATGAAAAAAGCAGACCACAGGGGAAGCGGCGGGTGGGGGGTAGGGAGATTAAGATAGCGCTTGTTAGAGCGAGGCTGGGGATTGCGTCCTGGAACCAATGGGTAGAGTTTATAGGCAGGGACCATTGTCTGAGATGCTGAAAAGTTAACCTATCAAACAGCAGGCGAGGGGCTCAAGACGCTGAAAACCTCGGGGATCAATGTTCAAAACATTTAGGAATTAAGTCAAACTGAGGGAAATGAGCCCAAGTGGAAGAGCCTTTGCCATTGAAATGGTGCATACATAGCAGCAGCCGGTTCCAGGGGATATGCAGCTGCGTACAGAGTAATACAGAGCTATTACGTTTCCATAGCCTATCATTTCATTCTAGAATTCCAGAATCCAAGCAGCTATAGTGAAAATCCTATAAGTAAATGATTGAGAGGAGAGGAGCTAATACTGAAAGTTGAAAAAGAAACTCACGACGTGTCTATGGTCAGCAAGCCTCAAACATAAAAACAGGCTGACATATAAAACTAGGCAAAGCCACCCTCCAAGTCTTAAAAACAACTTCCAGCAGCAAGCACGAAATGGCTTGGCCTGAAGTGTCTGCAGAACAGCTCAGCAAGAGCTAACAAACCACTTTTCCTGCTTTATTCTATTTATCAAACATAATAAAGACCAGGATTTTACTCCAAGGTTAAACTAGCTACGTATCGAGCCCAGTTTTCCCGCGTTCTTGTTTATTAAAGTAGTGCCATTTCATTGCATCACGCTTGACTTTCCTAATGGATTTTAGCAGCTCTTAGCAGAGCCGCTCACAAAAATCACGTGCTTCTTAGGAGTTATGAGTTTTGAATTTCCGCGCTGGCCGGGCACTAGGGTCCTCCTCCTGATCCCGAGAACACCCCCAAATGCTTGTACACCCTTTGTCTCTCCTCTCCCGGCGCCACATACGTTTTGCCGGCTCGGAGTTCCGGGAGCAAGGCCTCCCAATAAAACCAGGAAGAAGGAAAAGCCAGAGGGAAGGTGGCGAGGCCAGCCAGGGAGGGAGGATGTGGAGGAGGAAGAGAAAGCAGGGGAAAGGGAGCTGAAAGAGCGAAGGGAAAGAGGCAGGGATCGGGAACCCCAGAGGCAGGCGGCTGCGGGGAGGGCTGCCGGACCGGACCCCTGCGGGAGCCGCGTGCACCGCCCCGGTGGCCGGCGCGCCCCGCCGCAGCCCCTAGCGGGCCCGAGCGGCGGCGCGGGGCGGCTGAATGGGCAGGCCCCGTGCGCGCAGCCATTGGCCGGCGGCTGGAGGCCGCGCGGGCATTGGGCAACGTGAGGGGGCCGGTCCGCCTTCAGGAATGTACTACGGCGCGTCCGGCACGTCCGTCTGCGCCGGCGGGGCGCGCGCCTCGCTCGGGCTCCCGGAGGCCGCGCGGAAAACTAGGAGGCCGCCCGCCGCGGGCCCAGCGCACCGACCTTCCTACCTGCTCGGCCTGGGCCGCGCGGGCGCAGCGAGTCCTGGAGCCCGGCGCGCGCATGCGGACGCACCGGGACACGCGCGCGCGCACGGGCAGCTTGGCCCTGGGTCACGTGGTCTCCCGGGCTCCGCCTTCTCCCCCGCTCCTCCCCCTTTCCCTCCATCTGGGTTTCTTTCTTTCCTTTCTTTCTTCTTTTTTTTTCAATGAACACAGACCGTGTGCATCTTAAAGCCACACTGCCCCATTTCACGGCTCCAGGCGGCTTCTCGCTACCGCGGGTCCCTCTACAGTTCAACTCCGCAAAGGAAAATAAAGAAAAAATAAATACTAAAATGAGACAATCGTGGGTTTGTGGTTCTGGTGCCTACTTCAGGGAGGAACTTAATTTGAAAACGTAAGAAAAACACATTCCACTCTTTAAAAAAAATTTTTTTTCCTCCCTGAAATAAAGAACGTAGCTGTGTAGACAGTTTAATTTCTCTCTGACCCCAGGACCCAATCCGAGAGGCCGCGCGTGTTTTTTTTCCTCAATGGAAAACGAGTCCCCGGCATGTCTTGGTGACACTAGACGCGGTTTCGGGACTAATTCTTGCTATCCGCGCACAATTTGTTTCGAATGAATCTAACATCAAAGCCTTTATTCTCCCTTACGTCACGCTACTATTAAATATAACAGGATGCATACCGACTTTTGTAAAAAAAAAAAAAAGCTTAAAACTTTTTATAAGGACGCGGTTAATATAATGTGCTCATACAAACCCAAAATAATCAGGAGGTTTTTTTTTGTTTTTTTTTTTTTCCCTCAAGGAAACATTCCATTTATCTGGGTTGTTAAAAGGATTCTGTTGTTTCTTTCACTAATGTCACATTAAAGATTCAAATTAAAACTCTTCTGCTTCCACGAGACTTTCAGTGTCTGGATTCCACGTTTCTAGAACACTGACTCCTTCAAGCCAGCACTGTGTTGCCGTGGGGTCTTTCTGGGGGGAAGGGGGGCGAGACGGATTTTTTTAAAGGGTGGCTTTTCTCAACGTTCTTACTTTCCTCTTTAACTTTCCATTTTGTTTATCTTAATGCGAGGCGTTGTTCCCTGCGAGAGCCTAAGTCTTGCCTTTAGTTATAAAAGAAAAGAGGAGGAAAAAAAAAAAAATCTGGCACACACTGGCGCACTATCCACCACCCTGTCATTATTGGTGCAGGCCTGGGAATTCAAGCCGGACCTCCCAGTATTTTCTACAGCTTGAGGCCAAGGTGCCTCTGAAAGGGTTTTCTTTGAGGAATTTCAGAAATTGTTTAAGCGCTTAAAAAAATATTACATATCCCCCCGTGTCTATCGCGAGGCAAATGCTCGTGTGTGCGCGCGCGCGTGTGTGTGCGCGCAAAAGGCGACTCACAAAAAGAAGACACTGTTGAAAAGAAAAGGAATAAGAAAGAAAGGAGGGGGGAGCATTCCTTAATGGAAGTATTGCATGCGAGAAGGTTGGCGCTCTCGGAGGCTCCCCCCGAAGCCGGGGATGCACACACTGGGGTTGCCTACCTGGGTGGTCTCTCTACTTTGGTGAGCTGTTGCTAAGCAGCTAATAATAGTCATGTTTGCTGAGTAATTTCTGCCCTCCGCGAGCCAATCGCGTCGCAGAAACCCAAGCCATCTGACAGCCCCGGGGGCGGGAGCTCCAGCCTTTTTCTCTTTCGCTCGCTCTCTCCCCCTCCACCCCCTCCCCTCCTCCTCCTCTTTCTCCAAATGGAGAGAGTTCTTTTTTTTCTTCTTCCATCTCATCTATTGAATCAAGGAGCTGCTGCGGCCGCTGCCCGCTGCACACACACAGAGCGGAGTCCCCAGGTCCCGGGAGTGAGAGAGGCGCGCTGCGCGGGGGCAGAATGGTCCAGCGGGTCGGCGTGGAGTACCAGAAAGCAAAGTCCGGGACCGAGCAGCCACCGCGAACCCAGCAGCCAAAGCCCGAGCAGCAGCTTCAGGAGCCGCCACCGCCAGCAGCAGCAGCCACGGGAGCAGCGGCAGCGGCGGCTGCCCGGGCCCGGCAGCGCTGAGACCCGCCGGGCACCCTCCGACCCCTCGGCGGCGGCGGCTCTGCGCTTGCCCTCCGCGGCTGCTCGGGCGACTCGCGAGGCGCCGAGGGAGCCAGCGCGGCCGGCGGGAGCGGCAGGGATTTACTGGCGCTTTCTGCACTGAAGGGGTCGCGGCGCCGGGCGGGGGGCGGGTAGGGGGAGTCGGGGACCGCGAAGAGCGCCGTGGAAGCGCCCGAAGGACAGGCTCGCTCCGCGCGCCGGCTCTCGCCCTCCCGCGAACTGGATGTGGGCAGCGGCGGCCGCAGAGACCTCGGGACCCCCGCGCAATGTGGCAATGGAAGGCGCAGGGTCTGACTCCCCGGCAGCGGCCGCGGCCGCAGCGCCAGCAGCGCCCGCCGTGTGAGCAGAAGCAGCGGCAGCAGCAGCAGCAGGTCTGTCAGCCGGAGCCGAAGCCCGAGCAGCCGGCGGCCAGCAGCGTCCTCGCGAGCCGAGCGCCCAAGTGCGCCGGGACTCCGCAGCGGCGGCAGCAGCAGCGCGCCGGGCCGCCCGGGAAGCCTCGGTCCCCGTGGCGGCGGCGGCAACGGCAACATGGCCTCGGCTGGTAACACCGCCGAGCCCCAGGACGGCGGCGGCGGCTGCAGCGGGGCCCTGGGCCGGACGGCCGGCGGCGGGAGGCGCAGACGGACCGGGGGGCTGCGCCGCGCGGCCGCGTCGGACCGGGACTATCTGCACCGGCCCAGCTACTGCGACGCCGCCTTCGCTCTGGAGCAGATTTCCAAGGTGCATTTCAGACTCTTTCCTCTCTTCTCCTCCCACTCTTTCCTCCCTCCTCTTCCTCTTTGGGATCGCCCCGCCACTCACACACTCTCACACTCTCTCTCTCTCTCTCTCTCTCTCTCTCTCACACACACACACACACACACACACACACACACACACTCACACATACACACACCCCTCCAGGAAAAGCAGCAGACAAGTGGGGATTGAAAAATTCAAACCCTCCCTCCGGTCCTGGGAGGAAAGGGCTGTCTGAGGTCCGCAGGGGGTGGAGGTGTGTGTGTGTGTGTGTGTGTGTGTGTGTGTGTGTGTGTACGCACGCCCTCCCTGGCGTGCCTTTTCCGGAGCATTGGAAAGCTGTCCAGTGGCCCACCTCGAGGGCGCCCGCGGCACTGCCCTGCCCCGTGCCCCTTGCCCAGGAGCTCCCTCCTGCACCCCTGCCCCTATTTGCAGCCCAAAACCCTGTAACGCTGCCACATTTCTTAACATCTTGGAGGGGGAGGCGGAGTAGAGAGAGGCGGAGAGAGGAAGGGGGGAGGGAGCCGAAATAAAGGTGGTTTCCTTTTTTGGCAGCCGGTTTTACTTTTGTTGAGCATGAAATCTCTGCTCCCTTAAAAATTATCCTCGGAAGAGGACATCCCCCCTCTTCTTTCCCATTTTTTGAGCCGCTTCTCCTCAGAACCTGACGGGGAGAGGGAAAGTTGTAAACAAATTGCCACCTTAAATCCGCGGTGTGGGTCTGCAAAGCGGTCGGGTTCATTGTGTTTACGAGGCTCGCTGAAATGTGTGGAATCCGGGGAAGGCGAGCACCCAGACGGGGGCCCGCCGGGGCCGCGGCCAGCACCGGGGCAGCGCCGCCGCCGGGAGCAGCCTGTGCCCAGCCAGGACCCCCGCCTGCGCCGGCCTGGGCCCTTGCCCCGTGCACTCGGCTGTTTTTTAACGTTTACCCCGAAGGGAAGGGAGTGGAGGGAAAGATCCATGTGGCTGCCCTCTTCCGATCACAAATATTGTCGTAAGTTGCAGATGGCTGCCCCACTTCCTAATTCGGCTCACACGGCGTCTTCCAAAGCTGTGGAAGCGGTGGGAGTGAGCGCCCGCGGCCGCGCTCACCACGTGGATGCCCACTTAATACCACTCCAGACGGGGGTCCAGATGGGGGGACTCGCAATATATTGTTCCGAAAGAGCGTTCGGTCCCTGCACGGGTCCTCACCCGGGCACCCCGAGGGGTGATGGGTGGTGCAGGATTTATGGGAAAGGGGGACGTGTTGTGCTGGTTAAGTGCTGGGCTCAGTCGCTGGGATTACGCAGCCCCTCCCCGTGTCGGGGGTGAATATCTATCGCCTGTGTCGAGTGGTTCGTCTCGTTGCTTTGGCCTGCCGTTCTGTGTCGCCGTCCCTATCCCCAGCGCCCCAAGTCACACTCCAGGAAGCTGTGCAGGCCACGCGTGGGGGCGCCCCTGCAGTCCCCAAGGTGCATCTCTCACACTGCAGCCTGACTTTGATTTATGAACCCCCCCCCCCCCCCAAATACACACGCCTCTCGCGCTGCCTCGAGCCTGGGTTCCAGCCCAGAGGGAGAGTCCCTGCGCTGCGGCTACCCGGGCCCCCCACTGCTGTCCGGGGATCCCGGGACGGGTGCGCGCGAGCGGGCGTGGGCGCGCGGACCGCGACTCCCCCGGCGTTCACTCCTCCCTTCTGCTTCATCCCCAGGGGAAGGCTACTGGCCGGAAAGCGCCGCTGTGGCTGAGAGCGAAGTTTCAGAGACTCTTATTTAAACTGGGTTGTTACATTCAAAAAAACTGCGGCAAGTTCTTGGTTGTGGGCCTCCTCATATTCGGGGCCTTCGCAGTGGGATTAAAGGCAGCTAATCTCGAGACCAACGTGGAGGAGCTGTGGGTGGAAGGTAAGCGACCAGCGCCCGGCGCTGCGCCCGCCCGTCCCTCCCCGGGCCCAGTCCCTTCCCTCCCTTCCCACTGATGAAGATATTTGCCAGCACACACCTAGAGCCTCGCTGTGGCCGGCGAAACCCCCTGCCCGCACCAGGGGGAATTGTTTATTGTTTGGGCGCCTGGCCGGGAGCCAGGCCCGCCCGACAAAGGCCGCGCTGTAATCTACTCGGGGCGCTGCGCTTTGCTAGGTGTTGTGGGAGAGAGTGGCGAGGGCGGGCCGGCGGGGGCGCGGGCCCCTCCGCGGGGCGGACCACTCGGCACGGCCGGGGGTCCTGGGCTCGCCACCGCCGCCGCCCGCCGGGGCCTCGCCCCGAGACGCGGCCCGGGGAAGGCCTCCGCGGCCCCGGCTCCCCCGCTCGGCTTCCTTCCCTCCCCCGCCCCCACCCACCGCGTCCAAAGAGAAAGGCGCGGGGGTGGAGAGAGAGGCCACCCCTCCGGCTGCTGGGAGTGTGCGCGCCCCCGGCGGCCGCGGCCGCCGCGCTGGGGAGGGCGGGGGGCGGGCGCAGCGCGGGCCTGCGGAGGCGGCGGCGTGTGTGGTCCTGTTTTTGGACAGCTTTCAACTCTGGGGGAAAAAAACATTTGTCTCAAGGTACAAAAAAAAAGGGGGGTGGGGGGGAAGGAGCTGAAAAAAATAGTAAAGCACAGACTGGAACGCATGTTTGCAAAGTAGATTAATGTTTCCTCGCGGGTGGGGGCTTTTTAAATGGAATTATTCTGCGCGAAGGCTGCTTTTTGCAGGCAGAAAAAAGAAATGTGTTTTAAGAACGCTGGCTGGAAGGGAGGGTCCCGGGAGCTCTCCCAGGGGTTCTGCCAGGCTTTTGTGCATGCATGTTCCTCAATTTGAGGTTCTTGACGCCGGCCTTAGAAAAGGAATTGTAAATTTAAAATCCATACCCCCCCAACCCCAGGCGGAAATGGTTACATTCTTTTGGTGGTAGGGAGTTTCTTTTTCTTTGTAAATTTTTTTTCCCTTATTTTTCTTTTCTTTCTTTCTTTTTCTCTTTTCTTTTTATTTATTTTTTTCCTCTCTTTTCATGTTGGTTCTCAATTATCTTTTTGAAAAGAAAAGAATCATACTGCCTGGAAACATTTTAACCCCTTAAACATTGCTCGGGCTCTCTCTTCCAAGTGGGTAGGAGTGGAGGATTGAAGTAGTTGCGCAGATACTTCAGAACAAAAATACCTGGGGCACGACTAGTCAAAGTCAAGATTTGGAAGAGAAGAGTTACTATGCATAAATTGCTTCAGTGATCCCTTTCTGGATAGTGTTGGAGACTAATTTCAGAGAATATTTTAGTCTTGCGACTTTCTGCAAGCCTATGGTGGCGTATTTAGTTAAGAACTGACAATTAATAATTCAAATAATTAAGATCAGAAAACATTCCTGCCTTAAGTAGCTTGGTCATTAATACAAGTGTACTTTGGATTGAATCCATTAGGTCGTTTCCCTCAGTTTGGTGCTTGTCATAGGTAGATGAAAGAATGGTTTCAGTGAGCACTTATTATGTCCCTAGCAAGGAGTTTATTGAGTGTACTTGCACTGAGTTTGGGTTCATAGATGAAATGGGTCTTAATAGTTAAGTGGAGATAAGAAGCTCCTATGGAGGTGAGGAAGGGTACCTGGATAGAGAGGGGAAGGAGGGGGTTCTAGCACGGAGCACACCACCCTCAGCAGGGGCCTGGAAGAAGGACCTAGTGTTGGCTCTATCAGCGTCAGGAGGACTTGGGTACCCACCCTGAGTATAGTAGAGCATCCAGCACAGTGACTCCTGAGGTGGGGCTGTAATGGGGAAGGCCTGTGATTGGCTGGCCTCAGAGAGCTGTCATAGGCTCATGCCTGTGTTTATTTTGCACCTTTTGGACTAACCTACTTGTTGCCAGTTGACCACGATGACGAAAATTGGTTTTGTGTTGTTTAAGCGATTGTTTTCAACAGGCCTTTAATAAATTATGTGATTATGTGAAATTATGTGATTTTCTTAACAGTATTATTTGTAGAGAGAACTGTTTCTTGGTCATCCAGCTCACTTCAAGGCCAACTGGTGTAGTAGGTAGCCACTAGAGACACAGTCTGCTTTTTTTCCTTTTTGTTTTGTTTGTTGTGTGGGGCCTTGGGCATGCAAGGCAATTGCTCTACATTGAGCTTTAGCCCCAGCCTCTGAGCACTTATCCTCCCCCGGCCCCTGCATTGATAACTTCAGCATGGCTCCTTGGTTCTTGGGCCAAATATTTGATACTCATTTATTGAGCAACTGCCACATTCTGGGAATTCATTGTATGTTTCCCATGCCTTACAGTTGAATAAAGTAGCTATTATTTATCTCCTTAGCTATTATTTATCATGCGATAGTGTATATGTTTTATTTCTAACAGTTATTGCCCTATCTTAAAAGTGAAAAACTATGGTTTACCTACATGTTTCTGTCCACTTGACCTACTAATGACTGAAGTCACTTAATCCCTTACTGCCTTGGCCTTGATCTGTCATCCATCCGTCCATCCATTCATGCATGTGTGCATTCCATGCTAGATTCTGCCCCTGTAGAAGAAGCAAGTTTCATAAATGCAGGTGAACTCAGCCAGAGAGACTGCCACGCTGGTCCACAGGGTTCATTTCTATTGAAAGTAGATGTGACTGTAGAAGATCTTGTGATCAAATGAGCTGGGGGTCATGTCAGCACTTGGTAGAATAGTTTGAACATTTGCTCTCAGGAGTGAGAATTTCCTGCTGCCCTAGATGTCAGTGGAGGTCAGTGAATTAAATTAAGTGCCATCCCCAAATTTGGGTCCACTTGGGTCTCAGTCTTTTGGATAAACTTTATCAATATCAGCAAAGATGTCTTTACACGGTGCTTTCTTAGTTAAAACAGGAAGGGTTCTGGGCATGAGATTTTTCATGAACTAGGTATTTGCTCCACATATAAACCAAATGAATATTTGGTTGTGTATTTCCCTGGTTAAAAAGCAACCAAAGAGAAGAAAGGGTAAGATTTAAAGGGAAGAGGGATACTGAGGGACAGTTTGGAAAAAAATGATTACTTTTCTTGTGATCAAAGAAATGGCACACACATGACATCCAATTGTCTTTGTGTATATGTGTGTGTGTGCACATGGGCTCAATGCTGCGTTCTCATGTCTGCCCAAATCTATTTTTAAAACAGCCGAGTTCAGGGACCCACTTGATAGCCATGTCTTTGATTTGAGTTTTTATGCTTTAACATGCTGGGGAAGATAAGGATAGTTTGAGTGCATTAGCCACAATGTGCAAACCAATATATACCACACATATGCACACACACATGCATGGGTGATAAGAACTTTCAGGTTCTGTTAAGATATTCATGTAATGATTGCCTTTTAAGAAACTGTCAGTTATATGTCAGGTGCCAGCTTGGGTCTTGGGGTTATATTATTTGCAAGTCATTCATGTCAAAGCCAGCTCACCTGTGAGTGGAATAATGGTAAGTAGAATTGGTGCAAGGATGTAGTGGACATCTGCCCTTAAAAAAACACACGACAATGGCAGCAAGGTGGGAAAGAGATGAACTGATATTTAAAACTAGGAACACTCTGCACATGTTTGCTGTGCCTTCTGTGCACCAGGCCCTACCCATTGCAGAGGAAGCTCGGTGAAAAGCCACAGACCCTGCCTCAGGACCTCCACCCAGCAGGCCCACAGACTCATCCTGGCAGTTGATCTGCAGAGCTGTGTTGCCATGATGGCAGAGCAGCCAGGGACGCCTTCTCGCCTTCTCAGATGACCCTAGGGAGGAAGTAGGGGACTGGAGGGTGGGGTGGGGTGAGTGGGGGATATCCCTACAGAGGGAACATCAGGGACAGCCCTCAGAGGATAGGGGTGTGGCCTCCACACCTCAGGCCCTTTGCTGGGGTCCCTGAGGTGGAGGTGGGAGCTTGGAGGGCTTGGAAGGTCTGCAGGGCCCTTCCACAGGAGGTGTGGCTGGGAGCTGCAGCTCTGCCTGCTGGCCGTGGTGGCTTGTCCCTTGGTGTGTGCCAGCATATTTGGCCTCTGGTGTCTTCCCTGGACACAGATGGCAGCGGGTGTATTTCCATCTTGCCCTTTTCTCTGCTGGCATTTCCTTTTGTTTAGCGGTTTTATCCTCCTAGTCCCCCTTAATATCTATTTCCCTTCATGTCGACCCCCCCACACCAGCCTCCCTCTCTCTGTGTCTGTGGTTGAGAATCTCTGGTGACAGAATGAACATTCATTTATCTCTTGGAGCTTTGAGTTCTTTCCGAAAGCTTGCCCAGCCCCAGCCTCCTTGTCTGCAGAGGGTACCCACTTGATGCGTATCCATATTGCCATGGTGTTTGCTGTTAGTGGCTCGAGGCCAGCATTGAGGGAGGGTGAGTTTAAATGTTGTTTAAAAAAGAAAAATAGGTTTTTTTGAACTGGAGATTAAACCCAGGGCCTTGGAAATTCGAGGCAAACGCTTTGCTACTGAGCTCCATCCCAGCCTCTTAGGAGATTATTTTCAATGAAAAAATACATGCCCATGTCTGTAGGTGCTCCCAAGTTTGTACCTCGATGGCGCTGTGCCTCTGTGCTCTTGAACTCAAGTTGGGTGCTTGGCTATGGAAGACCCTTAAGATCCTTCTCCCTTCCCTGCTGTGAGGGGCTGTCCTTGCCTATAGGATGGTCCGCAGTATCCCTGGCCTCCACCCTCTGGATGCCAGTAGCACCCTCCTGCCATATCAAGTAAAATGTTTCCCTTGGTTGCCAGAAATCCTGGGGAAGTGGGGGAGGGGTGTACAGAATCACCCCAATTGAGAAGCAGTGGTTTAGATGAGAAGTCATTCCAAGTAAAAGATCCATGTTGTGCAAGTGGAAAACGGGGTAGCCCGAGGGCTGCAACTGTGTCGTGGTAAAGGCAAGGGCTTGTGATCTGGAGAAACCCTCCACGCCATCCCTCCTCTTACCTTGATGACTCCTGCCAGGTCATACTACTGTACTACGAATTTAAGTTTTTAATTTTTCTTTACTTAGAATGACATTCTGTCTAAAATTTTTAACTGCTATGAGGAGAGGAAAAAAGGCCATGGGAAAAAGAACACTTCGTCCTTGAGCGCTTGGTGTGGGGTGTGTGGCCACTTTTGGGTGAAGACCTTGTTGCACTTAGTCCCAGCAGGCTGGAGGCCTTTAGCACGAAGGGGACTTCCTAGAAAGCGTTCATAGAGCTTCCCCAAGCGGGAGCCGTGGTTAGCTCTGGTCTCTTTCTTGCACCCTGGCAGTGCCTTCTGGAGCAGGACCAAGGCAGGCGAGGGACTGATAGCAGAGAGGGACTCCACCAGAGGGGCAGAAGGGCCCTGTCACTGCCGCCCTTCCATGGTTACCCCCCATTTCTGCTCAGTGGACTGTCTGTCTGAGGACATTTCACAGGCACAGAAAGACAATGAAATGCAGCTTTCTTGTGTTCCCTGGACCCCTGCACATTATTATTTTTTTAATGAAGACTATTTAGATAGGTGTTTATTAGATTCAAGCAGCAGCTGCACACCAGAGGTAGAAGCAGGTGTGCTATTCCTTTCATATTTGGAGTCGGAGCTTGAAAACCCAAAATCATTAACTTTAAAAATATCAAATAGCAGATGCATAACCTGAGCCTGAGGTACCTCCCACCCGGGTGGCTGACCAGCCCCTGGGAAGCCCCTCTATCTCCCTGCTACCTGCGTTGACCCTCCCGGAAGTCGAGAGGCCAGGTTGGGCCGCAGGGTGTCTCAGATACACATAATGCCGCTTGGAAGTTCCAGCAGATGACAGTTTGCAGATGTACGAGCCGCCGGCCGCGTATGGAGATCTGCGCTGCAGCTGAGGCCGGATTACTGCCGGCTGGCCGGCCTGAGCTGTCTGGTCTGCCCAGGGCCTGTTTATGTTTCATTTGGATTTCTCCCTCAAAGCTGACCTGCCCGTGACCCCCAGAGCCCTGTCCACTCGGGGCGAGCTGGGACTGGTCTGTCCTTGCTGTGCTTCTCATGTTGGGGTTAGGGGGCCACAGTGCTGCAGGGAAAGGGTCTGCTGATGGGGCTGCCCCCCACGTGGCCCATGCCCGCCATGGGCTCAGGTGAGCCCTAAAGAGTGTGCCCATTGGCTCAGGGCATGTGTTCAGCTCTACAAGTTTTGCTGGCTTTTAACACAAATATGGGGAGATTTTATAGTTATTTTAAAGGGAGTCAGATTTAACAGAAGCCATTTTGCAGGACAGTATTTGGGCACTATTTTGATACTCTGGGGGGAGTTAGGACATCCCTAAGGATCAGGACACCTGTGTGCTTTTGTGTCTGTGCCCCTCATCGGCTCCCCAGACCTCTTCTGGTTCCTTCCTTCTTCCTGTTCTTGCTCCCACCCTTACTTCTACCTACCCCTCCACTCCTAAACTGCCCAGGCGTTTCCTCGTGAGAGGATTCTGGACTTACCAGTGTGGAATCTGAAATGGTCTTATGTCTGGTGAGTCACAAACTGACAGGAGGGAATTAGAAAATTTATTTTCTGAAACCGGCTATAGTAGACACTTGATGGAGAACCGCCCTTGCATCCTTGGGTTTCTTACGTTGGTTTGAGTTGGTTCCAGGACCAGCCCAGTGAGTTGGTTCTTTGATGGGTTCCTGTCAGCAGATGTGTGTCTCCTACTGAATGTGCTTGACAGCTTTGTGGACTTTGGAGGTCACTTTAGAAACCATTAAGTTCTTTCAGTGTATACCAAACCACCAGAGGGCATGAGAAATATGTCTTGGTGGCCTGTCCTTACTGTGGCACATGAAACGGGAGAGTGGGTCCCGTGGTGTCCTGAGCTGCTAAGTAGAACAGACCCTGACATCCCTCCCAGGCGCCCTCCTTCAGTCTTTCGCTGGATGGTTCCCCTACCAAAGCCAGTAGGAATATGGAGTTGGATAGAGATCGAAGAAGATGGATATCCTTATCCAGATTTTGGCTGACTCTGAAGCCTTGAATGTTCAGTCCTCGTGAGAGGTCTTGGTTGACATTCCAGAGAGCAAAGGCTTTGCTTGGGGGGGGGGGGGGGGGGGGACTTTGCCTGCTCAGAAGGAGGAAGCTCCTTGGAATCTTCCAGTGGGAACATTCTTTAAAGACACAGAATCAAAGTATAACTCTCCCATACCTTGTTCTTTGCCGCCAGTCTCTGACTTTGCGTGCTTTATGATAATACTTCATAATTTTTAAATTTCTTTTTCTCCCTTTAGTTGGATTTAGGATGCTCCTACCCCTTTACACTGCATTGCCTGATTTTGCCTACATATGTACCCTTTAACTAGGTTTGACAGATATGATTAGCCTTCCAAATCAATAGAATGCTGTCATTGAGAAACTGCTTAACTCATAGGGAAGTCTTCAGGAATTTTACATGTAAAGAGTTGCATCCTCAACCCCTTCAGGAGAGAGATGGCTATTGTGTTTTATTTGGGGTTTGGAGCATAGTTAGAAAATACAGTTGTCATGTGTTCAGGAAACTTTCTGTGGTGGGCAGTCAGGTAGCTGCTAATGAATAACAAGGTTGTTGTGGAGAGATTTACAGTGTGGAGGCAGGACTTTATTTCTGATCCAGAAACCCAGGTGCCAGTTGGCCCGAATAGTCCACACTGCATGTGGGTCCCATAACACCACTGGCCATGAAAGGCAGGCCAGAGAGAAGCAAGTCCCCATATCACAGCACAAGCTTTGTTTATTATTATTAGAATAAACGAAAAGAAGGAGTAGATTTACTCAGTTCAGCAACAGAGATAGTTTGCAGTTATTGATATAAACCTAGAACAGTGAGCAGAAGGAACTGGAAATGGGCTTTGTTAAGTCAATGTGCATGATTATTTTTTTTTTTTTTTTTCTTCTTAAATCATTGCTTAAGGGCTTCTGGCCCCTAGCTCAGGAATCTTGCCCAAAAATGCCAGATGTATTACACAGCGAGTACTGCAATGTAAACACTGCTCCGTGCCATGAGGCAGGGTGGTCCATCTCCTATTTAAGGAGAGTGAGAGATTGAGAGGGGAGGAGCAGGGTGGGCCCTCGCTGTGCAGGGAGCCGGCGCAGTAGTGGTCCTGGTGCTTTGGGCTGCACGGTCAAGATTTGGAACTACAAAACCCAGATAAATTAACACTGTGGAATGAATGGCAAAAAACAGTCAGTGGGACTGGGATGCCAAAGAGGGCAAGATGTGGCTTGGATAACGTTGCCTCATTAGGTAGATAAATTTATAAAATGTGGGAGGGGCTAGGGATGTAGTTGAGCGGTAGAGCGCTTGCCTAGCTTCGGTGAGGCCCTGGGTTCGAGCCCCCCAACACACACTGAGCAGAACGGGGGTGGGGAGAAAGGTGGTCCTACTGGCAGCGCCCTCAAGCTCTCCGAGCTCTCTCCTTGGAGTGGGGAGGGGCAGTCCTCCTACAGCATTAGCCTTGCGTTCCTGTGAGCCTCATCTTTGTCATCTGCTCCCCATTCCATTGAAAGGTGAGGGAAGCCAAGCCAGGAGAGGCCCCACTTCCTGCAGGACCCCCTACATGTGGGGGGAAACCCGTGGGTGGCTTCACCTGTGTGCGAAGCCAAGAGTCATCACAAGGCTGCTCTGGTGTTATGTCGCGCTGGTGGGGGAGCCCACGACAGGGTGCAAAAATCAATGGCCTTCCATTTGTTCCTGCTTTCTGGATTTAAGTGAGGATTCTGCTAAAGGCGATCATTTGAAGATGAGACTGCAAGCGGGCACCTGGGGCCACTCTCGGGTCAGATGTGTCACAGGGCCACTGGTAGGGAAAGGGGATGGGAATGCCTGGGCATCATCTGTGCAACCACACGGCCTCACACTGCCCAAACTCAGGGGCTTTGTAAACTAATATGAACATATTTTGTGAGTTAGGAAGAAATCAGAATTCATTTTGAATTTAAGGCATTATTAAAATAACTGCACTAATATTGTCCTGATTCAAGAAATTAATTCAGTAGAGTGATCCGGGAAAACTGTTTTTTCCCTTTTTTGAATTCTCCCATCTCCCCCAACCCCTGCTCCCTGATTTCCTTTGCTCCTTTAGTGGGAAACCAGAAACCTTCACAAAATAAGACTTACACATCACACACAGCCCCTTTTCAAATAGAGGCTTTCTAAGCAACAAAATAACAAAGAATTTTTCCTAGCTGCCTAAGAAATTATTTCTTTCCTTTTAGCTGATTGCCCCCCCCCCAGAAGTACACACACTGTTGTAATGAGTAAAAATTGATAAATATGATACCATTGTTTGAGTCTATGCATGATGGGGGGGAATTGTACATGTTTAATACTTTGCTTAATTGCAAACAAAGTTTGCAATTTAAGAGAATTGGGATTAGGGCTAAATATCTATTAACTGCTCTTTCTAGAGATTTGGGGAATAGGATGACCCTTTTTTTTTTTTTTTTTTTCTTTTTCTTTCTTTCTTTCTTTCTTTCTTTTTTTTTTTTTTTTTTTTTTAAATAGGCTACAGTTTCACATGGCTCCCAAAAGAAATCCCTCTCCCTTTTTGTTTCCCACACCAATTGATTTATCATTTTGCTTGCAAGCAGATCCAGAATGTTAGGGCAAGAACACACTCACTTTTTTCTCGTAACTTTTTTGTTGCGGACCGAAACCAGTTGACTTGAATAAATTTTTCTGAGGCCTGAATGTAGCCAGCAACGTGGAAAAATCTTGCCATTCAGGGCCATCTGAATGTACATTTCAGCCACACAGTAAGCTGCATTGGTACGCACTGGACTGCTAAATACAACCATTTTTCGCAGCAGCGAGTTAGACAGGTGATTAGCATAATTAGCACCGAGTAGCTATACATATGGTAATGCTGAGTGTGTAAATGCCAGCTGCGGTGTAAAATTTATGTCAGGGGTCGCCAGGGCTGTGCGAAAGTATTGTGTTCCAGCTGCAGGTCAGGGCCGCCAGAGCTTACCTCCCTTTCTCTTGTGGGTGAATAGTCCAAACAGAAGAGTAGGACAGAAATATAACAGATACGGCTTTGATGGGACAGCCGGTTCTGTGCACCAGGGGCTGCTCTGTAACACACACACTAGCACACACTTGCAGAAATCCCATGACTTTCTCTGCAAATCGTGTTCACTTCGTGCAGGGTCCAGACAAGCGGGGGCTGGAGACGGGCCATTCGGGTCGGTAAATGGGCCAAGTGATCCCCTTGGAGGAAAAATTGCAGCCGCTGGAGTTTTACAGGAGTAGAAGATCAGTTCTGGTTTCCTCCTCGCCCTCTGACCCCCCACACCATTCCCTCCCCGGCTTTCCTCCTGGTTGGTGCTGCTTTCCTTCACATTGGCCGGTGGGGAGGGCTGCTGGATGGGTTAGTGATGAAATTTTGTTTTAGAAAAAAGGAACCATTTCATCTCGATGGTGTGAACCTTGGAATAAAATATGAGGTCTCCTTGGTGGGACTCTTCCTAAACTGCTTGACTGGTTTTGAAAAAGGGCTAGTTTTTCTGTGGACCTCCCCCTCCCCCATGGGCAGCTGTACTTCCTCCCCTTTCCATGTACCCACTACATTCTTCATAGATTAAAAAAAAAAAAAAAAATCACTGAAAGGACAATCCTGAATGGCTCACACACTTTGAAATGCCCAGTGGGGGAATTTATTGCTATGATGAGTTGATACATTTTACACTGAAGCATTTTTCCACGCCCCCGCTTTTTTTTTTTTTTCTTTTTTCTTTCTTTTTTTTTTTTTTTTTTTTTTTTTTTTTTTTTTTTTGGTGGCGGTAAGCAGTGGTGGTGTTGACAGAATATAGTTCACACCATGCTGACCCTGTGATGAAACTTCCTCACGGCACCAGGGGGTCCTTATGTACTGGCCCCTAATCCAGCTAATCCTGATGGCAACAAAATCATGAAAGTGGCCCCCAGTGACGCGGGACTCCCTGCACAGATGCAGAGGAAGGAACAGCACTGGAGATAAATCAGGCCAGCGTGGGGCTCGGGCAAGGCCAGGAGGCTGCCTGCAAAGGTGGGATCCGCATTGTCTCCTCCCCATGCCTGCGCAACTAGGAGGCCAGCAAAGAGGCCCAGGCTGGAGGACGGCAGGAAGACTGTTCAGAGCTGAGCGGTGATGTGGGCCCCACAGAAGCTCGGAGGAGGGAGCCCGCGTTAATGCGATGCAGCAGCGGAGCAGGCACTCGATTCTGTTGTACTTGGGTTGCTTTCTGTTTTTATGATTTTTTTTTTTTTTTTTTTTTTTTTTTTTTTTAATGAAGACTCCAGGCCTTCGCTAAGAACTTAGAACTTGATCAAAAGATGTTGGCTCGTTTCCTGGTCCCGATGCCCGGTGGCCCGAGCGCGGCACCTCCCCGCAGGTCATACTTCCTGCAGACCGATGGGCTTGGCCCATAGCATTTCCGCATGCTGGTGTGGTCACGGGAGACCAGAGACGGCTCACAGCTTGGGAAGGGTGCTATGGGGGCATAGAGGGCACTTCCGGCTACATCCTGCAGGAAGTCAGGAGCAGGCTTCTGCTGTCCTTCCGGACAGATGCAGGGTCTGCTCTGGAGTTGGTGGCCCTGGGAGCTGCGACAGGCAGCAGGTCTAGCGCGGGCAGAGTGCTGTACTGACCTGATTGCGTCCGACAGGGCGAGCGGGTTGGTCTTAGGGAAAGCCATTCAGAGGGAGCAGCCCAGGCGAAGCTGGTGACAGATGGCACCGCAAGCTGCCGGCCTGTGGGCTGGGGGCAGTGCTCTCCACAAAGCGTGCGCGCCGGAACCCTGCATGCGGCTGCGCGCCACCTGCGCTCCGCCCTCCGCGCTGTCTGGAGAGGTCCCTGGGCACAAGAGTGGCAGTGTCCTGCGCTGTCTCTTCGCAAGGCAAATACTCTGGGCTGTGCGATTCCAGCATTTTCCCATGGCAACACCCAAGGGCAGACTCTCACCAGGAGGAAAACCGCCCAGAACCTTTGGGCACAGTTGGCTCCTCCTCCGAGTGAGGCAAGAGGAGGGGCAGCGCGGCTGGACGCAGCCCGGGTGTGCCGCCCGTGGCAGATACTGCACCTTCGCTTTTTAGTTTGGAAGATGAGCCGTTGCCCATCATTTTGCTGTTACCCGCTTTTAGAGGTTTATACCATCGCACCCTCACAGTAACCGACCCCTGAAAGAAGGACCTGATGCCCCAGCGTGGGGTGGGGCGGTCTAGAGGCTGGCTGTTAGATAACTCTCGGAATTAATCAAATGCAAATGCTGCTCTTGCATACACACAGGCCCATTTTCCTAATTGGACTCTGAGTGGGCACTTTTCAGGCTGAAAGGGTCATTTGTTTTGACTGATTGACTTTTTTGAGGCTTTGGGGGGAATTAATATCTTGTACAGATGACTGCCTGTTCCCAGGACGGAGACCATTCATTCGTCTATTCATGCAGCACTTTGAGTGTGTGCCATGCCCCTGGTATGCCTGTGTTCTCTGCACGTACAGAGGTGAGGGGACAGAAGTACCTCCCTTAAGGGACTTGGAATTTCATGGGGTTTAAAAAAAAAAAAAAAAAAAAAAAAAAGCCAACTGGTCCCTCTGGTCATCTTTATGTGTATCACAAGAAGATTGTGCTAAAAGGGTTTTTTTTTTGTGTTTGGGGGTTTTTTTGTTTGTTTGTTTTGTTTGTTTTTTGTGAACAGGACAGACACGCCTTCAGCTCTGTGTGAAAGGCCGGGGTACAGCAGGCAGAACTGTGTCTACAGTGCATTGCAGTTGTACTGTCCAGAGGTGTGGGCCTTTTAGCCAGATGGTGTCCCCACCTGTGCTGGCTGTTCTTCGCTTTGCAAAACTATGCTTGGTTGGTTACGTTACTGAGGCTCAACCATTTGGGGACTCAAAAGGCAGCCCTGGACACCTTGGGTTGGTTTGGGGAGGAGAGAATAAGCAGAGCTTGATCAAGGAGCTCTTTGCAGAAATGGTGCCCTGTACCTGCCTCTTTCAAATTATTGGTGTGAACCTTGAGCTTTGGGAGGACACTTTGCAGAATTTACAGGGGAAGACTATTTGTATGTAGCCCTCATGTCTCAAAAATCTCTGAGGCAGCATCATTGTCTCGTAAATAAAAATGCCTATTTTTTTATGCATTCTTATGCGTTCTGAAAGTTCTAGGTGTGAGCTTAACATGGTCTGACATGAGAATCTCAGTTCTTTTAGACCAGCTCCTCTGCTGGACTTGGGTTCTCAGATGGTGGCTCAGAAGCCTTGAGGCAGGGCCGTTTGACTTGGGATCAAAGTATCATCAGTGCTGCCTCTTACTAGCCAGGGGACCTTGGGCAAGTCACCCAACTCCTCTGTAAAGTAAGAGCAAGGATAAATGTTCGTCCCCAGGCAAGGACCTGGGCAGCTTCACTGCCAGTGTAGTGAAGGTACACTCACATCATCCTCTGAAGTGGTTTTGGCATTTCTGTCCCCATGTTGCAGAGAACGTTACTGAGGCTCAACCATTTGGGGACTCAAAAGGCAGCCCTGGAAACCAGTGCGCTCTAATCCCCATCCTCTCTGCCTGCCCAGAGCCCCGCCCCCCTCTTGACTTCTAAGTAAATAAGTGAGTTAAGGGGCTTGGCAAATGGAAAACACGAACCAGTATAAAATGTTATTTTGTGTCTTGTTCAAAGAAGCTGGTTGTTATTTTGTTAGAATTGTTGCTTGCAGGATGAAGAGAGGGGACTAAAGGTTGTGGTGGAGATGCATTTTGTTTTTGCACTGAGCTTGTTTTTAATTCAGATCTTGCTTTAAATTCACCTTTCTCCTGTCTTTCCTTTTCTTTTTTCACATAGAAGCCTTTAACTGTATATGTTCCTTGAAGAAAATTTTTAAAATAGAGATAACCCCTCCCCCCCAAAAGGAAAACGGGTGTAAATAACCCATACAACACCTGCCACCCTGCCACCAGGGCTACGAACGTGGTTCTCCAGCCCACAAATCCAACAATACTGGATTTTATGGTCTGTTCTGTCCTATGGTTATTTTCCTCTGTAGTATTTCATGAACATTTTAGATTATTTTTACAATATATAAGGACTTTGACCTTGCAAATGGAAAAGAAAAAGGAGAAAATCATTTTCTCCCAGGCCACGAGTATAATTTCAGTATCTGGAATTATACTCCACACTGTGGAGTATAATTCCACACTGTGGGTGACTAAAGGAGGACAGCGCTGGGCTGTCATTCAGCCACGATTCAGGACAGGCTTTTGCTAGGACTGCTTGCAGAAGTCAGGCAGGTCCGTGAAGTTGCTTTGTCTAGAGGAGTTTGTGTTTCTCGTAGCTTGTTCCACAGCACCTTGGGTGAATACTGACGTAAGACCCTATGAATGTCGTGCAGTTCATGACACAGGTACACCCGAGAAGGAGCTAAGTCTCCCCGCGCAGCCGTGAGCGATGTAATCATGGCCCCACCAAGCTCCAGGCACACACGCTCCTTTCTCTCCTCGCAGTAAGCCAAACCTGAGGGCTTTGCCGTTCCTCTGCTGGAACATTTCCACCCCAGCTCTTTGGTCCCCTTGAATGTCACTGCCCTTTGGGTCCTCCCAGCCATCCCATTTGAAGTCACCTTCCCCTTCACCACCCAACCTGGCTCTGCCATCCTGACTTCTTCGTGTCACTTGTCACACTCTAAAATCCCCTTACTGATCTGCCTGTGTGTTGCCTGTTCACGTCACTGGCCAGGGAGTCTTTGGAACAGAGCAGCAGAGCGCATGGATCTCATCCACCAAACGTTCCCACCACTTGGCACGGGAGGCATCTCCACAGATGCTTGCCAAATGAAGGAATTGCCCTGACGACTGCTGACCACGTCAAATGAATGGCCACTAACAGAAAGGCCATGTTTGGTTAAAAATAAAATGAAATGTTAGGCAAGGAATAGCCACATAGTATGTAAAAAGTAATCGACTGTAGTCATAAGTAGGGGATACAGCACAGGTGGTGGAGAAAATGTGAGCGGTCAGGTCTCACCCCTACTTGCTTGGTCAACCTGTGTTGTTAGTCTTGTCTTGGTTAAAATTTGTCATCACCTTGCCAAGGTATTTGTATTCATCACTCAAGCAAAGAGATAGAAGAGCAAAAAGATCTCTAATTCCAGAGACATGGCAAATGTACACTTTTATTCAAATCTGTTTGTTTTAATAAACATTGTAAAAACATAACAGACCCCATGAAGTGGTTTTTGTCTTGTTGTTTTTTTGGTAACAGGGGTTGAACCCAGGGACCCTGTCACAGAGCCACATCCCCACCCCTTTTTATTTTTTGAGACAGGGTCAGTCTGAGTAGCCCAGGCTGGCATAGCACTAGCTCTCCTCCTGCCTCACCCTCCTGAGTAGGTAGGACTACCAGAGTGCGCGACCTGACCTGGCTGACCTTTGTTTCATATTATGGGAACGTCATTGTTTTGTTTCTGAAAACTCCCATGATAAAATTGTGGGCCCGTCAGGCATGGGTCTGGAAGGGTGTAGTAAAATCCTCTCTGGGCAGCAGGCCCCTTGCAATTGGTTTTGTTATTTTGTGTGCACTTATCTCTTGGGTTGTGCCCTGTGGGTTACATAGTTGCAGGCAGCTGCTCTGATAGCCCAGGGGGAGGATCCTGCCAAGCCCAGACTGTCTGCATGGACACTTCCTCCCTGGTCATCACTTAACTGTCTATCCTCAGGGTTCTGGTTTTGAGTCACCTGGAGCTTTGAGTTTCCATCAAAGTCAAAAGAAGCACAGCGTTTAGTAGAAAGCCAAGGCCCAGGCTGTGCGCATGTTCGAGGAGGCAGGTGGGATTAGAATGAGTCTTGGGCTGGAGGCGTTGGATTGGAGATGCTGAGGCCAGTGAAAGCAAGGGGTGGACGGAGCAGCTCTGCAGCTTTTCAGAGGACACCTCTGGACCAAACATCAGCACGTTAGCCTCAAACAACTTCACCTTCAGAGGATGCGGATCGAGTCGACTCGGTGCGCTAGCTAGTCGGTTGGAAGTCGTCTGGTATCATGTATTGTGATTCCTGCCACACTGAGCCAGACCCTGCCTTCCCCCCGGGGAAGACACTGCCAGCAACATTATGCCCAGGAAACCTCTCCTGCTGGGGCTGGAACCCAAGGCCTTGGGCATACTAGGCAAGCACTCTACCAGGGTGCCACCCCCAGGCCTCCAGCGCTTTTAACTGGAAATTGATTATGAGGCCCTCAGCCACTGTCTGTGGCATTTGTCAAGCACACAGGGGTCTTGATGCTGTTAAGGAACCAGCTGATGCGGACACACGCTCACGCCTCATCCCAGAACTCCAGAGCTCCAGGCGGCCTTGGCGTCTGCATGAACCTGCACAGAGGGTCCTGCCAGCCTGAAATTCTGCACTAGTTTTCCTAATGAGGGCATTATTTGCTTTTTAGCCTGCCCCCTTGTTTATAAAATATGCCAAAAGAACTAAACGCCCCGCTGTTCCCAGTCCTTATTTACTTGCCCAAACCAAATGTTTATGTCCTTGAATACTAAACTTGAAGAAAAAGGATTCCTCCTCGTGGGAAAGCTAAAATCGCTGAGTTCTTTCTAAACTCTAGCTGGAGGCCTGCTCTTCAGCAAAAAAATCAACTTATGGGTGACTAGGAGCTCTGGGGACCCGCCTCCTTGGCCCTGGAGTGCATGGCCTGGGGAGACACTCGAGGGGCCCCTCTTGGTACCATCCCTCCAAGGTGCTTTCTGGGGCAGGTGCCACTTTTCTGAAGTTGCCCTGCTTCAAACAACAATTGAGTATTAGCCTGGACCTGAGGATGTAAAAAGGGTCAGAACAAAGCAGTTTGCAGAGTTGGTGTGGATAGTTTGGCCACCTGCACCCAGCTCCAACCAACCTGCTGAAGGGCTGGGTTGGGGCTGGGTGGGGCTTCCCAGCCTCTGCCAATTTGCAGGATCACCTGGGGAGCTTCCTGAACACAGGCCACCCACCCCTGGGTGACCCAGGACCTGCACCTGTGTTTTCTGGATGATTCTGATAGAACCACATCCCAGGGACGGCCCATGATGGCCCAGCTGATACCGCCTGCTCCTCCTCCGTGGGGTGCATCTGACTTGAATCACATTATTTATCTTCTCCTGGCAAGTTGCGTGCCCAAAACACACGTGCCACCTTTTCTTGTTTCTTTTTCCACAAAGAGAAACATTTCCTTGTTACCTTTGCCAGATTACTTAGGAGAAGAGTGTAAATTGAAGCCATTTATCTTGAAATGTGCTGCAGGGGCACATTGTTTATACAAGTGAAAGAAATTGTAACAGGGTTATTTGGTCTAGTCTGCAAGGAAAAGGTGTCTCGAGTTTTCCTGCCCCCTCCCCCCTCAGACACATGGCGAGTCCTTGAGAAAGCGCACAAAGCGTGCATCCGGTAGGTCTGCAGGAGTGGCATGCGGGTCAGCGCGGATTTTCATATGTTGGTCACATGCATGGTTAACCTTGCCCTGAATGGGTTGAGTACTGCTCCTCAAACGGCCCCCAGCGTGGCAGAGCACTCACTGTGTCAGAACCTGCCTCCGTGAGGGAGGCGACGCCTCGAACTTGTGGTGACTTTTTTTATTTTTTTATTTTATTGTTTTGCCGTTCTCACCGAAACCTGCCCGTGTTTGTCAGTTGGTGGGCGAGTGAGTCGTGAGTTAAATTATACTCGCCAGAAGATTGGAGAAGAGGCCATGTTTAACCCCCAGCTCATGATCCAGACCCCAAAAGAAGAAGGTGCTAACGTCCTGACCACGGAGGCGCTGCTGCAGCACCTGGACTCGGCGCTCCAGGCCAGCCGGGTCCACGTGTACATGTACAACAGGTGAGGCCGGGACAGGCTGCGGCCCAGGTCCCTCCTTGTTAGGTTCCCCAAAGGTGTCCCTGGAGCGCCAGTTCAGCTGGTGTTCTTGGGAAGCGTTTTGTGGTCTGTTTGTCCTGCTGGGACTGAACCTCCATCACTGAGGTCTTTTTTTTTTTTTTTTTTTTTTTTCCCATCTTGGTTTGTTTTTAGAATTTGGTCACAAAGCAAGTACATTATGGGTCGAGTATTCCTTATGCAAAATACTTGGGGTCAGAAATGTTTCTTTTTCGTTTTGTTTTATTTTTTATTTTTTTATTCTAGGTTTTGGAGTATGGGGTATTCCTAATGAGATATCTATTCTGGGGCTAGGACCAGAGTCTGAACATAAAATTCATTTGTGTTTCAAATAAAGTTTCTATCCATAGCCAGAAGGTGACCTTATATAACACTTTTAGCAATTCATGCATGAAACAGAGTTTTAGGGTGTGGAATTTTCCACTTGGTAGCATCACGTTGTCACTCAAGAAGTCTTGGACTTTGAAGTATTTCATATTTTCAAATTAGAAACGCTCAGCCTGTGCTTGATAATGTTTTTTTGGTAAGTATCTTGGGACCACCTCCAGTGACAATGCTTCTGACCCACTTGGGTGACCGTATATCTGGGCTATTTCATGTTCCATTGCCTAAGGTGTTGTTTTGTTTTGTTTTGAAATTGATGGTATTGTTAACATAGTGGTCTCTTAAGCTATTTTCAGAGCAGCTATATTTTGAATTGCCTTTATACAACTTACAACAATGCTAAGGAGAAAAAAAAAAGAGCACACAGAAAGCCAGACTGGGAAGTAGTTCCTTCTTTACTTTTTAGCCATAGTTGGCCTGTGTCATCAAACAGATAGGTTGGGGAGCCTCCCTGGGGATTCTTTATACATGAAGTAGATTCACACCTTCTTTAAAAATGCACCTGTTCGCTTCATGGCCAATTTAACAATGCTGTGAATCAAGTGAAAGTTTAGGAAGTGTTCTAGAACAGAACAATCCTTGTCCCAATGTATCTAAACTGCTGGTCACTTCAGGACAGGAACCACACATGTCCATTGTGCAGACTGGGCAGTCCAGTTTTTGAGTGACTGACGGCCTGTTAAGATGGCCATCCCTAAACCCCACTTCCAGAGGACACTGAGTGGGCTGCACCAACTCCACCCTCCCAGGCTCGACCTCTGTTTAACTCTGAGGGGTTGACGTGACTTTCTCTACAGTGAAAGTGAGGAAACGGCAACATAGACATTCAGGGACTGCAGAGCCTGGGACAGGGTGCAGGTAGGACTTTTGCTTGTCCCTGTTCTGACTCACTGCCTCAGGGTGTACCTGGATTGTCCACGGGGCCCATTCTGATTAGAGCAGGACCCTAGGGACACCACAACTGGGAAAGTCGTCTGTCAGCTAGCTGTCTCATCCTGGGTGGTTCCCAGGTCAGTGTGTGCAAAGGAGATTTGGGGAGCCAAGGGGAGGTGTTTCAGCACTGGGTCAGGCCAGCTCACCACCCCGCCACCAGTCTGTAGAAAAAGCTGTAGAGAAGGCGGAAACCCAGTGCGGTTTGCAAGGGAAGTCCTTGAAAAAGCCTGGAGGTGGATGTTGGAGACAAGTTTCTGTGCCAAGGACGTTGTTCAGAAACGGAGCCCCTGCTCAGAGAGGGCTAGGAGAAGATTTGAGGGTCTGCAAACTGAAATCACACCTTTAAGCTAAGATGGAGCCAGGGAAATGTGCGCTGTCATGAACTTTGGGGATGCAGGTGAGAGCTGGGTTGGTGGCTTGGTGGTGGAGCACTTGCCTCAGGAGGCCTATGAGGGAGGCCCCTGGGTTCCATCCTCAGCATCACGTATAAATCAAATAAATCAAACAAAGCTATTGTGTCCATCGACAACCCAAACTTTTTTTTTTTTTTTAAAGAATGCATGTGTAGTTCCACCCCCACTCCCCCCTTTTCTTTTTGGTGAAAAGACTAAGACTTAGGCTTATGAGAGCCCTCATCTAAGTTCATGTGACCACTAAGTGATGGAGCCAGGTTCCAAACCCTTGTCTTCTGGTTCTGAGGCCAGTGACTGCATAGCCACGCCCTTCCTTGTAAAACAAGCATGAATAAGAGTTAGTTGATCAAGTGGTACTGAGAACCTATTAGTGTTGGGTATTCTGTGTTGGTGCTCTACAGAATTAAAATACATGTGTGTGTATTTGTATGTGTGTTTTATGCACGTTTATATGTACGTGTATGCACGTGTGTCGTGTGTGTGTGAGTATGTACATTTACAGGCACACACGTACTTGAAAGATTTGGATGGGTGGGTAAACGGATAGCTGGACAGATGCATGGGTGACATCAGCCCTGCTCTTGGGAAGAGGAAAGGCATCTGTACAGATAGGCAAGACAAAGCCAAGCTTGGGCAGTGCCCACTACAGTGTCCAGGTGTCCAGTATGGACCAGGGCTCTAGAAAAGGGGGCCATTTTCATCAGCGCTGGTCCAGGCTTATCAGCAGAAAGGTGACATTTAGGAAGGTCCTGGGAGGAGGCACAGGGAAGAGGCTGAAGTCTAGAGAGCTCCCTTGGATGAAGACAGGCCTCCCTGTGGAGATCAAGAAGATAGGTGGAGTTTTGTTTTTATTTTTGTTTTGTTTTGTTGTGTTTTGTTTTTGCTTCTGATGGATTCCCCTTCCACATTTCCTATTTTTCATCATTAAGCTTATCTCCCTAACACATTCAGAAAGCATGGGTTTGTGCAATACTCTTCTAGAGATAAAACTTTGAGTTAATTCTTGACCTGTGTATTTAATGTGATTTCCGTAAGATAAGAACAGAAAGGACTGTGGAGTGGGACTTCAGTCCACCCCACAAATTTCCTTTATTACGTTCTTGGTTAAGAGCAGGAAGTTTGTTTCAAACCCTGCTTATGAATAAAAATGTCCATATACAGCATCTGTATAAGTTATAACGTATAGGATATTCTGCATGAATACATCATAAGCCTCACGGACTTGACCCCCACTTGTTTTGAATTCATGATGATTCAGCTGGGCTGCCTCAAGTTGATTAATGTATGTGGAAAAGCAGATTAATGGTGTAAATAAGATTATTGGGAAAACACTTAAGAAAACAAGACTTTTCAAGTACTTTGGTAGCATTCATTTACATAAACACCCCACATGTTAATTACAATCGAGTATTATCTATTCATTAGAGCAAGCTTTCTGGTCTCCACTTGGCAAAAGCCCTGCTAGTTTTGACAGATGCTTCAAAGTGATCGAAATTGCAATTCTTTTTATATGTTCTGTTGTTCTGATTTTGCACTAGTTTCCTTCATCACCATGAGAAATTTTTGTCTCTGCTTTTCATTCCAACAGGCAGTGGAAATTGGAACACTTGTGCTACAAATCAGGAGAACTTATCACAGAAACCGGTTACATGGATCAGGTATATTTTCTTGTCTGCAAGAAAAAAAAGATCTCAAAAATTCTCGAAAACATCCCAGTGGATGTGCTCGCCTAATGCACAACCTGTTCTTTTTCACCTTGACAGATCATAGAATATCTTTACCCTTGTTTAATCATTACACCTTTGGACTGCTTCTGGGAAGGGGCGAAGTTACAGTCGGGGACGGCATACCTCCTGTAAGTGTCCTCCCGTCTTCTGACGTCTGACTTCTGAATTCTTAAGACGCAGGGTTTCTGACGTTGCTCATCGTTGTTGATTCTATTTCAGTTCTGAACAAGAAATAAAAACATTGAAATTCCATGTGCATTTTTTGAGTGAATAGTGGGGGAAGAGGGGATTCCAGCAGAATGGTTTTCCCCTTTTCAAAAAAAAGTTCTGTAGGCATCATTAAGTTTCATTCACTTTTACCAGCCTATTTATATGCAAATAAAATGCAAATTATTGCAGAGTATGTGCGATTTTGTTTTAACTCTTTATAAAATGTGGTTTTGCAGGCCAGGCACTTAGATCTTTAACTTATTTTTTAAGAAGGAAGTTTGTTAGTGGGTGCATGTCAGAACAAAATATTTCAACGGAAACTTCAAGATCTTCTTGTGAAGTAAAATACGAACCTTTGTTTGGATCATATTGGTGACATTTAAGGAGGAAGTGCCCTGTCTTGGAAGACCCTGGTCGGGGATGCGTCACAGTCTAGCAGTTGGATATTATACATACCGCGTCTTTTAAAGAGTGATTGTTAATCGGTGTAGACATTTTCAGTTAATTATGCAAGAGTTGGTGCTTGGGTTATTGTTTCTGTCCTGGCTTGCACATATCTGCAAAAGCAATTTGTAGTGGCCATCCCCTGACCTTCCGTGTGCAGTTTTAGATGGGAAATAAGGGGTTTTGTGTTTTCTGGTTGGGAGATTCTGAATAATGACTTCAGCCTGGTTAAGCAGCTACAGTGTGGTTTGAACCACATAACAGGCAGCCAAAAGCCTTTCTGGTCTGTCAACAGCACAAATTCAAAAGTGAGTGTGGGGGAAGCGACTGTCATGGTGGTGATGGCAGAGGCCGCGGGGGGCTCGCCCGCCCGGCTGCCAGGCTGTCGGGGAGAGCGCATGAGTATGGAACCGTTAAAGGGAACAGAGATCAAATGTTTTGATCGATGACATTTGCGAAGTATTTATTAGGCCAGCAAGTGCTAATTTGACGTTGCGATCCCTACCCCGCCTTCCTCTTCCCCTTGAGCTTTGAATCTCAGTCCTCGGGTTGGAAATATCCATTGGCTAATTTTTTTTTTTTGATATAAGATGCAATATACTGTCAATTAAGATTGATTTGATGCTCCCATTAACTCAAGCCCTGTGCTTGCCATTTTCAATCATGAATTATTTCCCTGACTGAAGTGTGCATACAGACTTACGGGAAAGGACCATTTATATTTTTATGCCCGAGTCCCAGCATTACCAAAAAGCCTCTCGCAATGTGGATACAAAACATGCAGACGTGTGACTCTTCTCGGGAGTTTGAAAGTTGCCTTTCATGGTCTCCCCTCCTGATTTCTTTCGCAGAGGTAAACCTCCTTTGCGGTGGACAAACTTTGACCCTTTGGAATTCCTAGAAGAGTTAAAGAAAATAAACTATCAAGTGGACAGCTGGGAGGAGATGCTGAATAAGGCTGAAGTGGGACATGGGTACATGGACCGTCCCTGCCTCAACCCCACCGATCCTGACTGCCCCGCCTCAGCCCCCAACAAGAACTCAACCCGAGTGAGTGCTACCCTGAACCTCCCAGGGGGGCCAGGGAGAAAAGCCTCTCTATTTCCATTTATAGTTCCCTTTATTATTTTCACATTTAATATTTCATTCCCCACGATCTTTCTTTCCTCCTTTTTTTGCCTATAGAACTAAGTTTGTTTATAGAGCTGAATTTTGCTGTAAGATTTGCCATACGCCTCTCATTAGCCTCGTTATTAATGTTCTCTCTGAAACAAACAAGCCCTTAATGTACTGGATTTTAACAAGGCATGTGACCTGCCTACTAATTCCCGTAATTATGTGGCTGTCTTTTTATTTTAGCCTCTTGATATGGCCCTTGTTTTGAATGGTGGATGCCATGGATTATCCAGAAAATACATGCACTGGCAGGAGGAACTGATTGTGGGTGGTACAGTCAAGAACAGCACTGGAAAACTTGTCAGGTAATCCGGCACACAGTAAAATGCAAGCCATCTCTTTTCTCCTCTTTTCCTTGAAAACCACTCCCCCCGACATCTGCAGGTATATTTGTATTCATACTTAACTGTTTTCCTGGCTCACCATATGGTGTAATCAAGTATTAGGAAATATTAACAGGCCACACCAGTGTGAAAAGGCAGCCTGCGGGGAATCTCTCTAAGGGATTTGTAGTTTACATCAACGTGATTGTTGACTGGAGGGTTTTAGAGATCAGAACATGCATACAGCAGGCAAGAAATGCCCGTCATAGCAGGCCTGAGCCAGGCAGTGTCCATACTGTTAAACAAAAAGACCAAGAACTAAAAGCTAAGCAAGAGCTGCCGCCTGGACCGTGGTTGACTCTGGGCAGTTGAGTATCAGGTGTGCGACTGAGATCTCTCCCTTGGGAAAGCCGCCATCCGGGACTTCACCGTGGAGTGTGTTGCTGAGCCCAGCTGATCTGGTCAAGCTATCTACTCCTCTCCCCTTCCTGTTGCGTGGAATAGAAACTGAGAAAGGAAATTGCCTATTAATTTAATTTTGGGGTCTATCTGTAAAAGGTTTGTAAGGTTACACCTTTAATATGGTACATCAATCTATTAAATAAAGTAACCAGCCTGGTCCCCTTTGAATGGAAACACGTGCTTACGTAGGCGGGAAGGGCTGCGGTGGGAAGCGGGGGCTCTGGCTGGGGGCTCACGCGTGGGAACTGCTTCCAAGGAGTTCTGATGGACCTTCCCTGGCTTCGCCCACATAGTGCCCACGCCCTGCAGACCATGTTCCAGCTGATGACTCCCAAGCAGATGTACGAGCACTTCAAGGGCTACGAGTATGTGTCGCACATCAACTGGAATGAGGACAAAGCGGCAGCCATCCTGGAGGCCTGGCAGAGGACGTATGTGGAGGTAAACCCACCTCAGAGGTGGGGGCAGACTGGAGGTGGCCTCCCCTCTCTCCTCCTCACCCATCTTTAAAACTCGGGTTCCATTAAGCTCATTCTGACACAGATTAAAATGCCGGGAATTTGATGGGATGCAAGCTTTCCTTTTTCTGATAGCAAAAGCCTTGGGGTAATACCCAAGAGCCGCTGACTCTAATCGGGGCACCCCAAAATGTGTTTGGTGACCAGTTGTACGCTCCTGAGTTCAGGCATAAGCACGGTTCAGAAAAATAAAAGGCGAACAGGAGAGGTGTGTGGAAAGCATTAGCAGGCGCAGGCTCTGTGCACAGCTGCAGGCCTGGGTTGGGTCACGTGATAGGGGCTGGCCTTTGTTTCCCAAGCAGTGACCTCCACTGAGCTGCATGTGACCTTTGAAAAGTGGCCAGCAAATGAAGGGGTGGGGGAGAGCCTGTGGGAATGCGCTGTTTGGGATTAGGGGGGGACCTGATGGGACCACCAGTCGGTTGTAGAGTCGGGGAGAGAACAGGGGTCTCAGGCCTGGAGTAAACAGAGTACCCCGAGTGAACTCCAGTGGCAGCGGCTCAGGCTGGCCCCCATTCGCCCTTGATTAGCAGTAGCCCTCATTGTCCCAGTCCAAGTTCAGCCCGCCCGCCTCCCATCCACCCGACTCACACAGAACTTTTCCTTAAAGTACCAGGAGGAGGTGTAGGGCTGGGGAGGTGCACCCCAAGACCCGTGCTGTGGACGCTTTGATTCCACCGGGGAACTTAACTTAGCCTTGTGACCACAGGTGGTTCATCAGAGCGTTGCCCAGAACTCCACGCAGAAAGTACTTTCCTTCACCACCACCACCCTGGACGACATCCTGAAGTCCTTCTCTGATGTCAGCGTCATCCGCGTGGCCAGCGGCTACCTGCTGATGGTGAGGACCAGCCATGGGCTCCCGGGGACTTTGGGTCGAGTCAGGTTGTTTGGGGGCTCGGTTTGGTTTGGGGTTTGTGTTTCCCGCCCCACGACTCACCTGCTTTTTAACCGCTCTTAACAAACATGTGCTGCACCACGGGGCGAGCCCCGCGTCCTGACGGTGCCAAGGGTGGTGCATAAAGCGTCGCCCCCCGGCGGTTTCCCCATCTCGGAGCCCCCCACCTCCTGTGGCTTCTGTAAGGTGAAGCTGTGTCATTGCTGGATTTGACCGGGTGCTACCGCTGGGTGGGGGAGGGTGGGAAAACATTAGAATCGTGACCCAGTCTCATGTTGGGCTCTTGTTTTGTGTCCCCCACCCGTCCTTCTGCTCACAGCTTGCCTATGCCTGTTTAACCATGCTGCGCTGGGACTGCTCCAAGTCCCAGGGTGCCGTGGGGCTGGCTGGCGTCCTGCTGGTCGCCCTGTCAGTGGCTGCAGGACTGGGGCTGTGCTCCTTGATCGGGATTTCCTTTAACGCTGCAACAACTCAGGTACTAAAGGAGCCACTATCCACTCTCCCCGGGCTCACCCCTCACATTGGCATCACCTAGAGGGTCTTCTGGGCTCCCAGCTAGGGTGCGGCTCGACTTGGAGAGCTGACTGCGAAGGGACCACCCAGCACTCAGGGCAGTGGGCAGAGTCTGAGCGGGATTGGTCACTAGTAGAGATGCTGCACATAAAGCAGTTTGTCACTTACTAGAAGCCCAGAGATTCTCAAACCCTAGTGGGGTCAGAATCATCTGGAGGGCTTGGGGAAGCTCAGGTCACCGGGCCCACCCCCAGAGCCTCAGGTCCTCAGGCTGAGCATTTGCGTTTCTACTCAGCTCCCAAGGATGCCGTCCAGGGGTCTGGAAACCTCTCCTCCAGAGTCAGATTCCTTCTCATCTATTAACTTTAAGAAACTATTATACCTGGACCTTAGACGCTTATGTGAGGTTCCATGAGTTGAAACTGCTCAGCTTTGGGGGTGTAAACTATCAAAGAAAGTAAATGTTCCGCAGTGAGTTAACATAAGCTCCCCTCTGGGTACCTTAGGGGCACTGGGGGCCAGGCTTGGACAGGGTTAGGGTCGCTCACTGACCCACATCCAATGCCACTCTGCTCTGCTTTCACTGCAGGTCTTGCCATTTCTTGCTCTTGGTGTTGGTGTGGACGACGTGTTTCTGCTGGCACATGCATTCAGTGAAACAGGACAGAATAAAAGGATCCCTTTTGAGGTAATAGCAAAAAAACAGAGGAAGAAAGCTGGGGGGGACACCCCAGGTCTCCCTGTTCTTGAGTATTTGTCCTTTAATTTTTCTCCACCTGGCCTAGTAAATATTCCAGTCCCAGGCAGAGACATGGTACTGGCTCTAAATAAATAAAACCCGCTGGAGGAATCACAGGATGGACGTGTATTAGCTATGAGAAGTACCAAGAGCTCCATTTGGGATACCTTTAGAACTATGGGTGTTGTCTTAGTCAGCTTTTCGTCACTATGACAAAATACCTGACCAGAACAACTTGAAGGAGAAAAGACTTGTTTTGGCTCATGGTTTCAGAGGTTTCCATCTGTGCTTATTTGGTGCCATTGATTCTGGGCCTGAGGTGAGGCAGAACATCATGGAGGAAGGATGTGGCAGCTGGAAAACAGAGAGAGGGAGGAAGGAGGAGCAGCCAGAAGCAAGAAACCCCTGCAGGGCATCCCCCAGGGCCCCCTCCACGCTCCACCTCCTTAGTGCCCTCAGCTGCAAAGCCATCGGGGTGCAGCCACTGATGAGGTCAGGGCCCTCTGGATCCAGTCACCTGCTGGAAGCCCACTTCTGAAAGCTGCTGCTCTGGGGACCAAGCCTTGACGTGCACCTCTGGGGCACGTTCCAGAGCCACTTCCAGTAATGGCCGTCCCTTCTCCAAAGCCCATGTTTCCTTCTCTGGGATTTTCTGTCCCTTTGCCTCTTCTATTTTAAATCATATTAAAAGTGTGCCCTTCAGCCATCATCCGGCAGCTTCCTGTTGGATGGCAATGTCCATGACAACGGCTGACCCCCCGCGGTGCTGAGGAGCGCTGGGGTAGGGCCTCCAGCTGCCATAGCCCTGGTCCCTGTGCCAGTGTGTCTGCTTGGCTCACACGGTCTGCACTCTGATGTCTCCTCCCAGGACAGGACCGGGGAGTGCCTCAAACGCACGGGTGCCAGCGTGGCCCTCACCTCCATCAGCAACGTCACTGCCTTCTTCATGGCCGCGTTGATCCCGATTCCCGCCCTGCGGGCGTTCTCCCTCCAGGTGGGTCCCATGCCGCGAGGCCTGGAGATGCTCAGCAGTGCGCTGGCACTCGGCATCTCCGACCGCTTCTCCTGTCCTTGGCCACTTACAACTGCCATCAAATAAGGTGGTGCGCCAGCACTGGGGGCTCTGGTCAGTGGGGTAGGTGCTGCTCTAAGCTTAACCCTGACGTGCCCTCTCACGCCAGGGCTTCCTCCCCTCAGGCCTTACACCCAAATGCCTGTTGCCTTACGGAGGTGCACTTCATAGTTCAAGTAAAGCAGACCCAGCCCCCAGGACCCCAGGCAGACCGGGTGGCATGGGGCACAGGCCAGACAGTGACTTAAATTGAATGTCAGAAAGTGCAGGATGAGGATATGCTGGCCCTTCTCTGCAGGGTGTGTCCCTCAGGGGGGCCTTGTTCCCACCTCCCTTTCTTGAGTTGGCCTCTACATTCTCTCCTGTCCCTTCTCTTTCCTTTTGGTTTCTTTTCAGCAAGCTCAGAACTCCTCCCATTTTTCTACAGAGCACTTCGGCTCTCTCCCTAGCCAAGTCCATTCCCACCAGAGGTCACTGAGGTTATTTTCCCAAAGAGCCAGCATAGATGGGTCACAGGAGGGGAGATCCCTGGACCATGCTGGGAATAAATCTCTGGTGCTGGCTTTAAGTTACTTGAAAGTCGTAGGACTCCCCAAAGTGGTCCAGGCAGCAGGTGAAGCACGTGGTCGGCCCAGGTGGCCTAGGACTTAGATACCTGAAGATGTTATTGGTATTATTTGTGAATTCCTCTCAATTTTTCAGGCGCCAGCTGTTTTCAAAGATAGGGTAAAGGTGCGCTGGCTCTCCTAGTGACAGGCCATTCCCAAGATGGCCAGGTCCCCAGAGGAAGCCACATTTGGTGTCTCTTCTTCAATTGCTCTTTCATCAGCTTATTCAGACTGTCACTCACCAGAAGGTCCCAGGGTGGTGACCAGAACATGTTTAGAGCTTTCCTGGTCTTCTCATGTGTCACATGAGAACCAATCAATAAGTGTTTGAATTTCATTTCACAAATGACTAACGGAGGCTGGAGCAGCAAGGAGCCTGCTGCATTTGCAGTAGAGGTTTCTCAGCAGGAGATCAAGTGTGAGAGAAGAGCTTGCGCCATCACCCCAGCCACCAGCCCAGGAGAAAGATATCAAAAAGGGGCATTTTCAAAACAAATTTTTATTTTTATTACAAATACATAGAAACAGACCGAGAGAGTCAGGTACCAAAAGTACATCTGAAACTGGGGGCAGCCCACAAGGAAAATGGGCACCTCCAGGGGCTTAGCAGGAGGACAGAGAAGGGAAAGATGCCTGGGAAAGTCCCCTCGGCACAGGCCAGCGTCTGCCCCGCCCCCTCTGGCATCTCCTTGTTCTGCGCAGCAGGTTCTAGTGTCAAGGTCGCTCTGGAGCCTCTGAGCGGTGTGCTCGCTCCCCCCCCCCCCCCCCCCGCCCCCGCTGCTCCGCCCATCCCATCTGCAGCCTGTCCCTTGCTGTCCCTTAGCCACTCTGTTCTTATCTGCTCATGCTCGCTCCTTCTCTTCTTCTTTCCCCTCTCTCGCTCTCTCCTCTCCTCTCAGCACATGCGATGAGTCATCAAGGCACGCTCTGCTTTGGTGACATCCATGGTGTGGTGCTCTGAACTGCTACCTGAGCCCCCTTGTGAGCAGTAGCCTTTTCCAAACCAGTGCGCTCGGTTCTCCCAAGGTAAGCACCTCACAGAGGCCAGATGAGTACTGCGGGTCTTGTGCTTCTAAGTCACTGCATCAACTTTCCAAAATTGCACCTGCAGCTTCCAAGAGCCTTCTGTTAGAGAATGACTTCCCATGATACTTGCGTTCATTCTCTCTCTCAAAAAAGAAAGAAAGAAAGAAAGAAAGAAAAATGGAGGGGGAGGATAAAATGGACAAGAAAGGGAAAATATGGCATGTTTTGTGCAGTGGCCATCAGAAGTTTTACCCTGGTTCCTTTTCAAAGGCATTGACATTCAAAATCAACCACAAGAGGCTTCTCTTTCTTTTAGTGGCCTGTATTAAGCTGTGACTCTGGGTATTTGTTTGTGTGTGTTTGCAGCATGCTACAGATAAACAGGAGACCCAGAGTGGGTCTGTCCCCTAATAGATTCACATGACCTTAGGATTTTGTAGCCTAATCTCAAAAGAGATCCCCGCCCCCAGAGAAATTGTCATATGCCTCCTTATCAAACTTGATTCCTCTGTCTAGTTGCCACCTGTATGCCAGAAAGCTTTGGCACCATCTGCAGTTCTTTGGGACCGGTGACCTCACCAAGTCTGAGCTGGAACCCAGGGGTTTTGGCTCTTCAGTGAAACCTTCCAGAAGAGAATCCCTGCTTGTTCCAATAGTATGAGGATTTAGACAGGTCCCCCTGCAGGTGGTGTCTCAGCAGGGTCACTGTGGATGCTTTGGGATTAGGGACATTTTCTTTAAGCACAGTAGTTTGAATTCACAGTGCAAGATCGTAGCCTTCAGTGGTTGATTCACTGAGAATGAATGCAATGCCCTTCTGCCTCTGCAATGACCCTTCTCTTACTGAGGAATCCTTGCTCTTTGTAGTTGCTGTTTTGGGGCATTTCTGAGGACGCTGAAGTTCTGTTTTCTTTGCATACTATGTCTCTCCCTGTGTTTGTAATATTTCATTTAAAAAATGAGTCACATGGGACACTGCTTTGGGGTTCTTCTTTCATCCCTCCATTTCCACCTCAGGAGACAGACCAAGTGTCTGTCAGATTTCTCTGACTTGATATGGCGCAGGATAACAGCTCCCTGGCCACCATGCGCAGCAGCACATGGGCTGCCTATGTATGCTTTGCCTATCAGAGTCTCTGCCCTCATCCTGGTGGACTTCTGCCCACAGTGAGGTGCACAGTGTATTTCTTCATCTCACTCCCAAGTTGTAAATACAACTGAAGGTTAAAAAGTGGAAAAGATTCGCTCCCCAGGACGTTTTCCTGGAAAATCACCTTTCGCGTCGTACCTGTTTTCCCGGCATTCCCTGCTTAATGGGTCAGGCGGTCCACCCCAGTCCGGGTTCACCCTCTACGCGACCAGATCTTATAAGAACTCATTCTCTGGCGGGCTTGGTGTCAAGGCTCCAAGTGAATCCAGTTCCCTGGGGACAGGCAGGCTGTGCTCTTCGGCAGTCTGGGTAACAGTTCCTGTCAGTAGCAATGAGTGCCCACCTCCTGGTTGCTGTGGGAAGCGAGTCACGCATTAGCCACCAGTGTCCCATTGCTCCTTGTGGTGCTGAGTGACTGAGGCCAGGACGACAGTGCCTGTCCTGTTTCCTCTCCATGGAGCCTCTAGGCCTTCCCTGCTCCTGCCTGAGCCCTGCAGAGCCATATCCTAGGGAACCTTTGACAGTCGGCCCTCCCACCCCGCCCCACCCCCACGCTCTCCCTCTGAGCTGCTCAGGAACCTGGTTGGTGTCAGCTTTTATCATTATGCACCGTAGAATCTGTACATTCTGTGCATCAGCTGTGTAATTTGTAGCGTCTGTCTTCGAGCAGCCCTGCAGATCTTTACATCTCCAGCACCTAGCGTAATACTGGATTTTAAAAAGTAAAGTGTGTGCTTCTTCGCTGACCTCTCTGGCCGTGGTAGTAAGGTGCTTCTCTGTGTAGGCTATCGGTCGGGGGGGGGGGTGGGGTGAGTAATGTGCCTTGCGTACATTAGACTGGTAAGGTTACATATCCTGTGATTTTTAATGGATGAGGAGTTTTTCAAGACAAGACTCGCAAAGAAAGAGGAAAAGTAATCTTCGGATGGAGACTCTGTTATTTTATGGTTTTGGAGACTTGATGGGGATTCATTATTGGAAGGCAGACCTCGGGCTTCCTGCTTCACCTGGAGCATAAATTCACAATTCCTTTCAAAGGCCTCTTGTGAGGTTCTCTGTGGTCTGTCAGGTGCCAGTTACAGCCACACTTCCTTTCCTCCGTCTGAGCTGTTTACCTAGTTGGAGAAGGTCTCCTTTAGAAACCTCCTACGAGTTTTTAATTTTCAAGCAAACTTCTGATGATTTCCTTGCTACTTGGCATTCCAGGTCCACTTTTTCTTTTCTGAACGGGTCTGTCCTCCGTCGACTCCCCCTGTTAACAGCCTGATTTTGTAATTTTTACTAGGTCAGCAGGAGATTTGCCAAAGCACTGCAGAGTCCAGCCCTGTGTTTATTCTAGGTTACGGCATGACTTTTGAATCCGCACGTATTTATTCTGCCTAGTATAATCACACACAGGAATGTCTTTCTGCTTCGCTCTCTCTGACCTCCTCTGTTCCTCGCTCACACACCCCACAGGCTACTCCTGAGGCTACTTGGAATGTGCCTATTAAAAACCTCAGGGGACGTGTGTGAAACTTTATTTCATGTTTTTAAGGTGACATTTTGATATACAGATTTCGAAGTGTAAAATCAGGGCTGAGTGAACTCTCAGCAATGCCCTGGAAGGGAAATGTGTCTCTGTTTTGAGATAAAACATCTCAAGGACATTCTCAGTTCTGCCTTTGGTCTGGTTAGGTTACCAGCAAGACAGGAATAATTTGTTTGGTTCCTACATTCACACCTCCTGGGTTCGTGGAATTCCTGGAGATGGGAAGGATCTGAGGGACAGGGACCTCTTTTAGCCAAATGATCTCCTGATGATGGAGAGGAGAAAGGTGACTAGAAACTCCACCATTTCCCACCGCGTCCCCCGGCAGCAGGACAGTGAAAGGCAGATAATAGTGTTGAAAAGCACCTTTGTTTCAAAGTGCTGCCCTGGCTGGCGGGCGCGGGTGACGCAGGTTCCTCTCCTGCTCCAGGCTGCTGTTGTGGTGGTGTTCAACTTCGCGATGGTGCTCCTCATCTTCCCTGCCATCCTCAGCATGGACTTGTATCGGCGCGAGGACAGGAGATTGGATATTTTCTGCTGTTTTACAAGGTACATTTTCAGGCTGCGGTGGCCTTTATTGGTGAGGTCCAGAGGGGCGCTGTTGGGGGAACCCCTCCAGTCTTGCAAGGGAAGATAGTTAACAGGGTTTAGACTGGGGCGGCAGAGGTAGGGGACAAATGGACCCAGGATGCTTGCCTGGGAGGGCCTCTGAGCCCCAGAGGTTCTCCTTCCTGCAACAGAACATTCTCACAAATCCTTCAGGTTCTGGTGGCTGTGACCCACTTTTGCTGAAGGACAATAGTGTCCCATAGCTCTGCGTTAGAGCAGAGCCAAGGTTGAAAACCATCTACCTAGAAGAAACAGGGAGCGTTGGGTACCATATTGAGGACCTGCCGCCGTTGGGCCTCTGTGGACTCCAGCGAGCCCACATCCAAGTCAGTCAGGCCATGTTGCAGGGGTCCCCCAAAATCAGTTGTGTGAATGGGTGGCATCGGTCATCAGCGGAAAGGGGAGCAACCTCTCTCGCCATCAGCTTGTAACACGCAGCGCGTCTGCCCTTCCCTCAGCCCCTGTGTGAGCAGAGTGATCCAGGTGGAGCCCCAGGCCTACACGGAGCCCCCCGGGAACACCCGCTACAGCCCCCCGCCCCCCTACAGCAGCCACGGCTTCACCCACGAGACGCACATCACCATGCAGTCCACCGTGCAGCTGCGCACAGAGTACGACCCGCATACGCACGTGTACTACACCACGGCCGAGCCGCGCTCCGAGATCTCCGTGCAGCCTGTCACCGTCACCCAGGACACCCTCAGCTGCCAGAGCCCCGAGAGCACCAGCTCCACCAGGGACCTGCTCTCCCAGTTCTCCGACTCCAGCCTACACTGCCTCGAGCCCCCCTGTACCAAATGGACACTCTCGTCTTTCGCGGAGAAGCACTATGCGCCTTTCCTCCTGAAACCAAAAGCCAAGGTAAGGTACCGCCATGTCACCCTTTCTTCCTTCAAAGGCAATGTAGCCAGCTCCTTGGGAATCACCAGATGGCTTCCACTTTTCTTCTTTGGCCATCTTAAGAAAAAAATGTGTCTCAGTGTGCTGTACACACTGGCAGGGCTTGGGCCACGAGCTCATCTTCTGTAGAGTGAATCTGTGTGGCTGGTCTTCCTGTGAGTTTAGGTGGACTCCCTACGCTGTAGACATTTTTATTCTCCAAAAGGTTCTTTAGGAATGTGCTGCTAGGAGTTTATGCTTCCCCCTCTGGGACAGTGAGCACTGCAGGCTGAGCCTGGGCCAGCACGGTGGTAAAAGGCAGGACAGACGCTCCATGCACGTCATGGAGAATCCCACCGTCCCTCCAGTCCGATCCTGTGCTTCTTGTCTTGCAGGTCGTGGTGATCTTCCTCTTCCTGGGCTTGCTGGGGGTCAGCCTTTACGGGACCACCCGAGTGAGAGACGGGCTGGACCTTACAGACATTGTCCCCCGGGAAACCAGAGAGTATGACTTCATCGCCGCACAGTTCAAGTATTTTTCTTTCTACAACATGTACATAGTCACGCAGAAGGCAGACTACCCAAACATCCAGCCCTTGCTCTACGACCTGCACAGGAGTTTCAGCGCCGTCAAGTACGTCATGTTGGAGGAGGACAGGCAGCTTCCCAAGATGTGGCTGCACCACTTCAGAGACTGGCTGCAAGGTGAGACCACAGGCCGTCTCCTCCTCTGGCCACCTCTGCTCTTGGCTGCTCACCTGGACAGTTCTCCCTGTCCCTTTGTGAAGGCAGTAGATCTTGATGCAGCTCTGATGTTGCATTTCACCGACTTTGAAGTGGTGCTTAGAATCCGTAGGTAGCCTGCTTCTGCAGCCCCCTCCCCAAACTGCCTTGAACCTGTAAAACAGGGCAGGTAACCCAAGCCGGTTGCGCAGGAACTTGTGTATGAATTTACGAGTCCACATTAGGAGAAGGGGAAGTATGTGGTAAAATATGGAGCCCTGTGGCTTTTGTTACTCTTTTCTTTGGGTTGGTGGCTCGTTTGGGGATCAAGTGAATCCAGTATTGGTGGATTTGTAGACTCACTCACTGCCAGGTTATCGGTCGTAGCCTACCTCACCAGTGAATCTTGAATCAGCAGTGGATATAAGTTAACATTCCATACTTTGATCATCTTTAAATAATTATTTTTAATGGACTTAATTTTTAGAGCAGTTTTGAGTGTTCAGCAGAACTCAGTGCAAGGTACAGAGCTTCTGACTCCCCTTTTGCCTCACACACAGTCTCCCCTCCCATCACAGCCCCCGCCAGAGCAGTGCATACGTTGACATCAGTGTCACTCAAAGTCCAGAGCTGACATTCAGGTTCATTTTGACCATCTTCTGATTTGGCCAATGAAGTACGTTTCTTAATGCTTAATCACATTTGATACTATTTCACAAATAATCAAAATCTGCTTTAAAATGCCTCTCTTGGCCCTAAGAAACATTTCTAGGAAATATTAGTCAACTGGAGAAAAAAAAATTATCTAAATTTGCTTCTACCCGCTAGCTGACTGAATATAAATGTATTCAGTGATTCCAAGAACATCTGTTCGTTTATTCTGTGTTGACACATGCGACATGAAGTAGAGAATCGGGATCATTATCCACACAATTCAAGCAAAATGCTTTTAGTGGAATGCCCAAATAATTATAGCCCCAACATTTTTTTGGCTTAGATTATCCAAATGATTGTCTTAATTTCCCACTTAATTAGGCTTGTTTAAACACAAATTTAAGTGTCTTTTTGGGTCTTAAGTCAATACACTTGTATGTAAAGATTAGACAGGCAGTTTCCCTGTGAGTTGCACAAGATGGGAAACAGCTTGAATTTGATTGAACTTGAACTTGATGGAAATTGGTTCAGTACAGTTTCTGGCCTTAACTTGTGTTACTAGTGTTTCGTTCATACATCGATACCAGATTTGACCTTTGTTGTGGAGGACGGTGAAGAGAACAACATGACATGTGACATGATTATTACTTTTCAACGTGCTCATGGGATTAACTTGAATTTGTTCCAAGTCTGTCTTTTTTTCTTTTTTTCCTCACAGTGAGTTCCCAAAGTGATAGTTTTTAGATAATGAGTTAAAAGTTAAGATTCCCTGCTTTTCATTTTTTTTCCCTCATTGACCAAAGACATGCAAATAAGTTGCCACAAATGACAAAAGAGATCTGCTGTGGGCTGCCAGGCTCTGGACCAGGCTCTGTAGGTTGTGTTCCAGTGTATTCCTCCAAGGCCCTGGGCACTGACTGCATGTATTAGGCCCAGCTTGTGAAGGGGCAGCCAGGCTGGTTCACCATCTCAGAACTGTGGTGATCTCTGTACTTCCATCCTTTTGAAGACCTAAAGCATTGTGACTTGGAGCACTTTTTATTGATGGTGCATGTGAATCACGTTTTGGTGACTGGGTGGGTATAGCTCCCAGCCAAGCCTGGTGAGATCCATTCATGGTCACAGTCAGGGCCTCAGCTGCCCTGGAACTCTGTCTGACCTTCAGGAGGCCTAGCAACAAAATGACCAGAGCCTTGGTCCACTGGCTGCTGAGGCGATTCGAGGACCTGTTGAGAGGCTGATTTGGGTCTTTGAACATTCCCTTCCAAAGCCATTATCCTTGAATCAATTTTCCCTATGAATCTTTTTTGTGTGGTGGGAGCCTTCTTGGCTTTTTTATGGAATTGCCGTTCAAGCCGAATCATTCCTTGGTCTTTATCAACATTCCAATAGTTCTTTGGTCTTACTCCTTAAAATACAAAACGGTCAATATGGAAATCATCTCTTGGGTCATAATATACGTGTAAATGGGGTGAAGTTGGAAATAAAAACCAAATTGCATTCACTTTTATTCCACAAGTGAAGTTTAGGTTAATGTTTTAGGGTCCCATATATTGAGATAGACTAGAACTTTATACTAGAAAATAGTTCTTGAGCAAAAACTTAAGAGATGTTCTAGCTCAAATGTAAGGCTTGGCTGTAAGTAAAATGTCACCACTACTTTCTAGGGTGTGCATTCGTTGGAATTTAAATGTTGCCACTGAGCAGGGGAACTACATTCCATGCTTTGTGTCCAGAGTCATATATTGTAGATGCACTTAGGCCAGCCCGTTACTACTTGAACTTTTTGGTGATTAGTCAGAAAATTTCAAACTAATCACAAAAGAACTTAACAGTGCTATAGAGTTGGTGACTTTCTTGTATCTCTGAACCCCCAGTCTGCTGGCAAACACTGCACCTCAGGGTTCCTTACTGTGGGGACAAGTTGAGCTAACTGGCCAACAGGGTTGACCTCCCCAAATCTGTTATTTCTTCTTGGTTTTGCTCTAGGGGACCTCAATAGACTGTGTGTGTAAATATAGCTGACAAATGTGCTCCAATTTTGGATCCCCTTTGCCAGATTTGCCACCAGGGGCCATTGGTACCAGGTGGACTCTGCCCGTTTCAGCAATACCCTCACCAGACACTTCTGGGCACCACTGTGTGTTCAGGGCAGTTTCTGTCATGAGTGGTTCAAGCTGACTCCCTCGGGGTCAAAGATCAGCTCTGGCACTTTCTTCCAGTTGGCTCTCATGGAGTTTTTCACCTTTCCAAGCCTTGGTTTGCTCATCTGTAAAGTGGGGGCAATGAAACCCAGAGGCTGCCTCCAGGGTGGTCACTGGACTTGGAACAGGGAAGAGCAATGGTGTGGATGGCCCAGCATTCCCAGGATTCACAGGTCAAGAGGGCCAGGGGCCAAAGTACCGCCCAAGTCATGCAGTGATGAAAATTCTATTATGGCTCAGAAAGCAGACCCGGCCTATTGGGGTGGGGTGTCCAGCAGTAGTGTTGGGGAGAGCAGTTTTTCCTCTCCTGTTTATTTTTTCAAAAACTAGTGTCGGGGGTGGGGAACCCTGTAGGTCATAAAATAACATCTGTTCAGTACCACTTGGTGCAGACCTCACTGTGAAAGACGGTCTGTCTGAGGGAAAGCGTGGCCATGCTGGTGGTCTCTCCCGCCTGCATCCACCCCATATAACAGAGGCCCCCTTTCCCCATGGAGCCCACCATCCTCATCCCTAAATTGCTCAAGTGAAAACGATGCACAGAGCCATGTCAGACAGAGGGTTGGGTTTTAAAGAGAAAGAGAGGAAAAGGAATGTGTACCCCACCCCACTTTAGACCCCAAGAGCACAACCTTTCCCAGCACTCACAGAACCAGGGTGTTTTTGGGTCTTTGAAGTCACCCAAGGCGTGTCCTGAAATGAAGTAAACCCTCTCCCAGCGCTCCAGCTCTGCCTAACCATATGCGTAGGGCTTGTTCAAGAGCGGTGGTTTCCTGCCACCGCTGCTGGGGCCTGGGATCTACTTGGGAGGTCACTGGGGAGGAGCCGCGGGTGGGAGCAGGGGAGCTTGCATGCCAGCAAGCACTCAGACCCTAAGGCCGGGTCACCAGGGCCCTGTTTTCTCTTCCAACACGCTTATCTCTTTACAGCTGTAGCCAGACCGTCAGGTCTGTAATGATGGTTTTGATTATAGAGGCCAAGCTCAGCTGTGTGTGGTGGGCTGGGGGGCTCACCCATCCCCCAGGCCCGGAGCGCACGCCTTCCCCTCCCGGGCTTGCGGTTTGTCATCTGTTCTCACAGAGCCTCCTTGTGCTGGCCTGCGGCTTCCTGTTCTCAATCTGATCCAAATTTACCCTGTGAGGTATTTCCCTGCGCACGAGACCCCTCCCTTCCCCGTCCTCCACACCCCCTCGGAAGGAAGGGTGGCAGAGGAAGAGCGAGTTCAGAGTGAATAGGTGTTGGCTGTGATCTTTACACAACCTGGCAGCGGATCCCACAGCTTGTATTAGCTCCACGAGTCCAACAGATGGATCGAATTGACAGAGTCCTGTTCACTCACTCTGGGCTCCAGAAGCAGCTGAGTTGCTGTTTGAAGCCGGGAACTTGAATGTGTCTTGCCCTCTGCGTAGAATTTCTGGTTGCACTGAAGAACCCTGGCACACCTCCAGCTAACGAGCCTGGTGTCTTTCTCTCCTCTCTTGCTTTCTCTTATCGGAGTAGTCACGGGGGAAAAGAAGCAGAGTTATGTTTTCCTAAAGGTAAAATGTGTGTTTTCTTCCCCTTCTGAGCAATGAATGAGCTAAGCCACCTGCAGTTCATTCACGAACACCCCGTAGTATGAGTTGGAGTAGAAGCAGACTGTGGAGTCGTCCCTTGTCCTGCTCACTGTCCTCAGCCCACCCCACTAGGACTAGGGGGGTTCTGGCTAAGAGTTGTAATGCATTCCACACATTTGCCTTTTCTAGGACTTCAGGATGCATTTGACAGTGACTGGGAAACTGGGAAAATCATGCCAAACAATTACAAAAATGGATCAGATGATGGGGTCCTGGCCTACAAACTCCTCGTGCAAACCGGCAGCCGTGATAAGCCCGTGGACGTCAGTCAGGTACTCTTGCTGCTCACAGCCTCCCAGGGAGTCTCTCCAGGGCCCTCCTGAGTGGAGCTTTGGGGCAGCTGCCATAGGGAAGACGGGTTGGTAGTACATGGTCCCAGCCTGTGCCCTCTGGGGACCTGAGGCATGAGGACTGGTAGGAAGCATCTCTAGTTGGCTCTGATTCATCTCATCCCACCAGCCCATTGTGTGACCTCAGGCAAGTCGGGGAGCCTCGCTTTCCTCATCCATCAGATGGGGCCAGGTGTTGACCCCTGGCACAGTCACGATTGGCAAAATAAAGGAATAGTGCAGGCTTTCTCATGGGTAGAAGTGCTGGGTCATGTTTCCTTCCACCTTGTGATACTTGCGACCGTGACGGTCTTGATGGCATTCAGACCTGGAAAGATGGATTTGTTGCGGAGCAGTCATTTGAATGAGCGGAATTTGGATTGGGTGGATGACGAAGATTAGCGAGGTTACTGGAAGGACTGGAGGATTTCTGACACCTGATTCCTTTGGGTCACCCAGTCCCAAGGGCTGGACACTGAGCACAGACAGACGGCAGCCTGCAGAAGTGCAAGTCCTTGGGATCCAGGTGGACGTGCCGTTGTGTTTGCTCCCTTCCCCTCACATGAGCTGCTGCTCTTCCAACTGCATTTCCATCTTCTCGGTGACTCTTGGGTCCCAGCACATCCCGTCTGACTCCCTGGGCATGCGCAGGAGTGCGTCCTGACTCCCTGGGCATGCGCAGGAGTGCGTCCTTCTACTCCCCGGGCATGCGCAGGAGGGCGTTTGAATTCTGCCGGGTTCAGGTGGGTAGTCTGCAGGGCCTCTTCCCTCCGCTCTTTGGAGTTTGCTGGCTTCACCTTCAGGCAGAAAGCGTCATGCTAATGATCTTAAAAGCTCTGTTTATTGTCTCTCCTTTTCTCCTGGCATGAAAGGTGACAGATTTACAAAGTACATTGTTCAGAGTTATTATGGAGTGTGAAACTCGGCGCTTTAGAGCAGCGTGCAGCGAGCTGTCAGGCTTGACAAGGGTGTGGGCAGAGGAGCCTGCCCCGGGGACAATAGCAGGGACGTGCCCAGGGAGCTAGGGTGGAGCTAGGGACAGGGGACACCGTGGGACAAATGTGACTGGGCCGGGCCCCCAGATGTCATTTCCTCTGCCTGGGAGGGAGGATAGCATGCTGCCGGCATGGAGACCGTGAGCCGTGCTGTGTGATTCCAGAGCCTGGTTGAAGACACGCAGTTGTTACCGTCCTGTGGATTAATTGAATCCAGACCCCACGGTCTAGCTCTCCCCTCTCTTCAGCGCTTTCTGCCTTCACTCTTTCTATAGGAACTGCTGTCGCTGGTGTTTTTTCATTTTGTTAAAAAAGACCAAAAGTGTTGGAAGGAGGCCTGAATCTAAAGTAAACAGGAAAAAAATTTCTGCACTGTATCTAACATACACACGTACACACACGTGGGCGCGCGGGTCTCACAGCACCTTGACCTGAGCAGAGCCAGTGAGATCTACTGTAGACGGCAGCGGGGCTTGGCCAGGCCCCAGATCCAGCTTTCCTAGGCCTGACCACGTTTCAGAATAAGATCTCTCAGAAAGGCTGTGGCTGTGTCGGTCTCTTCCACTCCCTGGTGATGGGCATTTTTGCATGCATGGGTCATAGGAGGCTAGTGTTAGCAAAATTTATACAGATGTTGTTTTATTTTTATAGCTCTCCTCCATTTACTGGGTGGCATTTCCTTCAGTGTTAACAGCAGAGGTTAACTGCACACAGACGTGCCTGCGGATCCTTGCCAGGGTCCCCCCTCCCCTCCTATAAATATGTTTCTCCAGATTGTTCATTCCCTGCCTTGGCTGCAGGCAGCCTTTTAGCATTCAGATTTAATTGGTTCAGCCGGTTCCTGAGCCATCTGCAGAACCGTGTGTGTGATAAACAACCCATGATCGCGCCCTCCAATGAGCAGGTTTTGAGAGAAACCTGAAGGGCTCTGGGGGGACCCGCCAACCTTCTCTCCTTGGGCACCCTGTCCTTCGTCAGAAATGCAGGGTGACGCCCTGCGGCCGTCCCCTCCAGACTGGAGCGTGCCTGTCCCCACCCCTTCTGAATGCCCGTGTCCTCCTGTCTTGCAGTTGCCCAAGCAGCGCCTGGTGGATGCGGACGGCATCATCAACCCCAGCGCTTTCTACGTCTACCTGACGGCATGGGTCAGCAACGACCCCGTGGCCTACGCCGCCTCCCAGGCCAACATCCGGCCTCACCGACCCGAGTGGGTCCACGACAAAGCCGACTACATGCCAGAAACACGGCTGAGAAGTAAGTAGCACTCTGTCGGCAGCGCCTGGGAGCTTCCAGAGGCGCCTTCCCCTGTTGCTCAGAGCAGGGCCGCACCCCCCTCGGTTGACACTACCCAGGGTTCAAAAGTGTAAATAGAACAATATATTTCTTTTAGTTTAAAACTCTGGGAGACGGATGAGGATGTGTAATGGGATCCAACCCACGCTTGCTCACGCTGGGAAATGAGAGTCTCTAATCTCCTTGGGTAGCTTTAGCTCTCAGACACGCATCAGGCATCCGTCTTGAGTGCCAGCTGTTCTGCGTGAACACTGGGGACACCTCCAGGTTGAGTGTTATTTTACTATTGCAGAGTTTTATCGCCGGGGATTATATGTTTATCTTAACTTTGTCAACTCTGGTGTTGAAGGGATTTTTGGCACGTTGGGTCATTTCTATAAGCCACCAAGCACCTGTGCTCTGTCAAAGCTGTTTAAACCAGAGCAGAGACGTGTATATAACAGTGTCCTCTTCCTTTCACCTCTCAGCCCAGAGTTTGAAAGGTGGTTCTGTGTAGATTTAATTTGCATTTATGTTAGAGATATTAGTAGCAGCGTGCACTTTGGGTATTGGGCCAAGAGAGGATGTGAGAAAGAAGACGGCTCCTTTGCTAACAGGGCTGGGGAGCCAGTGGGTTGTACTTCCCTGTATCTAAACCCCAGAGCCTTGTGGCAAGCAGCCAAGGCTTGTCTTAATGAAAATTTATAGTTGAGATTATAATAGGGCAAATCATGTTCAGCAAGTCAGCTGAATGACCCAGAGGGTCTGCAGCACACAGCAGCAGTAACCAAAGGCTTGTCCTACGAGGGTTCCTTCCTGGTCGCCCAAGACTTAGCATTGCATTAGCCAAGAAGCAAGGGAGGTGTACGCTGGTGGGATTGCTACAGGGATAAGAAAGCAGAACATTTCTCTCGGCAAAGCATGAACTGGAATCAGTTTGTGCTCATAAGTGCTTGAGGAAGCCAGGCTGTACTTGGTATGTTTACATGTGTTGGGGCAACAGAAAGCATTCCCAAAATTGAAGGCCTGAGGGGTCGGGTCCCTCACAAGCAGTGATGGATTGCTTCTGGAAGATCGGGGGTTGAGGAATACTTATATCACGGGTTTCTTCCCCACCCTGCCCCCACAAAACCAAAGAAGGTTGATGACTGGTTAAAAAACAGTTTGGGGGCTACCAGTCCATGATAGAGTGCTAGCCTAGCACGCAAGGGGCCCTGGGCTTGATCCTCAGCCCTGCAAAGAGAAAAAAAAAAAATTATTTTTTAAACTAAATGTGAGCATTGTGAAGAGCCAGAGACAGGTGTTATTTCTCCTTCGTGTTGAAAGAAGGGCTGCAAGCTTGGTCTCCCGCCAAGTTCCTTTCCCCTCGCGTCCTGCCTGTGCAGCACGCCACTGTGGCCCTGCTTAACCTGGTGCCCTCTCTCTCCAGTCCCCGCCGCAGAGCCCATTGAATACGCCCAGTTTCCTTTCTACCTCAACGGCTTGCGAGACACCTCGGACTTTGTGGAAGCCATTGAAAAAGTAAGAACCATCTGCAACAACTTCACAAGCCTGGGGCTCGCCAGCTACCCCAACGGCTACCCCTTCCTCTTCTGGGAGCAGTACATCAGCCTGCGCCACTGGCTGCTGTTGGCCATCAGTGTGGTGCTGGCCTGCACGTTCCTCGTGTGCGCGGTCTTCCTGCTGAACCCCTGGACAGCCGGGATCATTGTGAGTTTATTACAAGGGTCTTTGTGGCAGTCAAATTCCTTTCCTCATAGCTCGTTCTGCAGCCGGGAAGTTTTGTTTATGTCTGGCCCTTTGGAGGGGGGTATAGATTGCATCATCCAGAATATATTTATTCTACTCTAGGTGGTGAGGTTCATGGCGAAGGTATAGCCTCTAATGGCCGTAATCCTGTGTCCCTTGCACTACAGCCTGAAAATGTGCACATACAAGATGGGGGACTTTCTAAGCACACTCCTGGTAACAGCTCTGAGTATTTGTGAAGTAGAAACACACAAGGCGTGACTTTTTATTTTTCCCCCCAATTTAAAGTGTCATTTTGTGACCCCATCCCCAACCTACAGGGACACAGAAGTTCCTTCTCTGTGTTTGACGGGAGAGGGATACATGGAGATGTTAGGGCCATGGTTTGGGAGGAGAGAGGTCTTCAGAGGCGCTTGTGGGTGTTCTGCTCCCAGGGACTTGGTAACCACCACTCCTACCCTGTTTTGGGACGTCCATTCTCCAAACTACTTTCTGACTTGAAGTGAGTTTCATGTAGAGTCTAATAAAATCACGGCAGCCCTTATATCCCATGGCCGTAGTATAGCCTTTAAAATGCCAAAATGGTGAAAACAGAGACCAGGTTTTGTTTCTGCACAAGTTTGGGCAGCAGCAGGTACGTTAAAAGGTAAATGTTTAGTCTGCAGATGTTTTCACAGTACTCCAGCCATGGACGTTGTCCATCTTCCATTTTTCTTCCCCAGCCTTCCCCTCTGCCCGCCACCCCACCCGCAAGCAAGAAAGCGCCTGCACTCCGCTCTCTGCCATTTGTATACAGGGGGAGTTTTACTTGTATTTTCTAGCCCTGGGCCCAAGAAACTCCACAGCCCACCTCGCAGGTTCTCTTTCCAGTCCCCCCACCTCCAACATTTTCCCAAGGAAGATAAAAGTCTCCTTGGGACTCAAGGATCTGCTCGTCCACCCCAGTTGCTCCTCACGTCTTCAAAGTGCAGTGCCCCATAACCTGACCTGCACCCACACCTGACCTGCACCCACCGCTGCCAGCCACCCCTTGACCTATGCCCAGTCGTCCTCACTTGGCCTGTGCGCCTGACCAAGCAGGACCGCCTTTACCCACAGGGATTTTTATTTCCTTCATCCCGTCAGCTCCCTTTGGGAAGGAGGGCGAGACAACCCAAAACTCCTACCGTTTCAACTCAGTCGTTCAGAAGTCACTTTGTGACATTCCCGACCTGACAACTTGTCTCTTTCACACAGGGGGATAAAAAGAGAAGCCAGGACAGTAGGATATGGGGGGAATGGCTGAAAGATGAGGCATAGCTTGCGTGGTTAAGACCAAAGCAGGCCTGTAATCCCAGCAGCTCAGGAGGCTGAGGCAGGAGGATCTCGATGTCAAAGCCAGCCTCAGCATAAATGAGGTGCTAAGCAAGTCAGTGAGACCCTGTTTCTGAATAAAATACAAAATAGGGCTGGGGATGTGGCTTAGTGGTCAAGTACTGCTGAGTTCAACCACCAGTATCCCACCCCCAAAAAATAAAAACAAAAAGCTGGGCTCAGTGGCACATGCCAGTAATCCCAGCAACTTGGGAGGCTTAGGCAGGAGGATCACAAGTTCAAAGCCAGCTTCAGCGACTTAGTGAGTCTCTAAGCAACTAGGCAAAACCCTGTCTCTAAACAAAAAAATGTTTAAAGGGGGTGGAGGGGCTGGGGATGTGGCTCAGTGGTGAAGTGCCCATGGATTCAATCCCTGGCACCAGAAAAAAAAAAAAAAAAAAATAGAATCAAAGCAGAAGAAGAGACCTTGTTGTAAAGTAGAGCGATTACCTGGCCTTGGGTCCAGAACCCCCATGGACACCCAACTCCATCGAAGCTCGAGTCTCTTATAAAATGGCATAGTGTTTACATAGAACTCTTATGCATTTTCCTGTGTGCTGTAGATGATCATTAGATTATTACCTAATAATCTAAATAATGCCGAACGTAGTTATTCCAGGGTCTTATGCAGGGAAAAGTGACAAGGAAAACTTATGTACCTGCTCGGTATAGGTCGGGTTTTCACCCAAATATTTCCAATCCATGGTTGTTTGAATCCACGGATGAGGAACACCAGAAACAGAGGGCCAGCTGCGTGTAGAATGTGCAGCTATAACTCTCTCTAGATTGCTCTCAGGGAATAGTTTTGAGAATTTTTCACCTTATAGGACAGGTATACTGGAAAAAGCACCTGCATGACCACACTGAACGTGGCCTGTTTGAACTCCTCCTTACAAAGGGGCTGTTCCAGGGTCTCCCTTCCCAGCAGAGCAGAAGTGGTAGGAAGGAAGGACCTTGTCCAGGGTCACAGCAGGTCCATGCTTTGATGGCGTGTGGACCACGGGCGTCTCCCTGCCACCTCGGTTCTTCGACACCCTGCCCTGGTTGCGGCACCGTGTGTGCCGTGCCATGCCCTAATCCCTGCGTGCCTTCCCCAAGGTGATGGTCCTGGCTCTGATGACCGTGGAGCTCTTCGGCATGATGGGCCTCATTGGAATCAAGCTGAGCGCCGTGCCCGTGGTCATCTTGATCGCCTCTGTCGGCATTGGAGTAGAGTTCACCGTTCACGTGGCTTTGGTATGAGAGATACGTTAAGCAACAACTTGATGGAAGGCGCTGTTCCTCCAGCCCCTCTGGTGGCCAAGTGGGGACCTCCACGTTTGCCCTGCCTCCCATAACAAGGCTTGGAGCGTGGGTGTTCCCTGGGAGGGCTGAAACGGGGGATCCCTGCCCCTCTGGGGGAGTCTGAGGCCGGGGGCCCTGCAGGGACAGTGAGGATGGTGGTGCTTGGCGCCAGAGCCCGCCCGGGGAGTCTGCTCTTTTGATGTGGTCGACTGTCGTAGGTATCACCTTGCTCGGGAAGCTGCCAGTTTTGTTCCCAGGACCGAGTGTGTGTGTGAGTGTGCGCGTGGGCATGCCTGCACACCGTTTTAAGCAGTCATAAAGTGGAGATGAAACAAGACCACACCGACAGGCCTGGTGGGGACAGCCTAATGGAGGGTGAGAGGAGCTGGCAGCCAGGGAAGCACCCTCGGGCCTGTGCGCCAAGGCCCAGGTGCTCAGCACTAGGGTGCTGGCTCTGCCACGCACACCCACCCAGCTCCCCGACCTCCCGGCCTCTAAATTCATGACAGCAGGAAGTAAGAGAAGAAGCGTTGGTTTCAACAGGAAGTCCCGCCCCCACGCCCATGCCGATAGATGGGCATGGTTTAATTAAGAGATATGCCTGCTGTCTCCACAGTGCTGAGCACTGTTCAAAAGCTTCATAGATCCTTGCAGACGTGCTGATGGCATCGGCACGGGGACGGGTGGTGGGCGTTCCCTAAGCCCCATTGACTGTGTGGAGGTTTGGGTGGGATGCCTACCCAGATCTCTAGCGCTGGACTTGGACCACGTCCTTTTTGCATTGCTCTTGCAGTTCTGTGACAGACGTTGCTTCTTGCCCTTGGGTGTATGCGTGCCCATGCTCATTCTCCTGCCTGTGCCATTTCTGGTTCAGGGTCTTTGTTATGCAGCTCAGAGATGATAAACTTTGGTGTTTAAAAGGAACGTTTGGTTGCAGTTATTGATTAAAAACTGGTACTATAAAAAGGATATACTCTAAATTTGGAGCCTGCTTGAATGACTATTTTTCCATGGAGCTCAGAGGACAGATTTTTTTTTTTAATGAAAAGTCTACCAGCCCAGAGTTTAGAAGACACATGATTCTAATCCCTTTTCTTTCAAAAAGGAAAAATATTTGCATGTGAGTTATGGACCTGTGTGTTGTTTTTTATTCTGTTGGGAACGAAAGTCCCTGCCTTTGAGCTAGCGTTGCCAACGGGTGCTCCAGAACGGGTTTTTATCCTGGAAATGCAAACTGCAGGCTTCAAACTGTTCTGCTCCTCCTCAGCTTTTTCAGGAGCACTGTCTACAGGCAGAACATGGTGTTCTTGTACGTGAAACTGTTTAGACATCACTGTTCTTCCAGGGCTTATGAAATGACAGAACAGACTTAACAAAGAAGGTTCTTCTTCCCTGAGAATCCTGAGGGACGTAGGGGTCCCCGTCACCTTGCTGCATCTTACTGCACGCCACGGGAGAGGCGGGCAGTGGATTCATGGTCCAGATATGACACAGAGCAACAGGGTTCCAAGCCCTTTTCCTCCCAAGAGCAGAAGGCAGCTCTGCTGACCCTGGTGTCTTTCCCAACTCTGGAAAGAGTTGAACCCATTTTAGGGAAAATAAGAGTCATAGGAGTGTGTATATACTTGTGTTTCTTCATTTTTTAAGCAAAGTGACTATTCTTGTCCTTGCATAGGGCAGATGAGGGAGGGGGATGCCCCCTGCTGAGGTTCCCAGCCCTCTCTGAGCTCTCTCCTGGAACATCCCAGAGCAGCCCAAACCACTGAACAGAGAGAAAACTTATGCCAGGCGCAGGCCTCCCTGCTGAGTCCCACTGTGGCAGGGACAATCAGTAGGCCACATTCAAAGGGTCCTGGGTCCTGTTCCCCCACAGTCTGGTGTTATCTGATCCTCCTGTGCCATGTTCCCACCCAGCATGGATGGCATCCCTGCCCTGGAGGAGCTCAAGGAGCCTGGGGCGGCAGGGGTGCGTCCACATACGGTGACCGGAACAGGCTTGGGCGGACCTGAAAATTGGGTCCTTCCCGCGAGGCCTTTGTGGTGCTCAGTTTGCAACGGTGACACTTCTTCTCTTGGCATAATCCAAGGGGTCGTGCATTGAGCACCCAGTTGCCTATGACAGCAGGCTGATCCCTTGGGGAGACAAGAGTTTGACCGTCTCAAACATTGGCCAGAATGCTGGTGCTCCCAACTAGGGGTCTCCGTGTGAGCAGTGAGAGCGCAGTGAAAGGAGAGGTTCCCGCACACTTTGGTGTGGTTGGGGTTTTGTTTTGCTCAAGACTTATGTCGGCGCAAAGGTGCCCGACACCAGGAACCGGGCCGTGTGGTGAATCCTGGATCAGAGCTGGGTTTGAGCCACCCCACCGAGCATCCCAGGAGCCACAGTTCACTGAGGAGGGGGAGTCAGAGATCACCGCAGGCAGCTCACAGCATCCCAGGCGAAGCAAAGCCTTTGCCACCTGAGGCCAGGACCTGATCATACGGATTCTTTTCGTCCCGCAGGCCTTTCTGACAGCCATCGGTGATAAGAACCGCAGGGCTGTGCTAGCCCTGGAGCACATGTTCGCGCCCGTTCTGGACGGTGCTGTGTCCACTCTGCTCGGAGTGCTGATGCTTGCAGGGTCTGAGTTTGATTTCATCGTCAGGTAAGTGAGGGCGGGAACGGCAGCGAATCCCGAAGCCCGTCAGGCTTCGCTCTGTGCTGTTTGCTGCCTGGGCCTTCCTGTCTCTGCAGACTGCAGCACCTGTGGGGGCCCAGCCTCCTCGTGGTGACAGGCATGAAGACAGACTCTCTTCCAAGCCCTTGTGGGTGGAGGGAAGGGGTCTAGCAGCAGAGGCAGCTCCAGAGCCTGAAGCCCCCAGCGTCCTAGCTGTTGCCATTAAGAATGTTTGCAGAGGGGACCAAGGTGCCTGTTAATTGACCACATTTAACTTTACTTCATCTCCTTCAAAACTGTGGAAAGGGAAATGTACAAATACCTATAATGGTCATGCAGACTTTATTCTTTTAAGAAGCGAAGATAATGTGTCCAGATTTCACATTCAAGTCCCCACTGAGATTTAGGAAGCGGTGAGCAGGTATCTTTGGTGTCACCCTTTGGAAATCCAAAATTGGTCCCGGTTCTTCTCTTTGGGACTGGAGGCAGGCTCTCTCTTTCTGGTTGATTGAAGTAAGAATGTGACTTTGTGGAAAGGAGCTAGAGACCTGCAGAGAGAAGCTCTGTTCTCCAGATAGCTTGTGGTGTGGTGAGGTGGCTCCTTTTGGATGTCACTCAACCACGTTGTCAGGCAGCAAAGCCAGGCTTGCTGGTAAGAAGGGTGCAGAAGAAGGACCATGACAGGGCAGAACCCGGTACAAGAAAGGACTGGGTCGGGGGTGCTGCAGTCTGCAGAGGAGCTGACCAGGCTTCGTGTGCACACACACGTGTGTGGGTGGGGAGGGTTTAACTCGGAGTTTTAGCCAAGGTTGGTTTTCGTGTCTGCAGCACAGCCCATCCGGCAGGCAAGCCTCCTGGAGCCAGCCTCCCCGAATGCGTGCCCCAGTTTGCTCACTCTGGTTTCAGACTGGAGCGAGCAGAAGTGGAAGAGCTGTTTCAGTGTAGACCAACACTTTTCTGGAACCATACATACACTTCTAAGTCATCTAAGGCTCTTTAAATGCAGATGAGGTTTTTGGGGGCAGGGAAGGGTGGAATCTGCGTTCCCAGCCAGCTCCAGGCAAGGCCCATGCACAGCCTTGGCCAGCCAATTAGCAAATTTGTGTTTGCCAATACCAACTAGATAGTTGCCTAACTTAGATAAAGGTTTGGGCCTGTTTTGTTTTAAGTGGTTAATTTGACTTTGACTTTCATTTCCTCAGTATACATTTACTCAGACATTAGCATTGTCTCTTTAGGGTCTAAAAACCCAGTGCCAAATAGTTTATTTTGCGTAATTACTTTCTCATTGAGCACAAATGGAATGAAAATCCCTAAGTGTCATTTTGCCTAACTCAGGGCTACATGGGCCCCACTACACCCTTCCCTGTGGCTTGGGGCCTGTGAGAAGAGAAACAGATTCCCAGGTGGCTCGAAACCAGGAGGAGCAGGGAGCTGCACGGGGTGCAGTGGTCCCGTGAGCATCCGGCAGGAAGGAAGCCCAGCCTGAATCAGAGCACCCCAGGGGAGAGCTGAGGGTAGAATCCCAGGGCTGCTTGTTCCCGTCCAGAGACCTCAGGATTCCTGTTCCAGCACTTAAAAGGGCTTCCCGTTTTCCATAACAGGATGGATTAGCCTGATAGAGCCCTTGCCGAGCAGACGTTGTATACATGAAGCCGTCAGGCATCTAATTGGTCCGTTTATGCTCCAGCTAAATGGATGGGATGTAAATGTCTTAATGCCTGCCACTGATATCTGCCTCAGCCCAATGTTCCAGCAGTTTACATTAGAGCAAGACACTGGCTGCTTGGTGTTTTACTAATGCAGCTCAGAAGTTTCTCATGTTTACAATAGCTGTGCGGTATTTGTATTTTTATAGGGATTCTCTCCCTTTCATCTAGTTTTGAAACATGCATCAACATGGCAGAGTTGGGGGTCCTGTCCCGTTTTATGATCCAGCGGACCATTAACCGCTAGATACCTTGCCCTCCCTCTGCCCAGAACATCCTGATCCACCCTCCCTCCCCCAGCCCGCTTCCATCCAAGCCCTCGAAATCATTAGTTCCAGAGCTGCATCCTTGCGTAGAGCGCGCGCCCTGCACTGTGCCGAGCGTCCCGAGCCGGGGCTGGCTGGGTTCACCTCAGCGTGGTGGAGGAGCCCAGACCCGGCCCTCAATGGTGGGAAAGCAGGACTGCCTGTGCGCTCTCCTCTTCTGCCATGGTGCTGTGGCCTTTATGTTTGAATTGGCTGACGCAAAACAAGAGTATTCAGAGATGCTAAATTGTTCAACAAAAGACTGGCCGGCAGAGCAGCCCGCCATTGTGGAGGGCCCTCACCCAGCACAATGCCCAGCTCCCACAGAATGGGCGGCACTTTCTTTGCAGAAAGCTGGTTCCTGTGTTCTAAGGAGGCTGCAGTTGGAGTTGTTGGGTAAAACTGGAGCTCACAGAATCCTGGGCAAAAGTTCTGACTAGTGAAAGCCCAGGCACAGCCTTACCTGATCCACTGGAGGCTTAATTAGAGATGCTGCCGTAAGAGGCAGAAGCATTTCACAGTGGATTAGCTGCCTGCAGAAATGGCTGTCTTTCCTCCTGGGCCAAATGGTTTCAATTCTACACCCTTCACTTCATTTGTTTGTTCTGCAGGGTTTTCGCGAGCAGGGCCCCTCGGCATTGTGTTTGTGCTTTCAGTTTGCCCAGCCATTCAGTTCGCATTCCATATTTTTGTGTTTGTGTAACACATTCATAAATAACATTACATGCCAGGAGATTTCAGCAAATTAACAAACTAATTTTTTTTCTCTCTTCCCTTCACCAACTAACACTTTGGGTTGTGGAATGTAGTCCTCAGAGTCATAAGGTAAAAAAAAGAAAAGAAACAAAAACCGAATCTCCTGTGGTATTTGAACGCAGGTTCTGCAGCCCTGTTTCAGTGGGGTGGGTTTGTTCATGGGGGGGGTTGGCGTGCTGCAGTATTGGGGACCCAAGGGGCAGCCTGGAGGACCTCTGTCACGCTGAGGATTCCCGTTTCTCTGCCTTCCAGGTATTTCTTTGCTGTCCTGGCGATCCTCACAATCCTGGGTGTTCTCAACGGGCTGGTTTTGCTTCCAGTTCTTTTGTCTTTCTTCGGACCCTATCCTGAGGTCAGTAAGCAGGCCGAGCACAGCGTCCAGTTCACAGGCACCTGGGCACCGTCCTTCCACTGTGATTTAGATATCTAGGGATATCTGCTTCTGCAGACTGTTTACCTTTTCAACAAACATCTAATGGCGAGGCTTATTCCCTCTTCCATTTCGTAGCCTTGTGGGAGCAGGACTGGCCTTGTTTTAAGCCAGCCGACGGCCACCTGCGTCTTAGGACTGTGTGAATGGAGACAGTGCACTCAGGGTGAAAGGTCGGGCAGGATGGAAGCAAAGGGCCCCCTGTCGCCTTTCCACTGTGAAAGACCTTGCCGCAGCTGTGGGACCTGAGTGTCCCCAGGTGGCAGAGAGACGGGTAGTGGGACAGGGGACAGAGACCCCTGCACGGTGCTGTGCTTTGAGCTCTGAGATGGACAGCAGGTAGAGGGATAGTAACACTTTTCGTGTGGAATCCCCGCAAACAGGTGTCCCCAGCCCACGGCCTGGACCGGCTGCCCACCCCGTCCCCTGAGCCGCCCCCCAGTGTCGTCCGGTTTGCCATGCCTCCTGGCCACACGAACAATGGGTCCGACTCCTCTGACTCAGAGTACAGTTCTCAGACGACGGTGTCCGGCATCAGCGAGGAGCTGCGGCATTACGAGGCTCCGCAGGGCCCCGGGGGTCCGCCCCACCGAGTCATCGTGGAAGCCACAGAAAACCCAGTCTTCGCCCGGTCCACTGTAAGTCACCCCCGGGAACGGGCTCCTAGGCCCTTTCTCCGAGGCCCCAAGCTGCACGGCTCCTTGGCCCTCCCCGTGCTCCCGAGGACGGCCTTGCCCCCACCCCCCAGGCCCGGAGCTCAGCTTCCAGGAGCCAAGGAAGGTTCCACGACTCATGTTGCTCCACCAAGGCCCCCCGCCATCCTGCCAGGAAACGGGTATTCCAGTCCCAGGCCAGGGCAGCCCTTCCGTGAAAGAGAGCGGGGCCAACCAAATAACCTAGATTGTCCTGCCCTCGCCCCCCGTGACGATGCCTGCTGAGCTGCAGTGTGAATCTGGTTTTGTTCAGCAGGAGCCTAAAAATAGGTACAAGCTGAACGACTTTGAAGTTGGTCACGGTCCTTTTGATTGATGTGGCCACTGTGTTGCTCCGTGCTTTGTATAGAGACCCAGAAACCAGATTCCTAACAAGCAGACGGAGCCGCCCTGCCCGAGAGGACTTTCGGCCATGGCGGATGTGCTCTCGCCCCGCTCTCCGATGCAGTAGCCACTGGCCACACTGAGGGACACTTGCAATGTGGCTCATGTGACTGAGGAAGTGCATATTGCATTTTAGTTTGTTTAAACTTACCGAACCACGTGTCTGGTGGCTACCACACTCAGCAGGGTGGGGACGGACAGTCCTGCCAGCGGCAGGGCTGGGTAACACTGCAGCTTTCAGGAGAGGAGCCCGGGATCTGGCTAGACCAAACTGGGCAGGGTGGGCGGGCGGCTCGAGGAAGTAGCTGGGACGCCCTCCTGCCTAGCCCTGCGTCTGAGCAGAGGCACTGCGTCCAGCCAGCTGTGTCCGGGCAAGCCTGGAAATAGGATCCCAAGGAAGCCGCCTCGGCCACGTCCCCCAGGGACTACAGGGCTTTTCTCTTGTGGGTGGAAGGTCCCTGTGGGCTCCCTGGGGCTAATGGTTGGGAGATCTGGGGGGAGCAGTGCCCAGCCTAGGCAGCTGCCCGCCTGTGTTGACCTCCCTCCCCCTCTGCAGGTGGTCCATCCCGAATCAAGGCATCATCCACCCTCAAACCCTCGACAGCAGCCCCACCTGGACTCGGGGTCCCTGCCCCCCGGACGGCCAAGCCAGCAGCCCCGCAGGGATGCCCCCAGAGAAGGCTTGCGGCCACCCCCCTACAGACCGCGCAGAGACGCTTTTGAGATTCCTACTGAAGGGCATTCTGGCCCCAGCAATAGGGACCGCTTGGGCCCCCGGGGGGCCCGTCCTCACAACCCTCGGAACCCAGCATCCACTGCCTTGGGCAGCTCCGTGCCTGGCTACTGCCAGCCCATCACCACTGTGACGGCTTCTGCTTCTGTGACTGTCGCCGTGCACCCCCCGCCCGTGCCTGGGCCCGGGCCTGGGCGGAACCCCCGAGGCGGGCTCTGCCCGGGCTACGAGGGCTACCCCGAGACTGACCCTGGGCTGTTCGAGGACCCCCACGTGCCTTTTCACGTCCGGTGCGAGAGGAGAGACTCGAAGGTGGAAGTCATTGAGCTGCAGGACGTGGACTGTGAGGAGAGACCCTGGGGAGGCAGCTCCAACTGAGGTGCGTGCCGCCCAGGGCGGGGTGCAGAGGAGCCCTCGAGCTCTCGGGCTGTCTTCCGGGGGCCCCTGGCCATTGGCACGTCCCAAGCTGAACCCCAGGGCCCTTTATCCCCAAGGCAAGGCCAGCGTGTGCATGTTTGTCGTCCCGGGGGCGCAAGTCCAGCTGTACCCTGGGCCCCTGAGCCCAGCCTGAGGAGGCGGTGCCCCACAGGTGTCGCAGGAGGTGCGTTTAACATCCCAACACGCCACCCTGAGTCATCTGAGGCACCCGCCCTGTGTGTGGTGAGCACCTGAACACCCCGGATGCAGGCAGGACAGGACCCATGGGCGCCACCCGCTCCCGAGCCCCCTCCCCTGTTCCCCAGCCTTGTCGACGTGCATCCAGCTGCCCTCCCTGTGACAGCCTGTCTGGTTTTCTTTTAAAGGGTGATCGGAATCTGAAGCAAAGAGGCCAAAGATTGGACCCCGCCCCGCCCCTTTCCAGAACTGCTGGAGGAGAGCCGCCTGGAGTCGCGGAGACGCCCCAGGAGAGCAGTTCACTGTCACTGTCACCCACTGTATTATTTTGTCAGATATTTCTATAAATATTTAAGAGGTGTACACATGTGTAATATAGAGGGATGGTGTGAGGTGGGGTGGCCCGGGGCTTCCCGCTCCTGCCTGGAGCGGGGCCACAGGGCCTCCCTTTGTACATTGGTCTCTGTGCCACAGCCAAGCTTAACTTAGTCCTAAATGTTCAGCATATGTTGCTGCTGCTTAAATATTGTATAATTTACCTGTATAATTCTATGCAAATATTGCTTATGTAATAGGATTATTTTGTAAAGTTTCCTGTTTTAAAATATTTTAAATTTGCATATCACAACCCTGTGGTAGTATGAAATGTTACTGTTAACTTTCAAACACGCTATGCGTGATAATTTTTGTTGTTTAATGAGCAGATATGAAGAAAGCACGTCAATCCTGGTGGCTTCTCTAGGGGTAGTTGGATGCAGTTCTGTTCGGTCATGTGTGTGAACACGTGTGTGATTTCCCAATGTACCGTACTGTGATTTTTTTTTTTTTTTTTTTGTCTGTCTCTCCTCGCTGTCTGTATTGCTTAGTAGGCTCTGACCCAGTCAGGCTGGAAGAGTCACGATATCACTATGGCTCTGTGCTGGTGGGAGGACTGGCCCTGAGCTTTGCCACACTATCTAGGGATGGTCCAGGAGAAGCCATGCTCACTTGGTGTCATGGCGTCTCTTACGATCACATTGCCCTCCAGATGCCCCACCTCGTGCTTCAGAGGGAATAAGCTGCTTCACATGGATCCTGGTGATAGACGTTGGAACCTCAGGGTGTAGACCCAGTGCTCTCTTGGTGGCCAGGAGCGAGGAGGAGACAGGCCTGTGGTGGGTCCTTGCTGGGCCGCCGTGTACTCTACAAGTTATAGCTTCGTGCCTCTTGTGACCAGCATGCACCACACACGGGCACACACACACATACACACACACACACACACACACACAGCCCCCCATGGCCCTGCTGCAGGTAGAAAAACCTGTCAGGTTTATTCTGGGCCCACAGTAAACCCAGAGGCGATGTTTTGAGTCCCTACAATTTAAATTAATGTTGTAATTAAATTTACAATTCCCCTCTTCCTAATTGAACAGCTGGTTGGGGGGGCTTCCTGAGTCTTTAAAAATAGACAGTGAGCTTCCAGTATGGTGATGCTCAGAAGTCCTGCAGGGTGCGGACTTCAGGGATCCTTCTCTCTGCGTCCACGTTGGGTGCAGGCTTCCGAAAGCCATCAGAACGTGGTCTCCTTCTCTCTGTTGTCAGTCTTTTCAGTGTGACATTTATTGAGGAGCAGGAAGGTGCCAATTGCATATGCCCTGCAGAATGTAGATGGAGGCAGGTTACCCACCCGGATGTCATTTTTGAAAGGTCTGCTTCTGTGTGGACTCTGTTCTCGCACTCTGAGGTTTGGGCTTCCTTGCCTCTAGCCAGGGACCAGCTCTTGTCGGGGAAACAGCTCCCCTGGCAAACCCACACCAGTGACTTGTCTCTAGGGACCAAGTGCCGCGTGGCCGAAGCCCGAGCTCCTTGGGGGGCACTCCATTGACAGCTCCCATTATCCCTTTTTCCCCCCTCCCACCGCTCCCATTTCACACGGAAAACCTTAAGAGAAAGGCAGCAGGCCCCAGTGGTACCAGCTGCACAGTGACCTCAGCCCCTGGAACGTGCCGCAGAACTGTAAGGTACTAATTGGAAGCCACCTGTGTGACACACGCCAGGGCCCAGCCACCCACTGCACTTCTGGGTGCCTGTCCGTCAGCCACACTGTCTGCCCTCCTGGCACCGGCTCTGCTCAGAAAATTCGTGTCCCTGCGCTTTGGTGTGCCCCTCGCTCCTTTCCCGATCCAGCTCGTGCGGAGCAGGTGGACCGAGCAGCAACTCGGTTTCTGTTCAACAGGACTTTCTCCGTGGGTCACACTGGCCAAGAAGGACTCAGGGCTGGCAGGAAGCGAATTTCTTTCTCTCTCTCTCTCTCTCTCTCTCTCTCTCTCTCTCTCTCTCTCTCGTCTGTCTTGTTTGTTCATTTGGATGTTTTAATTTTAAAAAAAAAATCTTTGCTGATATTTATAATTTTGTATCATAAGAATGTTTTCCTACAGTATTCGTCATGCCAGTTTATAACAAAAAAAATTGCAGGGATTTTATTTCTATTGGAAACACTATTACAGCTATGTTTTACTTTTGAACAGAATTTTTATCTGTATAGAGTGCTTACTAATGTTAAATAGTTCAGAGTATATAACATTTACATTAAGGACTCATGGTAGGTTTTAGTGTAAGGAGTTTAAAGGAAATTAATATTCAAACTGGGTCTCGTTGTCTGCCGATTTGGGTGGAAATGAGTTTGTGTCATTTCAATTACAAAGATAAAAGTATGCCATATAATTTATTTATATGAAAATTTATTTTTGTAGTGTACATAGTAGTCATCAAGTCTTTTGACAGAAGTATATTTTTAAAGAATTTATATGTGATGAATCCATGATGTCTGGAACTTTGCTGAGACATGAGTGGGGACACTTTTCATTGTAAATTACGGCCAGGTAAAGAAAACGTTTAACAGTGTTAAGAGAGTGAGGGCGAGTGGATTTCCCTGCGATCGTGGGACACTTCTTAGTTACCATGGTGACCTAGGTGGCTCTCGTCTTAAACCTTGGAAGTGAAAATGTACAAACTCTCTAAATATTAATGTTCAAACACTGATAGAAATTCTAACATGAATAAAAAATAATATAACTTGTTGGTTATGTCTGTGTAGAGAACTTTTTTCCCTAAAATGCTCGTCTCTGGCCGTCGTGAACTTTGTTGTCCTGTCTTACCAGACGTGTCGGATGCTCCCTCCTTGTTGCACCTCACGGGGACAGTGCTACTTTCATTTTCCATCACCAACAAAGTCCCCCAGTGACCCTGCAGAATTACCCCTTCCGTGCGTACTTCAAGCCATTCGGCCGATGATGAGGGACTGACGGGCCCTAGAATATTTCCTCGGGTGCTTATTGACAGGATTGCATCAGAGACCTGGGGTCCCTCCCCACTCCCCAGTTGGAAGCAAGCCTGGCGGGCAGAGCCACAGGGCCAAACTGCTGCAGGGAGGGGCCGGGCAGGCCCAGGTGCCTGTCACTCCTGTACAGGTTTGTCAGCAGGCAGCCACGCCCAGTTAGGTTCCCGAGTCTGGCTGCTCTCATGGGACAATGGCAGCACAGGCCGCCTGGCCCCCAGACCTGCCAGTGTTTCCTCTGAGGCCCTTGAGAAGCAGCTTGCCAGTCCCTCCTTAGGCCAGGCCGCTCCAGTGTGGTCCGTGAATCAGTGCGGCTTGGAAGCTTGCAGAAAAGCTGAAACCTCTGAGCCACCCAGACCTACGCAATTCGGAGCCTCTGGGAGCGAGGCCCAGCCTGCTTTAACAAGCAGTCCCGGTGGCTCTGATGCTCCGGCAGAGGCCATCCCTAAATTCCTTCCAGCATAACGAGGCCACGGGTCTCTAATTTGACTCAGGCTCCACGGCCAATGCAGGCCAGATTCTGGAAGCAGCAGAGATCCTGACTCCTCTGTGTGGTCTCTCTCCACAAAGACACATGTTCCTCTGTGGGAGAGTCGGGACCGTGAACTTCGCGTTTGTGGCTGGTACTCCGGGGAGAGCGATTCCCTCCTTAGAGCTCGGCCCCAGCTGTGAGGGAGGACCTCAGGAGAGGCTGTGGCTCCCCACCGCCCAGGCAGCGGAGGAGGTCCACCTGGGCCAGACCCTGCCTCCACCCTTCCTGCCAGAGGGCTTCCCAGCATCCAGCTGACCAGCTCTGATGAGGGCCAGTCGCTTGAAACCACAGAAGCCCGTGTCCTCTGTAGAGGATGGATGTCCCTGCTGACTCCGCAGTGGGTACAGTGGGGCAGTCCCAAAGCTGGCAGGAGGGGGAGATCAGGGGCAGCCTCATCCTGAGCATGCCACCTGGGGCTCTCGTGCAGTCACCCCCGGACCCTTGGCTCTGAGTCCCCATCTCTAAGGTGACAAGGGCCCTTGTGCAGAAGCACAAAGGTTGCTGGGGGTAGATTTCATCCTTGCACGCTGCTGTGGAAGCATCTGAGGTAACAATAGTAAACTGAGGAATCAGATGTTTGGCTAATGCAAGATCCTTGCTGGATCATTTTCCTGGAAAAAAAATGGCAGTAAGTTGCTCTACATCCTGGATTCATCTTCCTACCTCACCATGTAACCGGCAACCTGTTCTTGAGCCCTTGAATGGTGAAGTCATACATAATGCTGACCTGGTTCATTCACATCCTGGGGTTCTGTACGCCCCGAATCCGAGTACAGAAAGTATCGATCGCATTCACTGGAATTGGAATTGGGAGAAGGTTTCTTTGAGATGTGCTTAATGGCATCAAAATGACCACTGGTCACCATCAGTTTTATATGAATATTTTTTAATCTTTTTAAAAATTCTTCTTAACTTTTACTTATTTATTTTTTCATTGACTTCTTTTGACAGTGATAAATATTCTTTTAAATTCTTTTCATACATGTATATATGGTAACAATGTCTGTCTCAATCTACTGAGATGTCCTTCCCATCGCCACCTACCCCATGCCTCCCCTCACTCCCCTCTAGATAAACCAAAGTTCCTTCATTCTTCCCTCCCCACCCCCGACTATGGATCAGCATCCACTTATCAGAGAAAACATTCAGCCTTTGCTTTTTTGGGATTGGCTTATTTCACTTAGCACCATATTCTCTAGTTCCATCCATTTACCTGCAAATGCCATCGCTTCATTCTTTAAGGCTGAGTAATATTCCATTGTGTATATGTACCACATTTTCTTGTCCATTCATCTGCAGAAGGGCATCTAGGTTGATTCCTTAGTTTCTCTATTGTGAATTGAGCTGCCATAAATATTGATGTGGCTGTGTCACTGTAGTATGCTGATAAAATCTTTTTTAAAATCTTTTTTTTTTAGTTGTAGATGGACACAACACCTTTATTTTATTTATTTATGTATTTATATGTGGTGCTGAGATCGACCCCAGTGCCTCAGGCATTCCAGTCAAGCGCTCTGCCACTGAGCTGCAACCCTAACTCAGTTTTGTATTTTTTATAAGTGACATATAGCTAACGTAGTAATATAAGAACTTAGTTTTCAATCATGTTGACCTGGGAAAAGTTTTTAATTGGATTTGTGTTAAGATCTGCCATGTTGATTCAGGACTCAGGTAAACGTAAGGTCCCTTTTTCAGGCACGACAGATGTTCTGCCCCAGCTTTGGAAGAGTTGCCCATGCCTCCGTTTCAGGCTGCAGGCTAGTTGATGTGAAGGCAGGTATTTTGCTTTTGGTAACTGATAACTGACCTCCCAAAAGGAGAAGTGGAAAGGGGTCTATTAATCACCTGAAAAATATATTTGCCAAGTTTTAATTACTCTTAATGAAGGCCGCATGTAATGAGAACATGCCACACACCTGAACCTGGAGTCACGCGCACTGCTGGGGCAGAGGGCATGAGGGGCGCCATTTTGTGCATAGGTTTCCTGCCAGGAAATTACAACAGTCGACCTTGAAGGGATACTCTGGCCTGTTAGGAAGAAGGTGGAATTCAAGTTAACAGAGACCCCCGGCTCCATTACAAAAAGTGATGATAATAGTATCTGTGAACAGTGCAGATGACCCAAATTATGCTTGGCATGGCCCAGCATGGACTTCTTTCCATGTGGCAGGGTATTTTTTATTATGATTGATCCATGCCTTTTCTGTAGAGATGCTCTTTGCCGGGGCAAAGGGAACAAGGTCCTTCTGCCAAAATGCCGGGTGAAGATGGTACTCACCACTGCACTGGACCTCAGCAAGGGGCAGTGTCTCCTGGGAGAGACAGCCATGACCCTGGCCCCTTTGACATTCCACTTCCCTGGAGAGTGTTATCTGGCTTCATCTGCCTCCTGTCCTCTCCGCAGGACTTGAGGCAGACAATACAGGAGTGTGCTTTAAGTGACCCACAGAAGTCAAATAAGTTGTCCCCAAGAAAGCAAGTACCGGAAACCTATCAGCAGCACCGGCTCCACATACAGCTGCTCGGGTTCTCGTGGAAGGGGGTGGTGGTGGAATAATAACCCGTTTTATTCTTATAAAGGGAAAACACCCCTGTGGATGGAGGTGGAATCGATGAGCAAGTTCTGACAGGCGAGCTATTATATAATAATGAGGATTGCAGCATTAAACCCGAGTCAGGGTGCCAGAGGAATCATCGTTGTAATTACCAAGTTCAGTCAGCAGCCGTGGTGGGAAGACTCGTGCTGGGAGCCTCTGGCCGCCAGGAAGAAGCCGGAGCGGCAGGGAGGGAGAAAGCAGGTGGCTCCACAGTGGAGCCATGACAACTTCCAAGAGGGAGGACCAGGTCGGGTGAGGCTGGTGCCGTGGAGGAGCCTGGCTCAGCCCAAGCTAAGGCCATCGACCAGGCAGCGCTCTGGAGAGTGCAACGGTGTCCAAACAGCCACAGACCTCCTTTGCCAATCCAGGGCTGAGGAGCCTGGGTCGCCTTCCCCCTTGAGCTCCTGACAGCCCTCTGTCCTTGACGTAGAGAGTGCCCCCATCTTGCATGGCCATCAGGAGCCAGGGAAGTTGGTGGCAAGTCTTGGAAAGCAAAAGCTGTAAGAGATCTCTGCCTTTGGTAGAGCAGAGACATGGCGTGCCCGCCCGGCCTTCGTCAACACCCTTGGTTGCGGCATCACACTGAGGCCCTGGACCTGCAGGCCAATTGATGTTCTGCCTTATTGTTCTGTCCCCTGCCCCCCACCCCACCACACCGTTTGTTTTATGTGGTAGTTCAGAGGCACGGTGACTGCTGTCCATGCAGCCGCCACAGCTGCTGAGCCTGTCCCGTGTGTCCTCCTGTGCACACCAGGGATGTTGGTGCTGAAGGCCAACGGCGGCCATGGGGGAAGCAATTAGCAAATCTTTGGATTCTCCTCCTGATTACACCTAAATTCCAAAAGCTAATTGGCTGAAATGTTCCTCCTTAATTAGAAGCAATTAATAGGTGAAACTAGGTTTGCATTTCACAAGAGTTTGCATTTCGTGATTGAAACCTCAGCTCGTGCACTAATGTTCTCTAATGGTCTGTGATCATAAGGCGCACACAATTAAGGTGGGATTTTCAAAGTGCACGGGAGGAAGGATGCCTGACTTTAGGAATTAGTCTTGTACCGCTGACTAGCGGTACATAGCTAGTCCCTTCCTGGGCCGGGACAGCACAAGGCACATGTTCCCTGCCTGCCCAAACACCCCCACGTGCCCAAGAAGTCTTGACCCATCACCTTTGACTCCTGTTGCATTTTCTACACCTACAGCCTCCCTCCGTGCCCATGGGGATTGGTTCCAGGACCCCATGGACACCAAGACCCTCAGATGCCCAGGTCCTTTATATAAAATGCCATAGCACTTGCGTATAACCTACACACATCCTCCCATCAACTGAAATCCCCTCTAGATGACTTATAACATCCAGTGCTTTTAAGTGCTTTGTAAATAGTTGCTATATTATATTGTTCAGGAAATAATGACAAGAAAAAAATCTGTACTTGTGCAGGACACATGCAATCTCTCTTGTTTTTTTGGTACTGAGCCCCATCCCCAGCCCTTTTTATTTTTTATTCAGAGACACGGCCTTGCTGAGTTGCTTAGGGCCTCGCTAAGTTGCTGAGGCTGGCTTTGAACTCTTTTTTTTTTTTTTTTTTTTTTGTGGTACTGGGGATCAAACTCAGGACCTTATGCTTGCAAGGCAAGCACTCTACTAGCTGAGCTATCTCCCCAGCCTGGCTTTGAACTCTCAATCCTCCTGCCTCAGCCTCCAGAGCCGCCAGGATGACAGCCGTGTGCCACCATGCCCAGCACATGCAATCTTTTTTCCCAAATATTTTCCACTTGAAGCTGGTTGAATCCAGGATACTGAATCAACACAAAGGGCAGGCTGTTCTCTCATTCCCTCTCCCCTGAGGCTGGGCCTCTCTCTTCCTCCATCACATCACGCCCAGCATGATGCCAACAGAAACCGGTGCATGATAAAGATGCTGGTGGTGACAGGACACGGTCCCCAGCTCTTGCTCAGTGTGCACCAGCCACAGGTGGCCTCCTGGAGTGAGCCTGATAAACCCGACACCTGCAGAGACTCAGGAGGAGCAGGAAACAGCGGAACAGGCCAAAGGGGACAGAAGAGTGGCAGAGGCAGGGCAGCAAAGAAGAGGAAAAGCAGGGGAGAAAGAAGGGACCTGGGAGGTAAGTCAGAAGAACCGCCAGGAAAGGCTGAGCCAAGGAGGCCTGGGCAGGGCGAGGCCCTGGCAGAATCTCCTCACCACACGGAGTCCTTCTCACTGAAGACAGCAGTGGTTTGAAGCTTTGTGGAGAGACAGGATGAAAAGCAGTGCCTTCGTTTTCTGTGTTGCGTCTGGTTTCGTTGGAGCTTTTATTCACTATCTTCCTCTTCCTTTCCAAATTTGTAGTGTGACCGATGCACTCAAAGGGTCAATGGGCTGCAGTCCACAGGCCAAATCCAGACGGGCCACCACCTGCTTCTGTGAATGCAGTCGAGTGAGCGCACAGACGCACCTGTTTGTCTTCTCTGTGGCTGCTTTTGTGCTATCATGGCAGAACTGAGGAGCTGTGATAGGAACCATGGGGCCTGCAAGGCCCGCAGCCTGTCCTTTATGTCCTTCCACAGGAAGTTCGCCAGCCCTGCCTCCATGCCAAGTCAAGTGCGCATCTTCAGCCACCGTGTAGGCACGAGACACCACTGCTTCTTATTCCTCACACACAAGGCACAGTTCTGCCACAGGACATTTGCACTTATTCTTTCCTTCCTCTGCACACTGTATCTCCCCGTTAGTCACCTGAGTTGTGCCCTCATTGAATCCAGGTCTGTATTCAATGTCAACTTCTCAGAGGACCCTGCTGACTCTCAGTTTAAAATTGCAAATCCAACTGCTAACCTTGACCCTCGCAGCCTATCTTCCTTTCCTACTTAATTCTCTCCACAGCACCTAGGGCTAGCTAACATCCTCTGCATTTTGCCACCTTAACTGTTTGTGTCTTTCTTACCCTACTAGAATAATGCCAATCTTCAAGGTAGGGATTCTTTTTTTTTTTTTTTAATTATCTTCTGGAAAGTACTACTGAGGGGAAGGGGTCAGTCAACTCCTCATCGCTGTGAGCAAAATACCTGCCAGAACAACTGAGGGGAGGAACAGTTCATTTTTGGCTCATGTTCCAAAGATTCAGTTCATAGGGGGCCCATTCCATTACTCTGGGCTCAAAGGGAGGCAGAACATCATGGCGGGAAGACATAGTGGAGGAGAGCAGGTCCATTCATTACAGCCAGGAAGCTGAGAGGGACTCGTCCAGGGCTCCCCATGGTCCACCTCCTCCCCGTGGTCCACCTCCTCCCCATGCCCACCTGCCTATGGTTAGCACCCAGTCAGCCCACTCAGGCTGGGAAGCGCTGAGGAGGTCGCGATTCTTACGGTCCAGTCCTTTCACCTCTGTGTATTTCCGCAGGGACACAGACACCTGGGGGCATCGCGCATCCAGCCCAGCGGCTGGTGCGTCTGCCGTCCCCTCATTCAGCAGCTGCTCATGAAGCCGAGCACCCCCTCTGGACCCAGGCAGCCAGCTGGTCCCGTGCCAGAGGAAGAGAGAGCCTTAACAGTCCCCGACAGGAAGCAGCTGAACACCTGCCTCTTTCTGTCTGCAGATATGGTCTATAAAAACACAAGAACCCGCATGTTTGTGTTATTTTGCTTTCCTCTTTATTATGGAAACACTTTAAGCTCACAAGCCTAGAATGGAATAACGGACGCCCATGGCCTCAACCGAGCTGTGACAATGAACCTTTTCCTAATTTCATTCTGTTGGTCCTCTTCTAAGTTGGGGTTGTTTGCTGGGATATTTTAATGCCAATCCCAGACATCATGCCACGTCACTGGGAGACACTTCTGCGCTGTGGGTCTCCTAGGTCATCGGTGGCTCTCTTCTGAGCCCCCCTGATATGTATAAAAATAGGCTATAACAAAAGTGATTGGAAACTGGGCGATGTTGACTTCTGGCCTTCCCAGGTACCCTTCTCTGCTGCTGGTTTCACCACGAGTAACAGAAGTGGCAGAACTGACACTGGAGGTAAGGGGGCCACTGTTCTGATCTGCCAACCCGCCACGCTGCTATTATTACATCCGGCAGAATCGAGGGCAATTCCCTCACATCCGTGATAGCCGATTCATCCTCAGGTGGCCCTCAGGGGTCCCAAAGATGTCTCTGTGTGTGTGTGTTTATTTTATCCTATATTTCAAAGTGAACAGTTCTCTCAGGGACCTATGTTGCTTTGTTTTGAAATAAAAAAGTAATAAAATCATTTTGTGTATATTTAAAGGATGTGTTCGGTACATTAAGATAAAAGTTTGATTAAATATTATAGAATACCATGTGTCATTTCAAAAGGGGGGAAAGGCAAGCAAACTAGGGCTCCAAGGAACGACTAGATGAGACGAATGAAGGAGAAGGCATTTGAATTTGGCCTTGAAGGGTGGGGTCTCAGAAGATGAAATGGTAGGAAGGCCACCGTCAGCTGCAGGTAGAGCCCGAGCTCTCCCAGAGGAGGAGAAAGTGAGGGTACATCTGAAAAGTGGGGGGTCTGTTTTGCAGGAGCAGACGCCATCCACGAGCTCTGGTTCTCGAGTGTGGTCCCAGCGCCAGAAGCTCTAGGGTCATCTGAGAAACTGTTAGAAAGGCAAACTCCCAGCCCCACCCGCTCTCCACGGGGCTGGGTCCCGGGGTCTGAGGCCCAGGTTCCTGAGCGGACCAAGCCCTCCACGTGGCTGCTGAGCTCCCCGGAGTGGAGCAGTGCCCCGGTGGAAAGCGCTGGAACCTGGAAGGCCCGGTGAAAGTCAGTGCCCGTGTCTGCTGGCCGCACAGTGATCCCTGGGGGCTGTGGGACAGCTGGATACCTGGTGTCCCTGTGCCACAGAGGCCGGGGGACGAATCCTCGGTGCAGGAAGATCGCGGGAAGCTCTGCAGCGGCTGCCACATGGAAACAGAGGCAAACTCTTCCTTCCACAAACACGTTCCCCAACAGGCATCACCGTTCAGGTCCCGGATCTAACTCTCCTCTCGGGAGCCCCCCACCCCTTTCCCCTTCTCAGCGTCCGAGTTTCAGGCAGAGCTGGGCCCATCATCCCAGGGCCGACCCGGGCGGCTTCTGTTACTTAGATTGTCCAATAAGAACATCACGCATTCTTGCAGCCACAGTGATTGGTTCAAGGGTGAGAGCAGGAGCCAATCAAAATCCGCAAGCTCTTCTAAGGCTTTGTCGGAAACTTTCCAGAGAAATCTATTTCTGGGGCCTCGAACCCAGAAAGTCGCCATCATCTTGTCCATCTGGGGAGAAAGTAGGAGCTAACACAGCAGAGAGGAGTCCGGGAAAGAAGCAGGGGGGTCAAGTCAGCCTACATCCCTTGACTGCTGGACCAAACTGTACCTAATGCTAAATCTGCTCCTGAAAACGTCAGTCCTCAGAGGCCCTTATGGTCAGGCCATTTGGAATTCGTTTTGGTTTTGTTTTTGTTTTGTCTTCATCAGCCTAAACTCAGCCATGGCACCGGACCTGATGAGAAGAGTCACAGAATCCCAGAACATTGGCAGGCTCTGGACTGTCACTGAGAGGAGGAGAGATTGGAAAGTCAAAGGTGTTCCACAGCATTTCTTCTCCCATGAGAAGTGGATTCTAAGAAAGAGCTTCACTCACCTGCAGAAAGTTTCCTGGGTCGAGGTCCCGGGTCAACACCTAGGGGAAAGCCCAAGCACCCCACAGGGGAGTTGAACTGAGATGTGACTGATCCCATGCAGGAAGGTAAAGAGGCCTCCAGAGCTGGCTCAGATCAGGGCAAGGATACCAGAGCTTCACTCTCACATTGGCTGTCCCTGGATGCAGGCGGCCGAGAGGAGACAAGATGCTGGACCAGGTGTCTCTCTTCCATTAAGTGCAGCTCCCGAAGAGGGACTCAAATGAGCCACAGCTGCCAGCACTCCCAGAGCTGGGGAGTACAGCCCCGCCTTAGATGTGGCTGGAGCAGCCCAGCACCCCCCACAGCTGGGGTTCCAGCCTGGTGAGGAAAGGAGGGAGTGGGGAGAAGGAGAGGGAATCGGGGAGAGGATGGATGTGGTTTTGAACCTTGGCATTGAAACACTTGGGAAAATGCTTTGAGAGTTCCAGGAAGACGTGGATCTGGAAGCCATCAGAGCAGAAGCCACAGCTGATGAGCACCTGCCAAGGGAGAGGGTGGTTGGAGAGAGATGAGGAAGCAAGGAATGGAAAGAAGAGGAGTGGTGGGCAGAGTTGGAGAGGCAGCAGAGCCAGGCGGTGCTGCAAGAAGATGACATGAAGAGCAATAGGACCCCTGACTGCCAAACACCATCTTGTGTCCTTGATTGAAATAGAATCATTTCTGGAGACGGAACATAAAGTGATGGCCTAGGGGCTGGGTGGGGGTAACAGTCAAATGAGGGGAAGAATCTGGAATCTGGGCATCAGACAGACACGTTTGAAGAACATGGATTTGGTGACTAAAACGTAAGTCATCAAACAGGCATGTGTGTAACCCCACTCTCTGTCTCTATTTTTTCAACAGCTTTATTGGAGTGTAATTCACACACCACACAAATCACCCATTGAAAGCATAAAATTTGGTGAGTTTTCTAAATTATTCCACATATTTTAATTTTTGATCACATCGTAGAAATTATACATATTTTTGGCACAGTGTACATTTAGGTACTTGTCCACATTGTGTAATGATCAAATCTAGGTCATTAGCATATTTATCACATTAGACGTGCATCATGTCTGTGTTGGGAACATGCAAAATCCTCTCAACCAGCTATTTTGAAATATTTAAGTGATTGTCGTCAACCATAATTACCCTGCCATGCTATAACACTAGAAGTTATTTCTCCTAGCCAGGTGCAGTGGTGCATATCTGTAATCCTAGAGACTCAGGAGGCTGAGGCAGGAGGATTGTGAGTTCAAGGTTAGCCTCAGTGAGGCCCTGACTCTAAATAAAATATTTTAAAAAGGGCTGGTGATGTGGTTCAGTGGTTAAAGGTTGCTGGGTTCAATCCCCAGCACCAAAAACAAAAACAAAAACAGAAGTTATTCCTCCTATTCAACCACACCCCCATACTACTAACCATCCCATGTCTATCCCTCCCTCCCATGTCCTACTCTGGTAACCATGAGGTACTCTTCTGTTATCTACTTCTTTGAGATCAACTTTTTAACTTCCACATTTAAGTGAGAACATGTGTATTTATCTTTCTGTGCCTGATTTATTTCACTTAACATGATGTCCTCTGGTTCCAACCACGTTACTGTAAATAATAGAATTCCATTCCTTTTATGACTGAATAGTGATATTTTGTGTGTATACAGACCACATTTTCTTTATCCATTCATCCATCAATGGACATGTCAGTTGATTCTCCATCTTGGCTATTGTGAAAATGTTACAATAAACATGAGTGCAGATGTCTCTCTGACATATTGATTTCATTTAACAGAATTGCACTACTGGGTATTTATCCAAAGGATAAATCTCCATACCGTTTTCCATAATGGCTGTCCAAATTTACATTCCTATAATGTATGATAGACCTCCAGCAGAACATACATTGGAGAAAGGAAAGTCTCCTCAATAAATGGCACTGGGTAAACTGGATATCTGTGTGTGAACAAGGAAACTAGATCCCTCTCTCTCACCATTTCCAAAAATCAACTCAGAATGGATCAAAGATTTATGGGTAAGAACTGAAACTATGAAACTACCAGAAGAAAGCCTAAGACAAATGCTTCAGAACATTGGCCTGTGCAGAGTCCTCACCAGCATTTGATATTTTTTTGTCTTTTTGATAAGAACCAATCTAGCTGAGGAGAAATATCTCATTGTAGTTTTGATTTGCATTTCTCTGATTAGTGATATTGAACATTTTTTCATGCCTTTTTTGACCGAAATTAGTATATTCTCTTTCAAGGGTTGTCTGTTTGGTCCATCTGCCCTTTTAAAATTAGATTATTAATTTTTTAATGTTGAGTTAGTTGTTGGAGTTCCTTGTATTTTCTAGAAATTAATCCTTTGGAAGATGAATGGTTTGCAATTATTTTCTTCTATTCTGAAGTTGCCTCTTCATTCCGTTGGATTGTTTTCTTTGCCATACAAAAGCTTTTTAGTTTGATATCATTTTATTTGTCAGTTTTTGCTTTTGTTGCCTGTGCTTTTGACTAAAAGCCCTGTAATGGGATTGCTGGATATGTGTTAGCTCTATTTCTTCTTTTTTTGAGAAGTTTTTGTACTGTTTCGGGGGTCGGGTGCAAAATGTCTTTGCATGGGCTGATGTCCTCAAGCATTGTCCCTACACTTTCTTCTGGCGGTTTCATAGTTTCAATTCTTGCACATAAATTTTTGATCCATTTTGAACTGAATTTTGTAACTGGTAAGAGATAAGGGTCTAGTTTCTTTTTTCACACATTGGTATCTAGTTTCCCGAGCACCATTTATTGAGGAGACTATTCTTTCTCCAATGTATATTCTTGATGTGTTGGAAATCACTTGGCTATAAATATATAGACTTATTTGGAAGTTTTCTATTCTTTTCCATTTGTCTATTGATCTGTTTTTATGCTAGTACCATATTATTTGAATTACTTTTTATTTTATAGTATGTTTTAAAGTCAGGTATTATAACACCTCCAGCTTTGTCTTTTTAGCTCATGATTGCTTTAGCTATTCAGGGTCTTTTATGCACCTATGCCAATTTTAGGAGTGTTTTTTTCTGTTTCAATGAAGAATATCATTGATATTTTCATAAGAACTGCATTGAATCTGTAACACATTGTTTGGGGAATATGAACATTCTAACAATATTATTTTTTCTAATCCATGAACATGGAATGTCTTTCCAGTACTTTCTAGTGTGTGTATTTGTGTGTGTGTGTGTGCGCGCACGCACGCATCCACTTCAATTTTTTTCATAGGTGCTCTTTTACATTTTCGTTGAGGAATCATTCACTTCCTAAGTTAAAATTTATTCCTAGGTGTTTTGTTATTTTGTGTGTGGCAATTGTGAATGAGATTGTTTTCTTGATTTCTTCCTCAGCAGTTTTGTTATTGGTATATAGAAAAGTTCTACAGGTTTTTGGTGGAGTCTTTAGGGTTTCCTATCTATAAAATCATGTCATCTGCAAACAAGGATAATTTGATGCCCTCCTTTCCTGTCTGGATTCTTTATTTCTCTTTCTTGTCTTATTGCTCTGGTTAAGATTTCTAACACTATATTGAATAAGAGAATGAAAGCAGACATTCTCCTACTACTACTGACATTCTACTTCTGAACTTAGAGGACATGATTTCAGTTTTTTCCCATTCAGCATGATGAAGGTGTGCCCTTGTCATGTACAATGTTTATTGTTTTGGGTATATTCCTTCTAATTTTTTGAGTATTTTGTGGTGAAGGGGTGTGAATTTTGTGAAATGCTTTTTATGTCTCTATCGAAATGATCATATATTTTTCAACCTTCAATTTGTCTGGACTCATTTGAAAGGAATTGACATTTGTTTCTTTCAAAGTCTGATAAAAATCAGCAACAAAACCATTCAGACTTGACCTTTCTTTCTTTGGTGGAGGGGGAGATTGTTTTGTTACTAATTTAATCTCATGATTTATTGATGGTTTATTCAGATCCTCTATGTACTCATGATTGAATTTTTGGTAGGTTATATGTGTCTAGAAATTTATCCATTCCTTCTAGGGTTTTTGGATTATTCCCACATAGTTGTTCATAATATTTGTATTTCTGTGCTATCATTTGTAATATCTCCTGTTTTATCTTTGATTTTATTTATTTGGGTCTTCTTCTCCTCTTGGTTAATTTAGGTAAAGGTTTGTCAAGTTGGTCTGTCTTTTCAAAAAAACAGCTGTTGTGTTTTGTCGATCTTTCTTCTATCTCTCCTTTCCTTTTTTCTTTTGGCCTCTATTTCTGTATTTCTATTGTGATCATTGTTTTCTTTCCTTCTAATTTTGTGTTTGGCTTGTTCTCATTTTGGTTTATTCCTTAAGTTGCATCATTGGGTAATTTATTTGAAATCTTTCTACTTTTTTTGATGTAGGCACTTTTTACTATAAACTTCCTTCCCAATACTGTTTTTGCTATATCCCATAGGTATGGGTATATTGTGTTTTCATTTTCATTTGTTTCAAGAATTTTTAAAATTCCCTTTTAAATTATTCACTGACCCAGGGTCATTCAGGAGAACACCATTTAATTTCCATGTTATTGTACAATTTCTAAAATTCCTCTTGTTGATTTCTAGTCTTATAACATTGTGATCAAAGAAACTAGGTGCTATGATTTCAATTTTTTAAGTTTTTAAAAAATATTTTTAGTTGTAGATGGACACAATAACTTTATTTTATTTATTTATTTTTATGTGGGGCTGAGGATCGAACCCAGTGCCTAACACATACGAGGCAAGCGCTCTACCACTGAGCCACAACTCCTCAATTTTTTTAGTTTTTTGAGGCTTGTTTTTGGTCTATCTTGGGTAATGTCCCAGTGACTGATGCAAAGAGTTTCCTGTAGCTGTTGGATGAATGTTCTGTAAATGTCTGTTGGGTACATTTGGTTTGTGTTATAGTTTAACTCCAGTGTTTCTTTGTTGAATTTTTACCTGGATAATCTTTCCATTGATGAAAGTGGTATATTAAAGTCCCCAATTAATATTGTATTAGGGTCTATCTTTTTAGCTATAATGTTTGCTTTATATAATTCTATTGCATTGGGTGCACACATATTTAGAATCATGATTTACTCTTGTTGGATTGATCCCTTTGTCATTATACTGAGATCCTCTTTTGTTTCTTTCACAGTTTTTGATTTAAAGTTTATTTTGTCAGATATGAGTGCAGCTACTCCTGCTTGCTTTGTTTTCTGTTTATGTGTTGCATATTTTCTACCCCTACCACTCTCAGTCTGTGTGTCTTTACTGGTGAGGTGAGTTTCTTGTGTTTTGCTTTCTTATCCATTGAGCCAGTCTATGCCTCTAACTGGGAAATTTCATCCCTTACATTCAAGGTTTTCATTGAAAAGTTACGAATACTCCTGTGATTCTGCTAATTTTCCCACCCCACTGGTTTTTTGGATATACATTGTTCCTTTCCTCCTTTCTTGTTTTCCTTTGTGATTTTCCTTTCTTGGTTTTCTGTATTGATATGATTTGATTCTCTTCTCTCGCTCTTTTGCATATCTGCTCTACTGTTGTGTTTTGTACTTTTACTTTTTTTAAATTTAAATCTATTTTTATGTTCACATAAAAGCATTAAAATTGCACATGTTTGTGAGGCACCACATACTTCCCTCTCATGCGTTTCATGGTGGTTATCCTCATTCATTTCTCATTTAGATTCCCATCAGCATTTATAGTCAGGACAGTCTGGTGAGGAATTCCCCCAATTTTTACCTATCTTGGAAAGTTCTTCTCTCTCATTTCTGAAGGACAGCTTTGCTGGGGCCACTGTTCTTTGTTGGTAATTTTTTTCATTTAGTATTTTGAGTACATCTCCTCACCTGTACTGTTCCCCTTGAGAAGTCTGCTGTAGTCTAACAGGGATTCTGATATAGTTGTCGTTGATTTCTTTTACTTGCAGTTTTTGGAATTCTCTCTTTGCCTTGTACTTTTGACTATTTGATTATAATAATCTTGGATGATAATCTTTTTTGAGTGAATCTATTTGGAGTAGTTTGGGCTTCCTGGACCTGAATGTCTGTATCTTTCCCATGAGCTGAAGTGTTCAGCGTTTTATTCATTGATTTCTCTACACCTAGTCCCTTTTCTTTTCCTTCTGGAACATAATGTGAATATTTGCTCACTTAATGGTATTCCATAAGTCTCAAAGACTTCCTTTTTTTTGAAACATTTTTTGAAACATTTTTCTTTTTTTTAAATCTCACTTTATTATTTAAAAAGATCTGTTTTCAAGCTCAGAAATTCTTTTTCCTAATCAACTCTTTTGTTGAGGTTCTCAACGATATTTTTAAATTTAATTTATTGAGCTCTTTAGCTTCAGGAATTCTGATTGGTTCTTTTTCTGATCTCTATCTCTATGAATTTCTTGTTCATGTCACAAATGTTCTTCTTAATTTCACTAAGTCATCTGTCTGTATTCTTCTGTAATTCATTAGGTTTCCTTAAAACCATTCTTTTGAATTCTGTGCCAGGCAACTTATCAATTTCTTTTTCTTGGGGGTCTGTGGCCAGAGGTCTGTTCTTATGCTCCTTTGGAGGAATCATGGTAACTTATTTTCTCAGGCTTCTTATATTCCTATGTTGTTATTTGTGGCTCTGATGGATCAGTTGCCCCTACGAATTTTATACAGTGGCTTTTGCAGTTGAGGGTTCTTTGCCGATGCTGTGTCCTGGCTGTTAGTTAGCCATGCCACGTTGGCTTTGGCTCCGGTGGGTTCTTAGCTTGCTGTCTGAGTAGCTTCTCCAGCTGCACTTACTGCCTGTGATGTCTGTGGGTGTCTTGGAGGCCGGGATGCAGGCTGTGCCACTGCTCAGTTGATAGGACACAGCTCCCTTGGGAGACAGGTGTGCTGGCTATTCTGGGTGTGGTGTGGCTGGCTGTGGGTGTAGGACACTGTCAGTTTCTCCAGTTGTATGAGGTTGGGCCACCCAGTGGGCCCAGGTGGGTGTAAAGCAGTGTGCCCAGACACAGGGTGGGGTGCCTTCGGTGTCTGAGGTCTACTTGGAGGCTGGGCCACATGAGGGCCCACATGGGGCACCTCTCAGCATCTGAAGGCCACGTGGGTGACTCTGCAATGCCTCTAGGTGCCAACCTGCTCGAAGAAATCTGCCCAGCTGCTTCCTGGTGCTGAAAGTGGGTGTCGAAGTGTCTGCTTCTCACCACCTCAGTGGGCCTAGCTTCTGAGAACAGACTGCTCATTGCCTCTTGGGGTCACAGGAGAGTGGACACAGTGGGGTCACCTAGTTGCTTCCTGGAGGCCTTGGTAGATGAGCGACTCGGGAAAGGCTACTCAGCTGCTCACCAGGGTCATGGGTGAGTGTGTGTGTATGGGGTGGTGCTTGTGTGCTCTTTGGGCCTCTGTGGGAAGTTGCCCGGATGCTTCCAGGGCTGAGAGTGCATGGGCAGGGGCAGGGTGGGCAGGGTCACCTCCCACTCCATGGGGATGCTTGGGGTGGGCCTACCCTGGGTGAGTGGAGTCTCAAGATGGCTCTGTACATCAAGAACCTGGGTGGAGCTCCCTCCCAGGTCATTCGGCAGACAGTAACATGGTCCTTGTGTCTGTGAGGTCACTATCCCGTGAGACCAGCGTTGTTTTCCAGCAGCAGTGCCCGGGTCTCTGTGGTACAGGTGGGGACCCTGGGCCTCCTGCCTATCCCTCCCCTGCTGAGCAAAGCCCCTCTTGGCTCAGGGTGGACCTGGAGCCATGGAACCAGATGCCATGTGTTTAGTCCTCTCCTTTGTAGGGCCACTGTGTCCCCACACCCTGCCACATCCTACCTCACCCCTGCTGCATCCGATGCCCCCCCTCCAACGTCCCGCCACCTGCTGTTTCCCTCAGGCTGGTGTCATCAGGAAGGAAGTGCTCCGCCCTCTGGTCACCATCCCGCTCTGGAAGGAGAGTCTCCAAGGCTTTCCCAGATTCAGAGCAGCTGACCATCCCTGCGGTCAATGTTAGGGCAGTTCTGGCGCCTCAGAAAGAAGCCCACTGCCCTATCACTCAGCCCTGGCTCCCCACCGGCCACTGCCTGTGCTGCTCCAGGCCTTTCATGGCGGCGGACTGCAGGGCCGTGGGCCCTTGGGTCTGCTGTCTTGTAGCGCCAAGTTAAGGTTCATCTCTGTCCTAACACCAGTGGGCACTTCATTCCTTTTTATGGCCAAACACTATTCCTTTGCTTAACTCTTCCACGTTGTCTTTGTCACTCATCTGTTGATAGATGTGTGAATGGTGCCTGCCTTTCAGCGATTCTGAGAAACGTCACCAGGAGCGTTTGTGCACACGTTTTCTTGGCTGTGCATTCCTAGGCGTAGAATTGTGGGGTCACCTGGTAACCCTGGGTCAACTTTTTGAGCAGCCACCAAACTGTCTTCCAAAGTGGCAACTCCATTCATATAGTGTGGGGCTCTGATTTCTCTGTCCTCATCAACATTCGTTATCTAGTTTACCTTGGCCGTTCCTAGAACTGATGGGTGCCAAGTGGTATCCCACTGTGGGTGTGGGGTTCCATTTTACCTATTTATTCGTTATTTAAGTTGCTGGCGATTGAACTCAGGGATGCTTAACCACTGAGCCACGTCTCCAGCCCTTTTGATTTCTTTTATTTAGAGACAGGGTCTCACTGAGTTGCTTAGGGCCTCGCTGATGGCCGAGGCTGGCTCTGACCTTGTGACCCTCCTGCCTCAGCCTCCCGAGTTGCTGGGATTACAGGCCTGCACCATTGTGCCCAGCTCTGGTTCCCTTTAAATTAGACCAAACTTCTGGGCCACATTGGGATTAAACCCCCAGGTAAGGGCAGACGGCAAGTACAATACTCAAGTCAGAGGACCAAGGTCCTTCCTTGGGAATGGGGGCCACTGAATGAGGAGAGAGGTACCCGGGCAGAGTGGGGGTGTTCCTCCAGTGCCAGCCCGATGCCTCGCTTGGCTTTAGCCCAACACAGGTCCCCACCCCTTCCCATCACCCCTGTTCTCAGAGGACAAGTGAGGAAAGGAGGGGTAACAGGGGTCCTGGGGTCCCGAGATGGTGCACCTTCACCTACAGAGGGGGTCATGCAGCTTCTGATGAAGTCAGAGGTGCACTTGACTTTACCAGTGTATGCCAACGTCTTCCTGGGTACTTTAGGGGGAGCTGGGGGAACAAATGAGGCATGCTGCCATGTAGCGGGTGATTCTGTAATACTAAATGGCACTCTGGGGCTCAGCACCAGGAAGAGGTGAGCAACCCTAGAGACACGGACACCAGGAGGATCTCCCAGCACCAGCTGGGAAAGGCTAGCTTGGGAGCTGACTTCTCTAACAGGAAAGCAGCCACCTGAGGAATAAAAGCCCAAGAGGGGACAGGGGCAGAGATGTGTTCAAAATAGAATTGACACCTTTGCCAGGGACTGTGTTTTGTATTCACTTTCTTTCTTTCTTTCTTTCTTTCTTTCTTTCTTTCTTTCTTTCTTTCTTTCTTTCTTTCTTTCTTTCTTTTGTGTGTGTGTGTGTGTGTGTGTGTGTGTGTGTGTGTTTTGGTACCAGGGATTGAACCCCGGGGTGCTTAACCACTGAGCCACATCCCCAGCCCTTTTTTATATTTTATGTAGAGGCAGGGTCTCGCCAAGTTACTTATGGTCTTGCTAACTTGCTGAGGCTGGCTTTGAACTTGAGATCCTCCTGCCTCAGCCTCACAAGCCACTGGGATTACAGGCATGCGCCACTAAGCCCAGTTGCATTCACTTTCTGTACAACCCTTAAAGCAAGCCTGCAAGAGACCTTCATTTTATTTCACAGCTGAAGTTACAGGATCAGAGAGTGTATCAGTTAAGGTTCAAGCAAAGAGAGACAGGTAAATAGATGGTAGGCTCATTACCAAGAAATGGACTAATGAAGTTATGAGGACTGTTTAAGCAAGTTCAAGGCTCTTCTCTAGGCAGAAAGGAAGAGCATGAACAGACTGGAGCCCCACAGGAAAGGACTGAAGCTTCTTGTCCATGGAGAAAATCTGTGAATTCAGGGAAGACTATCCCTTCATTTAAAGGCCTTCCAACTGATTAGGTCAGGCCCACCCAGGATAAGCTTCTCCTCCTCCTCTGCTATATACTTAAAGATGATTGATCAGGGACTTCAATCACATTTGTGAAATTGCCAGGCAGCACTATGCTAATGTTTGATTGAATACATGGGAGAAGATGTATGCATGTGATGGAATGGCCACTGTCCCTTCTGTCCTCCAGTTCTTGAAAGTAAATATCCCTCACAGTCCACCCTAACCAGAAGCACACGGGACAGAGAATGCTGGAGATTGTAGCTGATCCCAGCCAAGGCGAAACATCACAGGCTGTCACAGAGATGTCAAGTAACCCGCTGGCCGGCAGGGTGCCATTCCAAGGACAGAACCCGCTCTAGCTGGTTTAAGCCAAAAGCTACTTTCCAAGGTAATGAGTGGTTTGCAGGATTATCAAGAAGGCTGGAGGGAAAGACTGCAGGCTGAGCTTTCAGGAGCAAAGTGAGGCCACAAACACAGACCCCCAGGAGGGCTTCTGCCTCTTTGAAAGGCTGCCAGTCAAATGGGAAAGTTCCCAACAGTTCCTGAACCAGGCCACCAAAATGATCCCTGGAGAGACCAGAAACAACAGAAAAAAAAAAAAAAAATGAACTAGTGCTCATCTCCACTTTCTACTTTCTCTGCACCAATAAGTAGGGCCCAAACACACCCTAGCCTCAGCTGCAAGGGATTCTGGGACATGGTTTTTGTTCCTCATCTCTGGGGCTGCGTGGTGAGCTGTTTGGACTCAGACCACTTCTGAACACCGGGGCCTGCCCAGAGGAGAAGGAGGAAGAGGAGAAGGAGCACGGCGGGGCGTTTGGACTCGCAGTGACTGCATTAGAGCTCCAGGTGGCTGCTCAGAGGAGGAGGCGATTGGTGAGTTGTTTGGACTTAAAGCGACCGCTCCTGAACACAGAGGGGCTGCCTGGAGAAGAAGTATGGTGGGTCGCTTGGTCTCGAGTGGCCGCACCAGAGCTCCGGGTGGTTGCCCAGAGGACGCGTGCAGCTGGTCACGTGGATTCAGAGCCACTCAGAGTGATCGCTCCTGAACACCCGGGGGGTTACATGGAGGAGGAGGAGGAACGGGGAGGGTCATTTCATTTCGACTCGGAGTGACTGATTGCCCCGGGCTACGGGTGGTTGGTGGGAGGAGGAGGCACGCAGTGAGTTGCTTGGATTCCTAGTGACCGCACCGGAATACTGGGCGGCTGTCTGGAGGAAGAGGCGTGTGGCGGGTCTCTGGGACTCAGAGCGATTGTTCCTCATCTCTGAGATGCAAGCTGAATGAATACTGGGCACCCATCCAGCACAGGAATGAGTTCAAGGTCCTTCAGTCAGTAAGGAGAGAGCCAAGAACCAAACTCAGCTCCTGCTCTTGATCCTCACAGTAACTTCCTCCATGATTCCAAAGGGTCGTCCTTACCGCTCCAGATTTGGGGTGTGTCTTAGTTCATTTGGGCTGCTATCACAAATACCTTAACCCGGGGTCCTTGTAAACAAAATGCATGTACTCCTCATGGTTCTGGAGGCTGGAGGTCCAAGGTCAAGGTGCCAGCACATTGTCTGGTGAAGAGGCTCTTTCTGGTTCATAGGTGGTTCCTTGTTGCTGTGGTCTCACGTGGTGGAAGCTGCAAGGCAATACTCTGGGACTGCTCTCATAAGGGCGCTAATCCAATTCAGAGGGACTCCATCCCCATGACCTAATTCCCTCCAAAGGTCCTGCCTCTACCTACCATCACACTGGTATGAATTTGATGTGGGGCAGGATGGACACGAACATTCAGATCATAGCAGGGCACTTCCCTGTCCATGACTTAAAGAGAAATATTACTTGTCTCTTCCATCAAAGTTTTCATTTACCTATTATAGTCGACCCTCCAAAATGAGGGCTCCTTATCTGTCCATTCAACCAATCTTGGGTCAAAAATATTTGAAAAGAACTTGTCAGCATGCCACTGACGTGTACTATGTAGTTAGGCTCATGACGGCTGCATCTGAACATGAACAGGCCTTTTATATCATTATTTTCTAAACAATATAGTTTAACAACTGTTTACATAGCATTTACATTAGATCAGGTTCTATAGTCAGCGTCCCATTACTATAATAGATAACTGAAATAAATCAACTTATAAAGAGAAAAGGTCTGTTTTGGCTCACAGGTTGGGAGGCTCCAGTCCCTGAGTCATTGGCCACACTGCCATGGGCCTGTGGAGAGGCCACGCATCATGGTGGAAGCATTTGGTGATGTGATGGAGCAAAGTCACTCACCTCGTGGCTGACAAGTAAGAGAGAGAAAGGGGGAAGTCTCCACTGTCCCCCTCGGGGGCACACTGCTAGTGACCCAAGGACATCTCACTACATTCTTCCTCTTAAAGTCTCCACCCGGCCCTAGTAGCACCTAGCTGGAGACTACCCTCTAACACACAGGCCTTCGGGGGCACTGGAGACCCAGACTATAGCATAGGTGATACAGGTAATCCAGAGATTATTAATATGGGAATTATTAATATGGGAATATTATTAATATAACCTAGATGCACCTAGGTTATACGAAAATACTATGCCATTCTGTATACGAAACCCGAGCACCCTCCCTTCCGGGTATCTGCAGGGAGCCTTGAAATCAATGGCCCAAGGATACCAAGAAACCTTTTTGTAAGAGTGCTGGGGTTGAGCCCAGGGCCTTGTGCATGCCATGCAAGAGCTCTGCCACCTAGCCTCATCTCCAGGCCTCACCCAGGGACAACCTTTGTTCGTAGTTTCCTTCCTTGTCACCAATGGCAGACTGTTCTCACGCAACCTACACAGGGGACAACAGACACAGTCAACAGTGCTCCTGGCGCCCTGGCCCCTCCGCCGGCCTTGGGAGGGCCGCACGTTCCTTCCCGAGCCAATCACGGCAAAAGGCGTCAGCAAAACAGCTTCTGGGCCCTTAACCCCCGTTGTCGGAGGGATGCTTGGAAATGTAAGAAGCATCTGAAAAACAAACAAACTTCTGGCAATAATCACTGGAATTATTTGCAATGGGAATCCAGCCTGCCTCCAGCCTTTTCCTTGTGCCCTGGTTACATTAGCCCCACACCCCAAAATTCCTAAATGATCCCAGTGAACGAACCACACAGCTGTGCACAGACACGCTAGCATAGTGGCGGGGCCCCTGGAAGGAACGCTGCCGTCACTCAATGGGCTGCTCACGGGCGCAGACGGGCTCACGAGGAACCTGAAAATAAACACTCTAACGTCGACAAAGGGAGCTGCCGCATCATTTCCTAGCCAATGTCCCCAAAGTTCCAGGTAAAGGACACGGAATTCCAACATTTATAAAGTCAAGCCAATGGATTTTTCTGACACAACGTCTTCTTTCTAGGGAAGAATCACTGCAGTAAACCTCTGTTTAAAGAGCACTTGTGTATCTAGCAGGTGTCTAAGGAGGACAGAATGAAACCTAGTGACACTTATTTGGAGCAATTCGATTATCTGGAAGATCAGAAAAATCCACATAGGTCGGCAGAGACCATATATTTACTGACACTCAAAAATGTTCTATGGATCCATTAAAAAGCAAATTGCCAAACCAAAAAAAAAAAAAAAAAAAGTGGGAACAGTACATTATTATCTCTTTTAATTTTTTTTTTTTGTTTTGTTTTTTTAGTTGTAAGTGGACACAGTGCTTTTATTTTATTTATTTTTATGTGGTGCTGAGGATCAAACCCAGGGCTGAGTCCCAGCCCCAGCCCCACCTTATAATCTCCTTGCTGAAAAAATATACATTTAGCATAATAAAAGAACAGAGGCAAGAGTCAGAGGGTGTACATTTTCATTACATTATGTTATTCACACAATTGCATCTTATATTAATATTTATTATTAATATTGACTTACTATGTAATGTTATTTAAGGTAATAGTGTATAAGTCATTGTTAATTCGATGCTGAATAACTGTCAGATGCTATTAAATGTGCGTCACCATGTTATTCTGGCATTATTTGGAGTGATTTGTTTTGCCCTTTGAGTACTTTTAATTTACTCTGCCAGGAACACACAAGGCAGAGTAACTTTGCTCACCAGGCCACTCTGGTCTGCCTGTCCCCGTCCCCACCAGCCCCTCTCCTCTCTCCTTTCTCCTGTCGAACTGGCACCCGTCTTGCCCTTGGCCACCACAGTGCCTCCATGATCCGGGGACACCCTGCACTTGCCCAGCACTTAGGCACCCGTGAGAAGCAGCCAGGAGATGCAGCAGCCCCGGAGGCAGGGCCAGTTCGCCCCCATACAAAGGGGCCCTGCACATGGCAGGCGAGCAGATGCCAGCAGACGGCTTTTGTGAGTCCTTCATGTTAATTAACTTTTGTGAGAACCTTCATGTTAATTGACTTTGCTTCGGCTTTCCCTCCACTTGAAAGCTCTGGAGTGGTTTGTTTTTGTAAAACGCATTGACTCCAGGGACAGCCGCTTCGAGGGAGGGAAAAGGAGAAACAAAAAGAAAGAAAGAGAGATGCTTTCAGTGGGACGCGCCTTTCCAGGACGCCTCTTCCCGGCCCTCCATCCCTCCCCTCCCTGCGCAGGTCCTGACTCGACCCGCAGAGAGAATTTTAATGGCCTTTTTCATACCCTAAAACGTGAACCAGAAGCGGACCTCATGACAGTGGAGCCGGCTGTGCCTCTCCTGGGGGACAGGTGCATGTCTGTGGGCGCACGTGCGTGAGGCGCAGGCACATGTCTGAGAAAGGACGTGAACTCAGAGTCTGAAGAGCACTGATCTGATTTCTTCCGACACAGAGAGAGGGGACAATGGAGCTAAGCCTGGGGACCAGTCCTCTCTGTCAACAAATGTGCACATCCAGAGTCTAGGGACCAGGGTGAGGTGCAGGTGGGGGTCCTCCACACTTTATGCCCCAGTACCGGTTGTTAAAAGTCTCCCCAGAAGCCAGGAGGGAAAGTGCTGGAAAGTAGAAGCTCTCCATCAGCCGTCTAGTTATTTATGAAGTCTGCACAGCATCAATTCACTGACTTTTCCTTCCCCAACACATCACGATGAAAAGTTTCAAACATGCAGGAAAAGTTGGAAGAATCATGCAATTAACGCCCTGCGCCCTCGACCTAGATTCTGTAATGAACCCTTTGCTGTAATTGCTCAAATTGCATATGCCGTCACCTCGCCGTTCCTCTCAACCGCCCATCAAGCCATCTTGCTTTTTAAGCCTTTTTTAGTTGCTGGCATCAGTGTTTTTCATTCTTAACCACTTCAGCACCCATGTATTTACTATAGTTTAATATTTGTTTATGGCTTGTGGATTTTTGAGGCAAAATTGTCATGTAACAAAGTCAGGCTTAGTGGTGCACACCTGTAATCCTCGCTACTCAGGAGGCCCGGGCAGGAGGAGCCTCAGTTTGAGGCCAACAAGGGCAACACAAGGCCTTGTTTCAAAACGATGAAATTATGTGTAGTGAAATTCTCAGACCTGAAGTGAACCTTGGGTGACTTTTAAAAAATCCATACCATTTGATTTTTTTTTCTTTCCTTTTTAGCTTGAAATCATTTCAAACTTACCAAAAAGTTTCAAGAATAGTACAAAGATCTCTCATTCACCCTTTACCCAAAATCACTTCTTTCCAACCAGTTTTAAGTTGCATACATCATGTGCTCCCTTTCTGAGTAATTCTGTTTGTCTTTCCTAAGAACAAGGCTAATGTCTTATTCAGGGAATTTGATTTGATACAATACCTTTATTTAAATTACAGCATCATCTCAGTTTTGAAAACTGTTGCAATAATTTTTTTAATAACATTTTCCCCTCCAATACAGCTTCCAGGCCCCCATGAATTATGGTTTCAGCTCACTAAGTGTCTTCCTTTATCTTGATTAATACTTTTTGGTTTGAATCCTACTCTGCATTATATCATGATGACAATCCCTGAATTGTTTTTGTCCACCTTCTTTTCTTTCATTTGAATCCCTATGTTAGATGTGTCTTTTGATCACATTATAGGTGAGGTTTGTTATGTCAGCCAATTTGAAAATCTTATAAATGAGTTAAGCCTATTCACATTTAGTAAAATGGCATATGCTAGGTCTCAGCTTTTGTATTATTTTACCATTACAGTGCATCTTTTATTTACTTACTGTGCTTCTTTAGAGTATGCCATCTGTATGAATTTCTCATGTTTCTTTGGTATTCAAAAGTGTTTCTGTGGGGCTGGGCTTATGGCTCAGTGGTAGAGTGTTTGCCTAGCATGTGGGAGGCACTGGGTTCAATCCTCAGCACCATATAGAAATAAACAAAATAAAAGTATTGTGTCCATGCACAACTAAAAATGTTCTAGCTCTTGCCTTTATATTTATATATTTTATGTCCCCCCCAATTGAGCTTTTGTGCCTCACCCTTTGCTATCTACTCCTTCAGTGGAAACTTCTGACTCCCACTTGTTAAAACAGGCAGTGATCTTACTCTGTGTTTCCCTTTCTTCTGTCTCCCATCATTTCTAGTTATAGTCTTTCTACTATATGAACATATGATATTTATGTTTTCCATCCATGTTCTCTTCCTCCTTTTACTCCTGGTCTACAATTAAATATATTAAGTGTTCACCATTGGTTACTTTTATCACTTTGTTGGGGAAACTTCATTCTCTAGCAAATTCTCCAGGAAGGGCATCAGTACAGTATTCCAAAGTTTGGATAGTTTAGGTGGGTATAAAATCCTTGACTAGAGCTAGCTTTCCTGGAGTTTCACTCTTGCCTTACTTTTTTGTGGCTCATGAGAAACCTGAGGCCAGCTCTGGTTTTATTACCCATAAATAGTTGGATCTTTTTGCCTGTAGGCTCTGAGAATTTCTTTCCTTTGTCTTTGAAGTCTGGTAGTTAGTTTCACTAGAATATGTCTTGGAGATAGTGTCTCTTTTTGATTTTCCCAGTTATACGGTATGCCTGTTCTATATGTGGATTGAAAATTTCTTTTATTTCCAGAAATTTCTTCTGGAATATCAATTTAAATTTAAGTTCTATTCCAATACTTTGTTTGCTCCCTTAGGGAACTCAATTATTCATATGTTGGACCTTCTCTGTTTGCCTTGCTTTTTGGCCGTTTTCTCTCTAACCCTTTTAACTTCTTTATTTCACCTTAATTACCTTTTATTTTTTAATAAAATTTGATAAAAATAGTATTTCAAACTGTTTGAAATACTCAAACTCAACATAGAGGTACACAGTTATCAACAATGGAGGTGCCAGTGCCTTTGCATCTCCACACCTCAGCGATCTGCACCTAATCTTGTTTTGGCATCTCCTCTTTCTGCAGTATTATTCCCACCCTTGCCACTCTTCTTCCTTTGGGCACCTCTCTCTCTTCTTTGCAGGGAACTTTTTTTTAGGCTTGGGCTCTGACCGTGGAGGAGCAAGTTTAGCAGATAGCCTTACTGATGTTCTCTGAGCCTTGTTCCTCATCTTAGCTTGACCTCCCTCACCATCCTCTTCAGCCTTCCTCCTGGGCAGGCGGATCCAATCTCAGGACTCAATCACTGGATGCAGGAATGCAGAGGTGGACAGCTTTGCTTGTTCTGGGTCATTTTCACCTCTTCTTCCTAATTCCCTTTTCATTGACAGCTAGTGATTATACATCTTTGTGAGTTACAGTGTGACATTTCAGTATATGTATACATTTTGTGTTGATCCACTCAGAATATTAGTTATCCATCTTCTCAAACATTTATTATGTCTTTATGGTAAGAAAATCCAAAGTCCTCTCAGTTATCTTGAATTATATAATATTTAGTTTAATTCTTTTGGTTGTTTGTCTTATTAAATTTTCATTAAACTCTCTCCTCCATTGGGGCTATAATATATTCTTCATTTCTGAAATATTTCTTTTTTTTTTGTTGTCTTTCTTAAGTTTAATCAATTCATGTTGCATCTGTCCCAGTTTCATGTCCATTTTTATTGTTAATTTCTTAAAAATTGATTCTAGGATTTAAAAACCCTATTGCCATATGTTTGTTTTAGGATAATTAATACATTCTTGAGTGCTGTGCTTTCTTCTGCTTTATTTTTGGGAAGAATTTTCATCAAGTCAAACATTATCTAACATTTTCATTTTCTTCACATAATTTCTTTACAGGCAGTTTGATTTTTTTTTCCTATTTCAGTATTTTGGTGGGAGGATTCCTAGTTAAAGAATGCCTCCTTTATGCCAGCTTATGAAGCACAAACATTGGCAGTTTTGGTGGTGATGGCAGAGAAGGGAAATAGAATAATGTAATGAATGCTGATAAGTGTCTAACAAATGAATCACCAGTGGGGAAAGAGTAGCCTGATTTGTAAAATTTGTTGATTTCTGTAGGACTTATTCTTCCACCATGGCTGATTTTAAGTTATAACAAGACGTCCCTGAACCCAGAGCTGGGAAAAGATGCTAGTGATCAGCTCTCACAAGCCACTATGTGTCCCACACACCTCTCTGCTCTTTTCTTTTTGCTTGATCTTCAACTTGCCAACTGATTTCCTTCTTGTCATTCATGGTGACATCTTCAAGGACACAATCCCTTCTCCATCTGACTTCTCCCCAGAGCTATGCTTCTTTGAGGCTGCTGCTTGTTTTAAGCCCTTCTGCTGAAGCTGGTGCTCTGAACTGCTAAGGCCTAGAAATGCATCCAGTATTTTGACACTTACTTTTGGACCTATTCTGGGGTGAGTTGCCTGTACATCCTTTGTATTTTTGTTTCTCTTTCTCATCTCTATAGATGTCGTAAGCTTCCCTCTGCCTGTGATCAGCATCCACAGGTGCTTTCAGTGGTGGTAGGAATGTGCTAGCATTTGGTATTTATTTCTCTGTTTACAGGTTATTTGAGGTCAATGGTATTCTCTACTAGTAATGCTAAAAGCATGGGTCATGCATGGTCTTATTGGCACTTGTTGGTGATTTTATGGAGTGGGCATGGATGTATGAGGATATAAGGAGACATTCGGATCCAGGCAGCCACCAGTATCATCTAGTCATGAAGATCCTTCTGGCTTTAGTTTTAATTATCAAATTCATTGATAACTTTGTTTGTATAGAAGGTAAGCCTTTCACAGAAGCCCACTACAAGTGAGACTTAGCCCTGGAGGCTAAGCCTGTGTCCCCCTAAGTAACCAGAGAGCCTAGTATCCAGTTAGGCTATCCCATGTGATGAGGGTAGATATTGTGCCTCCAGTTCTGGGTCATGTCTCATCCAGAGGTTCAGGTCAGCCTGAGCCCAGTTTATTCTCATCAAACAGAAATGCTTTGACCTTGGTGGCATTGGGAGAAAGAAATGGAAGGGATCATGTCAAAATAATAGCCATTTGAAGCTGTTGTTAATTTGGGTGTACACTAAGGTAAGGCAGTCCTCAGTGAAAAGCTATTGGGTTTCCATGGCTCTTGATACTCACAATAATCTTTAGTGTTTGGTTATTAGTTCATCTCACCCCAATACATCCCCCAGGGGAGACTTTACCCCTCTGTGTGTTCATGGTGCCTATCATAGAGCCATGAGTAAAGTTGTTCATTTATTGATTTTATTTTGATTTTTATTGCAGAATACCTCTTCTTCCCCCCAAGTGCCAACAGTCATAAAATCACACACGAGGCCAGCGACACACAATGCATGGTACAGGCTGTTGGTCCACACACTCACACTCATTCATTCCTCATTCGGTTAATCAACAAATGCTCTGAGCACAGTCCCAGGGACTCCCCTAAGGACTGTAGGCCATGGCATGGTGGCCAGTGTGTGCCAAGCATGTGCAAGGACCTGGGTTTCATTATCAGCACCACAAAAACAATTAAATGAAGGAAAATGAATCTGTCCTGCTCTGAGGGCTTCTTGCTGCTTTTCTGCCCCCAATTTCTCTTTTAATTCTGGACACCCACTGTGTCCCTATGACACTCAAGCAAGTGAATGAAGAGCTGATGACCCAAGCTATAGTTTCCACTTGAATCTTTTGTCTGTATCTTTGCATTTTTTATGGAAACACCAAAGTTACTATTTTTTTTTTAATTTTTTTTTTCAGATGTTGATAGACCTTTATTTTATTCATTTATTTTCATGCAGTGTTGAGGATCAAACCCAGTGCCTCACACGTGCCAGGCGAGTGCTCTGCCACTGAGCCGTGGCCCCGGTCCTAAAGTTACTATTTTTATGTATCTGTCATGATGGTAAAGCACTCAAGTTTAATTTAGTTTTTACCTTTCATTTCTCTGTTTTGATAGATCATGAACACAACCACAGTTTCATAGACCTGGAGGAAGATTCCATCTTCTAAGTGACTTAACCTGGGATGTTGTCCATGGAATACCTACACACTGATAGAATTTTGAATTTCATGATCTTAACGAATTTGTTGTTAACTTTAGTAAGTTGTTTTGATGGAAAGAGATAAGTATGTCTGCAGAAAGACTATAATGTTTTTAAAGATTTCAGTCCACAATTGCCTTCTGGTAATGGAAAAAAAAATTAGTCTTCAAATTAACTGGACTTAGGGTAGTTTGGTTTGGTGAGGTAACATTCCAGACGGAAACTCTGAAACTGAAAGAGGGTAATGCAAATCAGATGTTCAAACCAAGGGGTTTTTAATGTATGTATACATGCAAATAGAACCTTTGGTTTGCCAGCCATCTGATCTTCTCCTAGCAATTCTAACATGCTTTAGGCCCACCTGGTGAGCAACCTGCTTTGAAGCCATCCATCACGCGTGGCTCCCTAGATCTTGTTATTTTTCTTTGCTCATAATACATTGACTGCCATACCCCTTAATTATATGTGACTGCAGACCTGAAGTATGTGGCTTCGGTTGCCTTCGTTGACAGGGTGAGAGCACCCTGTTTGATTTCCTGGCTTTACTGTTTCTCTGCTCCTCATCTGAAATGTACTGCTATAAGCCACCTTGCTCAGGTTATACAGAAGCTTACTAGGAAGCAAGAAGGGCGGGCACAGTGGCCCACACCTGTCATCTCAGAGGCTTGGGAGGCTGAGACAGGAGGATCACACGTTCAAAGCCAGCCTCGCAATTTAGTGAAGCCCTAAGCAACTCAGCAAGACCCTGTCTCTAATAAAGTATAAAAAATGGGCTGGGTATGTGCTCAGTGGTTAAAGGCCCCAGTGTTCAATCCCTGGTACCAAAAAAAAAAAAAAAAGAAGAAGCAAGATGATTAAAGCTGGAAGGACTCCCCCTGTTATTGAGATTATAGAGGATTTTTTTTATATTTCTCTATATTTTCCAATATTTGTTCAGGTCCTATATTTTTCCCAAACCACAGGATCAACATTTATATTAAACATACACCACATACTCAAAAGCAAATATACTAAATGATACGGTTATGAGAATTGGGGCAATTTTTATATTTTTTACATTTCTATGCATTTCCCAAACACCATTTTTCTAAAAACAAATTAGTCACAAAAATAACCCATGAACTACCCAAGTAAAAGTATTTTCCTTATGCTTTTTTTTTTTTTGGTTGTGTGTGTGTGTGTGGTGCTGGGGATTGAACCCAGGGCCTTGTGCATCCGAGTATTTTGTGTTATAAAGCAAGCTTTAAAATATCTGATCTCTCATCTGGATTCCCACTGTTTTTGAACTCTACTTCAAATAACATTTGGTGGGGGGGCAGAGACTCGGGATTGAACCCAGGGCACTTAACCACTGTGCCACACCCTCAACCCTTTTTATTTTTTAGAGACAGTCTCGCTGAGTTGCTTAGGGTCTTGCTAAGTTGCTAAGGCTGGCTTCGAACTTGCGATCCTCCTGCCTCAGCCTCCTGAGCCGCTGGGATTACAGGCACAATGGCATTTCTTGATAAAGATTTAAATTTTAAGACCTTGTCTTTTTAACATTTTCAACATTCCTGACTCTTCACTTCGCATTGGTGAGGCTTCTGAAAAGCAAGACTTTCTCCTTCTCTCCAAAACACAATAATGTTTCTTTCTCTCTTTTCTTCTTTTTCTTTTGTGTGTGTGCATGTGTGTGCACATGCTTGTGTGCTGGGAACTGAAACCAGGGCCTCGTGTGTGCCAGGCACATGCTCCACCACCAAGCTGCACCCCTGTCCGGGTTTCTGCTTCATCTGTCTTTGCTGAACTGTATGTTCTAATTTTCTTCAGTTGACCTTTTCTGTACCTGGAGTAATGAACTGCTTGTTTTGACAATAAACCAAAAATCTAAATAATTGCCTCCCAGGAAAATAAATAAAACATCATTCGATATTTTTACCAACACACAGTATTATCAGAAGTCTCCAATTCTGGATGCTGGGTGTACAGCACCAACCGCTTTGGTGTTAACTTGAACTTCTTGATTAATGAGATAGCCATTGGTGTTTTTGTCCAGCTCTGTACAAATCTTATACTGTCTTAATTATCACATTTTTTAAAAAATAATAAATCTAGATATCCATTTTGGTAGCTTCTCTAACCCTTTTCTAAATCCACACCATCCAATGCCATAGCTACTTGTATTCAGATGTGCTGGAAAGGTAAATTACACACCAGATTTTGAGGACTTAGTACCGAAAAGAATATAAAATGTTTGTTGATAATTTTTATGTTGGTTACATGTTAAATTGATAACAGTTTGAATGTACAGGTTAAATAACATGTAGTACTAAAATTAATTATACCTGTTAATTATTAATTATACTTTTTATGGGACTTCTAGAAAAATCTCAACTGAGGTATGTAGTTCACCTCTTTGGCTTGGGCTGCACTTCTCTCAGGTGGGGCTCTCCTGGAGCTTTCTGGCTTTTCAATGACTTCTCTAGTAAAAATTGTAAGGCTGCATGTTTTCTACAGGTTTTTCCATTTTGTCTAAGCATTCAAATGTATTAGCATAAGAGTGGCCATAGAAATTATGGCATTTGCAGGCAAATGGATGAAATTGGAGAATATCATGCCAAGTGAGATAAGCCAATCTCAAAAATCCAAAGGAGGAATGATCTCGCTGATAAGCGGATGATGACACATATAGGGGATGGGAAGGGGGCAGGAATGGAGGAAGGAGGGACTGTATAGAGGGAAAAGAGGGGTGGGGGGGGAGGGAGAAAAAATAACAGAATGAATCAAAAACTATTACCCTAGGTAAATGTATGATTACACAAATGGTACGCCTCTACTTCATGTACAGAGAAACAAGATGTATCCCATTTGTTTACAATAAAAATGAATTTAAAAAAAAAGAGTTGCCATAATATCATGATCATCTTAATGTCCACAGCATTGGTAGTGATGCCTCCTTTTTAAAACGAAAATCCTAATCTGGGTTACTTGTGTCTTCCCAGGGCCCAGATCAGTGCTTTTTCCTTTTTTCTTAATCATCATGCTAGAGATGTGCCAATTATTAATCTTTTTTATTTGGGGGTGTACTGGGGATTGAATGGTGCTCTGTAACTGAGCTATGTGCAAGCCCTCTTTATTTTGAGACAGAGTCTCACTAAATTACTGAGGGCCTCAAATTGTGATCCTCCTGCCTCAGCCTCCTATGTCCCTGGGATTGCAGGTGTGGCCCCTACCCAGCAATTAGTCCCCTTTTTAGGAACCAACCTTGACCTTGTCAGTCCTCATTTTACACATTTGCTTTGTATTTCACAAATCTCTCCTGTACTTACTACTTTCCTTTTCAGTCCTCTTTGTGGTTTTAGCCTAGCACAGTGGTGCACACCTATAATCCCAGCAGCTCAGGAAACTGAAGCAGGAAGATCACAAGGTTGAGGCCCTCTGTAATTTAGTGAGAGCTTGTCTCAAAATAAAACAGAAAGGGCTGGCTATGTGACTCAGTGTTAAAGCACCCTAGGCTCAATCTCTAGATCACCAAAAAGACAAAATAAAAAAACTTCCATGAGTTTTTTTTTTTTCTTGTTTTTTCCCCCAAATCATTGAATGGTATGCTTGAATTGTTGATTTTCAAATGTTTTTCTACTCCGTGTTTTATATTCCACATCTAATATGTATCATTTCATTTAGTTTAGTCTAAGTGTTTTTGAGTTTCCATTGTGATTTCTTTTTGACCCATAATATATTTCAGAATATCTTTCATCATTTCCAACCAAGTGGAAATGTTTTATTTTAATTATTGATTCAGTAATTGACTTCTAACAATTCCCTGGGGTCAGAGAAGTTTCCTCTGTAAAGTTGGATGAGACTTACTTTTATGGTCCAGAATACTGTGCATTTCTGTATGTTCCATGTTTGTTTGAAAAGGGTGTATTCTGCAGTTGTTGGGGGACAGGGTCTACGCAGTGTTTAGTTCAAGTCTGTTATTTGTGTTACATCAGCTTTCTGTTGCTAGGACCAAAATACCTGATAGTAACAACTTAGAGGAGAGAAGGTTTATTTTGGCTCACAGTTTAAGAGATTCAGTCCATGGTCAGTCAGCTCTGTTGCTTTGCGCCTGAGATAAGGCGGTACATCATGGCGGCCTTCCAGAGGAAAGCTACTCAGTTCACGGCAGCCAGGCAGAGAGAGAGAGAGAGAGAGAGAGAGAGAGAGAGAGAGAGGAGGGGGGGAGAGAGGAGAGGGAGAGAGAGAGAGAGAGAGAGAGGAGAAGGAGAGAGAGAGGAGAGGGAGAGAGAGAGAGAGAGAGAGAGAGAGAGAGAGAGAGGCAGGAAGGGACCAGAGAAAAGGTAATCCCTTTTAGGATACATTCCCAGTTACCTACTATCTCCAATTAAGTCTCACCTCCCAGTAATCCATTCAGCCATCAGCAGTTAATCTGCTGATTAGTCAGAACCATCATGGTGCAGTCACTTACCCACACCCTCACCTCTGAACACATGAGTCTGAGGGACATTTCTGATCCAAACTATAGCATTCTGCTCCTGACCCCAAACCCTAACATTAATCATGCTCAAATCTTCTTCATCATCGACTTTTCTTTCAACTACTGAGAGCAAACATTTCCTTCCCATGATTGTGTGTTTATTTCTTATTTTAGTTGTCAATTTTTTTATTTAAATATATTGAGGTTATGCTCTTGGGTGCATATAGATTTAAAACTATCGTTGTTGTGAATTCAGCCTTGGATGATTGTGAACTCTTAAAGAACACATGGGTCATCATGAACACAGTGTGCACACAAATCTGGAGGCAAAGGCCATTCTGTGGAGGGCTAAGTGAGGAACACCTGGATTCACAGGAGGGAGGAAGGTCGTTATGGTTACAGGTGGTCGAGCGCTGGGCTCAGTGGAGCTCCTGCGGGTGTTTCACAGAAGGTACAAGCTGCAGTGTCAGGAGTCTGCTGAGGAGATCTGAGCAGCGTTTTGAGAGGGCAGCTTGGTGTCTCCCAGCTCCCACAGTAAATGTGAGAAGAGAGAAGAGGAGACTGGGAAGCAAAACGAAATCGACCCGAGGAGTCTGAATCGTCTTGGTGTGTTTGTTCTAGAAAAGGTCAGCAAATATTTCCTAGGAGAACGCTAAGGCTGTGGTGGAGCACCCACTCGATGAGGAGATCGGCATGGACCAGGAACTCACTCCCCCATCTCGACAGAAGCAGGAAGAGGCGTCGGATCCTGCTGACGTACCGGAAATGGGACGGCACGGGGAGGGCTACCAGGGGACACAGCCAAAGCCAGAGGCTCTGCAAGGCCCCTGGAGGCCACGGGGCACTTACCCTGGGCTCCAACCCAAGACCAGGAGCCTGGCCCCAGCCAGCACCACCCCTGGCCTGCAGAGCTGCTGTTGCAGGACCTCCAGAGGGTGGCACTGGAAGACAGGGCTCCCAACCTCAGGGGGGCTTCTTGAACCTTAGGACATCAGGGAGTCCTCCTGGTTGAGTGCACTTCCTTGGGACCTGTGGCCCCTTCCTCGTTTGTTTCTTCTTTTTGGAATGGGGATGTCCAGCCTGTGCCTGTCCGCCTGGCATATTTGGGGAGCACAGGACTTGCTTGGTTTCGCAGGTTCAGAGCTGGAGAAGAATCCTACCCCGCCCCCACATCAATCGAGATGATATTTAAATGAGCTTCAGAGTCGATGCTGGGACTTAGGAGTTGGGGGAATGGAATGAAGGTATTTGTCATATGAGAAACGTGTGAATTTTGCAGGGGACCAACTCAGGTGGAATGCCTATGTGTCCCCACCAAATTCCTATGTTGAAACCCCATTTCTCAATGTGATCCCCACCCAGCCTGTGGTACATTTGTTACAGCAGCCCAAACTATGACAGGCATTAATAAAATACAGTTGTTCTGGTATAAAAAGGAACAAATTACACACAACAAGAAGCATTTTGAATCTTAAAAATATTGTGCCAAGTGAAAAAAGCCAGACTCCTCAAAATATATTCTATATTATTCCATTTATATGAAGTCCTGTAATTGGCAAAACAAATCTAATTTTTGTGACTGAAGTCAGATCAATGGTGCTCTAAGGGTGGGTGGAGTGGGATTACTGAGAAGGGCACAAGGCAGTGTTCTGGGGGCAGAAGTGTTCTGGATCTTTCTCAGGATATTCATTTGTTAAATCCCCCTGAACAGTACAAATGGACCACTCCTTTACAGCGTAATGAATAATATCTCAGTTAACTGAAAGTAGTTGGCCCTGAGTATCCACAGGTTCTTTGTCCACGGATTCAACCAACTGTAGACTGAAAATGTTTGTGTTTTTTTTTTAAATAACAATTAAAAACAATAAAAACAAAAAGAATTAAAAATACCTGTACACACCTGTGCACACCTGTAATCCCAATGGCTTGGGAGGCTGAGGCGGGAGGGCCTAAAGTTCAAAGTCGGTCACAGCAACTTAGGCCCTAAGCAATTCACTGAGACCTTGTCTCTAAATAAAATACAAGAAAGTGTTGGGGATGTGGCTCAGAGGTTAACCTGGTTCAATCCCTGGTACCAAAAAAATAAATAAAATACAGTACAGCAAGTCTTTCCATAGCATTTACATTGTTTTAGGTATTGTAAGTAATGTAAAGTACGTGGGATGATATGCATGGATGATCTGCAAGCACTATGCTATTTTCTAGAGGGACGGACCTGAGCACCTGAGGATTTTGGTCTCTGCTGGGGATCCTGGAAACAGTCCTGCACAGATGCCGACACCCGTGTGTAGCTGAGGGACAACCTGGTGAGACCCTGCAGGCTCAACCTGCGTCCCTGCTCTGTTCTTCCTTTAGTTGACTTTAAAAATCACCGATTCAGGCAGGTGTGGTGGTGCCCACCTGTAAATCCCAGCAACCCAGGGGCTGAGGCAGGAGAATCACAAGTTTAAGGCCAGCCCGATCGACTTTGCCAGGCCCTGTCTCAAAATAAAATAAAGGCACTGGGAAGGCAACTCGGTGGTAGAGTGCCCCTGGGTCTAATCCCCAGCACCATTTTAAAATTAAAAATCACCAATTTTAGCTGAGTGCAGTGGCGTACACGTGTAATCCCAGCTACTTGGGAAGCTGAGGCAGGAGGATGGCAAGTTTGAGGCCAGCCTGAGCAACTTAGCAAGACCCTGTCTCAAAATAAAAAAAATTTTTTTTAATTTTAAAAGGGCTCGGAGTGTAGCTCAGTGGTAGGATGCCCTTGAGTTCAATCCCTGTACCAACAATGAAAATTAAAAAACAAAATTAAAAATCACTGATTCGGAGAGATGGATAACGGCCCTGACGCGCAGTGGAGCTGGTGACAGCCGATGTGGGTTGGGGGGCGCCACAGGCCCCTCCCCGCTGCCTTTCCCTTGCCTCAGCCCCTAAGTCTTCCTTCCCAAGGTAGAGGCCTGCATGAGGTCGCCAAGGATGTCCCTGGGAAAGGTCATACTAGAGGGTTATTTTGAAGTGTGAGAAAGAACACTGAGCACAAGAAAAGCAGTCGGCATCGGGGGCCAAAGGCCAGAACAGCAGCACAACCCTGCTCCCGGGTGGGGACTGAGACGTGGGCGCATCCCTGCCGTGGGACCTGAGATCCCTGACAGGTGTCACTTGGGTGACAGGCAGGGAAGGCTGAGGGTCGCTCAGTAGACCAAATGGATCACTCAAGAGGTCAGGGCACGCTCCTTACCTAGAATCGTGTAAATGCCAGGAAAAAATATGACTCCAAAGTGGAAAGCAGGGACCCGGAGGAGAAGGGCTTAGAAGGTAAGGAGAAGAGGGTGCTTGGCACAGGCCCTTGAACCCCACTGTAACTTTACAGATATGTACAGACTGAGCTGATAAAGCAAGCATCACTTTAAAATTGGCGTGGGCTCCAAAATCTGTGTGCAAGGTAATATTCATTTAGTTTCCCCAACAATGATGATGATTTCTAGAGTAATTTGAAAAAATCCAAAGCCACTAAGGTGGTCTGTTAATGAAAGGATAGCACAATTCACCATTGCTCTGTGTTTCCGTGTTTTCCCAAGTTCATGCTAAAACCAAGTGGACCAAAAACCATTAAAAGCAGTCCAGAAACAAGGAGGCGAGACTGGGAATGGAGTGGAATCCCTCCCTCTTTCTGAGCCACTTTTTACCTGCTCACTCCTAATTGTTAACCTAGTGCATTAAACACAGAATTAATTCCCTCTGGTCTAGGGTCGTCTATCCTAACCCCACCGTGGACTTCAGGACAGCAAGCAGGTTTTGACTGGCACTGTGAAATGCAGCCCTTCAGAAATATTAATAAAATAGGAAAAAGTGTGCGTCACTCAGTCCAGGGCTACATTCAAGGCCCTGTCTTCTGGACTTGCCCCACACCACCCGTCCTGGCCCTGGGTCTCCATTTTTTTTTTTTTTTTTTTTTTTTGCAGTGTTTTTAAAACAAGCTCTGCCAAGTTTTATTAAAGAAAAATTTTGTGTGTTTTACTTTTCACCAGTCTGTTCTGGCATGCTTCTAATGATATCAGAATCACTTGATAGTGTGCATACTCTGTAGTATTTTCCGCATGCTATGCCCAATTCGATATTATTGCCACTGTAGTGGTGGACACCAGTTTTGGCCAACATGGCATAGTACTCTATTTCAGATTTCCTTAAAGCTGGACAGTTGTTGGCGAGAATGACCAATTTCGCTTTGCCCTGTCTGATCATCTTCAGAGTCTGTTTGTACCCCAGCACATACTTTCTGCTTTTCATAACAAGCTGGAACCTAGAGTTGATCGACTCCAGAGACTTTTTCGTCTTCTTTGCGGCCACCATCTTCCTGCATTAGATGCAGGACAGCCCCCAACCAAGAGCAGCCGTCAAGATGGCCAGAGAGCTAGAAAAGTGGGTCTCCATATTTTACATGGCAGACAGTGCATGCAGAGTCCCACATGGCTCGAGTCCCACTTCCTCAGCTGAGCTCTCTGCTGGCTGCCAAGACCCCTCAACTGAGACCTCTTTGATTTGTCTTCTCAAAAGAGCTGCTCTCCTGTTCACACGCCCCTCCTGGGACAGTCTGCATCCAGAAAGTGAGCCAGCAGGGCCGTCTGAGGGCTGCTCAGCTCCAGGGCTGCCCTGGTGCTTCATGGTGACCACCTTGCCGCCCAGTTTCTTGCTCTGCCCAACCCTGCTTCCTTCCCTTCCAGAGAGTTCACCTCAAAGGCAGCTTCCGGGGATCCCATGCCCCTCTCCCTTCATGCTGAAGGTGTCTATGGAGCTCAGGCCCGAGGAGACCATCCAGTGTCCTCATGGAAATGAAACCATCAAACCTGGGGCCTTGATACACCTCCTAAGGCCTCAAGCAGGTGCTTCTCTGGGTCAGGTCTATTGCTTAACTCCTGACGTGACACTTGACCTCCACAAATTCTTCTCTGTCCCTGAGCCTCCTCTGCCAGATGAGGGTTTGGCCAGAGAAGCATCCTGTGAATCCTCTAGCAAGGCCTGGTCCTATCTCCTCCCACACCTTTCTCCAGGGCCCACTCAGGTCCTACCACGCCCCAGTCACCACCCTGGACTTCCCTGAAGGTCCCAGGTGTTTTGCACCTGGGGCCTGCAGCCAGAGGAGGAAGCTTCTAGCTCCACAGGATTTCCAAGGTGCAGCCGGCCTGGGAGGGTTGGGCCCAGGGACTCCCTCCCACCCAGGGAAGAGGCCCAGGCATTCATTCACTGAACCAAGAGGCCATGAGGGGGAGAGCTCAAGCTGCCTCTGGTTCCCTTGGGAACTGAAGGGGGTGTCAGGATGTGTTCCCTTTCTGCTCTCAGCTGGGAACAGAGCTGGTGGAGAATTTTCCCCTCTGAGCAGAGAGAAACCTCTCCCCTCCCCCGCCCCGCCCCCACCACTCCCACAGCCCACCAGCTCTCCGGGCTGGGTAAGCAGTTCGGGCCTTTCTTCCCGCACACAATTGACGTGGTCCATTCAGACGCCACATGGAACACTCTGTTTTCGTCACTGGGCTCCCAGCTTCTGGACTCATCATCTTGTCCAGCGGAGCCCAAATCAAACAGGCTTGTGGTCACCCAGTGACATTGTTCGGGCTTTCTGTAGCTTTAAGAGTTAAGATTTCACCTTATTTTTCCTGGGGGTTCCTGCGGACATTGAGTTCTGGCTACTTATCCCCCCCTGAAGCTGAAAGGTTCGATTCTTCCATCTATCCATCAACAAATGGCATTGAATGCGGGTGCTCAGTGACCCAGGATGCCACTGGAGACAAAACACACTATACATATTTTCTGGTCTCCCTGGAAAATTAGTGCAAACACTTTCATCACCGCAGAGAAGGAAAATATGCCGGAGCAGAGGAGATCTGCTTTGTTTTTGTTTTGTTTTTCTAAAGGAGGTCCCCCTCCTCCAAACAGGGAGGCTCATATTGTTCTTTGACTGCAAATTAACCAGTTAAGTAGAATCCCGTGTGTTCCTGTTGTCTGCAAGCCCAGGCCCTCCTCCCTCCCTGGGCCTCCGACATGCCCCAGGATGGCTGCCTCTGCTCCTCCAGGTGGTGTTGTTTGAAATCAGTCCATTTTTGCCCCAGCTTGTTAAAAGTAGCACTTAAAAGTTTTAATTCCAATTCACACCCTATCTGTCCTGCTTTTTAAGCTCCAGTTTAAAGAATCTTCTCCTCCTCGTGAATCAGACACCAAATCTGTAGAAAACAGGTCTGGTTGTTGGAGGTTTTCCTCCCTCCCGTTAAATTTTTGCCTTCATAGAGATACAATCTCGCCCCCTGGAAATAAAGGTGGGGAAGAAGCCCAGGGCTCAGGGCCCTCCCTGTAGCCTTCATGTCCTGCTCCCAGTGAAGTCCCGCCCTCCACTTGGTGGAGAGGACAGTTAATCTCCTGGGACACAGAAGTGGGGCCTGAATGCTTTAAGATGAACATGTTTGTGTACAGGGTGGTCTATTTAAAACCGTTCCCATATGATGCAATACAACTTGAAAAGGAAACTCTTTCAGATGAGTCATCGTTTAACAATAATAATTAGCATTTGGGAATCTTGCTTAGAACACCCAGAAGAAGACTATTTTATTGATTTCTTAAGAGTTTCCACACTCTGGCTGAGGCCTCCATCAAGACAGTGTATTAAAGACTGACATCCAAATTCATTTGCACAAGTTTGGAATCAGGAAGATTAAGTATAACAACACTTGAAGGGAAAAGGGCTTAAGGAACTTAGAAGATTTCAAATTCAGATAAGCCATCAGTGGAATCTAGCTGTTGGAAAAGCCAATAAAATGTTGGGATGCATTTATAAAAGCCTAAGGTCTTGAACAAAGGAGGTGGTGCTCCTATTGATGGTGCGGCCACATTTAGAGAATGTGTTTTAGTTACAGGTGGTACTTTTAGATATTAAAATAGTTAGATATTAAAATAGATATTAACAAATCAGTGACAACCTGAATAACGAAGGCTCTGGAAACCACCCCAAATAATCACAACTAGAGTCATATCTGGATTCAGACTTACAATCTGGTCACAGTCCCAGCTCTACAATTTACAAGCTGTGATCCTGGGGAAGTGTCTGAACCTCACCTCAGTGTCCTCATCTACAAAAATGGTGATAACAATACTACCCGTACGATGGGTTTATTGAGGATTAAATAACTGATTCATACGTAGCCCGAGGCGGAGTGTCAGGCACACAGCATGCATCAGTGATCTGAAGTTCATTGTCGATGGAGGAATGGTCAACATGAGGCTATCTCATGCTCGTTTGCATTTTCAGTTTATGAACTGACTTTCTATCGTTGGGCTAATCATGTTTCTCACGTCCACGCTTAATGTGAATCAGTCATGGAGCGTCCCTAAATCCGAAAATCTGAAATCCACGATCTTCCAAAATATGAAACGTCCTGAGCACCGACAGGACACCACACACGGAAATGTCACACGCGGAAACCGTTTCACGTACAAAATCATTTTAAAATCTCACATTCAATGACCTTCGGGCTGCGCGTTGGAGACACATGTGAAACCTAAGTGAATTTCATGTTTAGACTTGAGTCCCTTCCCTAAAATATCTCACAATGTATATACAAATATTCCAAAATCTGAAAAAATCTGAAAGACAGGCATTTTGGATAAGGGATTCCATCTGTATTGTTCTCATTTGCAGAAGAAAAGAACTTCGGGTCATCTGCTCTGAGAGACCTCTGCGGTCTGCTCAGGTGACCACCCGACCGTCTCCCTTCCCACCACTGTGTCTGCAGCCCAGAGCAGCATCTGAGCGCCTGCAGCTGGTGGGTAAGGAGGGGTCCGGGACAGCCCAGAGGGAGGGTCCTTGCAGGAGGGTGGGTCACCTCAAGACTCAGTCTGCCAGGCCTTGGGTGAACGGCTGTGGAAAGTTCTGATACAGCCACAGTGCAGCTGACCGCCTGAGAGCCCCCCACCCACGCTGACCGCCTGAGCCCCACACCCACGCTGATGGCAGGGCATCTGGAGCGAGTGAATTACCTTCTCTGCACATCGGTCTCCTCATCAGGAAAACAGACTCCCCTCTCTATGGGGCGATTCCTGAATGAAAGGCGTAGGTGACGCGCAGACCAGCCCTTGGAAAAAACGAGGACATGCCCGCCAGAGCGTGACCAGGTTGATTTCAGAGCAGGCCAGACCAGCGAGCGTGGGAACCTCAGAAGCACTCAAGGCCAAGGCTCCTTTTAGCAGGGCAGAGCTATTGGGAAGACGCGGAGTTAGACCTTCTTCCACAGAGCCACCACCTGCGCGACCTTTCCTGGAGTGGAGGCCCCCACCTGTCCCTGAGCCCGACCTTCCTCCTGGGGCTGGGCCTGGCTCTCCAGGTCCCGGGCAGGCATGTCCTCCTCTGCGTCCCCTCTGCTTGGGGGATCTGGGGTTTCCAGTGCCTTGCATTTACCCTCCTCAGCTCTTCTCTGCATTTGTCTTAGGCACCCCCATCACTTCTGGTCACCCTTTTTGCCCAAACCCAGGTCACAGACACCCTCACTTGGGCTGGTCCTGGTCTCCCAGGCCGGGAGCAAGGGGCTTCAAATCCTGCACTCCCTTTGAGACGGCTGCTCAAGGTCATCGGGTCCCTGCCACTGAGAGCCAGGCTTTCAAGGGAGGTCTTGTCACTGAAGGAAGAGCGGCTTCTTTAAGTGGAGTGCATGCTGGTGGGCAGGTGGGCACCTCCGTGAGTGGAGGAGAGGGAAAGACGACACGGGTTTCATGTCAAACACACCGACGTCTTTTCAGGTCGGGCAAGGTGATGTCACCCCCCTGCTGTGGAACAAGCATGTGGTAGGACAGCACAGAGCCAGGAATGAATAAAAAGGAGACCCATCAAAGCTCATCCCTGCTTTTGGGTTTTTTGTTTTTGTTTTTGTTTTGTTTTGTGCCAGGGACTGAACCCAAGGGTGCTTAACCACCAAGCCTTTTTGTATTTTATTTAGAGACAGGGTCTCGCTGAGTTGCTCAGGGCCTTGCTAAGTTGCAGAAGCTGGCTTTAAACTTCCATCCTCCCGCCTCAGCCTCCCCAGTCACTGGGATGACAGGCGTGTGCCACCACACCTAGCTTCATCAGTGCATTTTTGTATAAAAAAATCTAAAAGATGCTGTGTGTATGAACGCATGTGCATGTGTCCCCGTTTGAAAGCAAATACACCTGGAGATTAACACTGGTTTCTCTACATGATGGATTACAGGTATTTTAAATCTTTTCTCTCGAGTACTTGTGTGTGTGTGGTGGGGGGATAGTGAAGAAGGAACCCAGGGTCTTGCACGCACGAGGCAAGCACTCCACCACTGAGTTACACCCCTGGCCCTGCATTTTTTAATTTTTTAAAAATTGACAATGCCTTGGTCTTGCCTGATAATAAAGAACTAAAAAGCCTTACCACAGCCCAGTGCTCTGGCTCGAGCCAGCCCTAAATCACCTCTGGTTTCCAAAAGGTGGGGAGTGGGCAAATCTGCTCAGGGCCACTCTCTCCTTCTTCTTTACCACCAGGGTTTTGTCTGGGCCGAATGGCCCAGAAAGACGCCCAGTCCTAATCCTTAAGAAGCCAATGTTATTGTTTTGATATCATTGCAGTTTTCTCCTATCAAACGCCAGCAGCAAATTGGAAAAGTTTGTCTGAAGCATAAATTCCAGTCTTTAGTTCTAGCTAAGAAAACTTCAGCACAGAGCTGAAGATGGCAAGAGCCAGGTGGGCCAACACCTGGATTTAGCCTGTGGGCAGGACCCTTGGTCAGGTCTAAAACCCCTTCACCTCATCACAAAAGTCTGGGATTGGGTTAGACTCCAAACTGGGGGGATCTTTTTAATTGCTCTAGACAAAGCCATGGACGTAGACTACAGGAAGGGAGGCAGGTGAGGTGTGAGACTTTTCCTCTCCGAAGTTTGGCAATTCTGAATGTCACAAAGGTCCTTTGTTTAAGAATATTGCACGTTCCAAGCAATTCCTGGAATTTTTTAAATGGCTTCCATTTTCCTAGAGTAGAAGTTGGTAATGATCTGCTTGGCTCTCTGCCTCTGCAGCCTTCTGCTGGAGCCACTTCCCCCCCAGTTTGGGGGTTCAGCCCTCCAACCCCGAGGCTACCCCTTCCCCAGCAGGGGGAGGAAGAGTGAATCAGGTTCTCCTGCTCACCTGGCTCTGCTACAAGGAGGAAGCGGCTCCCTTCCTGTCTGGGAGCGATGGATGTTTTACACAAGTGAACAAACCAAAGATGTGTTTTGTAAAATCTGCTCGTAAATATAAGCAAAGGTGAACTCTTTAAAAGTAAAGTATTCCAAGACACTTGACCTCCATGGTCAAAGTGTGTGACACAGGCCTGCTTCTGAATGGTCACTGGAGACAGAAGGGACTCTTTAGGACTTATTCTTATTTTCCAGGAAACATCCCATTTAAAGGAAGGGGAGAAAAAAAAAAACACTTAAAAGATCCCCATGAAGCTTCCACTATACACCGCTCCGCACAGAGCCGCCTCCATGAAAGGCCTGCACATTTCCATACCACCGCATTATTATTCAGACTGGTCAAAACGGTGCGATTTTTTTTAACTTAAGGAAAGTAATTTGATGAAATTTAACGGCCCTAATGAATTAAGCAGAGGAAAATGCAGAAGGCTTTAATAACAGCAAACCTCTTGAAATGAAAGCGCCTATACATTGTTCTACTGACACTTACTAGCAGAGCAAACCAGATGTAGGTTGCCAAGGGAGGTTCGGCTTGTAAATGCAAGAAAAGCCTATACTGCCAGGCTCCGCTGGGCTCTGCTTTTTCTTCGTTAAAATGCACTGTCAATCAGGTTGAAAAGAAATGTCTCATTAACACCATAGGGCACCAAAAAATTGAGCATCAGAACTCAGCTGCTGTCCCTTTTTTACAACTGTATCTCTCTAAGCAATTCTGGTCCCCTCCTTCCACCCCTCCCCCACACCACTGCCCCTCCCCCATATTCTTTGCTTATGATCAAAAGCATCCGAGAAATTGCAAAATGCATGGCATTACACAACTCCCTCTTTATAGCTGTGAACCGGCTAGAACTCAAGTTTCCAGCCACTTCCCTTCTTTTCATGCCCTGTATCCATGGGAGGATCCAAACACAATGGAACCTAACAGAAACCAACAGGTTCCATCTTGAAACCTCTCTTTTTAAGATGGAAGCATAGAAAGAGTTCTAGCCTGGGATCGTCTCTTCTGGCTTCACCACTGAGCCACTTGTGTCATTTGGGGAATGTTCCTTACCACTGCTGAGTCTTGGCTTCATTGCTCAAAAATTAGGGATAAGTAAGGCGGTCCTGGCAGACTGTGGGCAATCAGTGGAGGCCAGGTATTCGATGTAATAGAGCTCTGTCATGGTCGATGCACTCTTACTGTCACCCCAGGCTCTGCAGAGCGGGCTGAAGTCCGCGACTTCTGCTTACAGTGTCCTGATGCTTCTTGCAGGGTCCTGGTCCCTGAGCTGTCCTGGGTGCACTGCTCTCGTCCAGAGGGATTTCCATTGATCTCTAAGCCACTCTCCCCTCTCCTCCTTTCTGCACGTGGCTAGCAGCTTAGTCCTAGTTAAACCCCACTTAGTAAGCCGGTCTCGCTGATGGAGGATCCCCTCGGGGCATGGAAGACCATGTAGTGAGGCCACTCTCTGCTCCAGGACTGGCGTCTCCCTCGCCTACTGGATTCCGCCTGTGAACTGTGAAGTCTCTCATTCCTCAAGCGAGCTTCTCACGGCCTCTTTTATTTCTTGGAATGCTCTCAACTTGGCCATCATGCGTCTCATGTGTGACCTCCCTAATGCCACCTTCACTCGCTGGTTCCCTGTCTGTGGCTTTGCTGACCCTCTCCCACGGGGCCTTGTTTCCATACCCTCTCTGGTTGCTCTCTGTAACCTCACCTGAAGACTTCCCTGAAGCCTGGGTGTAAGGCTGCTCGCCCAGAATCTGAATTTGCCATTCGCCACATGCACTCCAACTCTGCTCATTTGGACCTAAATTCTCGGCTAAAGTTTACCAGAACACATGGGGGTGTGAATTTGGGCCCCATTTCTGCATAAAGGTCTGGCCCGTGGATATGAATTCTCACGTTTATTCCCCCTCCCCCCAGTAAGTGCTGAAGGAGGGCAGAGTTCTTTCCTGTGATCCTTTGAAGGAGCAGGCTTGGCTCACCCTTCGAAGGTGTGTTCACATAGGTCTCAAGTGTATGTGGGGGGGTCTCTCTCTGACTTCTCTTGTTCCCCCATTACCCTTCGGAATCCCTTAAAGCCATCACTCCAGGCAACGGGGATCGACATGGACCCCCAGGTCCACTGCTGGCTTCAGCTCTCATCGCTCCAGAGTCCATACATTCTCATAATTTTGAAATTTGAAGATTTCCTTTACTTTCTGGAAAAAAAGTAGTTATAAAATGCATTACACATAGCCATATGTTTTTAAAAGACTTTTTAAAGAATCAAGCATTTTCGGGGAATTTATAGGGGAATGGTTTCCAGGACGTCTAGTCTACTGTGCTGTTGTTACTTTTTTGCAAGACTTCCTGGTCCTCCAAATAATCTTTCTGCTCTTCAAGCTTGCTAAGCACATTACAGACTCTTCACATAGCTCATAATATCTTGTATCTTGCCCCCCCTCCCCCCCCCCCCTCTCTCTCTCTCTCTCTCTCTCTCTGGGTTGCGGTACTAGAGGTTGAACCCAGGGTACTTTAACACTGAGCCACATCCCCAGCCCTTTTTAATTTTTTTATTTTGAGACACAACCTCACTAAGTGGCTGAGGCTGGCCTTGAACTGTCTTTCCTGCCTCAGCCTCCCTAGGTGCTGGAATTACAGGTATGGACACAGCACCCAGCTGATGTCCCATCCTTTAGAATGTCATAGCCACTCTATGTTAGTCAGCTTCCTAGTGCTATAACACAATACCTGAGACAATGAACTCATTCAGAGAAAACAATTGTTTGGCCCACAGCATCACTTTTGAATAGGTCATGCTGAACAGCAGCATGACCGAAGGTAGAGGGGCCTGCCTGAACAGCACCATGGCAACCTCGGGTGCTCTGGCGGGTGTCTGGGGAGACCAGGTGGAGTGTGAGGCTATGGTCCCCCACGGAAACAGAACAAGAGATGAGGCCGGAGGGAGAGGCAGCCGCCCTGCGCCTTAGGCTAAGTTCATACATCCCAGACCAAACACCATTAACTCGTCCACCAGGCTCCAATTGTCTCAAATAATAACCACAACCATGATATGTCATATGTGGTGCTACTCTGTGCACAGGAAGTGGCACACAGGTAGCTTTTAATCAATGGAGTGGTGCTGTCCAAACGATGCATTGGGCGCATGCTGGTGTAGAGGGAAGGAAAGTGGAGTCAGTCAGATCCTCCAGCAGCAGTGCTTCTCAGCGGCTAGGAATCACCTGGGGAGCTTGCTGACAGATTCCCAGGCTCCAGCCCCGGAGGTGCCAACCCAGTAGTGTCTCTAGCACGCTCTCGGGAGCTGCTGTTGCTGCTGCGGGTCTTGGAGTGCTCAGGAGTGCTGAGGTAGGAGGCCTTGGCATGAGTCAGACAAATGATCTCACCACCCTTGCAGGCCTCTTGACCATGGGAACAAGAGGACCGGGCCCACAGAGGACTCCGCTCTTCTCTTGTGATTCAGGGTGGTTAGTGTGTCCTAGTGTCTAGGGTATGGAGACAGAACCAAGTGTGACTCACCCTTCCCTCTCACCTGACATCAATGGTGTGCCTCACAAAGAGTTGTTGGTTAAACATGAATGTGGCATGCCTGGGTAGCTGGGGACCTGGATCTCTATGGTTTCAAAGTGATGGGAGCTGATTCAGGCAGATCATTCCCCCAGTGTGAAAAAGGGGCCACAGCTGGCAAATGTCAGTCTCCATGGAATGGCTAGGAGCACTCACTTGACTCTTAGAAATAGGGACAAGGGGGAAAAGGAAGTTAAGAATGTGTAAACTTCTAACTGGCATTCCCAGGGGTGCCTAAGCTCCCAGAGAGGATCTTCCAAGAGCAAGACTCAAGAGCTAGTCCATTTAGCTGCAATGAAACCATTGCAAACCCTTTAGTAAAATAAACTTGTTGATACAGAATTAGGAAATTTGGAGGTAACTTCTGAATTATATTATTTTGTTGATGAAATAATTTTTCCTCACAGAATTAGGAAAAATAAATGGGTCAATGCTCTCATGGGGGATTCAGTGACGCAAAGAGGTTTCTACAATAGTGTATTTATTATAAGAGGATTTCATCTCTGCCAAAGTGGCAGAGACATGAAAGGAATCTGACCAGCCTGTTTTCCCCGAACTCTTCCCACGGGAGGTCTGAGGGTCCAGAACTGTAGTCATCATTTTGAAATGCAGGTTGATCCAAAGATGGGATTAAGATAAGCAAATGAGCTTAATACCCACCCTGGAATGCAAGTCTTGCAAACAGTAAATAGTTCAGTGCTTTACTGTTATCTCATCATCTCATTTTCTAGAACGAATTAATCTGCCTACAAAACAGCCTCCCTGACCACCAGGGTTACTAGAGATAGGTTTTAAACCACAAAATCTAATGATACTCTAAAGCCAATTCACGAGACTCCCCTGAGCATAGCCTTGTTTCTATAAATAAAGGGAATTTTTTCGCTCTGAGGTGTAAAATCTGCAAATTATTCCATCAGCTTTGACAACATCTATCAAGAACCAAAATCTGAAGCTGGCAAGGGTGCAGAGAGCAACGGCAGAACCACACAAGGCTGGGCGTGCTTGCCAATGCTGCCCGGTTACTCTGATTTGGGTCTCAGTTCACCTAAAATGCTTTTATCTTTAGATCTCAGGTTAAAACTCACTTGCAGAGTTTCTATCAGAGTCGGTTGGCGCTAGGAAAGTTGAAAGGAGACCCTCCTGGTATCTGGCCTCCACCTATCTTCCAACAGTGGGATTTCTTCCTCTCCCCCTTGCTGAGCACCAGGCTTCCTGAGCCACCCTCAGCACCTCCCTGTCCACTCCTGTGAGCCTACGTGTGAGTTTGGCATTTGGCCAGCCAGATCAGGCCAGAGGGTCTGAAGTGTAATAAAGTTGTACATGGGTTTTTATTTTAAATCGACTTGGAGAAAAGACTGAAAGCAAACTTGAGGATCTAGAGAGATGGTGACTTTGGTGGCTATTTGACAACCCATTTGTAGGTTGGTGCCCAGTTTGTCAAATGGCACATGGTGAGCTTCGAACACACGGAGATGTTCATTAAGCCTCTTCCATGCACCAGAGGCTGTCCTGATTACTGGGACCAACAAGAAGAGGTGACCCATTCCGGCTGGTAGCTCAAGGTCTCTGCAGAACACAGGGACCCAAGGAAACAATTGCAACACTCCAATCGTTGTTCCACCTCTGAGTTTCCATTGCATTGGGTATGGATGTCTTTTGGCACTTACCTTAAAACTTAGTTTCCCCAGACCCTGACCCAGGGCCAGGCATAGAGCAGGCTTTCAAATATATCAAAACAATGGTGAATGAATAAACAAACAAACAACCTATTATTGAATTGCCAATAGAGTGTATCAGAAAAAATCAACTCTGGCTAGAGAAAAAGGAAGTCTTACAAGAAACTGTGATTTAAGCTGAGGTAGAAAGCAGGTCTAGCACAGTGTGTGACCTTGAATGAGCCTGTAATGAGAGTCAGATGGCTTCCACTGAGTGGAGGTTCAGGTGAGGAGAAGGGGGGCTGGAGGAAAGGGATTTCAGGCAGAAGTAACTCCAGCACCTCACACAGCACCTGGCATGTGACAGGAACGAAGTATTTACTGATTGAATGAATAATGAAAGAATAGATGGACAGAGTTCCAGGGGCAAAACTGGTTAGCTGAAGGACTTACAAAAATAAATGCAGAGGGGCTGGGTTTGTGGCTTAGTGGTAGAGCACTTGCCTGGCATGTGTGAGACACTGGGTTTGATCCTCAGTACCACATAAAAATAAAGAAATAAAATATTGTGTCCATCTACAACTAAAAGAATTTTTTAAATAAATAAATGCATATACAAAGTCACCAGTAATGTGGAAAAGTAGACACATTTGGATAGGGGTATATCTGGAAAATTATATAATGATAAGAAACAGATGAAAGAAAGAGAGTCAGAACAGAGCCACCTGGAATCAGATCTGGTGGGGCCATGCATCGTCAGTCTTCAAGCAACAGAATGGAGCATGGCAGCTCATGGAGGAAAGATAATGACTCCAAGGACCACGGTCTCAAAGGAGTTGACCACAGGGAAAGCAAAAATCAGAGGAGTTAGGGAGGAAACCGATTGCTTATAAGCTGGAGCAAATCTGAGTCAGCTATATTGCACCAAGTACCTCAAAACAAATTGCCTGAAGACTTGGTGGCTTTAAACAGCAAGCCTTCGTTACCTCACATGGTGTCTGTGAGTCTAGAATCCAGGAGCGCTCAGCCTGGCGGTTCTGGCTCAGGCTGTTTGTGGGATCACAATGAGTATGCTGGCTGGGGCTGGAGAGCAACTGAACACATGGCAGATGGCTCAGTTCCATCCCACGTGGAACTTTCCATAAAGCGACCTGATGTTCTTATGACATGCTGCTGGTTTCTCCAGAGCATGGATTCCAAGAGATGGCAAATGGAAGAAGCCACAACATCTTTTATGACTTTGGAAATCAAACTCTCCTGTTTCTGAAATATCTTGCTGCCTACAAAGATCAGTCCTATTTAAAGTTGGAGGGGGGCTCCTCTATGAGGGGTACCTGGTGGCAAGAGTCACAGGGGATACGGTGGGTCTATGTTGGAGGCTGTTTACCCCAAACTGCATTCCATAACTACCTAATGTGACATGCTTCTCTAGATTTCTATGACAGGTTCAAGAACAGGTGTCAAAGTAGGCTTCCATGGCTCCAGGCTTGGGTCATCTTCCCCACAAACCCTTGAAAAGGAAAACGCTGCTGTCTAGTTGTTCCAGCAAGTCTCCCAGAGGTGAGGCTCATTGGCCTGATGTGGGTCCACTGAACAACCATGAACCCAATCATTTTAGCAGTCTGGGTTTTGTTCCATCTGAACGGCAAGGACTGAGCAGGAGGGATCCACAAGCCATATGGCAAGAGCGATTAACTCTGGCAGGTCTGGTGCCGGCTTGTTTCCCAAAACAAAGAGATGCAGGCCAAGTAATAGAAAAGGTGGCAAATGCTCTCTTCAGTCCCAATGTGAAAAACTGCCCACTCTGCCCAAATCTAAGTTCTTCCTTGGCTGATTCAGTATCATGTTCTACATTCACTTTTTTTTTTTTTATCTGTGGTTTGTTATTATCTGAATGTATTGCAAATGTGGATATGTCACCAGACAAAAGATGTGTAAAACCTATAGGCTGGAAAGTATGAAATATTGTTGAAAGAAATCAAGTGAACAAATAAATACAGAGATATACTATGTTCATAGAGTGGAAATGCTGTTAAACATGTCAGTTATCCCCAAATTGATATATAGATTTAATGCAATCCAAATCAAATCCCAGAGATCTGGAATTTTGTTGTTGTTATTGTTGTTGTTCAAATTGATGAAGGGATTATAAAATTCATATGAAAAGGCAAAATATCTTGAATAATCAAAACAATATTGGAAAGAACGAAAGAGAACTTATATTACCTAACTTCATAAAGCTACAGTAATGAAGACAATGTATCACAAGCATAAAGAGACAAATAGATTAATGGGAAGAAAAACAAAAACAAAACAAACAAACAAAAAAATCAGAAACAGCCCCAGATGCATATAGTCAGTTGACTTAATAAGACAGTGAAGTAATTTCATAAAAGAGGATTGTCTTTTCAAGAAATGGTGTGGAAACAATTGGATTTGTATATGTGAGGGGAAAAAAAAAAACCCACACCGATCCCTGTCTCACATGATATATCAAGGTGAATTCAGAATGAATCCAGACTTGAATATGGATCCTGAAACTACAAATCTTGCAGGAGAAACAGAAAATCTTTGAAACTTTGAATTATTCAAATATTTTTAGAACAGCAAAAGCACCATCCTGGTTTTGAAGTTGATAAAGTTAGATTTCATCAGTTTAAAAACTTCTCCTCTTCAAACAACATTGTTAAAGAGAAGGAGGAGAAAGCCACGCTGGGAGAAGATATTTGTGAATTACATATCTGATGAAGGACTTCTATCCAGAATAGATAAAGAATTCTTTTGAAACCCAATAATAAGAAAATACCCAATGCATATTTTTATTTCTAATTTAATTTAATTTATTTATTTGGGGTGCTTGGGATTGAACCCAGGGGCAATTTTACCACTAAGACACATCCCAGCCCTTTTCATTTTTCATTTTGAGGCAGGGCCTTACTAGATTGCTGAGGCTGGCCTTGAACTTGCAATCCTCCTGTCTCAGCTACCGAGATTATAGGCATGTGCCACTGCACCTAGCTCAACCCATATTTTTTCCATATTTTTTTACACTGAAAATTTTATTAAGGTATTTATTAAATTCAATATGTGAAATATAAGAAAACAGATAATGTATCACTTACCAGATAAATAATAGCATTTATTTAAGAAAATCTTTTTCTCTATCTACAAAATGCTTTATTTACTATCTCTACTTTTAAGATTTTTGTGCACTTCTAAACATAGGAAGTCTAGATGTTTCAAAGAAGGGCTTCAGTTTGTCCCCTATGTCCCCACGTGCTAACAATGGTTACACATGAAAACATTTCCTAAGTGGGATCGTCTGCCTAGAATCCTTCATTTCTTCCGTTTTCTTCTCTCCTGTCATGTGTGATGTGAGCACATGTCACTCAGATATGATGTTATAATTTCACTTTCAAAAGTTCCCTTCAGAAGACTGCCTTTCTGTGAATTTTAACACAAAGTATACAAAATGTGTTTACTATTTTTAAGTTCATCAAAGATTCAAATAGACCACTTAAAATGTTCAAATAGCAAGTAAGTTATTCAGCATCATTGGTCACTAGGAAAAATGCAAATTTAAACCATAATAAAGTACCAGTGCATGTTCATTAGAGTGACTAAAATTTTAAAAAGCCACAACACCAAGTGATGGTGAAGATATGGAAAAACTGAAACTCTCTCTCCTGCAGATGGGAATGTAAAATGACACAGGCACTCTAGAAAACTGGCAGTTTCCTGAAGAGCTGAGCACGTACCTGATGTACAGCCCAGCCACTTGACTATGAAGGATCACAGACCTAAATTTCTTGCCCCAAAAGAAATGAAAACATCTGGGCTGGGGAGATAGCTCAGTTGGTAGAGTGCTTGCCTTGCAAGCACAAGGCCCTGAGTTCAATGCCCAGCACCACAAAAAAAAAAAGAACAAAAGAAAACATCTATACATAAAAGGAGTTGTCTATGAATGTTCACAGCAGATTTATTTGTAACATCCCCACACTGGAAGTAACCTGTATTTATCAAGGTTCTCCAGAGAAATAGAACCAAACAGAACCACTGTGTGTCCAGAACCACTGTGTGTCTGTGTGTAATAGGTACATGTAGTATGTTATGTTGTGTGTAATATATATTATAACATAGATCTATCTTAGATACATAATTGATTTTGTTTCTCTGGAAGCAAAGGAGTTTCCTGTTACATATGTATTTTTTTAAATATATGTGTAATTTATTATGGGAATTAGCTCATGCAATAATGGAGGCCAAAAAGTCCCACAGTCTGCTGTTTGCAAACTGAAAAGTCATGAACTATTGACATGCCATAGCATAAATAAGACCATGATAGTTATGGCAAGTGTTCATGCTCTACGATTCCATTTAAATAGAATTCTAGGAAATTCGGGCTAATCTACAGAGTCAGAAAGACTTGAGTGGTTCCTTGGAGGAGAGGAGCAATCAACATGTTTCAATATACTGAGAGGAGATTCACTCAACCTGAAAAGAGTCTGGAACTATATTAATGAGAGTCACCTAGGAAAAAGAAAGGATGCAATAATAATGGACCCCCCGGGAATCAAGACACTGTGCAAGAAAAGAAATGCAGTGTCTCCTGCATGTCTGTCTAAGTGGGCTTCCACCCAAACCCGCCTCACAACTGCGTCAGCGCTGCGTGCGGATCCAGCTCAAGTTCTGTGGGAGCATGGGAGGTGGGTGGGGAGGAGCAAAGGTGATCTCTGAAATCCAAGAATCAAAAACAAATGAACCAACAACACATTCGGATGAGAGAGAGAACTACAGAAAGAACAGTTAAACGAAACAGGGGTGGGTGTTCCCAGGGGAGGCAGGGACAAGAAATGGGGAGTGGAGAGGCTAAGAATGGCTGGTATAGGGAACAGGTCCCACTGAACCACTTTCCTGGAAAAAATCCCATGGACATATAATTATATATACATATATGCAATAAAATACCTCACTTCTGGTGGTGATTGCATAACAATGTGAATGTACTTAATGGTATTAAATTGTATTAAATGGTATTAAATTGTACACTAAAAAGTGGTAAAGGTGGCCAATTCTATGCTGCGTGTATCTATGATGGTAAAAAAATACTCATCATAAAAATATAAAAACTAAAAGTGTGAAAATATCCAAGAATTTTTCAATGAACACTGAATGACAAAGACCAGATGGGGCAAAAGGTGAGGGAGCAGAATGGAGGAGATAGGAGAGGAGGTGAGAAAGAGAGAGGAGAGGAGAAGGAGAGGAGTGGAGCGGAGAGGGGAGTGGAGGGGAGAAAGAGAGGGTAGGGGAGAGGAGTTGAGTGGGGGAGAGGAGTTGAGTCGGGGAGGGGAAGAGTGGAGGAGAGAGGAGAAGAGTTGAGGGGGGAGTTTAGCATGGAGAGGCAGGTGGAGCTGGGCGGGGAGAGGCAGGCGCAGGCTGAGGGTAGAGATGGCTGAGGCCCAGCCTCGGGTACTGACTAGTTTCAGGGATCAGACGCATATCCAGTTTAGCTGGTGGAAAAAAATCGCCCCAACAATTTTCCGGTGAGTGGGAAGAGTCAGCCCTCTTAAGGAAACAGAGTCATCTCTTTTCTGTTGGGCAAAGTCAACACCCACCGCTTCTCTCAACTCCAACTCTCTAACCCAAGCCAACACTTGCTTTTCAAACTGCGACTCTGCCTGGTGAGGTTAGTGTCCCTTGTCAGGCACATTTGTGAAAACATTCTATCTCCTCTTATTCGTGCTGATTGAATTGACTTAAATGTCAAGGGCAAGGCAGATCTTCTGGGGGAAGGTGGTTTAGACTTTGCCGTCCAGGCAAGTGATCCACACCTGACCAGTCAAGCCATGAAGGGGCCAGTCTATTTCACGTCCCCTCAGTAGGGTCTTTCCTGACCATCCCAGCTTGAAGAGCTCATTCTGCCCAACTCATCTCCCATTTATTACAATCCAGAATGTTCTCTTGCTTCTTCTGAGACACCGACAGCTTTGTGGTTTGTTGTGCCTTCGTTTTTTTCAAGCACCTGCTAAGATGCATTAGACTAGGATCTGCCGTGACACCTGTTGTGAGGAGATGCCTGCAAGCATCACAGTTCAGGGTGATGACCGTGGAAAGTCCAGGAGACCAGAAGAGGGTCAAGCCAGGGAGTTGTGAGCTGATTCTTGAAGGATGGAGATGAGGGTTGTTTTGTTTTGTTTTGTTTTTTTTATTTAAAATAGTGCAATCTTCTATCTTCTGTTAAATTATAAGTGATTCAAGATAGGCTCCATACCTATTCTCCTCAGTTGCCCCGTATCTGATAGTCTGGCATGGAATAAACATTGAGCATACATTTATTAATTGGTTAGTATTAGTCAGCTCTTCATCACTACAACAAATACCTGAAATAATCAACTTAAAAAGAGAAAAGGTTTAACTTGGTTCACAGTTTTGAAGTTCCAGTCCAAGAACAGTTTCTCTTGGTACTTTGGACCTGTAGCAAGGTAGCACATCATATCAAGTGTGTGACCCAGTAAAACCACTCATCATGGTTAGGAAGTGAAAGAGAGCTAGGAGTGGGCTGTGGAGCCCATAACCCTCTTCAAGGGCACACCCCGAGACCTAAGCACCTCCCATTAGGTCCCGCCTCTTAAAAGTCCCAACGAACTCCAGATAGTACCACCCTGGGGTCATCCAAGATCCAAACCATAGCACTGATTAATACATTCCTACCGTAAACCGAAGCCTGGAATTCTCATCTCAGGAGCTCTCTTTTCATGAAGAAATTCCCGCAGATGTCACTCAGCTTTACAAACTTGTGTTCCATGGCCTGCACAGAGCTATCCTGAAGTGGCCAGCTAGTTTTTGAGGATAGGATGGCTATGTTGCTGAAATTAAAATGGGAGCATTTTAGGCACTCTGGAGATTCCCAGCTGCCCCTCTTCTGCTGTCTAAAAGTTTGAGTCTTGCCTCCTTTAAACATTTTCAACTTGGGGACAGAAAGTATTTGTTGGTATGTGGATGTGGTCACGTGCCATGAGGACGTGAAGTATTTCAGCTTCACCTTTCAAAATTAAAGTCTGCGATGACCCTGTGGGCAGGTCATTAGTGTCACAAGTAACCTGTGGGTATCCATCCCTGTACCCCCTAAGCAGGGCTTGACTGGGAACCCTGTGAGTTTTATATGACACGCTGGTGAGCCTGTCAGGTATCAAGTCAAAGAAAGAAAGAAGTGTCGGCAAGCCCATTAGCATGTCTCTAAGACACGAGTTGTAAATTCTGCTCCTTTGTGTGAGTGTCTGCCTCACACACCTACCTGCTGTTTTTACCTCTGGGTGTTTCATGAATCAAGAGGGAGCAAAAGAAATATAGGGAGTGAGGGTGTTTCATGTTGAAATGGTCATACCACATCCCTACGCTGCCCTAGATGGTAGGCAGGAAAGGCTTCTGGCTCTGGTAAATCCTGGTCCACACTACTCATTCCACTATGCTTTTAAAACGGTGGTGAATCATAAATTATTAGCAGCAGTTTGTCCCCAATGAAGTGGGTTCTGGGAAACCATACAAAAGTAAATCCCATCTGAAATATGGGACCAGCCCGGTCCGTTTTGATGTTATTCAGTAGTTGTAGAATCAATACCAATTTTATTTAAGAAATGAAGCAGGCAGATTTCCTCCTTTTGTGTTTAGGAACTTACTGAATTCAGTTTTCAATTATGAAAATCTAACTGACTTCTATCTACTCCAATCAGTTCCAAGTAGGAGTTTTTTCTTGCTCCTGCCAATGTACAAACATATTAAGCACAAAATCATTGTCCCAGCTTGGTCTCCCTACAGATGTTTTGAGTCCTCCTTCTTTGTACAAGAGATATGTGAGAAGTCCAACAAGCAAAAAGTAGTTCTCCAGGCCGGCACTGGCCAGATGGGGACCTCTGGCTGTGGTGGGAAGAGACGCTTCCCAAGTGCTTCCCAGCATTTTCCAGAAGGAACTTCCTTCTCAGGTCCTCTGAACCTACCAGAAAAATCCCTTTTTTCCCCGGGTGATTTCCCAACCTGGTCCTGAAGTGAGGCTGCTCCAACAGTGAGGCCCACGAATGTCAAAGTAGACCTTCCTTGAGCAACGCCCGGTTTCCAGAGTCATGTGAAATCCAAAGTCACGTGACTAAGTGCATCTTGTTTATGTAGGACGCGGGTGTTACCTAGGACTCCATTAAGCCAACAATTTGCCAGCTGGCCCAGGTGCATCTTGGAACTTTCCAGAGGAAGTAGGCAGGGGCTGAGGCAGGGTTAGGTATATTCATGTGGCTCCAGGTGAGACGGAAGCAATGCCAGAAAAGGTAATCAAGCTTTGGAGTCTGGAGACACCAGAGTCTGCAGAAGTGGGGAGAGCAGGTTTTTATTTCATTATTTAGAAAATTTCAAGATTACAGCCTCCAAAAGTGTTTTCATAGAACTAACTCAGGCAATAGGTACTGTCTACTGGCTGAGTCAGAAACTAAGCAAGGTGCTAGGAACACAAAAAATACTCCTCTTTGGGAAAAAGTTAGGTACAAAATGACTCAGGAAACACTAATGGGGATACAAACGAATCATATGGATTCCGTATCAGCAAGAATCCTTCTGGCTGGAGATAACAGGAAGCCTGACTCAAGGAGGACTCTACTGCCTCCTGAACTGCAGAGTCTAGAAGCAAGCCTCTCTCAAGACCTGGTCTACAAACAAAAACCAAGACCTCCATCTCTTTCCAACCCCCCGAGCTGCTTTCTGTAATACTGGTTTCATTCTGGAATTGGTTCCTCTAGACACCCAAAGATGGCGGCCATCAGATTCCAGGGCTACACAGTTTTGTGTACGTGCAATGGGAAAGAAAGGGTGGTTTTGTTGCCCCATTACCATAAATATCCTGAGAATAATGCTTACTGAACCAGGGTGGGCAGCACTCCCCACTTGAAGCCAGAAGATGGAATGCTCTCTGAATCAATCTCCAAGTTACATGCCAACCAGGACAGGAAAATAGTTCAATTTATTAATAAAGGTGCTTGTGGGGCAAAGATGAGGGGTGTTATGGTTTGGATATGAGGTGGCCCCCAAAAGCTCACATGAGAGATAATGCAAGAAGGTTTGGAGGACAAATGATTGGGTTGTGAGAGTCTTAGCCTAATTAGTAAATTAATTCATAATGGGACTAACTTGAGTGGTAATTGGAGGCAGCTGGGGTGTGGCTGGAGGAGGCGGTTCATTGGGGCGTGGCTTGGGGTACATATTTTGTATCTGGAAAGTGGAATCTATCTCTGCTTTCTGATCATCATGTGAGCTGCTTCTCTCCGCCACCTTCTCAGCCATGATCTGCCTCACCTGGAGACCTGAGGAATGGAGCCTTCTCTCTGTGGACTGAGACCTCTGAAACCGTGAGCCCCTAAATAAACCTTTCCTCCTCTACAGTTGTTCTGGTGGGTATTTTAGTCACAGCAGCAAAAAGGCTGACTAAAGAGGATACTCTATCTGGAGTGGAGTGGAAAAGAGAAGGCTGGGGAAGCATTGCAGAAGAAAGGGCGGCTGAACAGGGAGACAGGGAGAACCTTGAGTGCTGTGCAAAGAAATCCGCACATTCATACTTTCAGTAAAAAAAAAAAAAAAAGTTGCTAAACATTCTACCTAGGGCTGGAGATGTAGCTGTGTGGTAGAGCACTTGCCTTGCGTGTGTGAGGCACGGGGTTCAATCCCTAGCATTGCCAAAGGGGGAAAATTCTATGAGCAGCATAAGCCAGATGGACTGACTTGTGGTACAAATGATGCATGATTTTTTACAAGTTAAAACATGACACTCAGATAATTATAGAATGAGTACGTATCAAATTTGCAGTCAATTCAGTTAATGAGGGATCAGGTAAGAGTGGAAAGCTGTTTTTAAGAGCATCTAAGGTATAAGGGCTTATGTAGCCTATCAGAAAGGGCACTTAAAAAAACAATGTTAGAATAGCATTACTAGGTTAGATATAAAAGTAGGCAATGTGATTCAGAGTGATGGAATAATGGAGCTCTCTTCTACCTGAGATAAGCCATTTGCATTTCCACTGGACATAAATCTAAGAGTTGATACTTCACTGCATAGAGTCTGAGTCTGTAAGAGCAACAAGCAAAATAAAGTAATAGTATGACTACTGTGGTCTGAATGTGATTTGTCCCTCAAGGGTCATGCACCTGGAGGCTTGGTCCTCAGTACAGTGATGTTAACATGGTGGGATCTTCCAGAGGTGGGACCCTGAGCAAGCTAACTAGGTCATTGGGTGCTACCTTCAGAAGGGATTGATGCTGATCTCTTGGAACTAGTTATCATGAGGGCGGATTATTATTATTTTTTAAAATATTTTTTAAGTTGTTGATGAACCTTTATTTTACCGATTGATTGACTTGTATGTGATGCTGAGAATCGAACCCAGGGCTTCACACATGCTAGGCATGCGCTCTACCACTGAGCCACAACCCCAACCCAAGGGCGGATTATTATAAAGTGAGCTCCCTGCACACATTTAGTTTCTCCTGCAGGCAGCTCTTTCCATTCTCAAATCTGTACCACATTGTAATTCAGTCAAGGGGTCCCTCAACAGAGGCTGCCCAATCTTGGACTTTGAGCCTCCCAAACTGTGAGCTAGATAAACATCTTTTTTTTTTTTTATAAAGTATCCAGCTTCCAGTCTTATGTCATAGCAACATAAAACAGACTAAGACAAACTTTCTATACCTAGAGACAGGCCAATTAAACCATGCTTCCGTATGACATTTAAAAAGGCAGTCATTATCTTGGCTACTTTTCTAAGTTATTGATGATTTTTCTTAACACCAGAGCAGTCTATTTAAGGCATTTTTTTTAGAAAGCAGACTTAGGACCTGTAGTATTTGAAAAGGGGCGAATACCAGTAATTGTAATCAGTTTCAGGACTGCCATTAAGGGAGGCCCTGAGAAGGTTTATGTGAGGAAAGAGACATTTCGACTGCTTCTTGGAGTCAGGAGTAGATGAAATCTGCTGCCTTTCGCCAGGCAGAGAGACCACTGCTGCCATCAGACAAGAGAAAAGACAAGCAAGAAAAAGGCCCCAGCGCCCAGAGAGATGACTTTTCCAAGGGAGAGAGGCACCCGGTGGGAATCGGTCAGGGAGACATCAATTCTGAACCCGTCCCAGGCTGCGAAAGTCCCATGCCTGGCCCCTCTCTCGCCCCTGAAGTGTTTTGGTTAAAGAGGAAAGACATTCTATACACTCAATAATCAAGCACAGCCAAGCTGAGCCACGTTTAGACCCACATTTTTGGATAGCAGCTTTATTAATGGACTGGTTGAAAGAATTGAACCATTTGGAGTTTGGAAAAATTGGAAATGTTTAAAATAAATACTTGGCATCCTTGGTCTCTGACTGCCACAATATGCTCGGTTATTCTTTGGGGCCTGTGTGGAAGATTAATTGAATAGTTTGGCAGCTTTTCACTGAGATGACACTATGGAATATTAAATTCTAGAGTCTATTTTCAATGATGGCAAAACTTTTATTTCCATAGGACCTCACCAGTCCAAATACAAATAATTGTTTATTGCTAAGTTCATGGGTGTAATAGTTATAGGAGAATATGCCCCAGACATACCTCCTAAAACTAAGCTTGCCAAATTTAGAAAATAAAAATGAAGTATGCCCACTTAAATTAAATGCCAGGAAAACAATGAGTAATTTTTCAGTATAAGTATGTCCCAGGCCATATTTGGGACATACTTGTGATAGGCAGGAAAATAGCCTGCAAAAATGTCCAGATCCTGGAGCTGGAGAAACGGGTCAGTGGTAAGGCATTTCCCTAGCACGCAGAAAGCCGAGCATTCAGTCTAAGAAAGAAGGTCAGGTCCCTAGAAAAGGGTCCAAGATGGGAGAAGGGAAGCTCAGCTCAACCCTGGAAGGTTCCCAATCTACTCCTCAGGATGCCTACAAAGGGGCACAAAGATTTATTTAAGAAAGCAAAGACATTTATTCAGGAAAGCAAACTGTAGAGCAGAACACACCCTCCAAGGCAAACAGTGCAGGCTGTGGAGTGAGGTGGGCCTCGGGTCTCCTTTCTAGAGGAAACTTGGTAAATCAGGAACAGGGAACAGAGGAGGAATGGTGGGGTGATGCCAGCCCGGGAGCTCAGGTCTTTCATCACGGAGCACCACGCAGGTCACCGTGGTCTGCTTCTTAGGGGCTCCAAGTCGATGTCATCCCGTCAACAGTAATGTCTGGAATATGTTCCTGTCATAAGACTCTAACAATATTTTCCCTTGGCCTTACTTAGTCTAACAAAATCATGCTGTGTAAGCTAGAGATGTGCACAGGCGTTATTCACCTATGTTCACCGTACTCTAAGGCTCGAGGGCTTTTTACGCATTCAGGCCTGGAGGAAAACAGGTTTTGGGAGTAAAGGGAGGGTTTTTTTGTTTGTTTGTTTGTTTTTGTGTTTTGTTTTTTTTTTTTTTTTGTACCAGGATTGAACCCAGGGGCCCTTAACCACTGAGCCACATCCCCAGCCCTTTTTATTTTTTATTTGGAGAGTGTCTCCATAAATTGCTTAGAGCCTCATTAAGTTGCTAAGGCTGACCTTGAACTTGTGATCCTCCTGTCTCAGCCTCCAGAGCCACTGGGATTATAGGTGTGTGCCATTGCACCGCGGGGAATCTTCTTAAAGTAATAGATTCTTCTCCTTCTCTGTTTGTCTCCTTTCTACCTATCCTATTTCTTCCATCCTACGTCACTCATACCTGGAACTTGTGAATAAAATCCCTTGCATGGCAAAAGGGATTTCACAGAAGTTATTACATTACATTTTGGGGTTTTTTTTCTGGATTGAGAGATTATCTTGGATCATCAGGCCCTGATAAGAGGAAGGTAAGAAAGTCAGAAACAGAGAAATTGAAGGGTCCACCAGGCCTGGAATGCAACTGGTTTCTAGAAGTTGAAATGTGCAAGGAAGTGAATTCTCCTCTAGATTCTTCAGAAGGAACACCTCCCTGCTGTCGCTGGCTCTTTGCGGTACCAAATCTGCGGATGGTTGTCTCCGCCTGCAGCAACAATTTGCGCGGGTCTTTATGGGTGGTGGACTAGAAACTGAGCTACTTCTATTTCTGTACCTCTTCCTTCCTTGCTTGCTTGTTTATAGAGGATAGAGGAAATGAGGCTTACTTGCTTTGAGAGGAGAGAGAGAGAGAAGCTTTGCTTATTGGAGAGAAAGAGAGACTTTGCTTAAGAGAGAGAGACTTCTGCTGTTTCTTAAAGGTGCGTCTTGCATCCTGTGAACTAAAGGTGCGTCTATCTGAGGTGCTTTAGTGATGCGTCCCGCTACTGCAATCTGTGATCTGCAACCTAAAGGTGTGTTCTCAATTCTCCTCTCTGTGATCTGCCTTCCGCCACTGACTGCTGCTTCTCTCTGCTTGCTGCTTCTTCTTCTTCCTTTCTGCTAGTGGCTTCTCTCCGCTTCTTTCTGCTAGCTGCTGCTTTTTACTGTCACTCGCCGGCCTTCTGCCCGCTTATATTCCCTCCAGGAGGCGGAGAGTAGGGCCACGCCTCTTATGCAAAGATTAGGCAAGAAGCTAGATGTCTGAGCAGGCACGATTAGGAATGCTGGAGAACACATGCGCATGCATTGTGTGCGTGGACGATAAATCACCTGAGTGTGCTTATGTCAATTAACCTTCTCGCTGCCGACAACCTCTGGCTGACTGCCAGGCGCCATCCTGGCGCAGCCCACATGGCATAGCCCCCAACACCCTGCCACATACACTGATGAAAGTGAGACCTAGTGGGATATCTGACGCAGTAAGGTAAAATAAACTGTATTGCTTTAAGTCACTGTAATTGGTTATAGGCACAACAGGAAAGTCGAACAATATTTACACTAAAAAGTGATCGGTTGTTTATCTGGAAGCTAAATTCAGTTTGGGCATCCTAGATTTTATCTGGCAGCCCTCCCTAAAACTTCCAAGCAGGAAGCAGAGGGTGATGGTAGAAGACACTGAAGTAAGGTCCCAGACACTACTGTTCTCAACCTAGGGGAAAGCACCCTTAGACCTCAGATTGCTTCAGTGAATCTGAATGGAACTTTAGGCTGGATAATCACCATTTTTCTGGAGGTCCATGATCCCATCTAGGAAATAATAAGGTTGCCAGCATCACTACTCCTAAACTTTGAGGTCATTATTAAGTAAAATAGGGTTATTTGAACACAATCACTGTGATACCACGATAGATAATCTAATAATTGAGACTTCAACTCAGTGACTAATGGGATGGTAGCATATACAACATGGATACTCTGGGAAAAGGGACGATTCATGTCCAGGGCAGGACAGACTAAGATGTTAGGACATCTCATCATGCTACTCAGAATGAGTGGCTAGCGTTAAAATACGATTTAGAAACAGAAGTTATTACTTCTGGAACTTTTAACTTAATATTTTCAGATTGCTGTTGACCAGAAGTAACCAAAACCACAAAAAGTAAGACTGCAGCGAAGGGGAACTTCTGTATCTTTCATGGGCTGAGTGTTTGTGTTCTACTTTCCGAGCGTGTGTGTGTCCTCAACTGCTCCCGCTGGGAGGTGGACCTCAACAGGCTGCCCCATAGGCACTGACTCCTTCCCTCTGGGTTGACAAAAATAACAAGGTTCCCTCCGGAAGAAATCAAACCCCTGCTTGGAAGTGGGCGGGCCAGGTAAATCTTTCCTTCTGGCAGAAGGGCGCGCTGCAAAACCTGGTTAGCCAGCGCGCCTGCACGGGCAGTCTGCGCTTATATCTGGGACCTAAGGCAGCGCCCCCCTTCACTCTGATTGGAGGAGCTCAGGGTTACCATCTACGGGATTCCACACTAATCTACAATTAGGGATTGACTAATTTTGGAATTAGGGAAAAAGGAAAGGGCTAAATTGACTCCAATTAAGGCTGAATTCTACATTTTGAAAATGAGCCTCCAGACTTTCTATTTCCCACGTGGGTGACCCTGCCAAAGCTCTCTATTCTCCTACTCCCCCCGCCCCGCCACAGTTTTATTGATCATCTGCTTGTTTCTCTCTCTTCATTGCTGGCCTCATCATAGCTCCTCCTAATTCAAACTGGGTTAGCTTCCTGTTGATGCTGTAGCAAATCCTCAAGCTCGGTGGTTTAAAACGGCACCCGTGTTAGCTGGGCGCCGTGGTGCATGCCTGTAATCCCAGCGACTCAGGAGGCTGAGGCAGGAGGATCACGAGTTCAAAGTCAGCCTCAGCAACTCAGCGAGACCCTGTCTCAAAATAAAATAGAAAGGGCTGAGGATGTGGCTCAGTGGTAAAGCACTCCTGGGTTCAATCCCCAGTACCAAACAAGCAAACAAGACTCAAAATAGCACAGCTGATTTTACAGTTCCGAGGAAGAAGTGTGGTCAGAGTATGAAGTAGGATTCACTGGGCTAAAATAAGGAGAGGCGACAGGGCTGCATTTCTCTGGAGGCGGAGGGAAGACCCCTTCCCTGCCTTTTCCAGCTCAGACATGCACTTTTCCTGGGCTTCCCCTCGCCCCGGCTCCAACCTCTGGCTCTGACCGCCTGTCTTCCAAGGACCCTTGTGAGTTCACGGGCCACCCAGATAATCCAGGCCAGTCCTCCCATCTCTAGACTCTTGATGATCACATCAGCAATGGTCCCAGTGGTTAGAACCCACACGTCCTTGGAGAGGATGATTCTGCCTACAGTACCTGCCTATCACCTGCTCTCCTCTTACTAAAACAACCATTATTTTGCACAGGGTGACTGGAGATGCTTCTCCGCTTATGATGGCACCGGGTCCCAGTAAACCCCACCCCAAATTGAAAATATGACTGGGTCGAAAATGCATTTAGTATTCCTAACCTACCAAACGTGACAGCTCAGAGTGGTGACCTTCAGTGTGCTCAGAACACTTCCATGAGCCTACGCTTGGGCAGAATCATCCAACACCAAGCCGTTCCATACTAAGTGATGAAATCTCACTTACACAAACCCACGGGAGCTTTGTGGACAAGATGGGATGAGACACAAGGCAGTAATAATGAAAGGCTGACAGCATAGCCACTGGGGAGCGCTGGCCCTCAAGCTCACCTGGCTGGCTGGAAGCTGCAGCCCTCTGCCATTGCCCAGCTTTGAGAGAGGATCACTAGCCTGGGGAAAGATCACAATTCAGAATGTGAAGCAGGTGGTGTCTACTTAACACTTTTTTTTTTTTTTTTTTTTGGTACCAGGGATTGAACCCAGGTCACTTAACCACTGAGCCATATCCCCAGCCCTTTTATTTAGAGACAGGGTCTCACTAAGCTGCTTAGGGTCTTTCTAAGTTGCTGAGGCTGGCTTTGAACTCACGTGCCTCCTACCTTAGCCTCTGGGATTACAGGCATGGGCCACTACTTATGCCTACTGCTTTCACACCATAGCAAAGTGGAAAACCTGTAAGTTGAACTATGATAAGTTGGGGACCATCAGTGTGCCTGGCTACAGATCCATCAAAGCTATACGGTTGCGTGCTGTTGTTCTGGCCCATGAGATATCAGAACCCACCAGCCACTAAGCAGCAGAAGCCCGTCTTCCTGGTGGAAAAGGCCGAGCAGCTGGCGTAGACCTTCTGCCTTCTTTCATGACCTGTTTCCTGCATGAAAAACGAATGAGAGGCCTACAAGGGCAGCCACTGTCCTGTGAGTCTGAGAAGAAAGTCTCACGAGAAAAATAGCAAAGCACCACAGAGTCAAAAGACCTGAGGTCCTTGAGGCTTTGTGGAAATGACACAGCAGCCCGTCTGCCACCCTCCAGACCTGGGATGTGAGGAAAAGGAACATGCATTTTTTGGACCAGGGGAGTCAATCACATGCAGCTGAACCCCATCCTCACAGACTCAGGCTGTGTCAGGAAACTCGGAGAGAGGCGTTGGAAGTTCCAAATGCAAAGTAAGGATCAGGAGCTGGAGGTATTAGTTACATGATACGATCAGAGCATACTGTGTGCATGCATTGGAGTATCCCACAGTACCCCAGAAATATGCACAGTGATTACATGAGAGTTGGATGTTTTTAGGTGTTTAAGGAGATAGAAATGTTAACTACCCTGGCTTGATCATCGTATACTACATGTGTATGGAATTATCATGCTGTACCTGATACATTTGTACAATTAAAATAATATTTGCTTGATGTTCGTCCCTACACATACAGCAAGGATTCACCTGAGAGAGTGTCAGAAACAGCCAGGGCCCTCCTCAAAGCAACAATTTGCATTCAACAGGGTCCCCAGGGGAAGGCTCTGCACCTGCTTCAGAGTCTGGCCTCTGGAGCTCACCAGGGTGGGAAGGAAGTGACCACTGTCCTGGAAGAGCTGGTTTGTCTGTAAACAAGGGAGCCCTTGGAATTTACTGGAACAAATGTCACACACTGGGCAGTGGGTGCAACATTGTTTATGTGATCCTTGTCAACCCACCACCACCAACAACCCTCATTTAGTTCTTTTCTCGTTTCCATATGCCTTGATTAGTCACCCAAATTCCCACATCAAGTTTATTCCATCAAGACCAAAATTGTGAAAGTTGAAGACTGGAATCAGGAAAAGGAGCAAAATTACCTCCTTTAAAAATGTTTAAAAACTCTTGGTGGTTTGGAAGTGCACCTGAAATTCCTTGGATGCAATTGGCCATTCAGAAGAACAGAGTGCAGGTCCTTAATGCAAACCCACAGGAAAGAGAGAGCCCGCAACACGCTCATTTCTCCCTTCTGCCTAATTGATATTAAATTCCTGCACACAGTGTGGACTGTAGATTGTCTAATTTTTTCAACGATTCTCTATTCAAATAATACAAAGAAACACGGAGTGTAAAACCACAGCTCTGTTTCCTGGGGAGCGAGAGTAAGTCTTCCAATGAAATTTACCCTTTTGAACTGTTTGAGAAGCGTTTGCAAATCTTAAAATTTGTTTTATTGTATATTTTTATTTTTTGGTACCAGGGGATTAACCCAGGGACGCTTAACCTCTCGGCCACATTTTATTTTTTTTTAGTTTAGAGACAGGGTCTCAGTTGCTGAAGCTGGCTTCGAACTGGCGGTTCTCCCGCCTCAGCCTCAGGCTGTAGGGCACCTCTAGCACAAGTCCCTGCATCAACTTCCACCAACATACACACAAACCACACACACACACACATACACACATCATACACAAACACCACACACACACACATCACACACACCCCACACACCACACCCCCACATACACCACACACACACCACACACACCACACACACCCCATACCCCCACACACACCACACACACCCTCCACACCCCACACACAACACACACAACACACACACAACACACACACACCCCACACCCCCACACACACCACACACACCACACACCCCACACACAACACACACACCACACACACACCACACACACACACCCCACACACCCCACACACCCCACACACCCCACACACCACACTGCCACACACGCCACGCATGCACACCACACACACCACACACACACACCACACACACCCCACACACCACACACCCCCACACACCACACACACCACACACCACACCCCCCCACACCACACACACTCCCCACCCCCTCCCACACACCCACACACCACACACACACCACACCCCCATACACACCACACACACACACACACCACACACACACCCACACACACACCACACACACACACACACACCACACACACACACACCCACACACACACACACACACACACCACACACACACACACCACACGTTCTGAGCCCCCCCACTTCCTCCACACTGCCATGGAAGGTCCCTCCCTCCAGGTGGGCGCTGCTTCCAGTTCCTTGGGAATGCCACCTCGTGGGAACTCTGCATGTTGGAAGATGCTGAAAAATGTGACTGAAAAACAAGAGCAGAGCTGCTCTCGAGGGCAGGCATTCAAATTCATCTTCCTCATCATCCAATTGCTTTCTGTTAAGATCTTCATGCGGTCTTTAATTTCCCTTTATCATAGATGAAATATCTGTCAGGTGAAGATCAAAAGCCCTGCCACCCACTCGCCCCAGAGGATTAAGGAGATAACATTTTATAAGACACTCCGAGAGTCTCGAAGGCTCTGAAGGAAGCTTTCTGGCTGTTCTGGAGGGAGCCCCTGCTCTGTGATGTGCATCTTATGACTCTGCCCTCACCCCAAGCCCAACCACCTCTTCCTCCTCACCCCGCCACCATCTGGGGGGTGAGAGGTTAATAAGAAGGGGTGATGGATGGAAGGCCAGGCTAGAGAGTGCTTTGAGGATTTTTGTTTTCTTTGCCTAAAGTGTCCTAATTCATCTGCTCTGTAAGGAACCTGGAGTTGTGGTTTTTTTTTTTTTTTTTTTTTAAAGGCATCTGATTGCATCACTTCATAGTTCCATGACTTTCTTCAATAACTTTAAATAATTTAAAAATACTTTCCTTTCCCTTCTTTTTTAAAAAAATAGGATTCTAGTTTTTAGACTTCCTTCATTTGCTAATGTGATACAAAGCATCACTGTTTTGAATAATTGCACGAATATAACATGATTATCTGAAAATAAGAAGTGCTACTGTGTTTAAAGAGGCCCCTGAGGGACTTTTTTCTCATTTACACAGTAAGTCAATATATGCATTGGGAGCACAGACACTCAGATGCTGTTCAACAAAGCCTCTGGTGATACATGTGAAACCCAAGGATTCAGAGGGCCTGTGCTTTGGGGCCTGAGAACGTGGGTGGTTGCTTACATTGCAGTAGTTGGGGAAGACTTCTTGATTTTGTGCTCAACCACTTTGAGTTTTCCAGTGAATTTACAGACAACGGATAGACTTCCTTAAGAGATGCTCCTATGCAAAGATTCTAGGAAAAAGTATAAGACCATCTGTGGCAAGAGATATAAAAATTATAAATAACTCGAACAAATAGAAATTAATAGATTCCGTTTCCTTTTAAAATGTAGACCCTTAATGATAGGGCAGTTGAGCAGAAGGCTGGATGAGGGTAGAGACCATCCGACTGGACAACCTACAAAACAATCATTGCCACAAACATTCCAAATTAGAGAGCAATGCTTATAAAGGCAAAAGAAAGACTTTACATTTCCTTCTTAATTGTTTACAAAACCTAGTCTCCTAGACTCAAGACATTTCTAAGCAATTAAGGATTGGTTGACATTAATAGTTCTGACAAAGCCCTGGCCATTGATCCTCCTTAGCTGGTCATTAACCTCTAGAACCTGGTCATTAACCTCTAGAAATGGCTAAATAGGATGCAAAAAAGCATTTTGATCAGTGTTATTAAAAGGTTTTCTCATTGTTTCATACATACATTTCAAACGTAAGAAAATGTTGCTCTTTGTAATGTGCATGTGTGTGCAAGTTCTCTTTTTACTTCCAGAATGTTCTCCTAAGACAACTCTACATGTAGGGAAAACTCTTACTAAGGTCTGGCACATTAAAATGCTTTTATGGCCCAAAGAAAAGGGGTTGTGAAATTAACTGTAATGAACTCTTTGCTTTTCTTCATTAATGTTATGAATTTATTAAAGGTTAAAATGAGAGTGAGAATCGGATTGCAGGTGAGCATCCTGTGGAAAATGGCGTGGAATGGTTCCTGTGCTCTTGAGAGAACTGACCGTAAGTATAGTCGAGACGTCACAAACACTGCTCATTTGTTATTGTGACCACAAATCATATTTTCACAGTAATTTGTTCAGATTTAGGAATTTTCAGAAGGAAAGATATGAAATCTCAGTGGATCTTTATATTACCGGCTCTGTTTAACCGGCTTTCCTCTGATTTTACATCCTGTGTCCGTAAAGCTTATTCAGTAACATTTCCCAATTTCTCTGGATGGGGGAAGCTTTGGTTAAGTGAAAAAGCCTGTTGGGTTTCCCCTGTAGTTTCCTAATTGCATCACAAACATTAATCATCGCATTATCCAGTAACAGATCAGACTTACCCTATCTTTCAGATCCTCATTAATCTACTAGTAAAGTTATGAGCTCCACTAATATGGTTACATTTAGAAAGTCTCCCTGAAGCAAAGCACACCCAGTATCCGGCTGAACAACCAAAAGACATGTGTCTTATCCCGACCAAAGATGTTTCTGGAACGTCCGCTTTGACAGAAAAGCCTTCCCTGACTGCAACAGCATTCCTACAGAATATCTGTTGTCTTTACTGCTTTCTGTACTATTTTAGCAGGAGAAAAATTCACCAAGCAAGATGCAAGCTTGGTCTTGCAGAGACAGAGCCATCCGTTCCTGTCCAAAGTTTGGCTGTTTTCCATCTGGAATCTGGGGTGACCTTCTGAGTGTGGTGGTCCATCAGGCAGGAGTGCTTCAGGGTCCTTGCAATCCTAACCGATGAGCACGTCCCGGATACCCCTGAACACCGGTGTCCTTGGAGGAATGACAGTGAGGAGGGCAGAGTGCTGGTATCCTTGAACTTGGCCAGGTTCGCCGCAGAGCCTGATGCGATCCTGCGGGAGCATTTCTGTGGAGAGGAAAGGCGCTCAGCAGCTCCACTCGGTCTTCCAATGGCTCAGAAAGGCCCACTGCTATGTGGATTTAAGGAGCCTAGAACATTCTTTCAGAACATTTCGAGTGTCTCATTTTACCTTGGAGTTGAATTTCATGCATTCAAGACTGAAGTACAGTTCCTTTTTACCTTCTGTCCTTTATAAGAGTAGTATATAGATTTAAGTTTTCCATTTCCTACTAGAGGAAGTAAATAAACAGTTATTATGTATACTATATATATATGGTATTTATCATAAGATTTTTTTTTTCCTTTTGGTGGTTCAAGGGATTGAACCCAGGGCCTAGCACATGCTAGGCAGGTGTTGTATCACTGAGTTACATCCCCAGACCTTTTTACTTTATTTCGAGACAGTCTTGCTAAGGTGTCCAGACTCAGTTTGAACTTGGGATTCTCCTGCATCAGCTTCCGGAAGAGCTGATATTACAGGTGTGCGACTACTCCACATTCTTCATTTAGGAGAAGCTAAATAAAAATCATCTTAAGCCATTTTAAAATTCAAGAAAATATTTTCCTGAAGAGATAAATATTGAAGTCAATAAATACTTTGTTCAATCTGACAAACGGATAAGAAAGAATTCAAAGACAAAGAGCTGAATGAAGTGGCACATGCCTAGAGCTCCATTTTTTTGGGGGGGAGGCTCCCTTAAGTCTGAGAGTTAAAACATAGTGAGACTGTGTCTGAAAAGAGAAAACAAAAATGTATGCAAGGTGGAAGAGTGAAATATTAATAAAGGAAGAAGTTCTGTTAAATCAACTTACCAGACCTTTTTTTTTTTTTTTTTTAAAAACATCACGTTCTAAAGATTAGAAATTATTGATTCATGGGCAGAGTAAAGTGGATATCAAATTTTTCTGACTTTTGGTGCTGTGTTTCATTTTGAGATCAAAGAGACCCTATATTATTTAGCAAGCCGCAGTGAAAGGCTTGAAAAAATGAAACGGGTCTGGAAATAAATGAAGTTCCCTGGTTTCTAATGGGGCACTTTCCAGAATCTTCCATGGTATTCATGAAGCGTGCAGGGAGAACCACCGCTGGCATCATGGGGTAGCTCTGTGGATTTATAGCTGATTGAACCAAAAAGGTCGAAGAGGCAATGCATCAATGTTCTGTGGGAAGGAAGGGCTTAAAGGAGAGTTCTGGAATTCTATATTTGACTTCACAACAAAGAGATGTGCTTCTCCTACTCGTAAGATCCTGTAAGACTCAATGCTAAAAATCCCTAAAGACTATACAGATGGACAGAAACCCACTAAATGAAATTTAATGCAAATAAAAATTAAAACCTGCATTGAAGTTCAGAAATTCCGCTGTCAGGGGTTCAGATGAACACACACACACACACACACACACACACACACACACACACACACACACAAAGAATTTCCGTAGATTTCAAGGGGGAAAATGAGTCAAGAGTGTCAGCCAGAGGATGAACTAACTAATGAGATCTTAGTTTATAAGGTGTCTAGATCAAGGGGAATAATCCTCCCAATAGGCGCTTCCCTGGCCAGTCCACATCTGGAGTTGCAATTCTGTGTGCCACCCTGGGGAGGCCAGGCTGGGCCGAGGGTAATGGAGAACAGGCCAGGTCAGCAACGAGGGAGGTCGGTGGGGGGATGCCTGGCGGGGATGCCGAGGGAAGGGGGCTAATGAGGATCTAAGGCTTTGAAACCTCCCAGTTCCCCTAAACCAGGGGCGCAGGCTCACCTCTTCCAGGCTGAAGGTGCAACGTAAAAGGAGCTAAGAGAACATTTAAAGTTAAAGAAATGCACCATTACAGACTCCGACAACTCCCGACAAGCCCAGCTGAGACCTGCTATAGCAATTAAGGCTTCCACAAATCAGTGGCATGGGGAAGAAAAGAGGAAGCTGGGCTGGATTTTAAAAGAGCCTTAAGAATCAACCAATTCGTTTGGTGGAACTCGTTAGCTCTTGATTCCAATAGCTACCTGGTAAAACAAACCTCAATGCGAGATAATCTGGGAAATTCTCTTGTAATAGTAGCTTTATTTTGAGATATTGAATGCAGACGCTATCAAATTCACCCTTTAAATGCTGGGACTGTAGCACAGTGGTAGACGCTTGCCTAGCATGTGTGAGGCACTGGGTTCAATCCTCAGCACCGCAAAAAAAAAATAAATGAATAAAATAAAGGTATTGTCTCCATCTATAACTAAAAAAATTTTATTTTAAAAAAGCACATGACACCGTGGTGGTTTTTATTAGGCATTCACGGTGCTGTGCAGTGTGCACCACTACTTAATTCCAGAACATTCTTATTGCCCCCCCCCCCCAAAGATACCCATAGCCAGTAACAGCCACTGCTCTCCCCCGACTCCAACCTTTAGCAAGCATTCGTCTATTTTCTATTTCTTGGTCATCCAGTAACTCCATGTCTAACGTTTGGAGGAACTACCAGACTGTTTTTCCAAAGAGGCTGCACAACCCCACCAGCCGTGTACAAAGGTTGCGTTCTGCACGTGCAAACACTTGACCCCGGGTCCTTTGCATTCTAGCCTGTCTCGTGGGGATGAAGTGTTATCTCACTGTGGCTCTGATTTGCATTTCCCCAATGGCTAGTGATGAGAGTCTTTTCATGTGCCTATTGGTCATTGGTATATCTTGTTTAGTGAAGTCTATTCCAATAATTTACTGATTTTTTTATTGGATTATTTGTCTTTTTATTACTGAGTTGTAAGAGGTTTTTAAACAAATTCCTCATCAAACATACAGTTTGCAAACATGTTCTCCCATCTACAGTTGTCTTTTCACTTTATTTTTATTTTATTTTATTGTTTTTGACAGGGCCTCACTAAGTTGCTGAGGCTGGCTTTGAACTTGCAACCCTCCTGCCTCAGGCTTAGCTGCTGGAGTTACAGGCGTGCACCATCACGCCCGACTCTTCTCACTTTCTTGATGGGACCATTTCAAACATAAGAGTTTTTAATTTTGATGAATTCGAATCTATTAAATTTTCCTTTATTTGTGCTTTTATCTACATTTCTATAATTAGAGTCTTAAAATAACTTTTCCACCTATCAATTTAACATGGTTAAATATAGGTTGTTAAAACTGGAAATGACCATCCTATTGTGGTTGTGGAGGCGATATTAAGATCCTTCCGGTACACTTAATTTCACTAAGGAACTGCCTCCTGAGGTGAAGACCCGCAGCCAGTCAGCTTCAGTTTCGAAATTCATGTTGTACCAGCATCTCAAATCATGATTTAGGCAGATGTGGAAGGGAATAAACCTCTCTGTGAACCACTGTGTAAATCGTCAGATGCCCCATTTGAGAAATACTTGGCCTAAATTTACAGAACACAGTTATGCTCCCAAATGGGCTGGGGGCACTGTGTCTGGATTCCCCCTGGACTCAGTACTAAGGTCCCCTGCTCTTCCTGCAGCCCCCCAGGAGGCAGGCTGGTTAGAATTTGGAGGAGTGAGAAAACATGCTTAGAAAGACAAAGCTTAACACTTTATATTGGACAACAAAAGCAAAGCCTTGTGGATTTTTGTTTCTTGTTGTGCTGGGTGGAACCCCCACGCAAGCTCGGCGAGTGCCCTACCACTCAGCTACATCCCAGTCGCAAACTTTGTTTTTGTAACTCAGGATACAGGGAATCAAGCTTAACAAATATTTTCGAGGTTTCTAAGAAAAAATTTTTGGAAAGAGCCAGATCTGGGGGAAGTGGTGAGTTTCATGTTTGGGCAGAAGAGGCATGAATTTGAAAGCAACAGTGTCTCCAAGGGATAGATGGTCAACAATATAGAAGATCTGGTCCCAATCCTTCCCCCATCATTTAAAAATGTTTAAATGTCTGTAACAATGAATCCCATCATTATGTAGAACTGCAATACACCAATAAAAATATGAAAAAAGTAGTGTTTAAATTTAGTCTTCAAAGAGTAGAAACTTTTAGATAATATTGCACAAATAAGCATTTATGGAGTAAAACTGATTCCCATTTGAAAATCAGTGTCCCCATATGAACTCAATTCCATAATCCCTGGGTCATTATATATAACTATTTACTAAAAATTACTTAATACTTTAAATACATCCATTAGTCTTAATTAAACGAGTGATTCATCTTCATACAAGTAGTTTTTTATAATTAACTAACTGCTCTACCTTAACTTTGTTCTGTGGATGTTTTACTTTTACCAAATTGAAATTCACATGGATCAAAATTTTATGATTATTCATATTTGTGGTTTCTAAAGTTTTATCTGTTTTTCTAGAAGTAACGTGAGCTCTAAATTGTAATTAGTTTTGAAAAGAGTATGGGAAAATTCAAGAAATGACCCTCAAAAGAAAAATGGAAGTGAAAAAAATCTTTTATTTTCACATAAATATTTATGTTGGACATAACATCAATCAATCCCAAGTCCATATGGCCATTGGTACATTTTAATTTTTGTTTCCTCTTGAAGCATCCCTGAAATACAGTAAAATAAGTTAAATGTGAATAAATTCAGAAGGAAAAAGAAAGCAGCAGAAAAAGCAGAGGAGAGAGCTCAAGGAAACTTTGGAAGTTGGCAAGAAAATCAGGGGATGGACGCTGTCTCAGCGAGTCAGAAGCAGGGGATTGGGGGTCTGATGGAAAGATCTGGAGAAGGGAGCAGATTTGCCCCACTAAGGCTGCGATGGCTCAGAAATGGAGGTACTGGGTAATTGGCAAGCGTGGCTGCAGGGATGCAGGCGGAAAGAGGATGGCATTTGTAATAAATAATAACCCCCCAAGCTGCATCCCTCCCCAGCCTGGGAACCAGAGAAAACTACCCTACTCCTCCACCTGCAGAGGACAGGAAGGGTTGACCGACATGGACTCTGACCTTTGGGACACCTAGTTCAATTTAGGGCGAGAAACAGTTCTGTGCTGAAAAACTCCAGCTCAATTTGACATCCTGAACTAGGCAGCAGCTGAAAGCCCCACCTGACCACATATTCTGTTCACGCCCATGACGTTGGCAGTCAGGTATATAGTCCCAAGCAGGAGCTCAGAGGATTTATCTAGTCTAATCTGAGGAACTAACCATTCCCCTTCCCCTGGCTCTAGCTACCAATATTTGAGGCTCCCCTGGAAAAATCTCAGGGACACCCAGGGAGGTCCCTCCATTGACAGGTTCCACTCAGGTACGCAAAATTTTCAAAGAGCCTCCTTCCTAGGTATGAATAGACGGTTACTTGAAAAAAACTTTTAGTATGGAAAAAAAAAAAAAAAAAGAAAGAAAGAAATTTAGAGGGAATAGACTATTGAAGGGAAGAGGCCAACTTCAACAATAAGAGAACACAGTGCATCCACAAAACCAAAGGAGATTATAAACATGAACACTCAGAAAACAAAAAAGAGCTCTAAGAAATTAATATGACTGCAGAAATTAAGAACTCAACACTAGGTTCAGAAAACAAAGATGAAGGAATATTGCATAACTAAAAGGAAAAAGTCAATGAGACAGAGAATTCAGACACAAATTAGAAGAAAAGTAGAACTTCCTTCCTTCCTTCCTTCCTTCCTTCATTCATTTGAATGCCTGCTGTGTGCCAGCTGCTGGTGTGGGTATTCAAGATTCATCATTAACAAACAATAGATCTTCCTCTCAGGGACTGTAACTCTGAATTGCAGAAATCAGAAAATAAAGATGAGGTATAACAAATAAGTGGATTACATAGTAGGCTAGGAGATGATCAGTGCTTTGTTCAAAAAGAAAAGAAAGAATTTCTTCTTCATGGCTGAGTGGAACACCATTGTGTATACATATCACATTTTCTTAATCCATTTATCTGTTGATGGTCACCTAGGCTGGCTTCTTAGCTTGGCTATTGTGAATTGCACTGCTACAAACATTGGAAAGCTTGCTGATTTTAGTTCTTCTGGATAAATGCCAAGGAGTGGGATAGCTGGGTCAAATTGTGGTTCCATTTATAGTTCTTTAAAGAACATCCATATTGCTTTCCAAAGTGGTTGTACCAATCTGCAGTCCCACTAACAATGTATAAGAATACATTTTTCCTCACATCCTCGTCAGCAATTATTGTTATTTGTATTCTTGATGATTGCTATTCCAACTGGAGTGAGATGAAATCTCAGTAGTTTGGTTTCCATTTCCTTATTGCTAAGGATGTTAAACATTTTTTTCATGTGTTTGTTGGTTATTTGTATTTCTTCTTTTGAGAAATGTCTGTTTGGATCTTTTGCCCGTTTATCAACTGGGTTATGTATTTTTTTCATGTTAAGCTTTTTGTGTCATGTAGTGGCAAATGGATGGAACTAGAAACTGTCAGGCTGAGTCAAGCAAGTAAGACTCAGGAAGCTGAAGGACGAATGTTTTCTCTCATGTGTGAAAGCTAGAAAGACAGAGGAAGAAAAAAGAAATACTTAAAAAAAAAATGGATCTCACAAAAATAGAAGTGGGGGCTGGGTTGCGGCTCAGTGTTTGGGCGCTTGCCTAGCATGTGTGACGCACTGGGTTCGATTCTCAACACTGCATAGAAATAAATAAAACTCCATCATCAACCGAAAAAATATATATTAAAAAAAAAAAAAATAGAAGAGAGACCAAGAGGAAGGGAGGAAGAGAGGGCACAGGGAGGTGTGGGGTATGAAATCTATCGAATTGTGCTATGTCCATACTGCAGTGAATCCTATTTATAGGTACAGGTATGCACTCACTAAAATAATAAAGAGAAGTAGAAGGGAGATCAGAAGAGTGGAGCGGGTGCGTGGGGGAGGCAGGAGAGAAGGGCAAGGGTGGTGCTGCGGCGGGAGACTGTGCGGAAGCCCCGCGAGGCCCGAGGCTGCGGATGGTTACAACGCACCACAAAAATGGCCTTAAAAAGAAGCGAAATGGCACAGTGCACGCCCAGGGAGAGGCGTGCCATTTCGCCGCGCTCCTTTTCTTAGTGATCTGCGTGTCCACTTTTCACCGGTAACCTCTGGGCACGGGCTTGGAAGAGGTGAGGGGAGCGAGAACATTCCAGAAGCGCCAGCGGACCTGAGGCTCTAAGGCGGGAGTGTTCGAGACGGAGCACGACGGCTACCGAGGCTGCAGCCAGAGAGCCGAGGGGAGCTGCAAGAACTGAGACGTGGTGTGCGCTGCCGGCCAGGCTGCGCCCTTGCCTCTGCCCGAGTCAGCGGGGTGTGGGTTCTGCCGAGTGCCCGAGCTCTGCTTTACAAGACCGAGGTGGCCACAGCGTGGAGGCGGCTCCTGGAGCAAGGCCTTGCGGTGGCCCAGTGACAGGCACCTGGGACCAAGTGGGAGCCGCTGAGGTGTGAGAAGGGATCAGCTCTGCCTGTGTTTTGGAACTAGGACCCATCAATTTACTGAAGAACTGAGGACGTGAGGGAGCGGGTTCCATGTGGCTCCGAGTTCCTGGAGGGACCAAGTTGCCACGGATGATTCTGGGAAGGACGGGGCTGAGTAGGTTTTGGTGGGTGGCAAGTGGATCAGGAGATTCATTTTGGAAATGTCCAGACTGAGATGTCTATTATATATTTAGAACAGGAATCTAATGTCTGAATAAAATAAGTTCCAGAGGAAGAAAACTGAGAATCCAGGGAGGGAGACAATGGAATGACCCGAGGAAACTTGCCAGATCAGAAGTTCAGGGGTTTTAGCATACGCAAAGCCCTGAGTTTGAACACCAGCACCCACAAAAGTAAAAAGGCCCAGGAGTTTGAATGTATGCTGTGTGGCTTAGCTGCGCGTGGTATTTACAAGGCTACGGAAAGGTAAACGCTGACTTAAATTCTGTAACTATACTGGGGGGACATGGTGCCATGGTTTGGATATGAGATGTCCTCGAAATGTCCTGGGAATGCAGGGATAACCAGAGGTGAAATGTGTGGAGCATGAGAGCTGTCAATCAGTCCATCCTAGTTTGAATGGGCGAACTCGGTGGGGCATGGGTCACTGGGGCCAGGTCCTGGAAAGGTGCATCTCTCCTGCCACCCCTTCTCCTACCCTCTTGCTCTCTGCTTCCTGGCTACCTCCTCATGTTCCTCCCCCATGATGTGCTGATTCGCCTTGGGGCGCAGAGCAGTAGAGTCAGCCAAAATGAACTTTTTCTCCTCTGAGTTGTTCTTGTTGGGTACTTCGTCACAGTGACACAAAAGCTGACTAAAACATATGTGTAGTTTGATACGGAACAAACAGGTATTGTGTGTAAGAGCAAGAGAGAGTGCAAGCTTGCACACTCAAGTCAGAAGCTAATGTCTTGAATGGAAAGAATGAGTAGGGCCAGGCAGGGTGACCACACCTGTCATCCCAGCAGCTCTGGAGGCTGAGGCAGGAGGATCGAGAGTTCAAAGTCAGCCTCAGCAAATTAGCAAGGTCCTAAGCAACTCAGTGAGACCATGTCTCTAAATAAAAGGGCTGGGGATGTGGCTCAGTGGTTAAGTGCCCTGGGTTCAATCCACATTACAAAAGAAAAAAGAAAAAAAAAGTATAAACAGTATAAAAAAAGACAGTATAAAAAAAGACAGTATAATGTTTCCAGATATAATAAATTCTGAATTCTGTTTCAGAAGAAACAGCTAAAAACGTTGAATATTGTTGAAAACTGAGCAGAAGATAGCTAGTTTTGTAGGAATTCTTGCGTCATTTGATGTGTTAGACACTGTGCATACATGACTTTGAATGACCTTAAGAAATACCTGCTGGAAGCATACTTAGTGGCATAGCACTTGCTTAATATGACCAAGGCCCTGGGTTCATTCCCAGGACCACAGAAGTAAACACATTAATAAATAAATAGGTTTGTTTCAGAAAATATAGAATGATAGAGAATAAACCAAACAAATTCAGTTTTTCAGTTACATATCCTGCATACATTAGGGTTTTTTTTGGTTTGTTGTTGTTGTTTGGGTTTTTTGCTGCTTTCCATTGGACATTTTGAGATTTCTTCGCTGGGCTATACGGCACTACAATTATCGATTTCTTAAATTTATCAACATCTGTATCTTTCCCTAAAACAGTATTCTATCTGGACTTCCACTCACTTTGGTCTCCTGCATCCCGCTCCTCATTATGTTGATATCACGATATTTAGTTGTGTGTTCTTTGATCTTATATTTTCCTTAAAGCTACAAGAACCTGTGCTGGGAGTGGTTCCGCACACTGTAATCCCAGCAGCTCAGGAGGCTGAGGCAGGAGGATGGAGAATTCAAAGACAGCCTCAGCAACTTAGCGAGACCCTGTCTCAAAATAAAAAATGAGAAGGTTGGGATGTTGCTCAGTGGTTAAGCACCCTGGGTTCATTCCCTGGTTTTACAAAACAAACACAAGAACCTGTATCAGAATTTGTGCTCGTTTGGTCACATCGCGTCCAGCCTCCTGTGCGGCCTTCTTGGGGCTGTGTACCATCTCAGATAATTTTAGAGAGGGCTTTCAGAAATGGCCTTTGTGTGGAAAATCTTTCAAACCCTGTAAGCATGGGAACATTTTTTCATACCCTCCAGTTTTGAGTTTGGCTGGTATGAAATTTTAGGTTCAAAGTTCTTTTCCTATGATACTTTAAAATATAATCCATTACCTTGTTGCATCCTGAATTGCTCTTTTGATTATTACTCTGTTTATTACCCCATGATGCCTTTAGGATTTTCTTTTAGTTTTTTTAATGTTTTAAATTTTTAGTCTAATATTCATTTTTTGTCTTACAGCTCTGACATCTCAAAAACCTTTCAATCTGGGAAATTTATCTTCACTATTTCCTCCATTAACTCCTTTCCTGCTGTGGTCAGATACTATCACCTGTATTTTTTTTTTTTTTTTTGCTGATTTTTAAAAATTAAATATATTTATTACACACTTTTAAACATACAAAAAATAGGAAAATAGTACAGTGAATATCCATATACACACCAGTTAGATTTTTGCCATGTATGTTTCATACACAAACACACTTGGTGAAACCACTTAAAAACATTTTAGAGTCACTATAACATTTCATTCCTGAATGCTTCAGTGCACTAATTAAAAGACATCACTCTATGAACAAGTTTTATCACAGCTGACAAAATCAGAAATGATCTAATATCCAATCCATATTCAAATTTTCCTCAGTGCCCCCAACTCAAGGTTTTTACAAATGGCTTTTCAAGCCAGAGTCTGTTCAAGGCTGTTACACTGGGGCCTGGAACACAGATCAGTGGTCCAGTGGGTGCTTAGCTGGCACGAGGTCTTAATCCACAGCACCAGAAAAGAACTCACATTACGTTAGTCTGTTATATATCTTAAGTAACTTTTAATCAAGAACAGTTACCCAATCCCTCTCTTTTCTTTCCTGATATTTTGAAGAAATGAGACCAGTTATCATATTCTAAACTTGTTTAACAGCTTCTTTATCAATATCTTTGAACTTGTTGCTCTATCCCCAATATTTCCTGCAAATAGGAAATTAGACCTAAAAGCCTGATTAGATTTCAGTTAAACTTTCTTGACAAAAAAACTTCATAGGTAACGCAGTACACTTTATACTGTATCACAAATTAAAAAGCTGTCTGGCTGTTTGACACTGTCAGTCATGCACAGTGTCACCAAATCCTGAGGATCTTTTTTTTTTTTTTTTTGTAAATTATGTTTTGTCTACATGACCAACCAGCAAGTGGTTGGTGAAATGACATTCTGACACCAAGATAATTCTAGTGGGGATCAAATTTTATCTAATAGTTTTGGCATCAAAATATCTTTAACTTTTCAATTTTTTAACATTTCAATTTTTTAAGATATTTAAAAAACATCGGTTTTCCACAAATCATAAAATTTATACAAAAGATTCACTTTTATAATGATGGCAGACTTACTCCTTAACTGAAATGTGAGCACCTCCCTTCTTTTTGATTTTGTCTGAAACCCATATAATAGCCAGTATGATAGCCACTCATATACCAAGAGATTAACATGCTTCCCAAAGCATCAGCATCATCAAGAGAATCTGGACATATGGGAGGTGGTGGGGGAATTATTGGTGGTCCAGAAGGAAATGGAGGTAGCCAACATGATAAGAAATGGGGTGGTGGAGGTGGTGGAGGACCACTGAATTTTAGACCTGGCTTTCCTGGTCCCAATCCTGACCTTGGCATTGGGGGTGGTGGAGGGAGAAAAGAGTCCCATGGAGTTGCTTTTGACTTGATGTTATTTATTTCCAGGAGACCTAGAGGAGTTTTCACTTTCATCTGTTGAAACTTGACTTTCATTTTCATTCTGTTAAGGGAGTTGTAGCATTCTTCTTCTGGCTTTTATTCTTTCTTAACAGGTTTTCGCCTAGGTGTGCTCTTTGGTTTACCTGAAGTTTCACAAATGTCACCATTCTTTAGAGCATGCTTAAAGGAAGCCACAGCTTTATCATGAGCTTTTATCAATGGTGTATCATCCCAAATGTCAGAATCGTCACTCTGGCCTGTGCCACGCCGGAACAGCACCAAGTCTTCCGGCTCTGGGACGCCGCCGCTACCTCCACCCTATCACCTGTATTTTACCCTCCACATTTGTTTGTTCTTGTTACATTTTCTTTCTCTTTTCTTGCTTTCTTCTGGAACTTTCCTGTCTTCTGTCAGCTACATTCATTCTGTAACTGATTCTCTGCATTGTTTGTTCTTCACTATCTTACTTTCTATTCAATAAGTTTACTTGGTTCTTCTTCATGCTTTCTTGCTCTTGCTTCACATTTCTTATAAATTCTACTATTAAACATATGTATATATTTATATTAAACTTTAGGTCCCTACACCCCCAAATTCCACTTCAGAAAAATATGTTTTTCAGATTGTTGTATGTGGTAAATTTCAAACAATGGTTTCCAGAGACATCAGGCCCATTGCTAGAATCTGTGGAGTTTACCATATTTGGAGAAATGGTCTTTGTTGATGATCTTGAGAGAGGGATCTTCCAGGGGAGTCCCAAATGGCATCACAGTGTCCAAATAAGAGGGGGAAGGAAGTTTCACCTGCCCCACACGTGAGAGGGTGAGAGAGAGACTGGAAGGCTTTCAGCGGTCTCAGTCCACAGAAGGCCAGTTCCATTTCTCAGGGTTCAAGGTGAGGCTAAACATCATGGTGGAAAAAAGTGTGGTGGAGGAGAGCAGCTGGGAACATGGCACCAGGGAGCAGAGAGAGACTCCACACTCCAGGGACAAAATAAATGCCCAAAGGCACATCCCCAGTGACCCACCTCCTCCAGCCTACCCTACTGGCTTTCAGTTAATCCTATCAGGGGATTAATCCACTGATTGGGTTAAGACTCTCATAACCTAATCATCCCACCTCTGAACCTCATGAGCTTTTGGGGGCTGCCTCATATCTAAACCATAACAGAAGGAGAGAGGTGGGGGGAGTTAACCATGAGCTTTGCCACAGCAGTAATTCTCAAATTTTAATGTATTTCCACATCACCAGGGGATGTTGCTAAAATGCAAATTCTGGCTCAGCAGAGCTTCTAACAGTCTCCCAGTCAATGCCGGCGCTCCTGGTGCATGGGTCATGCCTTCATTAGCAAAGTCCCAGAAGACAGTTACATGTTAAAAACATTTTATGAAGGTGCTTTCAGTTTCTGTGTAAAATTTGGGTTTAGCAAGCAGGCACTGTCTTTGGAAAATGAAGGGATAGTATTGGGGTGTCTCTACAGATTTCTAGAAGTTGTCTAGCTCAGGAACCTCAAGCTTGAATTCTCATGGGGGCGGACCTGGGGCTGAAAGGAAAGCATCACGCTGGGGCCCTCTGCCTGCCTGCAGGGGGCACTGCTGCTGCCCCATGGCTCATGGGTGCCAGACAGAAAGGCTGGCAGAGAGCGCCCATAATTTTCAGAAGAGGAATGAGGATTTTATGTGAAATTCTCTGTTTTCTATTAACGTTTTTTCCTCAAAAACTCTTCGAGCTAAACAAAACAAGTCTGTTGGCCAGATGCAAGCTCCAGGGTGCTTGCTCACTCTCTGGTCCAATATTTTGCTTGAGTCTTAAGAGATGTAAAAAGAACCTGGGTTTGGCTCTTCAGTTGGGTGTGCGCTTGTTGAGAGCCAAGGTAAGCGTGCAGGGAAGTCAGGGAGCAATGCAAAGGTCAGCAGCTGCAGGTGAACGAAAGTAAGCCAAGTCACCTAAAGGGGCTGTAACCCCAGCTTCAGTGAGACACGTGCGAGCTAAATTTTGTGATTTGTACAAAGTGCCCTAAGTGTGGGGAAATACCCTGTTCACTTTGTCTTGCTGGGTTAGTGCTAGTAGACAGTATACTACTACCTGCTAAGCAGGTAATAGTGAATTGAAGCAAATCTGTTTCAAGAAGTAGATTAATCAAACATTAGTGGAATCTGTCATTAAACACAAGAAATAGTCCTTGCAAAAGGAAAACGGTTTCCTGAAACATATAGGAGATGCAACCATCTTCAGTACTATGGGAACCAAGGGTATCACACATGGTTAACTGAAATTGGAGTCATGCCAATTCATTAGAATAATGGGATGGGATATGGTAAATTGAATGATGGCACCAGAAAGGTATCCATGTCCTAACCCCTGGAATTTAGGACTGTTACTTTATATGACAAAAGGGACTTTGTAGATGTGATTTAAGTTAAAGATCTGAAATGGAAAAATTATTTTGTATTATCTTGGGGGTGCTAGAAGAGGGAAGCAGAGGGTCAAGGTTCACGAGGAGGAGACTGGGCAATGGGGCCATGAGCCAGGGAATTCAGAGAGCCTCCAGAAGCTAAAAAAGGCAGAAGGCAAAGAAACTGATTGTTTCCTGGGCCTTCCAGGAAGAACAAGCTCCTGCTGACATCTTGATTGAAGTCCACTGGGCCTCATTTGCAACTACTTACCTATAGAAGTATAAAAGAATCAATTTATTTCATTTCAGACCACTAAATTTGTGGTAATTCATTACAGCAGCAACAGGAAACTAATACAGAAGGCAAAAAAATATAATAATAATAGAAGGCCAGCATCATGAAAACACTTCTGAATTCTGACAGTCCCAAACATAAACAAAAGGAAGTGGTTTTTCTATCAATGATGCTGTGTCACTTGCTGTTCTGAGCTTTTTTATACAGTTAAAATGATTCTTCTGATACATCAAATCTTTACTGGTATGTATGCAAAATAAGACACACTTTCATTACGCTTGTGTTGAGAAATTATGTCTGAGAAACTGAATCAAATGAGATAATAACTGTAAAATGCTTAGCGAACACCTGACATACGGTAGTTGGTCATTAAATGTTGGTTTCTTCAACATCCCCTTATAGATCTTGTATGTTGAAGGATCAGAGTATGGTGCAACACACACACGTTGATGTTATATTTGAAGTTGTCTTACTGCATAGAAACCAGTTTAACATAATAAAAAGATGTAGTTACTAGTCTTATTGGGATACATTAGGCAATTAAAGGGTCAATCTGAAACAGATACAAGAATGGGATGAAATTTATTTTTGAGTTAATGGTTGCCAGAATTAATCAAGTCACAAATGTGCACTGTTTTTTTTTTCAATTGGAATTTTTAAATACTTATTCTTAGCATTCTTTAATATTAATTTCATGCTAAATGAGTTATTATTAAATACTTATGAGGAAAACTATTTTTAAGCCATGTGCTCACTTAAAAATGTTAACTTATTACTTTCTGCAGGCAATAAAAATGTGCTATATTAGTTACAACACACCATGATTATGGGATGTATGCTCTAAGTAAAAATGCATTTTTCATTGAACTAAAGAAAACTGGTCTAAAACTGGCTTAGTGTTCTCTTGAAACAGGGTGTATATATTGTTGCTCAATGGAGAAAGGACAGATTTTTGTTTTCTGGGAATTCTATGTCAGAGATTGCACAATGATAGGGTTGTTTCTCTTTCTACAAGTCACAGAGTTTTCCTTAAATAGATAAAAGTTTCCTGTCTTGTCTCCTGGTAGGGTTTAGCCCCCTGCTCCCCACCTATTTTTTGAATGAAACTTCAATGAGTTTGTCTCATTTTAACAACTAAGTATGTATTAATCTATGTTGTAGTACGAGCAGATGTTGATTAATTAAAGGAAGAATCCCTTCACTAGACTAGGCTGCAGAAGGGCAGAGAACTTAACCACAGTAACTTTAACCACAGTAACACCAGACCCTACTACCACAGTGCCTCAGCTTAGTTCGGTGGTCAGCACTTGAAATGACACTAGTTTAAACAAAACAAATTTACTTTTCCTTCTGTAAAAGAATTCCAGAGTTAGCCAACCCAGATGACTCCTGGGTTATCAGGGATGTGGTGTTCTCCACATGTCTGTCCTGCCTGCTGCAGTTCTTAGGGTACCTCAGTAGAGGTCTAAGGTGGCTGGAGTTCCAGTCAGCTGGGTTATATGGCCCATGTGTTAGTCAGTCGTCTGTTACCATAGCAAAGAACCTGAGAATCAACTTTAAGAGAGGAAAGGCTTATTTTGGCTTATCGTTTTGGAGGTTTCAGTCCGTGGTCAGTTGGCCCATTGCTTTAAGGCATGTTGCAGCACTGTAAATCGTGCACCAAGTCCATCAGCACTTGACAAAGGAAGCCCTTCACCTCGTGGTCTGGAATTAAAGAGAGTCCTTCAATCCCTGCTGATGACCCAAAACCTCCCACTAGGTCTCATCTCTAAAGGTTTCACCCCCCGCCCCAGCACTGCTGGCCTTTGGGGGAACATCCAAACCTTAGAATACCCTTAGATGGAAAGGAGTCCAGGCAATAATTTGAAGCCAGATTCCAACACTTAACAGAAGAGACAGCTCTGTGCATCTGGTTCTGTTATCTGTGAAACTGAAATGTTACCTATCACAGAAGATCCCTGTGAGGATTAAAGTAAATAAAGCAGCCAAAAGAGTCACTCCAGTGCCTAGACTTAATAACCATGAATTAAATAATCACAGCCAAGGCAACAAAGGCAAATATCAAAGCCACAGACAAGATAATGTTCAGTGCTGGGGTGCCAAGATGAGGGCAGGAAACCAGGTGAGTGTCTGGATTCATTCTGGAAGCAGAAGGGCTTCCACAATGTGGAATCCAAGACAAGTGATTCTATTTGTTGAAGTTTGCAGGAAGGTTTGATAAAGTCAGAAACTTCTAACAACAGTTTTCACTCTAGAAGTTAAAGATTTAATATAAAGGATATAAAAATCTTCACCCAAATATGTCATTTTTATTTCTGCTACTTCTATTTTATTTATTTTTTAATACCAGGGATTGAACTCAGGGGCACTTAGCCTGAGCCACATCCCCAGTCCTATTTTGTATTTTATTTAGAGACAGGGTCTCACTGAGTTGCTTAGGGCTTTGCTAAGTTGCTGAGGTTGGCTTTGAACTCTTGATCCTCCTGCCTCAGCCTTCCAAGTCATGGGGATTACAGGCACGTGTGGCTCTGCTGTGAGTAGGCCCTACATTATAACCACAACTGTCTCCAGAGGCATACATACTCAAATTTATGGCCCAATTAAAAATAGATTTAAGCAAACTAATCATCTCATTACTGCTTAAAATATTTATAAGGACATCCATACATATGGATGCCAGATAAAATGAATAACCATAAATCCTCAGAAACTGAAATTTGGATCTCTATATACTATATATGCTTCCCATTTAGGCCCAAATCAGGCCTAAACGTGGTGTAATTTCATTAACTGCAAAACTGCATGGGCCTAACAATTCTTTATTAACCACTGAACTAAAAAGATAAATCCCCAATGTAGTAAGACCTCAATTATTAACACTGCAAACACTACAAATGGCTTTTTGGCAAATTGGTAAAAGGACCTTACTAACGAAATAGATTTTTTCTCTGAAGATAGCTTAATTGCTTTGTTAAAGGAAGTAAAGGAAGGATTAAATCATTGATTGTCACCACATGTTACTTTTTCTTTGGGGTACTGGGGACTGAACAAAGGGGTGCTCTACCACTGAGCCACACCACTGGCCCTTTTTTGTTTTTATTATGAGACAGAGTCTACGTTGCCCAGGCTAGCCTCCAACTTGATGCTCCTGCCTCAGCCTCCTGAGCTGCTGGGATTACACGTGGGCACCACCTTGTGAGGGTCCTAATAGATTCTTCTCTTTTTGGGGTGAGGGAGTGGATGCTGGGCATAAACATTACCTTATTACAGACAAGTTGTTAGGATGAGTGCCACTCAAATATGCATGTCCCTACATAAGCTCTGCTTTGGATTCACACACATCGGATGAGGCTTGCATCAAAAAAAAACACAGAGCCCTTTTAAGACGGGATTTAAACACCTGATTACACAACACAGTTGCAAATCTTGCCCATTTTGTCTCCATTCTTGGTTAAGGTTACTTCTGTGTCCCCTTATAAATTTTTAAAACGTTGCCACCACCATCTTACATGCTCATTTTATTGCTTACAAGCTTTATGACCTTGGTAAGTTACTTAATCTCTGATGGATTTATTCCTTGGCAAAATGAGTATTGCTTCATCATAAGAATAGTGGGAAGTGTTAAAATAAATAAGACCTATTTTTATTACATGCATAATTGCCTTGTAAGTTTTTTTTAAAGCACACGTGAAGTTGTAGTTTTAAGATTATCATATGCGGTTATGAAACACTCATTTAAAAATTCTAAACGATTAAGGCTAGACTTCTCAGATTATTATATATATGTACAAATACATTTTACAATTTAAACATCAATGAAAACCTTCATACTTTACTAAATTCAGGAATAAAACGTAATCCAAGACAAGACCATAGACATGAATGGAACTTTGCAGAAAATGCTCTTGCCATTGATTTATATGGACCTGGTCTGGTTGTGGCGTGTGTGTGTGTGGGGGGGAATCGTTAGCCCCAGAAAGATGCCTTTTTGCTGTCGAGAACGCAGCTAGAAGATCCTACTGTGTCCTAATTCCATTTTACCTCCTCTGCGTTGGGAACAGAAGCTTAAAGCAATCGGGCAATAACTGGTCGAAAGCCCCAAGACGCGGTTCGTCCAGGACTCCAGCGCAGCCCCTGAGCTCGCCGCGGGGCCACTTCCGCCCTCCCAGGCCACTTCCGCCCAGCCCTGCCGCGCCCGCCCCGCCCCCGGCCCAAGACCCGCCAGTCTTTCCCGCGAGGCAGTGGGCGCGCGGGGCTGCTCGCTAGCCCAGAGTGCACCGCGGGCACGTGTGTGCGCGCGCAGCTCCGCTGCTGAGGCCGCGGGAAAATTCCAAAAAAGTAAAACAAAACAAAAAGCCAACACGAGGCCGAGCCAAGTTTTCAAGCCACAGAACCCGGGCGGTGGCTTCCTTTCCGCCACAGCACAAACTGCTGAAGCAGCTCTGGCGAGGACCACCCGGTAAGAAAGAGGCCGCAGAATGGAGCGAAGGCAGCTGCTTCCCTCAGGGTCTGGCCGGTGCGTCAGCTGGGGCAGGGGGTGAGGGGTGAGGGGGGAAGGGAGGAAAGACTCGCGAGAATGCCCGCCTCCCCGCGCTCTGGGTGGGTGAGCCGGTTCCCGCCAGGCGCAGGGTCTGAGGAAGGGAGGGGGAAGCGCTGTGGGGCGGTGCCAGCCCGCGGAAAGGCAGGACCGCCGCTCTGGAGCGTGGCGACCCCAGGGGTGGAGCGGGAGCCGGAGCCGGAGGCGGGTCGTAGAGGGGGCGTGGTCGTGGGCGGGGCGACCCGAGGGGTGGAGTCGCCGGAGGATCAGGCGGCGGGGAAGCCCCGAGCGGTGGGGACCGGGAGCTGGTGTTTTGGAGCTTTTTGCACGTTGCATGCAGGCGGCTAGGTTTTCTTAAAAGGAGAGGGACCAAGGTGGATTTCTTCGCGTCAGGTCCGTAGATTAGGTGGAAAGCTTGTCAGCCTGGCGTCCTGCGGTGCTGGCCAGGTCTTCCGGTCCGCCGCGGGAGGGGCGGCCGTCTGGAGAAGCCTGGCGCGGCTGCGGTCCCTCCGCCCTCCGCCCGCCCTGGAGGAAGAGGCGGGTTCTGATGGGCGACGGTCGGACACTCGTTCGAATGCCAGGGCAAACCGCGTTCAAAGCCCGTCAGTGGATTTTGGGGTGTAGTTTGTTGGCTTGCTCTTTTATATTTTTTAGGTGGGTGCAAGCACAGCTAGAACCTTCCATGATCCTGTTGTAGGGACTAGGGCCCCGAATGGGGCGGGAGGAGTTTGGAGTTTTGGAAACGTTGTAAAGTTTGGTATTAGACTCTTAAGATACCGAGGAATTTTCCAGCAAAGAACTGCGTGTGCCGTTTCTTATCTGAAACGGGTTGAGAGCTCCCGTGCTTCTGGTTTCCATCTGGCCTGTGCCCTATTGAATGCATCCGAACTGTGATCTGATTGCCTTGCCGGTTATCAGTGAGCAGAGCGCTTTTGGGCCACCCAACTCCAGCTATTTATGATTGTCACTCACTTTTAGTGATAGACCGCACAGAACACTTTCGCATTACCTCCCTCAAGGGAAGGTCGTTACAGATGATAGAATTGATACCATGTGTGGTGATCATTCATTACATAAGCTTAGATAGAAAACATGTTCATTGTGACTTTATCCATTAAACTTCATCAAAAAGAATTTGTTTTCCTGCTTATATGAAAGGACTCTAACCTCTCCTCCCAGAGTAAAAGTTGTACCTTCTTTAGAATTGTACCAATTTTACTTTTATATCTTTTGTATGTTATACATTTAATTCATTTTTTCATTTTGTTATGTTCCTCTATTTCTTTTAAAATTATTACGGCCTAGGAAGAAAGATTCTATATTGGATTTTTGTTGTTGTTGTTGTTCTGTCCTTCAGGAAAAAAGCATTAATTTAATCGCTTGGCTGGATGTGGAAGATAAGTTGCGGCATGTGTGTAAAACCGTGCGTGTGCATTTTAAAATAAGTGGTATTTTTAACCAGTTCCACATTTCAGCAAGTAGTTCCAGTAACAATTATACAAATTTTGTATTTATGAAAACCAGCTACAGGGAGGCCAGCCTGGCCAGTAGACAGTTGGACTGATTGTCTAGGCCACAGAGAGACCCAGAGGAATCTCACAGGAGCAGTAGTTCCAAGTGGAGAGTGGTAGAGCCTCAGGGTAGAGTTCAGAATGCAATGACTTAAGAATTTTTATTTTAGCCTAATATATGCATATTGTCTGTTCTTCTTTATGGATCCTGAATGTTTAATGCAAAAGAACACCTATAGGAGAGTTATGTTGAATTTTCAATGTTTCAGTAAAAATTATTGTATCCAGAGGGATATGTTATGGATAGTGCTGCTGTGATGTGTACAAGTGTTTAGACATGTTTTACTTTTCTTGGACAGATACATATGAGTGAAATTGCTGGGTTGTAAAATAAAGTTAACCTCTTAATAATCTGTCAAACTGTTTCCTATGTGGCTGTATCATTTTACATTCTCACCAGCAATGTGTGAGGGTTTTAACTTTGCCACATCTTTACCAATACTTACTATGTCTTTTTTTTTAATAACACTCATCATAGTGGGTTTGAAGTAGTATCTCTTTGTATTTTTATTTTGAATTTCCCTATTAGCTAATGCTATTAAACACAGTTACATTTGCTTATCAGTTATTCCTATGTTCTTTAAAATAATGTCTTTTTAAATCTTTTGTCCATTTTTTATGTGGTTGTTGGTCTTATTACTGTAGGAGATTGTAAGCATTCTTTGCGTGTTTTGGATACAAGTCCACTTTACATATGTGTTTTGCAAAGAATTTCTCAGTTATTTGTCTTTATTTTCATCATGTTAGAAAAGTTTCTAAATTTGAGAAAGTCCATTTCATCATTTTTTCTTTTTTTGATTTACAGTTTTTAAGTCTATTATTAATTTTCATTTAATTTTCTTGTTATGAGGAATTAATTCAAATTTTTTTTTTTTTTTTTTGCATATGGATATGCAGTTGCCCTAGCATTATTTGTTGAAAAAACAAAACAAAACAAAACTAACTTTTCCCCATATAATTGCCTTGGCACTTTAGTCAGAAATCAGTTGCCTGTAGCTGGGTATGTTGGTGCAATCTATTATTGAGTTACTTGGAGGCTGAGGCAGGAGGCTCTCAAGTTCAAGGCCCACCTGGGTATCCTAGCTAGACTCTGTCGCAAAAAAAATGAAATGGACTGGGGATGTAGCTCAATGATACAGTGCTTACTTAGCATGGGAGGATCCCTGGGTTCAATCACTAGTACTGTCAAAAGAAAAAAAAAAAAATCAGTTGACCATAAGTGTAAGGTTTATTTCTAGCCTCTCATTTCTGTTTCAGTGATCTGAATGCTTGTTCTTACATTACCACCAGGCTGGCTGACTGCATTGTGGTAGCTTTATTATAAATTTGAAGTTGGGAAGTTTAAGTCTTCTAATGTGTTTCTCCTTTTTCCAAATCATTTAGACTATTCTGGGTTACTTACATTTACATATAAATTTTAGGATCAGCTTGTCATTGTATCCAGCACAGTCCTGCTGTGATGGATTTTGATGAGAGCTTCAGTGACTGTAGATCTGTTTGGAGGGTGAAATTGCGATTTTACTGGGACTATGCAATCTTTCCATTTGTTCAGATCTTTACTTTCTCCTAGCAGTATCTAGTAATTTTTAGTTAAAATTTCTTTTGTTAAATTTATCTTGAAGTTTTTATTTCTTGTTTTTGGTATTATTGTGAAAATGATTTAAATTTTTTCACTATTGGATTGTTTGTTGCCCATGTATAAAAATGTAATGGATTTTTGTATGTTGAACATGTATTCTGCAATCTTGCTGACCTTGGTTATTACTTTCAGCAGGGTTTTCTTTTTCTTCTTTTATTGATGAATCCCATAGAATTTTCTTTTTGTTGAGATGACTAGTGATTTTGTTCTTTTCTTCTATTTATGTGATTTATTACATCATAATTGATGTACCAGTATTTATCTTGCATTTCAGGGATAAATCCTTCTTGGTCATGTTATAGAATCCTTTTTATTTATTTATTTATTTAAATTTATTTTTCATTTTTACAGACTGCATTTTTTTAAAATATTTTTTTCTCATTGTCAATGGACCTTTATTTAATTTATTTATATGCAGTACTGAGAATTGAACCTAGGGCCTCACACGTGCTAGGCAAGCGCTCTACCACTGAGCCACAACCCCAGCCCTACAGACTGCATTTTGATTCATTGTACACAAATGGGGTGTAGTTTTTCATTTCTATGGTTGTATACAATGTAGATTCACACTATTCATGTAATCATTCATGTACATATGTAATACTGTGTGTCTCATTCTACTATCTTTCTTTCCCCTACCCCCTTCTGCCCCATTTTCCTCTACACTGTCCAAAGTTCCTTCATCTCTCTCCCTGCTGCCACTCCCCCTAATTATGTATCATCATCAACTTATCAGAGAAAACAATTGACCTTTGGTTTTTTGGGCTTGGCCTATTTCACTTAGCATGATATTTTCCAACTTCATCCATTTACCAGCAAATGCCGTAATTTTATTCTTCTTTATGGCTGAGTAGTATTCCATTGTGTATATATACCACAGTTTCCTTATCTATTCATCAATTGTAGGGCATCTTGGTTGGTTCCACAATCTAACTATTGTGAATTGAGCTGCTATGAACATTGATGTGGCTGCATCACTGTAGTATGCTGACTTTAAGTTCTTTGGGTATAAACCTAGGAGTGGGATAGCTGGGTCAAATGGTGGGTCCATTCCAAGTTTTCTGAGGAATCTACATACTGCTTTCCAGAGTGGCTGCACCAATTTTCAACTCCACCATCAATGTATGAATGTGCCTTTTTCCCCACATCCACACCAATACTTATTATTGCTTGTGTTCTTAATAACAGCCATTCTAATTGGAGTTAGATGAAATCTTAGGGTGGTTTTAATTTGCATTTGTCTAATTACTAGAGATGAGGAGCACTTTTTCATATATTCATTGATCACCTGTACATCTTCTGTGAAGTGTCTGCCCAGTTCCTTAACCCATTTATTGATTGAGTTGTTTGTATTTTTGGTGTAAAGTTTTTAAATTTCTTTATAAACTTTGGAGATTAGTGCTCTGTCAGAAGTGTGTGTGTGTGTGTGTGTGTGTGTAAAAGATATTTTCCCACTCTGTAGGCTCTCTTTTCACATTATTGATTGTTTCCTTTGCTGAGAAAAAGCTTTTTAGTTTGAATCTATCCCATTTATTGATTTTTGCATTTATTTCTTGCTCTATGGGGGTCTTTTAAGGAAGTCTGATCCTAAGCCAATGTGATGGAGATTCAGGTCTACTTTTTTTTCTATTTGGTGAAGGGTCTCAGGTCTAATTCCTAGATCCTTGTTCCATTTTGAGTTGAGTTTTGTACAGGGTGAGAGACAGGGGTTTAATTTCATTTTACTGCATATGGATTTCAAGTTTTGCCAGCACCATTTGTTGAAGAGGCTGTCTTTTCTCCATTATAAGTTTTTGGCACCTTTGTCTAGTATGAGATAACTGTACTTATGTGGGTATGTCTCTGTGTCTTCTATCCTGTACCATTGGTCTACCTGTCTATTTTGGTGCCAATACCATGCTCTTTTTATTATTATTGCTCTATAGTAGAGTCTGGTATTGTGATACCTCCTGCATCATTCTTCATGCCATGGCTATTCTGGGTCTTTTGTTCTTCCAGATGAATTTCATGATTGCTTTCTCTATTTCTATGAGAAATGTCATTGGGATTTTAGTTGGAATTGGATTGAATCTGTATAGCACCTTGGGAAGTATGGCCATTTTAATAATATTAATTCTGCCAATCCAAGAACATGGGAGATCTTTCCATCTTCTAAGGTCTTCTTCAATTTCTTTTTTTAATGTTCTGTAGTTTTCATTGTAGAGATCTTTCACCTCTTTGGTTAGATTGATTACCAAGTACTTTATTTATTTTTTGAATCTATCATGAATGGAGTTGTTTTCCCTTTCAGATGTTTCATCGCTTATGAATAAAAATGCTTTAGATTTATGTGTGTTGATTTATATCCTGCTATTTTGCTGAATTCATTTATTAGGTCTAGAAGTTTTCTGGTAGAGTTTTTTGGACCCACTAAATATAGAATCATGTCATCAGCAAATAGTGACAGCTTGAATTCTTCTTTTCCTATTTGTATCGCTTTAATTTCTTTGGTCTATCTAATTGCTCTGGCCAGTATTTCAAGGACAATGTTGAATAGAAATGGTGAAAGAGGGCATCCCTGTCTTGTTCCAGTTTTTAAAGGGAATGCTTTCAGTTTTTCTCCATTAAGAATGATGTTGGCCGTGGGCTTAGCATAAATAGCCTTTACAATGTTGAGGTATGTTCCTACTATTTTTTCTAATGTTTTGAGCATGAAGGGGCGTTGTATTTTGTCGAACACTTTCTGTGCATCTATTGAAATAATAATATGATTCTTAATCTTAAGTCTATTGATTTGATGAATTACGTTTATTGATTTTCGGATGATGAACCAACCTTGCATCTCCAGGATGAACCCCACTTGATTGTGGTGCACTATCTTCTTGATATGTTTTTGTATGTGATTTGCCAGAATTTTGTTAAGGATTTTTGTGTCTATATTTATCAGAAAATTGGTCTAAAATTTTCTTTCCTTGATGTGTCTTTGTCTGGTTTTGGTATCAGAATGATAACTAGCTTCGTAGAATGAGTTTGGAAGGGTTCCCTCCTTTTCTATTTTCTGGAATACTTTGGGGAGTGTTGGCATGAGTTCTTCTTTGAAGGTCTTATAGAACTCGGCTGAGAATCCGTCTGGTCTTGGGCTTTCCTTGGTTGGTAGGCTTTTGATGGCTTCTTCTATTTCATTTGCTTGAAATTGATCTGTTTAAATTGTGTATGTCCTCCTGGTTCAGTTTGGGAGGATCATATGTTTCTAGAAATTTGTCAATATCTTTGATATTTTCTGTTTTGTTGGAGTATAGATTTTCAAAATAGCTTCTCATTATATATTTCAATGGTGTCTGTTGTGATATTTTCTTTTTCATCGTGAACTTTAGTAATTTGAGTTTTCTCTCTCCTCTTTGTTAGTGTGGCTAAGGGTTTATCTATTTTGTTTACTTTTTCAAAGAACCAACTTTTTGTTTTATCAATTTTTTGAATTGTTTCTTTTGTTTCAGTTTCCTTGATTTCAGCTCCCATTTTAATTATTTCTGTCCTCTACATCTTTTGGTGTTGTTCTGTTCTTTTTCTAGGGCTTTGAGGTGTAATGGTAGGTCATTTAGTTGTTTATTTTTTTTATTCTTTTGAATGCGCTCCATGCAATGAATTTTCCTCTTAGTACTGCTTTCTTAGTGTCCCAGAGATTTTGATATGTTGTATCGTCGTTCTCATTTACCTTTAAGAATTTTTTTTTATCTCCTCCCTGTTGTTTTCGCTTATCCATGCTTCATTCAATAGCATATTATTTAGTCTCTGGGTGTTGGAATTATTCCTGTTTTTTATTTTGTCATTGATTTCTATTTCATTCCTTTATGATCTGATAGAATGCAAAGTAGTATCTCTAATTTTTTGCATTTCCTAAGGGCTGCTTTGTGGCATAACATATGGTCTATTTTAGAGAAGGATCCATGAGATGCTGAGAAGAAAGTGTATTCGCTTGTTGATGAATGGAATATTCTATATATGTCTGTTAAGTCTAAGTTATTGATTGTGCTGTTGTTGAGTTCTATGGTTTGTTTGTTTAGTTTTTGTTTGGAAGATCTATCCAGTGGTAACAGCGGTGTGTTAAAGTCACCCTGAATTATTGTGTTGTGGTCTGTTTGATTCCTGAAATTGAGAAGGATTTGTTTGATGTACCGGGATGTGCTGTTGTTTGGGGCCTAAATATTTATGATCCTTATGTCTTCCTGATTTATAGTTCCCTTAAGCAGTATGAAATGTACTTCTTTATCCCTTTTAACTTTGGCTTGAAGTCCACTTTATCTGAAATAAGGATGGAATCCCCGCTTTTTTACTGAGTCCATGTGCATGGTAGGTTTTTTCCCATCCTTTCACCTTTAGTTTATGGATGTCATTTTCTATGAACTGAGTCTCTTGAAGGCAGCATATTGTTGGGTCTTTCTTTTTAATCCATTCTTCCAGTCTATATCTTTTGATTGATGAGTTTAGGCCATTAACATTCAGGGTTATTATTGAGATATGATTTGTATTCCCAGTCATTTTGGCTTATTTTTGGTTTTTAACTTAACTTGGTTTCGCCTTTGATTGGTTTTTCCTTTAAGATAGTTCCTTCCTTTGCTGAACTACAGTGTTGTTTTTCATTTCCTCCTCATGGAGTATTTTGTTGAGAATGTTCTGTAGTGCAGTCTTTCTCTTTGTAAATTCTTTTAACTTTTGTTTATCATGGAAGAGTTTTATTTCATCTTCAAATCTGAAGGTTAGTTTTGCTGGGTATAGGATTCTTGTTGTCAACCGTGTTCTTTCAGAGCTTGAAATATGTTGTTCCAGGCCCTTCTAGCTTTTAGGGTCTGGGCTGAGAAATCTGATGATATACGTATTGGTTTCTCCCTATGTGTAATCTGATGCTTTTCTCTTGCAGCCTTCAAAATCCTATCTTTATCTTGTATTTGAGGCATTTTCATTATAATGTGCTTTGGTGTGGATCTGTTGTAATTTTGTGCATTTGGTGTTCTGTAAGCCTCTCGTATTTGATTTTCCATTTCATTCTTCAGGTTTGGGACATTTTCTGATATTATTTCATTGAATAGGTTGTTCATTCCTTTAGTTTGTTATCTCTGTGCATTCCTCAATCCCGATAATTGTTAAAGTTCGTCTTTTCATGATGTCCTATAGTTCTTGGAGGTTCTGTTCATGATTTCTTACCATCTTCTCTGTTTGTTCAACTTCATAGTCAAGATTAAATATTTTGTCTTCATTATCTGAGGTTCTGTCTTCCAAGTGGTCTAGTCTGTTGGTGATGCTTTCCATTGAGTTTTTTTTTTTTTTTTTTTGAGAATCCGTATCTCTTTTTGAAATGATCTTTTGCTTCCTGCAGTTGCTCTTTCAACTGTTTATTGGAGTGATCATTCATTGCATTTTCTCTTTTATCTCATCCTTTGCTTCACAAATCATTTTAATTATGTATATTCTGAACTCCTTTTTCGACTTTTCTTCTACCATGCTGTCACTGGATTCTAATAATATAGAATCTAGGTTTGTTTGGAACATTTTCTTCCTTTGTTTTTTCATGTTTTTCATGTATCTTCCCCTCTAGCAGTGCAGATCTGGGGTATTGCAGATTCCCCCCATAGGCTTATAGCATGACTCTGCAGGTTTCCAAAACCTCTTGTTTAAGGGGTAGATCAATGTTAGCAGCACCCAGTAAAGACAATAAGCAGCCCTAAACCAAATGAAGACATTAACAATATTGTCATAATAAACAGAGGATGAGTTCAATTATTATCTACAATATAACGAATAGTTTTGCAGTAAGGTCTGCAGTTTCTGATGGAAGACAAAGAGGATGGGGAGGGGTGTAGGATGTAACTGTTAATGGGATAAGAGAAGAGTATGTAGAAGTTCTAGATTGTATAAAGAGTGAAAGTGTAATCAAAAGAATTTGGTTAGCATGAGAAAGGGAGAAAGAGACTAGGAAACAGGTAAACAAAAAGAAAATAGAGCAAGAAAAGTAAAGAAATAAAAATTTAAAAATTTTCAAAAAGGAGAAAAAAAAAATCTCCACTATAACAGTCATATAGTATTCAAACCTCCCAGTTTTCAGTAGCCTGATGCATGATAGTTACCTGACAATGAGCTTCCAGTCTCCAGCAGGTGTTTCAGGATGAGATTGACCCACCTAAAGATGGGAGCTTCAGCTTCCAGGATGATCCAAGATGGCTGCTTCCGCTTCCAAATGGGTTGGTAAATGGGGAGCTGTAGCTCCGGGCATGGGCGTGGTTGGCTGGGGGTCCTAGAGGCAGGGTGCAGTTGGTCGGGCTGAGGCGTCCTGGAGACAGGGCTGGGTCAGTCCTGCTGGGGGTCCTGCAGATCCTGGCTGTTGACTCAAAATGGCGCAGCCACGTGTAACCAAACCTGTGGGTACTGTGACAGTGAACTTCCAGGCAACAGCAGGCAGCTGGCGATCCACTGGTGGTTTGCATTCAGTGTGCAGGCTATGGGTAGACGATCAGCATATGGACCTTGGGCAGTGGGTGATAAGTAGGTGAAAGGTAGGCGATGGGCAGGCAAGAAGCAGGCAAATGAGCAAATGGCAGATGGTAGGCACCAGTCAGTGAGCAGTCTGCACTCAAAAAGTAGTTGATTTGCTGGCAGACTGTAGGTGATCAAGGTGGATAAAAGGGCTAAACAGCAGGGGATTGATAAGCAGCAAAGACTGCTGCACAGAGAAACAGATATCCTCTGCTTGAACCTGAGTTACAAGTTATGGAGTAATGCAGCCTCCATCTAGTTCACCATCTTGAATCTCCCGTAGAATCCTTTTTAAATGTTGTCAGATTTGGTTTAGAAATATTTCATTTAGGATTTTTCTATTTATGTTCTTGAGGAATATTATTGGCTAGTAGTTTTTCCATCTTCTACTTTTGGTATTATGGTTATTTACATGGAGTCTTAGAACAAGTTGAGAAATGCTCCCTTCCTATTTTTTTCTGAAAGAGTTTGCCAAGGATTGGTAATATTTATTTAAATATTTCGTCGAATTCGCCCTCAACCTTGTCTGTGATCGGCCGTTGGGGTATCAGGTGCCAGTGTGCTGCAGTGAGTGCTGTGTGTTCTGCAGTCTTGGACTGCGGTTGGCAGAGCTACTTCAGGGTCAGCCTGTGCACCTGCCGCCCTGCGCCCCTGGCATACGCTCTGCCAGTGCCACTTCCCTGGCAAGTGCCAATGGCTTGTGTCCGGTTCCACGCTGTGCGTGTACACTTCTGCAGCGTCGGCCCCTGTCCTGTGCATGGCTGCAGAGCGCAGGCTCCTGCAATGTGCCGTGGTGGTCATCAGCCAGCAGGCAGCGGCCAAGGCCACCAGTTGATTCCAAGGTTCCCATAAGTGATTTAGTAACGGCCTTCCTCTGGTGGCAAGCTTCCCGCGGATAGCTTTTCCTGGCAGATTACTAAAGGCAGTCTTCTGCGAGGCTTCCCTGCTCCTTCCTTGTACCTCTGTTCTTTAGCACACCCTTTATTTCCTACTAGCCATGGTTACCCTGGTCCTACTATAGTGAATAATTCTTTATGTTTGACTTTTCCTACTCAAATTACTGTATGGTTTCTTCTTACTTGGACCCAGTTTGATCCATCACCTTCACTTCCAACATCCTCAAGAAATGAATAGTCAGAGAATTTAGTCTATTCACTTTCTTGAACTGGGGAATTAAAACCTAGAGTTCCTTCCACTTCCACATGACAAAGGCATGTTTTGGTGAGAATATGTCAGACTTTTGTAAAAATGACGACGTGAGCTTTTTCTTTTCTTCTCCGCATGCCTGTGAACATCAGAAACAACACGGTGCCACAGGAAGTGGGGTTGGGAGCAGGAGGAGCAGGGAAAGCCGGGGCTGGGCTGCAGTCAGCCTGTGGCATCTGGAGGCTGGGTCCCTAGATGACCTGACTTTGTATCTGACTGTAATTCTCATTACCTTCTCCAGGTTATTCATTTTTTCAGATTTCTGGGACTTTTTTTCATTTTCCTTTAGTGGACCGAGACTGATTTTGTAATACAGAATATGTGTGACATATATACATTTATGCAAGTTTAACTTATTTTAGTGGAATCTGAGATCAGAGGTCTGGTACTTATCAGACAAGGTTGACTATTTCTCGCTTCAGAGAAATAGTCACACAGACACACGCACACACACACACACACACACACACACACACACTTTTCTCTCAGACAGACAGACAGACACACACATACACACACACACACACACACACACACACACACACGGCTTAGGGTAGACTTTATTTAAGAAATCGCTTTGGCTCTGTGATCTCTTACCTGGTCAGATTTGAAGGTACAGAATTGCTAAATGGACTTATTTCTTTCATAAGAATTCAGAGGTACTGTTTGTCTTGGTGTCTTCCAGCATCCACCTGGGCCTGGTTCCTTTGCTGAGTTCATTAGATTTGTTGTTGTTATTGTTATTTAAAGCATGTAAGGCCTTGTACTTAATCTTAACCCAACTTTGTGCTTCCGTTTGTACATTCACCTGCTGCACTTGTGTGAATCAGTGCCTTGCTGATCATGTTTGGCTATAAATAAGTATTGGTCCTCTGTCCTTATGCCTTGCGGTTTATCCCGTCGTCTTTGGTGCCTACGTCTTATGTCCACCACTCTTGGCCAGCTTCTTGAGGGTATGTTCTTTTTACTGAATAATTGTTGTTGGTTTCCTACCCAGCATCCTTTCCTCCCTTACTTTCCTAGGGCTAGATTTTCTCTCAGTCACCATTGTATAGGCTTTGGGGAACTCTTACCCCCACCTCTTGCTCCGGGGGGGGGGGGGACTTTGATTGGTTTAAAGTAATCTGACTACTTTTTTGGTTGGTCACAGACTTTGGATAGGAGTAGGTGGGCATAGGCTTAAGCAAGTCCAATCTAAATACATCTTGAAGTCTTTTATTTGGGATTCTGGGGCAGAATATACTCTCTTTTTGGATTGTATGATGTAGTACGTGACTCCTGCCCTAACTGCAGCTATTTTGCTATCATGAGGGGAACCAGATGCGGAGGTAGGTACACTTTGAAATCTGCCCTGTCTCTGGACTTGCCAATTGCCTTTTTCTTTTTGTGGTACTGAGGTTTGAACCCAGGGGTGTTCCACCACTGAGCTCCATCCCAGCCCTTATTACTTTTTATCTTGAGACAGGATCTTGCTAAGTTGCCCAGGCTGGCTTTGAATTGTGATCCTCCTACCTCAGCCTCCTGAGTTGCTGGGATTATAGGTATGCACCACTATGCTTGACTGAATTTTCAAGTTTCTTGGATCAACATAATCCCTTTCCTGTTTTAACCAGTTTTGTTGTCTTCCTAAATCTCTATATCCTCCCCATATTTCCCAGTTCACTTGCAAGAGGTAGAGCCATGAGATGGTTCTAGCCAGCAGATTTCAAGTAGTTTACTTCCTGATAGAAGAAGCAATAGCAGAAGATGTGTGACCTTGTAGACCTCTCTTCTTGTTGAAATGGTGATTACAGGGCTAGATGTTGAGATGTCAGAGTATTTGTCATCCTGTATCCATGAGTGACCATGGAGCAGAACCCCCTGCCTGCTTGCCCACCTCCCACATACTACTGGGCATATAGCTTGAGCAAACTTACTAGAGCACACTTTACCTTATTTTGATGAGTAGAGTGGTTCCAATTACTAGGAACAAAAAGCATCATACCTCATTTTATAATTCTTAGAAACCAAAAGCATCCTAGGTAATGGTGTATCATTTTATATTTCCTATTGTAGATGGTATATTCAGTATATTCAAATTACATACTTTGATTGATTGGTAACACTTATCTGAAGGAATCACTTGCATTTAACCCTAGCTTTCTGAATTTGGAGTTCCCAAACCTGACCTTGTCCAATGTGTATTATAATGATTACTTTGGCTGCCCCTGCAGATCAAAGATTATAATAAAAGACTATATATAATATAGATTTGGACAAATGCATCTAATGTCTGCTTTTGTTTGAGGCTGTTAGCTGTGTCTCTAAATGTAGATCTGGAGAATGAGGAACTCTGTATTCCTGGGCAGCATGTATTTTACTTACGAAGGAGTCTTTCCCATCGCATTTGGCAACCAGAAGAATATTCTGTGTTTCCAATTCTGACCATTAGATTTCTTAGTCACTACCCTAAAAAGTTGACATAGTTAATGAAAGTTTTGCTTGATGATGAGTATCTTGATGAACAGGTATTTTTTGAAACTATCTTCATTTAGTTCTATAAGTGTGCGCTGTACACATCTAAGGTATGCTTAAAATGGTGCTATGTCTTTTTGGTTTTAAAAGAATTTAAGTGTCATTTATTTAATTTAAAAGTAATTTGAATTTATCTGTTCTTGAGACAGAATGGTGAAAATGGGCTGGGGTTGTGGCTCAGTGGTAGAGCACTTGCCTCACGTGCGTGAGGCACTGGGTTCAACTCTCAGCACCACATAAATAAATAAAATAAAGGTATCGTGTCCCTCCACAGCTAAAAAACCAAACCAAAACAATAAAAGAATGATGAGAACTGGCATCTTTTACAGATGTTCTTGCCCTGCTTCAGAGCTACCTTTGGTTACATTGTTTCCTGGCTGCAATGGCTTTAACTGAATGCATACTAGTTAATTTTGTAATTTTGTATTGCTGTGTTACTGCCATGCAGTGAGCCGTACATGTCAGAGCGTCAGATTGTTCCCTTTAAATATTAACAGTGAACGTCATCCCCCAAATTTTCTAGTCTGCTATTTTGTCATCCTCCTTCCTACTCCCCCTTCCAGCCAATCCCTGGTGATAACTGATTTGCTTTCTGTTGCTGTACGTTCATTTGGACTTCTAGAATTTAAAAAAAAAAAAAATGGATTATACATTATGTACTCCTTTTTTTTTTTTGACCCATCTTCTTTCAGGTACCATAATTGTTTTGAGAGTTGTCCATGTCGTAGTATGTATTAATAGTTCATTTCTTTTTTTATTGCTGAGTAGTATTCCATCGTTTCAATATGCTAAAATTTATTTCTCTACCTTTTATGAAATTTGGGGTAGTTTCCAGTGTTTCTCTATACAAATAAATCTGCTGTGAATGTTTATGTATAAGTTGTATGGACATATGCTTTCGTTTCTCATGGGTAAAAACTCAGGAGTGCAAGGGTTTATAGAGTAGATATAGGTTTGACTTTTTAAAGAAGCTGCTAGACTATTTACTAAAGTGGTTAAACATTTAAAATTTTGGCTAGCATTGCATGAGGGTTTCTGATTTTTCTCTCCAATATTGGTATGGTTATTTGATCGACCAGTCAGTCTGTTTACTTGATACATAAAAATCATACATATTTATGGGGTACCGCATGATATTTTGATGCATGTATACATTATGTCATGTTCCAGTCAAGGCACACATGCACATTTCCTGAAACACCTGTCCTTTCTCCATGATGAATGCATTCAAAGCCTTTGTGCTAGCTTTTTAGAATATGCATTACACTGTTGTTTTCTGTAGTCATTATACTGCTAAATGGACCACAGAGCTTATTTTCCCTGCTTGGCCATAACTTAATACCTGTTGATCACCCTTCCTCATCAGCTGTCCCCTAGCTCTCTGCCACGGGGAGCCACCATTCCGCTCTCAACTTCTGTGAGGTCATCGTCGTTAGATCCCACATGCGTGAGATCACGGGGTGTTTGCTTTATTGTGCTGGCTCATTTCCTTTAGGTGATGATTCCCAGTTCTGTCCACGTTGTCTCAGATGGTAGGCTTTCATTCTTTCCACGCCTGGCGAGTACCCCTGGTGCTTATGGACCACATTATGTCTATCCATTCATCAGTTGGTGGACACTCGGTTGCTTCCACTTCTTGGCTGTTGTGAATAGTGCTGCAGTAGATTTTATGGGAATGCAGATGTCTCTAACAGACCGATTTCATTTCCTTTGAATATACCTCCAGTTGTGGGTTGTCATATAGTAGTCATTCTATTTACAGTTTTTTTTGAAAAACACCTGTGCTGTTTTCCATAATGACCGTAGCAATACATATTCCCACCAACAACATGTAAGGGTTCCTGGGGTTTGGTTTTTTATCTCTTATCATTTTCATATAGCCTTTTTTTTTTTTTTTTTGAGTACCGGGGATTGAACGCAGGGGCACTCAACCACTGAGCCACATCCCCGGCCCTGTTTTTGTACATATTTTTTGAATTTAGAGACAGGGTCTTGCTGAGTCACTTAGCCCCTTGCTATTGCTGAGGCTGACTTTGAACTTGCCATCCTCCTCTTATCAGGAGTGAGGTGATACCTCATTGTGGTTTTGATTAGAATTTTCCTGGTGATTATTGGTGGTTCGTGAATAGCCCTGTGTGAAACCTCACGGAAGGGCTGGTGAAGCAGATCCCAGGTGTGTTTCACTTGGCTTGTGCTTAGCGTTGGGAGATCTTTTTGAGTCAGTTACTAACATTTAGACATTAAGAGATTCCACCTTTACAAATGCACATTTGCAGCCTTTTAAAAACACAAAGTGGTTTGGCAGCACCATCCAGCAGGCCTCGGCCCCAGCTGGCCGGAGCCGATTCCTGGCCGTCCTCTTTGGCTGTGTTTTCTCGGTGCCTCAAGATCGTCTAATGCTTTATCCATGTGGACATTTGAATTTATGACCTTTGTCCAAAGTAATTTACTAACTTTTATGGAATTTTGAAATGCATTTTGTTGTCAAATTAACACTTAGGAAAAAAACAGATAGATTAGAATTAATTTATCTTACCTATTGGGGGAATTATACTCTGGTGAGTTCAGAGTTTCTTATCTATAGAAGAATTGTTATTTCTGAAAACTAATATGTATAGTTTAGACATCAGAACTTTTTGTTTTATGGATTCTTAAAAATTCATTGGTTTGGGCTGGGGTTGTATTTTAGTGGTGGAGCTCCTGCCTAGCACATCTAAGGCACTGGGTTCGGTCCTCAGCACCACATTAAAAAATAAATAAAATAAAGGTATAATGTCCATGTACAACTAAAAATTAAAATAAAAAAATTCATTTTATGAGCATGCCCCCCCTACCCCCCACCCCCCGCCACACACACTTCTTTGGTTTCTTGATTCAGTTCTAACATTACTTAGTCATATGCCATATTAGTGCTTTGTATTTTCCAGGTTATTTTCTTACAGATTATATGTAAGTCTCACAATAACCATAGGTAAGAGAGGAACTTTTTTTTTTTAATGGGATACATGTTGTTTCTGTATTTGTACATGGAGTCAAGTATACCATTTGTGTAATCATAAATTTACATAGGGTAATGTTTGATTTTTTTCCCTTTCCCCCCATCCCTCCCACCCCTCTTTTCCCTCTATACAGTCCTTCCTTCCTCCATTCTTACAATCCTCCTTCTCCCTAACCCTAACCCTAAACCTAACCCTAACACTAACCCCTCCCACCCACCAAGAGAGGAACTTTAAAAAAAAAAATTTTGTGAGTGTTGCTTAGTGGTGGAGTGCCTAGCACAAGTGAGACCTGGGTTCAATCCAGCAAACACACACAAAGAGAGAGAGAAAGAGAAAGAAAATTCGAGTGGGATCTCTTCAAAAAACATTAATTGGCTGAGAATTAGGTAGTTCCCAAGAGATTGCCCAAATGAAACTTCTGAACTTCCTTGGTTTCTCATGTTTTTGCATCTCTTTAAATGTCTTTGTTCTTGCATGATAACCTTTCCTGTCATCAAAAGAGCTGAGTGGGCTGGGCTCAGCTCAGTTGGTAGAGTGCTTGCCCTGCATGCACAAGGCCCTGGGTTCAATCCCCAGCCCCCCCCCCCCCCCCCCCCCCCGTCAAAAAAGAACTGTTTCTGGTTACCCAGATTTCAACAGATTGTAGCTGAAAATATTAATCTTCAATAATGACCTCTCTTTGAAATGTTTACAGAGAAGGAAACTGAGGTTAGCGGCAAGCTGTTGACAGTGACCCAGGGAAATGGCTTCCTGTCTGCTTCTTTGGTCATGCCATCAGGAGCCCCATGTCTGAGGGTGGCCAAAACTTCCTCTCGAACGATCTCAAGCAAGCCTGGGACAGGCTTTCTGTTGCACCTCTGTACTGTGTAAATGGAGACTTTGGAAGGATTTGAATACGGCCTAACCAGTTTCTGCTTCGTAACATGCCCAAGACCCTCAGTAAATGCCAGCAAATTAGATCCACAGTGTATTTGATATGTATGTTTTTCCCAAACAAAATTTGAATTCCACGAACTCAAATTGAGTCATTTTCTGAGTGTTTGTATATGAATGGAAGTTTTTGTCCCATCCTTCTGTAACCAATAAACCAATACCATAAAATTTCTGAAGGCCCCTGTTGCATTTGCTACACAATATTAATCCAAAACAAAACTGTTTTCTGGCTAAACTTGTAGCTATAGTACTCCAAACTCATTCCCATTGACAGTACAACATATTTGTGCCAATCAGCTCTGAAACCTGTGAGGGGTGCCATGGTGGAAGACCGGCACACAGTGGTAAGCACGGGTACAGCTGTTACACACCTAGCGGAACTCAGATTAGACAGTCTCACGTGCTGATGGTGATATTGCAGACCATTTTTCATAATATAAGCACTGTGGGACACGCCATTGAAATGAGTGGGAATGCTATTAATATTAATGCCCCTGAATTCAAGACTGAGAAATCATTTCTTTCTGAGCTGTGTTTGTTCACTCCTAAATTTGGAATAAAATATGCTTTTAGCCTGAAGTGTGGCATGTTTATTCACAACCTGAAAAAAAATTTGATCCTGTTGCTTTTGAATTGTAGGACTGCAAAAGTACAGCTTAAGGACTTTGAATGGTCTTTTAACTTAAATGAATGCTAGAATTAAATTTGGAAAAAATTAGCTGTTAATAGAATCCAGTTGCATTGGTCTATTAAAAAAAATAAAAGGACACTGAAAATAGTTCTAGTCAAGGATTATACTAGTGTGACATTGTAGAATTCTGTATTTAAGGAAAGAGTTTTGTTCCAAATGATTCTGAACATGTTTTTTGCATCGTGTCTTTCAACCAGACCCGCGTGGGACAGGCCTTCAAAGCCACTTGAATTTGTTTTTCTTCCAGTCTCTGCTGATGGACCTGCTAGTGAAATACCAGTTGGGCCACGTGTCTTTTCCGGTGTTGCTTTCTGTGCTCTATTCCCTGTGAATTCTTGTCTGATTTTTCTCATGGGGAGTTTACGTGGGGCCACTGGAAGCTCCTGAACTGGGCCCCACACAGTTCTGAGCGTCTGTGTGGGGAGGTGGTTTTTTCTGCACCTCACTGGGGACTGCACTTCAGAGTTCCCTTTGGTAGTACTGCATCTCCTGGTTGGACTCCCAGGGAAGCCTGAGTTGCTAATGGAGCAGTTAAATGACTGGTGCGCTGCCCTGCGCACTCTATCGGAGAGGCTGCATTTGTCCAAAGAAGGCAGTAGAAGTTCATTCAGACTTGTTCTTCAAGTTTGCTTCGATGTGTTTCTGACTGGGAGACTTACAACCTAAAGCTGGACTTGTGAAAGCATGTAGTTAGGATGGGACTCTTTCATCCAGGGGACTTTGTTTTCATTTTCATACACACAGCTAAAATTTTTATTTCAAAACAGATTTATTGAGCTGTAGTTTGTGGATCACACAATTCACTCGTTTAGGATGGAGAATCCAGGGGTTTGCAGCGTGTGCACAGAGTTGTGCTGCCGTCACCACAGTCAAGATTAGGACATTCTATCATAGAGAAGAATTCCCTAAACATGATCCTCCCGTTTCTTCTCTCCACATCCACACCCATCCTCCCTCTCCCACACTCCTGGCTGCAGACAATCATTACCTGCTTTCTGTCATATTCAGAGGAACTTCGGGTATTTTCATCAACATAAAAAATACCTGCTGGGCGTGCTGGCACACACCTGGAATCCCAGACACTCAGGAGGCTGAGGTAGGAGGATTGCAAGTTTGAGGCCAGCCTGGGCAATTAACTTGATGAAACCCTGTCTCAGTCACGTGAGGGCTGAAACGTAGCTCCACAGCAGAGCACCCTGTCAGCGCAAGGCTGTGGTTATTCCCCAGGACCTCAGAAACAGATAAGACACAGTGACCAAAGCCGTCCCTGTCCTCTTCCCCTTCTTTCCTTTCTTCTGTCCCTGCCTTTTTTAATTTAAGAGATCGTGCAATTTTCTTCTAACTCTTGGTGCTTATTTTAAATTCTGTATCTTGAGAAGGAAGTCTGGGCAGGCGTGAGCAGCCCCTTCCTCTCCTGTGTAAAAGCTCTTCTGCAGCTGCCCAGGACCTCGCAGCCGTCCACCCTCTGCCTCTCGCTTGCTGGCTTGTCTGTTCACCGTGGCCTCCTTCTGGGCCCTCACCTTCCTCTTGGCAGGACACGTCCTCTAATTTCTTCCCAAAACAGGACGTGTGAGAGGCGAGTTACCTCTGGCCCCTGTCTATGGCCTGTGTCTTTATTCTCATCACGTTTGATTGATAGGTGTCTGAGTGTGGAATCCTAGCTTGGAAACCATTTTCCTGCAGAACTGGAAGGGTGTTGGTGGCAGCTTTCTGTCCATTGTCTTGGGGGCTTGACCAGTACCTCCAGCCCAGACGCTTCTGTCTTAGTTCTGAGAGAACTTTTCTTGATTCATCCTCCCCTCTATTTGCTTTGGGCTGCTTGTATTTGGAGCTCTCCTTTCAGGACCGATGCTCTAATTTTCTATCACCTTTATTTTTGCCCTACTTTTGGAGACATTTTTCAGCTTTAAATTCTTTCGTTTTTATTGAGTTTTTCATTTCTGTGGTTATATTTTTAAATTCTGAGATCATTTTTCTGAACGTTCTTTTTGCTGGATGATCTCCTTGTCTCATGAATATGGGTTTCTCTCTCCCCTGTAAAGAGATTTACGTTAGATCTTTTAAACACCCCCCCATGTGACTTCTCTATTGATTCTGTGCATACTTCTGTTTACATCTTTCATGTTAGAGACTTCTTCAGGTGTCTGGTTGGCTGCTTTGTATGGGGACAGGAAACTAAAAGGTGGTTGACAGCTTCGGATGCACCCATGGCACTTCCTGACCTTTAGATTCCCTTGCAGGTGATTGGCTGGACTGAGCTGGGGAACCCCTCATGTCTGTGTTTTAGGATCTTCACTGGTAGGCACCTCAGACTTGCTTATCTGTAGGTCAGGTGACCAGCGTCCCAGGCCCGAGTGAGTGGAAGCCTGGGATGAGGAGGGCTGTCTCAGCATTCCAGTTTACGTGACGTTATTTTTTGTTTCTGAGTGTCCTCATTTCCTGCACCTTGCAAGGTTCAGTGATATAAACTGGGTCACTTTTATTGGCTTTCCCATTGTCCCCCTCAGAGTTGTTTTCTCTGTCATGTTCAGTTACCGTCTGTTTTGTGTTTTACAAATCTATTGCTGTTTTCCTTTTCTGTTCCTATCCTTGTGAGTTTATGCCTTAAAAATTAAAATTAGATTCCTTTATTATTGTTAAAAGTAAGGAAGAATGTTATGTTTGATCCATCATTTCCATCTGGAAATTCCTGCACGAAAACACCTTCTCCTCTTTATTCCTTTCACAACTAATTTTTTAAAGTTAGTTTTTTCATCTATCAAATTTTTCTCCCTCCTGGCTAGTTAGTTGGTTATTCTAATCCATATTTTGGAAAAATTTAATTCATATGTATTTCACAAAATGAGATTTCTCATGGTGATATTCCTAGCTGCAGCTAGGCTACCACTTGGTGTTCCATTCTGCTTTACTGCAGGTCTGATGGATGGCTGATGATATAATTCATTGAATTAACGTTTATTGAATGACTGCTCTGTAAGTAGCACGGCACAGAATTCTTCTATGATACCAAAGTTCCGAACAGGTTCAGGATAGACTGGAACACCAAGAAGGCTTGCTGAGAAAGGCGTGTAAGTAGTCTTCTGTGACGTTGGACTGCCGTGACAATAGTAGCTATAGGCAGCTGAGTTATGAAGCACACAGGTCTAGATGATTTTTTTTTAAACAAACTGTCAAGAAGAGCAGTGACCTAAATAGGAAGTGCTTATATTGTAGGAGGGTTGGGGGCAAAGTTCTGGAGCCTGGGATGAATGACGAGGCTGACACTGAAAAGAGTCTGGACCACAAGTGGCAGATGCATTTATGGGGTGCTGGAGAGAGTGGGATGGAGCGGGTGGGAGGCAGAGCCTCGCGGCTGGCTGGCTCTTAGGGTGTCAGGCGGGATGAGGGAGTTCTGCAGCTCCCACTCTTGCACAAAGGTCAAATAAAACGAGACAAAGCAGGGAGAAGCTCCTGGGTATTGATTCACGTACTATTTCTTTCTTTCTTTTTTTAAATTAGGAAACATTTTTATTTATTTTTTTTAAATAAGCTCCTGGGCTGGGGATGTGGCTCAGAGGTAGAGTGTTTGCCTGGCATGCAGGAGGCCCTGGGTTCGATTCCTCCCCAGGTCCCCCCACCCCAACACAAACAAGAACTTCTCCCTGTCTCTTGGAGGATGTCGAGTCCAGTTATGGAGTGAGGTGATGCCACCTCCGTTGGAGCTGGTGTGATCCTGGTAGGAAATAGACTGGAGAAGGCCAGGGCTGGCAGAACCGCTGATGGTAGGGTGGGAATATGGAGTTCTTTACTGCAGGGAGATGTCTGGGGACATAAGTCAAGAGAGTGGATTGTGAATGTGCTGGAGCCCTCAAGCACCCCAGGTGCAGACTCACGGGACGCAGTGCAGAGCTGTCTTCATGATGTTTTACAGAGAAAAGGGTACAAAGAAAGATCGGGAGAGGGAAAGGTAGACGGGAGAAGTCTCTGGGGAACCAGCACAAGCATCCGAGACCTCTCTCTGCCCGAGCCACCCAGGACACTCTCATTCCTCCACAGTGAGTTGTGACAACAGATGTGAAGTGGTGTCTACCAGGGAAGCTCATTAGCGACCTTGGGATTCAGTCATATGGGTGTCCCCTGCCTGGCAGGTACCAAGTTCCAGACTCTGGAAGGCAAGCTGGTGCTTAGCACAAGTCACACACCATGCACCTAGTTTAGGCACAGTGAATTCCTCTTAGCTGGTGTGGTGGTGGGAACTGGCCCTGTATCCAAGGGCCCAGATGCCTGCAAGGGCCAACCCTGCCAACATACTGCCCCTCTCTGGGTCTCTGTTTTAGTGATACTGGGGATTGAACTGAGGGACTCACACACGTTAGGCAAGCACTTTACCACTGAGCTACACTCGCAGTCCTTTAAAAAAGATTTTTTTGAGACAGATTCTCACTAAGCTGCACAAGCTGGCTTTGAATTTGCATCCTCCTGCCTTAGCCTCCTAAGAAGCTGCTGTTACGGGCAAGCGAGTAAAATTGCAGGTGTGTGCCTGCACACCACACCTGACACACACAGCCCTGTCTGAGGAGAGTGTGCACAGTCCTGGCAAGTTAACTTTTCCGCATGGTTTGCTTAAGAGTTTAGAAGTCATTTTCGAGGATCAAAGCCAAGTTTTAATCTTGGTCAATTTCAGAGGTGTCGGTACTCTTGGGGTAAAAATCCAGTTGAGGTGCACAGCAGAAGCCCAGCCTCCCGGAGGCTGTTGGTGGTGAGGAGAGCTGGAGATTACCCAGGAAAGCTGGCTCGCAGAGGGGTCCATGCTGTGATCTGAGGGTGCCCCTCCCTAGAGCCCCGATCCCCAGGGAACTGTTTGGAGATAAGGCCTTTTGGGAACCACTTAAACGAGGTCATAAGGATGAGGTCCTAATCTTAAAGGATCGGTGGCCTTATCAGAACAGGTAGAGTTGTCTGTCACAAAAACAAGAAGTGGTGTGAGGACGCGGTGAAATGGTGGCTGCCTGCAAGCCAGGAGCAGGGTCCTCAGGAACCGAATCAGCCAGGACCGTGAGCTTGTCCAGCCTGCAGAACCATGAGAGATCCACTTCTGTTGTTGAAGCCCTCTGACAGCCCAGGTCCCGGTCAGGCTACGACCTCGACTTTTCTCAGGCACACTGTGTGCAGGGCACGGAAGGTTAGCATTCCTTATTGTCGCTGGTTTTTAAAATTGCCATTCTTTTCCCTTTTTGACTATTTTCTTTAACCTTCCTCTATACCACTTTGTGAATTAGTAGAAGTCGTTAGCCCGAGCTTCAGTGCCATAGTGAATTGCCACATTTGATTATTTAAATGTAAATTAATTAAAGTTAAATAAAACGAAAAATTCACTGGTTCAGTTGCACAAGCCAGTTTGCATGAGTTCAGAAGCCACAGGTGGACAGTGCCTGCTGTATTGGACACGACAAATCATAGAGCCTCTGTCACTGCAGGAAGTCCACCCTCTCCCTGTCTTTCCTTCCTGACTCAGTGGTTCTGACTTTTCTAGGTCCAGGGCATCCTTAGGAATGCTAAAATGTGTAACTGCACCCTCAAGGGTTTTAAAACACTGGCACTGGAAGGTGAACCACCTCGCCAGCGTAAACTTGGCCACACGTCTCCTGTCATGCTGCATCTGGAACCGCGTAGTCGCTGTGCCCTCATCTGGCGATGCTTCTACAGTGTGCACTCACTAGAGCTAATCCTGCCCCCCTGGGCTCCTCTTCGCTCTCGGGGCTCCTGGACACGGCTCCCTCTCTGCTGGAGGGCTGGCTAGGTGCTCTGAGGCAGCCTCAGCCTCAGCACGGGCTGCTCTGGAACCCGAGGCTGGGAGAGGTTAGCCAAGTGGCAGACATCGGTACTGTTGGGAGTTGATTGTACCATGAGGGAGCAAAAGGTATGACATTGGTCAGAAGGGTCCCTGTTACCCCTGGCACCTACCTGGCGGAAGCCATCCTGGGAAGCATCAGAACAACCCTTTGGAGTAGGTTTTGTTCCGCATCTGAAGACAGCGAAGTTGACACTCAGAGATTTTGCCTGGGGTGGCAGAGCCAACCAACAGCAGTTGGCTCAGACCTTGGTTCAGACCTTGTTTCAGACCTTGTTGTCGGCCTTCAGAACCTGTGCTGTATCCATCACAGTGCAGCGGGCTTTGGCCAGTGGTCCCCTCTGCTTACCATGTGGGAGCAGCTCCCCCAAAGCTGAGCTTGCCTTAAAAGGATTGTTTAAAAATTTGTTAAAAGAAATACATTAAATTTAAGGTAAAGACTCAGTGACTTGGAAGAGGATCTTTATTTTCCTTTTGTTTTAAAGAATCCTTATTATTTTAATTAAGTTGAAAACCACAGAAACAGTTCTTTAAAGAATGTGAAGACCACTCACAAGACCAGCACTTACAATGGAAGCATCTAGACATCCTGTCTTATGCAAATAAACAAATTCACAAAACCATAAGGCATCTGTGGGTGGCTTCCTCCCTGGGCGGGGACTGCGTGGCATACCCCTCTCTAGGTGAGCTGGGTGCTCGTGTGCTGGCTGCTCCCTTGCTCAAGCAATGCTTGTAATGGTCACTGTTGGGCTCCCTTTAACTACCGTCCATCCTTTCGGCCTTGAGGTCTGTGTTTTCTCCGTGTGGTCTTGCTGAGAAATAATCGTATGAGGGGAACCAAGTCTTCAATTCAGTGGCACTCAGCACTGAGTGACCCTAGCTGAGTGCTTGCACATGATGTGGTGGTGGCTCCTTCTCACCCTACCTTGTCAGTAGTTCTCTCCCTTTGCATTGATTTTAGCCTCAAACCAGACTTATTTTGTGCAACTGTGGGCCTGCAGCCTGAGGTCGCTGCCCCAGCTCTCCCTTCAGCCTCTGTCTCCCATGTGTCCCTTGGAAGGGCGTGGAGTTGATGGTGGTCTTTGAATAGCAACTAGGGTACAGTAATACATGGTGTAACTTGCACAGGGGCTGGGGGAGACCACATGGCTCTGGACTGTCTGTTGCCCTGGAAGCTGTAGTTAGGGATCAACATGAAGAGATTAAATTCATTTCCCACAGACTCCTCTTCTTGCTTGGTCATCATCTGACATTATTCCTTTATTATTGTATAGTTCATTCCTCTTTATTATTTTTGACTGAAGATTCTCTCGTTGGTAATTTTACTTTGATCTTTCTTATTTTCTCCTCCCTCAGACTTTTTCCATCTTAATCAGCCTTATCTTAATCAGAGATTTCTCCCACTTGAACCTGATGGTCTGCTTTTTTAGTGGATAGGGATGGCGATAAGTGAGGGCAGTGGGAACGATGCCACTTGCTGATTATTTCCTATAATACAAGGTCTTAAGGAACCTAATTCCCTTTTCAGTCCTTGTGCTCGGAGTCCATAGAGTTGACTGGTCACCAGATCTGGCTGTGTGTGCCGGTCCTTACAGAGGTGACTGAGCTAGCCCCGTGATGAGGCCCAGTGATCTGACACACACGTGCTCTGGTGACAGATGACCGTGAACAGCTTGCAGATGAGTTTTGAATATAAAGAGATGCACTATTTTGCAATGCTGTTAGTAACTATTTGGAGAAAGGCTGACTATTGACTGAAGGTAGAACCTATTCTAGGCTAGGTTATGTTCCCAGGAGGCAATTAGAGATGGGCAGCAGTTTCAGTTTTGAATTGGTCAGCTTTTTGCTAAAATGTGGTTTGAGTGTGGGTGTTTTTAACTGTCGAGCAACAGTCTCACTCTAAATGAAGCATTGTCTATCAGCAACACAGATGAATCACATAGAATCTCTTCATCTTTAGGGAAATCCTAGTTGGAACTGGAAAAAAACCCTCAAGTTTTATTATTGTTCATCACAAATTACAGGGACTTTGATATTGCCCAGTTAGAAGTTCCGTAGATTTTGGAAACTACTTATTAATTGACCTCAGTTCTGTACATTTTTGTTGCTTTGCAAGAATACCCTTACGGTTCAAATAAAGTTAAAAGCAGGCTAATTGGTGTGTGCCTGTAAAGTCAGACTAAAACTATATTTTGTGCCTGTCAACACTTGAATAAATAAAAAGCTACTTTCAGAACAGGACAGCAATTTAGAATCTTGCGCAAAACCACATATACCATGGTATTTTTAAAACTTTGAACCACGTAGCTGAATTATTGTGCTTTATAGCACGTGAAACTGCATCTGATGTTCGCATATGTTTCGCTGTCCTGATATGGTTTTTGATGGCGTTAGCGGTGCCAGAGTGAGGCTTGAATTTCACTGCCGTGCTTTCTTGGCCACACAGATGGTATCTGCTTTGAATCTGCTAAATAAGGGAAAAGCAGAGCAACAGTGATTTTGCCAGTTCGTTTTTACTGGGTTGTATTGGCTTTGGACGACGCTGGCTTTGTGAGGGTGGCAGGCTGAACCTGGAGCCGCTGCCACACCCAGGAGGGCCGGCGTTCCTCTGCACCCTTGGGTCTGCTGGTCTCCCTAGCAGCCAGTGCAGCTCTCCCTGGATGGACGTGGCTCCCTTCATATCACCGTTGTCACCATCAGCCACACACCCTCCTCACTCCTTCCCCAAGTGTCCACAGGTTGGCCACTGGCTCCTGCCGCTCACATCCCCTGTCCGTGGCCTGGCCCCTTCTTCCTCATCCTCTCTGGACCATCCTTCCTGTTTCTGTGGCTTCTGTTATCTTTGCCCCGTTGTGGTTTCCACGTCCGTCTTCAGCTCAGGGCCTGTTTCCGGAGCTTCGTGTGCATGTCACCCACAGCTTGTTGGGCCTCTTCATTTAGATCCCCAGGCATCCTGTGCTCACCACGTCCCAAGCAGTCATCTTTCTACAGTGTTCCCACTCCCGTGTTCTTTCTTGGGCACCTGGTGGCACTGTGTGTACCGTTCCCTATGCAGAAACCAGAGTGTCATCTTTCACTCCTGTTCTCCTTTTACCCAGTTCAGTCCATATACTAAATATTGTGCAGTGCACCTCAGTGTCTAGACCCCTCTTCAAAAAGGTGCGTCATGCAGTTTGAGCGAACGAGTGGTGGGGGGCGAGGGAGGAAGGGAGCTACTGGTGGGCAGATTCTTTTGAGAAATCTTTCCGGTAGTTATGGTAGTTTTGCTTGGTGCCGTTTTAATGTTTTTATTACAAACTAGAGTGAGCCTGTCTGCTGAGCCTGACTTCAGCAGTGGAGGTGATCAGATGTCACCGTAGCCCTCAAGGGTTCACTGTGACTAAAGCTTGGTCCTCAGGTGGTCCTTTCTGGGTGGGGCCTAGGGAGGTCCCTGTTTGCTCTGAGGTGTGCTCTTGGAAGGGAGCTCTCCCCAGAGCTGGTTGTGAAAAGTGAGTCTGCCCCCACCCCTGCTCCTCCACCAGGCCCTCCGCCAGGCCTCCGGTGAGGCCTTCAAGGGCGGCCCTCACTGCGCGCCCACCACAGCCATTCGGTCTTCTAACCCCTCAAACCGTGAGCTAAATAGAGCCCCGTTTTTCATTCGTAGCCTGTCCCAGTGACTGTTGCAGAGTGAAAAGCTGACTTACAGAGTTCTGCAGATTTTAAGTACACGCTTCTGTATTCGATGCATGTATTGCTAACTGAGCTCTCATTTTTCTCTCAGAACTGAAACTCTGGGCCATTTTACCAGTATCTCTCCATTTCCCATTCCCCCAGCTCCTGACAGCCACCTTTCTATTCCCGGCTTCAGTGAGCGACTGAGGTCCACAGAAAGGTGGGAGCGTGCAGTGTTGGTCTTTCTGCATTGGGCTTATTTTGCTCCGCACAGTATCCTCCATTTTGTTGCAGGTGGCAGGGTTTCCTTTCTTTCGAAAGACTGAACAATATTCTTGTGTGTGTGTGTGTGTGTGTGTGTACACTAGAAACACATAAAATGTGAGACACACACTCACCACGCATACGTCCATGCGCCGGTGGAAGGCCCCTGAGTTGGGTCTGCATCTTGTCTGGTACGTATGATGCTGCAGTGCACCTGGAGGTGCAGCTTTCTCTTCACGGTCCTGGTTCGATTCTTTGGACACAGCAGAACGGGCTGCCGGATCATGTGGTAGTTCTGTTTTAGTTTTTTGAGGAACCTCTGTAATGGTTGCATTCTCTCTTCCCAACAATGTGCTGGGGTTTCCTTTTCTCCACGTCCCCACCCAGAGTGGTCCTTTGACTTTGATGGTGGCTGTCCCACTAGGTTACGGTTCTCATTGTGGTTTTGATATGTATTTCTCTGCGGACTGTTGATGTCCAGTGTCTTTTCAAATACCTCTTGGCCCTTTGTCTTCTTGGGAGAAATGTCAGTTTAGGTCCGTTGCCCATTTTTAAAATAAAATTCTTTGTTTTCGTTACTCAGTTATATGAGTTCTTTTCATATTTTGGGAATTAACCCCTTATGAGATATATGATTTGCAAATATTTTATCCCATAGGTTGCCTTTTTATTTTGTTGATTGTTTCCTTTGCTGTGCAGAAGCCTTGTAGTTGGGTATAAACCTGTGTGTATGTTTTTGCTGTTGTTACCTGTCCTTTTAGACCTCCCCCCCAAAAAAAAATCACCAAGACCAATATCAAAAAGAAGCCTTTGCCTGTGTTTTCTGGGACTTTTATGATTTCAGGTCTACATTTAAGTCTTTAATGCATTTTGAGTTGCTTTGTGAGATGATGTAAGACAAGAGTCCAGCTTATTCTTTTGCGTATGGAATTCCAGTTTCCCCAGCATTATTGAAGGAACTCTCCTTTCCCCATTATGTACTTGTGACACCCTAGTTAAGATTGGTTGACCATATATGCATGAGTTTATTTCTGGGCTCTATGTGTTTGTTTATATACTAGTACCATGCTATATTTTGAAAATAATATAGTTCGGTATCTCTAGCTTTCTTTCCCCCTTAATATTGCTTTGGATGCTTAGGGTCTTTTTGTGGTTTAACATTTTTGGATAATTTATTTTTTGATTTCTATGCAAAATGTCAATGGAATTTTTGTAAGAGATTGCACTGAATCTATAGGTCTCTGGGTATTATGGACATTTTAACAGTATTCATTCTTCTAATTTATAATACAAATCTTCCATTTATTTGTGTCTTCTTCAGTTTCTGTCATTGATACTTTATAGTTTTCAGTTAGGATATTTTACCTCCTTTAATTTGTTTTGAAGTATTTTTTGTAGTCATTGTAAATGAGATTTTAAAAAACGTTTTTCTCAAATAGATCATTACTAGCTTACAGAAACACTACTGATTTTGACATGTTGCTCTTGTATCCTGTAACTTTACTGAATTCATTGATAAGTTCTAACATTTTTTCTTTCTTGGTGGAGCTTAGAGTTTTCTATATATAAAATTATGTCATCAGAAAACCCAGACAGTTTAACTGGTTCCTTTCTAATTTGGGTGCCTTTTGTTTCTTCCTCTTGTCCAGTTGCTCTGGCCAGGACTTCAGCCCTGTGTTGACCAGAGGTGGCAGGAGTGGGCATCCTCCTCTCATTCCGGGTCTTGGAGGAAAAGCTTTCAGCCTGTCACTGTTGAGTGTGATGGTAGCTATGGTCTTGTCATATACAGCCTGTATTGTGTTGGGGTATGTTCCTTCTGCCTGATTTGTGGAGAGTTTTTATTCAGGAGTTTTTATTCAGTTTTGTTAAATTGAATGTGCTGCATCCACTGAGATCATCATATGATTGTTTTCTTTCATTCTGATAATGTGGTGGATCATGTTTATAGATTTGCATGTGTCTAATCATCCTTGCTCCCCAGGGATAAACCCCCCTGTATTATGGTGTATGATACATTTAATGGGTATTGAATTCTGCTTGCTAGCAATTTGTTGAGGATTTTTGCATCTAAGTTCATCCTGGTTATTGGCATATCATTTTCTAACAGTATTCTTCTGTCTTTGGTGTTAGGTTAATGCTGTTCTAAAATAAGTTTGGAAGTGGTCCCTTCTCTTCAACGTTTTGAAAGACTGAGGAGAATTGGTGTGAATTCTTTAAGTATTTGGTAGAAATCTCCAGTGGAGCCTCTGGCCCTTGGCTTTTCTTTGTTGGGATGTTTGATTACTATTTTAATCTTCTTATTTTAGACTTTCTGTTTTGTTTTTTTTTTTCTTTTTCAGCAGTCTTTTTTTTTTTTTTTTTTTGACTGGGGATTGAAACCAGAGGTGATTTGCCTCTGAGTTACACCCCTAGTTCTTTTTTTATTTTATATTTTGAGACAGGGTCTCACTCAATTGCTCAGGTCCTTGCTAAATTGTCCAGGCTGCCCTTGAACTTGCAGTCCTCCTACCACAGCCTCCTGAATTGCTGGAATTACAGGTGTGCACTACTCCACCTGGTTAAGATTCCATCTTACAGGTTGTTTGTTTCTAGGACTTTATCCATTTCTTCTAGGTTATCTAATTTGTGGGTGTATGATTGTTTCTTTTGATCCTTTGTAGTTCTGTGGTAATAGTTCCTCTTTCATTTATAATTTTATTTGAGTCATCTGTTTTTCCCAATTTAGCTAAAGGCTTGTCAATTTTGTTTAATTTTCAAAAAGCCAACTTAGTGTTATTGACCTTTTATATTGTTTTTTTAGTCTGTATTTCCTTTATTTATGCTCTGATCTTTAGGCTTTATTATTCTTTTCTAGTTTCTTGAAGTGTAAAGATAGGTTGTTTATTTGAGATCTTTCATATTTCTTAATGTAGGCCTATATCACTATAAAGTTCCCTCTTAGAACTGCTTTTGCTGTATCCCATAAGTTTTGGTATATTTCCTTTTTTGTCTGTCAAAGGATATTTTATATAATTTCCCTTTTGACATATTCTTTGTCAATTTCCACATATTTCAGAACTTTTCTAATTTTATTCCTGTTATTGATTTCTGGTTTCCTACCAGTGTAGTCAAAAGAGGTATTTGATTTTGTTAATTTTGCTAAGACATGTTTTGTGGTACAATTTATGATCTTGTCTGCAGGTTCTTCCATTGAGGAGAATGTATTTTCTGCTTCTGGATGAAACGCTCTGTATATGTCTGTTAGGTCTGTTCGGTTTACAGTGTTGTTCAAGCCAGCTTTTTCCTTATTGATTTTTTTGTCTGAATGGTTTTGAGTTGAAAGTAGAGTATTAAAGTCCTCAGTTATTATTGTATTGTCTGTCCTACTGTTCTGTCAATATTTGTTTGACATGCTAAGGTGGGCCAGTATTGGATCCTTTTGGTGAATTTGCCCCTTTGTCATTATATAAGGACCTTCCTTTTTTCATGTGATGGTTTCTGGCTTAAGGTCAATTTTGTCTCTCCTAAGTATAGGTACTCTTTTTCTCTTTTGGTGACTGTTTGCATGATATACCTTTTTTATCCATTCATATTTAGCTTATGTGTGTCCCCAAAGCTAAAGTGAATCTTGTAGGCAGCATATAGTTTGCTCTTATTTTATTAAACTATTCAGTCACTCTGTGTTTTGATTGGAGAATTTGATCCATTTATATTTAAAATAATTCTTAATGGATAAGGACTTGGTACTGCAGTGTGTTGTTTTCTGAAATTTTATGTATCTTTTGTTCTTTCTTGCTTTCTTTCTTTATGATTTGATGATTTCTTCATGTGGTGATATGCTTTGATTCCTTCCTATCTTTTGTATATCTACTACAGGTTTTTTCCTTTGGGACTCCCATGAGGATACATGAAACGTAATTGTCTGTTTTAAGGTGACAGCAGCATTGAATGCTTACAAAAACTCTACTTGTTACTCCCACAATTTTTTGTTATTGATATTATAAATCACATATTTTTATATTGGGTATGTATTAACAAATTTTTGTAGCTATAGTTATACATAATACTTTTGGCTTTCGGTTTTTATACTCGAGTAAAAGTGATTTACATGTCCGCATTACAGTATTATCCTGAATTTAACTGTATCTTACCTTTACCCCAGGGAATTTTATACTTTCATATATTTACATCTTGCTAGTGAGCTTTTTTTCTTTCAACTTTAAAAACTTTCTTGAGTGTTTCTTTTTTAAATTTATACACACACACACACACTCACACACATACACACACTTTTTTTTTTAAGTTGTAGGCAGACACAATAGCTTTATTTTATTTTTATGTGGTGCTGCCAGTCGAACCCAGGGCCTCCGGAGTGCTAGGCAAGTGCTCTACCATTGAACCACAGCCCAGCTCCTCCTTGAGTGTTTCTTGTAAGCAGATCTTTTATTGAACTCCCTGAGCTTTGTTTTGTCCGGGAAAGTCTTTACCTTTTGTTCGTTTCTGAAGGAGAGCTTTACCAGGTATGCTGTCCTTGACTGGTAGGCTTTTCAGTTTTTGTAAGCCCATGGAATATATCTTCCCATGCTCCTCACCTGTAAGATCTCTGCTGGGAAAATATAGACCTCTCATGGGAATTCCCTTGTATCTAATGAATCTTGTGTGTTACTTTCAGAATTCTGTTTTTGACTTTTGACAGTTTGATGATGATTGTCTATAAATGTATCTTGGGGAAAACATTTGATGTGTTTTGGGCTTCATGGATCTGGTTGTTTATTTCCTTTAAATTTTGAGAAGTGTTCTGTCATCTATAAATAAACTATCTGATCTGTTTTCATTTTCCTTTATATCTAGGACTTTCATTATGTGTATATTGGTTTGGTTGATGGTATCCTTTAAGTCCTGTGGACATTCTTCACCATTTTATGCCTTATTTTTACAGTTTCTCTGACTTATAATTTGAAATGATTGCTTTTGAGTTCACTGATTCTTTGCTTGATGAAGTCAGATCTTGAAACTCTGTATTGAATTTTTCAGGTCAGACCTTGTATTTTTCAAGGATACAAGTTCCAGAATTCAGTTCCAGAATTCATTTGATTCTTTTTTATGGTTCTGTCTCCTCATTGACTTTCTCATTTTGTTCATGTATTATTTTCCTGATTTCATATAGTTGTCTGTCTCTGTTCCTATGTACTCACTAAGCATATTTAAGGTGATTACTTTGAATTCTTTATCAAGAACTTTATAAATCTGTATTTATTTCTTTTGGGTTTGATTACTGGGCTTTTATTTTGTTCCTTTGGTGGTGGAGTTTCCTTGATTCTTCATGTGGCATGATATAAACTTCGTGTAACCTCATACTGCTGCTCCTGCATTTGAAGAAGCAGTCACCTCATCTAGCTTTTACTAATTGACTTTGGAAGAGAACAGCTTTCCCCGCCAGTCAGCAGGCTTCATTCTCTGACCTTTTCCATGGATGCACTCACGTCATTTCTCTTGTTCACTCTTCTGGGCGTGTCTTAGAGCTGTGCACCTTCTCTCAATTGTGCAAAGCTAGGCCAAGTGTTGCGAGCTTCCCGTTTATTTGGCTCAGGATGTGCCCTGAAGTGGTTAAGGTTTTATGCCTTTTCCTAGTCTAGAAGAGTCAAGCCAGCTGTCGAGAGTTGCACTGGTTGTTGAGAACTTTGTGCCATCTGCGGGGCTCACATATACTGTCGGAGGACGTGTGGGGCACTGATCCCAGAGGGCACACTTGGACTGGTTGGGCATGTGGTCCATGGGTATGCCCCTGGTGGAACCCACGAGCTGGTCAGCAGGGTCCATGACCAGCTGTTGTGAAACCCCTTCCCTTCTCTCTGCTTCCAGCTGCCCCTAAGTGATTCAACCATGTGGAAACCCTCAGTGTTTTGGGTGAGGCAAGATAGGAGCAGGCCTCCTGGACAGAGTTCCAAGGAATTTTCTCAAACTTGGGAAGCTGGGCTCATTTCTTAGGGTACAGTTTGTCTTGGGCGGGGCCATCTTGGGTGGGACCAAGTCTTTGGATATCACTTCGATGAGTCTGAGTTCAGTAAGTAGCTGATGCATTCTTACAGAGTAATGATGTGATATGCTGTGGAGTTGATGATGGCATGGTTTTATGACTAGGTTTTTAAAATTGATATTAAATTCACAAAAGATTCACCATTGTAACCCGTATAATTCAGGGGCATTGACTGCATTCACACTTTGGTGCAAACATCATCACTAATTCCAGAGCAGTTTCATCACTCCCAGAAGAAACCCTGGACCCTTTAAGCAGTCACTCTCTGTTCCCTGTTACCTCCCTCCTCCCTCTTAGGCCCCTGACACTTGCCACTCTGTCTCCATGGATTGATTTTAACCACCCGTCTCATTTCCACAGTGTCTACAATGTTACATTCTAGTTTCTCCACAGTCTGCCTACACTCATATTTTACATTGTGTCACTAGTTTTATGGGTGATTTTGGATAGTGTAACAATTAAGGTCTGAAAGTGACTTAAATATTTTCATTAAATTTTGCACTATGATGTACTTTAGTGGGATTGACAAAAGGTTTCAGAAATATAATTCTTACATAAGGTCTTTCATATTCAGAAATTGATTTTATTTATAATGTAAAAATTCTCAAAAGGAATTTGAACTCTTCTTGTCCAGTTTCTTTCCTGCATTCTAGTCCTTCTTTTTGTATTTTTGGTATTCTTTTTTTCCTAACTTCTTGAGATGTAAACCTAGCTCAGTGAAATAATTTTTGTGATAAAATATATGTGCATAAAACTTCTGTTGTAACCACTTTTTAGGGCACGATTCAGTGGCATTGAGCGTGCTCACACGGTGCGCAGCATCCCCACCACCTGGCTTTTGAGCTTTCACTCCCCAACTGAGTGTCTGTGCCCATGAACTCTCCTCCTGACCTCTTCCTCCTGCCCGACGGCCACCGCCCTGCTTTTTGCTTAAATGAGTGGAATTGTACGATATTTGCCCTTTGCGTGTATCTCATGTCACTTGGGACCTTGTCCTGGAGGTCCCTCCATGTGGTAGCAGGTGTCAGAATCTCCCTCACTGTGAAGGACGAGCCATCTCACCGTGTGCGTGCTCCGTGCCTTTGTGTCTGGCCACCCTTTGATGTCACTGGGTGGGTTCCACCTTGCGGCCATTGTGAATGATGCCGGTGTGGCTGTGAGTGTACCTGTTCCAGGCCCTGCTCTCAGGTATTCTGCACGTCCACCCCGAAAAGAAATCCTGGATCCTATGGAGTTGAGAAACTGCCATATTGTGCCCACCGCGGCTCTACTGTTTCACATTCCCAACAGCAAGTGTCTCTGTATCCTCACGACGTTGGCTGTTTTCTGGGCCTCCTCTCCACTTTCTAAATTATAGTCATCCTAATGGGTGTGAAGTAGAACCTTGTTGTGATTTTGAATTTCCTATCCTGAATGATTGATTAGTGATCCTGAACGTCTCTTCGCATGCTGGTTGGCGCCTTGTGTATCTGCTGGGAGTAAGGTCTTATCTAGGTCCTTTGCCCACTTTTAAATAATTGGGCTGTTGGTTGCTGTTGAGTAGGACTTCTTTACATGTTCTGTGTAGTAACTCCTTACCAGGTGTGTGGTTTCTAAAATTCTTCTCCATTCTGAGTTGTGCTTTCACTATCTTGATAGATTTAAAATATTTTGTGAAGCCCATTATACATTTTTTCTTTTGTTACCTATACTTTTGGTTCATATCCAAGAAATCATTTCCAAATCTAATATCTCAAGGCTTTCCCCCGCTATTCATCTGAGTTTTATGGTTTTACCTCATATTGAGGTCTTTGATCCACTTTTAGTTCATTTTCTATGTGATTTAAGGGTCAAGTTCATGAATTTTTAATCCTTTTAAAAAGCAGACATCTGTGCTCTAATTGCATCCCCTGGTTTTGATCGTAGAACTACTCTTTTCTTGGAGTTTTGTCAACTTTTGCTTTATGCAGTTTAATACTGTATTATTTGGTGTATACAAATTTAAAATTATATTACATTTTCTGATGTGTTGATTTCTATAATTATGAAGTTACTCCTTCTAGTAATGGTTTTTGCTATGAAGTCTGCTTCGCTTAATAGAAATAGTTATGCCAACATATTTCCCATTGTCAACCTTTCTTTATCCTCTGCTACACATTTTATGTTTGGATTTTAAAAATCTGATATGATCATCTTTTTAATGCTAGATCATGTAGTGTGTTCACAGTCCATGTGACTGGCAATGTATTTGGATTTAAATGTACCTTTTATTTCCTTCCTTCCTTTAGTTCTACCTGTTCTGTGTTCCATTTTTTCTTACCTCGGTTTTGACTGATAACTTAAAAAAAATCATTCTATAGTTTATTTGTATTACTTTCAAAATTATATACCGTGTCTCTTTAATGGTCATACTAGAAATTGCAACGTGTTATTTGTAAAATTTGTAAAAGGTCTGAAGCTACTTTTCCCCTTCTCACAGACAACACAAGGACTTCGAGGAGTCTAACCACTTCCCAGCTGTGTACTGCTGTCTGGGGGTTTCCGCATTTGCAGAACATGGGGAAGGGGGTTTCCCTGGTCTTTGGTTTCATCATTCTCTCCTCTTCCGCCTTCCTCCTGGGCAGTTCTCCTTGCACCTGAAGAACGTCCTCATCATCTCTTTGCCAATGAGTGCTCCCACTCTGATCACCTGGCGGTGTTTCCCTTGCAGTCGCATTCTTCATGCTTTTGCTGGTACAGGATTTGGGGTTAGAATGTGGGCTGTCTTCACAGTCTGATATTTAAAAGTCAGCTCCCATTCGTAGCAGTGTCACTGACAGTACAGTGTCTTTCTCTCTGCCTGTGCTTAGGGTTTCCTCTTTGCTTTGAGCTTCTGCAGTGTTGCTGCACAATTTGTTTCTGAGTGTGGTTTTTATCATTTCCTGGAGGCACCTTGACTGAGCCCTGGTTACCCCACTCTGGTACTGGGCTTAACAATGCTTTCTTTTTTGGCTTCTTTCTTTTCCCTGAATTGCTTTTCCACTTCCTTAACAGAATTCCCTTGATCATCCAGATACTTTCCACTGGAATCCTTTTGTCAAGGCCTGCTTCTGCGTGCATCCAAAATAAGGCTTGTATTCTTCTTGAGACTTCCTAGACCTGTGGATTAGTGTTTGTGGTGGTCCCAGTAGAATAGCAATATTGCTCAGTGAAAGATATTACTGCACAGTAGTCAACCTTAATAGTAAGAAATTTGGAATCTTGAATTAAGATAAAACATACGGATCTCAGACAGAAGAATTGTCTCTCAGAGTGTCTAAAGGGTGACTGGCTGATACATGAGAGGCCCCAGGTTTTGACGTGCTTTATACATTTTTGGTCAGTAACCCCTTATGCTTGAACATTACTACTCTTCCAGGACCTTGTGACATGCCTGCCCACTCAGGAGGTGGAATTAATTGATACACAACAGTCCCCCAACATTCTTCAGAGTTTCCTGCCACACTGGATGACATGAAAACTAGTTTTCTGGAAGCAGTCTTCAGGAGGACTCAGCTTCCAGCATGTCTGAGCTCCATTCTAAATGTGCATGTAGCACTGAAGGTTATAATGAACGAATAATAGAGAATTTATTATGTGACTCAAATTTGTATGAATTTTATAGAGAAAAATGATTTATGAATTTTAGCACATGAGGTTATTATTCCCCTCTGTAATGCATCTGTGAAAGATGACTACTTGCCTTTCTTTTGGTGTGTTCTCTTCATATTGTGCTCATGTGTATTTTCTCAAGGTTCAGTTGTACATTTTTTTAGATTCTTATTGCAACCATTGGCTATGCAAACAGAGACTGTGTGAAAACCAGTCATTGACCAGTGCATTGTCATTGACAGGAGACAGTGCTGGTTATTAGATTTATGCAAATTAGAAATGACACATTGAAATGACAGTCTTCAGAGGAGCAGAAACTAGTGAAGAAAGAGAACAGTCATTGGAAAGAAGAAAAGAAGTGAAATAGCAGAGGACTAATCAAACAGAAGCATTGGATGCAAATCCTCACAAACCAACATAGATAGAAGAACATGGGGAGGTGTGGTGGTGAGAGCCAGAGTGGGATGATGAGTCCATGCACCACATGCTGGCACTCAGTGTGCCTGCTGTGAGAACCTTGAGAACCTTCTCGTCAAACAAAACATGGCACTTGTATGGCAGTACACCTTGTCAGTGGAGTTGGAATCAGTGAGTGCCAACTGGAAGTCACAGGCTGGAAGTTGCCAGTGGTTTCAAGTATGTGGGCAGACAATGTGTCAGCATCATATCTGGGACTGTTAAGATCAATTATAGCAAATAATTCTTGTGCCAGGCATAGCACATTAATATTCTCCTATATGTGTGCTTAGTAAAGGTGGAATATCTCTTATGAAAAAGATACCATTAGCTCAGGACAACAAAATTATAAATAAAACTGTGTTTTACAAATTCTCCTTGATGAAAAGACCTGTTTTAGAGAAATCAAGAATGTTTTTAGATAAAAAAATACTTTGTATCCCATTCATGAATATTAAATGCCAAACACTTTATTTTTACATTAACTATCTCTGTTCTAGTATAGCTTACTGGGAATTGGAAATGTGAATCTGTGCTGCTGATAAGTGAAATTTCAGGACTCTCATGAGAAATGGTGGGCTGGGTATGGTGGAACATGCCTGTGATTCCAGCTAGTCTGGAGGCTGAGGCAGGAGAATGGCAAGTTTGAGGACAGCCTGGGCAACTTATTGAGACCCTATCTCAAAATAAAAAAATAAAAAGAGCTGGGATGTGGCTCAATGGTAAAGTTTCCCTGGGTTCAATCCCCAGTACTGCCAAAAAAAAAAAAAAAAAGAGAGAGAAAGAGAAATTAATTGAGTTGACCTTGGGAGAATGGGGGAACCTTATCAACTGGAAAACTATTTTTCATACCATCTATCAATGGTAAGAAAAAAAATCCATGACCAAATCTCTTATTTTGAATATTTATTGAAATTTTTTATATGACAAGGAGAATATAAGTATCTTTTTTATTCTGGAAAAAAATTGCAGAAATATTATAGGCCGAGACCCTCTATAACATGCCTGCTTTTTGTTGTGAACAAAAAGGAAATTTTTCTAGTTTAACTCTTTGAAGGACAATTTGAATGGTTCTGTTTTGGAAATTACACAGTTTCCTATTGCATAGCCTGTGGTCAAGCGGCCAGAGGGAAGTGTCCAGGTCCAGCATCCTCAGATCCAATGGACCAGTGGATTCTTTCAGCTGTGGAAAGCATCTCGCTCCCTTTGCCCTTTGACAGATTTGGGCTTTGTCTGTGGTTTCCTGCACAAGTACACATGGTGAACAGAGATGTTGCCTTTGACAGTTGGAAGGACCCCTGAGAGTCACAGTGGGCCTGCTGACTCTGAGGACATGGGGTGGAGTGGGTTCTTGGGCTGGCAAGAGGACAGAGCAGTGTGATCGTAAAGAAGGAGTGCAGATGCTCGAGAGACAGAGACCTGTTGAGAAATCAGACAGCTGAGGTTGAGGCTGCTGAACACTTCTGCTTTTGATGTGGATATGAACAGCAAAAAAACACTTTTCTTATTTAAAATTTGTTTTTCCTTGGTGACTTGCACTCAGTGACCTGTGGTGTGGAGGAGAGAGCACATGCAGTGTGTCTCAGGCATGGCTCTGTCTCCTGGCAAGAGTGTGACTTTGACGGGGTGCTTCACCTCTGCCTGTTTCACCTGGATAGTAGGTCCGTGGGGTAGAGGTGAACCTGCCATGCTCACCATGGTCTTAGAGAAGCAGCACTGCCCGGGCGTTGGCTGCTCTAACCATGATTGTTCTCATTTCAGTAGACAGGGAACGTCTCTTGAGGAAGCCTTTTGCTTCCGCCAGTAACCTTGGTGTATTTGATGTCTTGCTTATAGAGTTGAATCAGGAATGAACTGTTTAGTGCTTAAGGTGATTCGTAATATTATATCCATGTTATCTTTGAATAGTTAACTTCTGAAAAATACTGGGAAGTATAGATAACTTCTATTTTCTGAGCATGGTTGTAGATTAAAACACAAGCCAATAAATGTCACATAAAAAAACATATGGTGACCTGGAACTACTTGGGTTGGGGCAAAGAGCCACGTGTACCCCAATGGTCTTAAAGGCGTGATTATATTACAAAGCAAATGGTAATTCTTAATTCTGGCCAGCCCCTAGTCATCCAAACTGTAGGATGCTTGATTTTCAAAAAGGTAGGAGGGTTGGGGAGATAGCTCAGTCGTAGTAGAGAGTAGAGTAGTAGAGTGCTTGCTTTGCAAGCTCAAGGCCCTGGGTTCGATCCCCAGCACCGCAAAAAAAAAAAAAAAGGTAGGGAATTGTGTAATTGTTTTTTTAAAAAAGAATTTCTATCATAGATAAATAAAGTTTTGGCATGTAAAATTCCTGTGATTTTGGCAACTTTATTAGCTTTTTTAAATTAGTATTTTCGTAGGTGCTTTGAAATGTAAGACTCATGTTTTTCTTTCACACCTGAAAGTTACCATAAGAGAAAGAGAGCTTGTGGTCTTCCTTCCAAACTTCCTGCGCCACTTGTCTTTTCTAATGTTGTCCGTGATGTGTTGCCGAGCAGCCGAGCAGCACTGGGCATGAGAACTCTCATCTGTTTTTGTTTTGTTTAATCCACACAGTTGGTTAGGGCTCTTTGTTGTGGTAAATTTATTTTGCTTTGTTTTCTTCTACAGTACCACCATTTATCCAACAACTTATGAGAACAAAGTGGATTGGTGATTTGCATTTGATAGCTAAAGTTATTGCTTTAGGACTCCTAGAAATAATAGTAAACATAATCTCCATGATTAGCAACAACATCAGAACCGTGCTCTGACACCACCAATTTAGTAGGGTGTTAGTGAGAGACAGTCATATTTGTTCAGATAGACACCCTGCTGTTTCCTTGAGGTCTGTATGCTTTTTTCCCAGGAGAACGACATATGTTGGAATTTTTTTTCTTTTTCTTGTGGTACTGTGCTCCACCACCAAGTTACATCCCCAGCCCTTTTAAAATTTTTTAAAATTTTGAGACAGTTTCTCTCTGAGTTGCCTATGTTGACCTCCTATTTGTGATCCTCCTGCCTCTGCCTCCTGCGTAGCTGGGATTACAGGTGGGTGCCATCAGGCGTGCTTGAACTCATAGTTGCAGTATAGAAATTACGATGTGGAAAACAGATCATGCTGAACGTGAAGATCTGCATCATGGAGCATGAAGTGGCCCTGCAAGGAAACGTGGTCTGCCTCTGAAACCAGGCATCGAGTGGCAGTTTGTCTGGGGCAGAGAGGAATATTCCTGTACCGGGAAGACAGTGTCTGTTATTGACTTTCCCTACTTCTGAACCTTTGTGCAGCCAAGGAGTGTGCTGTGGCATGGAACATGGGGTCTGATGATGTCCCTTTCACTTGCGCATGAGCAGTAGTGATCCTTCAAGACTCCCCTGGTTGGTGAAATCTAGTCTTTGTGCCCAGTGTTCTGTGTATGTGCCACCATTAGAGCATTACCACATTTTTGTTGGAATTTTCATTTCAATTTCTGCTCCCCTTCTAGATGGTATGTTTTCCAGTTTAAAAAACTATAGGTTTTGTTTGTTTGTTTGTTTGATATTGGGGACTGAACCCAGGGCCTCACACATGGTATGCAAGTGTGCTACCACTAAGCTGCATACCCCAAACCTTTTTTTATTTTGAGATGGGGGTCTCAGCATGTTGCCCAGGCTGACCTCAAACTTGAGATCCTTGTGCCTCAGTCTCCCATTGTAGTTGGGATTATAGGTATGTGCCACCCCTCCTGGCATTCTGTATTTTTAAGACAAATTATTTATTTTTCCATTAGCCATATGGTCTTTCTTAATGTCTGCTGCATAGAAGTTGTATTTTGGCAGATGTGCACAAAATGGTGAACAGTGAGCCACGTCTGGCATGGCTTCATGGGAGCAAAACTTCTGCCATTTTTCTTTGAGAAGCAAGAACTTTGGTGGAAGCCCCCATACCAGATGTCTTGTTGTTGGCCAGGATACATCACTGACAAAGGGAATGGGATTAACCTGGTGGCTTAAGTGGGAGGGGTATTTAGGGCATAAACCACCAGGAATACTTATCTGGTTATAAAAATAATGCGTATTGTCAGGAAACTTGGGAATTAATAAAATGTATAAAGAAGAAAAATAATAGCATCACACAAAGATAATTGTTGTCAACATTGTGGTGTTTGCATTCCAGTTTTTGGTTGTATTTGTGTATGTCTGTATAGAATAAAATTACAATCATATTACACATAGTGTTTTATATACAACCTGAGTGGCTTTCCCTGTCTTTAAATCATATTCTTCTAAAATGAGACTTGTGTTCTATGTGCTTTCATATGACTGTATTATACATTACTTAATTGACTGCTTATTTTTAGAGATTTCAATTGTGTTCTTTGGCACGCAGATGGGCTTGTAATGCAGTTGGGTGTCTGGTGGCCACTGGCAGCCATGTTGGATCCAGCCATTTGTCAGCCAGCCCACTTGAAGAGGTACTTCTGACCTTCAGGCACCCCTGCCTTGTGGGTAGGTAGGATTAGGGTGGGCTGGAAAGGCAGCCAGGTCATCTGGGCAGTACACGATTAGCAGGGTAATGTTTTGCTCTACTTTCCTGATAACACTTCAGAAAATTTGTACTACCTCCATTCCCATAGACCTGTGTGTAAGTGATCACTGCACTATTTTCAGATTTGCTTTTATAGGCAAAAAGTAGTATCCTTTTGTTGAATTCTACTTATTTTGATTAAGCTTTAAAATTTTTATTTTTGGTACTGGGGATTCAACTCAGGGGCACTCTACCACCGAGCTACATCCCCAAATTGAAAATCGACTGTGTTAACTTTCATTTAGTGATCATTCAGTAGGTATTTGTTGAATGAAAGAATAAACATGTTTCTTGATGTGTCAGTTCTCTTTACTTCCTTTACTTACATAGGAATATTATTTTTACTTTTTTATTGCGATAAACATAAAATAGGGTGCATTCATATCTTAATGTTAGATGTAAACCTCCATAGAATATATAGCATTGTTTTCAGTTTGTTATTCTGATTATTAAAAGAAATTTAGTTTATAATATTAATTTTAAATAATGGTATCCCCAGAGTCCCTGCTTTGATTGGGTAAGTTTTATTCCATCATAGTTATATCTTGCCTGTAGCTCCTAATTATGTAGACTTTGTCTTTGGTTCTCACTGAGAAATAAATTATTTCTTTCTAGATTCCTTTATGTTATTTTGTAAATGTTTATACTTTCTTACATTCCTTCTCTTTGGCAACATATCATTCTATGTATCTTCTCCTGGGTATTAAAATAGTTTTTCCACTATAAAGAAGGAATTTTAAATTATTTTCTTTTTATGCTTTCTCCCTTACATCTTGGCTCAGATTATTATTTTTTCATTGTGTGTATGTGAGAAAGGAGTTTCAAAGCTTAAGTTAATTATATTTTCCTGTGTTATTCATGGACAGTTACAGATACTGTTTATTGTTAATATTTATCTCATCTAATCTTTTTCATCGTGTAAAATTGGTTGGAATCACCACCCTTTTATTTAGGAGAAATGCAATATTTTGGGCCACATGGTTGATAGTGCTTGTGGAAAAGAGCTGGAATCGGAGCCCAGTTTGTTAGTGATATGTTTGGATTTCAAATTATAAACTGCACTGTTTGGTCTTGCACATAAAAAGAGGCTGAACTGAATTTTCTAAGTTATGTTGAGAAATTTACAGTTTATTTAAATTTAAGTCTTGCTCTCAAGTAGACTCTTCTCCCTATTATTTGCAGTTAGAAAAATAAAAGACCTCAAATATAATTTAATATAACCAATAGGAACCACACCACTTTTATGGTCATTTTTTGTTGTAAACTAGCATTTATATAACCCACGACTTGACAACTGACCAAACCATCTTATGTTACCCTATTTTGATTGGTGCACGAATTGGCTTAGCAAAATTCGAAGCCTCCAGCTCTAATGTTTGTGGCATATTAAGGTAAATAACTTTAGGGACATTCAGGTTTTTGTGGCTCACAGCCTGCTCTTGCTTATTCTCACTGTTGACTCCCTTACTTTTCTGAGCAGTTTTTCTGACAAGTGGGTGGACTTGCCAAGAGAGATTATTTGTATCTCCTGGAGAAATCTGGGAGAAAGCCATTAGTTTCTTTGTATTAGAGATGCAGTATCTGTATTAGTCTGTTTTCTGTGCTTTATCAAAATACACAAGGCAAAGTAACTTGTAAAGAAAAGAGATTCATTTAGCTTACAGTTCTGGAGGTCCTAGAGCATGGCCGCTGCTCTGCTCAGCTCTGGTGCGGGCCATCTGGCTACACTACAACATGGTGGATGGTATCACTGTGGGAGTGAGAGAGGTAGAGGCCACATAGTGCCATGGGAAGCCCATGCGATTCAGGGGCCAGACTCTCGGCAGCATCCAGCTTTTTGGGGGACAGGGGTCCAGTGAAAGCTACTTTAATTCTTTCCTAGTCACCTGGTAGTCGGCCACCTCTTACCTGGCCTCTCAGCCTGCCACACTGCAGACCAAGCTTCCAGCACGTGAAGCCGTGGGGGCACACTGGCCTTTCCAAGTCACAGCACTGGTGGTCCCTGACCCTTGCTGAGGGATTGCAGTTTCATGGCATGGTTCTCAGAGCTTCTGTGTAATTGCAGTTCATCATTCACAGAAGCTCTGTACAGCAGCTGGGCTCAGAGGGGTTGAATAGCTTCCCCACGTCACGTGGCAGTGTGCAGGAGATCAAGGATGCGGCTCTGGCAGTCGCCTCCAGAGTGGCCTCCCTGGTTACTCTGTCACTGACCTATGTTAGACACAGAGAAAGGCACCTGTGACTCATAAGTAGTTGTTCTCATTTTTGGAAAAGGTTTGCCTTTATTCCTGTTGGCAGCTCAAAATATTTAAGCTGTGGCCATTTGTTACATTTTTATCTTTTCAAAAGTAAGTTATTTGCTCGCATCTAATATTATTATTGAAACATGGTAAGTATACTTTTTTATATTTAAAGAAATGTAGGTAAGCCTGTTTTTCCAGTGAACAGCATGATAGTGTAAGAGTGTTTGACATAAAACTTCCAAGGATGAACTTGGAGGTAGTGGTCGTAGAATGACCAAGTGGTCAACAGCACATGTTGTGCCTCTTTGGTCCTGTACTCCAGCCTCTGAAAACTGTGCATCTGGAGTGGCCCAGCCGACTGTAGGCAGAGCTCACCAAGGAGTCTTCTCCCTTCCCCGTCCCTGGCCCCGTGGCCTGGCCGTCCTTCTTGTGGGGCTGTGTGCTGCCGCACCACCTCTGCCACTCCAGCAGATCTCTCCTGAAACGTCCATGTTCATGTTCCTTGGGGGGGACGCAGGAACTTGTCCTCCAAGACTGGGCTGACTCATGCCTGGGCCCAGGTCTCTGCCTTGTGCCCTGCCTCAGATCGCTTGGCAGTCAGTGTCAGAACCATGTGGCCTGAGCTGCTCACTCGGCTGGTTCCATACTCACCAGTTTTGTCCCTGCTTGTCCTGTGTGTCAGACGGGCACTTCTTCAGGAGGCAGTTTTATTACTTTGTCTTTCTAGGAATGTGCCCATTTCATCTGAGTTTTCTAATTTGGAGGTGTGTTATTCATAGTCTTCCTTTTTAATCCCTTTTTATTTCCATAAGTGTAGTGGTGCTGTCTCCTCTTTAATTTCTGATTTCAGTAATTCAGGTTTTCTCTCCTTTTCTTCTTGGTCAGTCTGCACAACTAAAAGCTTGTTAATTTTGTTGCTGTTTTCCCGGAACTAACTTATAAACTTGTTGGTTTTTCTCTTGGCTTTCTATCTCCTGCATTAATTTCCACTCCGATATTATCGTCCCCGTATTTCTGCTTGGCCCAGGTTTTAGCTTGGTCTCTCTTCTCTCTCCTAGTGTCTTAAGGGGGAGATTACGCTGCTGACTTGATAGCTTTCTTCTCTCCCAGGGAGGCATTTGTACCTGTTTCCCTTGAAGCTCTGCGCCAGTCACATCTCCTGAGTTTGAGTGTATTTGTCCTCATTTTCACTGTCAAAGCATTTCTGATTATAGAGCAGTGTGTTGTTTAATTTCCATGTATTTGTGAATTTCCCCAGTTTTTCTGCTGCTGATTTCTTTTTTTTTTTTGCAGTTCATTTCATGTCATTATTATTTATTTATTTATTTATTTTTGATTTATTTTTATTGTAAACAAATGGGATACATGTTGTTTCTGTTTGTACATGGAGTAACAGCATACCATTTGCATATTCATATATTTACATAGAGTAATGATGTTTGATTCATTCCGTTATTTTTTTCCATCCCCCACCCCTCCCACCTCTCTTTTCCCACTATGCAGTCCCTCCTTCCTCCATTCTTGTCCCCCTCCCACCCCCCATTAAGTGTCATCATCCACTTATCAGTGAGATCATTCCTCTTTTGGATTTTTGAGATTGGCTTATCTCACTTAACATGATATTCTCCAATTTCATCCATTTGCCTGCAAATGCCATAATTTTATTATTCTTTATAGCTGAGTAATATTTCATTGTATATATATATACCACAGTTTCTTTATCCATTCATCAATTGAAGGGCATCTAGATTGGTTCCATAGTCTGGCTATTGTGAATTGAGCCGCTATGAACATTGATGTAGCTGTATCTCTGTAGTATGCTGATTTTAAGTCCTTTGGGTATAGGCCGAGGAGTGGGATAGCTGGGTCAAATGGTAGGTCCATTCCAAGTTTTCTAAGGAATCTCCACACTGCTTTCCAGAGTGGCTGCACTAATTTGCAGTCCCACCAGCAATGTACGAGTGCACCTTTTTCCCCACATTCTCTCCAACACCTATTGTTGCTTGTATTCTTGATAATCGCCATTCTAATTGGGGTGAGATGGAATCTTAGGGTAGTTTTGATTTGCATTTCTCTAAAGATGTTGAACATTTTTTCATATATCTGTTGATTGCTTGTACATCTTCTTCTGTGAAGTGTCTGTTCATTTCCTTAGCCCATTTGTTGATTGGGTTATTTGTATTCTTGGTGTAGAGTTTTTTGAGTTCTTTATATATTCTGGAAATTAGTGCTCTATCTGAAGTATGAGTGACAAAGATATTCTCCCACTCTGTAGGCTCTCTCTTTGCATTGCTGATAGTTTCCTTTTCTGAGAGAAAGCTATTTAGTTTGAATCTATCCCAGTTATTGATTCTTGCTTTTATTTCTTGTGCTATGGGAGTCCTGTTAAGGAAGTCTGATCCTAAGCCAACAAGGTGAAGATTTGGATCTACTTTTTCTTCTATAAGATGCAGGGTCTCTAGTCTGATTTCAAGGTCCTTGATCCATTGTGAGTTGAGTTTTGTGCAGGGTGAGAGATAGGGGTTTAGTTTCATTCTGTTGCATATGGATTTCTAGTTTTCCCAGCACCATTTGTTGAAGAGGCTATCTTTTCTCCATTGCATATTTTTGGCACCTTTGTCTAGTATGAGAAAATTGTATTTATTTGGGTTTGTGTCCGTGTCCTCTATTCTGTACCATTGATCTACCTTTCTATTTTCGTGCCAATACCATGCCATTTTTGTTACTATTGCTTTGTAGTATAGTTGAAGTTCTGGTATTACAATACCCCGTGTTTCATTCTTCCTGCTAAGGATTGCTTTAGCTATTCTGGGTTTCTTATTCTTCCAGATGAATTTCATGATTGCTTGCTCTATTTCTGTGAGGTACGTCATTGGGATTTTAATTGGAATTGCATTGAATCTGTATAGCACTTTTGGTAGTATGGCCATTTTGACAATATTAATTCTTCCTATCCAAGAACAAGGGAGATCTTTCCATCTTCTAAGGTCTTCCTTAATTTCTTTCTTCAATGTTTTGTAGTTTTCATTGTAGAGATCTTTTACCTCTTCGGTTAGATTGATGTCCAAGTATTTTATTTTTTTTGAGGTTATTGCAAATGGAGTTGTTTTCCTCATTTCCCTTTCAGCTATTTCGTCGCTTGCGTATAAAAATGCTATAGATTTATGTGTGTTGATTTTATAGCCTGCTATTTTGCTGAATTCATTGATGAGGTCTAGAAGTTTTCTGGAGGAGGTTTTTGGATCCTCTAAATATAGAATCATGTCATCCGCAAATAGTGACAGCTTAAGTTCCTCTTTTCCTATTCATATCCCTTTAATTTCTTTGGTCTGTCTAATTGCTGTGGCTAGAGTTTCGAGGACAATGTTGAATAGAAGTGGTGAAAGAGGACATCCCTGTCTTGTTCCCGTTTTTAAAGGGAATGGTTTCAGTTTTTCTCCATTAAGAATGATGTTGGCCATGGGCTTAGCATAAATAGCCTTTACAATGTTCAGGTATGTTCCTACTATCCCTATTTTTTCTAGTGTTTAGAATAGGAAGGGGTGTTGTATTTTGTCAAACACTTTTTCCGAGTCAAATGAAATAACCATATGATTCTTACCCTTAAGTCTGTTGACATGATGGATTACGTTTATTGATTTATGAATGTTGAACCATCCTTGCATTCTAGGAATGAACCCCACTTGATCGTGGTGCACAATTTTCTTAATATGTTTTTGGATATGGTTTGCCAATGTTTTGTTAAGGATCTTTGCATCTATATTCACCAAGGATATTGGTCTAAAATTTTCTTTCCTTGATGTGTCTTTGCCTGGTTTGGGTATGAGGGTGATATTAGCTTCATAGAATGACTTCGGTAGGGTACCCTCCTTTTCTATTTCCTGGAATACTTTGAGAAGTATTGGAATGAGTTCTTCTTTGAAGGTCTTGTAGAACTCGGCTGAGAATCCGTCTGGTCCTGGTCTTTTCTTGGATAGTAAATTTTTAATGGCTTCTTCTATTTCATTGCTTGATATTGATCTGTTTAAATTGTGTATGTCCTCCTGGTTCAGTTTGGGAGGAGCATATGTCTCTAGAAATTTTTCAATATCTTTGGTAGTTTCTATTTTGTTGGAATACAGATTTTCAAAGTAGCTTCTCATTATGTTCTGTATCTCAGTGGTGTCTGTTGTGATATTTCCTTTTGCATCAGGTATTTTAGTAATTTGAGTCTTCTCTCTCCTTCTCTTTGTTAGTGTGGCTAAGGGTTTATCTATTTTGTTTACTTTCTCAAAGAACCAACTTTTGTTATGTCAATTTTTTGAATTGTTTCTTTTGTTTCAATTTCATTGATTTCAGCTCTGATTTTAGTTATTTCCTGTCTTGTACTACTTTTGCTGTTATTCTGTTCTCCTTTTTCTAGGGCTTTGAGCTGTAATGTTAGGTCATTTAATTGTTGACTTTTCATTCTTTTCTGGAATGCGCTCCATGCAATGAATTTTCCTCTTAGTACCGCTTTCATAGTGTCCCAGAGATTTTGATATGTTGTATCATTGTTCTCATTGACCTCTAAGAATTTTTTAATCTCCTCCCTGATGTTTTTTGTTATCCATGTTTCCTTCAATAGCATATTATTTAGTCTCCAAGTGTTGGAATAATTTCCTTTTTTTATTTTGTCATTGATTTCTACTCTCAGTCCATTATGATCTGATAGAACACAAGGCAGTATCTCTATTTTTTGCATTTCCTAAGGGCTGCTTTGTGGCATAACACATGGTCTATTTTCGAGAAGGTTCCATGTACTGCTGAGAAGAAAGTGTATCCGCTCGTTGATGGATGGAATATTCTATATATGTCTATTAAGTCTAGGTTATTGATTGTGTTATTGAGTTCTATGGTTTCTTTGGTTGGATTTTGGTTGGAAGATCTATCTAGTGGTGACAGCGGTGCGTTAAAGTCGCCCAGAATTATTGTGTTGTGGTCTATGTGATTCTTGAAATTGAGAAGGATTTGTTTGATGTACAGGGATGCACCATTGTTCGGGGCATAAATATTTACTATCGTTATGTCTTCCTGATTTATGGTTCCCTTAAGCAGTATGAAATGTCCTTCTTTATCCCTTCTGATTAACTTTGGCTTGAAGTCCACTTTATCTGATACAAGGATGGAAACCCCCGCTTTTTTACTGAGTCCATGTGCGTGGTAGGTTTTTTCCCATCCTTTCACCTTTAGTCTGTGGATATCTTTTTCTATGAGATGAGTCTCTTGCAGGCAGCATAATGTTGGGTCTTTCTTTTTAATCCATTCTGCCAGTCTATGTCTTTTGATTGATGAGTTTAGGCCATTAACGTTCAGGGTTATTATTGAGAAATGATTTGTATTCCCAGTCATTTTGGCTTATTTTTGGTTTTTAAGTTGGCTTGGTTTCTCCTTTGAGTGGTTTTTCTCTAAGGTAGTTCCTCCCTTTGCTGACCTCCATTGTTGTTTTCATTTCCTCCTCATGGAATATTTTGTTGAAGATTCTATAGAGCGGGTTTTCTATTTGTAAATTCTTTTTACTTTTGTTTATCATGGAAGGATTTTATTTCACCTTCAAATCTGAAGGTTAGTTTTGCTGGGTATAGGATTCTTGGTTGGCAACCATGTTCTTTCGGAGCTTGAAATATGTTGTTCCAGGCCCTTCTAGCTTTTAGAGTCTTGGTTGAGAAGTCTGCTGCTATCCGTATTGGTCTCCCCCTATATGTAATCTGATGCTTTTCTCTCGTGGCCTTCAAAATCCTATCTTTATTTTGAATGTTAGGCATTTTCATTATAATGTGCCTTGGTGTAGATCTGTTGTGATTCTGTGCATTTGGTGTTCTGTAAGCCTCTTGTATTTGATTTTCCGTTTCATTCTTCAGGTTTGGGAAATTTTCTGATATTATTTCATTGAATAGGTTGTTCATTTCTTTGGTTTGTATCTCTGTGCCTTCCTTAATCCCAATAATTCTTAAATTTGGTCTTTTCATGATGTCCCATAGTTCTTGGAGATTCTGTTCATGATTTCTTACCATCTTCTCTGTTTGGGCGACTTTATTTTCAAGATTAAATATTTTGTCTTCATTGTCTGAGGTTCTGTCTTCCAAGTGGTCTAGTCTGTTGTTGATGCTTTCCATTGAGTTTTTTATTTGGTTTATTGTCTCCTTCATTTCAAGGATTTCTGGTTTTGTTTTTTTTGTTTTTTTTTTTTTTTTTGAGAATCTCTGTCTCTTTGTTGAAATGATCTTTTGCTTCCTGCAGTTGCTCTTTCAGCTTATTGGTATTATCATTCATTGCCTGCGTTTGCTCTCTTATCTCATCCTTTGCTTCGTGAATCATCTTAAGCATGTATAATCTGAAGTCCTTTTCTGACATTTCTTCTAACATTACTGTCATTGGATTCTATTACTATAGAATCTAGATTTGTTTGGATCATTTTCTTCCCTTGTTTTTTCATGTTGTTCATGTATCTTCCCCTCTAGCGCTGCAGATGTGGGGTATTGCAGATTTCCCCCATAGGCTTATAGTGGCCCTATGGTTTCCACAACCCTTTCTTTAAAGGGAGATCAATATTAGCAGTGCCCAAATCAGACACTATGCAATCCTAGACCAAATAGCCCCTATGGGGACAATAACAAATTTGTCATAATAAACAAAATTTGTTCAAATCTTATCTTAGGTAAAACAAACAGGTTTGTAATAAGGTCTGCAGTTTCTAATGGAGGACAAAGAGGATGCAGAGGGATGTAGAATGTGGATAAGAATTAATGGGATAAGAAAAGAATATACAGAAGTTCTAGAAAATAGAAAGGGTGAGAGTGTAATCACAAGAAATCGGATGTTAGCCTGCAAAAAGGGAGAAAGAGACTCTTGAGGGAACAGGTAAACAAAAGGAAAAGAAAGCAAGAAAAGTAAAGAAATAAAAACTTAAATTTTTTAAAAAGGAGAAAAAAGAAAATCTACTGTATAACAGTCATATACTAATGAAACTTTCCAGTGTTCAGTAGCCTGATGCATGAGAGGTACCTGACAATGAGCTTCAAGCCTCCAGCAGGCGTGGCAGGATGGGATTTGCCCCACCCGAAGATCGGAGTTGAGGCTTCCAGGATTATCCAAGATGGCCGCTCTGGCTTCCAAATGTGTTGGCAAATGGGGAGCTGCAGCTCAGGGGTGGACGTTGTCCGCTGGAGGTCCTGGAGACGGGATGCAGTTCTGCTGCTGATTTCTGATTTCATTTCTTGTGATTAGAGCACAGGTTATATTTTATTTCTGTTTCTTTAAGTATGTTAAGCCTGGCAGGGTCCCTGCAGGCGAATGCTGCCTGTGACCTTGAGGAAAAGGTGCATTCTGTTCTGGAGAGGCCGAGGCTGCGCCTTGGGTCTAGTTGGAGTTCGCGCTGAGCCGACCCTTCTGCTGTTTGTCTTCTTTCTAGTTGTTCTGTCTACTCTTCAAAATTTCGAAATCCCAGTAGTAACATTAAGTTTTCTATTTCTTCCTTTCTGTCATTTTTTGCTTTTTTTGTCTGTGCTCTGTTGTTAGGGGTGTGTGTTTAGAATTGTTATTTCTTTGCGCATTAACCCTTTTGTCATTATAAACACCCCTCTTATCTCTAAGAGCATCTTTTTGTCTTGCGGTCTCCTTAGGCTGTCAGCATACCATGCAGCTTTCTTATGTTGGGCGGATCTATCTTTTTCTGTGCTTTGATTCGCAGTCTTTTTGTAGTTTTGACTCTAAAATGTGTCATCCACAGGCAGCCTGGGGTTGGAACTTGTATTTTGGTCCAGTCTGGCTGTCTTTGCCTTTTGATTGGATTTTTTAAATTGCATTTGAATTCAGTGGTTTCACATAGGTAGTTGGATTTTATTTTATACTCTTTTCTATATCTCTTGCCTTTTCGTTTTTCTTTATTGTGTTCCTTTGTTTTAAGTGGCTATTTCAAATGTAACCTTTTAATTTCTTTAATGATGTTTTTACTCCTCTTTTTTGAATAGGTTTTTAATGCTTGCTGTAGGGTTCACCATCTGCATCTTAACCGAAGCAGCTCCAGATTTAGACCTGAATGTTTGCGAAATGTGCCCCACATTTCTCTGAAGGTCTCTTCATTTTTCTTCCTTCCTTTTCTTTCTTTCTTTTTTTCCGTACTGGGGATTGAACTCAGGACCACTCAACCACTGAGCCACATCCCCAGCCCTTTTTTATATTTTATTTAGAGACAGGGTCTCACTGAGTTGCTTAGGGCCTCGATAAGTTGTTGAGGCTGGCATTGTTGAGATCCTCCTGCCTCAGCCTCCTGAGCCGCTGTGATTACAGGTGTGTGCCACCTCGCCTGGCTGTTGCTTTGTGACTCTGTTCTTTGACTTGATCTGGCTTCAGTTTTGCTTATTTTTCTTGTCCCACTTTAAATCTACTCTTGAGTCACATAGTGCAGTTTTTCCTCCTTCTTTTAATTATTCTTCTCTTCAACTCTGGAGTCTTCATTTGCTGCTCTTGCACAGCCTCCGTGTCTAGCGATGCCGTCTACTTGATGCAGTGCTGTCGCTGTACCTTCCTTCTCTCTCTCTTCAGTCATGATGACCTGTTTGCGATGCCACTTCGAAATACTTTTCTGATAAATCTGACGTCTGTCGTTCTTGTAAGGCACTCTGCTGGCAAGAGAGAGGGAGAGAGAGTGTGAGTGTGAGCGTGTGTGTGTTTGTGAGTGTGTGTGTGTGAGTGTGTGTGAGTGTGAGTGTATGTGTGAGTGAGTGTGTGTATGAGTGTGTGAGTGTGTGTGAGTGTGTGTGTGTGTGTATGTGTGTGAGTCTGTGTGAGTGTGTGTGTGTGTGTGTGTGTGTGTGTGCGCGCACGTGCGTTCCCCCTCCTTGGAGTCCATGTCCTGTGTGCTTGCTTACTGCGTTAGTGTCTGCCTGGTCTGTCTCCCTTCTGTGGTTGTATGCCTCTCCTGGTGCTCCTTGGGGAGGTGCAGCTTTGACCCCTAGTCTCATGGTCACCCTGAATGACAGTGATACTCCTAAGGTTCTCTTCAACTCCTCTGCTAACCATGAGCATGGCAGGTGTTGAGATCCGCTATTTGCTGGCTAAACATTCTGTTGTTCTTTTTGAGGGGAGGGGACTGGAGGCTGAACCCAGGAGCACTTTACCATTGAGCTACACACCCTGCCCTTTTATTTATTTTGAGACAGGGTCTCACTGAGATGCCCAGGCTGGCCTCAAACTTGCAGTCCTCCTGCGTCAGCCTCCTGAGTTGCTGGAATACAGGCGTGCACCACCTTGCCTGGCTATTCTATTGTTGTGCACAATGCCCTGGGACAGAAATCACCGTACAAATAATCTAATGAAGTTGTGGCTTCTTTGGAGGAATTATTTCTGAGGTCAGTGTTTGATATTTGTTCCAAGCTCAGGAAAGCGTCTCCTGACTTCCCCCATTCTTCTTTGCAAACAGGCAGGTCTGCAGTTTAGCCTTTATTTTGACTCTTTTCACAGGTGTCCGTGACACAGTCTGCACTGTTCTGGAGAGCACCCCTAGACAGGTGGTCAGTTCCTTTGGGAAGAGATGAGAAGCTATTGGTTCCAGGGTCTGCTCCTTCTAGGCAACATCTCTGAGTCAGGCCTCTGGAGCTGAGGGTGGTGACAGTGATAAGCCTCTCTCTGAACAACACCCTCACTCTAGGAGATAGGCCACTGGTGGAGAGGGACAGTGGCCTGAAGCTTCTCGACTTGCCTTCCTGGTGTGGAGCCACAAAGGGCCACTAGAGCTCAGAGCCTCACCCAGTGTAGAGCTGCCATTCCCCAGGCGTGGGCAGAGTGGAAGAAGAGAGCCTGCCTTTCAGTCGTAGCCTCAGCCTCAGGCTGCTGTGGCAGGATGGAAAAGCTGCCTGGGAGGAAGACCTGGCTAGGAGGAGGGGCAGATCTGGGCCGTGACCCCTGGCGGCTTTGGTTGACTGCCACAGACTCTGACCTTTCCTGCTGATTTTTGTAGCTTTTCCTGGATGGCTGTTTCTCTGTTTGCCACGTGGCCTCAGGACCATCTCCAGAGTCCGTACGTAAGTGGCTGTTTCAGTAGCGCTCACCAGCTCTACAGGGGCAGGGTGCAGTGCCTTACGCTCAGCGGACGTGGACCCTGTCTTCCGCAGGTTTGAACAGGGGAATGTGAATCCATTCAGACTCCACAAAGCTTCAGGAGTGCCTTCATCTTCCCTCAGCGTGCCCTACTCACTCTCCTGTCACTCCTCACATCTTGTCATCGCTTGTTCAATATGTCTTTTCTGTTGGAGCAAGGCTCTTAAAATATTTTTGCTGTTCCACAATAAGCACTGTGTATCCTATTTAGGATGCACATATATATTATTTTTGAAAAAAATTTCACCAAAAGCACTCATCTTTCTATATAAAACACGCTGAGACATTTTCCATTCTATTTTAGAAAAATTGCTTGGTTGCTCTCCACTTAATTGATTTTACAATTGCACTTTGAAACCTACTCTCCAGGCTGAGACTTCAAGGCAGGGAAGTGTGCTTGGCGTTAGGTTTGTCACTAGCCTCCAGTGCGGTGCTCAGTGCGCAGTAGACACATAAGCAGATTCATGAGCTTCTGAGTGCTGAATGTCTAGTCTGTCACACGTTGCATTGCATTCAGATGTCCCCGAGCCCTTCCAGGAAACATGACGTGCCTCGTTCCACTTGCCATGGCGGAGTATAGGCTGTAGGATATGCTACCCGTATTCTATGAATATCACAGATACCTGTAAATACTGTACAGCTAGCCAGGGAAATGCTTCCTGAGGAACAGAAGGAGGGATTGGTGAATCTCTTTGTCCAGTGAAAATGAAGGCTGGAGCTCAGTGACATCGAGCTGCTGTCATTGTGCCACCTCACAGTCGACATGCAGGCAGAGAAGTACATCACTAGGTGATTCTGCTCTGTGACTCCAGTGCCCTGCAGAGGCCAGGGCGGCTGCATGTCACTTGGCCACACAGTTTTGCAGGCCCACCGCTGTGCGTGCACTCTGGTCACTGAGATGCCACTGTGGGACAAGGCTGTGCTTTCACAGTACCTAAAGGAGGAAATCTGTACCACGGGGAAGGAGACTTAAAAACAACAAAGAAAACAGATGGCATTCACCGTGTGTGGACTCGTGTGTTCTCAGAACTTAATCAACCAGGGATCATAATTATGCCTTAAGAGGTAGCTGAAAATTTGCAAGGTCCTCACCCATAGTTAGTAGGCACAAGGACTCATCCTCTTGCTTTGATTTTCTTTCTTCCTCCCTCCCTCCCTCCCTCCCTCCCTCCCTCCCTCCCTCCCTCTCTCTCTCCCTCCCTCCCTCCCTCCCTCCCTTCCTTCCTTCCTTCCTTCCTTCCTTCCTTCCTTCCTTCCTTCCTTCCTTCCTTCCTTCCTTCCTTTTTAAATGTTTTTGGTTGAGAGCCTACCCAGGTGAAGTGGGAGCCTTCTGGGGGTTGCTGGTGAGGTCCAGTCCTGGGGTATGGCAGGGATGAGCAGTTGTGCTCTGTGATGACTTGGGCTACGTAGACATAGTCCCCTGCTGCTTGAGATTGCCTGCCTCCAAATGAGTGATCCTGAAGACGTGGCAGATGAGGGGCAGAGAAGGCCAGGCTCCCTCTGACCACAGCACGTTCACCTGTTTTTCAAGGAAGGGTTGAGAGAAAAGGCCCTTAGAATGAATGCTGATGGCCAGATGAGATTGCTAGACATTCTGCAGTCCAAGTGTGAGGGACAGACAGACCCAGAAACAAAAGCTCCACCTCCTGGAAGCGGGGGGAGATCTCTGTGAAACTTGGGTGATGTCTGAAATGCGTGTTACCCTGGGGGTCCTGTTAGGAAAGAAGCAGGAAGAGCCTTTATGATTACTTTCCTGGTGACCAGAGAGTGTGGGTGCTGGGCTTGAAGTGGGTGATACCTCACAGTGAAACGCAGGGACTGTCTTCTGTCTGGAGAAACCAAGCGTCTGGCTGTGTGGATGTGGTGACACAGCAACTCGTGCAGCTGTTGGGTTGGTTTTGTTACGCAGCATGTGAGGTGAGGACTGGCTGCTGCAGATGTGCTGGGGAACCATTCTTGGCTTAGCCCCTGCCCCTGTTGATTCTGACCGTTGACGCAGAGTGTCTGGAGTGGAGTTTTATTGGTTGGCACTTGCACCTGTCCTATCACTATGGCCTTTTGTTATTGTTTAAAGTAGACTTCTTCCTTTCTTTCTTTTTGGGGTGCTGGGGATGGAATCCAGGGCCTTGCACATGCTAGGCAGGCCCTCTGTCACTGAGTTGCACCCCAACCCATGACTTGAATTCTTAGAGCAGTTTTAGGGTCACTGCGAAGTTGAAGAGCTTTCCCTCCACCCACTGCCCTAGCGTACAGCCCCCATCACCATCCCCCCTGCCGTGGTGCTTTGTTACAGTTGATGAATGTCCTCTCCACATCGCTGTCAGGTGGAGTCCCTAGTTCACGTCAGTGTTTACTCGTGGTGGTGTACGTTCTGTGATTTTAGACAGGCGCGTGACGACACGTGTCTACCTGTCGTGTCATGCAGAGTAATATCCCTGCCCTAAAATTCCTCTCTTTCCTGCTGATTCTCCTCCTCACCCCTAACCCTGGCAGAGTTTTTTTTTCCCGTCTTTTAAAGTGACCTGAAGAACTTACTCTTTTAGACTTCCACTCCTGTGCTGAACTTTTATCATAATGTACACGGGGACTGCTGGCGCGTCCCTTTATTCCTTTCCTCCCTCCCTTCCCTTTCCCAAGTGATGACCAGCCAGTGACCACACTGAGTGTGAGAGACATTCTCATTTCCTATGTGTTCCTTCTAGTTGCTAAACAAACGATAAAATCTGAGTGCGTCCTGAAGTCGTAAGGTTTTGCTCTAGAGCCATAGAACTAAAATTAAACATTTTTTCTTTTCTTCCCAAGCTCTCAAATACAGAAATGGTGTGATCACTTGGGCAGCTGTCACTGGAAGAGCCATGCTGCTCTTGAGGACCTCTGTGCGCGCCAGCATTTCCTCTTGGTAGTGCACCTTTCCGAAGGGTGTGCTCAGACGTTGGTGCCCGCTACCACCAGTCTTTGTGTGACGAGCTAGCCACCCGGTAGCAATAATCTAGGCTCCATTGGCTTAGTTGAACAGAATGGGGGCCTTGAGATACTGAGCTGATTAGATGATGATGAGTCCTTGGACTGAAATATCTTGTACGATGTGACCAGGTTCTGAATGTAGCACGAGACATGCAGCCATGTGCAAGGGTGGGGCATGAGATGGCAGAGAAGCTGATCTACAGAGAAAAACTGTGGGGGGTGGGCGGAGGGAGACTCAGGAGGGCGGGTGGCAGGAGCTTCTAGTCCCCATCTTTTAGCACCATGCCTTATTGGGACTAAATTTGGCCTTGAAAAAATCTAAGCCACTAAAGTGGGCTTGATTTACATAGTCCTTCCCAGACCTCTTAGAATGACCACTGCTTCTGCCCTTGAAGTCTTCTCTACCCTGTGTAAAAACAGGTCGGGTAGGGGTCTAGAAATTGTGTTCATGTAGCTGACCACTGTGGGGCGAGGGACGGAGACGGGCTTCCCTGCAGTGACTGAAGAAGGTGGAGAAGGGAGAAGGCACCTTGTCTATTTTGTTTTCAGGAGTTCTTGGCAAGTGCTCTCTCTAATTTTAAAAGAAAAAGACACACCAGCTGGTTGAAACGCTTGAAGCCCACCCTTCCACAGCCGTATTTTCTGAGCCATTTTTCCATGCATGGACCTAATTGTCCCTTGGAGATATTTCAGTAGGTGGTGCTCTTGTGCCACACAGCACAGCATCATCTGCAGAAAGGTCCTGTGAGCTGAGTGACCAGGCCCAGGCCTTGTCCCTGCACATCCCCTGAGTGGCTGCCGTGTGTGCTGCCTGGATAACATCACATGGTGCTTTTGGTGAGAGGGTTTTCTGTTTGGGAATGAGCTGGTGAAGTCAGGGCTCTGCCTTCTCTGGTTTGTCTGAGCTCTGCCTTCCAGGGGAGCCTAGATGAGAGGTGTAGGGACTTGTAAAGAAAATTTGTGACTCTAGTCTTTATCCAAATAATTCTGTATATTGTGTGTCACCAGTTTTCCAAGACTGTTTAAAATTGTGTTCATCTGTGGTCACCAAGGCCAGTTCCCTCTCTCCCTCAGGCTGTCGCCCGTCCCCCTGTGTTTCCCTTCCCTTTGGCTTCAGAGGAGGTGCTGTGGACGACAGAACCGTGGAGACTGGGAAGCCCCGAAGAAACCCACGTGAAAAACATCCAGTGCCAGTAGCAGCTTCTGATGGCAGCCACCACCACAGCCATCTCCATCAGCCTGTTGCCCCAGGTCTTTGTGGTGTGACGAGTTCCCTGGTCCAAGGCTGGTTGTGACACCCCGGTGGGGACGAGGAATCTGGTGAGGTCCACAGGGGTGCTGTAGAGCACAGTGGGCAGGGAGGCAGATTGGAGGACAGAGTGGATCTCTGTGGTCGTCAGAGGACGCCAGAGCACTAGGGATCTACTTTTTCTCTCTTCTTTTTTCTTTTTCTAGTGTGTCTGGTATGGGGATTGAACCTAGCGCCTTGCTCATGTTAGACGGGCACTCTGCTGCTGAGCTACAGCCCCACCCCTTTTAAAAATGATTTTGAGACAGTGTCTCACTGTATTGCTCAGCCTGATCTTGAACTCCTGGACTCAAAACTTCTGCCTCAGCCTCCAGAGGAGCTGGGACTATAGGCCTACACCACCACTGCACCCGCTGACTTAACACTTTGATTTATTTCGTTTATTTATTTGTTCATTCTTTTGTTCATTCGTTCATTCCTGGGGATTGGACCCAGGGGTGCTCTACCTCTGAGCTACATCCCCTGCCCTTTCATTTTACTTTTGATGCAGGGTCTTGCTAAGTCGCCTAGGCTGACCTTGAACTTGCCATCCTCCTGCCTCAGCCTCCCAAGCCCTCCCTGGGGTCTGCTTTTTAAAGAGGTTTCTGTGGGTATCTGAAGTGAGTGTGATTTTGTCACCTCACAAGCACCAGCTGTTCAGGGAGAAGCACAGTGCTTGCTGCAGGGACACCTGTTGTCTCCCGAGGCTGCCAGCCAGGTCCAAGTGAGCTCCGTGTTCTGGGCACTGGTCTGTGACCCAGCAGGTCGATGGAAGGACAGTGTGTTTGGCATGCCAGGGTGCTTCCTGGAGTTTTTAAGATTTCCTTTTTATAATTAATGTTTTAGTTTGTGTACATTTGTTGACTGGTTCAGTTACCTTCGTGTTCATTGAAATGATCCTTCTGGGTATTTACAATGTGCTTTCAGTCCGAGGACACATGTTTCTGGAGTGCTCTTAGCTTTTGTCTCTTTCCATATTCTTCTCTGCTGTCTTCTCTTTCCTGTACTGTGCTTCCCCTGGTTGTTTGTGCATTTGTCCTTCATCTTTCTTATTTGCTCTTTTGTGTTTTTCTTCTTTTCTTTCTTGGCTACATTCTGATTGAGTGCCTTAGACTTATCTTCAGCTTTGCCAGTTCTTTTCTCATTTTTGTCCTGTCTAAAGTACCTTGTATGCTCTGCTGTGCTCAGGAAGATGTTTTAGTTTTAATGTCTGCATTCATTATTTACTGTCCCCACTGATTCTTTTTTTTTTTTTTTTTTTTGCTATTTCTTTTCTTAACTGTGTTTTGTTTTGTAATTTCTTTCTTTTTTAATTGACTTTTTAGCATCTTAAATATGCTTATTTTGTTGGAATGATTAATTTTTTCTGAAGTGAATTTTGATGTAGCGAATGTGAAAGTTGCCTTCATTGGCATTAGATTTCTTTCTGAACTTTGGTTGAATGGCATGCTTTGAATGAGATTTAAAAAAATTTTTTATTGTTTTCATTCACTTGCTCACTCGGTACCTCTCTCCCTCACTGTTTGCTTTCCCTGATGAAAGTCTTCTAGCTGACTGTCTGGCTCCCGGAGAACCTGGGCACTGGCGGCTGCCTTACATGGCCCCTGTGGGCTTCCTGCTGAGTTTCTGATCCTGGCTGGCCTGAACCCTCCCAGAGCACAGCTCCACAGAGGCGAGGAGGAGAAATGGAACAGGACTCCAGTTCCCGCCTGCCACCCGGCCTTGAGTAGTGATTCTGGGTCTGACTCTACTTTGTGCCCTGTTGAGACCCAAGGTGTAGTAGGACTCAGAGCTCCAGGGTTAGTGCCTGCTCTTGGTTCCTGAGCATGGGAGGCAGGAGCCTTTGCCCTCGGGGATTTCCCTCTTGTGTCCCTGCCCCACACCTACTTCGCAGACAAGTTTATGTGTCTCCGAGCTTGCCTGCGTCTTTTTGTGGAGCAGTCCCTGGTTGCTGTGTGTCTGAAGCAGAGAGGATCCATCAAAGAGGAAATTTATTGTGCCATCGTAACTGGAAATCATGTGGACTGAGATTTTACAGGAAATATAGTTAGACATTTGGTTTTACATAGCACTAAAAGTGAACCACAAGAATGCTTTTTTGTTTGAGTTCAGTGGCCCACAACATACAGTTATTTAAACTCCTTTTGAGGCTCGCAGGCCCCAAAAGATGAGAGGGATTAAGCAGGTGGGATTTATTAGGATGCTGTGGTTCTCTACAAGGATTTCGACTTCTATTTTTCATTTTAAAGGTAATTTAAAAAAAAAATCATGTTTCCAAACACCTACTTGCCTGCAACTCTAATCCAATAGGGTCTGAGGATTTTACTGCCCGCAGTTGTGTTTGTGTTGGTGCCAAGAAGCACCATGTTGGATGTGGGGGTCTCAGGAAGGAGCAGGCTGAGGATGCAGAGCACGTGTCTGAGCTCAGTGGAGACTCCCGTTTCACAGCACCTTGAGGGGAGGGGAGGCCAGCGCAGCCACTGCATGCCCACCCTGCAAAGTGAGTTTTGGTGCATCGTTGATTACATCGACTCGATTTTGTCAGTTTCGGTTTTTAAATTGATCTTGTAGATTTGTCGTTATGTTTTGTTAATTGGTTGCAGTGGCACCAATTTTGCAGTCTCTAAAATTTGTACAGTTTTTATTTTGTCGTTGTATAATGGTTACGAGCATAGGGTTTTACCATTTTGTGTTTGTTAATATTTAGTTTACAGAATAAAAATGACTTCAGACTGTACTAGGTGCGCTCAACAGCTTTTATTTCAGTGTTGGGAAGCACAGAACAAATGGTGGCAGAGCTGGTCTGGTGCAGCACAGTAAGTGTCCAGTTTGATGTGTGTGTTTCCGCCCAGCTCTCCCTGCTCATGTGTTGTGACCCTGCTCAGGTCAGGCACTGAGGCTTCTGTCTGTGCATCTGACACTTCCATGCTGGGCGAGTGCCCCTACTCCAGGCTCCCTGCAGCACCTGGGGTTTCCTTTTCTCCAGTGCTTCCTACTCCCTGTTAAGTTTCTCTTCTTCCTCCTCCTTTTTTTTTTTTTTTTTTTTTTTTTTTGAGGCAGGGTCTCACTAAGTTGCTGAGGCTGGTCTCAAACTTGTGATCCTCCTGCCTCAGCCTCCTGAACCACTGGAATTATAGGCATGCACCACCAAAACTTGCCTGGCAAGTTTTACTTTATGGTCCCAGTTTATAGTGTTTTGGGGGGTTCCTATCACAGAGTAGGCTCCCAATACATATGTGGACTTCTCTGCTTATTTTGTTTATGTAGTGATAAAATACTAGGGAACCAATGGTGTAAAGAGGCAGAAATAACTTGGAGCCCAGAAACTAGTGACGAAAGCAAGAAGAATATTATATTTTAATATTAGCTACTTACATTTTAATAATGAATGGGCTCCTCATCTCCTTTTTTAAATTGGTCTAACCAAAAGCCAACAGTCATATTGTCAGAAAAGTGAAGACAAGAATTCAGGCAAATAAATAAGCACTCTGTGTGCTCGAGGTATGGGGAACATTGACACTCTGTGTTGGGTCACGGTGCCAGCCCTTGGTGTTTGGGTTGGGAGCAAGGTCAAGGGTCCCTGTCTTAGCAACTCTGAAAGCAGAGGGCCAGCACTTCCTTCGAGCGAACAAGGCCCTGCACTTTGAAGGCAGGACCAGAGAGAAGCTCCTCTTCCAACACGCTGGGGACCCCACGTGGGTGGGACAGCTGAGCTCAGTAAGTCCCCAGAGTTATCTGTGAGATCCGCTTGGCTTCATTCTCTGCAGAGGCGTCTGAGCGGTGGGTGTGCCCACTCTGCACCCAGTGCCAAGTGCCTCCTGCAGTTCCTCAGACAGGCCTGTCTACCCGAGGGGGTCTGAGACTGCGCGTGCCTGCGGATTTCTGATTGATGGGCCGCCAGGAGAAGTGCTGCCGACTCACCGGGGAAAGGACCAGCTCCCGCTCCAGGGGCTCTTCCTGGAACCTCGTTGTCATTGTCGGAGGAGAGATACCGTGTATTTCTTCCACCAGCACTTCCTGGGTACAAAAATATTTTATTGCGACTTTTTTAAAAGCCACAAAGCCAGGCGCGGTGGCACACTCCTCTAACCCCAGTGTCTTGGGACGTTGAGGCAGGAGGATCGCCAGAGGCTTGAGACTGACCTGAGCAATTTAGCAAGACCTTATCCTAAATAAGAACAAAGAGAGGCTGGGGCCAGCGCCTCCCTCGAGTGGGCAAGGCCTGGGTTCCATCCTGTCCTGGGAGTGGGGCCACAGACCCACGGTGTGGTGTGTTGACGCATCTTCTCTACAGTAACGAAGCAAAGTGACCCTGCCTTCCGTGAGCTGAACACCGCTTTGCGCTCCCGCGCGGGAGTGAACATGTTGCGGAGCCTTAGTGTGGCTGGACATGAAGTTCTTAATTTTACATTTGATTGTAATTGTTTTAGGAGGTGTTTAGATATTTTCTGACAAGGGTGTCCTGGCCCTATTGATGATATTGGTAGGAGGCTAGGTATTTATTCCCTTTTCTTCCATGAACAATGTTCTGTAGCATTCTGGTCACAGATCTCGTTTGGTGCTGATTCGAAGAGAGAAGCGCCTTTAGTTGTGCTTAAGAGAAATAGGAAAAAATGAGTGCTCTTTGTCAGGAAGTCCCATGGAGAAGGTCGCGGTCCTTATTTGACCTGTGTAGACCTCCTGCTCAGACTTACTTCTTAGAGGTTCCAGACCAAAAGGAAAGCAGCTTCAGGCCCTATCAGTCCTCTGGACAAACGCCACCTACCACCATTTTTGATGAGCTTTGTTTTAAATGTTGACAATCTGGGCACTACAAGGGCTCTCTCAGCTTGATGTCAGCCTCAGTTTTGTTCCTCTGTGTCTCTCCTCCACAACAGCCTTGGTGGGTTTGTTTACTTGTTATTTTCTCACATTTTTGTTCAATACACACTTACTAAGCCCCTACTGTGTGCCAGGTACTGTGTGTGCATGCACGGTTGTTGGGGGCTGTGCCATGTTGGCGGCGCCAGGATGGCGCCTGATCACATTGGCAGCGCGGAGGTTAATTGACATAAGCACACTCAGGTGATTTTCTCGAGCACGCACACAATGTATGCGCATGTGTTCTCGAGCACTAATTGCCTGCTCCGAGCGTCTCCTCTGATCTTTGCGTAAGAGGCATGGCCCTGCTCTCCGCGTCCTGGAGGTGATATAAGCGTAGGCAGTGCGAGACAGAGATATAGCAGCCATTAGAAGCAACCAGAGGAAAAGACACGCTGCGCAGCAGTAGCCAGAGAAGAAGACACGCCACAGCAGCTATTAGAAGCAGCCAGAGGGAAAAACACAGCAGCGAGTAGGGGCAGCTGCGGAAGGCAGATTGCGGAACGGAGAACTGAGCCGCATCACTAGGGCACCTTAGGTAGACACACCCTTAGTTCACAGGATGCAGGACTTTAAGGCGTGGCAGGCCTCTCTCCTTCTAAGCTCTAAGAAAAGCCTGTCTTTCTTTCAAAGTTTCTCTCTTAAGCAAAGTTTCTTTCTCTCTGATAAGCGGGGTCTCTCTCTCTCTCTCCTCTCAAAGCAAGTAAGCCTCATTTCCTCTATCCTCTATAAACAAGCAAGAAAGCAGTGCACCAAAGAGAAAGATAGAAGTGCCTCAGTTTCCACTCCACCACCCATAAGACCCGTGCAAGTTGTTGCTGCAGGCGGTGACAAATATCCACGGATTTTGGAACCGCAAAGAGCCAGCGACACACGGTTTTCAAAATGTGTTCAGAGAACTCAGTTCCAGGGAGATGTGTCAGGTGGGCCATGTGTGACTGCAAGCAGCGGGAAGCAGTGACAGGTGGCTGCCCAGGAGGGTTCCACAGCGGTGGTCATCACCTCCACTGCGCTCCTGAGGACACGGGCCATCTCCCTGTCTGGCATTGGCAGGACACTGGCCCGTCCTCGGGCTTCCTTATTCCCAGTCTTGAGGTTACTTCTTCCTCTCTTGGTGTCAAAGACCTCGGTATATAAAATGGGGGGGGGGGGGGGCGGAGGTGAGCTTTTTAAACTGAGGGAAATTCTCTCAGAAACCCTGTAGCTGGAGTCTGGTGCTCGTGGTCCAGGGCTGCGTAAAATGGCCGTCCTGACAGGTGGTAGGAGGGAGGATGGAGGTCCTTGACCTGTCTGCACCAACTCCTTCCTAATGGTGGCTGGGGCTGCAGTGTCCTGAGACCCTGGCAGGAGGCCGTGGAGATGGATGGATTTTCTGCACAGTGCTGCGGCTTGGCTTCCCTCTTCTGCTCTGGCCCTCATTGTGCACCTGGAGCTGCCGGGTGTTGCGTGATGGATGTGCCATCACTCCGCCAGCTGACCGATGTGTCCTTGTGTGTTCTTGGGTTCTAAAATTTTCTTGATTTTAATTTCTATTGGGATAAATTTCAATAAATGTAACCCATACAGACAGAAGCTCTTTGGGGTCCTCAATAAAGTATAAAAGGTCTTGAGAACAACATTTAAAATCTACAGGAACCAAGAGTCACCACTGGCACTGGGAGAGGTCCCAGCTCCCTTAATACACGCGGCAAGGGGATTCTGGGACAGAACGGATTCTCCTGTCAGAAAAGCAGCACAGCGAAAAGCAGCATGGCGCTGTGTGTGCGGCACTGTTGTGAGGGGGCCGCAGGGTGGGCATGGCCGGAGGGAGGGCTGCCCAGGCCCGCCGCTACAGGGCAGAGCCACCAGCAGAGCCACTCCAGGCTGCCGTTTTCCTCCGTGCGTGTCTGGTGCAGTATAAGCGACACGCGGTTGAACGTTCCAGTCATTGTAAGTGCAACTCTGACCTGGCGCAGCATCGCCTCCGCCCGCCCGGCAGCCTGCAGCTCAGCATGCCGGGGCACTGGCTGCATGTGACCCTCTAGGCTCCTTGACTAAGTGGACTTGTGCAGTGCTGGCCCTTCAGCGTCCAGCGAGTTCAGCTGGCCCGATGATCTCAGGTTTATCCGTGTTGGGGTGTCGTGCGTGTGTGCAGTGTTGGTCTACCTACTTATCTGTGGATGGACATGTGCTGGTTTTTGGCGGCTGTGAACCTTGGTGTACGAATCTCGCTTTTAGTTCTCTGTGCATAGAAGTGGAACAGCTGGATTGAGGGTAGTTCTGTTAGTTTCGTGAGGGGCCTTACGTGTTCCACGATAGCTGCGTGCTTCTGCATCCACCAACAGTGGGCGAGGGTTCTGGTTTCCCCTCAGCCTCACCACCGCCATTGCTAAAAATGGCCATCCTCCTGGCTGTGAAGTAGCATGCCATTGTGGCCTCCACTCGTGTTCCCTGGTGATCACCCGTGCCTTTCCATGTGCTTATTGGCCATTTGCATATCTTTGGGAAAAAGTCTAATCAAATTCTTTGCCCACTTTTGAAAATATTTTTTGTTTTTGTTGAATTGTAGGAGTTCTTTATATGGTCTGGATATTGATGCCTTGTCAGATTTGTGATTTGCACAGGTGTGTCCATTTTGTATGTTGACTTCATTTTACCAAAAAAAAAAAAAAAAAATATATATATATATATAACCAATATATAAATATATAATATATAAATATATATATTTACCAAAAAAATATATATATAAAAAATATATATATATATTTTTTTAACACAAAACTTGAATGCCGCTCTTCTTTCCTGTTGCCATTCGAGTCACAGTTGCATCCTGGGTATTTACCACTGCAGTGGTTCAGATGGGGAGGTAATAACCTCGGCCCTCGTAATTAGCTTATGGTAACAATTTTAGAAAGTCTCCCACTCTTCAGTGTTGCCCTGGCTGCTTCTACCTGTGCATCTGGCTCTGTATTATTACCTCCTATTTGCCATGGGAAGAAACAGTAGTGATCAGGACTGAATGACTCTGAAAAGTATTTTTCTTTAACATCTGTGTACAGTAGTCATCTTTGACAGGACCTTACAAGTGTTCAGTAGATTTCTCATCTTACCAGTTGAGTAAGGACTATTTGCAGACTTTTCAGAAACCTTGAGAAGGTTGAGTTCTGAGATGTCTCTAGCTGGCATAGCCTCTTGAGATATGACAGTGTTTTTCAACAGAGATTCTAATGGTAGACCTGGAAATTAAATTATAGAACAAATTTTTCAGGTTAAATTATAGAATGGATTTTTCCATGCTGAAAAAACATCATTAATTAGGAGAGGGCAGTAATGTCCTGTCTGTCAGATGAGGGAAGGGTGTGGTCTCCTGCCATTCCTGCCTGGGCCTGGAGGTCCCTCCTGAAGTCTGCCTGCTCCCAGGCTCAGGTGGTCATTCGGAACTTGGCTCCTAGGAACCCACCTAGCTTTCTGAAGGTAACGGAGAACCCCCATTAGGGCTGTCTTTGGCCGGCCTTGGATACTTCTTTTCTTTTCTTTTTTTTTTTTTTGTAAACAAATGGGATACATGTTGTTTCTCTGTTTGTACATGGAGTGAAGGCATACCATTTGTGTAATCATACATTTACATAGGGTAATGTTGTTTGATTCATTCTGTTATTTTTTTCCTTTCCTCCCACCCCTCCCACCCCCTCACCCCTCTTTTCCCTCTATACAGTCCTTCCTTTCTCCATTCTTGTCCCCCTCCCTAACCCTAACTCTAACCCTAACACTAACCCCTCCCACCCCCCATTATGTGTCATCATCCACTTATCAGCGAAATCATTCGTCCTTTGGTTTTTTGAGATTGGCTTATCTCACTTAGCATGATATTCTCCAATTTCATCCATTTGCCTGTAAATGCCATAATTTTATCATTCTTTACAGCTGAGTAATATTCCATTGTGTGTGTGTGTGTGTGTGTGTGTGTGTGTGTGTGTGTGTGTGTGTGTGTATCACAGTTTCTTTATCCATTCATCAATTGAAGGACATCTGGGTTGGTTCCACAATCTGGCTATTGTGAATTGAGCAGCTATGAACATTGATGTGGCTGTATCTCTGTAGTATGTTGATTTTAAGTCCTTTGGGTATGGGCCAAGGAGTGGGATAGCTGGGTCAAATGATGGGTCCATTCCAAGTTTTCTAAGGAATCTCCACACTGCTTTCCAGAGTGGCTGCACTAATTTGCAGCCCCACCAGCAATGTATGAGTGTACCTTTCTCCCCACATCCTTGCCAACACCTGTTGTTGCTTGTATTTTTGATAATCGCCATTCTAATTGGGGTGAGATGGAATCTTAGGGTGGTTTTGATTTGCATTTCTCTTATTACTAGAGATGTTGAACATTTTTCCATATGTTTGTTGATTGCTTGTAGATCTTCTTCTGGGAAGTGTCTGTTCATTTCCTTAGCCCATTTGTCAATTGAGTTATTTGCATTCTTGGTGTAGAGTTTTTTGAGTTCTTTATAGATTCTGGAGATTAGTGCTCTATCTGAAGCATGATTGGCAAAGATTTTCTCCCACTCTGTAGGCTCTTTCTTCGCATTGCTGATAGTTTCCTTTTCTGAGAGAAAGCTTTTTAGTTTGAATCTATCCCAGTTGTTGATTCTTGCTTTTATTTCTTGTGCTATGGGAGTCCTGTTGAGGAATTCCGGTCCTAAGCCGATATGTTGAAGATCTGGACCTACTTTTTCTTCTATAATCTGCAGGGTATCTGGTCTGATTCCGAGGTCCTTGATCCATTGTGAGTTGAGTTTTGTGCAGGGTGAGAGATAGGGGTTTAGTTTCATTCTGTTGCATATGGATTTCCAGTTTTCCCAGCACCATTTGTTGAAGAGGCTATCTTTTCTCCATTGCACCTTTGTCTAGTATTAGAAAATTGTATTTATTTGGGTTTGTGTCCGTGTCCTCTATTCTATGCCATTGATCTACCTTTCTATTTTGGTACCAATACCATGCCGTTTTTGTTACTATTGCTTTGTAGTATAGTTGAAGTTCTGGTATTGTGATACCCCCTGCTTCGCTCTTTCTGCTAAGGATTGCTTTAGCTATTCTGGGTTTCTTATTCTTCCAGATGAATTTCACGATTGCTTGCTCTATTTCTGTAAGGTACATCGTTGGGATTTTAATTGGAATTGCATTGAATCTGTATAGCACTTGTGGTAGTATGACCGTTTTGACAATATTAATTCTTCCTATCCAAGAACATGGGAAATCTTTCTGGATACTTTTTGAGTTCTAAGTGGAGGGAAGTGGTTTTGTATGTTTGTTTGAATTTAAGTCCATTTTAAAAGTAGTAGACGAAAGCACAACAGTTGCAAGCTGTTGGTTGGTTAATGCATGGAGCGCCTTGCCCTGGCCTCTTGCCCCGGCTGTCCTGCCTCTGAGTTGCCTCTGCTCCAGTGTCTCCACGCTTGATTTCCTTCTTCACCCTAGCACTGTGCTTGCCGAACCCCACATTCTTGTGAAGCTTATTCCTAAAGACCACAAATCCCCACTATTAGGAAGTTTATAGTCCTGAGGAACCTCTGCTTTGTCACCTGTGGTACTTTGAACCTGAGCCATGTTATCTTGGTGGCCTTGTGTACAGTGGTGTATCTTTGTACTGCAGGGATCCGAATTTATAAAACACTACTGGCAAACAACTAATTAACTTGTGAGCCATTTGCAAGCAAGTGGAGGAAGGCAAACACAGTGATCTTGAGCAGATGCCGCTGGGAACTAGGCCTTTGCTGGCTCTCAGCCACTTTCTCTCTCCCCCTTTCATCCCCTGCTTCTGCAGGACCCCTCTGACCCTGCAGGAAATAGGAACATGAACAGGCACGTGGGGACCCTTCCCTGGTCCCTGTTTCCATTCTGGCTTCTGCGTCTCTCTACTCTTAACACTTTGCTTTCTGCATAGAAACTTTTGAAGGCCAGAAATACCTTCTAGGGACCAAGGACTTCTGTTGTTTTTAGCCTGTGTGTGTGGAGAAGGTGAAATCATGGTTTGTTTTGATTCCTTAGGGACTGGGTAAGTGCGCTAAGAAAGAAACTACTCAAGCGGTGGAAAATGTGGATTTCCTCCTGACCTGCCGTGTTGGCCTGCCCTACAGGAGCATGTGCGGATGTGTGCAGACACACTTGTTAAAGCCCCAGGTTTTAAGGGAATGTTATTGAGCTTCCTTTTATTTTATTTTATTTTATTTCTTAAATGAAAGACATTAAATAATATTTCTCTAGGAGCTCATAATGAAATGAATTTTGGGCATAAACACTGGGCAGAATCCTAAGAAAGTCAAGGATTTATGTTTGGGGCCTTATGAAGGATTTTGATATTGACCAAAAAATGCATGGTTAGCTCTCAATTGTATCATAGACTTGCAGATTAACTAGGATGAAAGATTAGTGCTTTCATGAAAAAGTCAAAATCACTGTAACCCCGAAGACTCCAGCCCCTTGTTTCACCAGGCACATGTCCTTTGGAGCTGCCGGAAACGCCTCATCGTTTGTCCTTGAGCAGGGAACTGCCTTGTTCCTTCCTGCCTCACGAATTCTTGTGGGTTTAAACAACTCAGGCAAAAAGTAGAAAATATATACTGTTTCAACAATTTTAAACTGCCTGTTAGAGCCATCAAGTGCTTTTCCTCTCGATGAACATTGATAACCTGTAGTATTCTGGTTTTTCCCTACCCTTGAGATGAAGTCCGCATGGTAAGTATGCATCTTGGCTGTGGAAAGGAGCACATCCGGAAAAGCACACTAGCGCCACGCGCCCGGGAGACTGCGGGCCCCAGCCGTCCTGCACCTTCCCGCAGTTTCCTCCCTTGCCCAGGGCTCCCTGGCCTCTCTGCGGTGATGGCTGGTTGACACGCCTGTTTGGCGCCGTGTCCGGGCATGGCGACTCCTGTGCCTCCTTTGGACTGCTGCGTGGCCTGCTGAGCCACACTCGCTGTCATGGACAGCCACTCCTTTGTGCCGCGCATGGTTTTGCTCGAGTCTGTTCAGTGCTGTTTGCTTATTTGATTCCTTGGGTTTGGTGTGAGTGGCACATCTTCTGTCCTTCCTTTAGCCTCTCTCGTTCCCATACCTCTGTGCTTGAGATGTGTCTTGTTCAGGCTGGTTTTTTTCTTTATTTTATTTTATTTTGTTTTGGTTTTTTACTAACTCAAAACTGGTAACATTTCGTTTTGATTTGGAGATTTCGTCTACTGGTTTAATCCATTTGCATACAGCAGAATTACTAATATCTTTGAGTTTAAACCCACCATCTTACTGGGTGCTTCCTCTTTTTCTTCTTGGTGTTGGGGTTGAACCCAGGGCCACGCATGTGCTGAGCCTTCTCTCTGCCACTGAGCTGCTCCCCGCCCGACCACATGCTGTTCGTCTATCTTATCCATTCTCCATTTCTTCTCTCCTACTATCTTGCCCTTTGGGGGGCTTACTGTTTTTATTAGTTTCTTTGCTTTGACAATTTGAATATTATATGCTCTTATGATTCTGTTCATTGATGTTCTAAAAATTACAATAGCATTCTTGAATTATTAAAGCCCAGTGTTAACATTTGTGTCCTTCTTTTCCTAGACCATGGAGGGACCTTGGAATTCCTAACACTACATTCTGCTGACTGATGTACTACTGTGTTCATATATTTTAATTTCTGTGTTTACTAAAGACTCCGAAGTACCATTATTATTTCTGTACATCTTCAGCATTAGTTACCTGTCCACACCTCACCTGCCATCTTTGTTGTTTTTAACTCCTTTACCCAGCTCCACACTTGTGCTTGGACCCTTTCTGTCTGCCTGAAGAGCATCCTTTGTGGTTGCTTCACTGACAGCAGAGTCTTTGTTTCAGCCTGTCAAATGCTATGTTTCACCTTTGTTCTTGAAGAGCAGCTGGATGTTGACCCTTTTCCCTCTCATTGCCTTGAGGCTAAGTTTTCTGGGCTCCTCCTCTACACAGATCTCCTCCATTCTTTTGTATTCTTTCATCATTTTGATTTTCCACATTTGAATTCTGGATGGGTTCTTCAGATCTGTCTTCCAAGTTCACAAATTTTGTTTTTACCTGGGTCTAATCATCTTTCCAGTTCTTTCTTTATTTTTGAATTAATGAGGATGGAACACAAGGCCTCATGCATGCTAGGCAAACACTCCACCCCTAAGCTATTGCCCCAACCTCATCTTTTGAATTCTTTTTTTTTTATTGTAAACAAATGGGATACATGTTGTTTCTCTGTTTGTACATGGCGTAAAGGCATACCATTTGTGTAATCATAAATTTACATAGAGTAATGTTGTTTGATTCATTCTGTTATTTTTTCCCTTCCTCCCACCCCTCCCACCCCTCTTTACCCTCTATACAGTACTTCCTTCCTCCATACTTGCCCCCCTCCCTAACCCTAACTCTAACCCTAACACTAACCCTTCCCTCCCCCCCATTATGTGTCATCCTCCACTTATTAGCGATATCATTCGTCCTTTGGCTTTTTGAGATTGGCTTATCTCACTTAGCATGATATTCTCCAATTTCATCCATTTGCCTGCAAATGCCATAATTTTATCATTCTTTATGGCTGAGTAATATTCCGTTGTATATATATACCACAGTTTCTTTATCCACTCATCAATTGAAGGGCATCTAGGTTGGTTCCACAGTCTGGCTATTGTGAATTGAGCAGCTATGAACATTGATGTGGCTGTGTCTCTGTAGTATGCTGATTTTAAGTCCTTTGGGTATAGGCCAAGGAGTGGGATAGCTGGGTCAAATGGCGGGTCCATTCCAAGTTTTCTAAGGAATCTCCACACTGCTTTCCAGAGTGGCTGCACTAATTTGCAGCCCCACCAGCAATGTATGAGTGTACCTTTCTCCCCACATCCTCGCCAACACCTGTTGTTGCTCGTATTCTTGATAATCGCCATTCTAATTGGGGTGAGATGGAATCTTAGGGTGGTTTTGATTTGCATTTCTCTGATTACTAGAAATGTTGAACATTTTTCCATATGTTTGTTGATTGCTTGTAGATCTTTTTCTGTGAAATGTCTATTCATTTCCTTAGCCCATTTGTCGACTGGATTATTTGAATTCTTGGAGTAAAGTTTTTTGAGTTCTTCATAGATTCTGGAGATTAGTGCTCTATCTGAAGTATGATTGGCAAAGATATTCTCCCATTCTGTAGGCTCTTTCTTCGCATTGCTGATAGTTTCCTTTGCTGAGAGAAAGCTTTTTAGTTTGAATCTATCCCAGTTATTGATTCTAGCTTTTATTTCTTGTGCTATGGGAGTCCTGTTAAGGAAGTCTGATCCTAGACCAACAAGGTGAAGATTTGGACCTACTTTTTCTTCTATAATCTGCAGGGTCTCTGGTCTGATTCCGAGGTCCTTAATCCATTTTGAGTTTAGTTTCATGCATGGTGAGAGATATGGATTTAGTTTCATTCTGTTGCATATGGATTTCCAATTCTCCCAGCACCATTTGTTGAAGAGGCTATCTTTTCTCCATTGCATATTTTTGGCACCTTTGTCTAGTATGAGAAAATTGTATTTATTTGGGTTTGTGTCCGTGTCCTCTATTCTATACCATTGATCTACCTTTCTATTTTGGTACCAATACCATGCCGTTTTTGTTACTATTGCTTTGTAGTAGAGTTGAAGATCTGGTATTGCAATACCCCCTGTTTCACTCTTCCTGCTAAGGATTGCTTTAGCTATTCTGGGTTTCTTATTCTTCCAGATGAATTTCATAATTGCTTGCTCTATTTCTGTAAGGTACATCATTGGGATTTTAATTGGAATTGCATTGAATTTGTATAGCACTTTAGGTAGTATGGCGATTTTGACAATATTAATTCTTCCTATCCAAGAACATGGAAGATCTTTCCATCTTCTAAGGTGTTCTTTAATTTCTTTCTTTAGTGTTGTATAGTTCTCATTGTAGAGGTCTTTCACCTCTTTTGTGAGATTGATTCCCAAGTATTTTATTTTTTTCGAGGCTATTGTGAATGGGGTAGTTTTCCTAATTTCTCTTTCTGAACATTCATCACTTATGTATAAAAATGCGTTGGATTTATGGGCATTGATCTTGTAACCTGCTACTTTACTGAATTCACTTATGAGTTCTAAGAGTTCTCTGGTGGAATTTCCAGGTTCCTCTAAATATATAATCATGTCATCAGCGAACAGGGATAGTTTGAGTTCTTCTTTCCCAGTTCGTATCCCTTTAATCTCTTTGGTTTGTCTAATTGCTCTGGCTAGAGTCTCAAGAACGATGTTGAATAGAAGTGGTGAAAGAGGGCATCCCTGCCTTGTTCCAGTTTTTAGGGGGAATGCTTTCAGTTTTTCACCATTTAGAATGATATTAGCCATGGGCTTAGCATAAATGGCCTTTACAATGTTAAGGAATGTTCCCACTATCCCTATTTGTTCTAGTGTTTTGAGCATGAAGGGGTGCTGTATTTTATCAAATGCTTTTTCTGCATCTATTGAAATAATCATGTGATTCTTGACTTTAAGTCTATTAATGTGGTGAATTACGTTTATTGATTTCCTGATGTTGAACCAACCTTGCATCCCTGGGATGAAACCCACTTGATCATGGTGCACTATCTTTTTAATATGTTTTTGTATGTGATTTGCTAAAATTTTGTTGAGAATTTTTGCATCGATGTTCATTAAGGATATTGGTCTGAAATTTTCTTTCCTTGATGAGTCTCTGTCTGGTTTAGGTATCAGGGTGATATTGGCTTCATAGAATGAGTTTGGGAGGGTTCCCTCCTCTTCTATTTTATGGAATACTTTGAGAAGTATTGGAATGAGCTCTTCTTTAAAGGTTTTGTAGAACTCGGCTGAGAACCCATCTGGTCCCGGACTTTTCTTTGTTGGTAGGCTTTTGATGACTTCTTCTATTTCAGTACTTGAAATTGGTCTATTTAAATTGTTTATGTCCTCCTCGTTCAGTTTAGGCAATTCATATGTCTCTAGAAACCTGTTGATGCCTTCAAAATTTTCTATTTTGTTGGAGTATAGATTTTCAAAATAGCTTCTAATTATGTTTTGAATTTCAATCCTGTCTGTTGTGATATTTCCTTGTTCATTCCGAATTTTAGTGATTTGGGTTTTCTCTCGTCTTCTCTTTGTTAGTGTGGCTAAAGGTTTATCAATTTTGTTTATTTTTTCGAAGAACCAACTATTTATTTTGTCAATTTTTTGTATTGTTTCTTTTGTTTCAATTTCATTGATTTCAGCTCTGAGTTTAACTATTTCCTGTCTTCTACTACTTTTGGTGCTGTTCTGTTCTTCTTTTTCTAGGGCTTTGAGCTGTAGTGTTAGGTCGTTTATTTGTTGAGTTTTACTTCTTTTATTAAATGTGCTCCATGAAATAAATTTCCCTCTAAGTACTGCTTTCATAGTGTCCCAGAGATTTTGATATGATGTTTCTTTGTTCTCATTTACCTCTAAGAATTTTTTAATTTCCTTCCTAATATCTTCTGTTATCCATTCATCATATAATAGCATATTGTTTAATCTCCAGATGTTGGAATAGTTTCTGTGTTTTACTCTTTCATTTATTTCTAACTTCAATCCATTATGATCTGATAGAATACATGCTAGTGTCTCTATCTTCTTGTATTTGCTAACATTAGCTTTGTGGCATAATATATGGTCTATTTTAGAGAAGGATTCATGTGCTGCTGAGAAGAAAGTGTATTCGCTTTTGGTTGGATGGTATAGTCTATAAATGTCCGTTAAGTCTAAATTATTGATTGTGTTATTGAGATCTATGGTTTCTTTGTTCAATTTTTGTCTGGAAGATCTGTCCAGTGGTGAGAGAGGCGTGTTAAAATCACCTAGTATTATTGTGTTATGGTCTATTTGGTTTCTGAAATTGAGAAGGATTTGTTTGACATACATGGATGAGCCACTGTTTGGGGCATAGATGTTTATGATTGTTATATCTTGCTGATTTATGCTTCCCTTAAGCAGTATGAAATGACCTTCTTTATCCCTTCTCACTAACTTTGGCTTGAAGTCCACATTATCTGAAATGACGATGGATACTCCAGCTTTTTTGCTGAGTCCATGTGCATGGTATGTTTTTCCCCATCCTTTCACCTTTAGTCTATGGGTATCTTTTTCTATGAGGTGAGTCTCTTGCAGGCAACATATTGTTGGATCTTTCTTTTTAATCCAATCTGCCAGTCTGTGTCTTTTGATTGATGAATTCAGGCCATTAACATTCAGGGTTATTATAGAGATATGATTTGGTTTCCTGGTCATTTGGTTCATTTTTAAATTGTGTTTATTTATTTGTTTGACACAACTTGTTTCCTCCTTTATTTGCCAATTCCTTTAGGATAATTCCTCCCTTTGCTGATTTGCTTCTTTGTTTTTCATCTCTTCCTCATGGAATATTTTGCTGAGAATGTTCTGTAATGCTGGCTTTCTTTTTGTAAATTCTTTTAGCTTTTGTTTATCATGGAAGGATTTTATTTCATCGTCAAATTTGAAGGTAAGTTTTGCTGGGTATAAGATTCTTGGTTGGCATCCATTTTCTTTCAGGGCTTGAAAAATGTTGTTCCAGGCCCTTCTAGCTTTTAGGGTCTGGATTGAAAAATCTGCTGATATCCATATTGGTTTCCCCCTGAATGTAATTTGGTTCTTTTCTCTCACAGCCTTTAAAATTCTGTCTTTATTTTGTATGTTCGGTATTTTCATTATAATGTGCCTTGGTGTGGGTCTGTTGTAATTTTGTGTATTTGGAGTTCTATAAGCCTCTTGAACTTGATTTTCCATTTCATTCTTCAGATTTGGGAAATTTTCTGATATTATTTCATTGAATAGGTTGTTCATTCCTTTGGCTTGTTTCTCTAGGCCTTCCTCAATCCCAATAATTCTTAAATTTGGCCTTTTCATGATATCCCATAGTTCTTGTAGATTCTGTTCATGATTTCTTACCATCTTCTCTGTTTGTTCAACTTTGTTTTCAAGGTTAAATATTTTGTCTTCAATGTCTGAGGTTCTGTCTTCCAGGTGTTCTATCCTATTGGATATGCTTTCTATGGAGTTCTTAATTTGGTTATTGTTTCCTTCATGTCAAGGATTTCTGTTTGGTTTTTTTCAATATCTCTAACTCTTTATTGAAATGATCTTTTGCATCCTGTATTTGCTCTTTTAACTGTCGATTGGTGCGATCAATCAATGCTTGCATTTGCTCTTTCATCTCATCATTCAGTGCGTGCATTTGCTCTTTCATCTCATCGTTTGCTTCTCTGATCATTTTAATTATGTACATTCTGAACTCCTTTTCTGTCATTTCTTCTGCCATGCTGTCACTGGGTTTTATTGATGTAACATCTAGATTTGTTTGCAGCATTTTCTTTCCTTGTTTTCTCATATTGTTCAGGTATCAGAGGACCGCTGAGATATTGCAGATTTCCTCTATTGACTTACAATGTCCCTGAAGATTTCTATATATATCCCCCCTTAGCCTTCAGTAGGCTGAAGTCTTGGAGGAAGTTGATAATGCGGTGCTCCACAAGGAAGCTGCCTCTCTAGGAGTGGTGGCCTTCAGGTGGGGTATAATCCCTGCTGGTGGGCAGAGGTGCCTCCACTTGTTGACCAATGGTCATCCAAAGGGGACCTAGGCTGTGGGCTGAGGCAAGGCCTGTTTGGGCCTGAGTCTCTGGTTTTACCGTCCTTGTGGGGAAACCTCACCCAGCAGGGAAGACTCACCCGGTGGGGAGGTCTCGCTGGTCAGTTCCCTCCTAGAGGTTCCCCTCAATTTAGAGCTACCGCCTGGGCTGGGCTGCCTTCCTCTGCAAAGTTCCCAGGGGCCCGGCCCTACCTCCTGGGCCTGGGAGCCTCACCCTTTGCAGATGACTCTCCTTAGGCTGCCCTTCCTCAGAGAATCTGCCCGCAGGCCTGGAACCTTCGCTCCGCCCTAAGCCTGTCTCTGTGCGGCTCTTCCACCAAGAAGCCTCCTAGATCCTGGGACCCTGCTCTGCACCTAATCGCCTGGCTATGCGGCCCCTCCTCTGAGCAGCCACCTGGGGCCCTGTACAATCGCTCTGAATCCCAGAGACCCGCCACACGCCTCTTCCTCCAGACAGCCGCCCAGTATTCCGGTGGGGTCACTAGGAGTCCAAGAAACTCACTGCGTGCCTCCACCTCCACCAACCACCTGTAGCCCTGGGCAATCAATCACTCCGAGTTGAAGTGACCCTCCCCGTTCCTCCTCCTTCTCCAGATAACCCCCGGGGTGTTCAGGAGCAGTCGCTCTGAGTGGCTCTGAGTCCACGTGACCCGCAGCACGGGTCCTCTGGGCAACCGCCCGGAGCTCTGGTGCGGCCACTCAAGACCAAGCGTCCCACCACGCTTCTCCTCCAGGCAGCCTCCCTGTGTTCAGGAGCTGTCACTTTAAGTCCAAACAACTCACCACTCGCCTTCTCCTCTGAGCAGCCGCCTGGAATGCTAATGCAGTCACTGCGAGTCCAAAGGACCCGCCGCGCTCCTCCTCCTCCTCCTCCTACTCCTCTGGGCAGGCCCCGGGGTTCAGAAGTGGTCTGAGTCCAAACAGCTCGCCATGCAGCCCCTTCTCTGGCAACCGCCTGTAGCTCTGGTGTAGTCACCCTGAATCCAAGCGGCCGCGCTCCTCTTCCTCCTCCTCGTCCTCAGGGCAGGCCCCGGGGTTCAGAAGCGTCGTTCTGAGTCCAAACAGCTCGCCGCACGGCTTCTCCTCTGGCAACCGCCTGTAGCTCTGGTGCAGTCACCCCGAATCCAAGTGGCCACGTTCCTCCTCCTCCTCCTCAGGGCAGGCCCTGGTGTCCTGAGTCCACACAGCTCTCCTCGCCACTCTTCCCCTGGGCAGCCGCCGGAGCCCCAGTGGTTGCTCCGAGTCCCAGCGCTGTGCCGATCGGCCTCCTTTACGGCGCTCCCAGCTGTCCGAGTTCACTGCTCCAGCCTGAATTCTTAATTTTAATTATTTTGTTTTTCAGTTCTAGAATTTCTTCTTGATTCTTTTTTGTGGCGGGTGAGACCCGGGGCCCAGGGTTACGCCACATGCATCTAAGATGGTGACTGGTAGAGAGCCAAGGGGCGTGCTAAATGCGCCTTGAGAAAAACAAGAAGCGTTCACCATTGGCTGTATGATAATTAGTTCAGCCGCCTAGCACGTGGACAGATATATCTTACACGTGTGCTTGAGCTCGTGATCGCTTGACCTTTAATAGGATTGGATGGACATATCTGGTTACAATTGCTTATGCATGAGACTGCTTATATATTGAGGGTGTTATACGAATAAAGCGGAAGCTGCTTCATGAACTTCTGAAGAGTACGTGTCATTTGTCCCGCTGGTTGTGGCAAGCGGCACTTTTTTGTTTTTTTGTAATCCTGTTTTGTGGTTTTTCAGTCCCTTCAAGAAATTTTGACTTTTATGTTCACCAGCAACTCTTATTTGTATAGTTTCTGTCTGGTCGTTGAACTATTTGGAATATCTCTGTTTTGGTTTCTTTTACTCTTGTCCATTGGTTTTAGATTCTTGATCATGTGTTGTTTTCTTCCTGTGTGTTCAGTTTGCTTTACGTGAGTGTTCTTCATTGCATTTGAAATATTAATTTTGGAAATCACCTGAATCCTAGAACAAGGTTCTCTTCCTCCAGAGAGGGTTTTTGTTTTCATCTTCCAGGCACCTGGTAGTGCTGGCCATCTGTGATGAACTTGATTCACTATTTTTTCACAGTTGGGCTGCAGTTCATGTGTAGGTGGGTGTGCTCCTGTGTAGGGAACATTCCTCAAGCTTATTTGACAGCAGTCACTGATACACTGGTTTAAATAAATCCAGCAATGGATGAGGAAAACTGAGGAGGTGTAAAGACTCGCCATGGACTGCAGCCTTTGCAGTTGCTGAGGCTGAGCTGTGAGCTGAGGGGAAGCCTCGCTCAGCAGGCATCGAGGCAGGCTGTGACTCGAGCTCGCCCGCACTGCCTCGCCTCATTCTGTGTGCTGGAGCCTGCCGGTCCCTCAGGCCTTTGTCTCAGACTTGCTGCTGGACAGAATCACTTAGGGCACTTGGTTTGTTTATAATAGTGGACGTATAGCTCACTGATAGGCTGATTCTACATGCTTTAACGAGTGTCTTAACCTGATTGGATAATGTGCCTATGTCTTGAACAAAAGTAAAATCGGATCTGTGCCTTCTGAGCATGGTCTCTGATGTCTGCGTTCTTTGGGTGACGTCATCATCCTCACCCTTAGTGCGACCTCCGTTTGAAATAACTGCACTCCTGGGTCCCTACTCTCGGGCTGCAGCCACCATGAAGGTCCCAAGTGCAGGCTGGTCTACCGGGACCTCCCTGTGGCAGGCTTGGCGTCCTATTTTAAACTCAGCGAGGCCGTCAGAAGAACTGCTTGCCCTTTAACCACCTCCTCGGGACTAGCAAATGCCTCGCCAGGGCTTTTGCAATCCTGCGTGCTAGGATCTTGCCCTGGTGATTTTGCATTATTTTTCTGATTCTTTGATAATTTTTGGATTATGGTTTTGTATTTCATGTATCCTTGTGGAAAACTTAGAGCAAGAAGGTGGAACTGAAATTGGGTGCAGTGTTAGCTAGTGTATATGTTCTGCTCCATACTTTGGTTTATTCACCTATCCTGGTTAACAAGAGACCTTAGTGCACACTTTCTTCAGCCATGTTAGAGCAACTAGAAAAGCCAGAGCACCTAGAAAATCATCTTTGAAGATGGTGGAGGGCTGAGAATATGCTCAGGACTTGAGGGGTTCAGATCCTGGAGTGAAGGGAGGTGCAGAGACTGAGCAGGAGTTCTTCAGGAGCACTTTCCCTGGGTCATCTGCCATTTAGTAAGAAGAGGGGAGAGGCTGAGAACCTGGAAGAGTGCCTCTACTGCTAACCGAGAAGCTAGCAGAACTTGTGGCAGTTTCACAGGGCTGGAGAGACTTGTTGGAATCCCAGAGGAAGATGTTGTTGATCTGACTGCCTCATACTGTGGAACTTGTATGCATCAACAAGCAGGAGATTGGGTGAAATTTAAAAACCACTACTTTTTTTAGCCTGAAATGGAGTTTAAATGATCACAGTGGGTCCTGAAACTATTGGGGAAGAGAGATGGATGGTGGAGTAGGTCCATGGGCCCTCATTCACTGATTAGTTCGGAAATGCAAGAGAACAAACTGTTAGGTGCCCTTCTGGTTTGATTCAAAGTATGCAACACCACAAATGAAGAATTCTTGTGAAGTAATTGAGCCCGAAATGGTAATGGAGCCTCTCTATCAGTTGCAAGAAATAAAGGGGATAGCTAAATGTGGTGAAATAGTACCACAGGGGAGCTGTCAGCCAACCCCGAAGTAGGGGACATTCTACAGACCAGATGATTTGGTATCTTCCAGGGTACATGACATTGCATTTAGAAAAATAAGAGAGACATAACTGGTATAGACTGAAGGGAGAAATATAAATAGTGACTATGTGTATATATTTTGGATTTTGTTTGGTTCTGACATAAATAACCAATGATATGAATAAATATAAAAGGAATATTTGAAAAAAAGTTAAACATATTGGTCTATTATGTGATAGTATTGGCTTTTATTTTGTGCAAAAACAATATTGTAATTAATTTCTTTTCTCTTAAGCCCTTAGGAAAAAAGAGCTATAAATCAAAATATTTGGGGTGAAATGATTAAATCTGTGTTTGCTTTAAAAGTGAAGAAGTTAGCTGAGACTGTAGCTCCATGGTAGAGGTGTTTTGCCCCGAATGCACAAGACGGGGGCTCCATCCCCAGCACTGCAAAATCAATCAAATAAATAAAAAAGGGAAAAGTTTGATAATTGTTTGAACCAGTTAATGGGTCCGTGGCAGTTTATTTGTCTGTTTTAAATATACCCCAAAAAAAGGTATTTTTAAAAGTATTTATTAAACAGTTAACAAAGACTTTTAAAAAGTAATGTCATGAAGGGTAGTCCGCCTGGCCCACAAGCTATGTTTGAGTGAGGCCGCCGGAGCCCCTCCTTCTGGTTTGGTGAGCCTTCTGGTTTTGAGTGTGTCAGAGAGTGGGTCGTCGATTCACTTCTGCTGGTGGAGTGTCACCTCCTGTCAGCCTCACTCCTGGCAGAGCCCTGTGGTGCCTCGCCTTCCAAGGGTAGGGTCTCTTGTCGCACCCCACTGAGACGGGAGGGAGCAGCCAAGCGCAGCTCTTCAGGGAGGCGGGGGAACGCGTCAGCCCACGCTTGCCTTCTGCCTGGGAGGAGGGAGGCACTCGCCCCTACCCACTGTGGTCACACCAGTGGGGGGACAGGTAACTGTGAACCTCACCACCCTGGAACCTCATTGCCTGACCTAGGACGTCAGCACACACGCTTCCCGCCAAATTGCAGGCCCGTTTGCAGCAGCTCCTGTTACCCCAGCCGACATCAGCAGCAGCTGTTTACTCAGCTCCCAAGAAAAAGGTTACAATTCATGCAGGCAGTTCAGAGAGACAGCCAGCATCAGAACCAGTCATGGTGGGGAAGCCAGAATGATCAGAGGGGAGCTGAAGACAGCTCTGGTCACTGCGCGAGGGGCCGAATGGATAAAGTGGGCAGCCCTGTGAGAACACAGGGTAGTGAAGCAGAGAAGTGGAACCCCCAAGACAGGACCAACAGGAATCTTGCTGAAGAGCAAGAGAAGAGGGCTCTGATGGGCTTGGCCTGGGTGGGGCACTGAGGAGTCCCTGAGCTTGATGATATCGCAGCTGAAACCAAACTGGAAGGGAAAAAGAACAAAGGCAGAAAAAACCAGCACCCCCAGCACATCCAGGAATGGGGCAGCAGCAGAGGTGCACCATACTTGTGCCGGGAATCCAGGAAAGAGAAGACATACTCGAAACACTGATGACTAGGAATGTCTCCGGTCGATGTTAGACACCCAAGCCACAGACCCAGAAGCTTGAAAGAATACGAACCAGGATAATATCGAGACACCTATGCCGAGGCATATCATTTTCAACTCTAGAAAGTCAACTTCCTGAAGGAAGTCAGAGGGAAAGACTAGAGGAGCGAAGGCAAGAGTTGTAGCCCACTTCTTGAAGCTTTGCAGTAGAGGAGAGGAGAGGGCCATTTCAAGTGCTGAGAGAAAATGCCACCTTATTAGGGTCTTGAGCTAGTGCTCCAGGGATCTGCGTGAAGGGAGCCTTAGAGTGACTGAGCCCCTCCCTTAGGGTGACTGAGCCCCTGCCTTACCCGTCACTCCATGATCCCCTGCGGAGGCTGCTCTGCATGACCGCCATCATTGCTGCCCTTGGCTAATGGGCCCACCAAGAAGTCCTTGTACAATGGAGGAAAGTAGGATGTGCCCAGGGAAGGGAGAGGAGGGCTGAACAGGCAGAACCAACCCAGTGCTTTTCCAGAGGGTCTTCCTAGTTGGCGGTGTCGCAGGGACGACATGGCGTTGTGGGAGTGCTGCTCCAGTGCACCACTCGGCTCCTGGGCACTGACGTGCTGCCATCACAGCGGGGGCACCACCAGTTTCTATGCTGCACACACCACGTTGAGGGGTGCCTGTCTAGTGCTGAAAAAAAAGGGTCATTTGCAATTTTATTTTAATAAACAATGGTTTTCGCTCCTCTTTTGTCAAAAAGGTTCTTCAGTTGACTATTCCCATATTCCTAAACTGATCTGCCTTTAGTGCCATATGAAATATAGAAGAGCTCCATCCACCTGTTCTGTCAGTTTATCGTCGTTTGAGGGCACAGACTTCAGAACCAGCTCTGGACTCAGACACTACAATTTTTGGCTCAGCCACTTGCTACTAGTACTTCCTTTAGGTTTAATACAATCTTCCTTTTGGCAGTTGCATATCTCTCTTTGCCTCCATGAAATGGGGATACAGTAGTAGCCATTTATAAAGCCGTAGTGATTATTCTAGTTAGTATGTATCAGACATTTAAGATACTGCCAAGAGTCCAGTGTGTGACTATATAAGCTATTATTATGTTTATAAAGTGAGACAGAAACAATTTCACTCAGGTAACTTAAAAATACTTTAAAATTTTTTACTGGTTCAGGCAGTGATCTTTAAACCTTGACCTTATTTTATCTGGAGGAGCCTTTTACTATGACTTTAGTTCAGAACTGGTACCTGAAAATGCTAGAGAATCGTTGGCTTCCTTCAACGTCTCGTGTCTTGGCCAGTGCTACATTCTCAGATGACAGGGAGCTCACACAGCCGCAGAAGCAGCGGTCACTGAGTGGAACAATGAATAAATGCCAGGCTAGTTGCCAGTTGTGCAGAGCCGCACAGGACCCTGTTGGAAGGGCAGCCCATGGGGAGAGGCTTGGTGCCTGGGCATCTGGTGACCTGGGAGAGGCAGCCAGGGAGGCCTGAGGGGTGCACAGCCTCATTTTGCAGGGCCTTGAGTCTCTGGAAGGGAGTTGGGGTGCTTTCCTACAGCAAATTGGACTTCTTTCCAAGAAACTGTGGAAGAGGGGTTGTAAGCAGAAGACTGTGAGGTGCAGTAATACTTGGCAAGAATTGTTTTTGCAGATTGGGGCTGTGGCTCAGTGGTAGACGCTTGCCTAACTTGCGTGAGGCACTGGGTTCGATCCTCAGCACCACATAAAAATAAATGAAGAAAATAAAGGTCTATCAACATCTAAAAAAACTTTTAAAAATGTTTTGCCTATGTGGAGAATGAGTTGGAGAGGGCTGAAAGGAAGCTGTGACACTCCAGGAAAGACCCCAGGCTCGAGTGGTGGGGCAGTGCCAGCCGAGGAGGGGCGCGGTCAGGCAGAGTGCGTGTCTATACCTGGAGGTAGGGTGACAGGTGTGGTGGCCTGGATACTGGGACCCCGAGAGGAGGGAGGAGACCGCAGTACCTGGACCAGGCCACGTCAGGCCATCCGCAGTAGGTGTGTGTGTCCTCTGTTACACCACGTTTTGATCTGGTCCTTCTCCGAATCATAAATTCTTAAGTACCATTTTCATCTTCTTGGTCCTAGGTTTTGTTTTGCACTGAAACCAAATTGTGCAGTCTCTCTTAATTTCATCTTCTTCTCCCTGTTTAGTAATGGGAACCTCCTTTGTTGATATTTTTGGTGTTTAACTAGGAGCATTTTATCTGTTAATTATCGATGCCAAGGATTTAAACTCAGTTAGTTTACCACTCCCAGGGAAGTCTCTCATGAAATGAGATCCCTGTGTGTCGCCTCTGCCCCAGGGAAGGGCAGGAGTCTCCGAAACCTGCACCTGGGGAAGGAGCCTCCTGTCTCACCACCCTGCTTCCCATGGGGCCTGTGTAGGCACCAGGCTGGAAGGGCCCTAGAGTCCACTGGCCCAGCTCCCCCAGGCACGTGGCCCTGCAGCCCCTACTGTGCTTCCTAACCTGGACTTCAGGGGTAGGAAGGCAGGCTCAGGAGACTTTATTTTATTTTCTTGAACTGGGGACTTGTACACCTCCTTAATAGGGGGACTTCATTTCATTTTATTAAAACATGGCTCCTTCTTGTGAATGAACTGAGATCAAGTGTGTGAAACATTTTTTAGTTAAGCAGATTGTTTAAATTGATACATGTGGAATGGAGTCTTCTACTTTTTTCTAAGAAATAGAGAAACTGGGAAGAAAATTCATTAGACAGTAATGCATAGAGATTTATTTTACACCTAAATGAGAAGCCAGAGATGCATGCAAAACGTAAGAACTTTAAAAACATTTCTTAGGCACCAACTACTCTTAAACACCCGTGGGTTTTTTTTTTTTTTTTTTCAGATGTCGATAGACCTTTATTTTTATTCTTTTATTTGTATGCAGTGCTGAGAATCGAACCTAGTGCCTCACACATGCTCTACCACTGAGCCACAACCCGTCTCCCCTTGGATGTTTTTGATTTCCCATTACATTAAAATTCTCAAAGGAACTTCATATTCAGAACATTTAAAAATAGCCCAATCTTAAAAAGAGATATAAAGTATTATCAGCTGTGCATAATTAGCTTGTGCCTGTGGGAACTATAATGACTTCTAGTGTAATGAGTACTGTTCATGATAAAAAGTTCAGATGGTAAAAATCAGGGCTACAGCTGGGTGACACATTTCTGAGTGATTCAGAGAAGACTCCAGCATCGAAGGCAGGCTGTTGCAGTCTCCTGGAATCCCCTTCACCCAGCAGTGGGTCAGGAAGGCACTGATAAGAGAGGCTTTCTGAGTGCGTCTTTGCCCTTTCTTGCAGATCTGAAATGTGCTCCATCCCTTCGGCACGTGGCAGGCTGCTGTGAAGGGACATCCATTCCCTTTTTCTGACATGGCTCAGGAGTCTGGAGACCTGGTGTCTGACTGTCAGTTTTGGCTGCAGAAGCTTTCTGGGTGGGACCAGGCCTCCACTCTGGAAACTCAGCAGGACACCTGTCTTCACCTGCCTCGGTTCCAGGAGTTCCTGAGACAGATGTATGAAGCCTTGAAAGAGATGGTGAGTAGTGAGCCAAAATAGTGAAATTGTTTTATGACATCAGGGACTCTACCAGGTTCCACCAGGCCGTGTGCTGTCCAGGGTTAGGGACTCGTATTGACCTAATGCACCAAAGGATTAGAAAGACGAGTTTCCTGTGGTTCTGCAGACAAGAGCTGGTTTCCTACTCTGATTTATTTTGATGTTGGTCTTTTCTTCTTGACTAGTTGTGTTTTAATGAGACTTTCTGACAAAATTGTTTTTAGTTTTTCTTACATATGTTTCTTTTTACTGTGTGCCTATGTATGTATTTGTATATATGTGCACATATTTTAAATTTTTATTTATTTATTTTTGTGGTGCTAGGGATAGAATCCAGGGCCTTGTGTTTGCTAAGCAAGCACTGTACCACTCAGCTACACCCCAGCCCATGCAGGTTATTTTTATTTATTTTTCCATATTTCTTATTGGTACGTCGTAGTCGTACCTCAGGGTGGGATGTGTTGTGAGGTGTTTGAACATGCTCGCAATGTGATTGGCCAGTATCCCTCCCCAGCATTTCCTGTTCTCCCCTCTTCTCCTTCTCCATGGTCCTTTCTTCTACTCTACTGACCTCCCTTCAGTTTTCATGAGGTCCCACCTCCACCCCCTGCCCACCTTTCTTTTCCTTTTTCCTCTCTAGCTTCCACACATGAGAGAAAACACACAGCCCTTGACCTTTGGAGTTTGGCTTATATCACTTAACATAATGTTCTCAAATTTCATCCATTTTCCTCAAATGACATAATTTCATTTTTCTTTATGGTTGAATAGAACTCCATTGTGTATATATACCATATTTGCCTTATTCATTCATCTGTTGACAGACAACTAGACTGGTTCCAACGTTGGGCTATGGTGAATTGAGTTGCTATAAACATGGGTACCCATGTATTTTCAAGAAGGTTATTTTTATAAGAAATGGGACTTTGCTGCTGTTTTCAAGTAATAAATGGGACTTTTTTCAAGGCCTTTTTGTCCTTCAAGTCTTGAAGAGTTTGTTGAAGTACTTACCCTCTCCTCAGCCCTTTTCTCAAGTGGACTGTCCTAAGAGATGCTGAGATCTGTCCTAATACTGAGACCTGACTATTAAAATAGTAGGTTCTCTTCTAATATTTCAAGTGATATTTTCTAATAAATATTAGAATTTTGAGTGTCTTCACGCTTTTTAGTAATCCTTTGCAAAATGTCAAATTTTTCTTTTGACAGAATTTTTTTGTTTTAAAGATGTTTTATGACTGCATATACTGTTATGGTATGAATATATGATTGGTTTTGTCTATATTTTTAAATTTCAGAAAGAAAAGGCAAATATTCCCTAACATACATTCTCGTGTTATGCTTCTCCGTCATTAGTCAAAGAAGCAAGTAGGAAATTTGAATAATTCTGTTAATAATATGAGTTCATGTATCTTTAGAAATCAGAAGGGCAGATTCTGCCTGTGTGAACAGCCATTGCTTAATCTAAAATTGTTTTTTGTAGTCAGACTTATGTAACTTGACCTTCATGTGGTCCCAGAAAGTCTGGGCCAGCCTTGGTGCTGAGGCACACGTGGGGAATTCACTGCTGCAGCAGCAGGAAATGCTTATCGTGTCAGCTTACCTGCACATTATCTCAGTTTGGTCTTACTGTTGAACTTTCACGAAAGGTAAAGAAGTGGGAAAAGAGCCAGCTGAATAAGGGCCTGCCTGGTTTTAACCATAGGCTGTTTTCTATTTGGTTTGTCTTGGGTTTGGTTTGTTTTAGATTAAGTATGATGTCATTTAGCATATAGCAATCAAAACAGTAATGAGCGGAGGTATGTATCTCTGTGCTCTGGCTGTTTTTGTTTCTTGTTACAAATTCCAGAGTTCTTGTTCTTTTAAATATTCTTTGAAACAGCCTTACTGGAGCTGGATTAAGAACCTTCCTTATTCTGCTAGAGTAAGAAAGCAGTATGAAAATATAGGATTATAAAGTTATTAATCACCAATAGCTTTTAAAACTCTTACTCAAGCCAGGCATGATGGCATATGCCTGTAATCCCAGGGACTTGGGAGGCTGAGGTTGGAGAATCACAAGTTCAAGGCCAGCCTCAGCTACCTAGCAAGACCCTATCTCAAAATATAAACTAAAAAGAACTGTAGCTCAGTGGTAGTGTGCCCCTGGTCTCAAACCTCAGTAAACAAAACAAAACTCTTACTTAGTCTGTTATTTTCAAATAAAGTAGCCTTTCCTGACTATTGAGTAAAATAAAATTAATTTTGTAATAAAATTGGTTTTACCTAGTTAGGTCGTAGAACTTAGTTTTAGAGACCTGGTTTCAGGTTGAAGTAGGATGGTTGGTTGCTTTTTAAACTGTCTGTGAATTCTTTCCCTAGAGATCTTCTCTAATTCTCTTTTGCCTACTTTTCTAAAATATACCAAGTAAGGAGCATTTAAGCTGACTTCCTGGGTTGCATAGTGAGTGCCCTTTCACTGACCAAAGCTTACTTTTCCTTTACAGGATCCTGATACGATCATGGAAAGATTCCCCACAGTTCGTCAACTGTTAGCAAAAACCTGCCAGAATCCTTTTATCTTAGCATACGGTAAGCATCTAAGCTGTGTCTTCTCAAAACACAAACTTCTAATGACAGTTTTAATTTCTGCATTAGCAATATACAGAGGCTTAATTATAAATCTTTCTCCAGTTTTCATGGAACAATGTAACGAATGTATTTACTGCTGTATTGTGGAAATTCTTCCTTTATTGTTGTCTGTGTTTGTATAGAAGGCACACACGTATACTCGTGCACATGCCTACACCCTCAGGTGCAGATCTGTAGGAAACAGACCTCCTTGAAACAGAGGGCAGGAACCTGGAGAGGATTTAAGCAACAATTTTTGTCTGTAATCACTTTCATCACCTCATCTTTTTTAAAAATAATTTGTTTGTTCTTTTTAGGTATACATGACAGTATTTTGACATATCATACATACATGAAGTAAACTTCCCGTCCTTGTGGTTGAACATGGTGCGCAGTTTCACTGGTCGTGTGTTCACATATGAACATAGGAAAGTGATGTCTCAGTCATTCTTCTGTCTTCCCCATTCCTACCCCCATCACCTCATCCTTAATTCCATGTAAAATGGTTGTGCTGACAACATCACCTTAATGTCCTTGTTTCATGAAGCGGTTGGTTAACTCACAGATGGTTTCCCATATTGTAAAACCATTCTTCAGAGTCTGAATCCAGACATGGCTTTGTTCTTTCTTAGGAGTGACATTCTGGGTTTGTCCAGTTTGAGAAAATTCGGGGACCTGCAGGGGAGGCATTCTGCCTCTGATTTCTGCCTCACTTCCTGTTTCATCTTCCTCAACAGACCCCAGACATTGTGGTCATTAACAGTGGCTGACGGTCTTGGTGTCAGGGCCTGCGACTTCTGGGTTACGTTCCTCATGCTTCTGTTCTCCCTCGTTTTTTAGGTCTTCCCTGAAACAGCCTTGCTGGGTGAGGTGGGGACCTCAGTAACCCCCGCAGCCCCCGCATCTTCCTCAGGGGTCATACCTGCTCACTCAGTGTTAGATCCCCTGGAAGACTGAGTGCCTCTGAGAGCAGGAGCTGAGGCCTCCTCTTTGTCTTCCTAGGGCCTGGCACAGGGCAGAGCAGACACCTCTGAAGGAGCACATTTGCCTTGGGTTGACTGTATTATTAGCTCATTAGCTCATGTGATACTTGCTTTACAGATTTTTAAAGTCAAAGACTAATTGTATTACATAATAACATTAAAGCCAAAGATAAAAGGAGTCTTCCCCTTTGATAGAGAGTCATACAGTTTCCCTGGTCTAGCCTGTCATAAGCCATTAGAAGAGCAGGAAACTAGTAGGAAAGGGGACAGCTTCGCACTGGGCCCTGCACTTGGCACACAGCCCCTAGGCCTTGCTGGCTCCGCCCCCACCCTCTTCTGTCCTGCCTCTGGAGCCTCGTCCTCTCCTTCATCCCATCGCCTCCTTCAGGCCCTGATCTGCCTTGGTAGAGCAAGTGAGCCAGCACTGTTTGCCCACAAGTCCATGCTTACCTGCCAGAGCTCATGTATTGCAGTGAGGCCAGTGTCCTCTCAATCATCTTTGACCAAAAATACGTTTTGTATACATGCATGTATATATTTATGCACACACACGTGCTTATTTGCAGATGTGTGTACATGCACACTTGGCAATAAACGCAATTCGTGAAAGAATACTCCTTTTTTATGTGGAATGTTTTCACTGTGCTGTTTAAAAAATGGTGGTCATGACCCAAAACTGATTTCACAGCCCCTGGTTGTAGCATGACCAGACATTTGAAAAACGCTGAGTGAGGCCAATGGCAGGAGAAAGGAAAAAAAGCGGTTGAGTACTTCCCTTTTCAAGCCACCACCCTTAGATGCTTCATGGGTCTAATATTGCTTTTTAGAAGAAAATTGCTTTAATTTACTACATAAAAATACACTCAAAGCAGGTAAGTGTGGCCTGGCGTATTGCAGGGGGTGGCTGGCTGGGAAGGAGCGGAAGCACAGAGGTGGGACAGAAGAAGGTGGGACGAGTGGTGAGGACCCAGGCTGAGAGGGCAGGAAGTGGGGGGTTATGGACCGAAGTCTAAAAGAAGCCAAAAGATGGGAATCTTCCCAACTTTGAGTGATTCTGCATGCTTAGTTGTTCACCACTGTGAACAACTAAGAAAAATTAGTTAAAATTTTTCTGTCAAAAAGACAAAAACAAAAATACCCAAGAAAAGCAAGAGCCATGGAAACTCCGCCCACCTGTGGGAGTGCCTTTCTTTGCCCAAAGTTGGCACGTGGAAATGTACAGCCGCGTAGCTCACAGCTTTCTTTGCTTGGTGACTCACAGACACAAGCACTGCTGTTGGTCCTGAAGCTACCAGCACACACTACAGTCCATGGCGCTTGGCATGCTCTTCCCCAGAGTCCCTGAGATGAGGGCTGGAGCGTCTGCAGGGCAGTTGCATGCGACAGGAATATGCCTGAGGTTCGATTCAGGGACAGTCGATCTGAGTACCGACAGATTGAACAATGGGGGACTGGGTTGCAGCTCAGTGGTGGAACGCGTGCCTGGCATCTCTGAGGCAAGTGGGTTTGACCCCAGCCTCACATAAAAATAAATGATAAATAAGGTTATTGTGGCCATTTAAACTGAAAATATGTTTTAAAAAATGTGTGGTAGGAAAAGAAAATATGCCAGCATACTGTACTACCTGATACTTTATTTTTTGATATTTTGAACTGAAAATTCCAGATGAAACCCAGGTTCTTCATGTTTTACTTCTAGAGGTTAGAACTGTGAAGCCAGCTGTTTGTTTTTTTTTTTTTTTTTTTTTGAGACAATAAATACCTAAATTGTGTTAAGCTGCTAGGTTGGGGGGGTTGTTAGAGGCTGGGGAATAGGGAGGCCAGGGCTGGCTGCTCTGCGTGGTCACCACATAGAACTCGGGAGGCAAGGCAGGAGGCCTGTGCAGAGGACTTCTCCCTCTTCTCTTTTGATGTCTTTTCCTTTGTAAATGGCTTGTCTCTGTGTCCGTATCTTCCTTATCTTTTTCCTTCTCTTTCTTTTTCCATTTTCTCTCCCTCTGCTTCTGTCTGATTTGTGGAGATGCTTCTCGTTGCCTTGCGTTCTTTTCCACCGTGGCTGCTGCTGAGTCTGCATTCCACTGGATGCGTCTGTCACACTTGCTACTCAGAGATAGACTTTCTTCTCGTATTCACGCTGTGGGAGCACAGTCCCATTTTACTCAGTGGTGTTGGTTCAGCCTGAAGAACCGTAGCATCCATAGAGGTTAAGTATACAACTCTGGAAGTGAATGGAACTCAGACAAGCCAGTGCCTGATAGTGCTTCCCGTGGGCTCCTAGGAGCCAGGGAGGAACGTATGTCAGAGAATTGGTTATTGGGTAAGCATAGCTATGAATGTTGATGGGGGCTAAATTTACCATTAGCATCCTTTGCTTTGTGGTGAAAAATACTGAGAGGCTTCCTGGAGTTAGTACTGTATTCACTTCTTGGTGAAGGAAGCCATTTAGGAGCATTGCAGAAGATGGGAAGACGGGTGGCAGGGGATCCTGCTCAGGGATGACTGGGGCCTGAGGCCTCCTTGTGGAGTCCATTACTCTGCTCTAGCTCGGGTACTGATGACTTCAGTTTTTAGGCCTCATTTTTGTTTCTTAATTGTAATCTCTGCCTGGAATGGACTCAGTCACCACCAACAGAAAAAGAAAGTGACTCATCAGGTAGAGGCTTCTGTGAATGTATGATTCCAAAGTTCAGAACTTCTGTCACACATGCAGTAAAGTTTTAAATTTTAAAGAATCAGGAGCATGTAAGAGGCCTCTATTTTATCCAGAGCATTTGGTACTAAAATGAATGTTTTAAAACAATCCTTTTTGTTAATTTGTTTTTAACAAGCGAGGGTATTTTGGCAAATAGAAAATTAAAAGATTAAATTGGAAATGCTGACTGGCTTGCCTGTGAAAGTCATGTTGCCTTAAAAAGGTTGGAATTACCAATGGTTTGAGATATGAAATGAAAAGCCAGGCTCAAGGAAAGCCCACTTCTTTCAGTTCTTTCCATATTTTAAAACCCTGTTTGGCTTTAAAAACTGCTGCTGTTACAGAAGGGAATTGGCCACACAAGAGGTAAGCAAAAGTGATCCCGAACCCACAAGAAGAAACCCACAAGGCAAGCGTCACACGCTCCTGGAGGCTTATTCTCTGAACTTAGTACTTTTGAGATTTTTCTAAATGAAGTTTTAAGAGGTTTTTAAAAAAAAAAAAAAAAAGTTTCTCTTTTTTTTTTCCTATTCGATAAGACCATTAATTTTAGTTTTCTTTTCTACAGATGAAAGCCAGAAAATTGTAATATGGTGCTTATGTTGTCTAATTAACAAAGAGCCACAGAGTACTGCAGAATCAAGACTTAATTCCTGGGTTCAGGTAAGAGGAAATCTCATTCTGTACTGTTTTGAAATGAACTGATTATTTTAAGGAATGGTCTTTCTTTCTTTCTTTTTTTCTTTTTTTTTTTTTTTTGGTGGGGGTGTCCAGTTTAGTGATGTTTTCAAAGCTCTTTCAATACTTGAAAATCCCTTCACTGTGAACATTATTTTTGCTCGATTATGAATTCCAAAAGATATTGGCTTAGGGTGAACTTCCCCATGCTGACAAAACCTAATGCTGAGTGGTTCTGAAACATCCCTTTCAGGTAACCAAAAGAACAGTTTTTTCCTAGCAATTGCTATCCTTCAAAAAATGATTTCTCCTACCAGCCTACTTTAAATCCTTATGTATTTCCTCTCCAGGGACTTCTCTGCCTGTCTCAGAACCTATTCTGTAATAAATCTAGGATTCAGAAGTGCCTGGGGAGCAGCAGACTTTTGTCCCATAGTTGGTGCCTGGCCAGTAACCTAGCAGACCTGTCCCTTGTGCTTCTTGACCAGTACCACTCACTGTCAGATCCGTCATCTGCACACTGGCCATTAGAGCAGCTTCCTGTGCGCCCTGTCTGCATCTGCATCCTCTGGAAGGGCAGGCATAAGTGGGAACACGGCTGCCCCCGACCAGCACTGTACTGCTGCCTAGCCTGAGGACTCACTCAGTGTGCATGTGGTTCAGATTAGCCGCTTGGCATCTTGAGATCAGCCAGCGGCCTCACCACCCAGTCTCGTCTGTCAGCCTGATTGGTGATGTCATTGCCTCCCTGCTCTTGACGATTCTTTCACTTCAGACAGATTTGCTACTAGAGATGACGAAAACAGTGTTTGCATTTCTCTCTTAGATTCTGAGGATAGAAGGGACTCTAGGGGTGGAAGGGATTGGGCAAGGAAAGGAAAGAATACAAAATCTAATTGGAATTCTTGTTAGTGGCTGAAGAAAGGAGAACTGGTGAGCGAAATTAGAGAAAGGAGTGTGTAAAAGAAGGCTATGAAAATAGAACACCGGTTTAGACTTTAATCTTTTAATTGTTGACTTTGAGTATTTGGGTTTTTTTGAGGGGGGTTACTGGGCATTGAACTCAGGGGTACTTGATCACTAAGCCACATCCCCAGCCCTATTTTGTGTTTTATTTAGAGACAGGGTCTCATTGACTTGCTTAGTGCCTTGCTTCTGCTGAGACTGGCTTTGAACTTGAGGTCCTCCTGCCTCAGCCTCCCAAGCTGCTGGGATCACAGGCATGCGCCACCCTAACCCTAACCCTAACCCTGGAAGTATTTGATATTTTAAATACTACTTAACACATAATTTTGCATGGGCTAATTCCTCAAATTCTAATATTTTAGAATTAATATTTTAGACCATCTAATAAAGTGTTTTTAGGATGACCCTGTTAACTTTCTTCATTTAGCTCATGACTTTATTAGCCTACTTTAAAATTTCTGACTTCATATTTATCCTGTGTTTTTTCCTTGTTTAATACTTGTTTACTTGTTAATAGGCACTTAAGTGTAGTGCAGGGAGAGGAAATCATAACGCTTAACCTCCACCTTAGGGAACTCACAGATGGGTGGCCAGTCATGCCTGGGCAGTGGCTGGGTGGTTGGTCAAACCTGTGTAGGTGTGATGGGACACAGGGGCACTCTCTCATGCTTGGGGACTTGGAGACAAAGCCTGCGGAGTGGGGTGGCATAGTACTGCAGGTGCACAGCGCTGCTGGGGAGGGGTCTGCGGGGCGGTGCCAAAGCCTGGAGCTAGAGAGGTGGGCCCTGGGTACCGCTGTAGAAGTGTTTATCTTAAGGGTAGTAGGGAAACCACAGGCGTATTTAAACAGATCATATGGCCAGATGTGAAACTAGAAGCTCTTTGGAAGCTACTGCGGAGATAGAAGTGAGAAATCACCAGGGCCTGAGTGATACAGAGAAAGGAGGCCATATCTATACACTGTTTATCACATAAGGTACAGTCCCAAAGCGGCCAGGGCAGCTTAAGAGCCGCCGTCGTCAGGTGTGGGCAGAGATGCACCAGGAGAGTCGAGGGCTCCGTTCTCCACGAGGGAGTGATGCTGATGGAGGGCTGGGAGTGAGCCCTGAATGGGGAATATGGTAGTGGGGGCCTGGGGCGAGGCCAGACCACCCGAGAGGAGGCCTCCAGAAAGAGGACTTGGAGCACCGTGGAGGAAGCGCACTTCATGAATGGAAGGAGGAGCCCAAGGCGTAGGAGGAACCGGGGACCTCCTGCAGCCTTCATTCCTGTCCGGCACTGAGCACTGTCATCGCAAGTCAAGCACATGCTCCCAAGGGTCTCTGTAACGTCGCAAAGTCACATTTCAGATCTGTTCTTTTTTACTTTTTGGGTACTGAGAATTGAACCCAGGGTCACTTAACCACTGACCCATATCCCCAGCCCCCACTGCCCCCCTTTTTTTGTTTGTATTTTACTTTGAGACAGGGTCTCACTCAATTACTTAGGGCCTTGCTAAGTTGTTGAGGCTGGCTTTGAACTCAAGACCCTCTTACCTCAGCTTCCTCAGCCACTGAGATTATAGGCATGTGCCACAGCGCCCATCCCAGGTTAATTCTTAGATTTGAAGATGTTAGCCTGAGTTGTCTTTTTAACATAAAAAAGAAATAAAAACCCTATTTAATGCTTAGCATATGTTGCCACATGTTACGCTGGAACACATGCCATTGAAAAGGCTTTTGGAGTTTCGCCGATATTCACAATGTGCCATCAAACAATGTGACCTCAATGGCTGTTCTCACAGAGACTGGGTAAGGCCCCAGGACTCTGTCACACCTTTTCAGAATGTTTGGTTCTTGAACAACGTTTGAATACATACTTTTGAGTACAGACCGTTTGCCCGGCACTAGGATAGAGGCTAAGGACATAGCACTGGATCTGAAAGAGTCTGTTCTCTTACAGTCCTTGGGGGAGGTTTCCTGGGCCTGCCAAGTTTAGGGCATGCCTGTCCTCCCTGGGTGAGACACCCCCCCCCCCCCCTGTTCCCTGCAGGGTGCCAGGAGCAGGGATCAGCAGGGCAGGGCTGCTGTCTGTTCAGTGTCAGCAGGCGTGTGACGCAGCACCCAGCTGGCTTCAGCCCTCTACTTTCTTATCTTTCAGAACTTTTAAATTACAAAATCTATCAAACATGCAGAAAAATGCACTAGCATAAATGTCACACTTAACAAATTACTGCAGAATAAATGCCCTTGTAACTGCCATCAAATCAGGAGCTCTAGTAGAGTTTGCCTGGCTTCTAGATGCTTCTACCTTCCTTCTGGTATCCCCTTTGTTTCCCGGTAGTGACCAGTAGCCTGACTTTTATTCCTGTTGCTCTATGGTTAAGTCTAACTTTTTTTTTTTTTAATTTGGTAGAAACAGAACAATATAGTAAGCATTCTTTTGTGTGATTTATCTTGCTTAATACTGTTTTCTCCAGATTCATCCACGATGTTGGGCACAGCATGGTCTGTGCGTTCTACCCACTCTACCTTTGATGGGCGTGTGTTCACAGCTCGGGGGAGTGGGAACACGCTGGGGCCTGCAGTGCGTGTTTTAGAGACAGGAGAGACAGCAGGCGTAGGACGTGACGTGTCAGAGCTTCGCTTGACTGGCTCACGCTGATTCTCCCCTGTGGCCGTGGCAGCAGCTTACGTTCCTGCGGTAGTCGCCTTAGAGTTCCTGTCACTTGCTCTAGCCTTGTGTTATCCTGATGCATGTGTGCTGGTGTCTAGCATGGTTTTTGTTTGGTTTTCCTGAAGTTTAACTTTTAGTTTGTTAAATCCCTGTTCAAGTTTCTTAATCATTTTTCTACTAATCTTTTCTTTCCTTATTGATTTGTAGAAACTCTATACATGCTGGACATGGGTACTTTTTTAAAGAAATCTCAGTGTGGCAGCTCTTGGTTCCAGACTGTGATCTGTGTTTACATTCCTTTACTGTCTTTTAAGCCCTATTTTAGTCCCTCTGAGGCTAAATGTTTCGCATCCTGTCTGAGAAATGTTGCATGCCTGGCTGTGTTGGCCTCCTGGTGCAATCCTGGGATCCGCCTGCAGCTGTCCTCATGTGCGGAGTTGGAGCTGCTTTCCCGCTGTGTCCCCATGACTCTCCGCGCCCAGCACCACTGGTGGGAAATCATTTCCCTCCTTCTGTGCTGATACCTTTGTCATGAGCCAGGTGTCTTTGCTTGTGCAGGAGTGACCCTGAGTCTCTCCCTTAGTCTCATGGTGGCTAATTGTATGGGTCAACTTGACTGGACCATGAAGTGCTCAGGTGTCTGGTCAAACATTATTCCATGTGTTTCCATGAGAGTGTCTGGATGAGATTAAGTTGGTAGACTGAGTAAAGCAGATGGCGCTTCCCTGATGTGGGTGGGCCTTATCCAGTCAATTGAAGTCAGTCAGTTTGGCGAGAATCTCAGTAGCCACTCTACCCTTCGACAAAATGTATTTTTATCAGCTTTATTTACTATTGGCAAGTCAAACAGTACCTTGCACCACGTAAATTTTTGAGTGAGTGAATTATTGATAAGCTATGTAAATTCATTATTTTAAATAGCCTTCCTGGTATCTTTGAAACATTCCTACCAGATACTTGACTTGTGTGGCCCACAGGAAGGGTAGAGGTGCCAGTGTCCCTTTCCCCGTCTGTTCAGTAGGATCATTTTTGGTCTCTGATTCTTTGCAGGGATCTTTTGAGCTGGGGTTTCTCTAGTTGGGTAGCACACTCAGTGGATCTTTCTTGCTGGTCACATGGAAGTCATAATGCATGAATGAGAGGGAGTGGGGACTCAAGCGAACCCTGCTACCCCTCTCGTGGTGGAACGCCTTCTCTTTCCTCAAGATCCACTTGGACTGTTTGAGGCAGGTGACGGTCTAACCCTGGACTGTGGTAGTGTCACGTAGGAAATAGTGCTGACGTCTACTCTTGTCTCTCACACGGTGGTTCCAGCATTGTCTTCGTGCATCAGGGGGTGATCCTGGGTGCCACCTGCCGTGCACATCCCTGTTGTCAATATCCATGTGCCACCTTGGTGCGTGCAGCTTCTCCTGACCTTTCTGAACCTAGGGTCTTTCCCCTTCCCATTCTGTTGCCCCCTCCCGCTGTCTTCCTGCATCCCGGGATCCTACCACATTGCAGGGATTCCCATTTCTCCACTTGGAATGCTTTTGGCTCCTGCCAGCTGGTCCAGCTGGGATATGAAAACCTAGAGGAAGGATCTTTGTCCTTGACCACATTTGAAAGTAGTTTGAGAGGGAAAGCCGCCTCCTTCCCCAGGGTGCTGAGGAGCACAGCAGAGGCGCTGTGGGTGCAGGCTTCCTCCCGTGGCTCGTGCCGCTCTTACTTACTTGTAAATAACAGACAATGCCAGCGTCTTTTCTACCTGTATGGTATTCATTTGACTTTCTATGACCTCTTTTTTTAAGATTAATTGGTGATTGGATTCTTGCATTTACACAGGTAGCAGATGCTCATTTGTTGCTTTCCAGTGTCCATCCCCCTCCTTTCCATCTTCTTAACAGTGTCCTCAACTTCCCAGCTGTCAGTCGTTTATCTGGGCTGAGGGTCATCCTCGCTAGCTCCTGTGGTTGGTGGTACTTGGCTCAACCAACATGGACTGTCCATTCCTGGCAATAGTGATGGGCACATAGGCCAAATTGGGCCAGTCAAGCCAGCGACATCCAGTCTCATCACTTACGTGTGCAATGGGGGCAGCAGAGTGTCTTTCCTGATGAATGAACTTTAAGTTGCTCATGCCCCAGAAGTGCTGTCATTTATGGTGGGACATGAGATCAGAGCCTCCTGGAGAACTGGAGTCAGTCTTGTGGAAACAACAGGGAAAAGAAGAAGTGAGGAAACCGGTCCTGAGGACGTTGCACAGACCCCAGGTCACTCTGGCTGGACTTGATCCTGCAATATAGTCCCTGTTCTCCTTGAGCCAGTTTGGTTCAGGACTTTGTTACTGATAACCAAGAGCATGTTGAGACAACAGACTTGTTTGGGGACTTAATAAACTATTTTTTGGAAGAGTTTTGAAACTCAAGATCACGCGGCATAATTGTGGGGGGATAGTCTTATTAATTCAGAGGCTGTATTAATAAGTAGTGAGTTTAAAAAGTGAAGGTGCTTATGGTTTTGTAAGAATTGCTTTAGTTCAGACTTGATTTGAGGTTCATGGTTGCGTTCTCCACCGCAGCTCCTTAGGGAGTTACGTGTGTAGGGGAGAAGGCACCCTTCTGCCCAGCCTCAGTCTCTTTTATTTTTTCACACAATCCCAAAGTAAGCTCATAAGAAGTTGTCACCTCACACTCATTTCCACGGCAGCAGACTAAAATGGCATACACCCCATAATTGAATGTCACCATAAAATCTTGCCAACAGAGAGACTGGCCTACAAGTGACACCTTTATTCCATCTTTTAGCTTACTGAATAATAAAGGAATGGCATATAATTTTTTAAAATACCTTCCTTTGATTTGCATTGCATGAAAATTCTTTTTTAGTTATCATGAACTCTCTATTCTCCACATTTGGAATGTTCAAATGTAGTGTGGCCTTGATATTATTTTTAGAAAACTTCTTTGCAGTCACCTTTCAGAATCAAATATGGCTTAGATATTTTATGAACTTGGTTTCTACTTCTGCTGTTATTGCATAGAGGCCATCTCAGAAAAACAAAGCACCAGTATTTGGTATGACTTGCAGAATTCAGAGGTTCAGGCTTAAAAATGAATGTAATAAAAGGTCAGACTGTTAAAATGGAGTTACATTACAATACCAACAGTGAAAAAAGAAAAAAATCTGATGAGGTTAAATAGTTTGTTTTGGTTTTGGTCCTGGGATTTAACCCAGGAGCACCCTACCACCAAACCGCATCCCTGATGCTTTTTTTTTTTTTTTTTTTTTTTTTTTCTTTCTTTCTTTCTTTCTTTCTTTCTTTCTTTTTTTTTTTTTTTTAATTTTGAGACAGGGTCTTGCTAAGTTGCTGAGGCTGGCCTTGAACTTGTGATCCTCCTACCTTAGCCTCCTGAGTTGCTAGGATTATGGGCGTGCTCCACCTCACCCAGCTAGGTTAAACAGTTTTGCACCAATATTTGGTCCTTTTCTTCATGCCTGAGCCAGATGCAAGGTAGAGAGTACAAGGCATGTTTTCCACAGATCCCATGAAACCAGCCTTGTGACCTGGTGAAACCATGCTCACAAGGAAAGCAGCTGGACTCCACACTAGGTGACCTCTAGCCTGCTAGGACGGGCCCAAAGCTCACCCAGCGTGTGACTGACTATGCTGCGTCCCGGGCGGGGCCCCCTGTTCATGGGACAGAGCAGTTTTACGACCTCCAGCAGCTGGGGACAGCAGAAGGTCAAATATTCTTCATTATGACCTTGAAAAAATATCTGCATTCGCTTCTGAATTGAAAACTTAACAATTTTTTTTACTAAAATAATTAAGGAAGCGACCATCTGTGTCATGTTTGTCACTTACCAGGCACTGACCTCCACAGGATGGGACCAGGGCTTTCTGTTTAATGTTTACTCCTAGCTCAGAGCTGGCACAAGATAGAGGGTCACTGAATGGGTTGAATGAAATTAATGTTAGAATTTTGTCCCTTTTTCCCAGAAAATGTAGACTACCCAGACTTTTATGTTTTATTTTGACATGACTGTTACTAGGTCACGTATGAAAAGAGACATGAAAGAAGTACAAACTGATGAGCCGGTGAGTGAGCGTGTGTGTGTGTGTGTGTGTGTGTGCAGACGTGCATGGGTGTGTACGCGTCCGCATGCTGAGCCCCAAGCCTGCATCCCCAGGCAGAACACCCCCCAAGCTCCGCACCCTCCTGTCCATCCCAGCCGCACTTGCATGTCCTGGGCGTCGTAATCAGACACATCAGAAGCACCTCTGACGTTCCCTGAGCGTGTCCCTTCCAGGCCTTTCCTGCCTCCATGCCGTGGGCTTCTCGGGTCAGCGGCCCTGCTCCTCCGGGGGCACCTCTCCCCCTTCCTCAATCTGGCCTCAAATCTGTTGATTCTAACAGGACCTGTGTCCACACTCTGACCACCTCCCCCGCCTCCCGACTCTCTTCTGTCTGCAGCACTGCTACCCTCCCTGGGGCCACGGCAGGGCCCCTCCTGTCTTCCTCTCCCACCCTTGCTCCCCTGTCGTCCTCTCCAGACCCTCTAGTCGTTGCCCATGTCATTCATTCTGCAGTGCAGAGTTGCGCCTGGCTCAGGAAGTGCTCCCATCTGACCAGCCTCGCTGAGGTCTCTGCCTTCTGACTTCCCTGCAGCCCGGTGGTCTTCTGCTGTTCTCCTGTACTCCCCCAACTCCCTCCCTAGGATTCCTCTGCCCTCTGAGCTCTTCCTCAGGGAGCCCCTGGCTCTCAGGCTGCTGTTCAGACACCACCTGGCCTGTGTGGCCTTCATCTTGTCTCAGACACTCTCTCTCCTTCTTTGACAATTTTTTTCTTAGTGCTGATCGCCTCCTGTCTCCCCATTTCCTCCCGACTAGGCGACTAGGCTAGAAGTTCTGTGAGAGCCAAGACCTTGTTCTAAAGCCTAGTGAGTGCTCAGTTGTTATTTGCTGAACCCCTCAGACAGCAAATAGGGCTTTAGGTAGTAAGCTCTGGTGTGTGTCAGGGGCTGGAGGGACGCCCTCCAGGTGGAAGCAGGGGAATGAGCCGACAGACGGCTTGGGTGTGGTGGAGAGAAAGGACTTGGTCCTGTCAGGGTGGAGAAGAAGGCACTGTGGAAAAAGTCAAAATTAAAGATGAGAAAAACGGTGTGAGTGTGTGACAGCTTTTGGAGGGCTGTGAGTGCCAGCTTGTGAGTTCGTAGTCAGTTAGTCTAGGGCAGTCAGTGAAGTGAATCAGTGAATCGGCAACGCTCAGGGACAGTGTTGAGGTTTGGGGAAACCAGTAACTCTGCTTTTTCCTGGGTTAGGAACCAGTTGAGAAATACCATTCCAGAGGTGGTCATCAGAAGTCAAACTTCAGTTCACTCACTTCTAAAACTGATTTCAATGTAGCCCGTGCCTGTGGGTCAGTGGACCCCTCTGGATTCTGTAGACAGACCTGCCAGGCACAGGTGAGCTGACCCCCACGAGGCCTGCCTGGCCAAGTGTGGTGCTCTGGGGAGGGACAGCTGAGCATGGAAGGGGCAGGGGCTGGGGTCCCTGGACATCGGCTCCACGGATGCAGTCTCTCCACACCAGTCTCCGCTCTGCCTCCAGGGCCTGCACCCATCAGTGATTGGGATGCTACCACTGTGGGACAGGGCTGTGATCTCAGGTGAGGCAGAGACCACAGAGGATTGATCCGGCGTCACATCTCCACATCCTTCAGCAGCATCATGACTCCTCTGCTTTCTCCTCCCAGGGAAAGAGGTGGACATTCTGTCTTCCCTGGAAACCTGAGACCGGGCAGTTTGTTTCTCCCTAAGAATACCCAGGTGTCTTCACAGGTGGTAGTACCGTTCCCTGGAAGCGTCAGGGCAAAAGGAGGAAGGCAGAAAGGATGTTGGTGTGGGGGAAGAAGATCACGCAGCGCAGCGGCTACCGCCGGGCCCCTGACAGTGGCACAGCACGCAGACCAGGTCTTATGCTCCTGCACCCTCCCTGCCAGTGGTGTGTCCTCACGTTCTTGGGACCCTAGTGCAGGGACTGCAGTGTAGGTTGAGTCCCACACTCCCTGTTTGTAATTGAATCAGTGACTGGGAACGGCAACGGCAAAGAGAGGTCGTGGCAGATCTCTTTATAATTTTGTACGTACGTGTTTTCCCTGGGGCTTTGGAAACCAAAGCTTGCTGCCGTGCTGTTTAGGGCAAGGAGCCTGGTCCTCGGCTGCTAAATTCAGCAAGTACCTGTAGAAATCCAGAGTGGCATCCGCTGCTTTTAGGTATTACATTTTATATCATCTGGTAAGGCCTTCCCAGCATTGCACAATTCTGCAGTGTGACTGTGGCGTTTAGCATTTTGCAAGGCTCTGGGAAATGTGAAGATTGCTGCTCTTCTCACTTCTGAGCATTTCAAGTCACTCTGGTCCACACCTCATTCTTCATGTGGAGCCTGATGGCGAATGTGTTTGTGCCTATCGATGTGCATGTCCAGGGAAGTGGCAGCTGTCTCCCAAGTTGTTAATATGAGTACACTGCACTTCTCATCGAACTTCCCAGAATGAAAAGCTGCTTCCTTTGAAGGGGTTAAATACGATATCATTTGTGCTCCTGGCTAGGTTTAGGTTTTTTTAGTTTGTTTTGGGTTTTGGATTTTTTTCTTTTTCGTTTAGATGGAGTCCTGTTTATTCTAGCTCTGAAGTACATCAGATTGTTTTTAGTAAGTCGCCACTGCTCACATAGGCCGGATCAAGACCTTTATTGCCAATTAGGAACAGGATGTTTGAGATGCTTACTGATGGGCTCCGGATGACCTGTTTTATGTTTTCAGTTTGTTTTGTTTTATTTTTGTTTTATGATCATGTTGGGCTTTTCCATTAAACTATAACTTTAATTGAGGGGGCTTAGTTAACAAAACACTGACCAGATCCCCTTCTTCATCCTCCCGCTCTCCCTGGTCCACCACCCCCCCCCCCCCCCCCCCCACGCCTTGTGTTCCAGCCTGAGTCTGAAGTGAAGGGAATTACTAGGTTTGTGAATTGCAGGTAGATCATATGCCTCTAAGGCCCAGGCTCACTATATTTCAATCTGAATTTCCTGGGTGGTGCTCCTGGGGGCACTTAGGGGTCCATCCAGTGAGAGGTAAGTTGAGAATCATGTCTTCGCAGGAGGCACTTCTTGGAGAAGAGCCACTCCAGGGGTTGTGGGGATGTCTGCACCACACTTAGCTGCGTGGCCTCACCATCTGTTCTGAAGTCAGTTGCTTCCCAGACCACATGTGCATCTCCTTAGGGGCTGACATCACCCCCAGGAGCCAGGCACTGGGAGCTGGTGACTGTAACTGGCTTACTCTCTGACCTGCAGATCATTAGACTTCGTCTAAGTTTGCCTATTGTTCCCAACAGATCTGGTCCTGTTTAATATTGACAACATTGGAGCTTCTATAAATTAGCAGCATGACTGAGGAAGCAGACATATTTCAACTCATAAATTTTCATTTCCAGGTCTTTTAAAAGCTTTGTGGTTTAAACAATCCTTTACTCTATGGTAGACACAAGGAGTACTCATAAAAATTCTGGCTATCAGAATTCTTTGATAGTTCAGCAGAAACCACAAAGTAACCTCAGATGAGTCACTTCTTCAGGAATCAGAAAACCCAGATTGGTCCCGGCTCTCCTAGTGAGATCTTCCATAATTATGCACTTAAATTTGCACATTTTAACAGAAGGATAAGAGGTATCACATGATTCCACTTATGTGAGGCATCTAAATAGTGAAACTCAGAAACAATGGGAGACAGGAAGAGTCAAGTAGAGGAGTTGTGTAATAGAGTTTTAGTTTTGTTGAATGAAAAAGTTGTGGAAATCTGTGCACAACATTATGAATAAACTTAACACTGGTGGCACATGCCTATAATAGCAGCAGCTTGAGAGGCTGAGGTTGGAGGATCACATGGTTGAGGCCAGCTTCAGCAATTTACCGAGGCCCTAAGCAACTTAGTGAGACTCTGTTTCAAAAAATAAAAAGGGGACTGGGGAGATAGGTCAGTCGGTAGAGTGCTTGCCTTGCAAGCACGAGGCCCTGGGTTCAATCCCCAGTACGCAAAAAAATAAATAAATAAATAAAAAGGGCTGGGGATGTAGCTTAGTGCTTAAGTACTTATGGGTTCAAACCCTGGTCTTAAAAAAAAAAAAAGAAAAAAATTAACACTTCTGAATTGTTCACACACAAAAAATGGTTATCAAGGCAAGTTTTGCTTTGTGTGTTTTTTAACACAATTACAAAATTAAATTTTTTCAAGATAATAGTGTTACTGTTAATTGAACACAGTATGTGCCATACATGCATCATTAAATAGTCACAACTCATGAAGGGAGGTACTATTACCCTGGTTATTGAGAGGGAAATTTAGAGTCTTTTGCTAGCAAATGAGTGGCAGATTTTGGGCCTAGGTGTGACTCTAAAGCCTCTTGAAAAATTCATTGTCACGAGCTCAACTTAAAGTCAGTCTATCTCCAAGGCATTCCAAGATTCTGAGATCCCCAGGAACCTGGAAGAGTCCCAGCAAGTGAGGAAGTAACTAGTGTCTGGGCATTGAGACTACTGCCCGACTTCCAGTGAAGGTTGGCAAACTGGACTCCCCTGTGGGCCCAGCAGCAGGGCCCATGCTCGGGAGACCCAGGAGCTCCTTCAGCCTTAGAAAAGGTAAGGTACGCTGCTGGAGCCTTTCTGTGGAGTGGCTTGGTGGAGGCTGAAGCAGCCTCACCCTTTCATTAGGTTTTTCTGCTTTATGGCAAGTCTATATTACTGACCTTAGGGGTTTAATTCACTACTTCCCAAAATTGTATTTGTTGAAGTCCTGACCTACAGCACCTCAAAATGTGACCTCATTTGTAAATAGGATCATTGCATGTTTGCTTAGTTAAAATGAGGCGATAAAGGATTAGGGCAGGCTCCCAATTCAGTGTGACTGGTGTCCTTAGAACAAGGGGAGAACCAGACACAGAGATGTGAGTCGCAGGAGAACACACCAAGCTCCAGTCAGAGGTAGGATGATACTTCCTCAAGTCAGGGGACCCCAGATATTTCCAGGTGCCCCCAGAACCTGGGGAGAGACACAGAACACATGGTTCCACATGGCTCCCATGAGGAGCCAGCCCTGATGGTACCTCGGTCTAGAACTGTCAGGGGGATACCTACATTGCTGTGGCTGATTCCACTTAATTTGTGGTACTGTTACAACAGAACTAGAGAATCAATATAATTTTAAAGTGAAAGTTAAAAAAAATTCAACCATATCTCCTTGGAGTTTATTCAAAGCAATACTCAAATTGAAGGGATCATTATATGTGAAGATGTTCATTGTAATAATTTTTATAATTGGGAAGAATGAGAAGTGATCCAAATGTTTAGGAATTGGTGAATGGACCAAATTATAGTGCATCTATAATGTGCTGTAATTGATGAAGCATTGTGTTTCAGTTTGAACTATGAAATGTGGAAAATGTGTATAGCATAAATAAAAAGCTGGATGCAAAATTATTTCAGCAAAATGATAACAGCTGTGCCAAAGATACATTCAGACTAACATCAGAAGGGATTACAGAAAATGAGACTGCTTTATTAGGATAATGAGATCATGTTTTTCCTTTTAGTGTTTGTTTCTTTTAATTTGTTGCTTTTTAAAACAGAATTAGCGGGGCATGGTGGCGCACGCCTATAATCCCAGTTGCTCCAGAGGCTGAGGCAGGAGGATTGAGAGTTCAAAGCCAGTCTCGGCAACAGCGAAGTGCTAACCAATTCTGTGAGACCCTGTCTCTAAATAAAATATAAAATAGGGCTGGCAATGTGGCTCAGTGGTCAAGCGCCCCTGAGTTCAATCCCTGGTACCCACTCCCCCAAATAACCACATAGAATTTTGGTGATATATTATTGTGGTTATAACATTATTTTTTTAAAAAATAAACTTTACTGAGGAAATTTTACATATAATAAGATGTGCCCCCTTTAAGTATACAATTTGGTAATTTTGACAAGTGTATGAATCTTATATCTTCTCCAACGAAGAAATAAAACTCCTCTTGTCCCCAGAAGTCCTCTGCTGCCCTTTTGTGGTTGGCCTCGGCTGGCCCGCTGGTCTGCTGACCGTCACCACTGCCCCATTTTCCTTTTCTGTAATTTCATATGAACGGTGCAGTGGTGTATATGCATCTGCATCTGGCTTCTTTCATTCAGCATGATGTTTTTGAGATTTATCCATATTGTACTGATATCAATAGTTGATTATACTTTATTATTCAGGAAAATTCCACCGATTCAGTTATGTCAGTTTGCTTGTCTGTTCACTTGTTAATAACAGTTTGGATGGTTGCTAATTTTCAGCTTTTATGAACAAGTTGCTACAAACATTCTTTTAAGTTTTGTGCAGTCATAATTTTCTTTCTTTTCAATAAGTGCTTAGAATTGGAACTGCCTACTGTGTGAGAGCATGCTTAATATTACAAGAAACTACCAAATAATTGACCTTCCCACCAGTGCAGATGAGAATCCCAGTGGCTCTCCCTGTTTGCCAGCACCTGGTATTTCGTGGATGCACGGTGGTCTCCCACTGTAGTTGGTTGTTGGTCGTTTTTTTTTTTTTTTTTTTTTTAAATTTATTTTTATTGTAATATTGGTTGGTTTTAAAGATGTGGTCTTGCTAGCTTGCTGAGGCTGACCTTGAACTTGGAATCCTCTTGCCTTGGCCTCCAGAGTTGCTGGGATCACAGGTGTGTGCCACTGTGCCTGGCTAAGTTTTTAAATTATGGGGTCATTTCTTTAATAGGTAAATTCTGTTCAGGTTCTGTTTTTTTCTTGAATCAGTTTTAGTAATTTTTATAATTTAACCAATCTGCCTGTTCCATCTCTGCTATTATTTTTTGGGATAATATTCCTTTGTAATGCTTTTAATATCTGTAGATGTGTGTTGATGTTTGCTCTTTCATTTCTGACGTTGGAACTGTGTCTTCTATTTCCTGTGTAAACTGCATAAGAGTTGATAAATTTGATAAGTTTTTTAAACAGTCACTTTGGCTTCCTTGATTTTATCTATTGTGATTTTTCTGCCCTTTGTTATGACCTTTCTTCTGCTTAGTTTGGATTGGATTGGATTTTTTTTTTTTTTCTAGCACTTAAGCTTAAAGACTTGATCTGAAAACTTTCTTCACTTATAATGTAAGACTTAAAGATATAAATTTCCCTCTAATCACTGTTTTTAATTATATCCTTTGAATTTTGGTATTATATTTTCATTTAAATTTAGTTCAAAATATTTTTTAATTTTCCCTTGTGATTTCTTCTTGGATCCATTGGTTATTTAGAAATGTTTTTGAGATGTCTAAATGTTTGAGGATTTTTCCAGATACCTTTGTTATTGATATATAATTTAATTTTGTTGTGTATTAGAATATATTTGTATTATTTCAATCAGCCTCAATTCACTGAGACTTGTTTTATGGCCCTGGATTTGGTGTGCCTTCCAGACTGCTCTGTGAAAATGTGCAAATAACTTGGGGGGAGTCTTGTCCACTGACAGCCGAACCGAGGGGTTGAGGCTGTTACAGACCAGGAGGCCAAGCCCTTTTTCTCCAAGCAGGCTGACAGGCTAGTCACGGATGCTAGCAGATGACAGGATTCCTGGATCGTAGGCAGCTGACTCTTACAGCACAGTGGGCAGCAAGTGTTTGGTGTTTTGTCTGTTCCCCTTGTCCCCTAAGTTTGTGGGGGAGATGTGGAGTCCTCTGTAAGCACTGTGCACACCTGGCTTTGAGTCATAGCTGAGGAACCTTAGCGTTTATTTTTCATTTTTTCCTTCTGGTGCTGGGGATTGAACCCAGGTACACTCTAATGCTGGACTCCATTCCCAGTCCCTTTTATTTTTATTTTGAGACAGGGTCTTGCTGAGTTTCCCAGGCTGGCCTTCAACTTGCCATCCTCCTGCCTCAGCCTCCCAAGCTGCTGAGATCGCAGGTGTGTGCCACTGCATCTGGCTCATGCCTTCACGTTCAACCTATGCATGTCTTTGTGGCATATGGCAGGCGTTTGATTTTATCCACTCTGACTCCTGCTGCCTTTTTTGTGGAGCGCTTTGAATGTCTCTCCTTGATGTCATTTCATGTGGCTGGTTTAAATCTCTAGTACCAGTTACTATTACTGGGTAAGCAGTCATCCCACAATTAGTGGCATAAAACGTAGCGACTAAAGCAGAGACAGTCGTTCAGCGCCTGTGGGTTCCGTGTGTCAGGAGCTCTGTTGTGGGGTCGCGGGCCTCAGCGTGGCAGACTGGCGTGCTAGCCGTGATCCTTCGCCTGGGCTGGAGTGACCTCAAGATTCACTCCTACCTCAGTGGTGGCTGACCCTGGTGTCGGCAGCACTTCAGGGGAGACTGTCAGCTGGAACCCACGGAGCTTGTTGGCTTCCTCACCAAGCGGTGGCTGATTTCAAGAGATGTCCTCGAGAGCCAGGCCGCAGCTACAGGGCTTCAGAGGCCATAGAATGCCAGGGCCTCTGTGACCAGTCGAGAGTCCCTCCAGAGTTCAAGAGGAGGAAGGAGAGAGCCCAAGGTGGGAGTACCAGGACGCACCACGCAGCGAGGCTGCCACACCCGGCACTGGCTGCTGTTCTCCCATCTGTGCCCCCACCCCAGACTCCTGCCTCACCTCGCTCACTTTCCCCCCCCCCCCCCCCCCCCCCCCCCCCCCGTTTTCCTGACCACATCAGAAACCGTGTGCACTGGACTGTGCTCCCTCAGGAGGCTTGTGTCTCCAGGGGATTTACCTGTCCAACAGGAGTTGCTTCCTGTGATACCGAGCAGCCGCCCCTTGTCTGCTGATTGCAGGGGTGGTGTCTGCAGGCCCTAGTTAGGAGGGTCTGCGTCTGAACACTTCTGACCTTCTGATTTTTCAAAATTGTTAGTTTGGAATTATTTTCTAAGATTAAATTTATTTTGAAGTTTTACCTATTTTAATGTTGTAAACTCTAAATTTATTATGCATTTTTATTGGAGTAAAAAGCACATGACAGATTTATTATCTCAACCCTTTTTAAATGCTCAGCTCGATCAGCTCAGCAGTGTACTCGTGCTGTTGTGTCGCCATGCCATCTTTGGTCCCCAGGGCTCTTTTTATAATATAAAGCTGAAACTTACATAATTTTTATTTGTTCTTTTTACTTTTTTTGATGTTTATTTTTTAATTTTTTTACTGATGACAGAATTTTTATTTGCCTTGGTGTGGGTCTGTTGTAATTTTGTAAGCCTCCTGTATTTGATTTTCATTTCATTCTTTAGGTTTGGGAAATTTTCTGAAATTATTTCATTGAAAAGATTGTGCATTGCTCTGGTTTATATCTCTGAGCCCACATTTATCCCAATAAATCTTAAAATTCTTTTTTTTTTTTTTTTTAAAGGTTATCTGATGTTTCCTGGAAGTTCTGTTTGTGGTCTGTTAACATCTTTTCTCCATGGTCAACTTTATTTTCAAGATGATATATTTTGTCTTCATTGCCTGAAACTCTTCATTCCAAGTGGTCTTGTCTGTTGGTGATGCTTTCAATTCAATATTTAATTTGGTTTATTGATTCCTTCATTATGAGGATTTCTACTTGATTTTTTTTTCAGAATCTCTTTATTGAAGTGATCTTTCACTTCCTGTATTTTCTTTCTTATTTCACACACCTTACCTCATCCTTTATCTTGTAGATCAGTTTGACTATGTACGTTCTAAATTCCTTCTCTGACATTTCATCCACTGTGGTGTCAGTGGATTCTATTATTGAAGTATCTTGGTTTGTTTGGGGCACTTTGTTCCCTGGCTTTTTCACATTATTTGTGTGTCTGTTCATCTAGCAGTGTGGATCTGAGGCAATAGAGTTTCCACGCTGTGGGCTCATAGTGTTCCTGAAGGTCTCTTGTACCTCACCATTTAGGGGGAGACAAATAATAACAACAATCAATGTAAACATAAACATCATTAAACCAAGTAGTTCCTGCTGTGACATCTACAATGCTAATGATCACAATAAACAGAAGTGATATGATCAGTTATTGCCCACTGTAAAAATAGTTTGTAGAAGGGTTTACAGTTTCAAATGGTGAACAAAGAACAGAAGTGATGTAGGATGTGATGATTACAAGGGATGAGAAGATAGAAGTAACTAATTAATAGAAAAGTGAAAGAGAAAATGATAGAGATCGGCTGTTAGCAGAAGAAAAGGAAGAAAGAGAACCGAGGGAAACAGATAAGTGAGAGAAAAAATATATATAAAGTAAAAATTTAAAAATAAAAATAAAAGAATACAAAACAAATATACTAATTAAATATCCTAGTCCTCAAAATACTGATCCATGAAAAATAACTGACTTCAAAAATTGCTAGAAATGAGAATAAAAGAAATATGGGTAGGTATGAATGTCCATGAACCTTTAAGGTCACAATTAAACAGTGAAAAGAGAACAAGAGCAACAGAAAAAGATCTCAGTGAAAAGTCAAAGAATCTCATTGTCCTGTGGAGTTCAGAAGTCTCAGCTTCCCTTCTCAGCAGCGTTGGCGTGACTGCTGGCAGGAGAGGCGTGATCCCAGGCGGAACTCCTGAGGTGGAGCTTAGGCTCAGGTGGGCTCCAGGTCCTTCTCTGAATGCCAGTTGGTCTGGAGACTTTCAATCGGCACATCTCCAGGGCCCAGTAATTGCTGGTCCACACTGGAATACTGCACCCCAGGAACTGCCCCTGGGTTCCACCGGTGTGGTTGAGGAGCCAGTTCTCAGTCCACTACGTCACCTGCAGACCCCATGTTTCCTGGTCTTGGTTCTGTCTTCAAACTTTATCTCTCCCACCCCCATTCTTTTGAAACCCTAGCCTGGAGCATCTGTCCCAGCCAGTCCTGCAAGCAAGTCGGGGGGAGGGAGAGCCAGGTGGGTTTTGATGACCAGTTGTCCCCTGTGTAAACCTTTCTCCACGTTTGAATTTCTCCTGGTCACTTAGCACACTCTGTGTCATGCAGTGTGGGTTTGTCTTGTGCAGCGTGGACAACTTCGTCTTGTTTCTGATTTTAGAGCATTTTCCCAGTTGGTATTTTCTTGGCTATGATTTTGTTTTGTTTTGTTATGAGAAGAATGATCCTGTTGTGGTTAGAGGTGAGGTGTCACCCAAAAGCTCATGTGTGAGACAATACAAGGTTTAGAGGTACAATGATTGGGTTGTGAGAGTCTTAACCTAATCAGTGCATTAGTCCCCTGTTAGGGATTAGCTGAGTGGTAACTGTGGGCAGGAAGAGTGTGGCTAGAAGAGCTGGGTTCCTGGGAGCATACCTCTGGGGTACTATCTTATCTCCCCCTCCCCCTCTCCCTCCCCCTCTCTCTCCCCCTGGTGTGATATCTTGAGCTGCTTCCCTCTACCACACTCTCCTACCAGGAAATTCTGCCTCACATCAAGCGCTAAGGAATGAAGGAGCCTGTCTACAGACTGAGACCTCTGAAACTATTGATACCGCCGTTTACCGGTGACAAGTTCTGCTCCTTCTAATGTTGAAGATTGAACACTAGAGAAGCACGCCAAGGCAAGCATATTAAGCAGGTTTTATTTAAAGCTAATAATACAGACTTCTCCCGGCAGGGAGAAGGAGGCCATGGCTGATGTTCTAAAGTCCCAAGAAGTGAGGGTACCCTACATCTTTTATAGGTTAAATTCTCTTTTGTTCTCCAGTTCTCTCCCCCCTTATCTCTCCTTCCTGCCTACATGACTAGGCTTGGTTTTGCATTAAGTGAGAAGCCATGGGCAGGGGGAGGGACAAGGTGATTCAGGCAGGCAAGGGCCCAGGGGGCATTAATTAGCAGCTCCTTGCTTGCAGTCCTTGATAAAGGCAGGTCAATTTGGTAATCAATGGGCTCCGGAGATCCTTGACATTCCATTCTTCCAGGGGCAGTCTCCAACTTCCAGAGGCAGATGATTTTATGGCCATTTCCTCGATTTGACCCGATCCCCTATTTCTACACTAACTACCTGTTCCCAATTCTGGCTTCACTATGAACCCCCAAATCAGCTTTTCCTCCTCTAAAATTGTTCTTTTAGTCATAGCAGTGGACAAAGCTGACTAAAACAGATCCTTTTATACCCAGTTTATCCAGTACTTTTATCTTGAAGGGATATGGACTTTATCAAAGGCTTTCTTGGCATCTGCTGAGGTGATCATGTGATTTTTATCCTTAGTGCTGTGGCATGTTTATTGAGTCATGTACGTGTGAACTATCCTTGCATCACTGCAGTGAAACCCACTTGATCATGGTGTTTGATATCTTTAAGGCTCTGTTGAATTTTATTTGTATTTTATTGAGTTTTTTTGCGTGCATATCAGTCAAGTATAATGGTTTTCTGTTGTTGTTGTGTCCTTATCAGGTCTGGGTAGCAGGGTGATACTGGCTTCTTACAATGAGTTTCTATTTGATAGAATAGTCTGAGGAGCATTGGCATTGGTTCTTCTTTTAAAATCTGGTAAGATTCAGCAGTGAATCCGTCTGGTTCTGGGTTTTTCTTTGTGGGAGATTTTTATTCCTGCTTCAGTCTCACTGCTTGTTATTGATCTGTTTCAGTCTTTTTGTCCTCTGTTCCATTTGGGTGGGTCACGTGTGTCCAAAATCCGTCTGTTTCATCCCCACTTTCTCATTCGTTGGCATGTGGTTTTGCAGACTGTTCCCCATGGATCCTTTGATTTCAGTGCTGCCACAATAGTCCCTCTTTCAACTCTAGTTTAGTTATTGGGGTCTTCTCGCTCTTACTTTTGTTTACTTTAGCTAAGAATTTATTAATTGATCCTTAGTTTTTCTAGTCTGTTTACTTCTTCAGTCTGTCTTTCCTTCTGATTTTGGCTTTGGTTTGTTCCTGTTTTTTTTTTTTTTTTTGAGACCTTGAGATGCATCCTTAGGTTATTTATTTGCAATATCTTGGGTTTTTTTTTTTTTTTTTTTTTTTTTCCCATGTAGGAGCCAGACAGTGCCCTCCCCCGACTGAGTTCTGGCGGGTTGGGGAGCGCCAGGGCTGGTGCGCTCTCACTGTAGAGGTTCTCAGTGGTGCGGCCACTGTCGAGGCTGCAGCGGCATTTTGTGGGTGTGTGGCAGTGTGTGCGTGCATTCAGTCCCGAGGTTTCTAGTCTGTGTGCCTGGGATGTGGCAAATGTCACCCTCAGTGACCCCGAGGGTAGGGAGCAGTCCTGCCACTGAGTTCTCTGCTGGGGTTCAGGTGTCATGGGAACCCAGCGATTTGCTAACTTGGGTTCCCATACCCTCAGACCTGGTCCCCAAACAAAACCACCCACACTGGTGTCATTGCTTATCACAGTGGGGAGCCAGTGACGGCGTGTCCCTCACTCCCTCATGTCAGAGCCTGTGCTCCCTGCTGCAGGGCCCTGAAGCTCCCCCAGGCTCTGACTGTCTCTCACAGCCCTCCCCCAGTGTGCAGTGGGCTGTCCACAGGGACCCTGGGTTGTGATCGTGGTGGGTTTTTTGGATCCCCAGAGGCTTTTAGTCCTTAACAAGAGAGCCTTCTCGGGGCAGGCCTGGGAGTGGCACTCTGAGCTGCATTTTCATCTTCAGAACTGTGGTTTCTCCTGCTGGGACTGCCAGACCACAGTGGTTGTCAGGGCTGTTTCTCTCCTCCGAGTACAGCTTCTCCTGTGCTGCCCTCCCTGGCTCTTCTCTTGTAGTCACAGCTGGTTTCCCCATCTTGCTTCCTTCCCAAATATTCATTCATTCGTTTGTCCCCCCCCCCCCCCCCCAGTGCTAGGGATGGAACCCAGGGCTCTTGCATTCCCGGCAGGTACTCTGCTGCTGAGCTGCCTCCCAGCCCTCTTTTCACATCTGTATACCTCCCCTGGTGAAGAATCTGGTGTGGCCTCTAGTCTACTTTTCAGTTGGGTTGTTTGTTTCCTTCTGGCTGAGCTTTAAGAGTCTTTTATACCTTTGTATGTTTGGATAACAGTCCTTTATCTGTTGTCTTTTGCAAATATTTTCTCCTGTGTGGCTGTTCTTCTCATTCTCTGAAGAGTACTTCACAGAGCAGTTTTACCATCTCACTAGCTACTGTTCCTGTGTCAGTGTGCTTGCCTGTAGAAGGTTCTGTTCCTTTTCCATTATACTGCCTTAGATCTGTTCTTACAGCAGAACTAAATATTTTTCAGGCTTGTGTAACAGAACCAAACAAGGACCAAGAGCACCCTGTGAATGTCCTGAGTTTGGACTTTTTATCTTCTGATGTATTCAGTTCTGAGCTGAGTTGTTAGAGGTTGCTGGTTGGCCAAGTTTCGGTTAGGTAGGATTTGACCTCATTGAAGTCCTTTGTCCTTATTTAAGTAATTTAAATGCAGTGACATTGAGAGGTAAAAGTTCACAATTAATATGCCACAGATAATGGAAAACAAGGGAAGTGGCAAATGATAATGGATCTGAAATGATCTTAGCCCTGCCACTGATGAGCATCTTTAGTTTCCTATTGCTTTTGTAGGAAATCAGCACAAATTTAGTGGCATAAATGGTAAAACATTTGTATGCTGCTGTCTGGGAGTCTAAAGTCCAGAACGGACCTCACCGGGCTAATGCCAGCTGTGGGCAGAGCTGCTTTCCTTTCGAAGGCTCCAGCTTCTTGTGCTTCCCCACTTCCGCAGACCGCCCACATTCCTGCCTCTGTCCATCAGGAAGTCCTTGGGCTGCCCCTGCTCTGGTTCTCTCTGCCACCTCCTACCACTTTTAAGGGCCTGTGTGTACGTGGAGCCCACGTGGATACCTCAGCATCATATCCCTTTTTTAAAGATTAGCAAAGATCAGTTCTATCTGCAGTCTCGATTCCCCTTTCCTACATGAAGCCATCTGCTCACAGATCAGGGTTAGGACGCAGACATCTTCAGGGGTATAGCTTTGTCCTCACAGCTGGTCACACGGGCAACTTGAGTAGCTTTCTTACTTGTGAAACAATAGTGTCAATAGCACCACTGTCCACTTCCAGATTTAGATGGACATTGTTTGGGGGAGAATTTTTTCTTTTTCTGAAATGAGGTCTCACCATGTTTACCCAAGCTGGCCTCAAACTCCCGGGTTTAATCAGTCCTCCACCTTACTCTCCAGAGTACCTGGGACCTCAGGTGCCTGCCACCATGCCCAGCTGGGGAGACTTCGAAAAATGTAAACACTTTACAAATGTTTCAGGTGCTATTTGTGTTAGAATTCATACCAAATCTGCTAAATGAAACAGGAAGGTATTGAAAGGCTTGTAAGTAACCTCAATTCTTTATCCATGTGTCCATAAATCAGGCACTTTAAAATTCAGGAGGCTTGTATGCATGGTAGTACATTCTGTATAATGGAAGTAAGTGAGATATTTAGAGAATGGGTTACATAGATCCTAATCCTTATTTATTTGTTCAGCTTATGAGGCTGGGGACAATAATTTAATGGGCCCCAAGGCCTATGGCTCTAATGGAAACTCTTTGAACTTGAAATTATGCCGGGTTTATAAAAAGGAGAGCAATTGACCTTCATATGAAGTGACAGTAAGCGATATATGGGTGTCTCTTCTTTTCAAAGCTTATGGATTGCAGAAGTCATTTAAGAGTTTAATGCTTCTTGTCCCTTAACCCTCGTCATGGAAGGCAGAGATTAGGAGCAGGACTGAGGTGGGGTTGCAGCTAAGTGGTGGAGTCATCGCTAGCAGCTGAGGCCCTGGGTCCTCCCCGGCCCTGCAGAGAGGAAGGTCACCAGACTGCAGTGCTGCAGCAGAGCCATCTGGGCACACTCATAAACGGGTCTCTCCTATCAGTGATGCCATAAAAAGAGCAGAAAGAGAACTCTCGAGCAGCCAGAGGCTTTGACTCAAATGCTCACTTTATAACCTTTTAAAAATGCTTGGATTTTTTTCCCCTTTGTTTACAAAGCAACATTTGTTAAATTAAGTCTCTAAGCTGCTTTGTGGTGGTGAGGCCAGGTCAGGGCCCCCAGCCTGTGTCCTCGCTCAGCTCCATGGAGTTTTGCCACTTGAAGTGGGTGCTGAGGGAGGCAGGGTGGGTGGGGGCAGGCTGTGAAGCTGGGCTGCCCTGCCTGCCCTGCCAGGCTCCTCCGCCCGGCAGATGGGTGTGTCAGATGGGTGCCTCCTCCTGGGCAGCACTGTTCAGAGTTGGTTTCCTGAGTGGAGCCTGTGGCTTCAGGCCTTTGTGGGGTGTGTTTGGGAAGGAAGAGTCTCATTTCTTCCCTAACCTATGCAAATGATCTTCAAGGACTTTGAGGGGGAAGAGGAATAGGAGGCTGTCATCTGTCCTCCAGATGACAGGCTCTCATTAGCAGGAGTGTCACAGGGTTAGGGTCACAATTTTTTGGTTGTTTTGATTTTATGCTTCTCAAAGGATCTTCTAAAGGATTCGTATGGCTCTTTTGTATCCTTCTTTTTGTTTTCCTTCCTTTTTGGTGATTGAAGCTGTGGCCAGCTCTTCCCCTGGGCTCTCTCATGCACATGCCTTCTAAGGCAGAGTAGACTCAGGAGGAGTGTGGGTCTTCCTTACCTGCCTTTGGGCCAAGCCTTATGCATTTCTGGTCCCATCGACTTGTCCTTTGAAAACACAGAAAACAAAAATAACTTGATGTTGTCTTGGCTCCTTCCAGGAAGACTGGTGTCCTCCTGTTCATTGAGTGAACGTCCTTTTCCAGTGCCCATTTCGGAGGTCCTCCCTGACGTTCAGATGCCACCTGGGTTGATGCTGCTTGAAAGGCAGGCCTTCAAAGTCACATTACTCTTGCTGTGAGCAAAGCCAGATGGAAGGGAAAGCAGGATTTTAACGGAAAATGAGGTTCGGAGGCAGGTGGACCTGCAGGATTCTGTACTGCCACACTGTTTGCATCCTGTGTGTGACCCCTGGACAGATGTCAGGGTAGATTTTATTGCCTTGATTCATGTTGAACCTGCATCTTAGCTGTGTATTACGGGGTTTGATTTGGACCGGCGTTGTCTTGAAGAGGATTGAAGGGAAGTTCCGAGTGGCGTATCTGTTTGCTCCGCAGCTTTAGATGTATGGGAAGTTAAGCCATTTCTGTGAAAGTTGCAAATGTAATGCTAAAAGTATCCAGTTTTCTAGCCATTTGTGCATGTTAAAAATAGCTTACTATTCATGTTCAGTGGTGTTCTTGTTAGACACTGTAGGGGACTTGCCACAACACATGCAACAGATTATAAAGAGACTGCAAATTTAATAATTACAACATGGCACAGACCGCGCTGGTAGATCCTGGAATACAGCACACCCTTTAATCATCGAGCTTCCCATAGTGTGGGTGGTCACAGTCCGCAGACGGCGCGGGCCGGCGGGTCCCCATACAGGAAGGATTGTAAAGCAGAACACAAGGACAGCATTCCTTGGGCTTTTCAGGGTTTTTATTATGAGAAAGTATAGCATTTCTTTTAGGCAGGCTTCTCCTCTCTCCTCCTCTTTTTTCCTCCTCCTTTTAAGTTTTGGTTATTTAGATTCTTTGCTTTTATCAGACAAAACTTAATGGTATATGCTTTTGCTTTCATTGTTCAGCTTTAAAATTTTTTTTAACAAAGAAATAAAACATATTTAACACTTTTAAAGTCCCATTTCAGCACAAACGCTGCTTATGATCAGTAGGATAAGGTGGTCCTTAGAAGTTAGTGACTTCTCACAGTTAAGTTCTGGCAAATTAAATTTAATCAGGGCATTCACTGACTTCCCTTTCTAAAACTTAACTTTTGCCCCTTGTGTCCTTTGATATTTATTGGATTGAATGAAAACTTGAGTCATTTGCAAAGTTGTTTCTTTTTCATTGGAAAATATCCTTGCTAGCCTATTTTGTTCCTCAGTAACCTTTTATTTTTTTAAAAGTTTTTATTATTCCTAGTTCTGATGTTGATGAATATTAGTAAAAGAAGTAAGTGATGGAAATTTTTAGTTTGTGTCCTTCATAAGACTCAGAGTTTTTTAAACTGCCTGCTCAATTTCTATAGGGAGGAATTACTTTAAGTAAAATACACAAATGGAAATGTAGCTATTTGAATCTTTACTATTTTCTTCCTGAAAGAATGACTTTTAAAAGAAAGGCTTGGGAAAATATAGATTTGTTAATAAAGAGCAGTTAATATTACCACTGTTGTACTGTTCCTTCCTCCCCATCTCTGTGGATTTTCTTAGAGTGATACCGTATTATTGTTTAATTATAGCTAGACTGTTCTATCACACATATAAAATTAAAGATAGACTGTTTAGGTTGTCATTTTTTTTGAAAAATGAAACATGACATAGTTGTTATCACACATAATCGAGTAAAATAAACAATGTAAAAAGATAAAAGAGTTTGCAGACTTTTCTATCCTAAGATATGGTCCTTAACATAGTCATAGTATACTGCACTTCTTTTATACATAATCTGATAAAAATGAATTGCTTGCAATTATAATTTTTAATTACATTGTCCAACCCAGCTTGAAGAGCATGATTACGTGTTTTAGAAGGCATACTTATATAAAATCAGTGCTATACATAGATTTTTGAAGACTTTTGTTGTTGTTCGTGAAAGCATTTAAAAGATGCTTTAGTCATTTTTGTTTATGATAAAGCTAATCTGATTCTCCATTCTGATGCTCCTTGCCAAGCTTTAGATCACAGCAGTTTAATTTAAGAGAAAAGTTGCTGGCTAATCCCCTTTGGTATTCAGAAACTATTTTGGGCACCCTTTGTTCTATGGTGGGTTGCAGTTTGTTTATGGGGAGACATGAGGTGTTTGATGTGGGACCCTCTGGCAGAGGGGATTGGAACTCTAGCGTCTGGGTGCAACTGGGACAAGTTAAGGACGCTGAATTTAGCTTTCTTTTGGATTTGCCTTTCATCTATAAATTGAAGGATTACATTTAATTTTAAGTGGAGTACGGGTGAGGCAGGTTGGTTTTGGTTTTAGAAGTCACCATTTGGAGTTTGGTAACCATATCAAAAGCAAGGATGTTGACATTTTTAATTTTCATATTACTGGTTAACATACACTTACGACTGAGTGTTTAGTTCTCCCTTTTCCTAAGCTTCCTGATGGGTCTCAGATTTGCCTTAAGACACCAGATCAGCCCTCTTTCACATAACATGTGTCTGGAAGTCCATAGAGCCTCATTTCAGTCTCATGTTGTGATCCCGAGTGAGCTGCTGAGAACCCAGTGGAAGTTCAGCAGATTGCTGTTCACAGACAGGGTCTTACAGCACTTCCCAGCTGCCAGTATCTATTAAGCTGATTACATCCCCTTGGACCCATGTAGATGTGTCTCCTTGAACTTCTTTCAGTAGGAAGAGAGCTGGCCATAAGAGAGAGATGACTGGCAGCAGCCTGCAAGAATGTTGTGCTATTCTTTTTTTTTTTTTTTTTTTTTTTTTGTGATTAACTGCATAAAGTTAAAGCATGGGTACTTTGCATGAATATAGACTACTGTTCTTGACATTCACTTTTCCTGGCCTTGAGGTCTATGCAGAACAAGTTAGCATATACTAACCATATTTTCTAATCACACATGGTGCTTCTGTGCATCTGCAGATAAGTTCAGTTTCCTCAGCAGCTCCCAAAGTGTGTTAGAGTAAATAGCCAGAGATAAAGCAATGTAAAGAAAAGGCACCTTGGGGTCCATAGATCAGAAAATAAGAACTGCTGTTATGTATATTAGGCCTGTTGTAGTTCTCAAATCAGACTTCTGTTGTCTTCTCTGAGGGTTTTATGTAAATGAGCCTATAAAACATAGAGTGTAATTAACCTGGAAGTCATGGGGTTTTATGTTTGTCTCTTTCACATTTTCAGGACATTTTTTTGTGACATGTATTTTATAAATGAAATATTTATCAAACAAAGCTGCCAGTGTCCTCTTGTAAATTTAAGAGGAGTCATTGGTTTCATAGTTATGATCCCTTTACAAATTTTACTGATATTTCTTTGTGGTTCTTATGGGACCCCAATTAGTATCCATCCTACCACTCTGGCTTCCTGTCTTGCTTTGTTCTCTCTCTCTCTTGTACATGTTCCTGACATGATGCCATCTGCCATGAGATGATGCAACTAAGGGAACCCTCACCAGAGCCCTGTGACATGCTCTTTGGACTTTAAGCCTCCCAAACTGTGAACTAAATAAACCTCTTTTCTTTTTAAGTTACCCAGCTTTATGTATTTCCTTATAGCAATAGAAACCAAACGAATACACATGCCCGTCATGGAATCCAGGCCAATCATGGAATCCATGGCAGTTTTAGTAAGAATAGAACACATCATTTTCATGTGTATTTGGGATGTTTCTAGCCACATTCACCTTAGTTAAGTAATATTTTTTTATTTTTCAATTGATTTGTAGGTTTCGGGTAAAGAAAAAGAATGTAACTGGCAAAACAACCATTGCTTTTGCCTTTGTACTTACTTTAAACCTTCCATCTTAAATTTATCTCACCTTGCTTTACAACTGATCCTTCATAATATAATTAATTCTGACTTGGAAGAGTCTCACTTTCCCCTGAAAGTTGTTTCTATAATTGGAAAAGGAATCATATAAGATTTGATCTGTATTTTTACTCCCCCAACCCCCCTTTATTTGAAATTTTATCTCAAAACTTCAGAACAAGTGATTGCTTATCTTCTAAGTCCACTATCTCTAAGATCGGGGAGTATTCATTGACAACTTATGACCGGGTGATACACTGATCTGTTGAGGAAACTGTCTCACTTTCGGCCCCGACTGGAGACCCTGCTCCTCTGGAGACGGGCCTCATGCCTGTGATGCCCAGTTCGCTGCAGGATCATCACCACTTCTGCTGGGGCAGCTTTCAGCATAGCCAGCAGCACCTCCTGAGACCTTCCATTCAACATCCAGCACACGGGGGGAGGAAGTTTTCCTCCTTCCCTGAGATTAATACAGCAATCTTATATTTGATATTGTAGGTTATTTGCATGATAATGAACTTATGATCCTGTTTGTTAAGTTCTATCAAATGCCTAATTGATTTTTTCAGTTTTCTTCCAAGATTATAGTAGTCAAGAACCATCTGCCTTCTGTATTATGTGAGTATAGCTGCAGATGCTTATTTAAGTAAGCAAAATATAGGTGTGTATCTTATTATAGAAAGTAATGCAACATCAGTAATCTGAGGTTTGGAGCATTTTAAGGGACTTGGTTTCTGGAAATCTTTTTAAACTTGGCAACTTTTAAACCTGTTATTACCTATAACTTAAAAATGAATCTCCAGCTATCTAAGTAGGTGGCCTGCCGTGTCTTGGCTAGTATTAGAGTGTGGTGTTTGTTTCTTACGTATAAAGGAACAAATTTAAATCACTAGGTGCTAAACCAACAGACTTCAGTGTGGATTAGTCAAGGACTATTGTAGGTCTTATGTGGTGGCAGAAAATTTTTTTTCCTTTCCCAGTTTATGCAGAATCTGTCTCCTTTTCTTTATCCTTCTCTTTTTTGCTGAAAAAAGAAATAGCAATTTTGTCAGTGAATTGCTTTGAAGAAGATGAAGAGGGAAAGAGTGAACCGGACTGGACTCGAGGTTGCTTTTTGTGAGGTGGATAAGTACGGGCCTCAGGACCTGCCAGGCCGGCAGTTCTTTGGCCAGTTTTTTCCCTCACATTTCTAAAGGTTTTGTTAGTGACTTTCAAATGGAACTTCAAGCCTTGGAACAGTTCCATTAAAAAGTTGTGTGGTCCTAGCCACAGTGGCAGCCTGGTTTATTTTTCCTGCACTGGTTGCACAGAGGTTAGCTGAGCTGGGAGTGACGAGGGACCTGCCCCAGAGCATTGTGTGCTACAAGTGGGCTTTCCCTCTGGATTTGTGCATTTTTAAAAAATGGTTTCTCTGAACGAACTTTTAAAGTGTTGCTCAAAAGGAAGCAAGTGACATTATTGTAAAATACCTTAATACTGCACTGTTTCAACTTTAAAAAAGTTCTCTATTGTTACTTGTATGTTTGTATTCATGGTGTGGACCTCCTTTGCAGAAGACAAATCCTGTGTAGACTGACTGTCTTCCTGGGAGATGGCCTGCAGTGGACAGTGCAGCATGATCTTAGGTGACTTGTTTTGGGGGCACATATCAGTGGACCCTAAAAGAAAACATGGCTATGTGCATGACGAGATGGGTATACTCCTGGCTCAAATAAGTATCTTGAAGTTAAAATTGATGGACGTCTTTTTTAGGTGGTTATAGTTTTTAAGTAAAAAAGGATGTGTTATTTTTATGTCACCTGCCATTGTATGTGTGAGTTACTCAAAGAAAAATGAATATCTAATGCAAATAATTAGGCTTTAGGTGTTGATACTGTTTTTGTGGCTTTCAAAGCAAAGCCACGCATTGGTTCATTTAATCCTGGCGACCCCTTCATGTGATAGGTGGGGTGTGAATGAAGGGACTTTGCCTGCCCTCCCCTGGTGGCAGGTCAGGGGCCCGAATCCCGGACTGCACTGCAGGTCTTGCTGCTCTCCAGGCACAGTGAGAAGCCCCCCTGGGTCTGTTAAGCCTCTTGGTATTTACAGGTGACGTGTGGACAGACAGCAGCCCGCGAGCGTCGATGTGCCGAGTGACTGGAGCGTCACGCCCTGGAGACGTGTCTGACCCCAGCCCCTCAGCAGCTCCAAGTGGGGAGCTAGTAGCACAGCCTTGTCCTGTAAGATGGGAAACTGAGGTGCTGAACTGAGAAGCCAGTCAGGGTGGGCACCAGCAGACACCCCGCCACCACACCCTGAGGTCGGGATCTCTGAGCTCCATGCCTCGACTCCTAACACCAGACGCACGTTCACTGGTACTTAGCACCCCTTGTATTGGTCTGTAATCTTAGCAGTTTGACCTAGAAAACCTAAAAATGAAGTTTATTCTTTTAAATTCACACTGAAAGAGAGGAAGAAAAAGACTTTGACATGTTAAATGCATATTATCATCAGTAGCTGAGCTACAGGCAGTGGGTAGATGCTAACTAGTATAAATCGTCCTAAAAGTAAGTGTTTATTAAGAAAGAAAGTTTCATTAGGGTGTACCAAGTTTTTCCTAATAAACGTCCTTTCTCATGTATAGAGGGTTTTTAAATTGGAGAGCCTGCAGAGAAAAGGAAGTATGGAAGTTTCATCTCCACTCAGTCATTGGACCAAGGTGAAGGGCACCTTTTGAAACTCCGCAGGGAAGTCATGGCCATCACACTTGTCCTCGGGATGGAATGCGGGAGCTCTGATGGGGTTTTCCCTCTGATCTTCTGCTCCTTCCTGCAGTGAGTGCCATGTCTGTGTGTGCCAGGAACCACCTGCCCGTGCTGACCTACACTGTGCTCCATGGCCCAGCGGCACACGGCCATCGGTCAGCCCTTAGAACAAGGTGACCTTGCTTTGGGTGAAGGGGGACCGGGAGGGCCACAGCAGATAGACATGGTCTCTGCTGGCTTAAAAGGAGCTAGAAGTTGAGTTAATGAGAAAAAGGGAAGGGGATACAGGAAGTGGGCATGGCAAGTGAGAGAGGCTGCAGGAGGCAGGGAGGGCTGCCGGTGGGGGCTGCAGAGACACCAGAGGGGAGGCTTGTCCTACCCCAGCAGCAGCAGGAGGGTGCAGAGGGCTGCCATGCTGAGGGCCTGGGGGGTTCTGGATGTGACCCGAGTCGCCTGCAGTGTGGTGGCAGGTTGTTTGAAGGTCAGGACACTTGGCAGAGCCAGTTTTTCAGAACAGATGTTTTATAACACCCCTTGGCTACCTGCAGTGAAGTTCAAAGATACAGGTTGAATGTCCCTTATATGAAATGCTTAGAACCAAGAGTGTTTGAGATTTTATTCAGATTTCAAAATCTTTACACATCCATAATAAGTTCTTGGAGCTAGGATCTGGGTCAAAACACAAAATTTATCAGCTTAATATATATACTTTATATATATAAGGTAATTTTACGATGTTTTTAAATAATTTTGTGCATGGAATAGTTCCAAGGTATGGAATTTTCCAGTTGAGGTGTCGTGTCAGTGCTTGAAAGTTTCAGATTCGAGCTTTTCAGATTTCAGGTTTTCAGATTAGTGATGCTCAACTGGTGCTCTTCCAAGAAAAACACCAGCATATAGCCTTTACTACAATGCAAAGAGAAAGTAAAATGAAAATGATTTTAATAAAATACATGCATCTCAAATATAGAGCCTTTTGACTCTGGAGACATAGTAAATAAACCAGGTTTGTGTGTGTGTGCATGCACGCGCGTCCCCAGGCCCTCTGTGAGTGAGACCACAGCTTCAGAGCAACAGAGGAGGGTGTGGCTCTGAGGTGTTGCGAGTGGGCTTGCCTTCCAAGGGTGATCTTCCAAGAAATGGACAACTCCAGGTAAAACTGACTGAAATGCGGTAAAATCTCCCCCAATAGGTGCGTTTTTTGAGAACTCAGAGGATGTCAGAACATGCAAAACATGCTTTGTATTCCTGTATAGAAATAGATTTAGGCTCGTAAGCATAGGTTACACATGCACGAAGGTATAATGGGATATCTGAAAATTGTGTGTGAGTTTGTCATTGTGAGGTTTATTTCTAGATTTTCTTACCACTAAATGCCAGTGCAGCCACAAACTTAAAAAGAAAAAAAAAAAAAAAAGCGGGTTTGGAATTGGCCCTGTAGGGACTACTGTTCTGATCCACAGCCTTTTCTGCCTGAGTCCTAAACTGATACCCTTCAGGCATGGAAGCATTTTGGAAATGCCACCTCTGCTGCTGGGTCCTGGGGTGTGTTGTCCTCCTGAGTGCTGGCTCTGGTGCCTTTACTACCCCTCTGGGCCAGCTTAGCCACAGCCATGGCCTTTGGCGGGGGGCCATATGTCCATTCTGGGAGGCTGTCTCAGGCCTCTGATTATGTTCTTGATTGTTGGCCATCTCTTCTGCTGAGGTTGGTCCCTTTTCTGGGGACTCCTGGAAATCAGCCACCATTGCTCACTTGATGCCTGTTCCTACAGCCTCTGCTGTGTTGTTCTACCCACCAAGAAGGGCTCTTTTGCTGGCCTTATCAGTTCAGAACTGCTCAGATCTGAGACTTTGCTCCTTGGCCTCCTGCCTAGTAACTTCTTTAGGTAAACCCTCAGCAACAGCAGCAGCCCAGAACCTTGACTACCCGTAGGCCGCAGTTCCTGAAGAGACCACGAGGACTGTGTGCAGAATCAGTGTGACCGCAGTACTGTGCTTACCATGCAGTCCGTTTTCTGTTTACTGGACTGGAACTTTGTAACTGGAGGCCCTTGCATCCTGGTATCCGTGGAGAGGTCTCAGTGGGCCAGCAACTCCATGAAATTGTGTGAAAATGTGGTAGGTGTATATAATTTTCCAGGATGAGCGCTCACAACTTTCACCAGATATTCAGATTAGATCACAGGGATTTCTGTTTCTAGCAACTGCAAATTCAAAAGTCAGATGAACCCTCCTCCAGAGGGTGAGAGAATCCAGACAAAATGTGAAAACCATGCTCGAATATACGAAAGTTTGTGGTGTAGTAACTCCTGGTGGGATCCAGGAATGGACAGGAGTAAGGAAGGTGAGACTGGTTTGGGACGGGGTGTCTGTCATTTCCAAAGGAGAGGGGTAAGCAGAGCACTGTTGCCGAGGTCAGGAGCACAGGAGTCAGAGTCTACAGGCTGTTGAGCGAGCGTGTCCTGGGGACGTGTGGCTCCAGGCGGGGCCGTGAAGGAGTGCAGCCAGAGTGAGTGTGAACTGAAGTGGACAGGCCCTCACAGGGCGTCCAGCCAGGCTTCAGCCATCTCAGTGACTGGAACTGGGTGCAGGCAGTCACTACCTGGTCTCAGCTACCGTCGCCAACCACAGTCCAGAAATATTAAATGGGAATTCCAGAAATGAACACGTAAGTCTTAAACTGCACACCATTCTGAGAAGTGCGATGAGAACTCCCACCATCCTACCTGAGATGTGGTCATCCTGTTTGAGCAGCATACACCACTTCATGAGTGCCACTCACTCATCCCTTAGTTACTTAGTGACCATTTCTGTTATCAGATCTACTGTCTTGGTTTTGTGGTGCTAGTATATGGGATCCAGTATTGTCCACAATTTCATGAGTCCATTCAGGGTACATATCACTGTCATGTGTCCCTCATTTATAATGGGGATAACTGTGACATCATCTTGGTGCCTCAAATGATTTCTGCCAACAGTTTTGCACATGTAGTATCTGGCACAAATAAAATAATCAAGGCACACAAAAAGCCAAGACAACAGAATTGAGTCAATAAAATGGACAAGCTAGTCACATTATAGAACTCCAGCTCCGCTGCATCAGTCTGTGTGATCCACCATATGAAAGAAAAATCACAATTGTGTCATTTGATGCAGAAGAAAGCATTTCATAAAATCCCATGCCCATTCATGATAACAATTTCCCAGCAAATTAAGAATAGCATGGAAATTCCTCAACTTGATAAAAGGCTTTTACCAAACACCTGTCGTTACCTCTACACTTAGTGATGAAAGATTGATCTGGAACAAGGTAAGCATGTTCATAGAACAGTGGATGTTCTGACAATTATAAGGCAAGAAAAAGAAGGGAAAGGCCTCCATGCTGGAAAGGAAGAATTAAAACTATCCCTCTTTACAAATATAATTGTTTTCATAGATGATGCCAAGGAATCTACCAAAAATCAAAACAGAATGAACAAACAAATCAAGAACCCAACTCTTGGAACTGATAAGTAGTAGGCAGAGCTGCAGGAGATGAGCGAAACACAAAATCAACTCCATTTCCACACATTAAAAGGAACACCTGGAAGCTGAGATTGGAAGCCTGAGACATTTAGAGTAGCTCTAAATCAAATGAACGCTTAGGTACACACCTCACAAAGCAGGATCTGAGTACTGCAAATCATAAAGACTAATGAAATGTGTAAAAGAAGACCTAATGAGAATGTTTGTGCCTTGAAAGACCCAACACTGTAACGATGCCAGTTCTCCTTGGTGCGTACATTTAAAGTATTTGCTGTCAAAGTCCCATCAAGGCAGGAGGAAGGAGTGCTGAGGTGTGCCTCTCTCAGGGGAAGACTGTATGCAGGAGGAGCGTGAGCTTTGGTTTGCTTTGGTTTCTGCAGTGCTGGGGATGGAACCCAGTGCCTCACACATGACAGGCTAGCATTCTGCCACTGAGCTGCACCCCCAGCTCAGAATGTGAGTTCTGAGCATAATAATGTTTTTGATAAGACCAATTTTTTTATTCAAAAATGGAAATCTAGGGCTGGGGTTGTGGCTCAGTGGTAGAGCGCTTGCCTAGCAAGCAGAGAAAGAGGGAGGGAGGTGCCAGGGAGACAGGATGCAGCCCCAGGGGCATGCCACCAGTGACTCACTTCCTGCAGCTGGGCCCTGCCTGCCGACAGTTGCCACCCAATACACATTACTAATCCCTCAAGTGGATCGATCCACCGATGAGGCTGCAGCTCCCATGATCTAATCATCTCACCTCTGAACTTTGCTGCATGTCTGTCAGATGAATTTATTGGGGGACATCTCATATTCAAACCTGAACAGCATGTTTAGACAGGTTTCTGAGAAAACTGTGCTAAGAGAAGAGCAAAGAAGCGGCAGCCGTCAGGAGGGATCTGTGGATCAAGGGGAGCTCCTTCAAAGCCAGGGAGCACCCCAGCATGTCTGTAAGATGACAAGTAGTCGAGTGGAGGTGCAGAGGAAAGCAGGGTCCCGGCCACCAGGCTGGGACAGCAGGGTGACAGCTACACTTTACAGAGACAGAGGTGGAGACAGAACATGGGTGTGTGTAGGGGGCTGGTGGAAGGTTGGTGGTGAGGTGAGGGTTTTCCTCAGCCTTGCATAAGGTCAAGTCCTCCACCTAGAGTTTCAGGCAGGGTGGAGGTGCTATGAGAGAGGACGACAGGACGCCGCTGCTTGGAGAGTGACCGAGGGAGCGCGGCATGCTGCCCGGTGGTGCTGAGCCCACGGCAGCGTTGTGGTCTGGGTCAAGGCCCACACTGTGCCTGGGCCGTGTGACAGCCAGCAGCGTTTAGCCCTGCAGAGTAGACCCACAGGTTGGGGTTACCAGGCAATGCCGCAGGGCCTCGGAAAAGGGGCGAGAGGCCTTTGAGGTGTTTGAGAGATAGGAGTGGCTAGCTGGTGGGTGCTCATCAAGCGCAGGCCTGCTGCCCGGAGCCCAGTGTCCTCAGTAATGTTTAACAATCTGTCTTTCTATCTACTTTCTTATAAATGTGTTTTTAACACCGTGGTTGGAACCATTCATACTGCTGCTTCGTTCAGGCTTATTTTCTAAAACCTTTTGATTTTGGTTTTTGGGAAACCAACTCTATTTTCCCCCTGGAACTAATGAGTGAGCAAGCAAGAGGTTCTGTAAGCAAAAGTAAGAACTGCAGACTTTATTATGATTGGACCTGTGTTTGGAAATTCTGTGAATTGTGTTATGTCAGCATCCTGCTCGCGGCCTGGGCTATGTAAACAGGGCGCTGGGGTTCTGTGAATGAGCAGCCTCCTCCCCGCCAGGCCCTCGCCACTGCACTTCTCCAGATTGCTGAGTGTTTATTTCACAGTAAAGAAGGCTCTAAAAATACCAGGCCAGTTAGAAATTTATTGTAGATCATTTCATTTAAACTGCAATGGGACTTATAAATTTTAAAAAGAAAAAAAAGACATTGAGAGGCAGGATTTTTTAGGAAAAGCTACAGGAATATGTCTGCAGTAATTTGTTTTGGCTGTGAATATAAAACTGCAAAAAGAGATGGGAATAGATTGGTTCTGTCTTTTAACTTGGAGCAATTTGTACTTTGAACTGATATGCAGAGTATTTGAATAGCATGCTAGTGTGCTAGCCTGTGAAAATTATGTCTACCAAGTTTTAAATTTTTTTAAAAAATTTTGAGTCTGACTTTAAATATAATTCATAATTTTTATTTGTAATGTTTTCAGAAAGTTGCAGGACATGTCATACTATAATTTTGAGTATCCAGAGTGAGAGGAGAGAAGCAGGAGGGTGGTTTAGGCTTCAGGACTAGAGACCAGGGCCCAGGAGTCACTCCGGAGGATTGTTGGCTGAGAGGTGGGGAGTGAACCCACAGGTAGGAGAGAGCAGGAGACTGCAGGAAGTAAGGATTAGTGGGGAGCCAGAGGTAGCCTGCAGAGAGGGCAGACACCCTGCCATGCAGGAGCCATGTCAGGCGTAGTTTGACTTACCGATCTGAAGATTTGGAAGTTTGGACAGGCACGGTAAGTGTAAAGGAAAAGCAGTGTTTTGACTTTCATTGGTGGGAGCGTCTTTCTTCTACGAACCCCCACCACGTCATGGGACCAAGCAGACAGTGTGTGGGCCTGTGGACCCTCCTGAGTTTCGTCTTTTTCCCCAGAGGCAGTGATGGAGCCGTGGAGTTCCGGTGGGAAGCCCTGAGGGGGCCGTGGCAGGCAAGGGTGTTTCCTTAGGGAAGACCGCGTCAAAGCCTCCTGCTCGCATGGATCCTGAAGCCAGGACCCTGCCTTTCTGGGCCCACAGGAGGAGGACCCTGGGGAGAGAAGGTGGAGATCATAAGTTTAATTTGGCAAAGTGGGAACTGCTTCAGCTCCGCATAGGCGACGGTTCATGGCTGACTTGTAGATAAGCAGCAGGGTGCATGGAAGACTCCTCTCTGTCCTGTCCTGCTGAGCGCCTGCCTCAGAGAAACCAAGGCAGCCCTGGCTCTGGGCAGCCAGCGTCCACATAGCACCTACCGTGAGCCAGGTCTCTGGCCTGCTGACCCACGTGCATGACTTCTTCGTACACCTTACCTCGAGAGATAGCTTTGTCTGTTTGAAAGGAAAGGAGCGGCAGGTGGGGAGTGACTTCCACCTCGTGGCAGAGCTGCTGGGGCCCAAGTGTGACCGCACATCCTAGCGTCGCCCTCGGAGAGCACTCCAGCTCGGCCTGGAGGAAGCCCACCCTGGGCCCACACGGGTCCATGCTCATCTGCACCCCGGGTGTAGTTCTTGGACCAGAGAAAGCAGTGGTTCCAGCTGGGGCGGGGCTGTAGGCTGGTCCTGGCGTCCTCTCTGCTGTCTTCCATAGGTTCTCTCCCAGGTGACCTTTAGCTACATGGCACTTGGGCTGTGGCCAGACTTGACAGTGGCAGGGGAAGGGTGCTGGAGAAGCCAGTGCTGCGTGCCAGCTCCGTAGCTGGTGATTTGGGTGTGAGTGTTTCCTCACAGGTCAGGGGAGAAACCCCAACTTCCTCCACCGGCTTCCTCACTGGGCTCTTCCTGGGCCCTCTTACGTTCCTTTTTGTGGGGCACACCAAGGGATGTAGCCTTCACTGTGAGGGAAATGGGCGCAGGGGCAGGTGTTCGTGATGAGGCAGAGAGGTAGGAGTGAACTTTGACCTTTCCAGTGAAGAGGAGGCAGACGCAGCCTGGAGGACCAGGCCCCCTGCTGTCCCTTGTATCCCATGCTTACCCAGACTGAGACCGAGTTATAGCAGCTTCTGATGACAGGTGTGCTGGGAACCCCAAATCCTGCAGGCTACTTTCTATACATGCAACTTGCCTAATTTTGTAACAATCATCTGATGTCACTTTTTACACAGACCTGGAGACTGGTGATATCTGACTCTTGTAAAAATTATCCCAAGGTCATTAACTAGGACTCAAAGTCTGTGTAAAGCTCCATGACCTTTTTGCCTTTTTTTTACCTTTATTTTTCAGTTACACAAGTAATAGGTTAATATAGTCTCACTAAAAAAATCAGGGGGTCCAGACACATCAGCCACTTGACACCTCAGAGGCCTCCCCAGAAGAGAGCTCTGTTCTGAGTGGACTGTAGGTCTTTCTCATTGTTTTTGCCTTTATATGTGGGAATATGTTCTTTGTCTTCTGTTTTCACACAAATGGAATTATGCTGAATGCACGCACCTGTCACTTTCTTAATTTAATAGTAACTCTTCTAGCTATTCCACTGCCCCGCACCGCACAATAATAAGGCTGCGACCCAGGGCCTCAGATCTACTAGGCTGTGCTCTACCCCTGAGCTAACCCTTAGCCGTCCTGTAGTTATTTCTATATCAGTTGCACAAATCTTTATATTGCTAATATTCATCTTTATGCCAGAGACCAAAAATTCAAAAACTATAATCCAAACTAATTTTTATTTTTATTTTTTAATCGGTTTCATTCACTTTATTATTATTATTTTTTGTATAAAAACCCTATGTTGTAGCCACAGCTGGAGCCTGGGTCCTCTGTACAGAGACTCTGGTGTGGTTTTCACAAGATGGTCAGTGAATTCCTGATAGGGAGACTTGGTGAACACAGTTTCTTTCCAGAGATGGGGAGTCAAATAGCTGTATGTCTTAGAGATGGCGTCAAAGGTGGCCTTAGCGAAGTTGCCCAAGGGGGCAGTGCAGCCCCTGGCAAAAGTGTAGCGGTCATCAATACCAGCCCTCAGCAGTAGCTTCTTGGGCACAGGGGGCTGAGACAATGCCAGTACCTCTGGGGGCAGGGATGATCCGCACCAGCACAGAACCACAACGTCCATTCACCTTGCAAGGGACAGTGTGGGGCTTGCCAATCTTGTTCCCCAGTAGCCTCCCCACACAGAAACAATGGAGAGCTTGGACAGGATGATGGCCCCTCGGATAGCAGTGGCTACCTCCTTGGAGCACTTAACTCCCAGTCCAGCATGACCATTGTAGTCCCCGATGGCTACAAATGCCTTGAACTTCGTCCGCTGGCCAGCATGAGTCTGCTTCTGTACAGGCATGATCTTCAAAACCTCATCCTTGAGTGATGCCCCCAGGAAAAGTCCATGATCTCAGACTCCTTGATGGGCAAAGAGAAGAGGTAGATCTCCTCCAGGGACTCGATCTTCATGTCCTTGACCAGCAGCCCAGCTTGGTGACCGAGATCCACTCCTTGTCTTCAGCCTTGCCTCTGCTAGCGCCAGGGCCTTGGAGACTGCTACCGAAACCTCCAAGGAAGCCCTCACAACCACCCATTCTGGGGCCCTGGGCCCCTCCCGCTGCACCGGCGTCATCTACCATTTGGTGTTTTCCCAGAGAAGAAGCCAAGCTAATTTTTAAACATCAGGCGTATGTGTGTTTGAACCAGAGCTTCTCAGCAGAGGTGATTCTGCTTCCAGGGGGACTTGGCCATGTTTAGAGCTGGTTTTGGCAGTCACAACTTGGAGGGTGGGTGCTGCTGGCACGGAGGACCGATCCCTGCCACAGCCAATCATCAAATATCAGTTAGGCCAAGATTGGGAGAATCTGATTGGTTTCAACTTACTCACCTTAGTGGTATTTCAGCAGCCCTTTTAAGCAGCTCAATCAAGATGTGGTTTCTTCACACTAACTTTTACTTTAAAAGAGGACTGAGTCACAAGTCCATTTTTTAAAATGGTAGCATTCAGGCTGAACATGGTAGTGCGGGCCCGTAATCCCAGCAACTCGGGAGGCTGAGGCAGGAGGGTGGTAAATTCAAGGGCAGCCTAAGCCACCCAGTAAGACCCTGTCTGAAAATAAAATAAAAAGGGCTAGGCATGTAGTTCAGTGGTTCAGTCCCCAGCACCCACCCCCGATTTTTTTTTATGATAGAATTTGAAAACTCTTTTCTTCCCTGATTTGAAATCATTTTTGAAATACTTCTCTGCATCTCAGAGTGTGGCTTATTAAAAGAGGCAAAGTTATCAATGACTGACTACTTATGAACCTTGCTTCCTAACCACGCATGGGGAAAGTGTTTCTCAGCACGTGTTTTATATGCGATAGTTTTCCGTCAGGAAGAAATTGTTTCACTCAGGATTAAATAGATACGAATTCTATTTGAAAATTGAAAATGATTTAACAGTTTAAATGCTGGATTAAAATAAGAAGAACCATGGTAATTGCAGATCTATTGATTGGATCTGTTGTACCCTAATACAACCAAAAAGCAAGAAGATGAACTGTTAGAAATAAGCTGTTGGACTTCAGTTGAGAACAGGGCATTGTGTTCTGTGGCAGTTTAGGTTGATTTATTCAGATCAAAGGAATTCATGTGTAAGCCTAAGTGCGGGCTGTTTTCATTCTTAGAAAAGTCCTACTGCTCGTGACCACTTTGCTAGTGAATGCATTATCACAAATACTTGTAATGAAAACAATTTTTTTCCTCAAAATGATTTTATAATAATTTAAATGCATCTGACTTTCAGGTGTATTCCCTTTAAGTTAGGATGCACTTCTTGATTTGAATTGTAGATTATTCTAGTATCACATGTGCTAGTTACATATCGAAATATCTTAAACCTTAAATGGGAAATAAAAATACTATGAAAACTAAAATATTTTCTGAGTTGCAGAATTTGAAACGTTTTTACAGTTTTATCAGTGGCAATGGGTATCATAATTTGTAAACTGATTATTCCTTAATTTTATCAAGGATTTCAGATTTTATGAGTTTGGGCCCAGAGAACTCTCCTAATACAGGTGCTGCAGACTAGTAGGGATGGCAGTGTGATAGAGGCCACATGTGTCCTGGCACCTTGGCGGCAGGGTGGAGAGTCTCCTGGCTCTGCCTGTGGGGCGTGGGTGGGCATCGTGCTCCCTGGGCCTGCTCTGAGCTTCGGGTGATGAGGGTGTGCTGCCTGTTGCTTTCCGTACCTTTCTCCTTTCCATTAGCCTATGCAGTGCCTGGCCCTTGCTTTTTTTGTGTCAATTTAGAAAAGCTTGTGAAGTTTAAACCCTCATTCAGGATTGTTGTGGACCCAGCATTGTGTCGAGAGGCCAGAGAATGGACGACTTTGTGACATTGAACTTTTTCTTGGTAGAACCGTATATAGGTATCTGTCCCCTTCTGCAGATGGCTGAGATGTATTTTTTAAAATTTCAAACTTTCTTTAACACTCGTGGTCTTGGCCGTGCTGGGCTTTGCTGGTCCATTGTACTCTATAGAGGGCAACATTTCTTTTTCTTGTTCACTGAAATAAATTTGGTTGACACTGATGTGTTGGTCTAATTTCTAGATTGTCTTTGTTGGTGGAGGAAATGATAATTTAAGATCGTGTTATTAAGAAAATAGGCCAGTTTTCAGTATGACATTCAGTTTAGAAAACTATAAATGACTTGCAGGTAATTTAATTAATTTAGGAATTTTAATATTAGTTAAGTAAACAAACAATTCCAGTATAATAACATAAATGTTTTACTCGATGTTTACACAGAATGCCATGGGACTGTAAAAATGGAAGTGACTCATTCATCATGAGGGCACAGGTATGCTGCATTGTAGCAGAACTGCCAAGTGTTCATAGTGGCAGCTTCTGAGGCCCGTTCTGCACTCCTAGACCAGATACTTCTGTGGGAAAAGAGACACGGTGATATAATGTGGGATACATTTGGGGGGATAATTAAATAAATTAGAACTAAGAAAAGAAAAGGATTTTATTTTACTAGTCAGCTTTGCAGGAAGAGGTTTCCAGACGTGGAGATCTGCATCACAACTTTGAACACAGCTGAGCCTGCCTCGGAGTTGCCCGTTCCACAAAGCTGACACCCCCAGCTTCTCTATGGCTCCCGGGCGTGCTCAGCCTGCACCGTGTCCATAGGCGACCAGAAGCTGCCAGGCTCCAGAGCAGCTCGCTATCCAGAGGGGTCACATCCGCGCCAGTGCACAGGCTTCTGGTCAGCGTCACCAGAGCGCGTCGGTCCTTGGAAGGAAGACTACAGAACGGTGTTGTGTTATCGTTTTTGTTGTTGCTTTGTCAGTGTTCTGTGGACATTTTATGACTTTGGAAAGCAATTGTGAAAAGAAACCTGACCATGTTAAGGAGGGCACGGGAAAAGAGGCGATTCCGTCTCTCGGGGGTTGTGAAGGAGCTGTCTTCCCATTGGGCGTGCTCCAGCCCGTGTTTGTGAAGTGCCAAGGTCGAGCTCACAGGCGCTGGGAGGAACGTCAGGGTCAGGCAGCCAGGCCCTCCTTCCAGAGCCTGCGGCTCCTGCCTGGAATGAGATGTGTTTCTTAGAGCCCTGCGAGGCTCCCAGGAGAAAGGCAAGCAGGAGACCGCAGAGAAGTCAGGAGGACAAGATCTTACCCTGCTGGAAACCAGAGCAGGGGGCTTGGAGAAAGGCACATTTTGAGTTCAGTGTAATGCTGGCGGCTGGCCTGGGTGGGAGTTGCTGGTTTCTCAGGGTAGGGCTGGGTGGCTTTGGTGACCAGCAGGGAGCCTGGCTTCACCTGGCCCCAGGGATCACAGAGGAAAGCTGGAAAGTGAGTGTGACCAGACAGGTTGAGGCCACATGGGGCGGGCTGTGCTTGGGAGCCAGGTGGAACCTGGAGTCAGGGGTGACTCGAGAGCCTTGGGCATGGCCCCTCGCCACCGCCTGCCTGCATCCAATGCTGTTCTCCCAGCACATCACTCCTGCACTCTGGTCTTCTCCAGCCACCAGGTCAGTGTCGACCCCATCCCTCTAGGAACACCCTGAAAGTGGCCAGTGGGAACTCCTCTCTCTGGGCCTGCTCCCATGGTGAGCATCTTGGCTCTAAGCATGGCACGTGGTGTGCTGGGTCGTGTGCTACAGCTGTGCCCGTCTCCATGACCCCTCACCAGGCTCTAGGCTTCCTCCCTGGTAGCTCAGGTGAGGAGGCAGGCGTACAGATCACACTCAGCATGTGTTCTGTGGAACAAAGGATGAGGATGGTGTGTGTGCATGTGTGTTTACTATAGAGGCATGCAGTAGAGAGCAAACTGGTAGGAATTCTGCAGGAGTTTAACGCTCAGATGAAGAGATGGTTTGGAGAAACAGAAAACAGGTGCTCTGTCTCAGCCGACAGCACCAGCCACGGTCTGGCTCTCCCAGCCCTTTGCCTGAGCAGAACCCACAGCTCTTCTTGCACACCTGACACACGCCAGGCCATAGCCAGCATGCCCCAGCGTCCCTGACCCGCTGGTGAATGTGCCACCTGTTGCACGGTGGAGCAGATACAGTGAGTTGGGGGCCAACATGATACCTGAAAACAGTCAAAGTTGAAACTTGTCTTACAGAACTTCACCGTGATGGTATAAGCAGCATGCCAGTGGTGTGCCAAGCACCGGCCAAGCTCGGTCATGATTAGAACTCCTCCGCGAGTCAACACTGGGCTCAACGCCTGGCACTACCACGTTGGTTGCTGCTTCGGAGGATTTTAGATCCTGGTCCAGGTGATTGGTCTGCACATTTTAAATGCAGAAGCTGTTCATTATATACACATAATTTTGCAGCTGTCTTTTCATATCTGGAAACCCAGTTCCTTATTGGTTAAATTGAGGGGATGAGGTAGAGGATCTCTAAGATTGCTCTTCCAGCATTTAAAAAAGAAACTGCTCAAATGACTGCAGGAAGTCTCTCAGTCCAAGGCCAGATGCCTGTTTAATGATGGTGTGTTTTGAACATTTGCCACTAGGTGGCAGTAAAAAAGTTATTCTTAGCAATTAAAATGCTTGATCATTAAGAAAAAAATTTTTTTTATTTGTCAGTTTGTTTGCTTGTTTAGCAGTGCTGGGGCTCGAACCCAGGGCTTCACATCCTCCAGGCAGGAAACATCCTAGCCGCAGAGCTGCACGTCTCCAGTCCACCTTCTTCTTATAAAAAAATAAAAAGGGTTGGGGATGTGGCTCAGTGGTTAAACACCCCTGGGTTCAATTCCTGGTATCTCTCCCCCAAATACAAAAATCACTTAAAATTTTTTTAGAAATATAAGCTAGGAGAGATGTGCCAATTAAATCTATCACTTCCCCTATTATCCACGGTTTCTCTACCTTTTCTGTTCCCTGTGGGCAGCTGTGGTTCAAAAATATTAAATGAAAAATTCCAGAAACAGTTTATAAATTCTAAAGTTCATGCCATGCTGAGTAGTGCCAACTCAGATTCCATCCTGCCTGGGGCCTCTGAGTGTCCCTGTGCATCCACCACCTGCCTGTTGGCCCCTCTGTCACTGTCCTGGTTGCTGGCCATCCTGCTCCCAGTGCTGGTGCAGGCAATCCTACTTTTACTTCATCGTGGGCACACAGAACAAGAGAAGCGATGCTGGCGACTTTATCACAGTGCATCACTCAGATCGTCCTTTTTATTACAAGTTATTGTTGATCTCTGGCTGTGCCTGATTTGTAAGTTGCACTTTATCATGGGCATGCGTTTATAGAAGAAAACAAACCAGTGTATAGAGAGGGCACAGTACCATCCGTGGTTGCAGGCATCCCGTCTTGGGGTGTTATTTTTCTAAGGCTTCATGTGTTCAGTCAGTTTGTAAACTGACTGTGGCCATTTTATTTATTTTTAAAACTTTAAAAATTCTAATTAGTTATTTATGAGATTAGAATGCATTTATGCACTTTGATATTTCATGCATAAATGGAGTATAATTTCATTTTTCTCATTGCACATGTAGGATCACATCAGTCATGCAGTCATGTATGTATATAGGTAATAATGTCTGATTCATTTTACTATTCTTCCTACCCCCATACCCACTACCCTCCCTTCACTCCCCTCTACCTAACCCAAAGTAACTTTATTCTTCCCTAGCCATGCCCACCCCCCCTTACTGTGAATTAGCATCTGCATACTAGAGAAACATTCAGCCTTTGTTGTTTTGGGGATTGATTTATTTCGCTTAGTATGATATTCTCCAGCTCCTCCATTTACTGGCAGATGACATAATTTCATTCTTCTTTAAGACTGAGTAATATTCCATTGTGTATGTGTATCACATTTTCTTTCCATTTATCTGTTGAAGAGCACCTAGGTTGGTTCCGTAGTTTTGCTATTGTGAATTGAGCTGCTATAAACATTGATGTGGGTATATTATTGTAGTATGCTGATTTTAATTTCTTTGGGTATAAATCTAGAAGTGCGATGACTGGGTCAGATGGTGGATCCATTCCAGGTTTTCTGAGGAATCTCTATACTACTTTCCAGAGTGGTTGCACTTACTTGCAGTCCCACCAGCAATGTGTGAGTGTACCTTTTCCCCCACATCCTGGCCAACATTTATTCTTGCTTATAGTCTTGATAGTTGCCATTCTGATTGGAGTGAGATGAAGTCTTAGCATAGTTTTTATTTGTATTTCTCTAATTGTTAGAGATAGTGAACATTTTTTCATATATTTATTGATTGATTTCATTTTTCCTTCTGTGAAGTGTCTGTTTAGTTCCTTAGCCCATTTATTGATTTGGTTATTTGTTTTTTTGGTGTTAAGTTTTTTGAGTTCTTTATATATTGTAGAGATTAATGCTTTATCTGAGGTGCATGTGGTAAAGATTTTCTCCCAATCTGTCGGTTCTCTCTTCACATTATTGATTGTTTCTTTTGCTGAGAAGCTTTTTAGTTTGAGTCCATCCCATTTACTAATTCTTGATCTTACTTTTTGGGCTTTGTGGGCCTCGTTAAGGAAATCAGGTCCTAGTCCAACATGGTGGAGATTTGGGCCTACTTTTTCTTCTGTTAGGCACAGGGTCTTTGTTCTAGTGCCTAACTCTTTGATCCACTTCAAGTTGAGTTTTGTGCGTGGTGAGAGATAGAGGTTTAATTTCACATTGTCTCAGGTGGCTTTCCAGTTTTCCGAGCACCATTTGTTGAATAAGCTATCTTTCCTCCGGTGAATGTTTTTGGTGCCTTTGTCTCGTATGAGATAACTGTATTTATGTGGGTTTGTCTCTGTGTCTTCTACTCTGTACCATTGTTTCTACATGTCTGTTTTGGTGCCAATACCATGCTATTTTTGTTACTATGGCTAAGTAGTATAGTTTAAGTGCTGGTATACTAGCCTCCTGCTTCACTCTTCTTGCTAAGGATTGCTTTGGCTATTTTGGTCTCTTATTTTTCCAAATGAATTTCATGATTGCTTTTTCTAGTTCTATGAAGAATGTTATTGGGATTTTAATAGGAATTGCATTAAATCTGTATAACACTTCTGATAATATGGCCATTTTGACAATATTAAATCTGCCTATCCAGGAGGATGAGAGGTCATTCCATCTTCTGAGGTCTTCAATTTCTTTCTTTAGTGTTCTGTAGTTTTCATTGTAGAGGTCTTTCACCTCTTTTGTTAGATTGATTCCCAAGTTTTTTTTTTTTTTAAGGCTATTGTGAGTGGGGTAGTTTTCCTACTTTCTCTTTTACTAGATTCATCACTGATGCATAGGAATGCATTTGATTTATGGGTGTTTATTTTATATCCTGCTACTTTTCCTAATTCATTTGTGAGTTCTAGAATTTTTCTGGTGGAGTTTTTTGAATCTTCTAAATATAGAATCATGTCATCTGCAAATAGTGATAGTTTGAGTTCTTCTTTACCTATTTGTATCCCTTAAATTTCTTTCTCCTGTCTAGTTGCTCTGGCTTGAATTGCAAGGATGATATGAATAAAAGTCTGATCTGAATAGAAGTGGTGAAAGAGGGCATCCTTGTCTTGTTCCGTTTTCGGAGGGAATGCTTTCAGTTTTTCTCTGTTTAGAATCATATTAGAACTGTGGCCATTTTAAATGTTTCTCAGGAATTGGTCACAGGCCCTGACTGCACATTCAGAAGCTAGCGGATGCGTCGATTGCTGTTTTTCTAAGCTTCCCCGTGTGCTCCTCGCGGGGCGGGAGTCCGGTAGGAGGCACTGGGTTAAGCCTGGTCTTATTTGGCTGAGGAATTGCAGTCCTGTAGCTGCTTCTGCCTTGAAACTGGTTTCCTGTGGTCGTACACTCAGGTCTGTTACCCTGTGCTCCAGTTTTTTAAGGGTCAGTCCCTGCAGTACAGTAGTAATAACCACCTGTTTATGAGTGGCTTACTTGGAACTTTGCTTAATGGAATTCGATTGAAAAGTGGAACTTGGGTGAGATGCCTGGCTTGAGGAATTCAGCCTGGGCCTCACGCTTGGTAAGCACTCAGTGAATTTTAGTTGTCACAGTTAGAATTCCTTCCAGAAGTGACATTTAACCAGGTGAAGGAGAAAGGAAAGCCCTTCAGCAGAAGGAATAAGACACACTCATAAGGTCCCGAGAGGTCACAGAGGTTGTGGTCCTTTGGTGTGGCCAACCAGCTGGTGAGAGGTGGGTGCTGCAGAGCCAGTGGGGCCAGGCCTCTGGATCTGGGGTGATATCTGGACCTGCTGGTAAGAGAACGGAGCCATCAGAGTGTCACAGGGAGACTGCTCCAATTGGCATTGGCAAGACTCTCCGGCTGCGCTGTGGAGCGGACACAGGGGCTTCCTTGTGATGCTGGCCAGAGTGGGCGGCCTGCCACGGGCAGGGTACTCCAGCTCCTGGTTTCCCCCTGCATCAGGATCCAACCTCGAGTGAAAAGCTCTTAGAACACTCCTGTGTAAGCTGAGTGCCTGGCTTGTTAAGGAGGTGTGGCAGAAGGTGGCTTCCAGCATGGCTTCCTCCAGCTAACGTGGGACTCACCTCCTCCATGAAAACCACACTGTCCTGACCAAGCCTGCCTGGGCCCGCTCTCCTGCCTGGGTCTGACATGGTGGATGCCCCACATGGATGACATGCATCTGGGCCACCTTGCCCAGACCCCTGCCAGGCCCCATGCTCACTCTTTAGAAGCGTAGCCAGGGGTGGTGCCCGTGCATGTGCAGCCACTGCCGTCCCCCTGGGGACCTGACCCACACACCTCCGATTGTCCCCACCCCGCTGCCTGGTCCCTTGGGCTGTTTTCAGCTCTTGCATTCTATACTCTGGGCAGGTTTTACTGGAAGGAAGAAAAGAACACTCTGCAAGTGGCCCCATGTGGCTTTTCTTCGCTCTCATAAGGAGCCTTACAATGACACCTTTTAAAAAGTTCACCTTCGCCTTGAGATCCCGCTTTTCTCCTGCTCCAGTTGGTTCATTTTTAACAAGCCGTGCCATGTATGTTGCTGGTCTTCAGTTGTTGCTTAGACCATGAATGCCTTCTGCTGTGCAGTAATGTTTCCAAGCTCTTGGACATCTTACTAGAAGCTTCTCTAATTGGAAAACACTGTCGGATCTCGTGTGGGGACTTAGGAATGTTACCTGGAGCTTGGTGTGTAGGATCCCAGGCAGATCTGAGCTCATGGCGAGTATCACATTCTGATCTGCCCAAGGAGACCCACCAGGTTCCAGGCCAGGTCTGCTGTGTGGGAGGGATGGCTGTGAAATGTGGCAGGGGAGGTAGTGGCCCAGGGGTTTGGCCTGTTTCTGATGTGGGGTTCACCGCAGTGTAGGTGAACTTGGTGTAAATATCTTAGATCCTTTTGACTACGTGAAATACCTTATGATGAAGCTGAAATGAGCACAGTGACGGGTGAGTGATAATGACCCTGAGTGTCACTGCTGTTTGCTGCTGTGCTGTCCCTGGCCTCCAGGGACTGAGGTACACGTAGCACCTGCATGTCACTGGCTTCTCCAGGTGTTTGTGCATGAGTGTTCACACATACATTCATGTGCCTTTATATGCAGCTCATTTCATCTCATAATATGTAAGTAGAAAATGCAGGTTAGGCCATTTAAAACCATGTAAAACAGCCAGCTGCAACGGCAGGTCCCTCCAGCTACCAGGCAGCCGAGCTGGGAGGATCACTGGAGCCCAGGAGCTAAGGACCAGCCTGAGCAGCACAGCAAACCCGGACTCAGAAGTCAAAACCAAAAAACAAGAAGTGACCAAAACGAAACCCCACTGAGAAGTAAAAGGGGTGCATTTGATGGTTTATGGATTATATTTCAATAAAGCTGTTGTTAAATATTTCCAAATAAAACACTTTCTCCTTTTTTTTCTGATTATAAAAGTAAGGTGTACACACAGGAATGGCAAGCGCCGTGAAGTGGGAGGGGGTCACACGTGTGTGTAGTACGCTTCTCTGTTTTGTTTTTATTTTCAGGTATGATTATTTTTACGCTGATGAGATCATTTCTGGGTGTAGAATTTTACATCTTTCTTTCTTTGCTCAGTTCTATGACAAAAGCATTTAAAATGCTCTCCTACATTCTTAGTAAACATTTTAATGGCTTGCAGTGAGCCATTGTCCCCTGCTGTTAAACTTTCTCCACGATGAGAACACTGTTTCAGGTGTCTTTGAGCCCAATCCCGTGGTCAGGGGTCAATTTCGTCCCTTGGGTGTATCTATGCACATCAGAGGTTCGGAAGGCTCTCAGGGCAGTTGAGCATAATTCCGAGCTGATTCCTCAGAACAGTGCCTGTTACCGCCCAGGTGTCTTGTGCAGGTGACACAGTCCTAAGACAGGTGACACAGTCCTGAAGTCCAGGTGGCCTGCAGGCTCTGGTGCACCCGCTCACACTCCAGGGGAGCCGTGGCACGGTCACAGCTGCCTGAGTGGACATCCCCCTGTGTGTGCCCATAGCTCACATGGCACCTGCTGCGTAGAACCCAGTAGCTTCCGGCTTTCAAGTCTGCAGAAAGCTTGGATTCAAGTGGAAACCAGCATGTTTGCATTCTTGTTTACTCTTTTTTTAAAAAAAAAACTCAGTGTTTTGAAAGTGTTTTTAGTTGTCAATGAATACAATACCTTTATTTGGCTTATTTATTTTTATGTGATGCTGAGGATCAAACCCAGTGCCTCACACGTGCTGGGCAAGCGTCCACCAGTGAGTCTCAGCCCAGCCCCTAGTTTACTCCTTTCCATTATGAGGATGAACATTTATCTGTTTGTTTCGCAGGCATTTGTATTTTTCTTGGGAGTTACCTGTTCATGTTCATCTTTGTGTTCTTAGTGCTTGTCATTTCATGTTTTGTACATCATTGCTTTTTAGTTAGTATTTTTCCTGGTTTGTGCTCATAGTATTTTCTGAAAAACACAAGGTTTTATTTCTATTTAGAACAGCTGATCTTTCTGTTATTAGATCTTACTGTTTCATTACAATCATACATGGCGTTCGTTTTCATCTGCCGTGTTCCTGCATGCACATAATATAACCTGATCCGGCTCATTTTCTGCTACCTCCTGGCTTCCCCTCCAAAGCACTTGCTGCACCCCTCTGACCTCCCTTGTGTTATTGTTAATATTTTAGTATTACCATGTTTTCTTTTCTCCTGTAAGAATTGCTGGTGTTGTAGGACCATCTCACTTCCAGAGGACTCAGATTCTGGGCATCCACATCACAGGTACTTTATCCACTCCTAAGAAGCTGACTTTTCCTCTTTCTGTTTGTTTTTTAGGGTTTATTATTGCATATACTTTCACCATTCAGATTTGATGTAAAAGAAGTTGGCCTTTTCACTCAGTGTCTTGGGTACGACCCTGTAGATTACTATCCTGGTTTGCTTAAAAATGTGAGTATGTTAAACTTATTTGTATTGAAATTTTCATTGTCGCCCCCCCCCAAAAAAAAAAAAAAAAAAAAAAAAACGGTACATGGAAATATTTCACTCCTCCAGGAGAGTTGTTTAACCTCTCTTTGTTTATGTCTCCTTACCTTGGGCGGGCTTAAGGCCATGTAAGGAAGAACTCTGAGATGGAAGCTTATGAAGAAGGAGGTGAAACCAGGAGAGGTTTAGTAAATCAGGCTTCTGCCTCTGGGAGAAGAGCATTCCTTAATCAGTGCTCTTGGACAAACTTTTATTTAAAATAAACTGATTAGAATTTTGTGGTAAAGAAAAGTAGAAAATGCACTAAGTAACCCAGTAAATAGTATTACATATTTACATCTTAGTGTTAAAGCTGTGTTTTCTTCTGCCTTTTATTTAAACCATATTCAAGAAATTTTTAATATATGGCCGTAAAATGCTGAGATTTTTAATGTTTGTTAGCCATTTAGGACTTTGGAAAGTTTAACACATGGAAAGCATTTTTTAAAAATAAAGAACTAAATTCAGAAAGCAGTGAATGAATTCTAGCATGTTTTCATTTTTTAATGCTTTGTTTTTAATTTTTAGGAAATTAATGAACTGTCTATTGTTCGCTGCTAGGTAGGAATGTGATAATACATGTTAAACATAAACCCACTGATGGGTGAAAGTGCCTTGGCGCTGCTTTCTTTTGACTCCGACTAAGGAAAATGCAAGGAGAGGATGGTGGAGGCCGGGTGGAGGAATCTCAGCGGAAATGTCACTCACACCAAGACAAATAGAACTGACGTAATCCTGTTTGCGGTATGAGTTCACCTGCAACTGATTTTGTTTTACAGATGGTTTTATCATTAGTGTCTGAGCTCAGAGAGAATCATCTTAATGGATTTAACACTCAAAGACGGTAGGTGTTAAACTAAACATCCCTCTTCTCAAGTTTCAAAATGTATCAGTTCAGTTATGAGAGCAAACGCCTCTAAATCACAGGACATGCATGTTCCTAATTATGGGCATATTCTGTGTGGCTGGTGAGTTTTTTACTTTTCTTTTTTCAATCAGTATTTTCTTAACTCTCATAGGACAGTAAATAAATTTATTTATGCAACATCTTTTGTGTACCCATTAGGTAAAAATCCCCATATCTACAGGCAGAAACACAAAAAGGGAGAGCTGAGCCTGGGATCCCTCCCTGTGTCAGAGGAGAGGATGCACAGATGCAAGTGTGTGTTCAAGTGCGCCTGGCTTGCCCCCACCCCTCCACTGTGAGTGCGTGAGTGTGTGTGTGTAGCTATATATCAGGGTAGTTACAAGGCAACCAATATTTGATGTGCACATATGACTTATTTTAAGAAACATAATATTCTAAAATCTAGACTAAACAAATCAAATAGATTCAAACAAATTAAAACGCAATTAATCATGATCCACATGTTTCTTTGCTCTGTAAAACAATTCGGAGTTTTTTTCATTGGTGAGCATTTAATTCTTTCGCTAAGAGAATCTAGGGTCTGAGGGACTTTGTTTTGTGTGTGTGTGTGTGTGTCTATAAAGCTATTGCCAGATGACGCTCTCAGAAAGGGTCTTTGTCCTCAGCCTTTAGGAATTCATTGCATCTAATGCTTAAACTATGAAATTCTTAGAAGGAAAATTGAAAAAAAAATCCTTATGACATTGGATTTGGCAATGATTTTTTTAGAGATGACACAAAAATATATGCAACGAAGAAAAAATATCCGAATAGAACTTTGTTAGAATTAACTTCTTGCTGGGAATCCCTTGTTGGCCCATGCTGGAGCTCTTTCCTGATATGCACAGGTTCTGAGTCTGATCCCCAGCACAGTCAATCCGTCAGTCTTAACTTCTGCAATTCAAAGAATCCTACCAGAACAGCAGTTTAGTCTACCGAACTGAATTAAAACTTTTGCAGATAATATATCTAAATAAGGAATTAGTATCTAGAATGTGTAATAAACTCTTCAACAATAACCAAGAATTCAGTTCAAAAAAGGGCAGAGGCTGAGGATGTAACTCCGGGAACAGCACATAGGCAGCTGCTCTGGCAGCTCTGATTTTGATCCCTGGCATCACAGAAAGAAAGAAAGAGAGAGAGAGGGGGGTGGGGGGGAGGGAGGGAGGGAGGAAGGAAGGAAGGAAGACAAAAAACACAGACAAGGAAAAAGTAAAGGACTTGAGTAATGAGCACACAGAAAGATGTTCAACATCACTCACTGATCATTAGGGAAATGTAAGTCAAAGCCACAGTGAATTACTGCTTCACGCCCAGTAGGATGACCATAATAATAATTAAAATAAATGGAAGATAAGCGTTTCTGAGGAGGCAGAGAAATTGGAGCCCTTGTGCAATACTGCTGGGAACATAAACTGGGGCAGCTACTGTTCAGTTTGGTGCTTCCCCCAGAAGTTGAACTTTGAATCAATACCATGTGACCCAGAAAATTCTCTGCTGTGTATGTATCAGGAAGGAAAGGAAAGCAGCAGCTTTAGCGGTCATCTGTATGCCCATGCTCATTAGCTACAGTGGTCAAAAGGTAGACATAACCAAATTTCCATCATAAGTTGAACGGGGAAACAGACGTGTTCTGTCCTGTACGATGGAATACTGTTCAGCCATAAGAAGGAATAGAATTTTTATAAATGCAAGAACATGGGCAGACCTTGAAGACATCTTGCTTAGTGAAATAAGCCAGACACAGGACAATGTTTAATTTCTCTTACATGAGAGCCTAGAAAGGCACATTCATTAGAGACAGAAAGCAGGAAAGAGGTTACCAGGGCTGGAGGAAGGAAAAAAATGGAGTTATTGTTTAATGTGTGAAAAGGTTATGTTGAAGATGATGAAAAGCTTTAGGTATAGACTGTAGTAAGAATAATACAGCACTGTACATTATGTATTTAATGTCAGTGAATTTTTACCCCTTATAAATGGCTAAATAACTATTGTTATTTGCTTTACCACAGTAAAAAAATTAAAAAACCAATGTGACACCACCTCACAGTCCCTCAAATGACTAAAGTTTAAAGCACTCACCTTAGCCTGTGTTGTAGATGTGGATCTTCTCTACTCTGCTCATGAGAATGTGAATGGTACGCATGCTTCATAACAGTTTGCTAGGGTGAGGCAGCTCACCAATCCACTGTTGTGTCTTTTCTCATAATCAGTGAGCACATAGGCACTCACTAATGCTTGTGTGTGAATGTTCATAGCTGCTTCATTTGAAATAGTTCTAAATCAGAACCAATCCAAAGGACCATCAACAAGTGAATGGATAAACAAATTTTATGGGATCGGGGGTATAGCTCAGTAGTAGGGCACTTGCCTAGCATGTACAAGGCCCTGGGTTCAGTCCCCAGCACCCCCCCCCCCCAATCTGTTAACTATCATTTAAAAAATGAAAAGACAAATCTCAGAATGTGAGAAAATATTTCCAAGTCACACAGCTGATTAAGCCTTCATGTGTAGAATATATGAAGAATTCAGCAATAAGACAACTCAGTTTAAAATGGGCAAAAGATTGAAATAATGATTTCACTAAAAATGTATACAAATAGTTAATCAGCACCCATATGCTTGTATATGAATGTTCATAGCATTATTCATAGTGGGCAAAAAGTGGGAGCAACCCTAACATCCCTCAACTCATAAAGGATAAACAAATTTGGTGTGTCCATACAATAGATGAATATTCCCCAGTGAGAAGGTGCTGACCCGTGTTGCAGCGTGGATGAACCTCAGCAAGATTCTGAGTGAAAGAAGCCACTCACAAAAGACTGCACGTGTTGTGATTCCTTTTGTAGGAAATATTCAGAATAGGCAAACAGGCAAATCTAGACACAAACGAGATTAGTTGTCTGGGGCTGGGGGAAGGAACAGAGAATTTCTACAAATGAACACTTAGGAGTTGTCTAAGGTGATAGGAATGTTCTGAAGCTAGATGATGATGATGATGATGATGATAGTTATGATTTTTAACTCAGTAAACATATTCACATCATTGAACAGTATGCTTAAAGTGGGTAAATTTTGTAGTATTGTAATGTATACCTAAAAAATAAGAATCTCTAGGGAGCATGAAAAATATTTAGACTTACTTAATTACATGTCAAGTAAAGACTTTAATTTAGATATGAGGTAAATGTTGAATAATGTATCTTTTGAATAATATGATTTTAAAATTTTTAAAGGAAACTTAAAAATGGATAAAATCAATGCATGTGTACTCTACACCAGGCTCCCAAAATCTGTCATTCATTTGAAAATTTTTAAAAAATCAACTAAGAATAAACAAATCATCATCATCATCATCATCATTATCATTACTATGAAAAACCACTATTAACAGCTGGAAATAACCAGTCACAGACTTGGAGACTATTTGCAACTTATAAAACTTACAAAAAGATTAGTATGCCAAATGACTACCACAAACCATGGACTCTTCTGTGGAAATGGGCAGAGAATATAAGCAGGTCATTATCAAAGAGGAAAACTCAATGAATAAACATGAAAGAAATTGTTCAGGAATAACATAAAAATTATGGCAGAATAGGAAGTCCCAGTCTCATTCTCCCACTGAGACATCAACTTAATAACAATATGTGGCCAAAACAGCCATTTTGAGAATTATAGAAAGTTAAGAAGTCGCATGCTGCAGACAAGCTCAAAGTCAAGAATAACCACATTGAAATGGGTAAGAAAGATTCTGCCATATCCACAGCGGTAACCGTTTCCCTAGGCTGGACCAGTGGATGGGCTTCTGAGGAAAAGCCCAGTTTATTGGTTCTCCCTTGGAGGGATCTAGAAAATTGGAACATGCATCCAACGTCTCAGCTTTTCAGGGAATGTCCAAGGAACTGGTTGCCATGTCAACAGACTCTGAGCGCCAGTGGGGAGCCAGCACTGTGGATACCTTGGGGCCACACAGAACTGAGAAAGCTCAGAGACTTGTTGCAGCACCAAAGAACTGACAGCTCTCCTGATGGAGGCTGGCATGGCCCAACAAGATTGGGAGAAAGAGCACAGCTTGTGGCTTCTCCCTTGGGAGAAAGAGAAGAGTGGAATGTGCATCTGACATTCTGGCCCCTCTGGGGACTGCCAGAAGGATTGTTTTCTTTCTTGCCTGACTTGTAGCATTGACAGGAAACTGGCATACTTCGGATGCTTGGGGACCAGGAAGCAAGCTCAGCAGCTTGTGGCCCTGCCAGAGAAACTGCAGTACCACATATGTACACCAGAGGGAGCAAAAGATTACAAGCTCTTGAGAAAAAAGTGAAGCTCTTTAATTTGGAAATGAAATGCACAAGTCTGGAGAAGACACCTTCTTGGAAAAGATTCGAGGGACCCCCAGAATCTCTAGTTGGACCGATTGGTGAGGGTCTTCCCTTGTACAAATTCAGTCTGGAAAGACTGGGAGAGGTGGTTGTCTTTTTTTTTTTTTTTTTTTTTAAATACAAGCTCATAAAAATAAGACACACAAAGAAAAAGAGAATTGCAGCCTAACCAAATGATTAGGTCCCAAAATACAACCCTAAAGGAATGAAGAGCTATGAATTACCTAAGAATTCAAATAATTGTCTTCAGGAGTCTCAAGTGTACTGCAGGAGAGCACTGATAACAACAAAATCAGGAAGACAAAGCCTGGGGAAAAAAGGATATCAGCAAAAAGATAGAAATGATAAAAAATAAATCGCAGCACTGAGTATATATTCTGAAGAATACAATACTTAAATTGAAAAACTCACTAGAAGGGTTCAACAGCCCACTTGATCGAGCAGAAGAGAAGGAAGACACAAAAACAAGTCCTTTGAAATTATCAAGTCAGAAGGACAAAGAGAAGAATGAAGAGCAATGACAAAAAACCTAGGGACTTTAGCAGCAACCCTAAGTGGAACAATGTATACAACGTGGGAATCCCAAACACGGGGCAGGTAGAGCACTTATGTGAAAAGACAATGGCAGCATTTCCCCAAATCCGAGGAAGGCATTGGGAAACCTAGTTCAGGAAGCTCAACTTCAGCTAGGATAAATCCAAAGAGACCCACCTCAGGACATTCACAGACTACCAGAAGTTAAATCTTGAAAGCATCATGAAAAATGACTCTTTGTGGACAGGGGAGCTCCCACAAGGCGACCAGCAGAGTTCTCAGCAGAAACGTCACAGCCAGAACTAGGTGTGGAATCCTGCACTCTTGAGTGTTGGAGGGGCAGAGACAAAACTCTGCCAAACCTGCCTGCAAAACTCTCCTGCAAAAATAAATTAGAAGTAAGACCTTCTTAATTAAACAGAACTGAGGGAGTTTGTCATCTCCAGACCTGCCTCATAAGAATTGCTAGACAGGATTCTTCAAGTTGAAATCAAAGGATACTAAACAGCAATGTAAAAACATACAAAGAGGTAAAACTTTCTGGTACAGGTAAACATACAGACAAATGTGATAATATTGTAACAATATTGGTGCATAAATTGCTCTTAATTCTGGTACAAAAGTAACTAGAATGATGTGATTATTAAAATTGTAATTTGTGATACTTATAACAATTGGGGAGAAGACATAAATGAGTAGAGTTTTGTATGTGCTCAATGTTCATTGATTATTAGTTTGAAATATGTTATTAAATCTCTTAAGATGTTTTTCGTAAACCCCATGGTAACAACTGAGATGACACCTGTGAAGGTGCACAGAGGTAGGTGGGAGACAATCGGAGCAGGAAACCAGGCAGGGCAGCAGAGGGGCAGCCCCACCACCAGACGGGAACAGTCGGCAAGATGGCAAAGTGAGTCTCTACCACTGCTTCTGTAAACGAACCTGGATTTAACTCCTGTTCAAAAGCAAAAGTGTCTCTAAATAGATAATAAGATGATATCCAGCTACATGATGTTTACAGGGAACTCATTTTGAATATAAGAGCATGCACAGGCTGAAAGTAAAGGATGGAAAAATGTGTAACATGGAAATAGTAACCCAGAGAGAGCTGAAGTAGCCATGCTGACATCAGATAACTGTCATAAGAGATAAGAAGGACGTTGTATGATGGTAAACCTGTCGGTTTGCCAGGAAAATAGAGCAGTTGTAAATATATATGAACTTAATAGCAGAACACCCAAATGTGTGAAGCAAACACTGATGGATTGATGGGAGAGCCTGGTACAGTGGCACACGCCTTTCATCTCGGCACTCAGGAGGCTGAGGCAGGAGGATAACAAGTTCTAAACCAGCCTCAGCAACTTAGCAAGACACTAAGCAACTTAATGAGACCCTGTCTCAATAGACAGTAACAATTATAGTAGGAGAATTCAGTATCCCACTTCAATGCTAGATCAGAGATTGTTCCGTGTGTTTACTAGTTCCACCTGACGGAACACTCTACCCGGGAACATTCTCCAAGATAGGCCCCATGTTAGGCCACAAACAAGCCTTAAATTTAAGAAGATGGATGTCATGTCAAGCCTATTTTCTATTCACCAGGAAGTGAATATAGAAATCATTAGTAAAAGGAAAACTCACAAATAAATATGTGTAGATTAATGCACTCTTAACCAGTGGGTCAAAGAAATCACAATGAACTTAGAAAATGTCTTCGAGACACTGTCTCTAAATAAGTAAGTAAAGAAAGGCCTGGGGGTGTGACTCAGTAGTGGAATACCCCATTCAGCACCCTGTATTGGAAAAAAAGCACTGGAGACTACTGTGAGCAGTTGTTTGCCAACAGATTAGAAAACCCAGAACAAATGGATTATTTTCTAGAAACATACAATTTACAGACTGAGGCATGAACAAATAAAAAATCTAAATAAAATCTGAATAGCTGGGTGTGGGGGCACACACCCATAACCCCACCCACTCAGGAGGCTGAGGCAAGAAGATCACAAGTTCCGAGCTAACCTCAGCAATTTAGTGAGACCCTCTCTCAGAATGTAAAAGGTCTGAAAACATAGCTCAGTGGCACAGCATCTCAGTATTCAATCTCCAGTACCCCAAAATCTGAACAGACTTAAAACCATTTAAAGAGGCAGAACCAGTTATTCAGAATTTCCCAACAAAGAAAATTCAAGATCAGATGGCTTGTTGTGATCATTTGAAGAAGAAATCTTCTGAACATTGGAAGAAGAACTAACAGCAGTCCCCCTAAGACTCTTGCAGCAAATTGAAGAAGGAATGCTTTCAAACCGGATTCATGGGTGAGCATTGCCCCAACACCAGAATCAAGCAGAGCTCCTACAAGAAGACAGGTTGACGTCCTTGGTGAACCTTGCTACAGAACTCCCTGGCAGAATACTGAAAACGGAAGTCAAGAGCACATGAGGAGGATCCCGCAGGGCTGAGTGGAGCTCCCTGCTGGGAGGTGTAACCCCCGCCAGCCCAGCCTGGAGCAGGCGCGAGAGTGTGGGGATGAGCCCCAGGACGCCTCTCAATGCAGAGGAGCACTCCACTCAGGACAACCCTGCACGAACTGGGAGCGGAGAGTAGTCAACATGATGAGCTCCACGTTTTAAAAACCCACAGGTGACATCATATTGGTGGAGAAAAACTGAGTTTTCCCTCTGAGGTCAGGATCCAGGCAAAGTCGTCTTCTGCTCACTTATGTTTTCGCTGATGAGTGTGGATAGCCGTGGGGCAGTCCTCTGGGGTGCCCGCCTGTGCACCTGGCAGAGTTCAGTCTGTGTCTTCCTACCCTTCCTCTCTTTCCCAGGGGTTCCTCCTCCCTCCCCCAAGCCCCCTGCTCCCCCTTCTGTTTTTGCGGGGTCCCCACACACCTCTTTCCTTGCTCTGCTCTGGCTTCTCAAGTGAGAGAACATATTCAACCCTGGCTTTCTGAGTGGCTGGGCCCCTCTTGCTCTCTGCTTCCCGTCAGCCAGGACCTGAGCGGCTGGCCTCCGCCACGCCCTCCACCTCAACCTCCTAAGCAGTGCCAGTCGGCTGGTCGTGGACTCAGCCAAAATACTCTCCCTCCTCAGAGTTGTTCTTGATGGTATTCTGGTCACAGTGACGCAGAGCAGACCAACGAAACAGTCAAGTGTGACCATCCCCCGTGGTTTCCAGGAGTTGGGGGGAAGTGAATGCAGGACACCTGTGCCCAGTTCATCCTTGATTCCGTCCTCCTTTTTTTTTCCTGTTTCGGTTTTGCTTTTTAGTACTGGGGATTGAACCCAGGGGACCCAGCCCTTTTTCTTTTGTATTCTGAGACTGGGTGTTGCCAAGTTGCTGAGGCTGGTCTCAAACGTGTGATCCTCCTGCCTCAGCCTCCCAGGTTGCTGGGATTACAGATGTGTGCCACCACGCCCGCTGATTCAGTGTTTTGTGTTGTGCTTTCACCCTACTTCTCTTGCCTAGTTTTACAAGTCGCCTTTCCGACAGTCCTTCTGGGTGACCCTCAGGATCTGTCGAGTTCCCAACATCAGAAGTGGGTCCTTGGAATCTGCAGCCCTAGTCGAGGGGGGTCCGAGGAGGCTGTTATCCAACATCTGTGCACATGCGTCTCCCCTTGGAGGAAGGCCCCTGTGTCCTCCTTTAGTAGCTGGGTATGGGTCCCGGTCCCCGTTGCGGGCTTTTCTTTTAGTTGGCGAGTAGCACTCTAAAGCGCGACTGTTTGGCTGCATTCTTCCTTGATGACAACTGGTAAAATTCTCGTGGAGACTTTTTTTGTTGGACTACACATGGAGAGCTGTTCTTACGTGTGAACAGCTTGTCTTTTCTCCTCAAATATTTACTCTTTCTAAAAGCCCCTTGCTCTTGACTGCTTCCTCCATGGCAGAAGTTCCTTCGACATTGACCTTCCACCATGCTCGTCTTCTCAGCTCACCATCACAGTGTTTTTAGATCTAAGATCAATGTGGTTTTGAGTCCATCTTCTATGCTGCTGAGGAAGGACACATTTAATTTCATTTGTAAATATCCTCAATTTCCAGAGCATATGAGCTGCCCGGTGGCATGGAAGAGGGACCTTGTGTGTATTCACATGTGACAGCGGGTGCCTTCCCTCGGGTGTGCTGTGCACAGGACCTGGCAGAACACTGTGCCTAGGGTCAGGGCCGTGTGGATGTTGGTGCCTCGGCTGGGTGCTTGTGGCCTGGCCAGAGTCAGAACTGAGAAAGCAGGTGGGCGATCTCGCGACCTAGCGCCCAGCCTCCTCCCCAGGCACCTGTGAATGCAGCTTTCCTCTCTGTGTCTGAAAAGAGAACGAGAAGCACTGGGGACTGTCGCCAGCGACTGGGTGGGCCGGCACTGACTGTGGCACTAAGGAGAGTTTTCAAGCACTAAAGCTCACAGGTTGTGGATTGTATCTCCCAACTGAAAAGGTCCAACAGAATTTTCCTGAAAAACTCTGAAGCCTCCTATAAACTGCGGTAGTGCTTGGGGCTACCAGATGCAGCAGGCCACTGACAGACTTGGGGTGCTCGGCCCTCAGGGCTCCTCCTTTGGCCTGCAGCTTGCCAGGGCCTGGACACAGGTTGCAGGATGCGCACCTTCCAGGCCAGGGCACACTGGGCATCTGACTGCCTTGTGGCCAGAGCAACTCAACAGTAAGTGCGCGCAGGATCAGGGGACCTGCTTCCCCCGAGGTCATGCTGAGTCTGCACCCTGTCTGCCCCCTGGCTGTGTTCTAATGCGATCTTTTCGACTAATATATATGTAAAATGAACCAGTAGCTTCCTATACGTAAGGGAAAGTTCCGGAGTCCTCCCATCTCCATTCTGACTAGTATCAGACCACAGAACTGCTCAGGCAGCTGGCCATGCCCTGGGGGTCCCTAATGTCGCTCCTTCCAGACAGTTTGTTGCAAAGAACTGGAGAGAATTTAAACATTCTGTCATTGAATTGTTGATTTTACTTGGTGGCAAGTGAAACTCTATTTAAAAGGCAATGACAAGACCATTTATCATGCCTCTAAAAATAATGCAAAAAGAAACTAAACTGACTCCCAGATCTTTCGTTCCTTTGATGGTCTATGTGTCTGAAGTTATGAGATCAATTTCTATATTTTCTACAAAGCTTTTTGGATCTTTTGAAATGGACTTCAACTATTCAAGTAGCAAAAAGTAAAAAAAAAAAAAAAAAAAAAAAAGAAATTTAAAAAAATACACACACACACACACACACACACACACACACACATACATATATATGTGCACCCACCCCCAGGGGAGGGGGACCCAGAAAGCAGCATGGCATTTGTGTGTGTGTGTGTGTGTGTGTGTGTGTGTGTTTAAAAAAAATATCGTTTTATTTCCAGCAGCGGGAGTGGCTGCCTAGTGTGGTGGATGTATTGGGCTCAGGGTATGCGTGGGCCGGAATGACTGGGTGACTGAAGGGAAGAAGGAGGTTTTTGGGGCTAGGCCCGTGGGGGCCTCAGATACGCTTCTGGCAATGGGCAGATTTCATGAAGGACTCATGGCAAGCCACAGCTAAGCCACCAATAAGATTAAGAAATTCTTGGGACTCTAGTTGTCCGTCACTGTTGAGGTCTCGCTTCTTCATCGTGCAGTCAAGGACCAGGATCCTTCCGGTTCTTTGTGAAGGCAGCCAGTTCTGTATTCATGAAGCTTAGGGACTCCCTCTTGGAGAGAGTGCAGCTGTTTCCGTCCTTTCCAGCATACTTCTGGAAAACAGCAATCAGGGACTGATACACCGCTCCGTCTCCACAGGTTGGGACGTTTTTGCCGAGTTGGAGTGGAGCGAGGAACTGCGGCTGCGGCTAGGAGCGTGCCTGCGTGCCATGCGCTGGGCGCTGGGCTCCTGCTCAGCATGGCATTGTTGATGTTTAAATTTGGGGGACATTCGGCTGCTTGAACTTTCAAAATCATGCTAGTGGAAGGAGAGGAATGATAAACCTCAGCTCCATGAATGGACAGGAGTGCCCTAGGTGTAGGCATAGCCCACAAAGGTGTCTGCCCACTGGCTGTATTCTAATGCGAACTTTTCGACTTACAAATATGTAAAATGAACCAGTAGCTTCCGATATGTAAGGGAAAGTTCCGGAGTCCTCCCATCTCTGTCCTGACTAGTATCACTGATGAGGACAGCGCGGTAGCTCCCGCATGCTTGGCAGCTCTCTTCCAGGTGTCACCGCAGTGCCCTTCTGCCGCCTGATGTCACAGAGTCAGTTGCTCCTCAAGGCACAAGAACATACTTGGCTGACTTTACGGTTACTAGAGAACTGGATTCAAGAGGCTGAATCCGCCACAGACCTTTAGGACTGCATCTTTCATGGATGGCAAACAGAACTTCCTGGTTTTAGCTCTTAAAAACAAGACTTTAAAAGCTCATTAAGCACTCACAAAGAATGGTGTGCATCGAGTTGTTTTTTGAGTTCAGTCTTTTGATACTGAAAGTGAACTCAGCAGAAGACCTTTCATTTCCCTGAAAACTGTGTGTGGACTCCGCACCTTTGAAAGAGTAGCTAGAAAAAATGTATCTTGTTGAATTCTAAAATTCTTTGAAATAAAGAAAAAGACATGGTGAACCTCATTCTGTTATTAGAGCAAATTAGGGCTATGTCTAAGTTGTTTATGTCCAGGAGATACTCTGCTAACACAGGCACCTCCTAGTCTTAGTAAATCCAGTTAGGAATTGTACTGATTCCATCCACTGGGAACAACTTAAGTGACTCACCAAATGAGTCACCTCTTCCTTCGTGGCTGCTGTTACTGACTGAGGTGCCAGCATAGACGTCCTTCCTTGGACCTAGCTCCGTGCCAGGGAATTTGTCAATGTGCTTCCGAAAAGTGAGCATCTTCAACAGAGAAATGATGACCAGGTGCAGCCTGACATAGATGGACACTTTCCAGCCATCGCACGTCCATCAGCTGGTACCACCCATCAGACTCTCCTAATGGCGGCCAGGGGAGTTTGGACCTGGAACAGCTGCCTGCTGTTGCCAAATAACCAATAGCCGGTTGGTGGCTGGTATCTACTGAACAACAGAAGCCCATTTTCTCTCTCTGCAAGTTGATCCACCTGACAGGAACTAGTTGTTCAATTGAGGGACTTGTTGAAGAGTTTGGCAATTATCTGTCACCCTGCACAGAGAAGAGAGCCTCTCACTAGTGTATCTGGACCAGCAGTTGGGTCCAGTTCTGCAGTTCTCCACGGTTCGCAGGTGAGAACACCCAGCCTCCTGGTTTCTGGCATGCTGGGATTAACTGTTTTGTGCCCCCTCTTGGTGCACATGTCCCCAACATCGAGCTCGGTGGGAACAAGTGTACTGCAGAGCGCAAGACCAGCAGGGGAGCGGTTCTGGCCACTTGATGGACTCATAGTTGGTTGGATTTATGTGGTGCGATTGATTTAGCAGTGATGCTCTCCGTTTCCTTTTCCTGGGTGTATCAGGACAGTCTCCTATTAGCTAGTCAGATGTTTTGACTTTTGTCTTTAGTATTTACTGGTTTACAGGCGAGTATCCAGAGAATATACCGGAGAAAGAAGTTGTTCAATGGATCTGGGTGATGAGATGAAAAGCACAGATAACTCCAAAGAGACCCAAATAATCAAGTGGTAGGAAGAGCTCAAAAAGATAAATAAAGGGAAACACTACTCCAGAGGGGGGAACCTCAAGCAATCGGAGACTGATTAAAGATGATTCGTTGTTTACAAACTGCTTCTGCTGTTTTGGAAACAAGAACCTGAGGCAGGAATAGTTCCTTGATTACAAATGGTTTCTTTTCATTTTCAGTATTTTACCAGGTAACATCGTGTTTTAGTTTTTAAATGTCTAATTATGAGATACTATGTTGTACAAAAAAATCTGTTGTACCCATTGCCCAAATTTTACAATGCAAACATTTTATTAATAGTTATAATTGATATTTTTAAGAAAATAAAATGTTTCAGGTGCAGTGGGAAGTGTCTGTGACCCATCCTGCTTCCTCCTTCCTGTCCCCAGGAGCAGACACGCCAGAAGCTGGTGGAGGTCCCCCCACCATGCTCTGAGCGCTGTCACTCGTAGGTGTGCTGTTCAGGGTGTCCTAAAGCTTCACCCGAGTGATGGCATCCTGTGCGTATCTGTCTGCAACCTGTTTCTTCGTTTGTTGTCACATTTTCGAGATTTGTATATTTGAGTAACACAGGTCTGGTTCATCTGTCTTAGCGCCACTGTTTAGCAGTCTAGTCGACACGTGGCCACTTGTTATCTGTTTCTTGGTTTCCATACACACACAGCAAGATTGAGTCGCCCTTTACGTACAGTTAATAACTGATCTGAAGAGATGGTGACAGGCCACTGTCCATCATTCTCCAAACTGATCGTGTGTACTTGCATATGTTCCCATTGGTGTTGTCCTGGGGTCTTTTCTCTGTGTCATCTATCCCACTGACAAGTCCCAAGAACTGTTTGACAACTGATTTAGTTGGATCTCTAAGTTTGATAAGAGTAAAAGCTAAGTTAAGGAAATGAGGGTAACGGCACAGTGACACACACCAGTAATCCCAGTGACTCGGGGAAACAGGCAGGAGGGTCTCCAAGTTCCAGGACAGCCTGGGCAACTTAGAGACCCAGTCTCAGAGACAAAGGTCAGGGTGCAGCTTAGCAGTGGAGCACCCCTGTGTGCAAGCCCCAGCGCCAAAAGAGGAAGGGAGACTGGAATGTGGGCTCTCGCCACCTCCCGAGAAGCCCCACCGACCCTGCCTTGCTCTGCGGTCTGCGCCGTGGCCTCTGTGGCCTTTTTAGATGCTTCTCGGCTTGCGGCATCGTCCTCTGGCGAGTTGGTGGCTTGTTCAGCACTTCCGTCAGGGCTGCTCAGGCGTCCCCTTCTCAGTGAACTCCCTGCTCCCCTCGTCCCTCAGTGCCCTTCATCTCCAGCACGGCACTACCGTCGCTCCCTCCCTGGCTTCGTTGCCTTCACTCCTGTATCACGGACCCTCCAACAGCACCTTGCTGATCGTGAGTGGTCAGTTCGTTAAGTGAATGGATAGGACAGATATACACTGATTTAAAAAACAAACCCGCCGAAGAAACACAAGTGGGTAGCAAGTAGTCTTGCAAGTTATCAACAAAATGCAAAGTAGAACAATGGAATGGTATTTTTTTTGTCTACCAAATCAGTAAGGAGTAAAAATGAATGGTGACATCACTAGCAAGGGTGTGGGAGTGCCCTGGTGCAACCCTGGGAAGGAGCCGGATGTGCAGCTCCTATAGACTGGTGCCAAGCTGGGCCGCAGCGCTGTGTGACACACGTCAGAAACCACCTGCTCACCTGTGACAGGGAGCACTGTTAAGGCACAGCACATAGGTGGTTTGGAGTACCGAGCAGCACGTGTGAAATGAGGGACACTGAGTGCTCTCTACCCTGGTGCCATTGTTTCACGAAACACAGGGCCAGACTTCTGAGCATATGGGTTTGTGGTTTTGTATTTAAATACCTAGAAGAAAGGTTTAGTAGCGAGACCCAGAGCTTTCATCGTCTTAGGTCCGTTGGTTTCTGTGTTGTCTGTTTCTTGAGCGTGTGGTGTGGCGAGGCTGCGAGGCACTGACGTGTGGGCCCTCTAGCTGCTGGGCTCGCAGGCAGACGCTGTCCCCAGCGGCAGCAGTGCCACGCGGCAGCTCAGCTGGGGGAAGGGGTGGGAGGGACTGGCAGCTCTGGCGGCCAGTGGTGCATTCTGCAGTCACATCCACGCCTGTGAGTTTGCACTGTGCACTGCTGGAGCCACAGGCTGCGTGTAGCCAGTGAGCACTTGAAAGGTGCCCAGTGCAGTGGAGTCACAGGATTTTTTTTGTTTTATTCAATTTTAATTCCACTTGACTGGTGGCCAGTGCACAGATGGGATGTCGGGGAAGGCTGCCCCAGCTGTGTTTGAGTCTAGACCTCCCTGCAGTGAGGGCACTGGCCGTGCCCACAGGCAGGCTGCGCCACAGGGCCTTGCTCAGAACTCAGAGCAGCTCCAGGCATGGGTGAGCGTGGAGGGAGCTGGCACCCGACCCAGGAAGCAGTGTGGCCAGGGAAAGACTCCACTTGTTCACTGGCGAGTGGGGACAGGCCACTGCAAGGCCTCGAGCAGACAGCCTGTGATCTGAAGTTTCAGAGAGCAGCTGGAGCTTTCTGACGATAAGCAGTGGGAGTGAGGGCAGCAGCAGGGAGACGCGAAGCGGCTGCACAGCCAGGCAGAGGTGGTCACCTGGCCAGGCCAGGATGGAGGAGGTCAGAGGAGTCAGCGGCACTGACTGCAGGGTCAGATGGGGGTGAGAGGAAGGGCGGGTCCAGGCCAGTCCCTGAGGGAGCACTGGGAAGGAGGCTTGGAACAGGGACTGGCGTCCTCTTGGGGCTCATGAGTTGGAGGTGACTGTAGCTGTGGTCCCAGGTAAGGCCTGGCAGCGAGTGACCCTTCCCAGGGACCTGATTATGAGGTCCTCTTGTTAGCCGGCACAGACGGCCCGCCATCCCTCTTTTCACAGTAGCGTTGTGTGCATCTTTTATTGTTTGTGGCTCTCAGATTTAGAGAAGTGTTTCCTATTCTACTTCTTCGACAGGATGGCTCCTGAGCAAGTGACGTCCCTGTCGCGAATCTGTGTCCCACTTGTTACTCTGCCTGACTTCGAACCCCTGGTGGAGGCTCTACTCACCTACCATGGCCACGGGCCTCAGGAAGTCCTCTGGCCCCAGTTCTTTGAAGCCGTCAGTGAGGCCTTTTTGCTGTAAGTAACATCCATTTCACCTTCCGTCCAGTTTCATTTTTCCTTTACTTAGAATGTTTCCGTGTGTTGGAAATGCTGGCCAACAGCATTTTCCAAGTGTTTTGGTCTTAGAATCTTTTTATACCCCTAAAAATCATTGATGATCCCAAAGGACTTTTTAAAACATGGGTTCTATCTATCTATCTATCTATCTATCTATCTATCTATCTATCTATCTATCTATCTATCTATAGATGTCATATTTGAAGTTAAAACATTTTTGAAGTATTTGCTGGGCTGGAGGTCAGTGGTAGAGCGCTTGCCTAGCATGCATGCACAAGGCCCTGCATTTGGTCCCTGGATACACACACACACACACACACACACACACACACACACACACACATAACCCCACAAAAACTTAACTTAAAAATAGTAATAAATTGATTATGTGTTAACACAAATATTTCTATAAAGAATCATGGTCTTTTCCAAGACAAAAGTTGTTTGGCAGAAGTGGCAGTCTTTTTTGTAGGTCTTATTAAGACGACCAGCTTCTCATGTCTACATCTGCATTCAGTCTGGTGGGACACGTTGTTCTGGGTGAAGTATGTAAAGAGAACTCAGCCTCACACAAACGAGTGGTGGGAGGGGCAGGAATGCCATCGTAGTCACCTCAGGTAGTTTTGTGAATGTTCTGCTTTGATGCTTCACCAAAATTTGAAAATGGCCTTTTTTTCAAAAGGTTGGTGGTGGCCATGTGGAATCTGAAGTTATACCAGTGAGCTTTTCATATGCTATTAAATGAAAACCCGTTGGTCTATCTAGTGATTTTGGGATCTTTTGCCTGGGCATGAGTTTGTAGCATCATGCATGATTCATTGGGAAGATCTTGGTTCATTGACTGATGCAGATCTTCCAAACATAGACATAATTCATCATGCATTGTGAAAACTTACAGTCATTACTGTCCCTGGCAAGGTCATCAGAAATGTCTTAACTTGTTGGAAAGCTGCCAAGCTCATGTTGGTTTTCACAGATTTTTCTAAAATTTTGATTTCTGCTTAAAAGTTTACATTTATCGTGAGCCACAAATTTTGTCATTTATTTTTCTCCAGGTGACCCAATCACTTTGCTAGTTTTTGAGAAACTGTGCCAAATAACCAAGTGTGAATGATCATTGTCTGTCTGCTGCTCATTCTTTCAAGTGCCTTTCCATTGGGGTGGGTGTAGGTGCAGTCAGGTGCCGGTGCCTCTGTAGCCAGCCATGGTTTGGGTTATGGAGCGGAAGTGCCTATGCATACTTTTCCTTTTGCCATTCCGAACTTTTTACAAGTGTTCTCAAGGGTAACGATTTAATAAGGTCAGTGTTCTATACTGCTGTGTGGAGCATGCTGTGACCACGCCAGCTCTCCCCGGAGGGCACACAGTGAAGGATGCAGGTGAGCGCATGCCAGGCTGCACAGCTCCACCCACTGCTGCTTCTGTCCCATCAGTGCAGATGCCAGCAGGTCCAGCAGGTGTGGGGGCTCCACCGTCAGGGCACAGTTCTGTTGGTGAGACGTCCATGGTTACATCTAGCATCTGCTTGGAAATCATTCGGTTCCCTTTTGTTCAGACTCTGCTGTGGTGAACTTGCACTGTGACAGGATTTTAAGCATCCTGTTGCATAAGACCCAGGAAGGTAAATTGCAGTCCGCAAAAGCACATGAAAACTGCCCTCCTCCCGTTTTGCTCTATCTGTGGTTAGCCACTTTCTGGAGTCCAGGCCTCCAACCCGAGTCAAGGACCCTGCCTACGTTGCTTTCACCTCTCCTGGTGAAAGAGCTGGAATCCCGGAAGCAAACCTTTTAATCCTCCTTTTTAAAACCAGAAATCCATTCTTAAACCTAAGAAGATATATTATAAATACATTTAGTCTTTAAATAAAATATTGATGAATTCTAAAATAATCTGAATTAAAATATATAACTACAGCTAGTCACAACGGTGCACACTATAATCCTAGCAGCTCTGGAATCTGAGGCAGGAGGATTGAGTTCAATTGCCTCAGCAATTTAGCAAGGCCCTAAGCAACTAGCGAGACCCTGTCTCAAAAAATAAAAAGGGTTGGGGATGTGGCTCAGTGGTTAAGTACCCTGGAGTTCAATCCCCAGTAGCAAAAGAAAGAAAGAAAGTTACTACTCAAAAAAATCAACTAAGTATACTTGTTTCTTATTATATTTCCTTGTATACACAAGGGAAAATACCAGATTTTTAAAATACCGATTTATTTGCTAATATATCAGGTACAAACAAAGATAGCAAAAACTAGGAGAGGAAGAGAGAATAACCATGTTAAACTCTGAAAATACAGAGACGTGGTCTCTGAGGTCAGAGGCCCTGCTCCACCAGGCCTCACATAGGCTCTGCACGACTCCCTGAACACTGCTGAGCCCCAGAGGGAAAAGTTAACGCCAGTTAAGTTAAAAACATTTTTAAGAAAATAGTTCAGACTGCACAGAGCACTGAATGGGTCAGGCTCCCCCTTCTTCCCCACCCAGATTCTGCAGACCCCACTTTGAATCACAGCATGGCGGGAGTTGCTTTCTCTGCAGCCTCTTGAGACATTGTTCCTTTCTGCGCGATGAGACATTGTTCCTTTCTGCGCGATTCCTTCTGCGCGATTCCACTGGTAGCAATCTTCAGACTCCACTGAGTCTCACAAAGTGAAATTCAAAGTGTTCATATTTTTTAAATTCAGGGTGCAGAGCTGTGATTCTTTTTCATTTAAAAATTTTTTTTCACTGTACATATTTGGGTTACAGTATGGTAATTCATGTATAAAGTGCATGAGGGTTATTGGTGTGACTTTAAAATGATATTTGCTAGTTATGATAAGCCTTAAATTTTGTTAAAAGCTTAGTTTAAAAATATTTTAATATTCAATTCTTTCTTTTTTTGAATATTTTACTATTCAATTTCCTTCAATTCTTTGTCATTTAAATGTTTTTAGAGAGAAATTAGAGAATTGTTACCTGCATAGACCCTTCCTCTATTCAGGGCATGTCTAAAGACATAGTTATTACAGCTAAAGATTGACACTAGTTCCTTATCATCTCACACCTAGTTAGGAATTAAATCCCCCTGAGTATCTCACAACTTGCTTAGTCAGAGTTCAAGGCCACAGGGGATTTCGTTGATGGTGCCTTTACATTCTCTTCCGACCTGTGGTCTGGCTTTGTGATTTGTGTTGAGCTGATGGGACCCTCTCCCCACTCTCAGTGACAGAGCGGCCGCCTTCTGGAGTGTGCTCCAAGACACAAGCAGCTCCTTCCCAGGCTTAGGACGCTCCGCTGGTCCTGTGCTCAGTGTCTGGATGCAGTGGCTTATCTTGTTTTCCTCTCGGGTTCTTTGGTCTGCTGTGTATTCATGTCCCAGTACCATCTTGTTTAAGTGGTATTTGCTATAAATTAGGGCTAGTTCCTTCTCATTTCTCCTCAGTTTTTAGTTTAGTGAATTTCAGTCTGTGTGTATGTGTATGTGTATAGATTATTACTTGTTTTATCTTCCAAGTAAACTCGGGAAGCAGTTTGGCCCCAGGAAAGACCCCTAGTGTTATTTCAGGGCGAGTCCTGTTATGTGCATAGATGAACTGAGGGAGACCTGGCATGCCTGTGAGGTTGAGGCTTTCTGTCCCCTGACCAAGAACACGTGTCTGCCTTTCTGTTGCTGAGCTTTACTCCTGTCATCTTAGAGGGATGTCTGAGAGATTTTCCATGCATTTTTGTTTTGAGCTATTTAATGTTATAAGTGGGTCTTCCCCATCTTCAGATGGATTTTTGTTGTATCTTTGCATTTGGAAAATGAACAAATTGAAAACTGTGTCATTCTTAGGTTAGTTCAGAGGAAGTGGTTCCCAGGAGAGGGTTTCCATTTTTCACATATGACTCTTAAATATTAGAATGTACATTTTAACTTCATTTCCAATGAAAGGTTATAATCCAGGACTTCATTAAAGTAAGATTTGGAAAGGAAATAGATTATGCTACTCGGGAAGCTGAGGCAGGAGAATTGAAGATTTCAGGCCAGCTTGGGCAACTTAGTGAGACCCTGTCTCAAAATAAAAAGGACTGGACGTGTGGTTCGCTGTTAGAGCATCCCTGGGTTCACTTCCCAGTACTGAAAAAACAAAAACAAAAACAAAAATAAAATAAAATAACTAATTTTCATGGTTAAAGAATAAAAAAGTCCTTTTCTACCTTCTTTAAGCCCTCTGTCAAAATGCACTCTGTAAGTCTGAATGTCCTGAGTCTGACCAGCAATCTTGTTATTGATGTGAAATGTCAAGTGACAATCAATTCAGAGTTTATGCAGTGCCCGAGCATCGCCCCGCACCAGTTAGCCAGGCCCACCCTGAAGTTCTGGTGGTTTCCCTGCCCACTCTGATTCTTCACATCGGCAGCAGTTTTGAACAATGTTTGCTTTGAAGTAGAATTTCTCCGTGGCAGCTCCATTTCTGATTTATAGGGCCAGGTCTCTCAGAAGGCCGTGGTCTTCTCAGCCTCGGCATCCAGTCTCACTTTCTCAGCAACGCTGGGTTAAAGGGAACCAGAGTGGAACAGCCCTTGGCATCCTCTGTGAAACCCCAAAAAGCTGTTCCAGAATGCCTGGCGAGGAGGCGGCGGCGTGGAGGAGAGCCGGGGTGGCTCTGCCCTGCTGTCCTCTGATAGTTCACCCTCCCTCCACGGCTAATAAAATGTGTTTGGTTTGAAAAAGTGTGTCTGCTGATCTGCAGGGCACAGACCGTCCAGAAACGCTTGCTGGGTGGTCTTCGGCCGTCCAGTTCCACGCTTGGGCTCAGCCAGTGCTCCCAGCCATGGTGTAGGGCTGGGGCCTGTCCCTGGCACTTTCCCCTGACGGAGCATCCCGCCACATGTTGACACAGGGAGGTGAGTCAGTCGGTTGGGGCCATTGCCACCCCCGCCTTGGCCCCTGGATGGTTCCCACGTGGGCCGCCTAGTCATTTAGAAACCACATGCTTCTCTGACCCATGCGACCCGCCCTGTGTTTAGCTGTACCCTGTGTTAAAATTGGCTGGGTGTCTTTGGCCATGGCTTCCAAGGGCTGCCATGGATTTCCAGAGGTGGGCTGCCTGTCTTCCTTTCCCCAGAGCTTGCTTGCCCCCTGCAGCTTGACAACCCAGAGGAGCTCCCTGAGCCCTTGACTGAGTGTCAGGCCTCGCTTCACGTCTGTCCCAGGTGACTGTCACAGCCACCTGCACCAGGGCGAGCTCTGAGGCTCCTATAAATCTTCAGAGTGCAAGTAACTCAGCATGACATGTCCTCTGAGGTAACTCCAAATCCACCGCCTCAGAAACAGAGAAGTCTGGCAACTACATGGAGAGGTTTTTCTCCACGCCTGGGTGAAGGGGCCAGGGAACCTGGAAAGAAGAGTAAAGGCATGACTGTGATACTGGGACAGTATGAAATAGGAATGTGGCCCGTTGCCCTGTTTCTGAGACCTTGGAACTTCCTCAGTGGTCAAGGTGAAAAGAGTGAATCGTGTTATTCATAAGCCCCACCTGAGTTTATGCTCCTGGATGACTCTTGGTGACTCCTGGAAAGCTGCAAGCTGAGGCTGGTGACCACAGGAACAAACCATGCAAATAGAGGGCTGGAACTTGAGCCCACCCCTGACTCCAGAATCGGTCCTGGTCCCCCGGCCAGTGATGTGTCGTTTGTGCCTGCATAAGAACACCTGCGTGAAGAGCTCCCACAATGGCAAGCACCGAGGTGCGGGAAGGTGGTGCGTGGGAGAGGCTCCTCCAAGCCCCTTCCCACACCCTGCCCGTGACCCTCTTCCATTTGCTACTCCTGCGTTGTGTCCTTTATAATAAACTGGTAATAAGAGTAAGATAAAATGCCTTCCTGAGTTCTGTGAGCCATTCTGGCAAATTATCAAACTGAGGAGGGGATCATGGCAACCTCTGACTTACTGTCGGAAAACTGGGAGGCCCCAGCTTATAATTGGTGTCTGCAGAGGTGACAGTTTATAGGCCTGAGCCCCTAATCTGTGGGGTCTGCTCTAACCCAGGGCACCACACCCTCCTCCATGATGTGCTGCCTTACCTCAGGCCCGAAATGGAGTGGGCCGTCTGTGGGTTAAGACCTTTGGAACGATGAGCCCCAAATAAACTTTTCCTACAGCGTGTTCTGGTCAGGTCTAGAATCGTTAAAGTTGTTCTCGTCATGTCTTCTCATCACAGCGGTGAAGGAGCTGACCACGACATGAGATCATCAAGTAAACCTGCATCTGGGATGCTATACCGTGTCCTTCCCCGTTTCTTGAATTAAGCAATTCCCCAGCAGTAACTGGTCCCGACTTCCATGGGTTTCTCTGGTGGCCTGAACAGCCCTTTGTCTCCTTCTGACTGGAAGAGTGAACTGTCACAACTGTCTTGGCTGAAGAGGCCCAGCTGCCCACCCCCCAGGCTCCTTCAGAAACACCCCTTCAGGAACCTCCATCAGGAACACTTCTTGTGGAGAATTTAATTCTACATTTTTTATACCTATTAAAAACTTTTAAAAACATTTGAAGCAAAATGATTTACTAAGCAGCTGGGCCAATTTCTTCACCTACTACACCTCTTTGGAGAAGATGGGGCAATCTCTACCTCACCCCCCTGAGCATTTGGGGAAACTGAGTCTTCTCAGGGTCAAGGAGGCCCCTGTCTGGGAGAGTCTGGTGGTGGGAGACACTTGCTGGCAGAAGCCCAGCAGTGAACAGCAGGGGTTCTCCTCCTCCTCTGCGAAAGAACCTCGGGCGCCTGCTCCTTGGGATTGGGAGGGAAATCCGAAGCCCTGCCAGTGCCCCGAGCACTGCCGGGCAGACACTCCCGGGGCCAGGCAGGGGTCTGAGGGAGCCGACTTCTCTTCTTCTCTTCCTTGAATTCATCATTTTTATCAGTGTCCAGAGAATTGGAGCAAGCACAGTGAAGAAAGGGCACCTTTGGAGTTTCCAGCCAGCACACGTTGATCAGAATGAGAGTGTTCAGGGGCCCTGAAGACATTTGTTTTTTCTTTTTTACAAATCACTGACTGAAATTTCCACAACTGGGCATGGTGGTGCACACCAGTAATCCCAGTGACTTGGGAGGCTGAGGTAGGAGGATTGCAAGTTTGAGGCCAGCCTGGTGACTTAGGAAGACCCTGTCTCAAAATAAAAAATAAAGGTCTAGGATGTGGCTTAGTGATAGAGCCCCTGGGTTCAATCTCTAGCACACACACAAACAAAATCCACAGTATGTATATTCATTTTATCAGGCTAGACAACACAGTACAAAAAAATATCCTCTCCTCCTCATCCTCCTCTGGGACTTCTGATAACCATACCTGAAATCCTTATTCACATATAGTAGTCAATTTAAAGACGTTCTCATTCTTTTTAAAGTAGCTTTTAAATACAGAACAACCGCAACAAAAAAACCAGCGTCACACTCTGCATACCACTCTGGAACCTTTTCCTTAACTATATACCTTGGATATCCTTCTTGGGATATAGACCCAGCTCGTTTATTTAAAAAAAATAGGAACACATGCCAGGGTTTCAGGGGGCCTAGTGCACCCCGCTGCCCCTGGGGACGCACGTCTGGGTGGCATCTGACTGGTCTGTAATTCTGCTGCAGCGAACGCCTGTCCGTCACCAGCCACCAAGTGGTCCTGAAAGGCCACTCACAGCTCACCCAGGACTCCGCCTGGTGTCCCTCTGAGGCCCACCTCCAGTCCTGCCCTCGCTCCGGACCCCTCCTCCACGCACCCTCCTCGCTTCCCTCGAGGGCCTGGCTGGTGTGCAGCCTTGTGGCGTGTGTGCGTCTCCTGGCCTCGGCAGTGGGGCTGTTCCTCCTCCTCCACCTGACACCTGAGCGCCGGTGCTCCTCTCCCGCCCAGCGCGTCCTCCCTGGGTGTCCTCTCCATTCCCACCACCTTCCACGCAGCTAAGCCCTCCCCAGGCGCACCCTCAGGCCAGACCTCCCCCTGGAGCTGGGCAGTGCCACATGCATTTGATGTCTCTGCTTGCCTGCGCCTCTGACACTCCAGTCCCCCGCCTCCAACTAGCTCTTGGCTAACCCTTCACAAATCTGGTCTTCTCCCTTCTTTCCATGTGAGTCGGAGGCGTATCTGGCATGGAGGGGTGGGGGAGGTGAGGAGATGGAGGAGAGGGCCCGAGGTCCCAGCCTGGGGCGAGGACATAGGATCAGAAGAAGCTCGGAGGCGGGCAGAGCCCTCCCTCCCTCCCACCTCTGCCTGCTCCTCCACAGTCCCCCGGCTTCACCTTCCTCCTGGCTTTCCTGTCCCCAGAGTCCATGCAGGACAAGGTGTGTGCAAGGACAAAGGGAGAAACCTCTGGTCCCTGGTCTTCACACCAGCTCTGCAAAGAAGTGGCCCAGAAGTCTGATGAGGGGACAGGGGCTGAAGGGGTCACTGGGTGTGTGGGCTTTTTCCCAGCTTTGGCTTTCCATATTAATAACCTTGAAAGCACCCTCCTGTGTGGGACAGGCAGGTGAGGGCAGGAAGCCCTGGGGGCCAGAGCACAGAATCAGCTGCCCCCCATTCCTTCCCAGGAGGAGGGCTGGAGCCCCAAATCTCTGACACCGGAGGACCCTGCAGCAGAAACAGTTGCAGAAATAGTTAGGTCTGCGAAGTTGCCTTGCCTGAGGTCTGCTGCGCATCAGCTGGGCCAGGACCACCCTGTGGGAAATGGTTAATTAAAAAATCAACTTCAGCCACTGATTTGTAAATACACTTATTAAGTATTGACAGCGTAGTAACACTGTACTAGTCTATGCATATGTTTCTGTGTTGGACTCTTCCAACAACACTAGGAGGGAGGAAGACCCATTTTACAGATGAGCAAATTGAGGTTTAAAGGCTAAGTAACTTTCCAAGGTCATCCCGTTAGCAGGTCATGGTTCTGGGACTCAAACCAGGTCAAATCCCACACTTTGAACCACACTATTTCTGCCGTTAGGGCCTGCATTTACCTGGACCCCACGAGACCTTTTTCCCATTCATTTTTCATCCCTCCCTTTTTCTTTCTTCACTGTATATTGGTTTATGTTTTTTGAAATCTTTTTTTTTTTTTTTCTGAGCACTTCTCTGATTTGCTAAGGTGAGTTAAGTAGAAGCATAGTCACATTATTTTGCAGATGAGACAAAGCAAACATTCCTGGATGCTGTGAATATTCTCTTCTGCCATGAGAGGCCTCATACACGGGATTGGTGACTGCATCTCACATGCTGCTCACCTTTTTTCAGGACCCGTTTCTACCTGACGTCTCTCTCGTTTCTTGCTGAAAGGAAGAAGATGTCTCTGCCCGCATCAGCTGTCATCAGTCTGTGGCTTCGGCACCTTCCCAGCCTTGAAAAAGCAACGCTGCATCTTTTTGAAAAGCTCTTCTCCAGAGAGAGGAATTGTCTGAGGAGGATTGAGTGCCTTATTAAAGATTCATTGCTGGTACGTGCTGGGCTTTGGTGAGGAGAAGTGTCCTTAAGAGATGCTGGGGATCGTTTCTATTAGTTAAAGAGGCGGGGCAGGTATAAACAAGCACTGGAAACTTAGTCGTATTTTTACATTTTGTCTTGAAAGCACCTGATGCACGAGCTTTTCTAGGTACTACTTGATCCCTGTCCCTCTATCGCGTATTCACAAGAATGGACATTTGGACAACAGAGGTTTTGGGGCGCTCTGCGAAAGAGCACTTGGTTGACCCGTCCCTGTCGCACCTGTCGGGAGGTGGTCCGCTGCCGTCCACGGCCTGCCTTTCCCCACACCACACAAAAGTGTGGCCAGGAAGGAGCTGAGCACTGCCCTTCCCTGCCCTTGTCCTTGCCACCGGCACCCTGCAGGCCCAGGGCGGCCAAGGAGGCCAGGGACTCCACCGCAGGCATTTTAGAGATACTGTTTCTTACTTCAGCATGAGGGGTGAGTTTTCCAAAAATGAAGATCTGTGGCCAAGGGAGAGGAGGAGTCAGTTCACAGAAATAGCCTCAGCACTTCACCAGGGAAAAAGTAACAGCACGAGACTGAAATAACCCCAGGAGAATGGTCACAGCAACAAAGGCAATGGAGATTTCTGGAAGTTTCCTCTCGGGTGAGGCTGCAGCCTTGGAACCTCCTTCTGGGGTGGCTCTCACTGCCCTTCACTCTCAGGCCTGTGAAGTCAAGGACTCCAGGGCCACAAGGCCACAGGCCACACTGCCTGGCCCCATGTCAGCAGTCCTTGGTTCCTTCTGAGGGAGGCAGCTCTGTGGAATCAATGTGCATTTTTGTTAAGAATAGAAATCAAGATGAAAAAGAATTGAAAAAGCTACATGTCACACTGGACTAGCCAGGGTGACCCTGCTCCCTGGTCCTTTTATCCCTTAGTCAAATGACAAACCAACTGAGGCAAGGGTAGTATCCAAATGGCCTAGTTTGTTTGAGTAAAAGTAAGCAATGGGATGTGTGAAAATGTGGGAAACAGCAGGTTGGAGAAAGCCGTGTGTGCACACACCACGGTCCCAGCCCTCGGGAGGCTGAGGCAGGAGGACCCCTGAGCCCAGCAGTTCCCATTGCAAAGCACAGGGGGGAAAGTCAAAAGAAAATGACAAAGTGTGTCCACAGAAGAAAGTTCTGGAGACCCGTCCTGTCAACCACACTTGATGGGTGTGCGTTGCTGAGAAGGCAGCAGGCCAGCTGTCTCTGTCTGTCCCCTGGGGCCCGCCCACCTTTTGCTTCAGGTCTTTCTGCTCTTGGTGCCCAGGGGTCCCGGGTGAGCAGGAGGACCATGCAGGTCCTGCCACTGCCCTCTGCCAGTCAGGTGCAGACCAAACCCACTCGATGTGAAAGCTCACAACGCTTGGTAAGAAAAAAGGAAGAAAAACACATCAAGACTGAGAGACCCCAAGGAGGATATTTTTTATGGGCAGCTACTACTTGATCTCCTCTTTTTCAAGAGAGTTACATACTAAATCAAGAAATAAGAGTGCACCTTACTTTACAATAGTCACAACACAATTCAAAATAAATAAAAAACGCTGGAAGCCCGCTGGCACCCCATTCCAGGTTACTAAAAGTAATGGATTGCCTTTATTGCCTCGTAAATTTATTTCTGACTTAAATGTGCATACTATAACTGAAGTCACTTTTTCTCTGGTTGTTTTTCAATGGCAAAATAGAGTAGGTGGACTCTTTGCTTCCGGGATGCTCAATCAATTTTCTGTTAATCTTCTCTCAGTGGAAAACTCCCATCCCATTTGGTTTTCCCGTGACCTTTCATCGATCCCTGTGGTCCTTCTCTGATCCTCCTTCATGTCCGTTTTACCTGAACAGCACTTGAGTGCGAGCAGCCCATGAGAGAGGCAAGCAGACGTCTCGCTGTGCAGTCTTCAGTTGCAGTTTATAGTTCAGCACACCCTCGCCCTGCAAGCAACTCCTGCCCATTGATTCCAAAGCGTTTATCAAGATCATGTGTGTAGAGATTTGGAGCTTTTATTATGGTTCAAGGGGGATCCTAGAGGGTGTTATTTGCTTTAATTTATTGTGGCATTGGCAGGATGTGACCTCTCTGTGCCTCCTGGTTCAAGGGAGGTAATTACGATACAAGCGGGAAGCCCCCGCCTGGTGTGGGCCTGCCTGCTGGGGAGCCCAGCCTGTGCCCGGCTGAGTGACTGGAAGGTGACCTGAAGAACTGCTTCCTAATCGTGTCATCGGACCCACTTATCGCAGTGCAGTATCTGGGTGCAGAGACGAACCAGCAGCGGTATCGCCAGAATCTCCAAGGCCCGCCGAGCCTGCCGCGCTGGGCTCCACGGAAACCCGACGCCTATTGCATCAGAGTCGGGCTCTGAGAGTGATTAAAGCGTGATGGTCTGCGTGACGTGTGTTTTAGATGGAATGCTGTTAATCATATTTCCATCTCTGGGGACTATCCAGAATGAGTCTCGGAAATTCTATAGTTACCAAGATGTCGCAAAAACGAGGGATGAAAGTGCTGTCCAGTGTGATGGCCTCCCCAGGTGGCCCTTGGCCTTCAGGGCTGCAGAGGCCTGGTCAGTGCTGCACTGACACCAGACGATAAGGGGCTGGTCTGTTGTCACCTGAATTTTATGTGCATATATGTGACATACAAGTATATTTATTATACATATGTATGCATACATACGTATTTATACACACACATACCTTTGTTTTCTAAAATAAAAGTGAGTTTTCCAAACCTGTTTGCTTTTGAGGCTCACCCTTTGGCTTCCGTGGGTCAAACTGCTCCCTAGTACATGTGCCTGCCACAGATGGTAGCCCCCTAATAAATCAAGGTTTTTAACCCCAGTTTGTACCAGTTTGTAGGTTTTTAACCCTAGTTTTTACTGTACAGACTGAAACTTCTCAAAAGAAGGTGGTCTTGGCCAGGTGTGGTGGCGCATGCCTGTAATCCCTGTGTCTCAGGAGGCTGGGGGGTGCTGAGGCAGGAGGATTACAAGTTCAAGGCCAGCCTCAGTAACTTAGTGAGGCCCTGAGCAACTTAGCAAGAGCCTGTCTCAAAAAAAGAAGAAATGGCTGGTGGTGTAGCTCAGAGGCAGGACACTTCTGGTGTCAACACAGAGGCAGGAGAAAGCAGACGTCCTGTGCTGCCCTGACAGCACCATCACTGGAAGCCCCAACCCGCAGCCTCAGACCTACCCTTGAAGACTGATGCTGTCACCAGAGCAGTGGAAGCCGCTTGCGAAGCACGCAGCCCTCGGCACCCTCGGGCTCCCGGGGCCAGCCATGCTTTCCTCAGTTCTCTTGGTGGAGCCCAGAGAGCCGTGTTTGGATTCCACCCCTGAGTGAGAAGGCCGGCAGGTGGCAGGGTGGCCTGTGCTCGGCTGCTGCGTGCCAGGGCAGGGCACCTGGTTCCCGGGGCCTCCCAAGCTCTCCTTAGTGGGCTGACCCTGCTCTGAAGAGCTACCTGTCCCACCCCAGGCAGATGGGCAGCTGGCACCAGGGGAGGATGCCCGCAGGAGGCACCGACGAGGCAGGGTTGTTTTGGGTTTTGTTTTGCCCAGATGACAAATCCCAGACCCCACCTCACTGATTCTCCTCCCTAAAAGCCGCCAGGGCTCAGTGAGAGCATTTCTTAACTCCCAGAGCTTCAGAGCCAAGGCAGCCGTTTGCTCAGGGTTCTCGCGTGAGCTAGGGTGCGCACTTTCCTTCCTTCTCCAGGTAGCAGTTGTGGCTACTTCGAGGGAAAAAGGGACTTTGTTCCTACAAAATCCCAGTGCACAGTCCCCTTTTGTAAAATGTCACCCTAAAAACCTAACTCCACGGCCTGCACTATGTGGTCGGTTTCTGTGCCCGAATGGCTTTTTGCTGATGTTCTAGGGTGTTCTTTTCCTATTTTTTTCCCTTAGTCTCATAAGCATGTTCTGCTTGAGCTTTTTTAGTGCGATGCGTGTGTGGTAGATGCAGCAGTGGCTGAGGAGGAGCGTGCTTGGTACTCAAGCTGCGGGCTCTGCCTCTGGACAGCTGCTGCTTTCCCAGGGCCGGCCTCCAGGGGGCACCAGATGGCAAGACAGTTTACTGCCCGGGATGCGGCCGCGGCTGCCAGGCAAAGATGAAGGCTGAGAGGGAAACACCTAGAACAATGGCAACCCAAACCAGGGCAGCCCTGGGCCTGGCGCGTCTCTTACCACTCAGCGGGCTCTGCGGAGCTCTCCTCCAGCTCAGCTCCCCAGGCTGAACCGATGCAGGCACTGGTCCAGGGACCATTGGGGGGATATTTGTCCAGCGTCCAGAGCTGGGCATCCCCCAGGCGTACTTCCACTTCAGTGTCTGAGCAGTGTGTGTAAATTTGAAAGGCAAAAGTACATTTGGTACTTGTTAAGTTTTTAAGCCCAGGAATGACAGATTTATCACTAATTAAACAATAATTGCATTATAGAATACTGAAAAAAAAATTGCTTGTAGTATAAACAACATCTGGTAAAGATTAAAAAGAAAGAATAATTTCTCCAAACCCAAATTTATTGTAAGAAACTTGAATGTTTTAAAACAAAATAGATCCTAAAATGTAAAAGGAATATTTGCAGTTTTATGTTTAGCATTTTGAAAATAGAAAAAATGGCATAAGGAAACATACATATTTATAAAGATGCCTAATTTTATATGGTAGATGTGAAGGTTTTTATATAAATAGATTGTTTGAAAACCAAATCACTTTTTAACTCAATAAGGAGCTTATTGTGAAAGTAATCTTAGGGAGAGTCTTTTTAAGTAGGACGCTTTCTGGTGAATGCAGTCACCCTTGATTTATGTGTGTACACCAACAGGGCAACAGTGGCTCCCAGCAGTCGGATCCTCGCAGGACAGGGTGGCCTGGCTGGTGGGCCAAGAGGAGAGAATGCCTCTCAGCAGATTGCTCAAACAGTCATTTCCTGAGCAAAAAACTGCATTGAAATTGACCTTGAAAAGAGAATCCATTGCAAACCCACTGAACTTTGGCTTCTCACTCGTGTGCTCCCTCTGTCCCGATGCTGAGGGGCCTGTGTCCATGAAGGGTGGCAGTGGGAAAAGACCTGGGGAGAGCCTGCCTTTCACTGTCTCTTTAGTTTTTTCTAAGAGGCATTCGCTTTCATCTGTGAATTACCTCAGTCTCTTTGATTTCCCTTCCTGGTTTGTTTTCGAGCATGCACACAAAATCAGAAATGGAAAAAGATGACTATTTCTTCCTGAGTCTTGCTCATCTTTGTCCTCAGGTCTCTGCATGGTTTGTAATAATCATTGCTGGGTTGGGATGAAGATAGATCAGACACATCCGGGCAGAACTGGAGACCCATGCTGTCCGTAGCTCTTGAGACAGGGTGGCAGCTGGCCTGTCCCTCTCCTCTCCTGAGCAGCAGCAGCAAGCATGTCTGCTCCGCACTTCCTCCATGGCAATGGTCTTTTCTGCTCTCCTTCAGCCATGGCTGGGCTATTGTAGGCAGAGAGGGGGGTGAACAGGACAGTTCCAGGTAGCTGTGTGCTGGTGGGCGGGTTGGAAGGAGGGCAGGTGCATGCCCAGCAGAACAACCCAAGTCCAAGAAAGCAGGACCCAGAGTCTGCAGCTCCCTGGCATCACTGTCTGTCCATCCTCTGACATTTAGTGAAAGAATTGGAGGAGGGAAGGAGACCAAACTCCTGTTCTTGATGGCCTCCTGGTGACATAGTTTCCTCAGACTTGAAATAATCTGTGCGTGAGAATCGTTAGACCAGATGGAGAAGAGGGAGCTTGAGAAGGAACAGATTTTGGTGGGATGGAGAAAAACAGATGAGCAGATGGACCCAAGAAAGCTTTCCCTTTCCTTCTTCATTTTCAAGAACAGATAATTGCACAGATCATGGGGCCTCTGAGCTGGGCTCCAGAACTCCGGGTGATAGCGACTTGTGCATGTCACCAGAGCTCCCCCTTGACAAGTACAGCAGGAGGCAGGAGGGTCAAATGTTTGCCTTGTTACTTGCAAGGATGCCGTCAAGACTTGAGGGGAGACATGGCTTCCAGGGAAGCACACGTGAACACCTTAACTCTATCTGGAAGATTCTCTTGCTAAGAAAAGCAGCTTCACTGTGCTTTTGTGATTTGATGCCCAACCTGGGAGCACTCCAGTCCTCATGAGGGGTCTCACTGACCCTGGAAATCTCTTTTTAAAGACCAACAGCAAAGGGTGCTGTGAGAAATAGCTGCTCACAGCTGGGGCAAGAAGGGAGCTTGGCTTGAACATCAAGATCCCTGTTGCTGCTCTTTGAGCAGAGTTCCCCTGCGCCCTAGCCTGCAAGGGCTAAAACAGGTTGTGGAGGTAGAGGGAGACTCAATGAGATTCTGAAGTATTTGGAAAGAAAGAAATGTAAGTGGACAGTCCACACGTGGGAGAACAGGCAGAGTCCACAGCCTGGGGACATCTGAAGCATTCTGTGAGGAGTCCACCTGCACTCTCATTCTGTCTGCCTGCAGTTACGACTTTCTTACCTGGTTTATCTGTGACTTTGATGGCAGCCCCAGTCTCCCCCTTGGACTATCCTCTCCTTGGCCATCGAGAAATCCATGTAATCAGACTTGGAGGTTCTCAGCTAGCTCAGCCCTGCAGGTGATTCTGTCTTGCCATTTTCCACCCTGCCATAGTCCTACCTGGGCATTCTCAGGTACTGTTGTTTTGCTGTGGCACATGGCATTGTTGTTGGTCTCCAGTACCCGGGCAGGTGGTCTACGTGTAAAACTGAAGCCTTGTCTGCAGACCTAGGCCAAGCACGCTTCCTGGGGACAGCACTGCTTCTCCCTCACTTGGTCTTTTCCATTTTGAATACATAGAAACCATAGAAACGTATGATATTTTCTGGGCATGTATCCAGTGACCGCTTCACAATGGTGACTTACAGTGAGGCTAGGAGGCAGGGAGGTTAACCGACTTGCTAAGATCAGAACCAGGAAGTGGCGGCCTTTCCTCTGGTGAGCCACTTATTTAAAATGAATTTGTGAGAATTTCATGTTGGTTTTAGATAAACGTGCACATAGGCAAAGGTTAGGGATCATGGGTTACTGTTTCAACTTGCAAACCACAAATCCATCTCCTTAAGTAAGCAGAAGGCCCTGGTCCCTTCATAAACAAGTGGCAGTGCGCCTGCCTGTGGCCTCCTGGGCAGCCTGCAGTGGTGCCGCGTGAGCACTAGGTGGCGAACGCTCAGTGCCACAAGAGACCAGCAGGACAGGAGGGGGAGTCGGCCTGGGCGCCATGCTTCCTTCAGGGTGGTCCAGGAAACTGCAGAGGCAGAGCACATTTTCTTTCTTGCGCAAAATGCTTCCCAAAGCAGTTCACGTGCCGTGTGCTTCGAAGATGTTCCCTGAAGAGCCTGGCCCACCGGCGTGTGGCCGCCACTGCAGAATACCTGTTTTATAACCCAGAGGTGTTTCTATCAGGTGTAAACTCATGCTTTGAGCTCTGGCCAAGAAGATATGGAACCTGGACCCCCACCGGAGGCCACAGGAGACCAGCCTCTGCAGATGTCAATCATCAAAACCTACCACAAAAGTACTCTAGGAATAAATTAGGTATCCTTCATCATTTGGGTTGAAGCTAACTTTTTTCTTCCATAACACTCTTTTCTTCCTAAATAATTAAAGCTGTCAAATTCACAGTGCATTGACTGGGTGATGTCATTTAGTCCAGCATGACAGTTGCTACTGGCTTCCCCAATAATAATCTTAAATTATTGTGTACTCATTACTAAATAAGCAGGACCCCCAAAACAGCAAGCCAAACCTGCCTTTGAGGCACTTGTAGGCCGCTGAGGAGGTCAGACCAGGGCACGCTTAAATAAAACTGGCCACATAGCTGGGCCGAGTTTTCACTAGGGCGCTCTGTAGGTATTTTTGAATATCCATGAAACTTATTCATCTTTCAGGATCATAAGGGCTTATTACAGAAAATGTGGGGCACAAAGGGGCCGAGGAGGAAATGAAGCTTCCCATGTCCCTATCCAGAGAGCCACCTGCATGCCAGTTGTTCTTTTCTCCTAACCCAAAGAAGGACGCCCGTGTTCTGCGTACCAGCCGCTGCACGGCATCTGCCTGACAACAGCAAGTTGTTGCCGAAGTGCCTGTAGTTTCACCTTCTCTGGTCTGTCCCTTTCACAGCCTCAAGCAGCCTGCCATCCTGCCGTATTCAGAATCGTTGATGAGATGTTCAGGTAAATATGATGCTGTTTCTGCCAGCAGTTGATCTAAAAATGCTCAACCTCCAAGCACGGATAAAAACCTGCAGTTGTCTGGCGATACCAGGGGAAATGTGAGTTTCTGACTCCTTTTCTGGCCAGGCTTTTTGGTAATTGAAGGTAAAAATCCAAAGTCAACGTGTATTTAAAAGCCTGTGTCTAAGAATTAAGATAACTTTCTTTTCTGTAACCTTTCTAAATTTTAAAAGCAGAGTGGACTGGCGTTTGATCATGAAAGGTCCTGGTGGCTTCTCAGCTTGGAATGGAGAGGTGCAGTTCCCGCCCCCGCCACAGGAGGGCCGGCTGCGCTTTGTAAAAGGCTTTAGAGCAGGGAAGCCAGCAAGCAAGAGGAAATAAAGCCGTGCCTGAGAGAACTTTCCTGAGGGCAGAGTAGGCCAGGAGTGTTGTCTTCTAACACGTGAATTTTTATTTTACAAAAATGCGAGTCCCCCGAGAGAGGCATTGGGTTTTAGAGGGCCAGGGGTGGCGGTGGTGGCACACTGGGCTGGTTATGGCACACAGTCTGGGGTCCTGAGACCAGGCCCCCACCCAGGGTATTTCCAGCTTCTGGCAAATGCTGGGCAGCAGGGCACCGCCCCTGCCTCTGCCCCACTGGCCTCACGCACAGCGGTGGCTCTAGGGAAAAGGATTTGACAACCACGAGTACCTCACCCCTTGGTCGTCTTGAAACATGCCAGCTCTGAGCTGGATGACCCAGAAATAAGGCGGCAGAGTCCCCTAGTGTGAAGCAGGCCAAGTGGCAGGGTTCTGCTTTGTTTTTTTTTTTTTTTTTTTTTAGCTTAAGCAAAAAGTTAATCGTATGAAAATGCAGGGAAACAAACCAGGTGCACCTGGATCCTCCAGCCATTTTGCTGGGGATTTGCCTGAGCCATCTGGCCCTTCGGGTCAGCTCTGTTGCTGCTTATGGAAGCAAAATGTCTGCTGATGTCGCATGTCAGGGCCAGTGGTGCACAGAGCCCGCGACCCTCGCCAGGGTTGTGCCGCGCTCAGTGATTCTCAAACAGAGAGAGCTTGCACCATGCACTTTTAAAGAAAATACTTGGAGAGAGCAGCAGAGCTCTCCTGCCTTCACACGGGGACTGGAGTCTGATGCCCGGTGCTGAGGCTCCAGCCAGGACGGTCCGCTCTCGCCTGTGTTGCAGTTCAGGGCCACAGGTTTGCACGTCACTCACTCAGTGTATCGATCATGTCGCATTGTGCAGGTGCGCACTCCTGGAAACGGATGGAGCCCCAGAAGTCCTAGCTGCCCTTCAGGTGTTTACACGGTGCTTCCTGGAAGCTCTGGAAAAAGAAAACAAGCAGGTTTGTTACACTGTGTTACAGAGAAAAAGAGGCTGTTCACAGTATTTGGCTACTTACCTGAAAGGAATGCTTTTATTTTCAAAAATTTTTGGTTCATTTGTTGGTTGTGGTGCTGGGGACCAAACCCCAGCCCCTACATGTGCTGGCTACACCCTCAGCCCTGTTTTCAGACTTTTTTTTTTCCAGTGGTGGTACGGCGCCCCTCTCGCTGAGATTCATGTCCAGCCTTCTGTTTTTATTTCATTGGGAGCCACGGTCTCAGCAGGTTGCCCTAAGGGGTCTGCCCGAAGCTGCCTCGAATTCGATCCTCGTTCCCCGGCCTCTCGAGGGGTTGGGATCACAGGCACACACCACCACATCTGGTGTTTTCAGAAATTGTGATGGACTTTTGCTCATGAAGAAAGCTTCCAAATAAACGCCCCAGCAAAGGTGAAGCCGTTTTAGCTGGAAATAAGTCAAGGTAGTTTCTTGGCCTGGTCCTCTGGTGCCTGGAGCTTGTCTGTGGCTGTTAGTGCCCACGCGCCAACAGGGGGACCTGGAGGAAGAAACCCAGTCCCACGTTCACGCTTCGTCCCTCTTGCCGCGTCCGACCCTCAGCCAGTAAGAGGCATCCTGCAGTCCAGCTGGGCAGGGCCACGTAGGAAGGGACCACTTCTTACAGAGCAGCCCTGGATGTTCTTCATGGTGGTGACTTCGTCCTGTCAGAGGCTGGGGCAGGCCGTCGTGTGACTGTGAAGGAGAACAGAATGGCAGTGACCAGGAGGTGTGCAGGTGCCGTCGGCGAGCCAGGGGCCCCAGCGTTCGAGGGCTGCCAAGGCATGTCCAGTGCAGGCCTGTGTGGAACGGGGCTCTTTATCCCAGAGAGCTTCCTCCGCCGACGCCGTGACGGGCCCTGGTGCCTCGTGGTGCAGACCTGGCTGCTCACGGTGGTGTGTGGCCTCTCGGGAAGGATGGCAGGGCGCCTCTGTGCTGCCTGCAGTTGGATTTATGAGGGCAGAGCTGGGGTGCTTGGCCGTGCAGGAACCCCCAGGCTGTGGCAGATGTTCCTTCTTTCTAGGGCATCAGTGAATGTTTACGACTTACTTTCCCCGTGCTCTTCCCTGGGAAGGAAGCTGGGCTGCAGCAAACAGCATTATCAGTGGCACCCAGCCTGGAATTTGGGAGGGGAGCTCCCCAGAGAGGCACTGACTTTCACAATTATTTTGAAGTGTAACTATAAACATCTTTCCTTCTCCCTTGGACATTCTTTATATTCCCAGTTAGGAATTGACCTCCAGCAGATTGGCCCTTGGCCTCCTGGGACATATGCAGGTTGGGGCAGAGGACCTGGCAAGAGTAGTTTTGCTCTGCAGCAGTAGTGACTCTGCTGTTCCCAGGGTGCTCCAGGCCTCCTGGCATTGGGCACTGTGCTCTGGACTGGAGTCGTTGTTGCTTTTAATTTAGAACAGTATCCTGCCCAGGCCGCAGGGTCTAGGGGTGTGGGGGCCACACACTGGCCACCAGAAGAAGGAAATAGATGGAACCAAAGATGGACCTAAGACCAAACATATCAAGAGAACATTAGCTTCAAAAAGTAAGTGAGAATTAACTAAGTGTTTTAATAAAAAGGCAGAGATGTCAGATCATATTAAAAACAAAAAAAAAGTAACATTGTTCTCCGCTTACTCATCTTGACTATAAAGACAAAGGTAGGTTATAAGTAGAAGGAAGGAAACAGATGTGCTGTGCACACAGCAGGCTCAGGGGGGTATCTGTCAGCACAGACTAGGGGCTCACCCAAGAAGGAGGGACATTTCCTGATGACTGAATGGTTGGTTCATCATCAGAAATACCAAATATCAGTGCCTAATAACAGTTTCAAAACACATGAAGGAAAAACTAATCAAAGTAAAAGAAGAAATAGACAGACTCATAGTCACACATCAAATACTCGTGAATACATTTAACAGAGACACACAGCCCCCAGCTGAGAACTGCACAGCATTGCCGGAAAACCCCACACCTGCTTGGATGAGTGAAGAGAGAAGCCGCTCAGAGCCCCAGCGCCCCTCTCCCCAGCTGGCCAGTTACTTCAGGGCAGTCCCAGTGCATTAGCAGGTTTGTAGGATGGAAATCGAAGCTGAATCCAAACTCACGTGGGAATGCAAAGGACCTGCAGCAGCCAGGGCGATTTTGCAAAGCAAAATCAGAAGATTCACGCTCTCCGATCGAGACTTAAAGCCACGGTGATGGAGACTGCAAGTTACTGGCTAAAGGACCGGCCCATGTGCCTGTGGGGTCAGTTGATTTGTGACAGAGACACTGGGCAGCTCAGCAGGGTGAGGAGAGTCATTAACAAATGGTGGGGATAGCTGAATGTCCACTCGTGTTGGGGCAAGCAAGAACTTCCTAGAATGAATGCAGAACAGCAGCAGTGACCGTTCCAGGCCAGTGGGGCAGCCAGACTTCGTGGGACTTTCAGCAGCTGTTCTTTGACAGATTGCAGTAAGAGCAAGAGCAAGCCGGCCACCAGCTGGGAGGTGTTTGCAGAACCCACTTCCAACACAACTGGCCAGGAATGTGAAGAGTGTGCTCAGCTTCCTTAGAAACAGCCCAGTTCTTAGAAATGGACCAGAGACTCTGGGTGTGGTAGCACATGCCTATAATCCCAGTGGCTCCGGAGGCTGAGGCAGGAGGATCGCAAGTTCAAAGCCAGCCTCAGCAAAAGCAAGGCTGTAAGCAACTCGGTGAGACCCTGTCTCTAAATAAAACACAAAATAGGGCTCAGGATGTGGCTCAGCGATCAATCCCCAGTACCAAAAGAAATGGACTGAAGACTTAAAAGATACATATAAACTGGCAGTGAGTACATGGAAACTCTTAGGTGTCATTGGTCACCAGGAAAAGCATGCATGAGCTGATGTCTCATGCCACTAGAAAGGCTAAAATCAATAAGCTGGGCAATACCCAACATTAGTGAGATGTGGAGCAACTAGAAAGTTCCCCTGTTGCTGGGGGTGTGAACCAGCACCCACCCTGACCAGTGACCCCTCTCCTGCAGGACTTGCCCAGCAAATGGAAACACCTGCCCACACTGGTGAAGATACAGATGTTGCTGGCAGCTTTGTTCATAATAGCCCCAAACTGGAGAGAACCCCGTGCTCGTTGGTGGGAAAGTGTGACTGGTCTGTGGCATATTCACATGGTGGCTGCTCAGAGCAACCAAGGAGGAGTGGACAACTTCGGCAGTGACATGGGTGACCTCAGAAAAAGCACACTGGGCCAACACAGCCAGACCCGAAGGAGCACGCAGGCTGCGGCTTCGTCTACCTGAAACTCAAGAACCAGCAGAACTAAGCTCCTGTGAAATCACACCACTGGTCTCCTGGGAGTGGTGGCGGGAGTCGGGCGCTGGCGAGGGCGTGTTGACGGCGTGTTTGTGACGCGCACTTACACGTTGCAGACTCACAGCCTGTGCACCGCAGGCTCTCCAGGTCCCAGCACTGGCTGGATTGACTGCTGTGCCTCTGGGGTGGGTGGCTGTAGCTTGGTGGCCTGCAGGGTGTGTGAGCACACGGGAGGGCGGGGCTGTGGCTTGGGGTGGAGCGCCTGCCTGGCACGTGTGAGGCACTGGGTTCCATCCTCAGCACCACATAGAAATAAATAAACAAAATAAAGGTATTGTATCCATCTACAACTAAAAAATTTTTTTAAAACCACATGGAAATATGGAGCCTCTCCCAGCTGCTCTCACTGCATTGGGAGATTTTTTAAAAATTCTTTTGGTACCAGGAATTGAACCCAGGAGTGCTTAACCACTGAGCCCCATCCCCAGCCCTTTTATATATTTTATTTAGAGACAGAGTCTTTCTGAGTTGCTTTAGGGCTTTGCTAAGTTGCTGGGGCTGGATTTGAACTTGCCATCCTCCTGCCTCAGCCTCCTGAGCCTCTAGGGTTACAGGCGTGAGCTTCCACATGCAGCTGAACTGGAATATTTATGTGTGTAATTGGGTTCGTGCGAGAAAAAGAGCTCAGATAAGATTTCAAGAGCATGACTTTGTTTTTCTCAAGTCCCAGAAAGTGAGTTTAAAAAGGTTCATTATTCTGAATAATATTTATAAGGTTATTGGAAGCATATTTTCTTTACTGAAGTTCAAGAAAATGTCTGACCATGTTAGTACAGCAGGTCTCTCGGGGCAGAGAGGACAGGACTGTTTTCCTCCTGCCCATCAAGTCCTGATGTCTGTGCTGTTCTTCCATTTGACCTGCTGCAGCTGAAGTTTGCGTTCAAGGCCTACCTTCCTTACGCCCCTCCGCCTCTTGCCACGGTGCTGTTGCAACTTCCCGCCGGTGAGTGCCCTTGCCCAGACCAGGGCGACCTCTGGGGAAGACCTCTGGCCAGCGGTGAGCCTGCCTCCAGTCCCTCCCCGTGACACCATGGGGACAGGCGTGGTGTCCAAGCCCTCAGGCTCCCGGTCTTACCTGCGGGTTTCCGCATGAGAATCTGCTTTACTTCCTGGTTATGATCACCTACCAAAGATGGGGAAAGAAGAAAGGAGAGAGGCCTCCGGCCCTCTGCGAGGGTCTGCTCCAGACCCATGGGCTCCCACCCAGAGGGTGGGGGTTGCTGAAGAGCAGACACAGCGAAGGGCGAGGCCAGGGCCATCCAGGAACTTCCCCTCCCAGGGCCAGGGCTGGACAGCGTTCGGTGCCATGCTGACCTGGCACCACAGCCACCTCCTGCCAGCCACCGCCTGCGTTGGACATGCCAGCTCAGGTTCAGGGAGCATGGCCAACACCCAGGCGAGGGCCGCCTGGGCTGGCAGGGACCCGTGGTGCCCGGGAGGGCTCCTCTGACCCAGGAAGCCGGGAGGGGGCGCGGGCCGTCTCCCGTCCCCCGCACCCTTCCTTTCTCCTGGGCCCAGGTGGGACAGTCGAAGGTGCTGGGGTGTGGCTCCGTGGCTGCGGGCTTAGCTTCCATGCTGGAGGCCCGGGTCCCATCTGCAGCACCATGGCGAAGGGGTCTCCTGGAGGAAGGTGGGCATGCAGCTTCAGAGCGTTTTACAAAACCCAACTTCCTCTTCCTTGTTTAGGACCCATCTGGCACTTTCCTAGGTGTTGGGGGCGGGTGGTCCCAGCGGGATCTCCGGGTGAAACTTAAGGTGTGGGAACCACACAGGAGGCTTTGATCAACCAGACCCAGGTCAGGAATGCGCTGTCCTGGGTGCACCTCGCAGCGGGGTCAGGTGGACTCAGCCGAGGTCAGCCCTCTCGGAACCCCACTAAGCCCCCGAAGACAGATGAGGGTTGTCCCTGTTCACGTGGAAACTGTGACCAAAGGCCAGGCGGGTGGTGGGCAGGGACTCCACCTGTCTGCCCTGTCGCTCGGTGACTGTCCTAGATGTCTACCCCCAAATAAACAGTTGACTTCAAGCAGAAGTGCAGAAGCTCCTATGCAGGATCCGGAACACTCCTTTGTATGTTGCTTTTAGAAGGAAAAAATGTCCTATTCATATTCATTGGAAAGGTATCTCATGTCCACCACGGGTCTCTGGGGCACAAGAGATGGTCACTTCCAAGCCCTAGCTAGGAGCCATAGGAGAGGGATGATAAACACCTAAACCACTAATAAAAAAAAAAAAGAAAGAAAGAAAGAAAGAAAAATGCCCAGAAGCTGTGAGTTGAAGGTCACGGAGCTCCATGGAGGGCAGGCGGGTGCCCATGCCGTCCGTGGCATCCTGGAGACCGGCCTCAGTGCTCTCTGTTGTCCTAGGTGCCCTGTCACACTTGTCACTCAGACCTTGACAAGAATGTAGGTAACACGTGAGGAGACATCTTAAGGTCACAGAAGCCAGAGAAGCGAACTCAGAAACCTTTGTTTGTACCAAGCCCATGTGTTTTTTTCTCGTCTTTTCTTCTATGTAAACCAACAATCTTATACCAAATTTCATCACGAGCATAGAAAACCATGGAGCAATCCATTCCTGAGTCCTCGTGGTGGTTTTAGTACAGGCTCTGCATATATTGAACTCTCAAGCTAGTGGTGGTGGAGCGGAGGTCGGGAGGTAGAAAGGAGAGACCCTGGCCGCGGGGCTGCTTCTGCACCCTGTACCTGCTTCCCTGTGACCTCACCAAAGACACTTTCACGTTTGGCCCTGGGGACGCTGACAGGTATTTCCTTCCCAGGCTGACAAGCTCCCGGCTGGGAGAGCGGGGCTTGGTCCATGAACCAGACGAGAACAGACATCCCAGACTCCTGCAGGCCTGGCCCAGGTCCCTCTGACTTCCTTTCTGCTCCCACAGATCTCCCGCAAGGATGCTGGCTCCAGCCTCTGCAGCACATTTCCCAGCTGCTCAGAGAAGCGGTTGAAGCCCAGGCTCATGGGTGAGTCCACCGGCAGGTGTTTCCCTCCGTCCTCTCATTCCCTTTGAGCAGGGCACAGATGGACGCTCTCTGGACTCTCCTCAGACAGGCCACACTACTGTCTGCTGAGAAGTGAGGGTGCAGGAAGCTGTGCAGGTGGGTAGGTCAGGATGCACACAGGGTGCAGGTCAGGATGGACAGGCGGAGGGCAGGTCAGGATGGACGGACGGAGGGCAGCTTTGCCCTCCTGCGCCCCAGCCACCTAGACAACCCAGCCCAGCCAATGCCGCTGAGACTGGATGAGGTGCTCTCCTCCCAGGGACGCGGGTGTAGGGCTGAGCTGCCCCCTCTCTCCCTCGTCCTCCGCTGTTCTGCAAGGTCAGCTTCATAACATTCACTCCTATGTTCTCGGAGAGGGCTTGGACACAGCGGCCAGGGAGGCAAGGACTGTGCTTAGAGCTCAGGGGTCCTGTGTGTGAGAAGGAGCCCAGGCCAGGTCCATGGGAACCAACTACTGAGAAGCCTGGAGCATTCCTGTCCCAGCCAGGCCCCGTCCAGAAGGAAAGTCCCCCCACACACTGACCTCAGGCCCGCCCTCCCCGTTGTCTGCAGGGGAGGCGCTCACCGGCCGAGACTGTCCCTGTGCTGGAGGAGAGCCCAGCCTTCACCCACAGCGGGCACCAGGCCCTGTGTGACACGGGGGTAGCTTGCAAGAAGCTTTAGCTTCCCGGCACTGAGATCCGTGTGGAAGGAAGGAAGACGGTACAGGGCTCATGGAAATTCCCCATTGCTGAAATGTGGATCAGAACCGTGGTCTCACTGGAAAGGAAGCGGGACGTGTTTCCACCAATGTCCCACCTCCTGCCCCTGCCTCCCGAAGGGTGCTTTCCATCTGGACCCCTTTCCTGCCCTGATGCTGCCCAGGGCCACTGTTGTGGCTGGGATGCACACTGCACAGCATCCCAGCTGTGCAGGCCAGGTGGAAGGCCGTGAGGCGCTCTGCTGAGTCCCATCCTGCTGTCCTGCCGTCACCAGCCCAGGTCTTCCTTTCTCAAATTTGAACTCATTTAAGGAATCTGGATGTGAAGTCTTAATGTCTGATGTCCTCAGAACACCGGGGTTTGTTTTGGCTTTGGTGCTGAGCATTGTACCCAGGGGTGTTTAACCACCGAGCCACACCCCCAGGCCTTTTATATATTTTATTTAGGGAGGATCTCGCTGAATTTCTGAGACTGGCCTTGAACTTTAGATCCTCCTGCCTCAGCCTCCCAAGCCACTGGAATTACAGGTGTGACCACCGTACCTGGCACACTTGGAATTTTGAGAGGTGTCCCTTTAGACGCTTTCTGTTGGGTTCAGAGTGGCACTCTGACAGGTTGAGTCTAACTTGCATTCTTTGCAGGTCATAATGGAGTGAATAAGCACAGTTTAAGCCAGCCACTCACAAACATTAAAGCAGCCATGCACAGTGGCGCATACCTATAATCTCTGCAACTCAGGGTACGAAGGCAGGAGGATCACAAGTTCCAGGCCAGCCCAAGCACCTTAGTGAGACCCTGTCTCAAGAAAAACAATAAAGCACAGAGCGCCCCTGGGTTCAGCATAGCCAAAGGAAAAGAGAAGCAGCTGCCCGCTGCCCCGCCCCGGCTCTGTTGCAGGTCCCACCAAGGGCCTCTGGAGAGCTGGTTCCTGCTCGCCCACTTTGGAGGATGGGCTGACATGGCAGCTGAGCAGTTGCTGAGGTCGGAGGCGGACCCCCCTGCGGCCCTGCTGTGGCTCCTGGCCTTCTACTACAGCCCACGGGAGGGAGGCCCTCAGAGAGCACGGACCATGGTAGGTGCGGCCCGCTGCTCGGGCTGGCTGTGGAGCTGAGGGCAGCTGGGAGAGCACCTTCAGCACAGCTCTGGGCCTGGGGTGATGTCCACCTGGGCGGCAGGTGGGTGTGGCTGGGTGTGTGGTCAGATGCTGCCCATCAGTCAGGGCCTCTCCGTTCTCCTTCAGGGGCCTCTACCCTGGGGTTGCTTGATCTGTCCTCCTGTGGCCAGCTCTGCCCTCCTTCGCCTGTCTGCTGGGGGCCACAGGGAGGCTGGTCTGCTTCCTCCCGACTCACCGCTTTCTGGGATCAGTCAACACATCTTCACATTGTGGCTTTGTCCAGAACTCTTGCGAAAGTTGTCACCTGATACTAACCACTTTACTTTTGGAAAAGGACTTGGTCATTCCTAAATAACAGGGCAGCTGAGTACAGGACTGGTGACGGTGGGGGAGACAGTGGAGTGTGGCAGTTACAGGAGGCCAGGCCTTGACGGAAGCGTTGGCACCTCCCTGCAACCCTAGTCCGCGGGCTCCGAGGCTCGGCTGCCAGAGCCGCTGCTGCATTGGTGATCACAGGGACGGGGCTTGGTCGTGGCGAGCACTGCTCCTGTTTGCTCTGGTCCTTCTGTTGTTTGGAAGAAGCAGACCAGTACAGAGGTCTGTGTGTTTTATTTATTTAGAGGATTGCATGGCAGGGGAAGGAAAGTTTTGGATTTTAAAAAGTTGAAGTTTGAGGATAATTTCTTTTGGATCAAAATTAAACATTTAAAAGAAATTATCCTGATCCACATCTGATTAAAAAGGATTGCTATCTGATTAAAAAGAAAACCTTCTATTTCTTCCTTTTTAAAGCTCACATTAAACTAATTAAGGGAAATCCTAGTTTGTTTCTCATCATCTTATATTTAGCAGTAATACTTAAGACATATGAAGCACTCATGATCTCTGAATACGCATTTCGTATTTAGTTTTGTGTGAACTAAGTTGGTACGTATCTGTTACATTTCCTAGGGACCGTAGATACTGACAGAGATTCACTTTTCAAGTACAAAGACCTGAATTTTCCAGTTAAGATTTAACTTCTAGAAAGTTCTACATTGGCACAGCTTGCTACTGGTTTACTTGGTTTGGGAGTTTTGCTGTTTCTTTAAGTAGAACCTGTGCAGCTTCTTTCTTGCTATGCTCAGGCCTCTTGGATAGAAGCAGGAACTCCTTGGGAGTAGGAGGTGCCGCGTGCCCTCGGCTTTGTGGCTGCCCCATCGGAGGCTGACACCAGGGCTTCGCGCTGGCTGTGCGGGGCTGCTGCCCCCTAGGATGGCACCATGAGGGAGCTCTCCTGGGTTGACCCACACCTCTCGCATCCTGAGTTCTGTGAGCTTTGACCCCGTGTGGTCCACAGGTCACTTGAGAAGCAGGGCCTGAGCTGCGTGGTCAGGCGGGGCTTGGTGGCACCTCTGCCTCTGCTGCTGTCCCCAAGGCACGGGAACGTGGGGTGGGCACAGTGCCTGTGCCAGCACCTGCCCATCCCAAAGACCACCTTCTCTGCCATCCAGCGTCCGTCTCCCTTGCTGACAGGACCGGATCGTGACGACCCGACACATCCGTCACTGTTTCCGTCAGCCTTTGGCCGGGGTTCGCACCCCCTCACCTGTTGTTCCACCACTAGGGAGTGTCCTTGGGCAGCCAATGTGCGCTGGTATGTGACGGTGGTCATGGAGGGTGTCCAGAAGGGTCTGTCCCAGCATCGTCTGTAACTGCCGACTGGAAGGGGCCTCGACTCTGCCTAAGTGATTGCAGTGGCCCTGGCCACGGCCACCTGTCCCCGGAAAAGCCGCATCGTCAGGCCACACGTCCTGTGGATGCGGTCAGCTGCTCGCAGGGCCCTGGGTGGTGTGAGTGATGTGTCCCCATGCACAGAGGAAAGACGGGAGGGACACAGACCTCAGGAACCGTGACACTCTGGATGGTGGAGTTATAGATCATTTTATTATTTTTCCTTTTCTCTTTTCAGATTTCCCATAGTATATAGTAAGTTTTTGTAATGTTGACTAAGAAATAATAGTTTAAGAGCTTACATCTTTCACTTGAAAACCTTAAAAGTACTTAAAGTATCAGCAGGTTGTGTAGAAAATTCTGGACACAAAGGCATGAGGCCAGTCGGTCTAGGCAGAGCAGAGGGGCTGCAGGCACACTGGACATGGACAGAAGGGCAGAGCCAGCCAAGGAGAGGGGGTGTGAAGTCTCAGCCTCCCGCACCCGCAGCCCTGAGTAGGTGCCTCCAGCCAAGGGCAGGGCAGGGCTGCCGGGGCAGAGGCCCGTGGGAAGAGCCCGCAGCGCTGCTTCTCACGGCCTGGCTCGGGGTCGTGGCGCTGACCCCAGGCAGCACCGAGGCCGGCCGTGGCTTCCAGGGAACCAGCCCTCATGGCAGAGCGGCCATGGGAATCCTGGGACAGCCTGGCAGCTCCTTCAGAACTGGGCTGGCAGGGTGGAGTTCCACGCGGCCTTTCAGACCCATGATGCCCGGTCCCCGCATTGTTCCCAGGTCCCGACTCCGCGTGCCTTTCTCTAGCAGCGTCTCAGCATGAAACGAGCGTTTTCATGCAAAAGCAGCACAGACTTGGAACAATCACCATTACTATGTGGACTGCGCACTCGCGACCTCTGCCCGAGCCTTCACCCTGTAGGCGCAGGCTGTCCCAGTGTCGGGACCAAGCCACTGTGCCGTGCGGGGTGTGTGTGTGACTGTGATTGTGACACTGACTCTGTGTGACCGTGTGTGTGCGCATGTCCCCAGGCAGCGGCAGTGGGCTCTGGGCGCCCTGGCTCGGGCGTCTGGGTCTCCCGGTGCACAAAGCCCTCCTTCACTCTGCTGAGGACTTTCCTCCGCTTCCGCCCCCGGTGTGGCGGGCAGGCCACAGCGTGGAGAAGCCTGGTGCCGTCTGTCCCGCGGCCCATGCGCCTGGCCCGGCAGATCCCCTGCCCTCCTGGGCGCTGGCCTCGCCTCCCTGGAGGCCGCTGACCTCCACCTCGCCCTCACTCTCCAGGTGCAGGTGGGGGCCATGCTCCACCGCCTCCGGCAGCTGTCAGCACGCGGCCGCCTCTTGGCCAGGGATCTGCAGGCTGCCACAGGGGAGCGCAGCCCGGCCGACCCCAGCACACCTGCGTGCGGCCCGCTCGTCAGGCGCCTCCTCCTCGGCTTCCTGCTCGGGACTCCTGAGGGCCGCACCATTGCCCGGGAAGCCGTGGCCTCTGTAAGTCTCCCAGTTCCCTTTGTGCTCCAGGGGTCAGTGGGCGCATCTTCTGAGGTCCGGGGCCACAGTGGCGCCGGGCAGCCCCGAGGTGGATGACGGTCGGGTGAGCGGGAGGAGGCCAGCGGAGGCGGCCGGCCTGCAGGCAGGGCGCGGGCAGGGCCGCAGACTGGGCCCTGCGGGAGCTGGTCTGCGGCCTCCCGCCGCTCTTCCAGGGCGGCGAGCAGCCACGGGCTTCCCTTAAGGACTCGGTTCGCCGCCTAGAACTGCTTCCCCAGGCCCAGGCGGCGGGAGGAGCCGCAGGAGCCTGGGGCCACTGGAGTGCGCCCGGCAGGCCGCGGATGAGGCCGCGAGCCTTGACTGACCCAGGGGCTCGGCACCGCGAGAAGACAGCCTGCCGGACCTGGCCCACATCGAGGACACCTGTGCACCAAAGGGCGCGGCCAGGAGGCCCACGGCCGTCCTCGGGTGGGAGGAGGTGTTAGAACATGTCCGCTAAGGGCTCGCTGCGCCGTGGCAAGATGACCGAACCCAAAAGGGCGAAGGCCTCGACCAGCCAGTGCTGCAGAGACGTCGGGGTGGCCAGCAAGTATCGGAAAGGTCAGCAGCACTGGTCATGAGGGACACTGGCGCCGAACCGCGGCGAGATTCCCTGCTCCACTGCCGTGGCTGACCAGCGGTCAGAGCTGGCGTTGCGGATCAAGACGCCAGGCCTCTCCTTCTCCCCTTGGCGGGGTTAAAATGGTCCAGCCCCTGTGGAAGGGGTTTTGGCGGCACCTCAGAAAGCTAGCCAGAACTGCCCGGGACAGGCACCCCCACTCCTGTGCGCGTACCCACGGAACTGAGTGGCATCCTCAGCAGCCACAGGCGGAGCGGAGCCACCAGCAGACCCAGGGACGAGCCCACGGAGCCCCGAGTGGGGTGGAATATTACCTGACCTGAAAAGGAGGTCCTGGCCTGAGGCAGTAACAAGGTGGACCTCGAAGGTGCAGTGTGAGAGAAATAAGCCATGTACAGGGAGGACTCCGTGTGACCAGGGCACGAGGTGCCTAGATGGAGCTCAGGGAGACAGGAAGCAGAACAGGGGGTGCTAGGGGCTGGGGCGGGTGGAGCCAAGGTCGGTGTTTCACGGGTGGGCCTCAGTTTGGGATGGAGTCCTGGGGTGCTGACGGCTCGGTCCTGCGACATCGTGGCCGTGTTCCACCCCACCGAGTTGTGGAAGCAAAGTGGCCGGGTTTGGCCCTGCGTATTTCGCCATGATTCTCTGACACTCAAGGGTGGGGCGCGGGGGTGTGGCTGGTGGAGTGCCCCCCCCCCTGCCCTGGGCGTGGCCCTGGGGCCTGGAGTCTCGCTTCTACCTTTCTTTTTGGCTCTGGGGATTGAACCAAGGATGCTTTTATTTATTTTGTTTTGGGACAGGGTCACTCAGTTGCCCAGCCTGCATGGAACTTGTGGCCCTCTTGTCCCAGCCTCCTGAGTAGGTGGGGTCACAGTGGGCACAACCAGGCCCAGCTTGCCTTCACTTACCAATGCGCAGCTCCGTGAGTTTTCACGAGTCCAGGTGGACTGCCCAGGGCCCCCGAGCCTCTCCAGGCCAGCCCTGGAGGCTGGTGTGAGCGCGGGCAGGGCCCGTACGCCCAGGGAGACCACCCCCTGCAGGGCCAGTGGTCGTCCGCCCCTGCGCTCCCGCGTGCTGAGGGCCCAGGAGTCTGGCCGTCGTGGCACAGGGACACACAGGAGTCCACTCTGTCTCACAAGGTGCACCCGCCAGGGCACAGAGGAGCCTTCAGGGCGCAGGTTTGCACCATCTCAGCCTCGAGCGGAATCTGAACCATAAACCCACAGAGAAGGCTGGTCCCAGGAGCGGACGGGGGTCAGCTGCAGCTGCAGTGGCCAGGGGCGGGTCTCCGAGGTCCCTGGCAGTACAGGCAGGGGAGAGGGCGCACTTGCTGAGAGCAGATCTTCTGTACTCACCACACACACACAACACACACACACCACACCACACACACCCACATACCACACCACACCACACACACCACACCACACACACACCATACACCACACCACACACACACCACACACACGCACATACCACACCACACACACCACACCACACACACACCACACCAAACCACACACCACACCACACACACACACCACACACAAACACTACACACACACAGCACCACACATCACACATTACATCACACACACACACCACACACACTACACACACCACACACACCACATGCGTCAGTGGCTCCTTCCCTGCTGTGACCCGGGAGCCACAGCAGCAGTTGGAGGAGGACGGTGGTTTTCTGTGCCTGGGCTGCTGACTCCGTGGGCCCAGGCGAGGCAGCTGGGGACATGTCCCCAGGAAGCAGAGAGCTGCCCAGCAAGGACAGTGCAGCCCGCAGGCTCGCCCAGGACCCCCTCCCGCGGCCACACCGCAGTCGGCCGCCGTGGGGACTCGTGGCTGGTGGGCCAGGTGGGGAGGCCACCTCGCCTCAGCGCTGCACGGCCCAGGAGCCTGCAGGGACCCTCAGCCTGAAGCACGCCATCCAGGCCGTCAGGTGCACCTCGCCACCCGAGAGCTGCAGGCGCCACGTGACCCTTCTACTACCAGCCTGGCCTCCGCCTGGCGGGAGCAGAAGCAGCTGCCCTCCAGCCCCTCCAGGGGCACGTCGCCGTCGCCGTCACCGTCACCGTCACTGGTGTGTCCTGCAGGCGCGGCACCTCTGGATGCAATATCGTAGGGCAAATGGCACTTTCTCCTCTTGGTCTTCCTTCCCAGCACCGATGGCCCCGGTCTGACATGGGAACATCAGATGAGCCCAAACGGGGACATTAACCACCACTCCTCGGCTGTGTGGCTCAAGGTCATCCACACAGGAAGAGTCCAAGTGTCGCGGCCAGGGAGCCCAGGACAGGTGGTGCCAGGTCTGAGGGCGTCCCAGCTGGGACTTTGGGACGTCAGAGAATGACCACCACCGCAGTGGCTCGCATGGCCGAGGGCGTGCTGTGACAGCGTACTGTGCCACGCGGCCGACAGGAGGGACAGTGGCGTGACGGGCACTCGGCGCTGCCTTTGCAGCCACACTGAACCTAAAACCATTCTGAGGTCATTTTTAAAAAGCTGACCCCTGGCACTTCTGAATCCTGAAGGTGTTGGTATTTTTGTCCCTTGACCTCTTGCGCGTGCCCACCACACCTGTGGACGGAGCCTCAGCCCTGCTGCTGGGACAGCAGCCACTCTGTGTCCCCCGGCCCTCGGCCCAGTCCTGCACCCTGCAGGGAAGCTGCCCGCTGGGGCCTGCGTGGCTGCTGGGAGACACCAGCCCTCCGCCTCCATGTCCAGCTGCCTTGGTCTGGGCGGGAGGGCGCCCTCAGCAGGGGCTGCTGGGTAGCTGGACACTCCTACCTTCCGCCCGCGCCACGAGGCTGGTTCCCAGTCACGCAGGGCAGTCCGGCCTCAGTTCATGCTGCTGGCCTGCCTGGGGCTGCAGGAGCGCGGAAAGCCCCAGAGCCTAGCTGCCAAGTCCCCAAGTCAGCTCCACTGCGGGGAGGACAGAGCGGAAGTCCCTACGGGGACAGCGGGACCGGCTTCCTAGCCGTGGGTGCTCCAGTGCGCGTCTCGGGTGCTGCCCTGGGGCGATGTCCTGGCCTGTCTGAATGACCTTCCAGCCTGGCTAACAAGGTTCTGCAGGCTCCTCACCTCCCACAGGACCCCGGGCAGGGCTGGAGCAGGGTGGCTTGGGGAGACGGCCCTGCTCCAGCAGCTTGGTGGCCCTCATGCAGGGGGGGCACCAAGACCTGGGGCAAGTGTCTCAGAAGGTCAAGCCTGGGCCAAGAACCCCAGGGCCCTGACTGGCACGCTGGGAGACACGGCCTCCTCTGAGCCCGAGTTGCTGCTTCTGCTCGGAGCCTGGGGTGGAGAGGAGGTCGCAGGGAGGCACGGCTCTGGGTCGCCCACCCCGAGAAGAGGGTCGGCGGTGGGACAGCGGAGTCTGCTGGCAGCACTGTAACTTGCTCTCCCGTTGCAGATGGCCCACACCCAGGACAGGACCCGGGAGGTGATTGGCGTCCTTGACCAGACCTTGTCCAGGTGGGGTCGTCTTGGGGTCGAAGCCCCCAGCGCAGGAGCGCTCACCCGGGCTCTCCTCGAGGAGCTGCGAGCTCAAGTCCAGTGAGGGGGCAGACCCGTGGACCGTGTGGCTGCAGTCTGCCCAGGCCAGGCCCGCAGCTGAGGTGCAGCCACCTTGGGGTGAGCGGGACCAGAGTGCAGATGAGGAGCTGTGAGCGTGTCCCCGCTCAGCCCCCCGCTCCTGCTTGTGACGGCCAGGGGCCTGCAGGGTTCTCTGCACCTGCAGCCCAGGACAGCAGCCAGAGAGCTGAGGCAGAGACCTCACAGGACAGATTCTGTTCCTTCCCTGACACCTGTCGAGCAGGGACACATGACTGGTTTCTGAATGATTCCCAATCTTTAGGCCCCAACTAGGACAGCCAACCCCGCAGTCTGAAGGGGAGCCCTCTCCCAGATTGCTTCTCAGGACCTGGGCAGCTGTGCCTGGTACTCCTTTGTAGGCTTGGGGACCCGAGGTAAAGGCACAGAGTCTTGCGTCCTTAGATCCTTCCTCTGTTCATCAGGCCCTGCAAGTCTTGCCCCAGGACCCCTGACTGGCCGGGCGGAAGCATGGAGTGTGATGGGATCGGCCAGTGCTGAGCAGCACCCAGCTGGGGAGAGCTAGGCCAGGCCCCGAGTCTGGGCTCCGTGTCCCTCCTGCCTCCACCACAGGGCTCCTGCTGCTGTAGCAAGGGCCCCCACGGCCCTGGACAGAGCAGGCGAGGTGGCGTCACTCCATGAGGACTGGAACTTCCCCGTGGAACCAGCGGCCAAGTCACGTTCCCGTGTCAGCGGGGGACTTGTTCCGCCTCTGCCTTGCCCAACCCCTGGCTCTGCTGTGGGGTGTGGAGTGACTCGGCTCCTCTTTCGTCCTTCCTGATCTGTGATATCTCTGAATCTCAGTCCTACTTGAAGCATGGGTAAGGGTCTGTGGAATCAGAAGGTCGCCTTCCGGAAAATTCCTCGCGCTGCTAACTGAGCCGTGCACAGAGATGGAAGATTCCAGGCCCTGGGGCCTGGGCCTTTGTGCTGAGGAACGTGGTGTGATCATGGCCACTGTCTCATGGGAACCTCCTCGACTTGCAGGGTTGGCGGGAGCCATGCGCCCCTGCAGCTGGGCCTCTCCTACGCTGACCCGGAGCAGGGCCTGGGGTCGCGCCATGGGAACGGGGATCCGCCCCGGGGACCTGAGAAGAGGCTGGGTTTGGTGGCAGCGCATGACCCCAGCCCCAAGCCCCAGGCAGCGGAGCCCCTCCTGGTTGCCAGGTTCCGCCCGGCCCTGCTCCCTGAGCCTCACAGTGGACAGGCGGACGCTTTCCCCTCAGGTCCAGCCAGTTCGGAAGGTTTCTCCTGCCCTCTGTGTTGGTGAGGTCTCGCCCTGGACTCGGTGCCCTGGGTGTGGGAGTGGGCAGCTGACCGCAGCCCTAGGCCGGCCCCTTTCTTCCAGTGCCTCCCACTGCGGGCTGCTGCGCCCCGGCCCCCAGGGACCCCGTGGGAAAGGCCTTGTGCTGGTGGCTTTTCCTGTGCCCTTGCCACACTGACGGAGGTCCTGGGGGCAGCAGTGCTCCCAGGTGGCAGACCACTGTGCCCAGGTGCGCTGCACAGCCTCGCCCAGCAGCTGCCACGCCGCAGGGGCCACTCTGCTGTAGCCGGGGGGCAGGTGCCCGGGGGCCCACGCGCCCGCCGGGCAGAGACTTGGCCGCTGGATGTTGTTTACTGAACTCCCTTCTCGTCCGTTGCCGTGGTTATGAGGGGGCTGGACGTGGGGTCCTTTAGATTTTTGGAAGAAGTTCCAGGAAGTGGGGGTGCAGCTAAAGGTGGGCTCCCTGAGAACACGTGTCAGGTGCAGGGCGGCCGCCGGCAGTCCCCTGGCCATGCGCCCTGCTGGCAGAGCGCCGGTCAGTCCCAGGCCTGCAGCTTCTGCTCCAGCCTGGCAGAGGTGCCTTCAGCAGGACGACCGTGAGGACCGCTGGCCCGGACGCCAGGCGACTCTGCGGCTGCACCGCTCAAGGTCCTGGCGACGTCCCCGCATGCCTTCCGGACAGGGTCCAGAGCCCTCCCAGCCACCAGCCCCCACCGGGCGTCCCGCTCCATGGGCAGAACCTGCCCCCGAGCCGTGGCTGCTCTTGTCGTCTTGCTTCCCAACGGTCGCACGCGAGTCTTCACTCACGGGTGTTCCAGTCTCTCCTAAAGCTCCCCCTCTGCCCCAGGCGCAGCAGCCTCGGGTCTCAGGACCGAGCTCCGGCCTGGCGAAGACCAGCCTGGGCCACCCTTGGGCCAGTCGTGTGTGGCACTCATGGAACCGTTCTGTGCACCGTTCTCCCCGCGCTGGAGCTGAGAGCTCCACGCAGCCCACGTGCCTGCGCTCTGCCAGTGCGCCAGCTCCATTTGGTCCCCACGCACAGCCTACGCCAGTCCGCGTTTGCTGCAGCCAGGCAGCTTCAGGCGGCCTTCTGGGTGATCAGCATCCTGCCCCAGGACACTGGGGCCTCAGACCACGTCAGGGAGGCGTCCAAGGACGCAGGTGGTCACGGGCCAGCTTTTGAGGAGCCTCTTGCTAGAGCACTGGCAGCCGCTCTGTGCCGCAGTAGCCTGCTCTCCCATTTCTAATGGGTGCGTCACAGGTACTTGGCAGCCCATTAGCATTTTGTTGCCATGACTAAGATACCCGGCCGGAACAACTAGAGGAGGAGAAGTCCAAGGTCCGCCAACCCCATTGCTCTGGGCCTGAGGTGAGGCAGAACAGAATGGCGGGAGGGCATAGTGTCCAATGGCTGCTGGGCTCTTGGTAGCCAGAAAGTACAGAGAGTGAGCATGAGGAGCCAGGGACAGGACATACAGTGCCCAGGGGCACACCCCTAATGACCTTCCTTCAGCTGTGCCCACCTGCCTACAGTTACCGTGCAGTACAGGACTCCTTTCCAATTATCAGTCCACCAGGTGGATCAATCCCGAGAGCTCACAGCTCTCACTCTCTCCCCGTCCGCCCCGAACATCTGCACTGTCGCCTGAGCTTCTTGGAAACGCCTCATATCCAAACAACAGGCAGAGTTAAGAACCAGCCAGGGGACGGGAGGGAGCCACGGCCGCCATAGAGGTGGAGGAGCCGTAGGGAGGGGAGGGTGCACGGAGCAGCGGGGATCCCTGGGGAGGGCCTGGCAGGGGCGGCCCCTGAGCACAGGGTGGCCAAGAGGGCCTGCCCGAGCCCTGGGGTGCGTAACCGGCTCTCAGGGAGGACAGTGGTGAGGAGCGTGCTCCTTATTTGACAAGGAATCCAGGAATGGTCCTGCTTTCCAAAGAAGAAGCGAAGTGACCATCACTGTTGGCTGCTGTTGGCCTTTGTCCTCGGCTTCCCAGCCTGTCACCACCCCTCCACCAAGTGCTGGGGTGGGGTTCTGTCCTCCTCCAGACCCCTGGAGTCTAACATGGTGTTTGTGGGTTTTGATTGAAAATTCTAGATTCTTAATCATCACTAAACCATTTCACAACCAAAGAACTCAAGGTGAAATGAGTGCCAATCAGCTTTGTGTCACTGTGACACAAAAGCCACAAGAACAGGGAGAGGAGGAGAGGCGAATGGGCTCAGGGTTCCAGAGTCCAGTCCCGGCTGGCTGACTGCACCGCTCCGGCCCTGGGGGAAGGGCGTGGTGGAGGCGCGCTCTCCACCCTGGCGGCCGGGGCTCCCCAGGTGCCCACCTGCCGCCAGCCTACAGCTGCCACCCCGTCAGCGAGCCCATTCCAACTAGGGCCGCTGATCGGGCTGCGACTCTTAGCTCGGCCACTCCACTACGAACAGTCCTGCTGTCCTACCACGCTGTGACAGGTAGGGTCAGTCAGCCTTCTGGACTCCAGTTCCAGTGGGTTTATACCGTAGATCCAGTCACGGCCCTCAGGAACAACTAGGGACGAAGAATCGGATCCTGAGACCCCCACCCCCCAGTGCTGGGGATTGAACCCAGGGGCACTTTAGCACTGAGCTGCACCCCTAGCCCTTTTTAAAATTTGAGACAGGGTCTTGCTAAATTTCCCAGGCTGACCTTGAACTTGGGATCCTCCTGCTTCAGTCTCCAGAGTCTCTGGGACTAAAGGTCTGACTTGAGAGCCTGCTGCGAAGAGAACTTGCTAAAACTGGTCCTTGTCCAATTGGATCAAGTGAGAAGCAGCCCTGTAACTCGGTTTACTGCATCTTTCCTCACATTTTCCTTCCATTCTCTCGAATCTTCGCTGTGTCCAATAACTGCCCACTTTCCTTTCTCCTGAAAGTCTGACTTCATACTTGAGATTCAGAGAGCGTGTCTACAGAACTCTTCTCATCCACAAAAGAGGAGTGAAGGTCTTGCTCAGGACCCTGTTTTAGGTCCAGTCAGAGGAAGACGTTACACCTGCTCTTGGAGAGAGAGACTTCCTTTACCATCTGTCCAGTCTCCCTAGATCTCCAGTGGACAAACTTCTTGGTGACTCTGCATGTCTAAGCATTTTGTTTGGAGGAAATCCAGGATGTTGCCTTGATCTTGTGAATGTTAGCAGTGGGCGGATGTCTCCACTCAGCTTATCTGCAGACCTTGATGAAACTGGTCACTTGGATTCTTCAGGACCTCAGGAAGTACAGTAGGCTGGGATGAGCCATCACCAGCGTGCTATGAAATGTAACCCAGCACAGCTTCTTTGTAGCACTCCTACTGGTTTGGATCATGACCGCAAAAATAAAGATGCGGTGTGTAGTTTATCTGCAAATAAAGAAAATGAAAGCCTTTGAAAATGAAAGCCTTTGAAAGCCTTGGTGTGGCAGATGTGCAGGAACCTGAGGTTTCAGAAAAGATCAGGGGGTCCTTGCATGTCTTCCCTGTATGTGCTGGGCAATGAAGTTTGTGTAAGTGAAATGAAACATCTGGGCAGCCCCATTGCTACAGTTCCAAAAATTGGATAAAATTCCCAAACTTGAAGACCAAGTAGAAGAGATTTCAAATGAATCGATGGAGTTTTCCATGGAAGATCAAGAAGGCACCAACGTATGCTGCTCCCTAATGATATATTTGTGTTTCTTCATTCATTTTTTTTGGTACTGGAGATTGAACCCATTTACCATTTACCATTGAGCTACAAGCCCAGCCCTTTTCATTTTTTTGTTGTGAGACAGGGTCTTGCTAGTTGCTGAGGCTGGCCTTGAACCGCGATCCTTCTGCCTCAGCCTCGAGTTGCCTGGATTACAGGCCCGTGCCACCATACCCCGTTCCTCATTCTTTCTCTTTTTGGTACCAGGGATTGAACCTGGGGGTGCTTAATCACTGAGCCACATCCCCACCACACGTGCACATGCGTGCACACTTTCCCACCCTCTCCCTCTCTCCCTCCCACCTCCCTCTTTGAGACCAGGTCTTTCTGAGTTGCTTGGGGCCTCACTCAGTTGAGGCTGGCTTTGAATCTGTGATCCTCCTGCCTTAGCCTCCTGAGTTGCTGGGATAACAAGTGCGCACCACCTCAGTCTTTCTTGAATAAACACATTGTATGTCTGAAAAAAAGGGGGGGGGCTGACTTGAAAAGGTCTTAACTTGCCAGTAGAGGTCAAAGGCCTCATAAACCAACGTGAAAGCTCACTGGCTCTGGCGATGGCCAGCAGCGAGTCCATGGGCATCGGCGGCCAGGACTCTTGGCTTATGCAACAACAGCAGACGCTGAATGGAAGGGTGTGAGGTCACGGTTGCTGGCAACCACGCAGAGGGCAGTGGTAAGGCCCTGCCGCCCGCTGCCTCGGGAGCGGCTCTCCGTGCGCCACTCTTCAGGTGAGACCCAGGTGGCCTGCACTCAGCCGTGAGGGAGGCTGGGCACACAGGTGGCTGTTCTGTCCAGCTGCCCTGGGGTCACTGGGGGCTTCTGGGGGCAGGGCCCACACTTCAGGAGGCAGATGTCCACAGGACCCGCCAAGACCACATGGAGGCCGGTCCTCAGCCCAGTGCTACGCGGCAGCAGGCGCAGGCAGTGTGGCCTCGGCAGGAAGCCATCTGTCTGCAGGTGTCCACCACTGGGTCCAGTGCAGCTCCATGCGACTCTGGGCCTCTCGGCTCCATGGTGGGCTGCCTAGCATAGCAGCAGGACGGTTAACAGGACCCTGGCCTCCATCGCCTGGTGCCGGGAGCCCCTCCCCACGTGGCAACAACCAAGGCTTTCAACAGACGCTGCCAACCCCCTTCCAGCTGTGGGACGCTCTAAGCGGGTCTTTCTTTGGAAGGACATCCTGGCCATAAACACCGACCACTGTGGAGAAACGAGCAGACCTGAGAGGACCCGAATGAGAGCGGAACAACCCGACTCCGAAAGGCACGTGGAAGAACGACTGGAGCAGCCAGGAGCGTTCTGGAAGTGTAACCACCAAGCGCGCTGCGGTGGACGGACCTAACGGCTGCGGAGCCCTGGTCCTCAGGGCAGTTGGGTGCTTTCTGTGAAGAGACCAGTGGGGTGAGGAGGCTGTGCCTGGCCAGGTCTGGCAGCTGCTCTGGCCTCCCCACTGACTGGCTGGCAGCAGGGCCTGGTCCTGCCCCTCCCTGACCTGTCTGTGGGCTGCAGAGGCCACACTTCCTGGACACGGGGCTGAACGTGCCCACGTGGAGCCCGATGACCAGCTCAGAGCCTTACCACAGAAGCCACCACCCTGCCCCCTGCCGATTGGCACCTTCCGTGGTCACCTTCGACCCCTCCCTTCCTGCCACATCCAGTCCAGGCGGACCCTGGCCCTGACACCTCTCCCCGCCCCACCCACCACCCGGGTCTCCGCCTCCCCAGCAAACGTCTGCAGGAGGACCGTCACAGGAGGGTGGTGACGGCAGGCGTTGCCGTGACTGGGAAGGCCACTTTCCACCTCCTGGACCCCAAGGTGCACCGCAGAGTGGGCGCAGGGCCTTCCCCAGGGCTGCGTCGGAGGCCGCGGCTCTCGGCTCTCCCTAGAGAGGGCGCTGGAGCCTCCGCTCTGGTCAGGAGGGAGGCGCCCGTCCTGGCCACTAGGGCCACTCCGCCCTGCCTGGGGCTGGGCTCGCCTGGCCGGCAGGCCGCCCCTCACCCTCACACCCACCGCCAAGCCCTGCAGTGCAGACCTCCCGCCTGGGGTTGCAGGGGCTCCGCCGCACCCTGAAGCAGAGCCCGGGACACTGGCCGGCCCCCGAGCCCTAGGCCTCCCTCCACAGATGAGTAAGAAGCCGCTAACCCCAGAGGGCCGTGGGCCCGGGCAGACACCGGGGGCGGGTCAGGCCGCATCCTCCCAACCCCGTCCCTGCCCCGCGTGCTGGCCACCCTGAACCCAGCGCGGCACCCACCCTCCGCTGCGGCGCTCTGCGACGGCCTCAGCTCGCCATGGACTGAGCCGCCGACACCGTGGGCCCCACGTAAACGTCGGGTCTCCAGGTATCTTGGCCACACGGAGGCCGCGCTGACTCACTGGCCGGGTGGAGTCCAGGTGCACAGGCTACGGCGGAGCCACCCTTCCTGCGCAGCTGGAGCGCCCTGGGATTGCGTCCTGGGACCTGCGCCCAGGCACCAAGGCCACTGTGCTGAGCTTCCCTTGGATGTGTTTGTGGCACGTGACTGACAGTGTCTCTACTGGGGGACGTGGACTCCGTCTTGTCACGGTGGTGGGCTTGGGGAAGGGAGGACTTACGCTGTGCACGTTCCCATTTCTTTGCACCTCGATCTGTAAGGGAGCCGTGCTCATCCACGCACAGGAGGCCCTCGTTCCTTCTGGGTTTGCTGCTGTTCAACAGCCGCAGGGAGAGGGCCGGGCTGTGACTGAACGGAGCCCTGCGTCCGTGTTCAGTCAGCGCTGCTTACTCCCAGGACTCCTCTAGTATCAGACAGAGAACTTTCCAGGAAAAACCTGCTCCTTACGGCTGGATCCATGAGCCCTGAGAGCTTGGGCTTCTTGGAGAAGCTGTGGGGCTGTGGCCCGCCTCCCCGTGTCCTCAGCCTCTGCGCTCTGATCACTTTCCTACTGTACAGAGTGGGCCTTCCTGCCTCCAGGTGCGCCGACTCCGCAGCCTGTGCAGTCGACTAAAACAGATAAAGTCACAACATTCCCTGTCTTTCCCAAGGTTGTCTTTTCTCTCTTTTCTTTCTTTTTGTACCAGGGATTGGACTCAGGGGCACCCAACCACTGAGCCACACCCCCTATTTTGCATTTTATTTAGAGACAGGGTCTCACTGAGTTGCTTAGCGCCTCGCTTTTGCTGAGACCAGCTTTGAACTCTCGATCCTCCTCAGTCCCCAAGCCCTGGGATAACAGGCGAGCGCCACCGCACCCAGCTGAGGTTCTTTTTTATGACTCATCGTAAGTGCACTCATTCTAACCCACTGGCTCACCTCGGTCGTCCCTCTAATTCCCGATTTCTAAAGCTTTTCTCCTCAGACATCACTGCCCTGAATGTCCCTAGGGACTTAGGTGCCGAGTCGAGGAGTGGACCCTGTGGTGTGGGGGGAGGGGACCTTTAAAGGTGTGCCAGCTGCATACTCACAGCTGCCTGGGAAGGCCCAGCAGTGTCCAGAGGACCTAGGGGATGCCCCTTCCTCTCCCAGAAGCCTGCTCCTCCAGACCTAGTGCACAGAGAGGGCTGCCAGGGTGGAAAAGAACCTTCTGGAACTTGGGCTCTGGGCCGTGCAGGGAGGGCCTGGCCCACGACCCCATGACAAGAACACCACCTGGGCTGGCTGGGCAGCCACTGACCAAATCCCCAGAGGCCCTGGCTAGAAGAGCACAAAGAAGGCAGAAATCACAGGTGTACACTGGCCACCTGTCCTGAGGAGGCCACAGAGGAGCTGTCAGCAGGGTGTCCCGCAGCTGAGGCTGTCATCTCCCAGGTGGTGGCCTGCTGGGGGAAGCGGGATGGACATTCTGCCCAAGAGCACCCAGTGGAGTCTGGCAGTGGCCAGATGCAGTGGCCCTGGCAGGTGGGAAGGGCCGAGACTCCAGAGCAGCTCCCGAGAGTCCGTGGGGCTGAGGAGCCAAACCCCGCAAGGCCGAGCCAGCCTGACCGCTGTCTGCAGTGGAGGCCTCAGCACCCGGCTACCCGGATCCTGGCCTCAGCCTCCCCAGCACTCCTACCACTCCCAGCGCCAAGGTCACACTCCGGTGACAGCAACCCAGTCTCTCTTCTGGGCCTTGTTCAAACCAGGGGGTGTCAAAGCCAGTCCCAGGAGTGGGCTCGGCCTCTGCCAGGGTGCCCAGGAGCCCTGTCCTGCAAACCTTCGTGGCTGTGTGTCTGCTCCTGCCACCCAGGCTGGGCTGAGGCCTCCCCCACACTGTCCTCTGCAGTGGCTGGACAGAGGCTCCCGGACAGTGCCGAGGGCAGGAAGACCCACAAAGCTCACCCCTGAATGTCCTCCCCTGGCCCGCCCCCTTGTCAACGCCATAGCCCAGCAGAGGGCTGCCGTCCTATGCAAAGTGACTAGCCAGGAGAGGGGGCCCTCCTGGCCCTCCCATCACGGAGCCTGGCCTCTGGGAGCTGCCCTGGAGACCCCCGCAGCCCACTGGGCCCCCAGCCCCAATGCCAGGCATCTGGCACCTGATGCTCTCAGGCGTGGTGTCCCCCGCGGAGGCCTCCTGTGTCCTGAGGTAGCCCGCAGGAACACCCCAAGGCTAGCCACCCACAAGGCTGCTGCGCTCTGGGAACCCTGCCTTCCTGGGAATGGCGTGGTGGCCCCACCTGCGCACAGGCCGAGCTCCCAGGCCGTTTGGAAGGTGCTGCACTGGTGGGACGCAGGCTTCCCCAGGGTGGCTCCCCCTATTGCAGCAGGGCAGCAGCGCCAGGGCAGAGGGCACCACACATCCAGCTGAGTCCATCGGACCCGCACCTGGAAGACGCTGGAACTCCGCTCTCGAGCTCTCTTCCTCTTAAAGGGTGGGCATCACGTCCAGGGCCTCTACCAGAGGTGTCCTGTGACATCTCTCCCCCGCAAGTACGGGTTACTTTGCTTCTGCTGTAGACTATTTTGATGTTTTGATTTGAAATTCCAATCAAAATAAATGTTTTTAAATCCTTCTAACTCTCCAAGAGGCCGATGTGGAGAATGGAGACATTTTCTCTTTTATTGCTTTTCCCGACCCTGCTCTGCACTTCCTGTCTGTCTGTCTGGAGTTCCCAGCATTTCTCCCTGGCTGTTGCCCAAAGCCCCACAGCCAGGGTGGTGGGTGCCATGATGGGGGACCTGGAATCTGCAGTGGAGCGTGTGCGGTGGGGACGCAGCTGCCTTTCCAGGCCAGGTCAGGGTGACAGGAGAGGGACGGCCCCCGGTGAGCTGCGGAAACAAGCGACCCACAGGCTTGGCTGCTGCAGCCCAGGGGGACCCTGCTGGTACTGGCCTTGGGCGGCTACTGAGGCCTGATTTTTGTCTGTGCCAGGCCAGTGCGGACGGGTGTGAAAACACCCTCCAGTGGCCCCTGGAGAAGACGCTGTTGTTGAGGGTGACTGGCCACCAGAAGGTGGGGCCTGCCCAGGAGGAGCATTTCCATTCCTGGTGGTCTCAGTGGGGAAGGGCTGGGCCAGCAGAGCCCTCCGTTCTGGAGGACAGTTGCTTACGATGGACCAAGTACTTGCTCAAGGACAGGCTTGGGCCCCTTGCTCTTCCAGCGAACCTGGCTGAACCAAAGCGCTAAGGGTTCTGGGCCCGAGGGTTGCTGGGGAGCAGAAGGCACAGCCAGGACGCGGTGGGCTGCAGGCCACTGCCATCTGCCTGTGATTCAGGGCCCCACCCGATCCAGGTATGGCCACGGGACTCCCCCATCTGATCCCCTGGCTTGTGGGGACCTCACAGGTAACCCACCTGCCTCTGCCCAGTGACCGACAGACTCCCACATTCTCCATGGCCAGTGGGTGCCCCAGAGGGTCAGGCGTAGCTTGGCCCTCAAGGCTAGGGGTCAACCCACAGGCAGCCTGAGGAGGCCCTAGGTGACAGAGGGCTGGTGTCTGCCTCCATTAGACCCAGAGCCAAAGGCATCCAGTGGGTTCTGGGTTCTGGGTCCTGGGCCCGCTGCCTAGTGGGGACATCTTCCCGGGCCTTTCACGCTCTGCCTGGGAGGCAGCTCGTCTTCACATCCGCTCAACCCAGGAGCACCCGGACACCATGGACAGCACAGTGGAGGAGACCCCACACCATACGCCCAAGTCCGGCTGACTCAGTGACCAGGGAGGGGCCCTGACTCACGGGGGAAACGCGGGGCCTGGCACACACACACGCCCCCGACCGATGGCTTGACGCGGCCACCAGGAGGCGGGTCCATGCCCTCGCTGGGAGGGGGCACGCTGGGCAGCAGCCTGATGCACTGTCCACCGCAAACCCCACCACAGCCCCGGCGGGGACGGCCGTTAGTCAGACAAGTCGTTTTATAATGGAGCACGTGGCTCTCGCCTCCTACGACCCCCAAGACCCTGCGTGGCTGCCATGCCCAGCTCCAGAGCCCTCTCCGCCAGGCCTGGCCTGTGGCCTGAAGCTGGAGCCGATGCCAGAGGCAGTGAGGAGAACCCACTGCAGCCGCTGGGGAGGTGGCGTCTGCCCAGGGCCACGGCGGTCTTCCACCTGCCCAGGGTCCCCAGGAGCCTGCCACTGGACACAGTGGCCTTCAGGCTGTGCCCGGAGTCGCAGGCTCAGTATCCCAGACGAGGGCTCTGCTCCAGCACTTTCTGGAGGAGACGAGACCAGCCAAGAGGCTGGGCCCTGGGTCTCCCCGGCCAGCGGGAGCGGGCAGCTTGTGGGGTGCCGCAGGCCGTCCTTGGGGACCCCCACTCTACCCAGCAGGCTGATTCAGGCTCAGGGCCAGTCGGTTCTTCCCCAGCATGCTCACCAGCAGGGTCACGGCAGAGCACTGGGAAGAGCCAAGAGCAAATCCCTGGCCGCTTCCAGGACAGGGTCCCTGTGAGAAGGGCAGGGCTCTGGGGACCAAGGCCTCCCAGTGGGGTCCCCAGTGCCCAGCCGCCCTGCAGCCTGCTGCACCTGGCAGGCAGAAGGCACAGCCCCCAGCCAGGTGGGGCGGACCAGGCGCTGCTCAGGTCTGCTCCTCACAGCCAGCCTGGCCCCAACACATGACCACCCCGACATGCTTTTAGGAAACCACCCTCCTCTGGAAGGGCCCAGAAGCTTGCCCTCCAGCTTGGTTTTGGAACTCTGAACATGTGTGGGAAATAAAATGACACTGCTGCAGACCCCAGCTGCCTCCATGGGCCCCGGTTCCCCTCACCCTCAGGCTCTGAGACCACCACCATGCCTTGGAACAACCCGGAAGCTGGCCCAGGGCGAAAGGAGCAGCAGAAGGTTCTTTGAAATTCAGAAGCAAACGGGGACACAAACACCAGACTCATTACGTTTTACTAGTACATCTCTGATTCGTACCCTGCATTTTTACAAAAAGGTCTAAAAATTTTGGGAAAATCTAATTCTAGACACATCAACAAACACGATCTGCAGAATCTTCTGGGTCTCGCCCAGGAGGGGATGCCCGGTGGTGCTGGCCAGGCCCAGTGTGCGGGAGCTGCCTGACCCTCTGGAGCCACAGGAACCTCGGTGTGCAGCCACCTGCGGAGGGGTGGGCTGGACGTGGGCAGGCGCCGCGTGTCCCAGGCACTGTCCACAGCGGAAGGGAAGAAGGCTGGAGAGCCCAGGCCTCCTACACAGACTTCGCACACAAGGGTGGCGGCAAGGCAGCCAGGCAGCAGCCTGCGAGGGACCGTGTCCGTGAGGACTTGCTGCTTCGTGGACCCGGAGAGCCGGACTCTGGAGAGAGAAGCGCATGTGCCTTCCACAGCCCTTCCACTGATGTCCAGGGTCAGTGCCATCCTGGTCCCACCAGGGAGGAGGAGACGTGTCAGAGAAGCTCACTGTGACCGTCCCTGCAAAGGAAACAGCAGTGAAATGTATCCCCAGCCAAGGGAGGGATGCCGGGAAGCGACCCACCGCCTCTGCGGCCTCTGCCCCCCACTTGAGAGCCAGGGCCAGGCCTGGACACATCCTGAGGCCCGTGGAGTGGCCTGCACTCAGGCGGGCTGGCACCCCACCGTGCCCGGACGCTTCCTTTAAAGACAGACCCGAAGAGCACTCCCCTGCGCCTGTGCGCGCCCACCGCCTGGCCAGAGGCGCCCTTCCCCGGCCGCAAGTCCCCACCCGCAGGAGACGTACAGACGGGCACGCTGCCGGGGGCTGGTGCTGGACGCTGGGCCCGGTCCTTGGATGGGAGTCCCACCTGGCGCAGCTGCGGGCACTTACAGACCGGAAGGCTTTGCTCAAGGGCTCGACTCCTGTTCCTGCTGAACTGAGCCAGTGTGTAAATGAGAACTGATATCAGCTCAGTAGGCACCGGGGGCGGGTCCACTGCCAGCCAGGGAGCAGCCTCGCAGGCGACGTCCACCAGCTGCAAACACAAGAGAGAGCTCACCGCGCCTGCGAGGGCACAGCCCGCGTGACCGGCCAGGTGGCCGTGCTGGACGTCGGGTTTCAGACAGCACCTGCGATGGTCACTGCCCGCAGCCTCTCGGGCAGCGTCCAGCTAGTGCGGCGGCGCATCCGAGGCAGAGCCGGGTGGCAGCAGAGTCCCTGGGCAGGCGGCTCTCCTCCAGAGCGGGCTCCGCACCGACTGGGCTCAGCAGTGCCTTGCCGGTCCGCAGTGGCCTCACCACACGGCTCCGACTTACTGTCCCCATCTCACCTTCTCTTCAGGTGCAGAACTTAGCCACTGTGAACAAAGCGGAAACCAATCACTGTTCACCAATCAGCTAAGCTCTGCACCTCGCTAGAGAGGTCGCCGCTGGGCGTGACTAAGGGGCCGGCGGGCGTCCGAGGCCGTTGGCGTCCTTGGTCTCCGAGAGCCATGAGGTGCGTGTTGGCCACGCTGCTGCGAGGGCCACTAGGGTGGGGCGCAGCCAAGGTCGTGGTTGCGTGGTAATCCCTGGCAATGTGATTTTAATCTTAAGTCACAAATCAGCATGCCAGGAACCCAAGCAGCCAGGGCACTCGAGAGCAGCGCCGAGCAGGTGCGTCCCCGCAGAAGCGCAGCGCCAGGCCAGCTGCACCAGCAGCAGTGCCGTCCGGACGCCTGGAGGTCCGCTGCTCCTAGCTCAGCGCGAGGCAACCGGCCCCCCTCAGCTGGCTGGGGACACAGCGCCTGAGCCTGCTCTCAGCTCCCTGCCTCTGACCTCTGGGTCACACGCTTCCTCACCTCGCAGATTCTAAGTGGCCCCATGTATCTAAGGGCTACCCTGCTGGAGGGCGAGGCGGGAGCACCCTGGCTCGGCTCGGCACAGGGTGCTGTGATCCCTGATCTGCTGCGAGGGCAGGACAGGAACAAAGGGGTAGGTGGACTCTTGAGCAGGACTGACTGCTTGCCTGCTTAGGGACAAAAAAAGAGTCACAAAGAATTGCCTGCATGACACCTGCCTATCATCCCAGAGACTCAGGGAGCTGGGGCAGGATCACCACCAGGTTAGGCCAGTCTGAGCAAGTGAGGAGAACGTGTCTCAAAACTAAGAATTAAAGGGCTGGGGACATGGCTCAGTGGCAGCACCCCTGGGTTTAGCCCCCAACCCAGGGGCCACGGGGAGCCCAGGGACTCTCCAATCAGGGACAGCTGGCCTTGCAGTTTCACACACCAAGTAACAGCAACACTTCCCGAAGCCCAAACCTAGAGAAGCATGACGCACTTGGCTCCCTAGGGCGGCCACCCACCCGGGATGCCCTCACTCAGCCACTTGTCCTGGAAAGCAGGGCCCCGGACTCTTCTGGAAAAGCATGATCACGTTTCAGAAAAACCCTTTTCCTCCTCGGCATCAGTCTTTCAGGTAAATGAGACACTTAACCAGTCAACAGAAGTGGGTTTTGTGAGAGCAAAACATTAGAATCAATGTCCAGCAGGGTTCTCAACACAGAACACTCAAAGTCATCAAGTCACAGAAAAGCTTCACAACAGGAGAAACACTTGAGACCTGGTGCTGGTTTTTAAAAAAGGACACAGAATTAGGCATATTATTTAAGACGTGAAGAAAACAGAAGGGAGGTAGTCCCGACCCTCAGAGGACGCGCACACCAGTCCCAGGGCTGCTCAGACCCACGCGGTCCCTGCTGCACCCCACCCAGGGCAGAGACCCATCGCTGGGAGGCGACTCTCGGGCCCTCCAGGCCGCGGTGGGCGTGAGGAGCCTGGAGTTCCCCAGGGGGCACACTGCAGGCAGGAGATAGATGCCCGTGCTTACTGTGCCCGCAGCAGACGAGGTGCCTGGGGACAGGCCTCACTTCCCCCAGCAGCCACCCTGCCCCGGCTGCAGGCTCCGCACCCCAGGCCACTGAGGCTGGCATCTTGCTGGCTCCTCGCATCCTGACCACCTGGCTCCCAGGGCACATGGCTAGAGCCGCGGGACAGAGATGGAGAGAATTACCTCCTCAGAACAGCATCTGGGCCACCACCTCAGCTGAGGGCCCGTCCATCTGTGCCCTGGCCAGCTCGAAGCACCTGCGGGCCAGCTGCTGCTGCCGGGCGTCCTCGCTCACCATCAGCTCCCCGTAGAGGTACACGCCCATGGCCTGCAGGCAGAGGGGCAGCTCAGAAGTGTCCCCTGCCAGGGGTGCTGGCCTCCCAGCAGGGAGTGGGCCTTCTGCAACCGCAGGCGGCACTGCCTGTCCCTTTCCTGTTCTCTCCGAAGCCCACAGGATCCTTAGCCACGGTTCTGTCAACATTCTGGTGGTTTCCCTGGTGGTGGAGCCATGAGGAAGCATGTCCACAATAAGGACCACAACAGGAAGGCTCGGGGGAAGACTGGTGTCTGTCAGAGGGACGGACTCCTCAGAGAAAGTGTCAGAGCAGCTGGTGAGACTCCTCTGAAGGCCATCGCCCACCAGGGTGGCAAAGACCACACTGCACAGCGTCCGCAGGCAAGAGGACACAGTGCCCACCACTTGGCCCGGCCTGACCACTTCCCCTGCCACCCCCACTGCAGCAGACACTGGCTCTTCTGTTCTGGGACCAACACTGCAGAATCTCTCGTCTGCACTCCCCGCGAGACAGGGCCCCTGCCTCTGCCCGCCTCACGGTACCGACCCTGATACCCCCACGGTTCCTTCTGCTCCCGAAGAGCTCAGGGTGTGCCCAGAGAGCCTGGTCTTCAGGAGGGCGGAGGTGCTGGGCGCCTGTCCTGCTGCCGCCTCCTGGTTCCCAGCGCCTCCTGCCCCACTATGTGAGTGTGACATTTCTGCTGCCACAGGTGCACTGTTCTCCATGGGAACGGGCTCTCGCTTGTGGGCGCGCCCTGTGCGGAGCTGGTCCCAAGTCCTCGGTTCACCGTGCCCACTCACCGCCCCAGCAGCCCACAGCACTGGCAGGCAGCTGGATCAGAGGCACTGCTGGTGGGTGAGGGGCACGGGGTCCAGCAGGCGCCCTGGGTGGTGACCCCAGTGTTTTCTGAGGACAGTAGAATGGCCAGGGAGAAAATCCCCAATGCATTCTCCCACCCTTCCTGTGGCTCCCAGGCCAGCGAGGACTTCCCAGGAGGAATGTTCTCTGCAGAGGCAGAGCACAGGGTGGCCTGGCCTGGCCTGGGAGGTGCAGACCCGATCCAGGCGACCCCACGTGCTTTACGTGATGACCAGGACGTGCACCACGGCACTGCTGAGCCATGCCCTTGGCCAGGGACCTGGAGCTTGCTCTGTCTGGTGGGACATCAATGGCCCACGAGCACCTGGGGTGTGTACCCCCCACCCTGAGGGTGCCGCAGGGGGATGGGCTCATGGGAGGCCTTGGAGCCCACGCAGTGCTCCAAGCCTGGGGCTCCTGAAGCAGGGGTCCCTGAGAGCGGCCGGGCCTGCGGCACCGTGAAGGGCGTGGCCTGGGCAGGCCTGGCATCCTCACCTGGTCCTCCTGAAGGAACCTCTCCACGTGCCCGTAGGCCCGGCTGTGCCGGTGCTTCACGACCAGCTCGCACCACCGGTGGCGAACCTGAGGAGCGAGAGAAGTCGAGAGTCAGACGGAGGCTTCCTCGGTCGACCAGCTCCGCGCGAAGAGCAGTGACCCGGGCGCGGCCACGGCTTCCGTCCTGTTTCCTTTTAGGAGGAAACACCCTGGGCTAAGCGGGGTCCTCTCCAGGAGGGCGCCGCTCGTTTCAGGGGGGTGCATCCCGCGGTCCCCAACACCGCCGTGCAAGCCACCTGCAGTGCCGAGCCCTGGCAAGTGGGGGTGCCCAGCCGGCGGGTGTGCCTCCTGCAGTGCCATCCACTGGCGCCCCTGCAGTTCCTGCGATGGCCAGTCGCAAGGGCACATGGCGAGGAGGACGCTAGTCTCAATCCCCAAGGGGCGTGGCGCCCCTTCTGAGTGCCAGGGAAGCAGCTTGGGCAGGACACCCCCCACCTGGAGGCTCCCAGGCATCCCCCAAGTGTCCGTCACGCTGAGGACGGCGAGCTAAAGGGATGCTGCTCCCTGACAGCCGCGCGGGGACAGTCTGCCTGCAGGGGCTGGCCAGTCGCCCCGGGCCCTGGAATCTCCAGGCACTGCAGGTGGGTCTGGCACCCCTGGGCCCATGGCGTCCAGGGGGCCCTCCTCCGGTTCAGGCAGGCTCTTCACAGGAGACGCCCCCGAACCCCCAGGCTCCAGGGCCAGGCCTGCCCCCCAGTCACAGCCACCCCCCCCACTGATGGACATCAGCCACAACAGAAGGGACGTGTGCACTTTTAAGAAGCCACCTCGCATCACTTTGGTGCTTGCCGTCTTTGAAAGAGGGAGACGCCTGGCTGCGTGACTCCCTGTGGCTAGAGCCCTGTGAACGCTATCGTCCCAGCAGCCTGGCGGGCTCTCCCTCATCCACCACGGAGAACAGGTTCACGTGTGAGCAGGTAAGAGTGCGTGGAGGAGGATCGCTCTCAGAAAGACCCTTCCCGGGGCTGCAGGGCGCCCTGCGCCAGGGTGTTGGCTCAGGAACTCTGCTGCCCCCTGGCACTTCTGAAGCAGGACCCCAAGGCGGGTCACGACACCACCAAGGCACTTCAGAGGCACAGGGAGAACAACAGGGGTCCTGGATCTTCACAGCCAAGGGGAAGCAGGTAGAGCTGCAGAATCTTTCCCACCTTCAGCAAAATGTTCTTTCCTATACAGAAAACGAACGGCAGGCCCCACGTGGGAAGGAGCAGCCCACCAAATGTTCTAAACAAAGAACGGTGAAGAGAGCCCGAGGAGCCAGCTTGTTACGGTCACAATCACCAGCAGCCACTGAACATGGTCCCGGTCAGAGCTCTGACTCATGGAGAACCTCCACAGCCTCAGCGGCCTCCACCCTTCCTGCCTCCCCACTCACGGTATCTCCACGCTCCTCGGACGACGCGGAGGAGGGCGGAGGCAGGCCAGTGAGGTCTGGCAGCCCAGGCCATGCCCAGATGCACAGCCAGAGACCTGGGACCACCGCTCCGCACCCGTCCCGGGGCCTTGGAAAGGGCCTCACTTCTCTCACCTGCCAGACGGGAACCAGCATGTCCTAGTGACTGGTCCCTGTGTGGCCTGACACCCCACTCTCGGCCGTCTCCACTGCGGTGCTGCTGAGTGACAGGGAGAAGGTGGCAGGTTTTCTAGACTGGGTTTTGAGGACAGAGGGTGCCCGCATTCCTTCTCTGTGTTCTTTTCCACTTCCCTGCACACACAGGAGTGACAAGCATGAACTGGGGCCCACTCTGGGCAGTGGCAGCTGTCACCTGCCACGGGCGGAGGCTCCTTTGTGGCACAGAGAAGCCCTCCACTTCTACTGTCAGGGCTGAGGGGCCGTGGCAGCCCGCGCTGCTCCCTGGAGCGGGCCCTGCAGCGGCCTTCCCAGAGGGCAGCGCGCCCGTGCATCGCGGGATGCTGAGCCAGCCGACAGCCGGACGGCGGGGCGGCTCCCAGTTCTCTGGGAGGCAAAGGACTATATGACTCTTCCCTCCAAACTCCTTTCTAAATACACGTCCAGTGGCAGGTGGACACAGTATCTGCTCATCCCTCTATTTGCGTGGTGCTGAGGATGGAACCGAGGGCCTCCCGCGTGCTGGGTGGGTGCCCACCACCGAGCCACGGCCCAGCCCTCTCCCCACACTCAAGGGCCCGCTCACAGGCCACCGCTTGCCACAGGGAAGGGATGACTCAGTCACTCCCAGAGGCCTTTCCAGAGGGCGCTGGCGGGCCATCCCAATGCCCTGGTGGTCCAGTGCCCTCCTTGCCCGGAGTCAGGGCCACGCTGCGGGCAGAAGCAGGGCCACGAGCCATCTACGTCCTCCCACAGATTTGCTTTAAGTGAAAAATTAAATTACTTGATGGGGCTGTGGCCACCTTGTCTCTTTTTAACCTCTCAAGTCAGATTGCAAATGAACCACTGGATGCTGCCCGCCTCCGGGATGGCCCGGCACCCAGTGGGCCTTCTGCAGCGTCTCTTCTGGCCCCAAGGCTCCCTCCATAGCACCCGGGGAAGAAAAGCCTCCCATGACCCTCCCTGTGTGACCAGAGTGAAGGCCAGGCTCGCTCAGAGACTGGGAGCATGCTGGAGGCCGCTGGCCTCACCCACAAGCCACTGTGCCGTCTTGTGCTTGGGAAAGTGCAAGCTCACCTGTCCCAGTGCCCCGGGCTGTGGGAGCGGACGCCTGCCCAGGAGGGCACAGAGGACTTACGAAGAGACCCTGCCCACCCCTGGCAGCTTCTCCCAAGGCCCAGGGAAGGCAGGAAGGCGACCTGGGTCAGACCTTCTCCCACCACAGGCTGCTCAGGCCACAAGCCCAAACCCAGGTAAAATCTCTGAAACATCTGAATTCCTTTTTCTGGTACTGGGGATTAAACTCAGGGACACTCGACCACCGAGTCACATCCCCAGGCCTTTTTGTGTTTTATTTAGAAACAGGCTTAGGGCCTCGCTAAGTTGCTGAGGCTGGCTGTGAGCCTGTGATCTCCTGCCTCGGCCTCCTGAGCTGCTGGGATTCTGCCCCCAGCCAAGATCTGAATTTCCACCTGGACCAGGGAAAGCGCTGTGGCGTCCGCACTCGGTAAGCTCGAGGACCCGCTCACTCCCTGCACGACTGGAGAAAGCCCACTTGGGGGCAGATGGGGGACGGGTACTGAACTGTTTGATTTTAGACCCAGATTAAGACAGATCAATAAACTAAGGATGCCAGAATCCCAAAGTCAACCTGTGCACACTAGAATTGTTTCTCGATCAACGAACAACACATTCTCAAAACTTCTCCCCACCCATCCCCACTCAGTCCTCTGTCCATCCTGTGAAGGCTGCCACCGCACCGGCTTTACACACAACATGAACACCTACGATAACGTGCAACGCACGAGCAGCAGCCTGGTTTACACTGAGCGTCTCGACTCACACTCCCAGGAGTAGAGAGAGGCCCCAGCCCTCGCAGTAACAGCTGCTGGGTATTCCACTGTGGTGCGGCTCAACCAGAGCCCCGGCGGACACCTGGTGACAGTGAAGACTGAAATCAACTACCATCTGCCGCCCCGGGCCCAGAGGGCACACCATGTGTGCTCTGCAGGGGCTCTGTGCTCACTCCCAGATCCCGCCACGCACACCTTCTCACTGACAGGCGGTAAGGGTCTTCCTTGGGTGGAGCGGTTCACACTCCTGACAGTCCATGCGGCTGCCTGCCACCGCCACACAGGTTATCGAGCTTGGCAGAGTGCAAAGCGGCGCCCATGGAGGTGTCTGGGACACCACAAAGCAGGAGTTTAAGGAGTAGTCTGTTCACGGATCTGCTGGCAGGGCTGAGGTCAGGGCTGAATTGCCAGGGACAGTACGTGCTGCCCGCTGGCTGAAGGGGTGGGGAGTCGTTTCTGGAAAAGCCCTGGGATAGGCTGCCTGCTCAGAGAGGGAACAAGGACCCAAGGTGACGCGGGCCCAGGTGGACAGCGACTCTGGGCAGCTCAGGTGCTCTTCTACTAAGCCTGTGGCCAGACCTTCCACGTGCATTAAACCCTCTCTGCAACTCTGACGTCCTCACACTTTTTCCTAGTCCTTCACCTGAGGGAAGGTACTCCTGCCTTTGAATAACCTGCAAACTGCTCCGCTGCGTCAGTGGGTCTTTCTGAGTGTGTTCCTGGTGGTCTGCTGTATTTCTGAACTGTATGCGGTTGATCTGTCATCCCCATGGCTCCTTGGCTCTGCTCTCTTGGCTTCAGTATTTCATGGATGTATGCGCATGCCCGGCACAGCAAACTGCACACTTTACACACGCACATTTCGTGCACTTCAGTCGGTCGTCAACAGAGTTGAAGACGTAATGCCTTCTTACACAGTGACAAGCTCATCAGGCCCTACAAACCAGGACTAGCGAAAGGACAGTGGCTCCCAGGCACTGAGTACCTGTCATCTCCTGGCAGCGTGTTCCTGGCTTTATTTTCTACTTCTTAAGGGCCACTGTGTGTTGAGTCTGTAGGAATCTAGGAACAGGGGACTCCCAGGAAGTGCCGGGCGGCTCACTGGGAGGCCGGTAGGCAGGAGGAGTGGGGTGCGGGGCCTCCTGGGACCGTCCTGCACGCCCTGGGAGCGCATCAGGGCCCGAGCACCAGCTGCAAGGAGAGCTCACTTGGCTTGTCCCAGGACAGCCCCAGTTGTGTGCATTTCTATCCTTTCCAAGAAAGTCAAAGCGCCCAAAAGGCCCCTCTGGGCTGACCGCCCATGGCTTGCCCGACACGGCTGGTTCTTCTGATTTCCAGCAGTGGTCAAAACAGGCCATCCCTAGCAGGGACCTAGCAGGCCAACCCCGTTCCTAAACGGCACCGCGGGCTCAGGACCCATGCCCGAGCCCCAGGCTGCACAGCACGTAACTGCTCTGCTCTGGAGCACGATCCCACCCACCCGACATGTTCAACCCAAGACCCTTCACCGCGCTCACGACTCATTTCCTACTAAACTCTGGAATGATCGTTGCTGTTTTTTCTGTTAAAGGCATTTTGGGCCTTTTAGACCATTTACCACTGTGTGGCAAATGCAGCCCTGGCAGTATCTAAATGGATGGGTACAAGCAAGGGTATTTTGGATAAAATCTTATTTTCAAAAACAGGCTGTGGGCTGTGCTGGCCCAGGCAGCAGGCTCGAGAACAGAGACCCATGGTGTGCTAGTCACTGTTTACCTCCCCTAAACCTGTCACCATGGTGTCATCAGAGATGCAGTCCCTGTGAGTGGGCGGGCTTCAGGATGCCCACCAGGAAAGTTAGAATACCTCTGGATGCTGGGCCTGGATCCCGTCTTGCTCTGCCCTCCATGGGTGCAATGCCTGCTGCACAAGAGCACGGGCTCTGCATCCTCTGAACCGGGTCGGGAAGACGCTCTGGCCTCAGTCCAGCACAGAGGAGGGCTCAGACGCAGGTGGGGCCAGGTGTGGGATGGGCGCTGGCTCTGAAACACAGCCTTCTGGGAAAGCAGCCCTCTAAACCCACCTGCCGGTGCCCCTTGCTCCCAGATGCTCTGCACACGGGGCTGCCCTGTGGCCCACATGGGTGCAGCCACCCTATCACGCCTCATCCACACCAGCACCTTCATCGGCAGATGATGCCGTGCTCGGTGCACCCCTCAAAGGCGTGCCCCAGAAGGTGGCAGGAGCTACAGGGGTCCTCAGGTCACCGGGCGCATGTCCTTGGAGGGAACCTCAGGACTCGGCTTTCTCCGTCAGGCGCGTGGTTACGTGCCCCATGCACTCTTGCCAGAGGCCCGAAGCCAGGGCCAACTAAGCACGGAGCCTCTAAAACTGTGAACCAAAACAAACCATTTCTCATTCTAAGCTGATCACCTCAGCATTTGTTAAGAGCGACAGAAAGCTAACAGATTTTTAAGGACTTCAATATCAGCGTTTTCCTTGAAGCTATTTCAAAGAAATCCCAATTCTTGGGACTGGGGACGTAGCTTGCTGAGAGAGTGCCTGTTTAGCACACGAGAGACCGTGAGTTTGAGCGAGCACCGGGGAGGAAGAGAGACCTCTAATGAGAATCCTTCCCGCAGCCTGCTGATCATCTTTGACTAATTTTCCGAAGTGTTTTCAAACTTTTAAGTATGATTCTTTTTTTTTTTTCTTTTTTCTTTTTTTGAGTGCTGGGGATTGAACCCAGGGCCTTGTGCTTGTGAGGCAAGCACTCTACCAACTGAGCTGTCTCCCCAGCCCCCTTAAGTATACTTCTTTAAAGAAAAATGTTCTCAGAGTCTGGCACGATGGTGCATGCCTGTGATCCCAGTTCCTCAGGGCGGAGGCGCAAGGACCCCAAGTTTAAGGCCAGCCTGGGCAACCTAGTAAGACACCCTCTCAATAAGACTTTGAAAAAGGGCTGGGGAGGTGGCTCAGTGGTACAGCACCTGCCTAGCATGTAAGAGGCCCTGGGTTCAACCCCCAGCACTGCAAACGAATGTGATCTGAAACCCAGGAATAAAGACAGATCGAAGAGCAACTTACATCTTCCTATCAATCTTTCAATGACTCCAGAACAGTCTCAAGTGTGTGCCAACAACCTTCAGCCTCGTAACGCGGGGCCTCACCGAGGCTGGCAGACAGATGGGACCAGCACGTGTGTGGTGACACTAGATGGCATTGCTGGTCCCCAGCACCCACGCTCACTCCAAGGGTCTGACAGGTCCCCTCCCAACTACCTCGACAACCTCTCTGCCCCCACTCTCGCGGGGGCCTCGCTGCACCTCCCGGTCACAGTCTGAGGCTCCTGCGGCCTGCAGGCAATCGCCCCTCGCCATGTGCAGCGCACAGCGCCTGCTGGATACTACTTCTGAACAAACACAGCGCTTCTCCAAACTCAGAATGCTTCCCAGCTACTTTGAAATCATAACGCACAGTTGGAAGCTATAAAATGCTTTGAAGAGAGCCACCCATCCTATTTATGAGGGGAAGAACTCCCCTTTCTTTTCAGTCCTTTTGATTTTGAAATTTACTGCTGAAGGGGAAAAAAAAAATCTGTCCGGGCAACATGATCTGGGAAGCCCATTAACCCTCATTTGGAGTTCCATTTTATATCTGTAAACAGAAAGACCAAGGCTCATGGCTTTTTTAAGTTAGTAAGTCGACACTGCAATAAACAAAACCTGGTTTTTCAATTTGTGTCCTTAAATTAGATTTACTTGGCTTTAAAGCGGGTCACTGCTGGTGAGCGGGGCAGCCTCTGCGAGCGGCGAGCGCCAGGGAGGCACCGGGGTTGGGTGCCTGGTGTGTTGTGGATTCTCATGAGAAGAGACCACAGCGCTGAGCACCTCCTGCCCCATGCGAGGCCCACTGACCCCGGCTTTGCTTCCGCCTCGTGCCACCCCCACCCCCCGCCACCCCCCCGCCACCTCTACCGGTCTTCAGTCTCAAAGGGTGCGATCTGAACATGCTTTTTGAGTTGAGGGAACCAACTCGACTCGACTTGGCTTGCTGCTGTTGAGCCAGGCGAGAGGAGCCCAGGCCAGGGTGGAGAGGCCAGCAGGGCATCGAGGTGGACTCTCTCCAGGGCTGCAGCCATGTGCAGGGGTCGTTCCAGCGGCCACAGTCCCCACACTCCTTGCACGACCCGGCTCAGGAGGTGGCAGCCCCACACTGCGGCCTCGGGCAGATCCCATCCTCCTTCCTCTCCCTGCAGATGGGCTGTTGTATTTAATGACATTAACACTACGAAAGGCAAAAAGTAGAATTCTAGAGCCATCATGGGGTCCTACTGAAACAGGCAGCCTGCCTTCCTCCCTACCCAAACTGCTGGCTGAAGGGCCACCCTGTCCAACCAAGGGCAGTCACCAAATCAGGAAACCCTAGCCTCTGCCTTCTTTCCTGTGTCCACACGCAGACACGAGGCCTTGGCTGAGAAGAGGGCTTCTGCTGCTGGCAGAAACGGAGCGGCTACCTCTTCTGAGGAGCCCAGCTCTCACCCCGAGAGGCAGCCGAGCCTACGCTTCTCCCCACAGGGGGACCCAGCTCCGCAGGGCCTCACCAGGCCTGCCCAAAGGCGCATTCCCTCCTCCAGGGGCCTGGCTGTGCCAGACAGGACAGGCAGGCAGTCCTGCTGCAGCAAGGAAGTGCTGGGTATGAGGACGGGCCGGATAGGCAGCCCTTGCCTCCTGGAGCCCATGGTTCAGCAGAAAGCAGGCAAAAACCCAGTGAACCAGCAAGATCTGCATGGTGGTGAGACATGCCATGAGATATCACACAAGGACTTGATGTGGGCAGAGAAGACAACCGAAGAAGGGGCTGTGTGAAGTGAGGGAGAAAAGAAACCAGCCAAGGAAGGGGAGCTGCCGAGGCCACTCCAGACACCACGTGTCCCTCGGTGACTCACCCTTCCTCTATGTAAGGGCTATTTCCTCCAATACAGGAGCTGGAGAAACAGAAGACAATGTGAGGACAATAACTGCCAAGGCTCCCAGCGCTTTGCTGAGACCTCAGATGCCAGCGTCTGTGAGCCCCCGGGCTCTGGGAGTCTGCAGTGGCTGCATCAGGAAGGAAGGCACGTGCTGATTTCTACAGAAAGGACGATTCCGTAAAAGATCCAAGGACACGAAGAAGGCCTGGTCTCTTAGGCCGCAAAGTGACTTTGAGGTGTAAGGAACTTCTTTGTACCGAGTTCCGTAGACTAGCTTTGCAAGGGCCTGTGCTCCTGAACCATGAAACATGCACACGTGGGCTGAGGAAGAGCTTCTCTTGATAAGTAAAACACCGTGGAAAACAAACCTAAGACCCAGAACACAAGAGCTCAAGCTACAAAACCCTGGGAGGAAAACACAGGCCAAGTTTTCATGACCTTGGGCTAGGCACAGTTTTTTAGATTCGACACCAAACACATAAGCGACAGAAAAAAAAAAAAAAAAAAAAAATACACCAGACAGATGAAAAGTCAAAACTTCAGGGCTGCAAAGGACACCTGAAGAGTGCGAAGACAACCCGAGGAATGAGACAGCAATTTTAAAGCAAATCACAGCCGATAAGGGACTTATCGTGGAGTTTTTACCAAACTCCACGCTGGACTAAGAACTATTTTAATGCAATAATAAACAAGTCAATTTAAAAATGAGCTGAACTGACCAGGCGTTCTTAAAGAAGAAACAGACAGTGAACAAGTACATGGAAACACATCCCACATCATTAGTCAACAGAAAAAGGCAAACGAAAACCACCACCAGGTGTCGCTGCACATCCCGGAGGCCATCTGAAGCAAAAGACAACAGCAAGTGTCGACAAGGACGTGGGAACAGGGTGCTGGCAAGGACTGAGAATGGGAGGGCCCTCGGGGAAGCCCGGTGTCGCCCAGAAGGGTGGGGAAGAAAGACATTTTGGGAATTTTTGGCAAAATCAGACTTCTACTTGAGGGCATTTAAGGTACATTTTATATTTGCATATAATTCAACTTACAATTGTGAAAGGTGACAGCAGTATTTAAAAAGTCAACTGTGGGGTTTCTGGGGTGGATCTCTGAACAGAAATCTAATAAAGACAATGTAAACTACTGACTGAGCTCTAAGGAACCCAGAAGCACCACCACCATCAACCACACACTGCTCACGCTAGAGAACTTTGGAAATAAAATGAACATGAGACAGAGCTGGCTTCTTGATATATGGGAAGAAGAAAACCAGGGCAGTATAAATTTCCCCATTTTTTTCATAAAAATTGCAGACTCAGGGGCTACACACACATAGAGAGCAGTAATGCCCCAAGATCCTCAGGTCGCTGGAAGATTGAAGCAGCTGCTAAACACTAAGGAAGAAGCAAGGAGCCAGCGTGCGACTGGGATCAGGAGATGCCAACCCTCCTGGGGCCTGCTGAGCCTGCAGATCAGCCCCTCATCAAACTGCGTCTTTCTTACCAAACTCCACGCTGACGATGTGAAGGGCCCTTTTGAGAAAAATAAACCAGATTATGTTGCCTTTGGCTCATTTTATTCTTTACCTTCATTCATTTAACAACAATTTCATTAGCTACAACAAACTGACAATTCTTGGTTAATAAAACAGTCCCTCACCTCAGGAACAACAAAGAAATAATAATCTTAAAGATTTAAGTTCTTTACTTTTGTCATTTTAGATGAGTTTTTTTAAAAATCCCCTTACTGCAAAGCGATCGGGGCTCTACTTGCTGTGTGTGGGCTTTTCACAGAAGTCCCAAGGGCACAGACTGAGTACCAAGGAACAGAAGAAACACTGAGGGACCTTTCTAACTTTGAGGGAATGTTCCAAAACACCAATTAAATGCCTCATAACCAAATACAACCAAGAAAAATACAGAAATATAACTAAAGAATCACCTAAGAACTTGTTTGTTCCCACATCGAAAGGGGCATGTGATTAAAAAGGAAGACAGGTCTAAAGCAACTAAGGAGAACTGCTCCAACCCCCTTTCAATCCACAGCCACCCAGCTTCTAAAAATCCAGAACAAGGAGCACAACACCATGTCGGAAGACAGCTGGACCCCTTGCAGGCTATCCTGACTCTCTGCGCTGCTGGGGATGGACCAAGCCTCACACACCCAGGCAAGTGCTCTGCCACTGAGCGGCATCTCCTGCCCCATCTTGGCCTTTTTAAACCTGATATGAAGTCACACTGCCTCTGGCTCTTCTTCCAAAGAGTCACTGACATCTGGCTCTTGCTCTACAGCCTGAACCTGACTCCATCGGGGCAGGAAGCCAGCCCCTTCGTACCTACAGCCATGTTCTGACTGAGGGCCTCTGGCTGTTATTGGGACCTGCTGGGCAGAAGTGGCGAGTGTCAACCACTGGGCACCAGGGATGGGGCTGGTGCCCTGGCACTGCTCCCACTTAGAGGCCTGCAGTGGGGGGCGGTGGAGGCTGAGCCCATCACAGGGGCAGACACCGGCAGAGCTGCAGCCTGTGCCTTCCTCCTTGTGCCACTCAGGTTTTGCAATAAGGCGGACAGAGGAGAGAGTCTGAGTTCAGTGCACTGCCCTTCAGTCCTCCGCAGAGCATCCTGAGCTGGAAATAGGGCTCAAGGCATCCAGTAGGTCAAACCTGTCCCCGGATGAAACCAGCCTCCTCTTCATAGCTGGGATGCAGGAAAAAAACACAGGGCCGCGAGCTGTGGGCGTAGCTCCGCGGCAGAGCTTGCCTGGCACGCGTGAGGCACTGGGCTCGCTCCTCAGCCAGCATAAAAGTAAATAAATAAAGGTGTTGTGTCCATCTACAACTTAAAAAAAAAAAAAAAAAAAAGCACCAGGGAAGACAAGGGAAACAGGAGCTGGACTGTCGGGAACAGACCCTCCCAACACCCTCACCTCCATGGAGGAAGGAGTCCCAGCCCTGAAGGCGTGAGCAGAGCACAACTAGAGATGAGTTCTAGGACCCCTGTCCCTTTACGTGCTTTAGGTCTGTTGGCCAGGAGCTCTGAGTCACAGGAATCACATTTCTGGCCCACATCCAATTCAGAAGGAAGCACGAGAGCTGTCAGACCTGTGCTGCTGGCCTATCTGCTGCGTCTGAATTTCAAGCAACTGCTGTGGCACCTTCTTTCCAAGAAACACCGAGTTCTCTCAATATATTAAAGCACAAGCACCCTGCCTTACGAAAACCCTGCCACAGGAGCGGGAGGAAGCACAGAGCACAGAAGGTAGTGAGCGAGGGTTCTTCAGCCACGGCCACGTGGGAAAAGGCCTGTGAGGCCGGCTGGCTGTCCACTGGCAGTCAACCTTGACAGTGTCCTTTGCAGACAAGAATGCGGACAGATGCTGGCGGGGTTCCTCTGCACGACTAGTAGAACAGGTTTGTCCTTCTTTACCAAGCCGCTCCCTGGGCTGACTTGCTACTGCTCGTCCTTCCACGTGAAAATCCTGTGTCTTCACCTCTGCCAAGTTACATCTCCTGGGTCCCTGGGAAGGGTACTGTGGACTCGGCATGGCCTCTACCTGTTGTCAGCCACCTTTCCACTCATGACACTGCTGTAACCCAACTGGCAGGCATATTGCTAAAGGAGAATTTAAAAAAAACTGCCCTTTGTCAATCAGCTTCTTTGCAACTGTCAGTGGTTCTAACTGGAGACTTTGCCCCCCTGGCAGGCACTGGCAACCCCTAGAGACACTTCTGAGAGCCCCAATGGGGAAGAGCGGGACCTGCTGCTGGCAGTTCATAGGCAGAGAAGCCAGGGGTGCTGAACATCCCCAGTGTGCAGAAGAGCCCTCCACAAAGATTTACTTAGTCCTAGATGTCAGAAGTGCTGAGGCTGAAGAACCAGGTTTAGCCACTGAGCCACAGACCAGGGATTCTGTGGCCAGATGCAGAGCAAGTCCAACAGTGGGGTTGCCTACTAGGAGTAGCTGCCCGGAACCCACATCTAGCACCTACTAGGAGTAGCTGCGCAGATCCCGCATCTGGCACCTACTAGGAGTAGCTGCGCAGATCCCGCATCTGGCACCTACTAGGAGTAGCTGCGCAGATCCCGCATCTGGCACATACTAGGAGTAGCTGCACAAAACCCATATCTAGCAACAGGATGTTTCTCCCCCTCTTTCTTTCTGCTAGTCCTCATTTAAAAGGCAGGATAGAGCTGAAGAATAACACCAATGTTGTTTCAGCTAAAGAACAAAACTGTCACTTCAGACCAGATGAGAAAATGTCATGGAAAGCATGGGCATGTCAGCCGGGGTGTGGTTCAGGAGAAGAGCAGGCGCCCAGAACGTGAGGCCCTGGGTTCCACCCCAGATGAGGCCACCCCCTAAAAAACAAACAAAGCACCCCACAGGAGCAAACCACAAGCACTCGGTTTGCCGAGCACTCTCCTACGTGCGCTCTTGTCTCCTGTTAATAGCCCCATGAAGAAGGGATTTGTGGCTCCATCTTAATCCTGAGGCAGTCGAGACTGCGAAACCTCGACAAAGCCCCCAGGGCAGGATTAGGAGAGCCAGTGAGAACCCTGAAGTCATCCCATATAGCAGTTTCAAACTGTGGGCTAGGATCCATTAGTGGACCATAAACTCAATCTATGTCATAATGCACACTTCTAGAAGAAAATGAAACAGAATGAAAAAATTTCATGAAATTTTTCCAGCTGGCTATGGTAAAAAACAAATAAAACCCCACCAAGCCCTGTGAGTAAGGCTGAAGCACTGTTTTGTTGATGAGGGAAACGGGGCCAGAGGAAGGGGCGATGTGTCTGCAGTCACCAGCCGGGACCCGAGTACAGCTCACTGCTGAGACCAGCCGTTAGTCCTTAGGTGCTTGGCCTGAGCATTTGGAGATCAAGAAATGGAAGAGCTGCTCCAGATGCACATGAGCAGGTCTCATCCTCCCCTCGCGTGGGGCCATGTGGAGGGACGCCAGAGCCCTCTTGCTCCCATCTACTCCAGGTGGTCTCTTCCTTTAGCCAACAGCAAGTCCGCTCTTCAGTGAGGAGATGAACTGAAGCTGGCCTATCCCAAAGTTAATTTTCTGAATGAACATCTCACTGAAACACAGAGCGGACCTTCGCGACCAGTGGCCATCTTTTTTTAAGCCAGACAAGATGGCACACTGCCATCTCTTATCTTTGAAAGCAGTGCTGGGAGATGCTGCTGCCCTCATGCCCCCAGTGTGAAGTACAGTCTGTCAGGCCCCAAGGCTTACATGACAGCTAGTGGACCCCAGAGGGGAAAGAGGTCACACGGCCAATTCCACGGAGCTCACTCACTGCCGTGGGGTGGTAAGACTTGAGGCAGACAGGGAATTCACTATTTAAAAAGGGGTCTTGAAAAACGTTTTTGATCCAGAATCATCAGTTGATTATATTTTCAATCTTCATTTGAGCAAAGCATTAAAAAACTGGATGAGGCACTTCTATGGAGTAAATTTCCATTTGACTCATCCTTCCTAAGCAAAGGGACGCGGCACAGGTTGGCCATTCTGTGACTCAGTCACCTTCGCTTCCCAGACGAGAAAAGCGAAGGTGCCCTGCTGTGCCCCACCCTGCAAAGGGCGCAAGGGAGAGCAGCCCCCAGGCTTACTCCACCCTCCTGCCATCAGTCTTGGGGGCTTCTCCCTCACAACCCCTGGACACGTGGTGCCATCCACCTCAGAGCTGAGCTGCATGTTCACACAACACAGGATGAGGGCACAGGGAGGGCAGGACCCAGACGCCCATCCTCCGACAGTGTTCCCAAGGCTGCTCCCAGCCCGGCAGGGCACACTGCTGCAGCGGGAGCAGGGGCAGCACAGCCACTGGGAGCGCAGAAGAGTTCGCAAGAAGCTTCTTGTGGGACCACATGGTTCCCCGCACGCGTGCGCAGGAGGGAGGGGTGGCCAGAGAGGACATGCAGGAGCCGAAGTGACCTGGGCGTAGAACAGGTTTCCCATAGTCACCATTCCTTCCCAGTCACACAGCAAGGACATACTATGTCAAGAACCTGCCACCGAACCAGCAGAAGGACTCTGCAGTGCACTCTGCAGGAGGGGCACAAGCAGCGGAGCCAGAGGCGCTGGGCAGCTGCAGGAGGCAGCAGGCCCCTCCTCGGGCAGGGGAGCCTTTCTGCACTTCCTGGGAACTGAGGTTGTGCCCAGTCAAAGGAGGGAGAGAAATGCTGCCGGGTCACAGCACCCCTGCTGACAGGCCCTCGTCCAGGCTGCCCTTTCTGAACGTCTCACTCTATCCCATGGTCCCGGAGGCCCCGCTCCTGCTGGAAACCCCTCCAGCCTGCCATACCCATCTCTGTGGCCACCTTTCAAATGCTGCTACTTATTCCACCTTGAAGATCCCTGATAGCATCGTGAAGAACTACTCCTGCTTACCAAGCTGGGAGGTGCCACGCCAGAATTCTCTCCACCTTCCCAAGTACCAATTCTGTCTCACAAGAAGTGTCTGCCACTTACAGTAAAAGCAGCTGATCGTCTTTAACGACTTCCTGCTAATCAGTGTCATGACAAGTCACATTTAACTAATAAAATTTCTAAATGACACTGTGGATGTCCAAAATCCTGCTGCTTTCCTGGTTCAAGTGACACTGCATGGAAACTTCGCAGTAAGATAAGCGTCAGTGTGACTAATGACACAGGAGGACCTCGAGGGCCTGGGCTGAGGCACAGTAGTAGGATGAAATCCCAAATGCACACAGTGGCCACAAGGCCCCCTGACCTCAACCCCACATGGGCCAACATACAGGCCGACATATATGTGTTTTCAAATAGCTTTAAAAAATAGGAGAAATGAGAGCTACTCACTGTCAACATTTTGGGGGACTCGAGATGCCAGATCTGGGGTTTAGCTGGCATACAGCTGTGCTGTTTGCTCGCATTGTCCACAGCAGCTTTCCTATAAGGCCAGCAGAGTAAGGTCTGGTAGAAACCGTACGGCCTGCACTGTCAGCCGCCCGGTCCTTTACCAGAGAAGCTTAGCCATGGCTCATCTTGGCGCATGCCAAGTCCATGCCACCGTGCTTGTGTGGGCTCTGTACGGCCAGCTCCTCATCGTGTAGGTCCTGACTTGACACCACTTTCTGAGTGTCCCTTCCTGAACACTGTCTAGAGAAACCTAGCCCAACGTCTCCCCATGTGTCTCCTTCAGGACTCAGCCACTGGCTTCTCATTCACTCTGAAAAGTTAGGGGAATCTGAGTTTCTTAAGGACAAGTGCGTCTGCGCATGCACTCCTGTTCCAGACCATGTGTGACCTGCACAGAGTCACACACTGGGCCGTGCTGCACCCAGACCTGTCTCTTGCAAGCAGGGATCTAAGCAATAGACAGCCCTGTCTCTGGCAACATGATATGATTTATGAGATGTAAAACAAGCAACTAGATAAAACCTGCTGTCCTTCTCAAAGGTTTAAGAGGTTATATATAACAACTAAACTGGGCAGTAAGTTAAGAACAGGATGTGTCTTATGCCAAAAGGAAGAGGGAAAACAGGGTCTAGCACCTCGTGGCTTCCGGGCATGGAGGGACAGGTGCCCAGCGGCTGCTCTGGCCCTCGTGCCCTGGTCTGTGCCGGCCTGTGCAGAAGCCTGACATTCCAGTGGCATTCAAGCCCCATTAAAACATAGTTTAATGCCTATAAATAGGAAGGTCTTTTAAACACTAATTAAAAATAACAGTCTGGCATTTAGAAATCCTATAAACAAAACTCTAAGAGCTGAAATAAACAGCAACAGTTGCACTTCTGACCTATCCTCAGGTGGGTAAAAAGCTGAGAGTGTCTTCTCTGCAGTCTTGTAATTGCTACTGAATTTATGGAGCTGTGAAATGTATAACAATGATGTCCATCTGACCTTTTAGTTAATCAGAACTGGCTGGTATCAATTTGCTCCATTTTAATGAAATTCACTGTTAGTATTTCATTCAACCCAACAGACCTAAAAAAATCATTTCAAAAAATATATTCTAATGAACAGGGAGAAAATGAAATGTTTTGCTCTTTTATACAATACCTTCAATCTCCACTGTGTATTTTACATTCACAAAAAATCTCAACTCAAAACAGCTACATTTTAAGTGCTCAAGGGTTACAGGTGGCTCATGGCTGCTGTACTGAACTGTACAATGTTAAATGTTCAGTTATTTTCAACTGAATGCAAACCAAACTTGCTTGCATTTTCTGTAGAGTTTTATAGAAAAGAGCTCTTCTCTTTGAGCTCTTGTGTTTTACTTAAGATGACTAAATACACAGAATATTTATTATTTTATATTTTTGAAACCTGGAATTCATCTTAGGATTCCTATCACATTCTTCCCAATAAGCTAAAAGATATTAAGGACCACGTCATATTGCTTTCCCACAAGCATCCAATTTTACTTTTAAAACCATGGCTGCTAGATTCAGTTCTCATTTCCTTTCCACATGGCTCCTTTCCTGTCCTAACTGAACACAAGCAAGACGCCTGGACACATCTGAGCCAAGTTTCCTTAATGTGCAACAGGACGGCGCCACCGCCAGTGCACACGCTGGCCCGCCCAGCTCAGATTCAAGAGCACCCACCCTGCCTGCTCATTCTTTTAAGAGACTATGTCCACTTTTAGGATTTAAGGAGGAGGGAGGGAAACCTAGGACCTCAAAATACTCTGGTGACAGGCACAGCACAATGGGAGGATCCTGCTGCAGCCAACACAGTGGTGGTGCAGTCCCCCCTGGATTCAGGCCCCTGCTCTCCGCTCAGAGCAAACACAGGACTCTGCTGATGAAACGGTAGCTTCCCCAGCTCAGGACCGCCTCGGTGTCGGTGCCCTGCATCGCCGTCAGCAGGGATCAGTGGTTGAAGCCTCTGGTTACCTCTGCATCCTGCTCCTGAAGGTGGTAGGTCTTCTGGAGGCTCTGCAGAGTCTGGGGGTTCAGAGTCTTCTGCTCCAGAAGATGCTCCAGAAGCAAGACCAGCTGGTCTGGAAGGAGCTAAGGGTGAAACAAAACAGCCTGTCAATAAGCCATCCCGCTGACGGGAGAGTGAACCCACGCGTTTGGAATAAGATGGCAAACCCAAGGTGACCTGGATACTCTCAGTCGTGCCTGAAACACAGGAAGACTGTGGTAGAGCCCTATGGCTGACCCTGTCTGCAGCCCCTAAGACACTGCATTCTGAGGTCTGAGGAAGTCAAGTTTTTTTGTGGTTTTCCATTTCAGGTATAGACTTTAGAGCAGATCAAAATGATACTGATCAGCTGGGTACTGTGGTGCACACCTGTAATTCCAGCTATTCAGGAGACTGAGGCAGGAGGATTTCAAATTCCAGGCCAGCCTCAGCAGCTTAGCAAGACCATGTCTTAAAATTTTAAAAATTAAAAGAACTGAGGATGATGTAGTTCAGTGGTAGAGCACCCCCCCCCCCCGAGTTCAATCCCTAGTGACTCCCCCCAAAATAAGGGGGCAAAGTGCATGTCTTAATAAAATATTATTTTGGTTTATGAGATCGGTGGCTTCATGGCAAGTATACGCCAAGAACCTGTCATCTGGCCGAGACAAAGATTCAAGAAGAATGTGAGGCAAACACATGGAAGCTTAAGAGAAATAAGAAGCAGTTTCAGATTTCCTTTTGAGCCATAAAAACCTGCAAACATACCTGCTGCACTCAGAAATAAAGAGCATATAATGATAACAATTACAGTGTCTCATAATCCCTGCATTAAAAAACTGTAAGTTCATAATACATGACACTTTGTGTGTGTGTGTGTGTGTGTGTGTGTGTGTGTGTGTGTGCGCGCGCGCGCGCGCTAGGGATTGAACCCAGGGCCTTGTGCATGCAAGGCAAGCACCCTACCAACTGAGCTACATCCCAAGCCCTACATGACACTGTTTTAAAGGTTGCACACATGGCTATACAGTGGTGCACATGCACACAAAGTCATCCATATTCCTAAGTTTTCACACAGGACAGGTCAACAAGTACCACCAGTTATGGGCAAAGGGAGGAAGAAGTCTTTATGTGATAAAAAGAAAAAGAACAATTTGTGAGTAAACAATATTTGTGAAACCCAAGATGGAGGATGTGAGGCTGTCGTGTCTGCTGGCTCTGCACCACGGTGCTAAGCTGCGGCCTGCGTGGGAGGCAGGCTGGACAGTCCGCAGGGCACCGGGGGAGGAGAAGCGACTCAAGCTATACCGTGCAGGAACTGAAACACCTTTACTCTACCATCAGAGTTCTAGAAATCACTACCACAAATCCCACCGTTCTCTGTGCTTTGAGCTTCTCTCCACCCCCTGCTTATGCCCAGAAAATCCTCGTCAACAAACCAAAATTTACAAACCTGGAAGCCAGTACCAGATCAGCAGAATATTCTTAAGAACACCTGGATTTTAAATGCCACTTTGTTACTCAAAAGAAATTTTTACAAATCACTGGCTTCTCTCCCTATCCCTGTCTTTCTGTCTCCAAGTGTGCACTCTGCCCTCCCCACCGGCCCACACATGCGTGTGCACTCTCTCCTAAAGTGAGCACGAGGGAAATGAGCATGTAAGTTCACAAAGAAAGGCATTTCCTATGTTTTCTCGCCTCACCTGTCTGAGTTCTAATGGACGTCCCCTTCCTACAGAGAGCAGTGGGCACCTTACTTGGCTCTCGTGGGAAGTCACTTTGTGATCTGCCATCTGACACTCATGCTGCGGATGGTCTCTCGGGCTGATGGGGGAAGCAAGGTGTCTTTGGCATCATCACATTAGGATTAACACTGACCTGCCAGGGCCAAAACAAGGACTCCAGGAAGGACGAACATTTCCTTTCTTGAGAAGTCACACGACTGTAAGACGCTTTAATGATCAAGTTACTGCATTACTACTAACACAAACATCAGTCTGCCATTTTCTACAGGTTTAGATAAAAGTCTACTTCTACAATATCAAAAGAAGTCTGTTATTATTTTAGAGAAAAGACCAAATCCAGACTCGCAGCCTTTGATGAGCTTCCCCTGCATGTAAGCACGGGTGAGGAAGCTTTGCACCCCTGATGACTGGGGCCCCGCTGAGATAGTTCTCTGCCTGCTTCCTTAGTCCCTCCTGCCATGGCTCCAGATCCTCCAGTGAAGCCCTGACTGGCACTGCACCCTGGCTCTCCTCTCCACCACCCACCAAACGTGACAGTAACTTCCCACGTTCCACAGAGGCTGCCCTGGAAGCCGGGCTGGGGCTGTTCTCCCGAGGTTATGCCAGGCCCCTGCAGCGCACCCCTCTGCAGAGGCTCCCTTTCTCCTCCTAAAAGGCCCTCCTCAACCCACTCCACTGCTCTGTCTCTCCGTTGTTGAAGTGTCCCACTGTGGCCTGGCCTGAGGCTCCCTGCAGAAGCAGCCCGCCTCTGGAGGCTGGAGGTAAGAGAGACAGAGGACACTCCCGAGACAAGAAAGAAACAGAAACAGGGCAGATAAAGCCAGACTGAATCAAAGTGAGCCAGTTTGCCCTGCACCTCACAGGCACTGTCACAGCCAATAGGCAGCTTTTCCAAAGGCAGTCAGAGGGACAGTGGCTTGATGTTAAGGCCCCCCAGACACACAAGGCAGGCTTCTGGGAAGGGGCCAGCCCACAGGATCAACTCTCGGCACTAACAGGCCTGATCCGGCACAGAACACCCATCACCAGGGGGTTGGGCGATATTTGCTAACTAAATACAGCAGGAACCAGCCCTGCCAATTTGCAGAATTACAGAGAAGGAAAGAGCAGAAAGAAAAGCATCTCCCTATCATGTGCCTGTGCTTACAATGAGGCCTATTGTTAGAGCTCAGTTTGAGACCCACAGAGGAAAGGAGTCCCTGAGTGAGACAAATGGCCTCAACTTATTCCAACTAGGTTCAACCAATAACACACCTTCAGTTTAAAAATCAAAGCACTGCTCATATACAAATCCATCAAAATGCCTGGGTTCACACTCCTGTATCTCACAGAGTTTCCCTCCCAGCAGAAAGTGCACACACCTTCACATGGAAACAGAGATGAAAGGGTCACTGGAAGCTTTTGTTTCCAAATTTTATGCAACGGAGATATTTAAAGTTAAGCCCCCTGCCTTAAGACAGATGGCAGAGACAGAAGGGAGGAGGACCTTCAGGGTTCTTTCTGAAGTTTAACCAACTCTCACTGGAAGGAGGAACTGAATAAGGTGTACATCCCCTTCAGGTGTCTGCTGTCCTTCAATAGGCGCCCAAGACGCTGCTGCAAGAGCCAGCGTGTCCAGACGAAGCATGCCTCCACAACACCGGGGACGGGCCGACTCACCTGCAGAAACGACTCAGTAAACAACTCCGTTCTCAACTGTAACTCTAATTCCAAGGGAAGATGTGGTTTCTAAACAATGAAGAAAATAGACAACAGCTGATCTAATGCTGTTGTATGCCTCAGACAATATAAGTAATTCAGCATCTTTCATTCACGAATGAGTAAACATGACACTTTTTTTTAAAAAAAGATGGGATTACAGATCTTGAAATGATGATTTTAATATTCGCTTTAATGCAAAAATGTTTTAAGTGGTTACATTTTAATATAGTAAATTTCCCTTTATAAAACTTTGCTCCCTGTGAAGCCACCAATGATGATAAAGGATGATAAGTCAAAACGTTTGCAAAGCAACTGTGCTCAGAGGCAGTCCAGGGAGGGACCCGCCCTGGCAGCTGGCACAGGGCAAGGGGAAATGCTATGTGGCTCATTCCACTCCCACCCACGCAGAAATCAAATTCAATCTCACATGACTTCCAGGCCAACTGTTTTAATACAGCAGTACTGCGGGAGACAGACATGGCTTTAGCCGTCTGGCCTGATGGAGAAAAATAAAGTAGTTCTCAGCATTATCTCTTAAGAAAGCAGGGCCTTTAGACATTACAGAATGAACCTGCTTTTATTTCTGGAGGTCTAACAGTGCTTGAACCCAAGTTCAACAGTGGACGAAAATAAAGGTCCTTCCTTTCTTTGCACAAACTAGGAATTCATGATGGGGTGATTATCTTTTCCATATGGAGACCAGTTCAGTATTTTAAAAATGCATCTGCCTTGCAAACTTAGACAAAATAAGACTATGGGGTGCCAAAGTCATGTGGGTACTTGAAAGAGAACTACACAGGACTGTAAAACACACTCCAATGAATGCAAGAAGAAACTGCTGAAGGCGGTCAGTCAAGTACAAACGCTACTTGTTAAGGATTTCAGAAGTCTGTATTCTTGCCATAAATATGGAAGATTTCACAGTTGTTAATTACTGAGACGTGCACAAACAAAAAAGTCTACTTCTATTTTTCCCAGTCGACTTAAGAGTTGAGACACGCTGCACAACTTTGAATAGTTTTAAGAAGTTTTTACAGACTCTTGGAAAGGAAATACGAATTTTCCAAACCCACTCTCCTAACCTACAAGCAGTACAAAGAAAACAAACCCCGACTCTCCCAGAAGCCTCTCGCTGCTGTCATGGGGCATCACTCATCTGAGCTCCCGACAGACCACCCACGCAATTGAGGCCCTGCGTGGCGGCTCCTCCATTAGCGCCACGCGCAGGCCAGCTCACCTCCTGGATCAGACTCCACGGGCGCGCCTCACAACTGAGCTTCCACAGGCCAGGGCCGTAAAGAGGGACCAGCTCGCACAGCCGCCCCGGCCCCACGAAAGCCCAGCTGGCGGTGGCGGGCTGCAGCTGCGCACGCGCGCGCGGAGCCAGGCGCGGTGCGGTTCCCAGAGAGAATGACCGACGGTGGCGTGAGTTCTATTATTACCCCATTATCACTCTGGGATCTGTGCCTAAATGAAGCATGCTTCCTCCCTGATGCTATTTCCTTTTATCCTGGCTGGAGACTAAAAGCGGATCAATGGGGGCAATACATATGATGTCACTTCAATTTATAGCGACAGCCTCCCCCTCTTTCAGTCTGTCTGAAACACACAGAAAGATCAATTCTTCCCAAAAATGGTTAAAAAATGCTCAGGGAGCGTCCGTCTCCCAGAAAAGCATTCTCTGCTATATTTGTCTATGTTACTACGGCAGGAACTGTTTACATGGAACAAAAACAGAAGAAATGGGGGAGGGAGAAAAATCTCCAATACTCTTGAATGCTGGAGACTTGCTGGCTGAAATTCAACACAAGCAGGGGCCAAACCAGAATGAAAGCAGCTGACCTTTGAAAGTCACATGCACAAGGCCTTCAGAATAAAAGGGTGCAAGGGAGATTGCCTTTGCCCCTTGGATTAAGAAGGTGATCTTGTAGATATGAAATGTCTTTTGTTTTTATAAGGCTCCCTTAAATCCAAGTGAATTCCTTGCCACTTCCCAGAGAGCATACCCACCACCCTAGCAGACCCTCGGGCCACCCCCATTGTCCACAGGTGCAGGAAAAGGAGTCTCCATCCCACAGTACCCTCATGGAAGTGACAGGAAAGCTCTTCTCAGGACAGAAGACAGTACTTAGGAAAACAAATCATCTTTCGTTGTTGCTCTGAACCAAATAAAACAAGTAAAAACCTCTGCACTGAATAAATTTCTCACAGCAATTTTTTGCCAATGGGGCAAAATTAAGATAAAACTGAAGTTCCCGAAAACAAAAATGGAAGAGTTCTCATTCCTTATAACACCCCCCAAAACAAACATAACATGTGAGGTCAAGTACAGCCATGGTCTTCATGACGTCAAGGTGCTTCTTTCGATTCTGTAATTTCTGAATGAACATTTCTAAGTAACAGAAACAGGCAGTCCAGTACCATGTACACAGGCACACAGTTGCCCAGCAGCCAAGTCAACCAGGGTATCATGACAATTAAAGTACATCAGTCTATATCAGTATCTTGCACAGAAGAAAAAAGACGACTGGATTGAATTGCTTCTGAAAACAAAATTTATAAAAGAAAAACTGTTCTTTACATGTTGATGCAGAAAGCACACTTTAAAGAATTGCCAAAATGGAAGATTAGAAATCTACACTGTTCATATCACTTCAGGGACACAAAATTGGATCTGCAAGCAAATGAAGGTCATTGAATAAGAGAATAATTTTCTTTAAAATAAAGAAAGCAATCAATAGGGATAAATTATCCCAGCAGAATAAGTTATGTTTGATTTACCAAACATTAGGGAGTATAGTATCCATGGTCAAATTTCAGAAAGAAAATTAGAGCAGCAGCAAATATTCACATAATTCATGTCAAACAGGGAAAGAAACATATTATATTTCTGGAAATTTTTCTAATAGCTACCATTTAAAAAGACTACTGCATTTTTGAGACATGATTTGGTCACAGAACTTCCAAAACTGGCACCACAGGATTAAAACACAGCAACATTAGCAAAGAGCATCTGAAATAATTTATTGGCATAGATCAGTCTCATGTTTCCAGATTGCAAAGGTCAAATTTTCATGTGCTACTATTTTCTTAACTTTTGCTGAAAGTGTCACCCAACTGTATGCAATCTGAAACAAAGCACATTACTTAAACTACATAAAATGAAGTGGTCTTGTCAACTGGCTCTCTTGTAACCATGTGCATGCTAATATTTTATGTTATCACACATTTTGGGAAGGAAAAGCACTGCGAACTCTCAAACTGAACATTTCCAAGCACTTTGTAAGAGATGCCTGTCACTCTCACGACTGTCCCCGCCTGCAATCTGCCAGACTGATTACAATGGGGCCACAGGGAGAACATTCTGCATCTGAACTTTATGGGTCTCAAGAAAGTCATCACTCAAGAAAAAGAAATCCCAAACTCCTAAGAGCCTCAGGCTATTCACTCTACCCCAAGGACAATGGCATGTTCAAAAATGACTTACTTAAGGATTTCCAAAAAATCACAACACTTTGAAATATTAGAGAACACTTCTAACTTTACTTGTATTTGCATTTTTTTCACTGAAATCTGCTTTTTTGCTTTCCTGAGAACAATGCTTTTTCCTATGCTGATAGTATACGTAACACCTAATGTATTTACTTTGAATAGCTTTTTTTTTTTTTTTTACAAACCTGAGTTCCTAATTTATAAAATAACATTTTCAAACTCCACATATGAATACATACTACCTTACGACAGACACTCTATAATCCAGCACATGAAAATACTATTATTGTCAAAACTGTCAGTTAGTTCTTAGTGGAAAATGGCAAATAGTCACACAACAGAATAGCGTGCAGCCACTGAAAAGAATGGGACTGGGCTGTTTCTGTGATACAGTGAGACAGCAAGAAATGTTATTGGTGGGGCGAAAGGTTCAGAATAGAATCAACAGAATCCAAACCTTATGTAAACAACTTTCTAAAGACACAGAAACCAAGAACTCTTTCAGTTAAATTTCCTGAGTCACTTACACAAGTCACCTGGTTCTTTTATTTTTTCCTGCCTCCAGTTTAAGCAGAAATATTCTTCTTAATTACTGCTACAAATATTTCCTAATAATTTACTTAATGGAAGAGAAGGTATACTTTATGAAGACGTTTATTATTGCAAGCTAATCTAAGGGCACAGAAATGTATAAAGTGCTGAGCTACCAACCTGGGAACAAGGGGCTCTTCTGAAGTAGGTCCAGTTAGTTACCAGAACAGGCAGATCTTCCAGTATCGTGTGCACCAAAAACCTATCAGGGCTACCTAGCCACAGTCATACCAGCATTTAAAAGTAACACATACCTCGAAAGTTCTGTTTCAATACTTCTCCATGCCAAGATGAATGCCAATACTACTAAATACAAAAATTGGTTCTGTGCAATCAACACTAAAAAAATTGGGAGCATATTAAATTTTCCAAGTGCCTTGCTGATCTACACAAAGCACAGCAGTAGTCACATGCTCAGTTTTATGTTGTCTTTTACAACATCAACTATCAATATTTTCATATTTTCCATGGGAAAATACAGTAACTGTAATTTCATTCAAACCCAGAATTTTCCTATTTTTCTCTAACTTTGTTATTCCATATGTCAAAAGCAGATAGTCTGTATGAGATTATTCATTATAAATTTAATATTTTTAGTAAATAATTATATCAATGCAGATTATTCTTTCCAACATTTGGTTCAATTTATTTTATATAGCCCCAAGTTCCTGGTGAAAAGTAATAGAAACCATGCACAAAATTACTGTTTACATATGCATAAGCAGGGGATAAATAATCAGTCTGAAAAGTGTTTTTTTCCCTCTAAATTACAAGTGTTAGCAAATGAGAAATAAAATAAGCTCTCAGAAAATATCATCTTTAGAATCAAGAAAAACCAGGATTCTCCAGTTTAAATAGGAATAACTCAAACAAAATTATATTTTAACTTCTATAAAAGAAGGTATGTTTTAAAGTTCCTTGTAAATTGAAAGTGGATCTTGCTCACTTCAAGTGACATCACCCCCAGGTGTGGCAGTCAAATGCTCAACAAACTGAGGAGAGTGAAGGGAGTAACATGTGGCAACATCGGCAAGGACAGTGTCAACATACTCCAGTGGTTTACATGAATCTGTCCAAAGCCATTTTACAGAGATGCACGTCAAAATTCAGACCAGAAGTGATTCTTACTTCTAAGCTAGAACGAAGCCAACAGATAAAATTTAAACTGTCAACCTAAAAAGTTTTATAAATATTTTGTACAGTAACAGAGCTGGTTCATAGTTTTTCATATTTTAAAAGGTAATGGTAAAATACCTGTCCATTAATGTAATGGTGGCTCCGTTGTACGAGGGTCCTAAGAGTCTATTGTGTTCTATGTGCAAAAACTTAATACTATCTCTTAGAGACATCTGTTCTTTTGCTCTCCATTATCTCACTGTTAAAACTTGTAAGATTAAGATTAATAAGATTAACAGCTTAAAGAAGAGAGCAAGCAAGTCACAAGAGCATTAGAACTAATGATATCAAGAGTTGCAAGGTGAAAAAAAAGGAAAGCAACATAAGCAAACAGAAAACACACCAACCACTCTGATCCCCAGGCCAGACCAGCAACTCCGATATGGACACACACACACTGGGAAGCAGGGAACATAATTTATAAATAAATTTCATGCCTGGTGTTTATTCTGAGGCCTAAAGCACTAACATTCCATGACCTTTTTTCTTCACAGTCAAGAACATTTTTTGGTCAGACTATTTTGTAATTTTTTGTTTTGGTCCTTCCTATCAAATTCAGACGAAGCATAAATTTTAGCCACATGTCTAAAATTTGTCAGTTGATTTCTGCCAAAAAAGTTGACAAAAAGGCATGCCCTTACACACACCCCACCACAACTACAGGGGAATGTCAGAGGAGGTGGACAAGGGTGGCAAGTTGAACCACAACAATTACTGCTGGAAAAATAAAGGAATAAAGCTGCTGTTATTTAATGAAGACGTGCAGGGAGCACCACTGCACCATCTACCATTCAGTGTTTCAGTTTTATTTCTCAGAATGAGTCAATGTCTGCCAGGCAAAGGAGTCATATTTCACTCAATTTCTAAATACTTCTGGATTCCAGTCTGGACATTTTATACCTGGGATTAACTCTGAAAAAGTTTTATGAGGAACAGAGCAAAGGATCAGCTTCTTAAGGGTCACTTCAACACTTAGGGAAATTCATATTACTGGGGAAAATGGACTTAACTTTAGGAAAAAGAAAAGCAGAGGAAAAATTCAGACACTTAACTTTTAACTTCTTTTTTCTCTGCCACTCCATACCAGCTCACCTGAGGGAAAGGAAACCTAGGACTGGGCCAGCGTTCTGTATCAAAGAGACTTGTGTTCTGTGGGTACAGATCATCAGGGAGGGCAACACAAACACAGCAGTCGGAAAGAGGACCACAAAACCCCATAGCAAGGAGCAGAGCCAAGTCTGTTCACCCCTAAGGTTCATGTCATGCACAAGTAACTGAAAATCCATAAACGAACGTGCTTCCCACCATGACAGAAACAATTCCCAACTAAACAGGTAGCCTGAAATAGGGCAAAATGTCCATGTTACTACCATGACAATTCAAAGAGTATGATCTTACAGGTCTACTGTGAGTCCCAGCTTGGACCCAGGGCCAGAAGCAGCCTGAAGCTGACAGAGGAGTGGGGAAAAGCAAATGTGGCCTCACTTGCTGCCCCGGACATGTTCTCTTCGGAGACTTCGAACACTTGAAAATCAATCACCAGTAGTCTTCAAGAATGCACAATGGGTACTCAAAAGTGGTAGCTAACCTGGGGTTTAAAAAATCTGGGTGGTCTTCTCACAGGTGTTGGCATAAAGATTAAACACAAAATGGTCTCTCTAGCAGCAACCTAAAATCTCGAGCACATGCAAGTTGTTCCTAACAGACTCGTAAATAAATTTTCTAAAAATTGAGGTGTAGCATTTCTAGTCTTTTTATATTTTCCTTATAACGTGTTCATTTAAGACAATTCAGTATTATTTTACTGGAAAAATGCATTTTTCCACAATAGAACAGTTTTCGGAAATTTCAGGGAATGTTAACACATTTTTAAGTTTTCTGATTAGAAAACATTCTATGGAAAACTACTTTCCCTCTCTCAGCATTCAAACCTAACTATAAATCAATCCAGAGTTTATCTTTAAAAAATAAAAGTAGAGGCAAAACAATTTTCTTTAACTGGATTTTAAAAGATATTTTTCTTATATAATTAAAACGAAAAAGAAGAAAAACTTTAAAACTTCATCTGGTTACTAACTGCTTACTTTCTACATGCCACATTAGTTTCCACTTCACTTTTCTACTAACACATCAGTTACAAACATACCAATTATGATCTGCACATATATTCCATGGTGAAGCTTGACTCATATAAAATAAATTAATTGGTTTACACATGCATACACGTATTGATACATCACTGTTCCCCATAAATATGCAAAATTATGATACATCAATTAAAAACAAAACTTGAAAAACCAATGACCATAGATGCCCAAACGCGAAAAGTAGATACATGAGAGTTTAAAACTACTGAACTCAATGTCACAAGTACAGAACCCTTGTTCTGCTGATTACAAGATTTAGGTTCTCAACTCACAACATAAAATAATGACAAATTTTGAGACAGAAAAAAAAAGACAAGCTGCCCCCCTCTAGGGCAACCAAACTTTTCTTCAGAGTCAAAGATGAAAAAGCAGTTCTTTTATTGTCGGTGGTTAGCAGCCTGATACTTGGTCTAAGTTTCCACCTAAGAATGTTTGCTGGGAATTGAGAGCAAAGACCAAAACCCCTCTAGACCAGCGGCACACACGTGTGTACACACACATTCACGCACACACCCTGGACACAAGAGTAACGACAGCAGCTCCCTGGAAACAAAGTTAACCTGTGGAACACTTCCTACAAAAACTCAAGTCTAAGGCGGTAATCGATGTTGCTATCTTCCTCCTGGACTCCTCCTCTAGATGAGCTGTCTTGAGCCCACCACAATGGATTTGTCCGAGATCTTTTTGACTTGAAGGCTTGGTAAACAACACAAGAAATAAACTGCAATCCCAATGCCTGTGGCCGGAGCGCGCCTTACCAGCGGGAACCGTCTACCTGGCCAGGCGAACACCGGTAAAAGAAGCACCACCAACGTTCTAGAGCCTTTTGAAGGCAAATGGAAACCCATTCACATCGATGCCGCGGCCAGGGTACTGGGCAGCGGCCTCTGCGGAGGTCCACCTCGCCGTGCTTGCCAGAGCTCCTGCGGTGGGAAGCCTGGAGCAGAGCCCGGCTGTGGGAAGGGCGAGGTCTCACTCACCTCCCTCACTCGCGGTCCGACGGCGTCCTCCACCTGACCGGCCCGCGCCACAGATATGCCTGGGCCGCCCCGCCCCTCCTCCCAGGGCCAATCCCGCCCGGCCGCCCCGCCCCGCCCCTCTGCCTGGAGCCAATCCTGCCCCGCCGCCGGGCCTGCGCCCCACCCGTCCCCCCTGCCAATCCCCGGCCCGCCCCGCCCTGGACCGCCAGCTCCCACCCGGCAATTACTCTAATTAGAAGTTCTTGTCCCAACACTTAGACAATGTATAAACCAGTCCCAACAAGGCCTGCAATTCAAATGACTTTGAGAACAAAGGCAGCCATAGCTGTAACAATTTCTCCTCTAATTTACAGACTGTGAGGACTTTCTCTAGTTGTACATGGTATTAAAAAAAAATAATAATAATAATAAGCCTCTAGCGTACATGCCATTTCACAAGGACATGAGCATTTCTGTTGAAAAACACCAGATCTTGCCGGCTACAAGGAACAAAGAAAATTGGAAAACTACTGAGAGAGAGAGAAGAGAGGAGAGAGAGAGAAAGCAAGCTGAGTTTGATCCCTCCTGCAGAGCAAATGTTCCTGAATCACCTCCTAGCAATATGTAATATGTAGAGAGTAGGAGGACTGTTTTCTTATAGTTTTAAGACCATGTGAATAAAAGTAAAATAAGCCACCCATTTTTCTAGCAAACAATCTGCATGATTCTTAATTAGTGGTGGTAGAAGTTGCAACGGTTCACACTAAAATAGATGACTGGCTATGTGGCAGTGCAAAGAGGAAAATGCAGTAGACCAGAAGTTCCTAGGTACAAAGACAGCTTTAATGGTTAATGATGCACCCTAAACAACTACAACATTCCTATAATATACAATAGGCAAGTCTTGTTTCTAATCTCACAGCAATCCCAGGAGACAAACAACAGATCCTCGCCACAAAATAGAAAACTCCAAGCACTATACAGACTAGAATAACTATTTCAAGAATTATGGACAAGTTAGGTATCAGGATTAAGTGAGAGGCAGACATTTCTCAAAGATGCATTCCACAAAACTAGAAAGACACACCTCAGTAAGGGAAATAATCAGGCTTGCTTCCCCTGGAAAATTATAATAGGCCATTCACAAGTTCTAAGTATTAAACTTTTCACTCAAGTTTTAAATGCACCGTGGAATTTTGAGGATGAATAAAACTATACCCATAAAACACGTGCTGAGAAAAATAAAACATCAAAAACAAAACCCCCTCATATTTTATTTGCCAGTATTAGGTGAATCTTTAATCTGTACCCTTTGTACCCACTTAGAAGAATTACTGAATTTATAGGTTTGATTTATGTGGAAGTTTTTTTAAAGTCATAAGCAATGAATGGAAAGAGAAAAAATAATGAAAATAATGAAAACAGCTACTATACAGATTTTGCACAAAACAGGTTATTTAAATCTTCTCTTTCAATATGTTTCTTTCCCCAAAAAAGATTTTAATATGTTAGAATTTTCTAAGTATGGTTTCAGTCTCATTCCAGGCATTTTCTAGAATGTTCTTAAATGTCTCCATTTTTAAATGAAGGAAATTTTAACAGTTCACATTATGGAAAACTAATTTAGCATCTTATTTTCTTACAAAGTGACTTTTTTGTTTAGCAGCTAAGTTTGTCTCTTGGCTGAACACAAAATTTAATTGTAGTAACCATTTTAAAAGTAAATCTCTTTTAACAAGAAAAATCAACATATTTCAAGCTAAAACAAGCAGAAACAATTAAAACAAAAGCAAATCCAATGCTAATGTGTCTAAGCTTAAAAACCTTAATGTTCTGAAAAGAAAATGACATTTAAAAATGCTTAAACTAAGAAAAATCAGGAGCTTTGGAAATAAAAATACAGAAAGAACTCCCAAACACTTGTTCTGCAGATGGAATAAACATGCAGAGCAATTGAGAACACAGGGAGAAAGTTCCTTCAGAGAAAATACAACATTCCCCCGCAAACTTCCATTTTCCAAAATTCCAAGCCATAGAATTCTTTTTTAGCTAAATTAATCTTTGTGTACAAGACAGAATCCCTTCTTTCAAATATTATGAACTCCATGAATGTTTTCAAATATATAAGAAATTTAAAATCATTAAGTATACATCCTCAAAAGTATTTTTCAGTTTCAAAAATTCATGACATCTACTTTCAGAAAATAACAAAAATACTACAGACACAGGAATAAAAAAACTGCACAAAACACACCAAATTGTTCTTGCAAAAGTGAACATCCAACAACCAAGCACCCATGTTATCAGTCTCATGGTTCACACTGATTTATTTTAGCATTTGCTTTTAAAAGCAAAAAACTACCGCTGATCAAACTGTTGGTCGAGTTTGTAATTTCACATCAGTTGGAAGGCGAAGGCAAGCCTTGAGAGTGTGTCCACCTCAGCTAAACACTTTTCACCACCACAGATTTCATTTCTCAACGATTTCAATACCACGGGTTCAAGTTACTTTTATAATTTAGAGTTCCTTTTTCAGAAGTCAAATCAGTGGCCCCACTGCATGAAATGCACCCCCCCCCCCCAACCGGTACCTGGGACACGCTCCCCCTTCCTTTCTAAGCAGGAGTCCCTACTCCCACCAGCACGTGGTCCCCAGCGGGCGGCGGCACCTTCCCAGGGCACCTTCAGGCGAATCCTGCGCCACTATGGCTGGTGTGGGCCGGCGCCGCTGCCCTGCCAATGTCGCGCGCTCCTCGGCTCTCAACCGACTTCGCCGTCAGGACGGTGAGAACCCACTGACACCTGGTCCGGAGCCCGAGTCTGAAAGCAAAGAGCGACTCCGATCTGGAAGCGGGGCGCCGGTAGTTAGCAACGGGGAAAATTTAAATACCTGGCTCTAGGCGAGGACGCCGCGGCGCAGCCATCCATGACTAGAGATCTCGCCTGTGTCCGCGGCGGTGGCGGGAGGCCCGCACTGTGAGCTCCCGGCCCTGGCCACCAAGGGTCCTTACGCCGGGAGATGCAGGGGTTCGCGGGGATGACCCGGCCGAGAAGGTCTTTGGGAAACCTCAGGTGCTCCCAGAAGTCTGGTCCTGAGCCGGGAGTACACCCAATCCACGGACGTCTTAAGCCTCGCTGGCCCGGGCCGCAGACTGATCTGCCTCAAAGCTTGGGGCAGGGACCACAGAGGAGCGGCTGCAGCTGGGTCGCCTGGCGGGAGTCGGGGCGGGGTTGGGGGCGGGGGTCCAGGCCTAACCCAACTCCACAGCCGCTGGCTCTGGGAGCCCAGGCATCGCCCCTGCCTGGTAAAGCGCAATGAGCTTGCACCCTCTTCCCTGTGCACCCCAGGTCCAGGGTCTCACCCCAGGCAGATGACAAAACTCCCCCTTAGAAAACGTGTGGTCCTTTCGTGGGGACACAGCTAGTAGGCACAGGAGGGGAGGCTAGTGAGATCTGGGTCTCCTACCACCCGGCTGCTCACTAACTAGGCACAAGCTCTGTGACACAAACACCTTGGATGCCACAGGCGCCCAGTCTGAAGATCCGCCTTGCCCTCGGGCTTGGATTTACACCCGCCCACCCTCCTCACGCACAGCTGGAGATGGCCAAAAGGCTCCACTCCTCCCCTCTGCCCCGCCAGCGCCCCCTGCAGAGCAGGCCCTAGGGCCTCACCAGGCCTGCCTCCCACCAGGTGGGTTAGCTAGAGCACAACCCCCAAATTAATTGCTTGCACCAGTCCCTTTGCCTGGAATGCCCTCTGGGGAATCACTCCTTAGGGGCCACCTGTTCCAGAACTCTTCACCAACCCTCCCAGACAGTTTTGCTTTCTTAGTTCCATGGCATTCACTTCCACACAGACTGTTCTCCTAGTTGCCACATAACAGTTATTACAGCGCTGTTGTGTATGACGCTGGAATTCTGAGCTCCCTGTAAACCTGGGAAATCCTTTCTTAACCATGCTCCACCCTCATCCCCACACTGACCCAGCACTGCCAGTTTTGAATTAATGTAACCTGTCTTGTGGTAGGATCAAAGTTTTAATCTTGTGCCCATTAGCAGTGGTTCCTATCTAGCAACTAAATTATGAAAATTTGTTAAGATAGAAACAACTTAAAGAGAGAAATTCAAACACCATAAACTTTTTTTAAAAAAAAAGGCTGTCACCAGTAATTTCACAGTCGTTACAGGTTAATGTCATATCTATTTCAGGGACACTTTCACTAAGAAGTTCTTGACAGTTTAAACATGGCAGCTCTTCTTTATGCAAATTAAGATGATTCTTTTCTCCCAGAGAATTTCCTGCATCTGTTATGTCCCTTGACTTTGCAGTGGCCTCTGGACAAGGACTGACAAGACACTGGGTCTTATAAGAGGTGCCTTGTAAGGAGAAGGGGATATGGAAAGGCAAGCAGCTGCACGCACAAGAGCATGTCCACAGCAGGTACGACCACGCAAAATGTCACAGACGCTTTTGTGTTAAAATAGAGTATCATTTTACTAGGTTTTCCTCAAAAGTATCAATAAAAACAAACTAGAGCACAGAAACAAATGATTAATTCAAGTATCATTATCATAAGTCAATAAAACTATAATGGGATTATTCTTTTGAATAGAAATACCTGTTTCTCACACACCAAAATTAAAAATTAGTCATATGTGACACTTAAAATATCACTTTATATCAGAAACTGAATGATAAGAGTAAGAGTAAGTAAAAGAGAAATCCCATTTAAGCTAAAAATTAGTTTTCTATTGTTACAGCACCTATGCATACATATATTATTTTGTTGGCAGTAATTGTAAGAAGCTACTAAAGCCACTCAAAGCCCATTTCTAATGCCACACCCTGCTTGTTGACGACCCAGCCCTATGAACTCCCCAAGTCACTACCCTTTCTGATTATCCACATCCTTTGGTGTGACAGGCAGGATCACAGCCACACTGCAATCCCTGAAGCGTTATGTGTGAGGTTACACCGCAAAGGGGAATTAAAGCTGGAGGTGGAAGGAGTCTCCAATGAGCTACCTCAACCAGGGGCCCATGCAGTCCCACGCGGATCAGTGAGACCGGCTGCAGAGACCTGAGCCTGCAGTCAGCGTGCTGGCTCTGAAGACGGAGGAAGGCCCATGGGCCAAGGCACACAGCCAGCCTCTAAAAGCTAGAAAAGGCAAGGAGTGATTTCCCTCCAGCACCTACAGGAAGACGGAAGCCTGCCGACACCCCAACTTGAGCCCGGTGAGGCGGACTTTAGACTTTCTGACCTTCAGATACTGCAAGATAACAAATCTGTCCTTTTTCAAAGGAGTTAAATTTGTTGTAATTTGTTGTAGCAGCAATCAGATGCCTGTGCACCCGAGTTCTAAATTGCTCTTATCAAACTGTCTGGCTCAACATGTGAGGAAAAACATCCTTGAAAAGCTCTCAGCTATACCCAGGCCCAGCAGTATCCTTCAAAAGGGGAAGGTTTCTTCCGGTCTCTCCTCTGATCCCCAAGTATGCAGCTTTATAGGTGGTTTCAGGCTCAAGTCTCGTGGCTGAAAAGCTTGCTGGGATGGGTGGACGAGACAGAAGACGGCTGGTTTGGAGGTCTACAAGCCTTCTGCGTCTGGTGCTTACTCTGCCTGGCTGCCTTTACAGTGCCACCGAGGCCAGGGCACAGCATGTCAGTGGAACAAAGGACAAACATGAAACAAAGTGCCATGGGCAACTGCGTCTTGATCAAATCTAACAGCGATTCGAGTTAATAAGTAACATAACGCCACCACCTTTTTCATGGCTTTAATTATTACAGCCAGTAAGAAGTATTCAGGCCATCCCTGGTTAGTGACGTTTTATTTACCCCTAAAGGCTAAAGTCTTCATTAAATGCAGAAGAGTTGTGTTCAATTCAACACATATGGTGAGATCACAGCCCTGTTTATTGTACTTTTCTTAAGCATCGCCCCCCATACCGCCCCAGCAAGCACACACACCCAAGGACTCTGAGTATACAATACACAAGTGCCATCTGGCAGAATCAGAATGTCACATTAGTGTATACTTCATTTCTTTTGTTTAAAAAGCAATCTTATTCCTGAATAGTTTCTCTTACTATTTTCCTAGCATAAATCCATTTCTCGTGAGGCCATTTCCTACGGTGTTTACAGCATAATAACATTGCTGCTAACAGGGTCTTCCTTTGTGCCCCTGAAGTTTCACTCATGTTTGTCAAACTTGGCTAAGCTCCTGAAAAGCACAGAGCCTTTTGGTCAACGTAGTAAAAGGAACGGGCAGAATCACATATCCACAAGGCCAATGCCCATTGCACGTTCTTTCTCATGATAGGGTAACTGTCATGGAGATGCCTGATTATGATTTTTTCTAAAGTTCTTGCTGGTACATTTTTCCAAAGGGAAGCAGTTGACCACCCATATTTCCAGGTAAATCCTTTGGTAAAGAATGAACTGCCATTCTTTACCACATCTTTTATTAGAAAAGCAATGTTTTCAGCTCATTCTGCTTTTGATCAGTATTTCGTCTCTGGCTATCATTTAGTTTTACTGTCTACAGAGCTAAACAAACATGGGAAGAGCTAGGATAACCCAAAATTCAAACCCTATGCCACTGCAAGAGGGTGGCAGAGTTGGGTCCTTGTCATGTGTGCCCCACCTACAGGAACCTGGGCCAGGAGGGAACCAGGAAGGCCTGGCCTGCCTCCTGTGGACATCCTTGGAGTGCTTGATCAGAAAGACATGGAGGAGTCGGGTGTGGTGGGATACGTCTGTACTCCCAGGGGCCAGAGAAGCTGAGATACGAGGATCCCAAGTTCAAGGCCAGCCTCAGTAATCTATCAAGGCCCTAAGAACTTAGTGAGATCCTGTCTCAAAATACAAAACAAAAAGGGCTGGGGATGTAGCTCAGTGGTAAAATGCCTCTGGATTAAATCTCCAGAATCCCCCCCTTCCTCCCCCCCAAAAAACCCCCACAAACAAACAAAAAAAGAAAGACATGAAGGAGAAGAGAAGCAGGGAGGGAGATAGGTCCACTATGCGCTCCCTTCTAAACAGCAGAGATGGAGACAGGTTCCCAAAAAGAGCTGAAAACCAGGGAAGCTTAGGCAGGAAAGGCACCCCAAGAGAAAATGCACTTGGCTGAGCCTGGACGCCGCTCCTCAGGAAAAGGTGGTTACTGTGTGGCTGGGTGCTCCCCTTGGCTTTGTGTCTGATCACCTGCTTCATCGGCAGGACTGCACCCCAGGATATAGCCCTCCTTCCCAGAGCTCTCAGAGGACTGTTCCTGCTGGTGACAGAATTCCAAGGGGTGGGGAAATACAGAACACTGCACAAAAGACAAGAAAGACGCAGCTCTTTGATTCCGTGCAGCAGTGTGCGGGAAGGGGCTTGTTGCAGAGGTCTGTGACCACGGGCCTTCCCACTGTACCTGCCAAGGCCTCTGGGACTGAGGAGACGCATTCTACCATGTCTTGCTATTTAGATATAAGGCAGGACATGAGGTCTGCCAGTTCCTTTTAACTCCACTTAAATGTCCCAATGCTATTCTTACTATGGTTCCAGAATTAAATTAAATCCAAATTGCATCTCTGACACACTTTTAATTCTGTGGGGAAAGGAATATATCAATCATGCAATGACTATGAAAACTTAACATCCTGAAAACTGTTTTTATAGACTCTGAGGAATAAGAAATAATGTCAGTAATCTTATTTAGTCTGCCATCATAAATCACAGACAGTAAATAATGCCAGTGGCTATTTTAAAGACTTCTTAGAATTAGTACCATGAAAGTAGATGAATGCCTGAATAAACAGGAATAAACTGCTCATAGCAGGCATAAACAAACTGCAAACTCTTGTGCTGTATAAGTTGTTAATACAACCTGCCTAAAGTTTTTGAGAAAAATATTGCCTAAGTAAAACGTTGTGCTTAATTGTAGGCCAGAAATCACTTGGAACTGTGATCCAATTTTGATGAAGCAACAAATAATTAACATTGAAGACAGTCATACAAAAACATCAATTTATTCATTATCTCTACTAGTAACCTGATACATTTACTACTGTATCACCCTTATCCATAGGATATATGCTAAGACACCCTCCTCACCCCACAGATGCCTGAAACTGAGTACAGAACTCTGCATAAGCACTGTGATTCCATGACACAGGTTGATCACCTGTCAGGTGGTTTGGCAGGTTGCACATACTACACGGATATACTGGACTAAAGGATGACCCAGTTCCAGAGCAGGGGTCACGAGATTCTACCACGCCAGGGAAAAAAGGATGTGAACAACATATTGTTATTTCTGAAATATTCCACTTAGTATTTTCTGACTGAGGTTGACTATGGGTAACAAACTGAGGAAAGTGAAACTCACATAAGGGGTATAACTATATTGATTTATTATTTGCAAAAATATCATTCTTAAACCTGCCCATGCAATTTCCTAAGTTTCTGTGCCACAAGAGCAACTTGGGAATACTTCTTTGATTAGAGAATTAAACATAAAGATAGCAGATGTCTGACTTCCTCATAATAAGAGGGTTTATAAACTGAGGGGCCCCGCATGACTTTTGTAGAGGCACAAAGGTTAGAACCCTGGCACCAGCTCCTGCTGCTGAGTCAGCTTATCCTCAGATCCTTGAAGTTGCTGTTCTAGACTGAACAAATTCAATTTTTAAAAGTGTCTCTCACAGGTCTTATTTTTCACGCCTACGATATCACTTCCATTGGACACTTGTTAGCTGATCCACACGGCTTGGGATGCAGGCCTCAACAGCATGCAAAGTGGCGCTCTGATCCCGTGCCCCCCTCCTGCCAATACACTGCGAAACATTCAAAGGCAGGACACATACCCACGTGGGTTCCATTTGACCTCTGTCCACCCAGGAGGTCCACAATAACCTTTTTTTCAAACACAGAGCTGGTCAGTTCTTCACAGGATTCTAAGCAGTGCCTGCTCTAAAAACATCAGCTTAGACTGCCAAATTTACTGGTAATCCTATCAATCCCTCTACCCATGAATTCACCAAGGTCATTTTCAAGTTCAAATCTCTGATGGAGACAGGCAACCACCTCCAGGACGGCCCCCAACATCTCCTCCTGGCTGCAGCGGAAGCACTGAGACACAGCACCCTTTGGGTGGGACCTGCCTACCCAGAAGTAACATGGACTTGAAGGAGGAGTCCTGAGAGCAGCTCCAAGACAAGCAGGGGCGACAGTAACTCACTGGGGAAAGCAGCTGGTGTCCCCTCACAGGTGGTGTGTGCTGCTGGCAATTACAAGATCTTAAAGTGCAACTGATTAAAAGAACAGGAAAAGAAATATCCCGTGATGGTGAAACCCATTCCCTTGAGGGGTCCCTCTCTGCTGCGGACCTTAAAGGCAGAGCATGCACACTGTGCTGGCGCTATGGAACTCTGCACAGTGGCTTGTTTACAGCTGCTCTGCGTAGCCAGGTAATGGCCAGGATCCATTTGCTGTAGTTAGGAAGGGTTGTGGCAAATGGCTTACGTCTTTCTGCTTTTTATCATTTTATTCACTTCTTTTTTGGGGGGGTGTTTATATTCAGATTTAAAATTCTAGTTGCCTAGAAACTGAAGTGCAGAAGAATTCACAGCCTGATGCATGCTGACCTGCAGCTGCTAGAAAGCAGCATGTTTCCCCTACGTATTCTGAGCCGGGTTCAACCCTACTGATCCTGTCATTCCAGTTCAATGGTGTCTAGTTTTCCAGGATGTTCACCTTAGTTATGCTATTAATTTCAGTATAACTGGAAAGAAATGGTGTTTTCCCTCATCCTTCTTAAATGAATTTTATGTCCTAGGATATTCATGCTCATTTCCCTGTGTCAGGACATTAGTAGCAGGGAATTTGTTGCAAGGAGCGTGTATGGACAGTGGGCTGGATGGACGGTATGCATACCAATGCATTTCCCACAGCTCTGTGCATCTTGTCCATAAGATGCCAACAGCCCCACCAGGTCGTCACACTCATAGTCTGAATTTGTCAGTGGAGGCGAAGGCAGAAAGCTGGGGTCAGTCAGGAAGTGAGGCCATATGTCTCCCTAGGAACCTCAGAGTCTGCTCTGATGGGAATGGGGTCCGTGACTTGGAGAAGTCCCCTCTACGGCTGCCACAGTTCTTCAGGACCGTGTGCTGCCCCTGCGCAGGCACTGCAGGAGGCCCGCGGGCAGTCTGACGACTGGATAGAGCTCCAGGGTCTTTTCTGCTTCTAATGCGCTCTTTTCCAAGTCCTTCCATCTCCTAGAGCACACTGCACCCAAAGGTATATTTTATTTGCTGCCCAAAATTACAGGCACATGCATTTACCCCAGGGAAAAACTGCAAGAAAAATTTCCTGGAAAACACCTGATATAGTAAGCACTGATGTCCGGGACATTGTGCATGTACAACATAACCTCAAATGGCAAAACCTACATGTGCTCTGTGGCCGAGTCCAGAAGTATTTTTGATGACTTTTAGGTGCCAAGGACAAAAATATTTTTTGTGGTTATTTGTATAGCTTATCATTTTTTAACAATGAACTCTAATCAGCTTTCTGATTAAAATAAAAGGATGACTGCAGAAAGAATTCTTAAGATGCAATGGTTATGATTGGTTAAGGCGAGCTCCCCGCTCCTTTAAAAAGATCACAATAAAGGCTAACAAACAAAAATATATTACTCCTGAAAGTGCCTAAAACAGTTATTTACACCAAACTAAATGCCACACACTATGACACTGGGAATCCCAGTGACTCAGGAGGCTGGAGATGCAGCTCAGGGGTAGAGTGCCCCTGGTGGCTCAATCCAGAGAATCACAAAGAAACACAAAGAAACACACACAGCTCTCAGGTCTTTGTAGGGCTGGGGGAGGGGGGGCATGACCTACAAAATCCTATTTATGGACCTTGGGTGATTCCCACACCTCCTCTCAGTAGAAGACACCTTACACGTGTAAGGTCCGACTAACTCACTGGTTTTCAGCCAAAGGATCAAAGAGACGGTGCCACCTTCAAAAGGGGCACATTCACAACGTGCGGCCCACCAAAGCTAGGTGTGTAGGGTCCTGTGAGATGGCACACGGGTACGACCAGTCAGGGCCAGCATGTGGCCACGCTGCAAGGCCAACAAGGTCACGGGGCTCTGGAACCGATAGGCCCCATGGTGACGTCAAGCTTGGTGCTCCTGCCAGGTTCTTGCCACCTCTCAGCTGTGCCATGCCCGGGGACATCTGGAACAAGCTACAGCTTTCACTCCATGTTAAAACCCCAAAAACAGCTCCATCATTCTGACATTTGCTGGAAGGAATGAAAAGCAATACTTCTTTTTTAAGGATAAGTAAATACATACTGTACTTCACGGCAGGTATTACATGATAAGTGAAGAAACTTTAAAAAGATGAAACATCTTTGAAAGGTATGAAAGACCTCCCCCATATCACATTATGACTCTGGTCATTTTAAGGGTGGTGACTTTTTGGAATTAATTCAAAATCTAGAATTTTTTTTTTGTGGGCAAAGATTAAAACCAAGTAGGGTTTACCAGATAAATTGTCTTCAGAACCACAACCTCAAAAAAGGTTTTATTTTCATATTTTAAACAATTACAGTTTTTAAATGTCCTTCTGAGAAATCTCTCTCTCTCTCTCTCTCTCTCTCTCTCGGTAATGGAGACGGAAGCCAGGGGCACTCTACCACTGAGCTATATCCCCAGCCCTTTCAACTTTAAATCTGAGATGGTCTTATGAAGTTGCTGAGCCTGAGTAGCTGGGGTCACAGGTGTGCGCGGCCATGCCAGGCCCACGAGGTCTTACAGAGAGCGGGAGGGCGGGAGGGGGAGATGGACGCCCTGGTGCCAGGGACGTCCTCCCGGAGAACCCAGCGCTGCGGGAGCTCCCGCAGCTACTGCCACTTCAGACACGAAAACCTGGGAAGATTCAAAACACAAACACACGTGTGATCCTTTGTGTGGGAGCAGCTCAATGTGACCCCTGTCACAGGAACGCTCTCTGAGGCCCATAATCCACACTCACACACCCGATCACCCCACCTCCAGCTGAGGCATCTGAAAACATTTGCAGCAGAAGGCAAATCTGGGAGGAGAGAACGATCTGCCTGTCTACACGGACAGACCAGCTCCGTCACGCAGCAGATTCTTTAAAATACAGGGATTATTTAAAAAAGGGCAAGTCACAAGCTAAAGGAACTTCCGTACACAAGTTACTACCCACCTTAGGCACCAACAAACACTTGCTTTTCAAGATGCTCCAACTGATCCTGAACTGCAGGTCAACTGCTAGCCCTGCAGACTGACCACTCGGACAGGGTACATGACGGGGGCAGCCTTTCACACATGCTGACCTTCAGGAGGGAGGTAGTGTGTGACTAATGCAAACAATGTTTTCCTTCCTAAGAAGAAAATATTGTTCCTCTTTCCTAAGCAAAGTGCAAGGTGTACATATGTACTGCCACTCCTTCCCTTCATTAAAAACATTAAAACATTAAAAATCCTAACAAGCGATCGAGTCCAGCCTCAAAGTGCCAGCAAGGCCATCCTCGCCCTGTCCCCTCTGAGGTCCTCATTATAATCACAAGAGCCTCTGTGTTCTCACAGGGTGGCTTAGTCCAACCTGAGACTGCCAGCTGAACAGAATCTAGCGCCACTGCCCACACCTCCCCTTGAAGACGGGGGCATTTACAGCTTCTGAACCTGTAGGCCTGCAGCCATATGAGGCCTGAGGAGCCGGAAGAGCGAATGAACGTACGAGTCCAGTTTGAAAATGACCTTCATCTACTTCCCAACTGCTCCACCCAGCTCTCCCAGTGTTAAGGAGCAGGGCGTAAATTCTCTACCTGACTGTACTGGGACTCGATCTGTACTTGACAGTTTGCAATGTCCTTTGGAATCGTGATGCTACTCTACCACATGGACCTGCAGGGCTAGGGACGAGAAAATGGGGCGGGGAGTTTTAACAAACGTCTGAATCTCTCTTCTCTTGTCAAGGATCCCCTTTATAAAGATAGCTAGCTACTATCTAAAATTATAATAAAAATAAAGTCGAGACAACCACTTGTTACATGTTGGTTTTGAACAAGAAATGAGAACATGCTTATGTTTCAGATGTAACTGGAAATTTCCCTGCTCTCACCCATGTCCTGGAGAACAAGGCAACAGGTCTGTTGGGACTCATAGCCAACTTCCAACAGAACACAAAGAGGGACATGTCCTCAACATGTCACTCAGAAAGCAACTCTCTCGTTTTCAATGGCTTCACGAAGAGCTAACAGCAAAACAGGGACAGTGAGCAACATACAATACTTAAATCCCTCTGGATTAAGCCAATAATGTAATCTGATATTGTAAATGTCTGTTTACCATACTGCCAAATTTAAGTGCTCGCACATGGAATTTCTGGCATTTAACTTCTGAATATGCAATTTTATTTTTGCTATTTCCTCTACATAGAATCATTCTGAATTTCATACTCTACTTCCATGTCTAATGTCCCTAAATAAAGTAAATACAAAAACTGTATTGTGATTTGCTGAGTCCTGCTGAAGATTCAACTTAAAGGTCATATTTCTAAATGTCAAAAACTTCCCACGTGACCTTTCTGGTGAAAGGCACATTAAGCAGGGTAAGTCTATCGTTCACTGTGGTGTCACACACTTAACCTAATGTTTCATCGTTAGGAAGGGGAAGCTTTGGCCTGGCAATTGTACCTCCTGGGTCCCTCTCTTAACAGGAGGAATCACTGAGAAGAGGACCACAGAGTCACAAGCCTTTCAATTCTACTGGTCTGTCACATCACCCGTCAAAGAAAGGTAGGCACATGACAGAGAGGGGCAGGGAGGAGTCGACGTTGCTGGAAAGAAGGGGTCACTGTGTGAGCGCAGAAGGCACTGTGGGCACTGAGGGGTGAGGCCTCTGAATGGACATGGAGGGAAGACGGCCAGCACCAGGAGGAGGAACAAAAGTCTCAAGAGGAGAGGTGAAGCAAGGACATGCCAGGCTTACCTCAGTCTTGCCAGCCTCTGGGTTCCATGACCTAGTGGTGAAGAACTGCCCGGAGATTAACAGCACCCACAGAGGAGCTATTCTTAGCCATCGGTGCTGGCTGAAGTTGCAGGCGCCTTCGCCGCCCAGTCAGGTGTGCCTCCAACTGTACCATTTTCAAGGGAACTCTCTTTGGAAGGTACATGGTTACCCTAAAAACAGCAGTTCTAAAATGAACTCTCACATTCTAGCACTTGGCACAGAATTGGGAAAATCCTCGGTCCAGCTGTGCACACTGATGCACATACACAGAGTCACTGAAGACTTTGGGTGATCTTTAAGGACAGTACATCCTACGAAATCAGCAACAAGGCTGTTCTATCAAAAAACACAGAAGCGGGAATAACTTTAAGTCGCCCTGGCTCTACTTGACTCAGCTGTGCATTCTCCTGTGTGTCTGGGTGACTATTCCTAACACCTAACACCTGCTAGTTATAAACCCATCTCTGTTACTACTGAACTGGGTTCACATGAGGTCCTGTGCCCAGGAGCCTACCCTGGTCTGAGCACACTGTCAGCTGCGAGAGCACTGGCTCTTCAGGGACACATTCTCTGACCAGTCCCACTGGATGTCCCAGGTAAAAGACGCTCTGGCAGTGACCGTGACCATCCTTCCCTGCGCACCATCAGGCAGAAGAAACCAACTCCAGAGTTCACCCCAAGGCTCCTGTTTCAGTAACATCCCTGAAAGGCAGAAGGTACTCGTGGAGCAGGACTGAGAGGCGCAGCTGAACAACAGGGCTGCAGTACGCATGTCGCGCCCCTGGGAGGTGGGACTGACCTCTGCCAGGTGACATGAGGTCTGACCAGCTGCCTGAGCTGCAACAGCTCCTGGTGCCCATGGAGCACCTGCCCTGCCCTAGCACCCAGCCCAGGAGGTGCGCTCAGAGGAAGGGCGTGCTACCAGGAGCGGACGGCCATGGCTGGTCAGGGCCAGAGTACACACGGGGCACAGTGTTTCCAGGCCCACTCCGAGTCATGCGGAGTGTTTCTGGGCCCACGTTGGTCTGATTGCTGGGATGTGGTCTTCTGATAGTGCTCCCTTCCATGTTATGGTTACTGTAACAGGACGGGGGAACCACACAGCACAAAAGGCTACGGGGGACCAGGCAACTCACCCACACCCCCGCACGCACTAGAAAAGAAACACATGTAATCAAAAGAAGGGGCCGGGGCTCTGCAACATCAAAGCCCCTCAGCTGCTGCCCAGGGTCCACAAATGGGCTAATCCTCAGACAGCTGGGGCAAGTCAAAGATGGTGGAAGATTGTGTTCACTGTTGGAATCGGGACACATTTCTTGCAAAAGCGAACATAAAATGACATATGTCCCAGCCACAGTTCATGAAGCTCATGTACCCCCCCCACCCTGGTGTGCACAGGTGAGTCCTAGCAATTTACTGGTTCTTTACGAAGTGAACCCTCGGCCCCCTTTCATCTTGACAGAGCGCAGCTGTGAACTCACACCCCACCAGCAGCCACTGCCAGGGTGTCCGCACAGAGCTGGGCTCTCGTGGTCTGACAGAGGGCAGCACTGTGGTCAGGAATCTATAAAACGCTGCTGGAGGACTCAGTTTCCTCTCATGCTAAGAAGAAGATCTAGATGATGTCATGGACTGGCACTCTGGGTAATGTGAGGCGGGCTCAACCAGAATGTTCCACTCTTGAATGTCTGGGAGAGGAGAGAGACTGCTAATGCTCCAGGACATTATTTTTAAAGTAAAAAGAGCAAAGATGGATTCACTGACTTTGTTCGCTCAGCACATATAGGTAAACGCTGTGAAATCTACTAATTGCAAAAATAATGCACCCCACAGATTGGTACTTCACTTGGACTTTGTGTTGCTAACACACCCCCACAGGCTGGGGGTGTGCTCATGCACCCCAGCACTGCCAAGACCAGACTTCCCGCTAGCCCTGGATCAAGCCTACTCAAGGGGTGTTTCAGAACTCGGCAAGACTGTCAGAAAGGCTAGCCAGGTCAGATAATAAGGGACAAGTACCAGAAAAGAGGTGAAGTATCAGGATTCAATTATAATACTTTGAAGTCCAGGCTATTTGCATTTTAATAAAAGCCAGAAAGTAGGGACGACTGTGTAACTGCCTATTTCTTAGAAATAAGAAGGGAGTATCCATTTCAGTAACCCTCAAAGTAAAACAGAAATAGTCCTGCAGTTAATTGCTGATCAAGGGCTCACCCTCCAGAATTTCTACATTATAACTAAACACACCCATCACGAGGGTGAGTTGGTGGCATCCCCTCAGATCTTAGAGCAGCTGTCAGTTTAACTCATATTCAGAGAGAAAGAGGAAACACAGAGCAACTACTGCCACTTTGGACACCGAGGGTCACACATGGAAAGTCAAAGGCAAAAGGAAGAATCCATCGGACCCCTCTCCATCCGCCAATCTGGTCATGACTCAGGGGCCATGCGTTCACAATGCGTTCTAAGCTGTTCCGGGCTGTTTTCAAGTGGACTCAGTTAAGGTCTACATGTCCCCAGGACTCCACCTGTAGTGAAGTACTGGATTCCAGTATTTTTAGTCAATCAAGTTACTTTTTATGAAAGGTACAGAATAAGTCTGTCCATAAAGCAGAATTCCAAAAAGAATAGAATTCAATTAATTTAAAAATAAAAAATTGGCTGAATGATCCTGATGCCACAAAGTAGACGTCACAAATACAAAACATACTATAATTCTTTTCAAATAATTAATTTCCCTGAAAGACTTAGAGGAGGAATACCAAAATATCAAGAGAAAATAACTTTCTAAATGACTGAATTACCAGTAATTAAAAAATTTCTTTTTAAAAATCCCCTTATTCACTCTATCAGAAAGAACTACCTTGATGTGTGCTTGCTCGCTCGCTCTCTCTCTCTCTTTCTCTCTCTCTCTCTCTCTCACACACACACACACACACACACACACACACGCGCGCGCGCGTGCGTAAAATTTCTTATCTTAGTTTGGTCTCATTGAAACTACAAGCTGAACTGAAATTTAAAAATATAGGAAAGGCATCGCACCAGAAAGCAAAGGTGAGCTACTTCATGCAGAAACTAGGAGTGCAGCGCGGCTACAGCGGTCACTTAGCACTGACTCAGCTTCAACACCCTGAGCAACGGGAGCTGGAATCCCGGGCCTCCGGCAACCACTGCCACCCTGGCTTCCAGGACAAGTGCGGGAGAGCAGATCACTGTGCTGTCCCTTGGCGCTCCCCAGGGGCTCACAAAGGCTGGTGGAAAGTCAAGTTTCTGTATCATTAATGGACTTGGTTATACTACATTAACTAAATTAAAACAAACTTCTGACTCCTACCCTAAAGTAAATATTTCTCAGGAGCCTTCATGATATGGCTGAATTCACTTCTTCCCCCTCCATGAGTCCCTGATGAGCTGCTGGAGGCAGTACTTACAGTTAACACTATGAAATGAGGTGGCGCAGACCTGTAATCCCAGTGGCTTGGGAGGCTGAGGTAGGAGGATTGCGAATTCAAACCCAGCCTCAGCAATTTAGTAAGAGCCTGTCTCAAAATATTAAAAAGGCTGGGGATGTGTCTCAGTGGTTAATGCCCCCATGTTCAATCCCTGGTACACACAACACACGAACAAACCTAAAACCAAACCAAACCAAATGCCCAAAATACCAATAACAAAGGAAGAAGGAAAACATTAATTATTGGAAAACCCACCACCTTCCTTCCATCAGTGCTGAAATCATTAACAGCTAGTAAAACACAATGGCTCCAAATTCCAGGGATGATGGAGTGACTGGCATGGCATCAAATGGCAGGAATCCAAGGCGAGGAGAGGGACATGCAGCACGCACAAAAGTGGGTTCCAGGCAGCTCCACCCGGGAAGACACAGGCTCTGGAGCGCAGTTCCTCATCAGGGGCTCTGGCAGGCAAAAGGGCAAAGGCCAGGACAATGGAGGCCATCCGCATCTATGCCATGCCCACAGGAACTGGGAATGTCACCATGGGGCCCAACAGGCTGATTCTTCCTTCGCATCTCTGCCGTAAGACTTCCGGGTATCTCTCTTCTCAGAAACGTGTGCCAGGCCTCTTCACGGCCCTGGTTTTCCACTGAGAGACTTCATGGTGAAGGAGAGGATGCCCAAGTCCTAGGGAATACTAGAGTCAACTTAGAGGCTGCCCCCTAGCAGCCTGGAGGTTTTGCTCCTGCAAAGAGTCCAGGTCTGCTGTTGCCTCCCGTCAACTCTGTCGCTCCTTCCACCTACACACGAACGTTGCATTCCAGTAACGCATGCCCCAAACCTGTGGGAACCAGGAGCCAGCAGCTCTCACGGTTCAGAAACAGTGCCTCACTCTTAAATCTATCCCGAGATGAGATTCTCAGGTAACCTATGCCACACTCTGGTACACACACGGCGGTAGCGAGGACTTGGCAAAATGCCTCATCTATAACAAAGGAAAATTAAACAGAAAGTGGGTTGTGATGCGTTCATATGGATTTCCAAGCCGACACCCAGAAGCATGAGTACCCTCCAAGACACAAGGGGGTGGGCGTGCAGGAGAATCACTGCAAACACCAAGCTGCTACGACACAAGCCACAGCAGAGACGCCATGTGGTCTCTCAGATGCCACCACAGTACCCCAGTGCTGCGCAGCTTTGCTAAAATAGCAAGTATTCTTAAAAAAATTCAACACCACAAATCTTCCCAGATTTACCTGGTAGTCACATTCCTAGAAACCTTGGTAAATATTAAAATTGTGCGTATAAAACAGGTTCTAAGTCCAAATACTGTGCATCGCTCACCTGTACAGCTGCAGCAGGGGCTTAAGACTGTAGAGAAGGTGCCAGAATTCTCCAGCCTGCAAGGATGTGCTGAATGCCACAGGCACCTGCCCCAGGACCCCACCCACACACTCCGGGAGCACCCTCCGTCACTGACACACCCACGTCAAAATGCATTTTGAATAAAGCATCCTTAAAAGTTAGACACTAATTATCTAAACCATCATAAACCATGGCTCTTTACAGACATGTGTGTCTGCCATATATTATATCAATGTGTACAATCGAGAATATAAACTGAAAAACACTGGTTTGAATCCCAGGAAAAACAACAACAAAAAAAATCCTTTTTCTCAGTGTAAGTTAATTAAATATTTAGACAATAATTATCACATACACACACTCTCCACACTTTCTATCAAGTCCAAAAGAAACAATGTAACTAAATTGAATTCAGGCAAACTACTGAGTGCATGAATGGTGGGAGAAGTCAGATTTGAGGGTAGGGCAGCAAAGACTACAATTTTAGTTAACCTGTTAACAATATTTGAAAAATTCAAAAAGCTTAGAAATAGCTCCTAGCTTTCTACTGTCTCTAAAAATATAAAACAAGAGGGAAACTAAGGTTATTTCTTAATCATAGCCTATGGCAAAGATGTAGAGAAACTTGAACAGTCATACATCACTGGTGGGAACGTAGTATTTTCCATTCTGAAAAACAATGTGGAGATTTTTTAAATCATTACATTTACTTTTGACTCCTAGGAATATACCAAAGAACTGAAAACACATGTCCATACAAAAATGTGTATGGGTCTCCTAGCAGCATTATTCATGACAGCCTTAAGCAGGAAATGATCCAAATGTGTGTCAATTGGTAAACAGCTAGACAAAATGTGGTATATCCATACAATGGAATACTACTCAGGGATAAAAAGGAACCAACTACTGAAATACATTACAATATGGATGAACCTTACAAACATGCTAAGTGAAAGAGAGTACGTAAAACCAAATATTGTATGAATCCATTGACAGGAAATGTTCAGAAAATGCAAATCTACAAATCCTTCCTGGGGCTGGGGAGAGGGAAACAAATGGGGAGTGAGTACTAAATGGGCACTAGGAATTTTTCTTGGATGACAGGAATATTCTAAAACTGAGTTGGGTTGATGGTGGTGCAACTCAGTTAATTTACTAAAAATCATTGAACTGTTTATGTAAATTATATCTCTAAGTTTCCAAAACATATATAGACACACATACACCCTATGACTGAAGACCTGGGCAGTCATGAAGTGTCAAAACTGTGTTTTAAGCTGGGTGTGGTGGCACACTTGCAACCCCAGCAACTTGGGAGGCAGAGATGGGAGGATCACAAATTCAAGGCCAGCCTCAGCAACTTAGCGAGACTCTGACTTAAAAAATAAAAAGAGCTGGGAATACAGCCCATTGGTAAAGCACCCCTGGGTTAGAGTCCCAGTACCAAAAAGAAAAAAAAAAAGCAAAAACTGTGTTTTGGGTGTGCCTCTCCTGACTTCAGAGTGGAAAAGATGACCTCAGTCCATCAGCATTATGAGAATGCAGAATTCTGCTATTCGATTTCCTCTGAAAGATAATAAAGGAGCGCAGGGGAGAGGGAGACAGGCAGGGGAGCAAATGAATCTGCTCTTCCTCATTTCAGAGTTCAACCCGGGTCACAGCCCTGTTAGACTATAACCAGGCAGAGCTTAGTTATTACTGAGTCCTGCCGATGGGGGCAGTGCTGGGGCCTGGGAACAGGCAGAGCCCACTAATGATCACGACCACTGTGCTATAAATACAGGACTTCTGCAATGGGAATGGGCAGGACACCTAGGCCAAAGATGCCAACAGATGCTCTGAACATTAGCAATTGAGAAACTAGTGAAATTTTTATGTTTAGCTCACGTAACCTAAAATCTAGCCCAAATCCTTTACCTCCCAGACCTCAATATTAGGTTTTACTTGTTAGAATCAATACCAGCTTACTAATTACACACAACGAAAATATCAATGTATAAGTGTGCACGGTGACCTGGGACAACCTATCTGGCCTTTCCCTCTCTTTCCTGACGATTACCTTTTGTAAGCACCTACTAAGTTCACAGCTGCTCTGTCGGGGAGGCCTGTCAGCCACTGCACCAGCTCTGGGATACAGATTCATCAAGAAGCCCTTCCATGGGGCAAGGGGAAGGTTGGCACCAGCACTCCGCTATGGACACAGCAGCAGTTTTGGGTCCCGTGTGCAGTGGCCGTGGCTGATGTATTCACTTACGGAGGCTGGAAGGGGCACAGACCAGCCCCGGGGAAGACAGGTCATGAAGGCAGTGAGCGAGGACAAGCTAGTCAGTTTCTGGAGCTCTCGACCGTCCACAGCCAGGACTCCTCAACTGCCCCTACCATCTACTCACAGGGGGTCCCAGCCAGAAGCCAGGGTGCCTGTGCCCCATGCAGAAGGTGAGCATCTCAGGACCACCTTACAACTCTGGAAACCAAAGAACAGGAAAAACAACATAGTAAAAAGCATGTGAGCAATAGGAAGGCCCATCTGAGAGAAATGATATGGAACTGTCTTCAGTCAAAGCTGTTAGAATCCATCTCGTGAAAAATGAAATGCTGTGGAAAGAGTGGAACAGGCAGGAAATGGGAAGTGCTATACTTATCTCCTCCTCTCCCACTACCCCCTGGAGTATTTCCTCTATTCTGAGAAAAAAGCAATAAAACTGCCTACCAAGATTCTCCCTCCGCTCAGATGCTCTGACATGGTGGGCAATGTGCCCTGGCCAGGGCACCCAGATGCCACCATCTTTTGGGCAGGCAGTAGTCAACAGGGTCACACCAGCATCACACCTGGAAACTGCTGTGGCCAATCAAGTCCTCAGTCACTGCCATCAGAGAAGCCACTGCCTGGGAGAGAACAAAGCCTGTTCCAGAGGCTCCACACTGGCCCTCACTGTACCTGGGCCTGCAGCTGAGCTGCTGCTCTCTCTCAACCAACGTAAGAATATTCCAAGAATGCCAAGGACTAATGAGAATGGCTGGTGGCATTTTCTCATGACTCATTCCCCATTCCCATCCCACGTTCCCACTCATTCCTTACTCTGTATTTAAAGTACACTTCACTGGGAAAATTAGGGATCAGGTGAGGAGAAGTGGCAACCTGCCTAAGCTGATAGAGTTGGCTGGCTAATATGACATTTGACATGAAAATCATCCTACATAAAAAAATAATTTCTTTCCCCATAAAAAATTCAAGCAGGCTCATAACTGAGAGGGCATGTGGAGTTTCAATCCTCAGCAATTAGGAAGACTGCGTCAGTCCACTGGGCTTTGTCCAATGGCCCTTTTAACTGCTTGAAAATGAGGTTTGATTATCAAGTCATGTTATGGCTTACCTATAAAAACTTCTAAAAAATATTGATCCTTGATTACATAAGCAAGGTCATTCTGAGAAGCCTTTTTAAATCATGCATAAGCCATTACTCATAGCTGAGACAACACTGGACCATTTCTCCAGTGTCTAAGTGGGTTTCTGTTAGTAAGTCAGCGCCCGGGGAACTTGTTGCCTACAGGGAGCTGATAAGCCCTCTGGCTGCTGGCTGGATGGGCGTGGATAGCTCCACATTTGCTTTTAAGGTTTCCTGGCATTCTTCAGTGCCCAAGACACCAAGCACTTACGTTTAGGATGATCAGACTTCTGTAAAAAGAGCTAAGGCCTCAACCAAAATCAGCACAGCAGTACTGATGACTGATTAAAACTCTGTTGGAAGGAGCCTGGTGGAAACTGAGGATCTGCCCGGGGCACACTGCCTCCAATCCCAGGACAGCTTCTAGGTCAGCCTGGGACAGATGGACCCCTACACCTTGCACCTTGCGGCTGGGACCTGCTGAGAAGGGACTGGACTGTGGCCTAGGGACATCCAGCTGGCCCACAGAGGCTCTAAACATAGCTCCCTCAGGGCCACTCTTCTGTGGCTGCAGTTCCTGGTCAGTCATCTTGATCCTCAAGGCTCCTTCTGTGCCCATAACAGCATAGACACATGACTCTGAGGCCTGAAAGTGCTGCACAGAAGCTCAACAGTGACAACAGGAGTCCCTCCCATCTGTGAGCAATGAGCCAGTGGCAGCACCTTGCCAACGAGGAAACTAAGGCTGACGAGGGCTAGATTGTCCAAGGTAGAAGGCAGGAAGGGGTGAAGATGGAATTTCCATCGCCTGTCTCATGACCAGTTCCATGTCATTAAGGACTATAAAGAGGAGAAAAGCACTTTAGATTTTGATATCATTCTAACAGCACAGATGACCTGCAGCTTCAGTAGGGCAGTCTCCAAAGTTCTGAGGAGGGAGAAGTTACTGAAAACCACACATGTGGGAAGGGGAGAAGAGTGTCCCCTTCAAATCAGTCAGCAACACTCTGGCAAAGAGGGTGCAGTCAGAGGACTTCTTGTGAAGCAAAAGGTCTTTCACAGGTGAACGCTTTTTACTGAATTTTTGTTAAAACAGCTACTTCACTTTAATTGACTTATTTCTAAAATGACAGTAAGATGCATTATAATGAACTGTCTTTAAAAAAAAAAATAAAAATTTTCCAAAGTTTTTCACAGGAAAAAGCCTAGGAATTCCATACAACTACTTTCTTCTTAATCTTCATGTAAATGACATGCTTCACCCTCCAGATGCCCAGAAGATCAATGTGAAGACAAGTAACAGAACACAAAAGTCCTGATGTAATTATAATACACCTCTCCCTTCTCTAACAGCACATGATCTTCAAACAGGTTTGAGGAAAAGTTAAAAATTGACAATTTATGAATACACGTTCAAAATCTGTATCAATCACTTATTCATTCTCCTTTTTCCTCCCGTATAAAAACTGGAAGAGTAAGAGTTCTGGAGAAACAAATCTGATTTCTTCATCACTGTGAGCTCCAACACAATTCCAAACAAGGGGACCATGAAGGGGAGAGGGCAGCCATGCTCCGCCTTCTGCCTGGGGGCCTGGTTTGCTCCTCCTTTACTTGTTCCACTGAGCCTCTCCCTGGTTGGCTCCAAGTGACAGTGACTTTGCATTACACACAGGGCAACTGTCTCGGAGCAAAGGCGCTGGTCAGCCTGTGAGTCAGGCAGAGGCAAACAGTGCCAGCTCTGGAAAGGACACGGGAGCTCTGATCCAAGATGGAAGTCGGTGGCCACGCTGCAGGACTCCACTCAAACCCTGTTCTCTGAGACCGAAGGCAGGTTAAATTGTGTGTGCTGTGCCTACACCGGCACACCTGCAAGCACACCCGCCCAACACACACACACACACACACAGGGTGCATCACTAATCCTCTGCTGGAAGATATTTCAGCCTCACGATAATCTGGCTGTCCAAGGTAATGCTATTATTGACCAAGTCACTGACTTAATCTCTAATAAAGACACAAGTGTGCCAGTATTCTGAGGGCAGGAATATCATCTGACGCCCGTTTCTTAGCACCTTCCATTTTGCTGGCAGAGAGGGATGAAGGAGGGAGAGAAAGTCTTCCGTGTGTGTGAATCAGCTCAGTACCTACCTGCTCTGTTCCCTTGCCAGTTACACTGCACAAAAGATACAAGCAGTTTTTCCCCTAAGCCTCATACTTTGCCCTCCAGTAGCCCAGAGGGTTCTGGGGACTAACTCATCATGATCCAAACTCAGTATTAGTTTTATCAGTAACTGGAGGTTAATTTGGCCCATAAGCAAATAGCCAAGTCAGACTATAAAAAAATTCACTTAACTCTTAATTGCATACATCAAGGCAGGTTATGCATGACTGTGGAAAGCAGCTTGCATCAGAGGAACAAACCAGTAACAAATGTCAAACACACCTGCGCGGACAATGAAAGGGCACTTGGAAGAGTGCCTCTACTGTGTCTGAAATAAATGTTTAGGTATCTGGCCACATGTCTGATTTAAAACACACAAACAGTATTTTTATGTCACAGTTGCTTGCTCTGTGACAAACATCACAAAACCTACAAATAATCTGTGCTCTGTGCAATTCACTAATTGAACATGTCGACCCTTAGAGACACCAGCTGTGTCAGCAGCAGTACCTGCCTGCCCTCAGGAATGTCTGAGCTCTCACAGTCTGACCAGCATGCTCCTCCGCAAGCAAAAATGAGGGAGGTCCTCAGTGAACCGGAAAAGGTCCTACAGGTGCGCCTCGAGTCCCCAGACTTCTTCCCCTGCCTCCTTCAGTGTCTGACTCTCAACACAAGGCCAGCTTGACATGCTTCTCCTCACCCGGACCCCAAAGCTGCTCCATTGCCAGGCCCAGGAGACAGAGCAAAACCTGGGGCAGTGGACACTGGTCTGGTCCCACCAGTCAGTGGCCTGTGAGCAAAAACCTCAGGACCGCCATGTTTTCACATGGAAAATGAGGGTTTGAACTGGATAAGCCTGAAAGGCCCTTCCCAACTCATACAACCCTGGTCCTGTACAGCCTGCAAGGAAGGCTCTCAGCTGAAACTGCGGGTGCTGACTTTTCTGTGATGGTCCCTCTAACAGGAAAGTACTTAAGACCTCGCACAGCTTTTATAGCTCAGTCACCACCGTACTCCTCCAGTTGTCTGACAGTTCTTCCAGTTATTTTGGACAGCTTCTTGCTGGTAGCAATTTTATTTGGTGAGGCTGTGTCAACTTTGCAGTTCTTCCTGATGTGGTCTGAAGCCAAGATGTGAATTCCACAGGCCCAGAACACTCATGTCTTCTCTAACATCTAGAAACCCAACACGACCAGGAATCACTACAGAGAAAACAATAATTTCAGAGAAACTAGAGTTCACTTTCTGTCATAGAATAAATTAGAACAATGCAACCCTATTTACCAAAAGGTAACAAGTAGGTCCAAACCTTCTCTTATGGAGGAAACTGCAAAATGACGATGCAGGAAGAGTCAGGGCTGGGATTAAGAGTCTTTCCTTGGCCAGTGTCTGCATAAGCTCCAAGAGCCCATGAGAAGAACTTCACATCAAATCAAAAAGCAAAATGATTTGCTGAGTACACGAAATGATGACGGAATATTCCAAAATGGAAGTATGATAGAATACAAATCTCATCAACCTGAAAAATACTTTAAGAACTTCTAACTTAGAAGAGAAACAATGATAATTTGTCCCACTACAAGGGCAAATTAAAGAGAGACACAAAGGAAATGATAACAGTTTCTCTGAGAAACACAACTGACTTTCTTTCATAAAACCAAAAGATGGGGTCAAACATAGGAACTTGTAAAATTGCCACTGCTATATTTGCTGGTGACCAAAGAACAGTTACAGGAAGAAACCAAGGCTGATTTTGTTTGTTTTAGTCTATAAATAAATTTGAGAATGTTTTCCTGTCCACTGTCCTGGAGGAGGAGAAGAGCGGGGGCAGTACTCCCCACACTCGTCAGCTCCCAAAGACACGCCCGGGAGGCATCGAGTACTCAGTGAGGGCCAGGCGCCCCCTTGCCTCACCAGGCTCTGAGGGGGCATGTGCTGACCCATTTTACAGGCTGCACAGGCGTGGGGTCAGCCCAGGGGCTGGTTGGCTGGCCTGAGCGTGACGACAGAGTAGAGGAGACCTCCCCAAGGCACCAGCACTTCTGCAGAAAACACACACACTTCATCAGACACAATTCCAGGGAGAAGCACAACGGACCACTCCCAGAAGAGGAAGAAACCACACCTTATGATGCTACAGGGCACAGAGGGTTCTGAGTCACAGGAGCTGAGAGTCAGGAAAAAGCAGCTTGCTCTAACCCCGCAAGAGTCCAAGATTCAGGGACTCACTGGGGGACCCCGAAAGAACACTGAGACTCCCACCAGCAGGGCCACAGCCTTCTGGCCTGTGAAATGGAGGACCAAAGCATTGTCAGGGTACCTAGATACCCTCAGATGCTCTCAAGATACAGGAGCATTAAATATTAAGATGTAAGCTATAACACCCACTGGAATGGCCAACAAAACGAAGCCTGGAAATGCCAAGTGTTGATGAGGAGATGGAGAAACTAGAACGCTTTGACACTCAGGTGGGAACGTAAGGTGGTGCGGCTACTTGGGTAGAGGACATTTACCAGGTAGCCACAAATCTACAAGCCACAGGGCCAAGCCACTCCAGCCCTAGGTATCCACCTGAGAAAGGAAAACTTACGTCGACTCAAAGACAATAACACCCAGTGCTCACAGAAGCATTATTCATAACAGCCAAAAGTAGAAAACAAAAAATCCAAATATCTAATACCAGTAAATGTATGAGCAACATGTATTCTATTCACACAATGAAATAATATTTATAACAAAAAGGAATAAACTACTGCTATGTGCAAACTGCTGAGCTTTACACAAAAGAACAAGATCCAAAAGACTAAATTGTGTATGATTCAATTTATGTGAAATTTCTAGAAAAGGCAAACTGTGGAGTCAGAAAGCAGATCAGCAGCTGCCTGGAACTGGGAATGGGAATGGGGACTGCCTGTAAATGGACACAAGGGACTCTTTGGTGATGGAGACATTCTAAAACTAGCAGCAGAAAATTGCCATAGAAAGTTAAAACTTTAACACGACTTTTATGACCTGCAGTTATAGAAGTGAGGCCACATAAAATAACTACCATTCTCTTGTCTACATTTCCTTTCTTTGACATAAACAAATGTCTGAATTTTCACAGATATATAGTTAAAAACTCAAGTTTTGGCAAACCACCACTTCTTTTTTATTTTTAAAATTTTTTTTAGCACTTCTTGATTTGTAAAATGGGAGCTGGGTTTGTGGCTCAGTGCCTCACATGTGTGAAGCCCTGGGTTTGATCCTCAGCACCATATAAAAATCAATCAATAAAATAAAGGTATTGTGTCCATCTACAACTAAAAAAGCAGGTGTGTAAAATGTTAAATGACATGGAAAAGTTTATACTTCTATTTGTTTTGAATCAACAGAAAGATAAAAGGGGTATATAACTACTTTTTAAAAGATGTTTGAAAGGGTGGGGGGTCATGCTATGGTTGTGGTTCTGAAAACATCTGGGATGCTTTTTGAATGACAGAACATCCGAAAATCATGAGAGACCAAAACTCTGAAAAAACCCTGAAACTTGAAACCAAAAGTTTAGAAGAAAACAGAACACCTAATCAATGAAAATGAAAGGGGGAAAAAGGCACGTGACGGTGGAATAGACTGAAAACCTTATGTCCCCAAGTGCCAAGGCAGCCTACACTCGTTACAGTAACGAGAAGAGGAACATGAACTTCAGTGTGGTTTACATGCTCATAAAGACAATCTGAATCCTGAAATCATGATATCATCAAGGCTACAACACAAGAAAAGCTGAATGAACTGAACGAGGATCTGTCCCTTGCTCGCAGCTCAGCGAGGGCTGTGGATGACGACAGCAGCTCAGAGTGACGTGACCCCCTTCCTGCCCTGGCCGCTAGGGCACTATCTGCACCTGCAGCACTCATCTATCTGATTCTGCTTTCCCCTCCAGATTCTCACCTCGCAACCCTTTGAGGGCTGCTTTCTATTCCCTTTTGTGCACTGCAGTTGACTCCTTACCCAGGACTTGATTGCTGTGGATATGAAATGTAATTAGTAAATAAATTGTCTAAACACAGAATATGATAAGAAACATGTCATATACAGAATTATGGATACATTTATGGCCTTCCTTGGGTTTCCAAATCATCCTGATTCCTAAGGGTCAGCAGAATCTCTGTGATAGGTTCCAGTCTCACTTGCAAAACATGGATGAATTTATTTTTAAAAATCACATATTCAAATAGAAACACCAGCACTATTTATACACAGATCAATCAAGCCCGTATCTGTGCTTACAAATCAGGTAAAAGCATTAAAATGGATTTGGCTAATTCAATTACCCAATTTCCCACTGTAATCTGCAGACTGCATGTGCAAACAGTTGCATTACCCAAACAAGGCTGGGCCTGGAAACTCCAGGGCAGAGAGCCCAGGTAAAACGCCTTGCACACTCCCAGCAAGTTTCTGCTGCACTGACTTATATTTATTTATCACATGCCATTTCTAGGTGATCTTTGATACATTGTGTTTTATCTTCCCACAGCCAGAAATGACATCTTGTTTCCTTGGTATTTTCCAGCAGCTTCTTACAGGGTCTCACGTACAACAAATTCAACAAAACATGCTGGCTGATTAGGTTGACCTGGGTTTTCAGCAATCCTCACTATCTGAAAAATGAAAGTAATTTTTTTCTGTGTATCTTTCTATGCATATATCATGTGAGATCATGTAAACCCAAAGCTCAGACGATGAGCAAGAGTGTGAGAAGAACCCAATGGAGAGGGGCTTCTGAGGTACTTCTGCTGTTGGCCTGTGTCACTCAGAAGCTACCCAAACAGCCTACTCACCAGTGTAATCCAGGGAATTCCACTGCCTGTGTCTCCCGCAGAGCCAACTGGAGCCTGTTTGTCTACAAAATGAATAAATTCTAACAGGGGACTTTAAAGGATAACAAGATAGCAAAATAATAAACTGAAGAACACGAACTTTGTATACACTCTCTTACTCAGTTTCAAACCTACTCCACAGAAGTACAAAACAAACTGTTAATTCCCACTTTACAAATGAGGAAAATAAAGCTTACAAGTCAAGTGACAACTGGGGAGAGTGATTCACAACGAGACATGTTAGAGTTGAATTACTGGAATTTAATGGAAAAAAAATCTGGGTATCCAGGATAAAAGACCAGGTTACTCCAAGGAGGAAAGGAAACGCCACAAGCCAATAACAATACGTTTAAAGAAATGTAAATTAAAATACAATATAAGTCAAGGATTTTATATGTAGCAGAACTAACTTTCAGGTATAAAGAAAAACTATCAACATGCAAGAACTCAGACAATCCAGTTGCCCAAGCTCTTCCTGAGACATCGGCCCAAGAAGTAGCTTTGAAATGACAGAAGACATCAGCCTAAGAACAGATGGTTTACCTGCAGAACTGGAACTGTGCGGTTTCTGGACGACAGCGCCATCGCACATGTGGTGGCTGTGTGCTCTGACACTGCAGGCAACCACCAGAAAGGGAGGGCGAGAGTCAGGAACAGCACAGCGGCTTGGGAAAGGCTCACAGGCATTTGTTTCAAAGCAAAAAGACACCATTTCAATCCACACAATGGAAGACACGGAACAGAGGGGCAGGACAAGTTAACGTCCAATTTCCCTATTGCTCCTAGCAAGAATCAACACATGAGAAAAACAACAACAACAACAAAAAAAAAAAAAAAGAAAGGAAAAGAGAAAAATGTTATGTGAAAATAAGGACAAAAACAGAAGCCCCCAAACACAAAACAAGGGACAAAAATTCACTAAATTATATGAAAAAAATCAGGGCTAAACACACTGATTTTATTAAGACCTATGAGATAAAAGGATTCCCAGAGGAAAGTGAGCCAGGTGAGGTGCTCCAGGGGCACAGGACCAAGTGGCAATCATCTCCACCTAGCTCCCTTTCTAGAGGAGGTGAAAAGACCACCCACGGAGAAGCTGGGAAACCTCAACCAAATACACACTAATGAAAACCAGTATCACTAAAGACCAAAACAAAGATAAAAATTTGATTGTTAAACAGGAAAAAATTTTTAAAATGCAATAGCCAGGCATGAGTTTATTAAAATATGAATCATTTGTGGGATTCATTCATCACTTCATTTGAGAAATACTTATTGAGGCTGCATGTATACAGGTCCTTTTCTAAGTGTTGGGAATTGAGGTTGAGTATCACTTTTCCTGTGTGCAGAGAGCCAGAAATATAAATGAGATAAATGTTGGCTGGGCTAAAGATGTTAGTAGGCCCTGGGTTCAATGATCCCCAGGACCACCAAAAAAAAAAAAAAAAAAAAAAAAAAAATTCAAGCCACTTAAAAAAGAAGATCGCAGCAGGACCTAGCCCACAAGGACACCAGTAGGTGCTACTAAAAATAACGCATCTTATTAGCAGCATATGAGACCATGCACAAAACAGCAGCTCATTAAAATGCCTAAGATGAGAATGACTGCCAAGTAAAGCATTTAGTCACAGGAACGAAACTATAAAAGTAACTAAAAACCACGAAATTTTTCTCTGCCTGCCTCCCTTTTCCAGTTGAACTCTGATGCTTTATATGAAAATGGCTTTCATTTTTCATGACATGGAAGAGTTGATGGCCGCTGGCATCAAACACGCTAAAATCAACAAAAGTGTAATTATCTGCACGCTTTCAAGTGTTTTCAAAATATGTGCTGGTTGGAATTTTCCTGATTTAGAAATATGTGCTTTATGCTGGTGGTCTAGGGCTGTCAATAACCTGACAGGAAAGAATTTTAAAATCTTGCCCAACGCATTCTTTCCTATAGCAATTATTTGACTTGTTCATACCTCACCTACTTCCACCAAGCGTCTGATGTAGTCCACAACATCCTAATGTCACACTGCTGGTTGTGACACTACTTTGATGGTACACACACACACACTTAGGCAGGGCCTGACACACTACAAGTGTTTGAGCTCTGACTACGTTAACAGTTCCATTCAAAATTCGCTCCTTTTAAAATACGTGAATAAGTAAGTGGGTGACTGTATTGCCCTTTCCCCTGTTGCGCTAGTTGAAAATGGGAAGGAATTTTAGTACACCTAGAATTCTCAGAACGTTTGTTTAAAAACTGCAGTTCTTTAAAAAAAAAAAAAAAAATCTATGGAATAGACGAAAATTTAATGGTATAAAATCATACAGATCAGACTTTCCTCCTAAGGCTGCCACATTTTATCAGCAATTCTTCCCTGGTCCAGCTTCGGCTGGTGGGGGTGGGGGGGCAAGATTTTGTGAAACCAGATCTAATTTGAGATCTGCGTACAGAGGATTTAATAAATTATGTATCTGTTAAGGATTATAAGGGGGGGGAGGAGAGACCCCACAAAGACCAAATTACTCACAGGTCTAAGTACAGCAGCAATGAAACAAGGAGCTGCGCATTAGGGGCACTGTGATCACCCCCTTTGTTTGGCTTAATTACTTTTAATAAATTACTCTGCCTCCCCACATCACTGAAGTAAGTTGTCATCCAGAGGCGCAATCAGCACCCTCAGGACAGAGCCACTCACAGACAGGGCTGGAGGGAGGGTGGGCGGTGGTGCCTGGGATCCATGACTCATTAGGATCCATAAAGCTCTTCCATGGAAATGGAGTATCAAGGACACTATTGTAAGGGAATATGGGCTACGCGACTGTAGGCTAGTTATGAATTCTCATAGGCCAGCAGCACTCCCGAAAAGGCCAGGGCTCCTGCCTGGGAGTCACAGGCGGGATTGGCCTAGGGCGGGCGCAGGCCAGAGGGCTTTCTGCACAGCACAGGGACTTGACTCTCCCTTCAGCACTCTCCCAAGGCACGCAGTGCCACTTCGCTAGGCTTTGTGTACCCATGGCGCCTGGGACAGGCCTGTCTCAGTCACCATCTGCTCTTATGGGTTCAAGAAAGAGCTAAATAATTTTTATTTGTCTTAAATGTTGGTTTCCAAAAACCATAACTGAACATAAAATAGACTTTTGCCACAAAAGGCAAACAGCACTATTGCACTTTGTTAAACAGTTTAAATTTTGTACCTACCTTTCTTATTCTGAACATTATAACTGTAATAAAAGTATTTCTTACAACGTATAAAATTTAAAAAGGAAAAATAAAGGCTGCAAAATGCATAAACCAAGCTGGATTTTATATACCCATTTTAAAATCTGTGAATTAGTATTCCAACTAAGGTTATCATGGATTGTAATTTAGAATCAAGAATCTGGAAAGGACAAATCAAAGTGGAGTGAAATGTTGCATAATTTAGGAAGGACCACTGTCACAAAGAAAATAGTGCTGATATTTTTTTCTCACGCTCAGAAAAGAGAGCTTATCATTTGGCCCCAATTAAAACAGCCACTAAATACGACAAAGACCATATTTCCACCACCATCTTTTTTAGATTTTTATGTTTCAATCTGGATTGTTTCAATGAAAACTTCATCAAGTTTTTAAAAATTTATGATGTAGAGTACTGCTTTTCAGTTCTGGCAGAAAATAAAAATTAAGGTGACCTTAAAGGGGGCTGCCGTTGGAAATCCTCTGCACCTAGCATGAGTCATGACTAACTGTAACAAAGGCCAGAAGGCTGGCCCTGCACACTCGTTTGGAAACCACTAGCGCACATAAAAGATTACTTGTTAGTTACAGCGACTGTTCAATTTTGTGTGTTTCAAAAATAAGCCAAAGAAACACTTCCAGTACCATCATGTATACTTGGTGGTGACTAGCTGTGACCAGAAATGAGTATGTAAAATTCACCTTCTGCATATTCAGACAGATAAAAATAAGGAAGGACAGTTCTTCTGAATCTGAAAGTTGAAATTTTCTTCCTTTAAAGAAGTCAATCATACCCATTCATATACTTTTCTTAAAACACATTATTTCATACTTATTGTATAATTTCTACAATATTGAAAATTTATCAAAACTTACATAATTTCACATGTCTATATTTATAAAAACATTATCCCTTAATTTCTGATTGTATTACATAATTTGTATTTATCGTTGAATCGGATAAAGGTAAAAACCAGAAAAAAATATGTTCTTCCAAAGCTAGCAGCCATTTGGGAAGATATTGTTCACATACAATTTACCGTTGCGATCACAATACTTAGGCTGCCCCTGAAGAGCTGGCTCACCCTTCCAGCCCGATTGTTCTTCGTGAGTCAATCATGTTCTTGCTTTTTCTTGTAAAACTTACTCAAACTAAATAGTACGGACTTGAAATAATGAAAAAGGAAGAATATCAGAATGGAAAGAGAAAATACCTTAGGACCAAAAACAGAAGAGAGGCAAGTTTGTTATTTTAAATGGAGAAAACAAAACACAGTATAAAAAGGATTCAGTCACACCAGGGGACAAAAAGCTACAATATGAAGCTAAAATAAAATGGAAATCAACATCAGAGAAGAGTATGAGAAGATGCGGAAGAAAGAATAATGCATCTCAAGAGAGCAGAAGCAAAACCTGTTAAGACAGCGGACCAAGGCCGTGCAGCTCTCTGGCAGGTGGGAATGACAAGAAGCAGAAGGGACAAGAAAGAGGCCAGAAAGGCCAGGAGGGCGCTGTGTATCACTTATCTGGGTGGTACATCTCTCTCCCCAATTGACTTTATTTCATTATTCATTATTTTAACCCTCATCTGAGCACTGGCAGAGTTTATTTTGCTTCCTCTTCTGAAATCACTGAAAAGCTCAGCGAGCATTTCCATCCGGCTTTGCCTACCACTTAGCCCCACGGAGAACTTCTTTAAGGGGGCAAACAAACATACCTGCAGCTCCACCTCCCAGCTCTCCACAGGCAGCACGGACTGCACCCTCCTATCACAGGGCAGAGCTGATGCAGGCCACTCAACAGACTGAATCCGGAGAGGCCTGAAGATTGCAGAGGCATGTGGGGAATGAGGGAAGAGCGGGGGAGGGGGAGCGAGGAGGCACAGTAGGCAAATAGACACGGGCTCCTTCAATACGTGAACCCATCTGGAATGAGCATGGCTCACCTTCTTATTTTACAGTCATATCAAGTGGATGAAAGCAGAAAAACACCACTTTATTTAAAGTAGAAAAAAAATAGAGCAGACTCATGAAAAAGGACGCTGTGGCAATGCAGACATTTTCAAAACTAACCTCAGAATCCACAGTAAGTGAACTACTTTGTTCCTAGCTGAAGGTTAGCACGTGACCTCGGGCTGGAACACTCATTACCAGAGTTCAATCTGTATTTCAAAACAGTGACACACCTCACCCACAGCTGCGGGATGGCTTCTGGGCCTTCAGGACATGTTCCAAAGTCCTTGGGCCACTGACCTTACTTCTTTCCACCTGGCCCTTGGAAACACTGCATGCTTTGCTTCAGCAAGCTCCAAACCTTCTCTCAGGTGTCACAGAGGCTAAACAGTGGACAAAGGCTGGGTGGTGCTACCCAGAACCCAGAGCGAAGGCTGGGGGTGCCAATGATTAATGTGTTCTGCTCTAACTCTGAAATGTCCCGTCCTCTTGCCTCCCCACCTCCACGCCAGGGACTAGTCAGCTGTAAGTTCCACTCCTTGAAAGGAAGTTCTCAATGTTGGTCCCAAACTAGTTGATCTTCATGCTCCCTTTACAATTGCAGCCCTGGTTTTCTAGGAAGAAGAGTCAGAGTGCATTCTTCCTCTAGTCCCCACAACTCTCAGAAGACACAGTGGTCAGGTCATGAGTGTCACATACACAGTTACTCCTCATTCAAGTTTTAGTAGTAAGATGGCTAGCAATCCACAAAGGTAACAGCTTCTCCTTTTTGCAAGACATACTGTGCGTTTAGGTAACCTTATTTTTGTTTAAAAAATAATAGCTGCAAATGGGTTTTTGAAAAGTATGAGGCACACCATAATTCTTTTCCATCTCTGGACTTTATGCTTTCAATCATTACTGTGCTATATTTAAAAAACATCTAGATCATGGAAGTTAATCATAGCATGTGGAGGTATGGTCCCCAAATCAAGTCTGCTTCAGACTTCTATTATTGTTTAACTGAAGCCACACCTATGACTCGCGGTTTAAAAGAGGAAGGGTCAGGGTACCACTCTGCACACACACACTGAATGTCTAGCTACAAACCACCCCGCTCCCAGGCCATCCCAGGCCAGTTCTTCTTCCAGCTCTCTGGAAGCTGCCCGGTGGTATCCTTAAACGCACCCTGAGACTCTGGTGCCACCTTCATCCTGCTGTGCTTTGTGCATGCTCTCAGACACTGCGATGCCCATACTAAGGCAACGCTGGCAGCAATGCTATCGCAGGAATGTGGCTGCAGAATCAAGAGTGATTCGTCATACATTCTAACAGCAGAAAAACAACTCCTCACTATTTTAATCCCTCAGCGCTATGGAGAACCAAAAAAAAAAAAAAAAAAAAAAAAAAAACCCAGTAAAATATAACTAAGCAAAAGCAACAAAAAAGCATACCTGCTGTAACATTTGCAAAAATATTGTTCCCTTTCAAGAATTTACGTAAGTAACTTAGAAAATTACAGACCACTTACCTTATTTCAAAATACTTATTACAGTGATGAATCAAATTTTAACGTCATACTAGTTCAGGAGAAAATAGGTAGTTCAAACTTCTACAAAGTAACATTTTATTTCTAAATTTAGGAAAATAAATTAATTTGCTTTACAATAAATAAAACCCCTCCAGGCGTTTTAACAAGGAGCCCACTTCTTTCATGTCTCTCCATTCTCAGATGGCTCCAACCTGGAGTCTAGGCGAGTGCCTGTGCCACTACCTCTGTCACCACCACAGAAACCTGCGGGAGAGGCGCTCAGGAGACTTTCGTTTTCAGAGGTACCTCGGCTCTGCGATAATGGCACTGCCGGTCTAATAATGAGGACACCGCTTAAGTCCTGTTGCTCTATTTAATGAGCAGGAAGCAGATCTGCAGCAGCCGCTCACCAGCACGTCGCATGTGGATGCTCATTAGGATCACCCACAACCTTTCCATAGAATTATCCCCAGAAATTACAGCTGTGGCTTACTGGACATTTATTAAAAACTTTTAAAGAATGCATTCTAATTGTCGTGACCGTAACCGGGGCTTCGGGAAGAGGCGATTTATCAAGACCTGCAGCGGTACCGTCTGAGGGATCCTACCTTTTCAAACACCTCGTTTTCCTGCCTTCGCCTCCGTTTTCGGGGTCTGCGGTTCACTCGAATCCATTTTGTGACCTGAAGTTCAAGAAGCACAGAGCATTTTAGAGAGGTCGCGGGGCGCCAGGGGCCGCTGGCCGGCGATAAGCGCTCGGCCACCCCTGGGAGCGCGGCGGCCCGAGTCCGCAGGCCGCCCGCGCAGGGCCCTCGGGCTGGGGGCCGCGACCTCCGTCCCGGCCGCGCGGCAGCCGCCTCGCCCTCCGCCCCGCTCCGCTCGGCCCCGCTCCGCCCGCGCACCGGCGCCGCGCCGCGCCACACTCACCTCGGCGCTCACCTGCCGCGCGAGCCCGCACTCCGACTCGGCCTGGCGCTCGCTCTGCAGCGGCTGCGGGAAAGGGGCAGAGTCAAGTTTACCGGGGCGGCCGCGGCCTCCCTCCCGGGCCCACCAACCCGGCGCGCAGCCTCGCACCCCGCCCGCGGCAGGTGTGGATGGAGGCGGCGGCGCCTGCACCCAGCCGCCCCGCGGGCCGAGCGCGCGGCGCGGGCCCGCAGCACCGAGCGCGCAGCGCAGCGCAGCGCGGGCAGCGCGGGGCCGGGAGGCGCGGGCGGCGGCGGGCGCGGCGCGGGGCGGGGCCTGCCTTAAAGGTATAGGCCGCCGCGCCGCCCGTCCCGCAGGTCTCCCCGCCCCCGCCCCGCGCCGCCCGCTATTTTATTGTTCGTCCTGTCAATGTTTTCCTTCCTCTGCTGGGCTCCTGCCCGCGCCCCGGCGCTCCCCCGCGCGTGGACAGACCCCGGGCGCGCACGCTCCACCACTCCAGCCTCCAGACCCCCGGCCCTAGCTACCCGCGAAAGGCTTTCTCGGATGCTGGAGGACACGAAATGCTGCCTGCTCTGCTTTGCAGAGGTGCCCCTCCAGCCCCGCGGGGAGCCTACTTGCTTCTCGGATCAGAAACCTAAGTGTCCCGATAGCTTTCGTGGAGAGAAAGGAACTTTCCAAATGGAGTGTTCGCGAATAGATTAGACTGCAATTAAGTAGACGATTTTCAGTGTCTCTCAGGATTGGCGGTGGCAGGTGACCTCCAGGGGGAGAAGCCTGGAGTGCAGAAAAACCTAGCTCCCTGTTCCGCCTGCGCGTCGCGGGAGCCGTGGCGCTCCGGCTGGGCGCAGCCAGCGCCGCACTCGCCCGGACAGTGTGGACGCTCAGCCCTCCAGCTCCAAAGCGACTGGATGGAATTAAAAGGAGATTAATCTCTTTTCAAAAGTAGGGAGAAAGTTTCCACTTCGTTTATAAAAGTATGCGCTATCCCCAAGTTTTCAGGTAACCACCAAAAGGCTTTCCATCAGCTTGAGAAGCTGGTGGGACTAGATTGCTAGTGAGGGCCGGGGAGGAGAGTAGGGTCGTACTTGTTTGCTGATTTTGACCATCCTTTAACTTTATCGTATTTCTTTAAAGAAAATCTGCCTTGCCCCCTCTTTATTGCTACTCCATCCCTCTTTCAAGATCAAAAGGTTTAGATCAAAGCCAAGATCAAGCTCAGTTCTTTAAATAGAAGCAACTTTGCTATGGAGTATTTCATACAAAGAGGAGCTTCTTAATGGAGACATCAGAGTGGAAAACTTCATTTTATCCCTTCATTCCATATTCATAACTGGACTACTTAAACTTACATTAATGATGCATATTTATTTCCTAAAATAAACAACAAATCTGCTCAAGTGGAGGGATCTTCCTTAGTGTTTGTGTTTCCAGGAATACAAAAAAAAAAAAAAAAAATCTAACATTAGAGAAGAGTATAAATAGATACATTAACCATTCTGTATCATTAGTAGACAAGTGTTATGAAGTGCATCCTCATCTTCAACATGTTATCTGATCTTATATATGTATACAGCCATCGTATGCAATTTTTCTACTATGAAGGAAATGCAAAAAATAGTTAATGCTCTGGAAATCTTGGGTGCACATACACATAAGCAGATAAAAAATTAGAAGTGGTGAAGTGGATTGTGCAGAGCTGTTGAATTTTAAATGGAAAGAGAACTATGAACTATTTAAGCTTTTATACTACTACGAACAGTTCCAGAATCAACAGAAATCCTTCCTGGCAGATGCTTCCTTTTATCCAGGATTATTTTTTTCCTTGGAAGTTCACTGCCCCTAGGAACTCTGATATGAACCATTCAATATTGATGTGCTTTACTTACATGATCCTTTCAAAAGGATACTCTTTAGTGACTTGTAAAGAAATTTCAACATATAGACTTTGAAGAAACGAAAGCCAAGATTGCTCTTAATTCTGTGCACCCCACTGAGTTACTGGACAGATCTTAGGACACAGTCTCCTCTCTCGCTAGCACTCAGTTCTTGGCACAGTGAGACGCTGAGTCTGTTGCCCGACTCCTCTACTACCCCCTTGGGTGGGAAGCAAAAGCTAGGGTCCCTTCTAAGCACCTCCCAGCTGTTTCCCTGCCCTACCCCACAAACTATTCTCTACTGAGAAGCTAAAATGGTATTTCCAAAGGTAATTCCAGTGGTTTTACTTGGCTTTACTGAGGATGCTTTGCTGGGCTAGTTCTTTCTGGTCTTGACACTTCTCAAAGGTCCTTCCTCACTCTCCACCCAAATTATGTTATTCTCCTGTTCTTTCTAACAACATCCTCTTTATATTGTTTTGAGTGGTTATCTTTTATATAGCTATTTTGAACTTTATTATTAATTAAACTATTTTTAGAGTAGTTTTAGGTATGGAGAAAAATCGAGTAAAAAAGCACAGGATTCCCATATCAGATTCCCTCACCCCCTCAGTTCTCCCTGCTATTAACATCTTCATCTCGTACATTTGTTAAGGTTGAAGACCAGTATTAATACATTATTATTAATTAAAGTCCACAGCTTACTTCAGGGCTTGATCTTTCTTATAGCTATTTCTTGTTACTTTACTGAATATCTGTCACCCTAACTGGACTTTAGGCTCCAGGAAGAAAGGGACCCTGTCATTTGTTCTTGGGATTCATCCAGTTATTAAAAACACACAGCAGATGCTCAGTAAACATGTTAAACAAGAGAATGGAAGTATAAAGGAACAAATGAAGGAACAGCACATGAAGTTTCATGGGGGAGGAGTCTTGAGATGAAGATTTCTCTGACTTGTTTGTTTTACCACTAAAATACCTTAACTTGAGCTGGGCACAGTGGCACATATCTATAATCCCAGTGATTTGGGAGCTAAATTAAGAGAATCACAGTTTCAAGGCCAGCCTCAGCAACTTAATGTGACCCAGTCTCAAAATAAAAAGGGCTGGGGACATAGCTCAGTGGTAGAACATTCCTGGGTTCAATTCCCAGTACAGCAAATAAACAAAATATGTTTTTGTAAAGAGCATAGAATTATGCATTTTAAAAAAGACACCAATTACAGTGCCAAGGTATTTCTAAAATGACTTTAAAAAACTAAAAATAGAAATGACAAAGGTTCTCATGTTAATCGCTTAAAAATTGCATTATAAAATGGTGCTGTGAGCTGAATTTAGTCCAGAAAAAAATTAACATATTTCATGACACTGGAAAAATACTAATATTTTTTATTGTGTGCATCACAGCCTGAAGGTATTCTCTTGTCTACCTACATCTCTCTGTTCATGGGCTTCCCCTAGTGATGGCAGGCTGTGGAGAAGCTGGAGGAAGACACTTTAAAAACTGGAATTCTGTAGTGGGGGATGGACAGTCTAATACCTATCTTTCAGAATGTGGTGAAAGCACTTTAAAACAGATGTTCTCTATTTGAATTATATCTTTTAAAATGCCTCAGCTAGTTGAGAGGCAAGTTTAGAAAGGAAGTTGTTTCAAGAAACTTTCTTGTCAAAGCAGTTTATAAAAGCTGAAGACAATTTCAGAGGCTGAAAAAAATGCCACTGCTTTAAAATGAAAGCATCCCTTAAACTAGTGGTGGAGACTGCCCTGGAGAGTCTTTTTCAGTTTCCTTTTTACTTGGTTTTTATTTTATTTTATTTTTTTTAGTAGAAGAGGAAGTTACTCCTTTCATTGGAAGAAGACAGTGACACCAACTTCATATTGTTAATGAGGGCATTGCTCTCTTCCTGCTTCTCCCTCCTGAAGGAGGTGCAGCACACAGCGGGAGAAGGAGCCTTCCTAGGCCCCCGGAAGGCCTACAGGGCAAGCAAGGGGAGCCCTCTAATTATCCCACACAGCTCCGATGGTAAATTACACTCCCTTGGGCAAAGCACAGGGCAAACTATCCACTGAAATAAGCTAAAGTATCTTTGAATACCAAACAAGGTAGAGGTTTCCAGAAGCTTTTGCGGGTTTCAGAAGGGCTCTACTGCCAACATATATTCAGGGTTAATTAAAAAGTAGGAGTCTACACAGGTCTGGAAATAAAATCAAGGTAGATTAAGCTACAGTAATAACAAGTAAGGATTAGAAGTAGTTATCAAATGTTTATGCCTTTAAATTTGGTTCTGTTGTTTTCAAATGTAACGTTCCTTTATGTTGGCTTGTGGTTGATTTTGGAAGAATTATACGTGATTTATATGACTTGCCATTTTGTCTGTGTTAGAAAGAAGGCCTAGTTTCTTTCTGAAGAGAATTTTGGCCCTGCCACATGGACCTCTTAGTGGAAGTCCTTATAAAGCATATTTTTCAAACAAGGAAATCAGCCCCATGCTGGGCCTGGCCAACTGCTGAACGTATGGCCGTGCAGTGAGCTCGCTAACAGAACTTCTTCCTCTCGGTAACCACAACCCTGATCTCACTGCTGCTCAAAGGCTTTGCAGAGCCTGACCGAGGGAGCAACATTTCACACGCACAGCCCTTCCATTCCTTCAGTTCTGAGAATGGAATGCAGGGCTCTGCACGTGCCCCGCAAGTGTTCCACCACCAAGCCGCAGCCCAGCCTCAAGTTCTTCCATTTTTCCACCCTCTTTGTGAATCTGATGAAGGCTAATCATGCTACCAGCTCCCTAGGGAGAAAACAGACCTTTAGCCCATACACACACACAACACACACATACACACACACACAACACACACAGAGAACATTTTCAGGATGTCCGTGGATTCATATGAGGCCCTAACTCCTATCCTGGATACTATAAAATCTGTTCCTAGATTGAAACAGACCACCATAAAGCTGACCCTGGACTTTGTCTTTCAGGTACTCTGTGAAAGTTCTCTTATCACATTAAGTTCTGGGAAGAAGCCATCAGCCTTTATTGAGGTGCATTATAAGAAACAGCCCCATAAAATCCATCTCAATGTTTACTGGAAGGACGGGGTTAGAGGGTTGTTTATTACATTAGATAGTAATTTTCTGTGAGGGCTCACAGCAAACCCTTCTCCCTGATATCAACACAGGAATCGTGGGGCTGAGGCAATTGGCTTGTTTTGACCTCACCAACATTGCAATTTACTCCTTCCCCTCTTCCAGAAAGCCCAGTGCTCTTGGGAGCCTGCTTCAGCAGGCAGGCTGGGAACTCCAGGGTGTACTCACCGTGAGCTCATTTAATTCCTGGCCCCATCCTATTTTCCTACCATTATTTTCAAGTCACTTTGCTTATTCTAATTTATTTCTATCATGCTATATTGGTCTGCTTTGGATGCTGCCTTAAGCTCATTTGGACAAGGAGAGGTTCGAATGAAGTGTTCTGGGTTTATTATTATTTTTCTTTAATTTCCTTTTCCTTTTTGGAGGGGAAAAAGTGGGGATCAGGAAAAAATTTTTAATATTTCCCTCCATTACTAATATTTGGAAGTAGAGTATGTAAGTTAAGGTCATATGATTGTATTCTTTATAAAACTCAAGAAAAGAACTATTAAAAAAATTTAAAAACCCACATCACACAGGACTATTATAAAAATGTTAACCAACCAAATATTTTATCCTTTTTGCTATTAAAACCCAAGGAAAGAGCTTAGATTGCAGGAAGAATGCAACTCAGACATACGGAGAGGGCGTTCACTTAACCAACACAGTGTGACCTACTGCAAAACATCACCAGAGCTTGTGAACACGATGAGGCCTGGACACCACCCTGGACCTCAGCGAACCCGCAGGGCAAGGCAGTACCTCGGCTTGGTATATGGAATGTGTGGACAGCTCAGGTTTAGACCTAGGTTAGCTCCTTTCTCAGAGAGCGGTGATGATCAAATGACACAGGTGATGTGCTTAGGACTAGAAGCAGTTATGTATCAAGTTCTAGACTTTTAGAATTAAGAAGCAATGCAACCTTACTAGAAGTCAGAGGAAGTGACTTTCAGACAAAATGATACTGCAGCTCCATATATATCAGAGAACACAGACTCAGAACTGGTAGAAAGAATGAGAACAGCCGGGCTCTGTGCAGAAGTGAACCTTTGCCAGATTCTTCCACATTCAACTGTTCTGCCTGTGCCTCACACGGTACCATCTTAAGGCCAGAGGAACTGAGTGTCAGGGAATTTCACTGCTTGGCCTTCAGATATCCTGTTTGGAAATGTAGTGCTCTTTCCACTTCAGCATAATATGGACTGTGTCACTTTACAACATTTATTATGTGATCAGAGTGAGCCTGGATCAAAACAGCCCACAAAATACAATCATACCATAAAAGTCTACTGAAAGAGACAATTTAGAGAAGAGATAATAGCATATCCCCTTAAACACCCATATGACTGCTATTCTTTACAGGACTTTGACATTCATGGACATTACAATCTTACAGAGTTTTCACGGGTATGTAACATTATATAGGGCTAGCTAGTAGATCTGTGGTTCCCAGCCTGACTGCTTATTAGAATCACTGTGTGTGTGGTGGGGGTGGGGGCTTACAAATCCCAACACCCAGGTGACCAGGCAGATTCCCATCTCTGGCAGTGGGACCAAGCACCAGTCATTTCTAAGTCCCCTACCTCCTGAGAACCACTGGTCTAGCCTGTTCAGTGATGCCCTCTCTAACAGGTTACTAGAAAGACATTTCAAAGTCAGTGACATGTAGGATGACCCTATACCCTGCTCTGTGATGATATATCCCAGTAGATGTGGACACAGTACTGGGCAGGATGGGCTGCTGGTCAATCCAGGTAGCTTTCCTCAGCGAGGCACATCCAGCACACATAAAGACTAGAAAAGAAGTGGACAGTTTTAACATTGCATCCAAAAGGGAGGCAAGAATGAATTGGCATTTGACTTTTCAGCAAGTTTTTCTGGGCTCATTGTTGATACACTTCTGGATCCCAAGTGGAAAGACCTTAGGTGGAACCTGATCTTAGTGCCAATCGGCAATGCTGTCAAATGAATGTAGTCCTAACAATATTCTACTATGGGATGCGGCCGTCCCCCTCCAGACGAACATTCTGCACTTGAAGGACTGCTGGCTAGAATTAGGGGATAGCAGCTAGGCCTCGTGTGCACACATGTAATCCCAGCCAGGAGGGAGGCTGAGGTAGGAGGATCACAAGTTCAAGCAACTTACCCCTGTCTCAAGATAAAAGTTTAAAAGGGCTGGGGGTGCAGCTCAATGTTACATCACCCTTGGGTTCAATCTCTAGTACTGCGCGCGCACGCACACACACACACACACACACACGCACACACACACACACACACACACAAAAGAATAAGGGAAGAGCATGTGCCAACAGAAAGACCCTTGAAGTGTGCAAGAAGTAGTGCTCTACTCAGGAAGCAACCTGTGTGACCGCCCTGAGTCCCGGTCTGCCTGCTCTAACCAAATGGGCTCCTGTGTCTAGAAAAGACACACACAGAGGTGGAAGCCACTAGGAAAATCATCCTGACAAAGTGCTTTCTGAAAGGTAGTAGTTACTAAATAAACATGAACACATATCGTATACTGGTCACTTCACCAGCTCAGTACCTTCCCATCATTCCCTAAGATGGAGAGGGCGTGAGACCCGGAGCTGTGCCTCGAAGGAGGGGACATGTGGCTTCAGCATGACTGTTGTTAAGAGCCATGGCAAGTCTGAACAGCTTGTCATCTGGCCTCCAAAAGAAATTCCAAGAAGCCAAAACTTACCAGCAAGAGGAATGGGCCTGACTCATACTCCCTCTATCAAGAAGGAAAAGTACATGCGTGCATGCACACGTGCGTGCGCGCACACACATGCGCGCACACACATGCATGCACACACATGCAGAGTAAGGAAAGTAAAATCCACCGCATTTTGGAGAAGGGGCAATTGTCCCAAGTACAAATAATCTGAGGAAAAGCCATTTTCCACAATGTGTGTTCACCAAACTCAGCTCCATACAAGGAGGTGTTCCAGGAAAACAATGGGAGGGGTCAGAATTAATTGGCTGCTAATCTCTTTACTTTTCATAGGATGCGTTCTCCAGCAGTGGATTAAGTCAATGTTTAAGGCTGCCCGCCCCAGCTGTGTCCATATTAGGAAAGCCCTGGCTCAAGTCTCTCTCAGTGGAAAAGGACCTGCCCCCTCCTTTTGCTCTGCTCCCACCCACTGCGTGTGGAGGTGGGAGAGTGGGAGCCGGGGAATGTGAACTTGATCCAGCATTGATCAGTCAAGCAGCAAACGCTCATTGTTCTTTAGATACCAAACATAACTTCTTTCTCCTCGGGATAAAGCCAGCCGCTCTGCACACAACAGCTTTGTGCTCACCAGAATGATAGATGGAAAGAAGCGCAAGGAACATTAGAGTTTTATGAACCCATCATAAATACTTCCTCACTGTCAAGACTGAAGAATCCAGCAGTTAGTTTATATTTATGTTAATATTAGTATTAGGTATGTTAAACTCACTTAAATCTAACTATCTTCTACAATCTTTATTTTGTCAGTGCGGGGGACGGAACCCAGGGTCTCATGCATGCTAGGCAAGTGCTCCACCACTGAGCCACACCCCCCAGCCCTGTCTTCATAATTAGACATTTAATTTATAGTGCAAATAGTAAGGTCTGCTTTAGCTTTGCGTTCTGTATGAACCCTTCTTATCTTTACTGCCTGGTTCTCTGAGGTTCAAGGTCATTGGAAAGCAGGCTAACAATCAAATAAGCTGTTGCCACTTTAAGTCCCCCTCTGAATAGGGCTTCCCCCTGGTGCTATGGGAAATAAGCCCCTGAGACCTCACCCTGCTGCCCTTGCTGGGGAAGTTCTGCCGCTGGGCATGCAGGTCACACAAGTGAGCTGAGGAGACTGTGATACCCCAGGGTGAGGCTGGTTAAGAGGACTCACAGAGCAAGGAGCACAAGGCAGATGCTGAACGTGAATCCCTTCCTCTTTTCCTCAGAGACAGAAGCCGGTCTTGTATTTTGAACTTTCAAAGGTCTCAAAATAACTGAATTGTGGCGTCATCATAAAAAGCCCGACCTGACAACCACACTGACTTCATGCCTTGGGAGGAGCCTGAGGAGACGTGGCCCATCCCAGGCACTGTAAGCAAGCACCCGCCCTTCCCAGGACACGCGGTAGACTAGAGGAAGCGAGTGCTCTTTCTTGTATGCCTTGTGAGAAAGGAGAATTAATAATTTTATTTCTGGTCTTGTGTCACTCACAATAGTAAGAAGCCGACCATTGCTACAAAAACATCCTAACATGAAATTTGATATTTCAACTTTGTTCTATGAATGCACCAGCGTGACCAGGAGTTAAGATGCAAGAACACCTGCAATCTGCCCATGTATTTAAAGCCAAGGTAATAATGAGCGTGGGCTTCTAAGTTGGACAAGAGTTGGTTTTCAGTTTCCTCCTCCATAAAACTGGCATGAAAATAATGTTCATCTCTCAGAGCTGCAAACAGGAGTGGTAAATAACTTAGGCACACTACACTTAGTGTAGCCTACTCACACACGTGATAAGTTTCATTCTCGACATTCAAGTACATACAAAGGGATACTAGTGGAGGAGAAAGAGTACAATTTTAGGGAGTCAAAACCCTATATATTGGTTTTTCCTCATCTGCAGCCTCTCAAAGCATTTCTGCAAAACCCAGGCAGATGCCTTTCAATTACAAAATCAATGATAGAGACTAAAAATACAGTTTGAGGAGGAAAGACCAGTGAGAATTCTGGAGAGACAGCCTTTGTGAAAAATACAATCAAGAAGAGTCTTAAAGGGAAATGCATCTTTGCTTGGCTGTGTGGAGTAGGAAGAGTGAGCAGCACTGAGGGACAAGGGAGGAGGAGAGAGGAAATGTGAGATGAGGCCCTTGGAGAAAAGGCAGGCAGAGCCCCCAATGTGGAGCAACGTCCTCGCCAGGGATGGAGTCGCTCCAGCCGAATCCTATTACCACTGGTTGCCCTGGAGTCTTGGTACCAGATTCTTATGTACTGACTTTGGCCTCCCTTCCATGCATTTTCATGCCAATAAAGTTGCTGAAATTAAAGAAGAATTGAATTGTGAAGCTTTTTGGCATAAATAATGTCATATTGTAAAGTCAGGGCTAATAACAACCAGGATGCCCTTAACGCACTTAAGAAAAACCATCTGACATATGTATCCCTCAATGTGGTCTGAAATTTCCTTTGGCCTACAAAGGAAAATATTTTTAGCACATAGCACACTTTGTAACAGACATATAAATGCACTGAAAATATAATTTTAGGAAAGCATCTGGGTTTGATCATCCCCACTCCAGATAGGTCCTACTTTCTCAATGTAAGATACACTGTAACACTTTGCTATAAAATATGCAGCAATCACTGTGACATTTTCTCATAAACATTTCATTACTGGTCCTGCTTGTTTGTTTGTTTAGTTTTTTAAGCAGTAAATACTGATTTAAATAAAAAGCAACATAAATATGAGGTTTCTTCTGAAGCATTTGGACCCCAGGTTCTCCAAGCCTTCAGACAGCAGCCAGGCACTCACCAGACCTTCTCCCAGAGGATATTTGAGCAACAGGCATAAATGAATATTTTATTTGCTTATCTCAAAATATATCTAAGAAATAACAGTTGCCACTTTCCAAAGAAAAAAATGACCTGCAGTTATGACTGATCTGTAGGAATTTTGAGACTAACTAGCCCAGTCAAAGTTTTCTCATCTCCTTCTGGCCCAACAGGTTAATATCTGTGAATAACTGATCTGAATCAGAATCAAATGCCTACTCTTCAGTGATCAGCCAGTGTAAATGCTCCTGTACACCAATTATCACTTCAGACTTCTCCCCGTAACTTCTCAAGTAGCAGTTTTTCAGTGGGAGAAGAAAGGCACAAACTAGTTTTCTCTGTAAGTTTGTAAAACATAAGGATAAAACATATAAATCTCCCAACACAACCCAATCTAAGAATGAGCTTTACATCTGAAGCCAATTCAAGATGCCAAAGATGGAAAGGAAGACACAAAAAGTAAAGGCTCCTCATCTCAATGAACTCACAGTGGTACCTGGGCACAGCATGTGGTGACTCAAGGCTCAGAGGACGTGCCCTTTCCCCAGGCCAGCGTACCTCATTCCCCCAAAAAGCAAAGCCATCTCAGAGAAGGTTCAGTGGTTAAAACGCTGACTCCAGAGCTGTATGGATGTATTAATAGCCAATACAAGGCTAACTGGGCTAACAAACCTTCGAGATGATGCACCCAATGAAGACAGCAAATGGGATATAACACCGACTCTCTTCCTGCACCCAGATGGGTAACCTTGAAACAACGTTGTCTTGCTGCTTATGTGTCAAACTGCGTGGAGCCCACATACAGTTTGATGTGGTGTTGAAGACTAAACAGAACCAGAAGAAGACACGGGCTGTGGAGGCCCAAGTCAGAAGACTGACTTGAAGAACAAGCAGGACCTCCTACTGAATGATCTGAGCACACTCCTCAGCAAGTTCTGCAAGTAGGACAGCTGCACACTGAGGTGTGGGACGAGAATGCTGCCCTTTTGCAACACACATTTGGGTTTGGCAGTTTTGCAATCACTGGCCACTACCTTGCCCTGTGATACACTTGCTGGTGGGCCACCATCTGCTCTGACCCTGATTCTCTCCTACCTGGGTCAGTACACAGGACAAAAGCCAGGACTTGAGTTGGGAGTTTACTTTTGAAAGCAAAAACAAGGATACTAAAAAACATCTCTCAAGTGTGTTAGCAGGTATATAAAGACACTTTTTGTTTTGCAATTTGCTTTTTCTCATTTATTTTGGTGAGCTAGTATTTATTATCTAATTTAGTTTCCATCTCAAAGGAGGACTGCCTATGTCTTTCCAAAGGCAATCTCTACCAAAACTCATGTTCACTCACACCAAAAATATACCAGCTTTTTGATGCAAAATATTCAGTCCAGACACACAGGGCTCTCCTTTAGAAATAGATAATGGAAGGAGGGTGTGTATACCCATGCCACCTGTTTATTAAAAGCCCTAGGATGTGAGGTCTGCATTCTGCATCTATGAAAGAAAAGGAAAGAAGAGTTTCAGGAAAAAAAGCAATCATTTATTAAATTTTAAATCATCACCGCTTGGGGCCCTCTGCTGTTCCTTTATTATCCATTCACAGGTCTTTGTAAACTAAGGCAAAGACTGGATCAGCTGAGTTGGATTAAGCTGTACGAAAAAATACGAAAGGCCTTATCTATGGACTACAGCCTGAGACTCCTGGATCTGAGCTTGGCTCTGCCTCTAACTAGAGCTACAAGTTTGGGCAGGTGACAGTAGCTCTCACTGGCTCATCTTCCCACGGCAAGAAAATGACAAACTATGTAGGCCTTGTCCATACCCTAAGATTCTAAAGCAGACTGAAAGTCGTGCAGGATCAGAAAAGACCAGAAATAGCTGAGCATGAGCAACAGGCCACACCCAAGAACCATTAGGCCTCACAGACATTCCCTGAACGTTTATCCAGTCCTATATAAAAGGCTCCACAAGAGAGAGAGGAGCAGCACTGTGCTCTACAGCAGCCAGCCTTGCTGAGGGCTTTCCTTATCAGCAGGGTGCTCGGGCGGCAGGAGCTAGCACAGGTCATTGTGCAAGGCCACCGTGGGAGCCCCGCCTCAAAGGCCCAAATGCAGATCTTAACTCAGAATGTGCAATCATACTGTGCAATGTGACACAGACAACGGGCCATGCGTGTGCACACACCCATGTGTCCAACCCACTGAGCTGCTGTTCTTCAGGTCTAAGGAAGGAATAATGTGATGTTAAATTACCTGTTGGGTGTTTTGTTTTACTTTTTGGTGGAACTAGGAATTGAACCCAGGGCCTTGCACATGCTAGACAAGTGCTTCATTACTGAGCTACAGCCACAGCACTTTTTATTTTATTTTAAAATGGTCTCACCAAGTTACCCAGGCTGACCTCAAACTTGTGATCCTCCTGCCTCAGTCTCTGGGATTCCACCATGCCTGGCCTAAAATGATCTGTTTTGATGAAGACTCCCAGAGTCTGTCCTCAGCCTAATGAAGAGAGGATTGGGGTGGTTCTTCTTAACAAGCAGGATCTGTTTTTTCCACTGACAGAAGTCTATAATCTGAAGCAGATTATCTTTGTGCTAATTCTTTGAGTTTATATGGCTCCTTCTTTCTAAAGAGCTCTAACAAAGCATCACTATGGCGAAACCCTATTACATGGTATTGCTCACTGCAAGGGATGTAATAGTCTTTCCTTACGTGAATCTCTCTGGTGCTCCATACTTACAAGCCTAAAAAACAGGTAATGCTCATACATCCCAACAAGGCACCTTGAGGACAGTGACATGGCTCACTTACACAATGAGCTGGCTGATGGTGACTGAGTTGGAGCATAAAAGCTGAGCCTGCAAGCTTTTTGTTTTCTTAGAGACTTAGCCTCCCTGCTGAACAAGGCAGACGAGGAATGTCAGCCTCTACCACAGTCGCTCCTAGTCTCCAACTCTAGGGCAGATTCCTCTTGTGCATTACAGAATAACGGCTGGTAGAGGTCCCCATGAACCATGAGCTCATGGCAGGGCCTGTGCCCTCTCAGCTCTGTTCATGCTATACTTGGCATGTTGCTTTAACAAATGAACTAAATCTCCACGCCACATATTTGGACCAATCAGGAAGAGTATAAAATTGAAGGATTCCATGAATTCAGACTGTACTTGGAAAGGAGACTTCTGACAGAGTAAATTCTGGAGTATAACACAATCACAGAGCTTATCAAGCAGTCCCAGCTATGACCACACAGATTCCGCCCGGTAGGTCAGGACCAGGAGCCTGGGACCTATGATTTTGAACAGACTCCTGGATGATGCTGGTATCCAGACTCCCCCCCCCCCACCACCACCACCACCAGGGTCTCAGACGCAAGCCTGTGGACCTGAACTTCTCACAAGAACCCAGCTCTAACTCTTCGTGGAAACCCACAGGCACACAGACCACTGCCACTGTCTCCATCAACTGGACTGAACCAAACTGTCTTTTCAAAGCTCTTGCTTCCTTTTCTTTCTGGTTCGAAAGGCAGAACAAATTCATCCTTGGTTCACCAAATAAGTGTATCTGATTTCTGTCTATAGTATCACATGCCTGAGACTATCTGTGTCCAACTGGGCCAGTTCAGAATCTTCATTCTTTTTAAAGGAAACTTTTCAAATGCTCTTTACCCCAACCAAGAAAGCCACCTTCATGCCTTTATCTGAACTCACTTTAAAAATCATGTGCAGGGATGTGGGGTGTAGCTCAGCGATAAAGCACGAGCCCCTCATGCATGAGGCCCTGGGTTTAATCCCAGCACCACACACTCCCCAATCTGAGCTCCTGAAGGACACAGGCCTTAGACCCACTTCCACCTTCCCCAGCATGCACGCACCCCTGCTGCATCATGGTAATGCGGGCTTGTTTCATGTGGCTTCACTCGCTTTCCTTTCTTCAAAGGAAAGGAGACACAGATGATCCCCAGCTCACTGCACTGGCTCTCTGACAGACACCACTGGCCATCCGGACAGTCAGTGCTGTTCTTCAAAATGGATCCAAGCACATGAACAGCTCTGGACATGAAAATTCAAAGTTGAAAACCAAGGAGAAAAAGTCAGTCTAACTCTTCCTCTCACTCTGTCAGGTCACCTCCTCCCTTCCAGGAGGGGAAATGCTGCCCAGGCAGTAATCTTTCCAGGTGAGGCACTGGGCCACCTGACCACATTGTACAGCTGTAGCTCGAATCGGTCACTTCTTCTAAAGTCTGAAGAAGTGGCTCTGGGATCTTGTGGGCACTCTTCAGCACCACTTTCAAGCCCCCGTGTACTCTGGCTGCAATTCCCTCTGCAGACCATACTTTCCATGTAAAACAGCCAACCAGAAACGTGTTCCTAACAAGGGGGAGAGAAGGGGAGAAGATCGCTACTCTAGTGATTAAAACTCATGTACACAGTGGACTTTTTCACCCTTCTAGATCTCAGGGGCTAATGGCCTTGGCTTTAGTGCCCAGGGACCAGGAATTAGGAGGGAGTGGAGAGGGTGCTGGGAGGGGCTCTTCGCCCCCTGCTCCAGCTGATAAGGCTCCTCCCAGGGGCTCACTCAGTCTCACCACCCAGTGACCCACGATTAATCCTCCCCCAGTCACTGAGATTTGACTGCCTGATGTGGCTCAAACTCAGTCTTCTGGCACCACACCCGGGTCACGCATCCCTCCCCCCAGCTTCTCCCTGCCAACTCTCACCTGCCCTGTAAGACCAGCTTCAAATGACACCTCCACCTTTCTGCTTCCACGAGTGGAAATCACCCGTTTTTTCTGAATTCCAAAAGTTGTTTTTTTAATACTCACTGCCATCTGCCTTAGTAGAGATCACTGTGTTTAGACTATGCTGAATCAGATGCCCCGAGAAACAATACCCAGGTGCGGGTGGACCCTTCCTACATTTCTCTCATATCACCAGACATAACTTTTTAGTTTCTGTGGACTGGATAAGTAACATCATTTGGGTTCCAAAATATGCCCGAAGCCTATAACTCTGTACAGGAATAAAATATAGCAAGGTTGCCTTGAGTGAATTTTATAGGCCATTTTAAGGGAATTCACTAGAAATGTAGAGCTAGTCAGAAAAAAAGGGAAATGGGGATGAAGCACTGGTATGGGCTAAACTGTCCCCTTCATATGTTGAAATCTGAACCCTCAGTACCTTAGAATGTGAGTATATTAGAGACGAGCTCTTAGAGGTAAAATGAAGTCACATGTGTGGCGGATGAGGATAGAAATATGCACTCACAAAAAGACCCTGGGAGAACACAGTGCGAAAGTGATCATCCGGCAAGCCAAGGAGACAGGGACAGGTCTTAGGAGAGAGCAAACCTGTCACCACCTGGATCTTGGACTTGCAGTCTCAGAGAGTAGAGAACAAATCTGTGCTGACCCACCCATTCGTTATGGCATTGTTGCGGCAGCCCAAGCAAACGAATGTGAACACGGAGCCACAGGTGCCACAGGAAAATGAAGCTCACATTGAAAAGATTTCAGTAAACTGTCCTTGTCTCTTGCACCCGGTTGAACAGTACAGCAATTGGAAGAGCTGTGCTCAGAGGAACGGTGACTGTGAAGACCCACAGCTTTGGATGCTGCCCTAGGCGAGGCCAGACACCTACTGAACACATCTTTAAGGATCCTTGACAAGACGTTGAGTCGCTTAGAAAATGTGAGTGAAACTACTGAAAGTGAAATTACCAAGAGCCCTCAAAGCGTGCCATGTTGTGGCAAGTGCTGTCACAGAGAATCAAAGATCTCAGTGCTTGCAATTCAAAAAACATACTTCCTCTGGAATTTGAAAAACAACCAGTCTCTGTTTTCTTTCTTTCTTTTCTTTTTTTTTTTTTTTTTTTTTGCAGTGCTAGGGATTGAACCCAGGGCCTTGTGCTTGCAAGGCAAGCACTCTACCAACTGAGCTATGTCCCCAGCCCCAGTCTCTGTTTTCTTGACTGACAATTAAATGTAGAATTCGTATGAAACACTACTGAGATTAAGTATCCTAATGGATCTTAGAATTATGTTGATAATATTACATAATATGTGTAAAGGAAGCCTATAAATTCTTCTAATGAAGTAGCTGTTTTTCTGTACTAAAAAGTATATTGTGGGCTACAATGCCATACAGCCTCTTGCATGAGATCTAATAGAGTTTCCTCAATTCTGGGACTGCAGCATTTTCCTTATAAGACACATATTTTTTATCATTTGCTTATGAGACCTTTGGCAGGTATTTGCTTGGAAAGAAGTGGCATTTTCCCAAGGTGACAAAATAATGGTGCTGTATTAAATTCCAGGATCCAAGAGCAAGACTGGGAACTTGAGCTGATTTCTACCTCTTTCTGGGGAACATGGTGTGGTGGCCACCAGCCATCTTTTCTCCTCCCTGCTGCCACTTCTGCCAATGATTTTGCCAAATAGATGGAGGCACAGAAGGGTCCCGAGGTTCATCTATGCCAGGGTGCCACTGCGCACAGACCTCAGCAAACAAGTCCACTGGCAGTTGAAACAGACTGAAGGAAAGCTGGAAATTCCTTCATGCCCTTTGAACACGTGTTGTGAACACAACACTGTCACTTTACCTACGGGTGGGAATCATTTCTGCTGTCACGGCAAACCCAAGCCTAACTATGGATTAGCCAACTGTCTTTACGTATGGGATTCACAAAAATACAGATGATTTCAATCATATCTATTCTGTGGGTGATGATAAGGCATTATGCACTCGGATTTTAATGTAACCAATAGCCCTACACACAGGCTGCAGCTATCATTTTAAATTTTCTAGTTGCCACACTTAAATAATGTAATAAATAACAGGTAAAATTAATTGAATAACATGGTTTATTGGATATATAGTTGTCTCTCTGTATATGTGAGGGACTGATCAGGATGCTCACAGATACCAAAATCTGATGTTCAAATCCCCTAAATGAAAGGGTGTAGAATCTGTATCACACTTACATGCCTCCTCCTGTGAACCTTCAGTCATCTCCAGATGACTTATAATACCTCGTGTGTATGTGTGGTGCTGGGGATTGAACCCCGAGTCTTGTGCATGCAAGGCTAGCACTCTACCAACTGAGCTATATCCCCAGCCCCGTCTTATAATTCCTTATACAACATAAATACAACATAAATATGGAAATGGTTGTTATACTGTACTGCTTAGAGAATAAGAAAAAAGTCTATGCCAGGTGTGGCACACATCTGTAAATCCAAGCAGCTTGGAGGCTGGGGCAGGAGGATCCCTAGTTCAAGGCCAGCCTCAACAATTTAGCTGGGATATGGCTCAGTAATTGAGTGTTCTGGGTTCAATCCCTGATACCAAAAGAAAAAAAAAGTGTAAATGTTCAGCACAGATGCAATTTAAAAAAATAATTTTGAATGTATGGGTGTGGAACTTGCAGATATTCGGGTTGACTGCATATATGTTAGGTTACAATGCCTACAAAATACCACCATTTAACCATGCAACAATATTTTTAAAATCATGAAATAGCTTAATTCCATTTTTTGCAGAAAGTGTTCTATATATGATGTATTTTAACATTCCATCTCAATTCAGATGCAAAATTTTAATCGGAAATCCTTGGTTTATGCTTATATTTCCTAAGATCTACAGTTGAAAAAGCACATTCATTCAACACCCAAGTTGTTCCAAACAATAACAGATTCATTAGATTTTAAATAAATCTAACAGAGATTAAAATCCAGCTTCTCAGGGCACAGGTGTCCTTCCAGTGCTAGACAGCCACATGTGGCTGGGTGGCTGCTGTCCTGGACTGTGAGCCCTGACCACTACTACATGTGTTAGCCAGCAGGGGAGTGTCCCCAGGGGAGCTGCAAGGACAATCAGGTATCGCCTGCTTCTGGGGCTGAGAGGGATGGTGGGAGGCACATGCACACTAGCCAGAGTGCAGACAGCGTACGCCGCATGCTCGTGAGGAGGGAGGGAAGCATTCCAAGGAAAGAGAAGAGCACAGAAAAGGCCGCTGGTGGTGAAGCTCACAAACGCTTGCAGACTGATAGTTCTGGCTGGGCATATGCCTGGAATCGGGGGACATACGGTGTAAAAAGGTGGTTTGGGGCAACACTGAGGAGAGAATCCATCAGCAGGCCACAGAGCATTCTCAGTGCTTCGTCAGTGGGAAGCAGCTTCTGGTGAGAATGGGTTTGAGCTGTTCTGGGAAGCCTCACTTGGCACTGCTGCATGAAAAGGGGAAGAGCTTGGTCGCTGAAAGACCCATCAGCTACTGCACTGGTCCAAGCAAGACACGATGGAGAAGTGGTGGAGGTGCCAGGAGAGGCAAGGCAAGGAAAACACAGGAAAACTTGATGCAGCATGTACACAGGATCTCCAGACTGGCACGAGGAGAGGAAATCTAAGCAGGGTGAAGGAGTCTGATCTTTTCTTTTTTTTTTTTTTCTTTCTTTCTTTTTTTTTTTTTTTTTTATTTAGATTAAGTCTTAATTCTTTTTTTTTTTTTTTTTTTTTTAACCTTTATTTATTTTTAATTGATGCTGAGGATCAAACCCAGTGCCTCACATGTGCTGGGCAAGTGCTCCACACGGAGCCCCTGCCCCGCCCAGTTTGCTAGTTCTTCAGCAACTAAAATAAGGAGCACTGAAGAAAGGTTAGGTGAAAATCAGGTACCTGGATATATCTGCATGTACTGTTTCTAGAAATGGTTAAAATATACATGTGCACCTGGGATGAGGAGGAACCCACAGTGGACAAGGGAACAAATAGAAATCTATTTATAGAGGTGACGATTAGCAGAATGTGCAACTTTCTTAGCAGTAATGTGCAGTTGGCTCTGCACATTATGTATTATGACTGTGGATGTAGACGAATCCACAGTCTACATCCCTGGATTCAGCTGAGCATCAAAAATATTAAACAACAACAACAAACTACATCTACACCGAACAAGTACAGACCTTTCCCCTGGCACAGTTTCCTAACAGTACTGTGTAACAACTACTTATGTAGCCTCTACATCGTACGGTAAGTAATACAGGTAACTCTAAGGGTCTGGGAAGATGGATGTGGTTTACATGCAGATATCCTACCATTTGATATTGAGGACTTGGACATCCAAGGATTTGGGTACCCAAAGCAGGCCTTGGAACCAACACCTACAGATGCAAGAGGTGACTGCATACTATTCCAACAGCAGGTGGGGGAGGTTGATAAAATCAGTTATGGTACTATGCATAGGAAGCAATGCAGCTGTTAAAAATACGTTGCTCTCTGAAATAAGACAAACTCAGAAAGTCAAGGCCTGTATGTTTTCGCTCATATGAGGAAGCTAGAGAGAAAAAAGGAATCTTATGAAAATAGAAGGGAGACCAGAAGGGTAGAGGGAGGGACTCTGAGGAGGGGACAGGAAGTACTAGGGAATGAAATTGATCAAATTATCTTATGCGCTTAAACAAATCTGTCTCAATCCCACCATTATGTATAATTAAAATGTATCAATAAAAATATTGCTCTTGAAATGTATTAAGGATAACTGCTCAAGACATTCTTAAATTAAAAAATTAAGTTTAGATGATAAAATTCCAATTTTATTTTAAAAGGATATGTACCTACATGAGGCACAGATGAGAAAATGTGTGGGAGGACAGACATGGAGCATGGATATCTTGGGCAGTAAGACCGAGGGGTCGAGGGCTTTTAACATTTCATATTCTGCTATTATTTCCACTTGCTACAGAAAGCACCTTGTTTTTATTTTTAAAAAAGCAGATAAGCTGGGTGTGGTGGCATATACCTGTAATCCCAGCTACTCAAGAGGTTGGAGCAGGAGGATCACAGTTTGAGGCCAGTCTGGGCAATAAAGTGAGACTCTGTCTCAAAAATAAAATGAAAAGGGTTGGGGGTACAGCTCAGTAGTAGTAGTAGTAGTAGTAGTAGTAGTAGTACAGAGAGGTAGAGAGAGAGAGAGAGAGAGAGAGACAGACAGACAGACAGAAGGATAAAATATGTATTGAGATATTTAGAATAATGACTGAAAAGATACATATCAAAAAAAAACTACCTCTGGGTCATTTTGTGTATATCGTCATATTTTTATTTATCTTTCAATTTTTTTGGCTCTTATTGCTATACATAACAGTGAAATTCATTGTGACATATTCCTATGTGTACTTAGCATAATCTGATCCATCTCATTCCTAGTACCTCATTCCCTGCCCACCCCTGCCCTATCTACCATCTTAATGAGTACACACAGTGGCACGTGAGCGAGGGATTCCCTGTGACACATCCCTACACAGACACCTTAATTTGGATGCTTCCATCCCCATGCCTCCCCCGCTCTTGGTCCCTTCCTCTACCCCAATGATCTCCTTCTATTTTCATGAGATCTCTGGATTATTTTTATTATTTATAATTTTTTTATATTCTAAAATAAATGTTTAATATTTCTATAATCAGAAAAAATGTCATAAAATAAGTAATTTATACCACTGAGGGCACAATTCAAACCTCTCTGCAAGGCCAACAGTTATAGGGTAAGGTGCTCTTTAGAGATGCTGGATCCCATTTCTCTCACTTGTGTGGGGCTCACGCTTACCTCTGTTGCTGCTGTGGCTATTTTCACTTAAAAAAAAAAAAATAAGTGATTTCCATTCAACATGGCCAAAAAGGAAAATCAAGGCCAACCACAGAGTGAGCCTTCCCGAGACCCGTGGGATGAGAACCTGAGCAGTAGAACATGACTTCTGTCATGAATGAACCTGCTGGTGGCCAGAGGTGCTGGCGGGGAACAAAGAGTACACAAGCAACTCCACCTGGCTGTCGCTCCAGGGCAGGCGTCTAGTGACTATATAGCATAAAGATGGGGCAGAGGATAAGGCACCCCATCTATCTCATATCTCAAGGCTCCTGCACCAGAGGTCTTAGGTCCAAGCAGAGCCTTTCGTTCAACTGGAAACAAAAAGAAACTTCCAAGGAGTATGGAAGGGGCTGAGAGCAGTCAGTGACTGGCAGGTACAGAAATACAGTGGAGAAAGGGTCGTAGGGATGCAAAGTGCCATCTGATCATCCAGCGTGCGCTAACTCAGGGTCCTTCTGTCTGCTGCTGCTGCTGCTTTTACTGAAGAGTTAAGCACCCAGGGAAACACCAGTTATGTCTCAAAAACAAGTGACAGCCGGTTAGCCTCACTGCACCTGGCTGCTCTGACAGCAGGTTTCATCAATTTGTGGTAGAGATTCGAATGGCTTCCACTGCAAGCTGCCACTAACAACCAGACCTTTGGAAGGCACACTCGCTCAGAGGCAACTCTCCCTTCCACATGCCCTTTCCCCTTTAGCGAAAAGCAAAAAGCCTCCTCTCCAGGGGAAGTTACAGGGTCTGCTGGAGTGAGCTCCACAACCCAAGTGCGACACACCAGCTTCCCGGCACGTGATTAAGCACTTTTCTCTTTTCCCTTCCGTCCTGCTACAAAAAGCCAGGAAGTCTGGTGCTGCTCTCTGAGTGCCCAACTCTTCCGAGCTTCCAGGCCACCCCAAGAAGGTCTGGGAGCCCTTATGACCTTATGGTAGCAAGACAGCGTTGCTATGGCAAAGGGCTTCAGAGAATGCCCTCCACCCCTCTAAAACACCAAGGGCAAGGCTCAGGTTCTGGACCAGACGAACTTTAACCTGCTCTCCCTGGATTTTCTGCTAGGGGGTGGCTTGGTCTGGAAGTCACCTTCTTAGAAACTGAAGGGCCCAGGAGCTGCCTTGCCCCACTCCATTTTGCTCTATTGTTAACTCTTTTTTGTTCCCAGAGGATTGGGCCAAATAAATAACTCAACAGGTGACATGCACTCCTGAAGGCAAAAAGTTCTTTTTTAGGAACAAGCTAATGGTGGCTGGTGGCAGACCTTTTTCCTGAGTAATGGGAAAGAACAGAGAAGTGAGCCGAGGGATGAAAAGATAATGGAGACACCCCTGCCCCCAGCTCCTTCATTTCATGGGTCACATACATTGATCGACACTCAGACTCCCAAGGGGAAGCTCAGATAACCAGTCATGAAACCAGAAACAAGCAGGTTACAGGGGCTGCTCGAGCTGGGCAGAGCTGCTCCCCGCCATGGGAGTCCACCCTCAGCCCCGAAGCCCACTGTGATGGTGTGCAGCTGCTCTTGCCCAGCCAGCGAAAGCTCCAGGCCAAGGCGCCCTTGGATTCCTTCCTTGCCTGGGATGATACCCTCAGACTTCCCAGGTCCTAGGCTCGTGCTAGAGTCAGCATTTGGGTTGGTGAGGAGCCTGGGCTGCCCAGCGGGCTCTGGGAAGCATAGGACCTGGGACGGCAGGTAGAGAAGAAGAGGTTTCAGGCCAGGTGACTCAGATGGGACTAGGGCTGGCCAGGAAAAGGTTTCTCCCTCAGAGCTGCCCCTGGACTGAAAGGGAAGAAGAGAACAAGATCTTGAGTAAGAGTGAGTCCTGATCACCAAAACAGAGAAATGAGTCTAGGCAGATAATCCAGGTGAGGCCAGCCTGAAGCAGGAAGCTCATGCATACAGGGCAGGAAGTTGAGAGGCAGGTGCACTGGGGAGATAAGAGAAGGAAACCTTAAGTATCAAGGTGAAAGGAAAGCTGTCTGTTTGGCTACATCCAAAGAGTAGAGCTAGAGGTCAGCTGCCCAACCCCTGGGGGCATGAAACTGATGCCTGGTGACTCCACCTAAAACATACACCATGCTTTGTAAGAACCCATCTAACATAATGCCGAGGATGCCGTCATGTCCGTTGTTCTGGTTTGGACATGAGGTGCCCCTCAGAAGCTCCTCTGCTAATGCGGGACAGTTTGCAGGTGAAATGGTTGACTCTGACAGACAGAACCTAATCAGTTTGTCCTAGTTGAATGGCCGTGGTGGCAACTGTAGGTGGGGTGTGTCTGGAGGAGGTGGGTCACTGGGGACATGCCCTGGATGGTGCGTCTCCCATGTGGCCATCTCCCTCTCTGTCTGTCTCCTGGCCAGCTAAGACTGGAGCAGCACATCTCTACTAAACCCTTCCACCACCAGGTGCTGCCTCGCCATGGACCTAGAGCATGCACTCAGCCATCTAGGGACTGCGACCCCTGAAACTGTGAGCCCCCAAAGAAACATTTCCTCCTTTAAGTTGTTCTTGACAGGTATTTTTGTTACCTGTCACAAAAGCCGACTAACATATCCACCTATAGCACCACAATCACTTGAAACAGTGGCCACAGGCACACCCCAAAATAGCACACTAAAAGGGAGCAGAGAGTCAGCATTTTCCCGACTTGGGGATGCGCCAGCTCAGCAACACCATCACTTTTACATACATGTACTAAAACACCGTAGTCATGCAGTCTATTCTCCAGACTCTCCAAAAGCAGTTATCTTGAGCTTACCTTTGGCATTCCAGAACTCTCAAGCCAGTCTTGGAAGATGTTTTCAACAGATAGCTCGAGCCTTTAGAAATAAAACAACAGCAAAAAGTAAGTGATTCAAAGTGACAGAGCTCTTATTACACAGGACGTTTTTCCTCTTAACCACTCAGGCATGTCCATTCTTCCAGATGAGGAGATTTTCTCTGGAAAAAGAGCGATGCTGCCCTGGGTTTAAGTGTGGGAGGGAACCGGGTCACATCAGTACAGTCTCTCCCATCAATCACATTATCTGCATGCAGAAAAAGTAGAACCACAAGCACACTATAGTAGGGGGTTTTTGTGCTTTGAAAGAAAACTTTTGGGGCTGCTTTTGGTGGTGCATGCCTGTAGTCTCAGTGACACAGCCTGAGAGAGGAGGATTGCAAGTTCGAGGGCAGCCTCAGCAACTTGGTGAGGCCCTAATCAACTTAATGAGACCCTGACTCAACATAAAAAGGACTGGGGATGTGGCTCAGTGGTTAAGTGCCTGTGAACTGTTCAATCCATGGAAATAAATAAATAAATAAGTAAGATCTTTTGGTTGGGAAAGCCAATTTGGGAGGGTAAGGCATACTCCTAGGACACATTAGGACTGCTTCCTGAAGAACAGTGGAGCAAAGTGAAATCTGAACATTTAGAAACTTAGTGGTTCAACATGAAATGTGAACTTCATAGTAACAATATTTACTGCAAGAAGCAAAAATATCGCACACCATTATCAGACCACAGAGAGGCTCAGGTGTGTGGAATTAGCATCCACTATCTCATTTTCAAGCAGGCCCATGTCAAATCTGTGTGATTTGAAGTATTATGACTGCCTGTTATGTCAGCTGAAATTCTTTTGCTTTCATGCCCTGCTGACTGGTCTACTCCTTAAAATTACCAAGTATTTACATATTTAGGAAAGACAGACCTGAGGTTGTGTCTCCTTGTCTTCCCTGGCTAATGAGTTTAAAGCACACCCATTCCCTTCTTCCCTCTTCTAGATAATTCCTACTCATGCCCAGTATCTCTGCTTACAAAAAGGCCTTCCTGGACCTCTCACTGACTAAAACAAGCCCCCCGGCCCCCATGTACACAACCACCACTCTGCTCCCTATCCTTCATGTCACAGCATCCAGCTCAGCTTGCAACTGCCAGTCACTCAATCCCTTGACTTTGTTTCCTCCTCCTCCTGGCATGGAAACTCTGAGATCTAATTCAGCACTTAAAACAGTTCCTGATGTGCAAAAGGATTACTATATAGATATTTTTTACTTGAATAAATACACATTTTCACTGTTAACTCAATAAATATGATTCATTTTTAGATAACGTTCACCTTTCCCAGCAAGATGTTTTCAAGTTGTTAAGCTCGGTATCTTTTAAAATTTTGCAGACACACAGGTGCATATACACCTGTACACGTCCTCTCCGGCTTTTGAGATCCTGGAAGCAGCTGTGGCAAGCCAGTGTTTTCTGCAATGTAAAGGCACTGGAGGGCCAAGTCCTGCCCCCACCTCACGGACAGTATGGAGGGAGCAAGGCAGGAAGGGGCTGGAAAAAGAGGGGTGACTAATTCTGTCTGCCTTTTTTTCTCCCACTGATCACTAGTGCCCCCTGTCTTCTCTATCCCAGAGAAAAGCTGAGGACGCTCAAGAAGGCAACCACTGCTCTCTCAAAACAGAAAAAATGCGGGGAGGGATAGGAGGCCGTGCAGAGAAAGGGGTCTGGATGCACACGGGCGAGGACGTCCCTCTGTGGGAGGAGGTAAGAGGACTGAGGATGATGGCACCCCTCTAGGTGGTCCCTGGACATGCCTCACAGGAGAGTCCAGCGCCACGGTCACTGGGCCTTCCCACCACTACTTATTTACTGTCATTTAACAGCATCAATCTCAGTGCAAATGGCCGAGTCCCCCGTAAGCTGTGAGCATGGAAGTGTGTGTGTGCTCATGTGCACATGTGGATGGAGGTACGCGTGTGTTGGGGGGCTGGATGTGCGGCGAGATGTGCACCTTCAGGAAGATCGCTGCTCTTCCTGACATCAACTGACTTGGCAGAGGGCCTGGAGGTGCTCTTCGCTGGCGAGACCGATCTACCAGAAGGAGGAGAGGGGGCTGGCTGGCCACCTGGGGAGAAGCAAAACTGAGTAGGTTGAAGCGAAACAGGGCCCTGACCCTAAATCTGGGCAGGCAGGCTGAAGTTCACACAGGACCTCCACAACAGCTCAAAGCCCAGGGCTGCTGGGGGAAAGGGCAGGAACTTGACTCCTCCACCAAATGGAGTACCCTCCCCAGGGCCGCGTGCAGGAGCAGGTAAGGTGGGGGCCTGCAGTCATTTTAAACAAGGAAAGGTCTCCAATTTAGCAGTCTTGGCTTCCATATAAGTTCTAAAAATTATTCCTATCTGCCAGTCTCACACCTTCCACTAGAAAATAAAATGACATCAACTTTCCTTGAACACAGGTAGGAAAATGTCCTCACTGACATCCCTTCCAGTCACAGAGGAAACACCTGCATTTGGACCTCTGGGGCAAAACTTCTGTCAGGCATCTTCTTGATACTCCAGAAAGCTGGAGCAAGGGGCTAACTCCCGAGCTGAGCTTTGCTGCACGTGGCATCTTGGGAACCGGGTCGCCTCAGAACCTCCACAGTCAAGAGGAAGAGGCAGACTTCGGAGAGGGTTTAGAAGGGGCAGGAAGGACGGTCAAAGGGCAGGTGCTCTGGGCCCATGGGGAGGCCAAGGGGACTGGGTTAAACAACCTGAAGAAGCGACGTCTGAGACGCGACTTAATGGCCACGTCCGAGTGACTTCATGGAAGGTGGTGAGCAGCTGCTGTGCATCACCACAGAGGAGTGAATGTGAGGACGGGGACGCAGTGGCCTCTGAGGAATTCCCTAAGTGATACGGAGAAGGGGCTGGGAGCGGAGGGCTGGAACTCTGCTGAGCAAGGCCCGAAGCCCTCTCCAGAGCAGGTGGAGGACAGGTCAGTGTCTGTGCGGTGCACGCTTGACGGGGTCCACTGGGCTCAGGTTCTGCAGAGAGTGAAATGGAAAAACCCAGCGAGTGACTAAGAGAGACGTGTGACAGACAGCAGTCGGAATGCTAGCAGTTCGTGCAAAGCTGGGGGCTCTGCTGGTGTGGACAAGGATCCACCTACTGCTGGTGGGACTGAGGAAGAAGGACGCGGGAGGGACACCAGCAGATTCTCAAAGGAGGCAGGGCTGGAAGTCTGTCCTGGGGCAGGTGATGCTGTCCTGCAGGGGACAGGACCAGCAGGAAGGGAAGGGAGCCCAACTCAGCAGGAAACAGGGTGTCCTGTGGGGACCTTGAGCCCTGGGTCTGTCAAGGAGGCTCTAAAGTGGCTGCAGAATGACAGGAAAGCAGGGGGACAAGGGAGAGTAGTTGAGAGAGAAGAAGCTGGAGGCAGGGAGATCACAGGGGAGGCTGCCAATGTTTCAAAGGAGGAAGAAAGGGTGGCACCCTGGGCCCTATCCTCAGAAAGCACATGGCCACACACGTCTGCCTGTGCCTCAGTCCCGTCAACTCTGAGGCTCCGTTCCCCGACAAGTGCTAAGGAGAGTTCTGCTTTCCCATATCTGCTGTTCGCACACACGGACATTACTATACAGCAGCACTAAAGAGAGAGCAAACAAAACTCCTTCAACTCCTAAAAGCTAGGAATGAAACCACCATATAACCCAGCTATCCCACTCCTTGGTATAAATCCAAAAGATCTAAATCAGCATGCTGCAGGGCCACATCACTGTTTACAGCAGTGCGATTCACAGCAGCCAAGCTGTGCCCGTCAACGGATGGATAAAGATAACGTGGTACAGATACACAATGAAGTATTACTCAGTCATAAAGATGAATGAAATGATGGCATTTGCTGGTAAATGGATGGAACTGGCTTATAACTCAGAAAGTCAAGGGTCGACTGTTTCTTTGATGGCAGTGGATTCCATGAAAACAGAAGAGCCACCAGGAGGAGGGGGCCGAGGAGGAGGGAGGAGGCACGGGAAGGGAAGAATGATGGAATGACCCTGACTTAACTTTCCTACGTAGAGACAGGAGAGTACCAGAGTGAATCTCCCCTTGATGTGCAGCCACGAGGCACCGATTTTCAGAAAACTGTAAGGAAGTAGAAGAAAGCTCAGTGGAGTAGAGGAAAGGGAATGGGGGTCCAGGGAAGGACTTGGGACTGATTAGAACAAATTATATCCCACTTCCACACAAAGGCATAGAAGTAGCAGCTACTGTTACTGAACACCTACTGTGTACCAGGAAACTAGACAAAACCTCGTCAAAACTTCGTGATAACTGTGAGAGACTACCGACACTGTTTCCATCTTAAAGCTGAACAAGCAGGTTCTGAGGGGTTGAGGAGCGCGTCCAAGGCCACGCAGGGGGCACCTGCAGAGCCGGGATTCAAACCTATGCGGCTGTGGACCCCAGCGTTTCCTTCTGCACTAAACCTGGGATCAGAATGAACTGGCTCCTGTCACAGCAGACGAGCCCCGCAGAAGTGAAGAGCCGCTGCCGGCCCAGCTACCCGAGTCCTCTCCAGCGGCTGTCCTGGAGGGCGGCCTGGCTGCACTGTGCTTCCGCTGCGTATCTGAAGGGACGGGGAGAGCCAAGGAAAGGGCGAGGAGGGAGGGCAGGAGAGCCTCTCTGATGGAGGTGCACGTGTGCTCGGGTCGCTTCCTTTGGGAAGTCTCGAAGCATCTTAGCCCCATCATCACTTCACTCCACAGAACATCCTTGAGAAGCGGGTGTCAGCTGTGGTGTGGTGTGTTCTCACGCAGATGGAGACGCACAGGAAGCACAGGCGGATTCTGGCCAAAATCAGCACAGACAGGAATAAAGAAAAACGCCCAGGTTCCTCAGCTCCCGGGCTCAGAGCTGGCCTGCCCAGCACCAAGCTTGCGGGGGGCTTGCTACGATGTTCCTCAGAGAGGAAGATGCTCGCAGCAACTCCTGCTGCTTAAGACAACAGCCCTGCGTAAGGCACTCTGAGTGGCCTGACCCTTCAGGAACTGGTGAGAACCACGTGAAAACGCTTCTCTTTCAGGGAAAAAATGGGACACGTGTGAACAGAGAACACGTGAGCAGCTTGCTGCCTGGAGAGCGACTGCTGAGACGGCAGTGCAGGTGAACAGCTCGGTCGGCGGGGACAGCGGGGCTGAAGCCAGAAATCGACTCTTACACTGCAGGACATTCCATGTCCAGGCCAGTGGTAAATTTTTTCCCTCTGAGATCATGTGGCTTAAATAATCACAACAGACAAGCAGAAGCATTTCCACTTAGCCAGGACCCAAGACTTACAGGAAATTACTCTTCTGCATGTCTGATCACTATGGAAATTGATTTTATACAGATAGCTAAGGTACGCAGACCACTAGTCCCCCGTACCAGCTCTCCGTGGTGCACTTCCCACCACAGACTTGAAACCCAGGCCACATTAGCTGCGAGGCCTCCAGGGTGTATGGAGCTACAAGTGGTTTCACTCTCTGACTGGCTGCTCCCTTGCTGTACCCCCACATCCTAGAGGGCAACTCTGAGTTTCAACAGTCTGTCCACCAATCCCTCAGGGCTACCAATGCAGTCGCACTCAGTGAACACAGCAGGAGAGAGAATACGCTAGCCACCCTGGCATGATTCTGGTTAGAAAAATAAAGCTGTGTTTAAAGCACACGGAGTGTCCAGTTGTCCTCTTCATGATGTTAAAGTAAAAAGAAACAAACACTGGTTTGTGCACTGCACACGCCCACGTGCAGTGGTTCAGTCAAGTCCTGAGGCTGGGCGACAAGGACGGGAGTCATTAGCCACATCTGCTATGCGTGACTGTCAACCTGTTGCTGATCAAGGGAAGTGCCTTTATCCCTCTTGGCTCCTGTCTGCAACCTCCCGAGATCCTAAAGACCATATTCTGCTGGGTGTGTTAGTGCATATCTGTAATTCCAGCAGCTGGGGGGACTGAGTCAGGAGGATTACAAGTTCAAAACTTGGCAAGACCTAAGCAATTCAGCAAGACCCGGTCTCAAAATAAAAAGTAAAAAGGTTGGGGGTGTGGCTTGAGGTAAAGCGCCCCAGGGTTCAGTCCCTGGCACCAAAAAAGTAAAAATGAAGATCACATTCCACCAGCATCTCTAGAAGGAAGCACACAGCTCAGCCACGTTCACCAGAACCACGAGACAGACCTAAACAACTCTGAAAGTGCAGGACTTCAGAGCTCAGGGTCTAAATGGAAAAGGACCTTGTTCCAAAATGCAACCTACATCCTCTATGTCTTTTAGAGTTCTAGTCACCTACATTTTAAAGTCCTTCTCTACATGATGGATGCAAACAGTATTCTGCATCTCAAAACTGTGCACAGGTTACTAATTTTCTCGATGAAAACGGCTTTTATGCTCAGGCGGGCAATGGCTGCTGCTGAAACAGGACGAGTACTCCGTCTGAGCACTCTTGTGGTTTTTTTTTTGGGGGGGGGGGGTGCTGGGGATGGAACCCAGGGCCTTGTGCATGCAAGGCAAGCACTCTACGGACTGAGCTATCTCCCCAGCCCGACTCTTGTGTTTTCTTACCCGATTTCCTTACTTCCATACTCTGCCCTTCCACACCCTCTTCTCCATACCGACTCCAGGGTGTGGAATCCTAATGGCTGCCCCCTGTATTTCCAAAGGCTCTTCATGGGTAACTCAGTGGTCAAGAAAGGACAGCTCAGGCTTGACTCCTGCACTCGACATGCACAACGAGTCAACCAGGCTGTGTCAGTGCGTCTCTCAATATTCGTCACACCCGTCGGTCACACTCAACCCCACTGCCACTGTCACCACCTCTGCCATTCACTCCAGGTCTCAAGAGCTCCCGGCTTCCAGTCCCTCCCTCCCGTCCCCACTCCACACTGCCTTCCCCAGGCAACTCTCCAACTTGCTTCTGGCACACCTACGCAGACAGCCTGCAGTGGCCGCTGCCTGCAGGCTCAGGGCTAGGGCTGCTGGGACCTTCCTCTGCCCTCAGGACTCAGAACCTCACCAGAGCACTGCCTCACTGTTTCTAATGGCCTGCTTGTCTTTTCTTCCAGTAACTGGCTGGGGCTGGGCATGGGATTTATTCTTCTGTTTCCCAGCATCCAGCCTAAAGCCCGTTATGAGAGATGCTCAATAGAGAATGTTAAATAAATCGAAGCAAGAGAACGGCACAGAGGGACTGGGACACAGAAACACTAGCTGACTAGTCTGATCTGAAAAGCTTTGCGCTGTTCAGAACAGCTCACGTGCCTAACAGATGTGCACAAGGATCAGTTTGCAACCGGAGCCAAAGATTAGAGGCTCCAGGGGGTAGGTGTGGGGCCTTTGGAGACCTAGATAAAATTGGTACAATATGCTGCATAGGTAATAGGGTAAACAGTCGGTTTTAATTGCTGAACTAGATTCTGAGATTAGTTAGCAAGCAAGATGATGTTTAAGTCTTAAAAATATATTCCAGTATACTTGCTAAAGTAGATTCATGGTAAAAATGAAGTCACCTTAACTTTTAAAGAGAATTTTTAAAAAGAGGCTTAAACTTGCTAGAGAAATCATAAAAGTGGGAGAGGTAGCCCATCAAAGGACGTGGTTGGTGGTTGGTGGCCACATTAAGACAGGGACGCTGCTCTTAACTTCCAGTTACAACCAAAGTCTCCTTGTGGGCCCCATGTGTTGACTCAATAAATATTCACAAGATAAAATCCAGGTCTGCCAGAGCCAGAGGGCTCAGGGGCCAACCAAATGAACTCCACAACCTTATTATGAAAAAGATTAAAAGAGAGACCTCCCAAACTAAAAATGTACTTTGCTGCTTCGGCAAAAATTGCTATATTTATGCTCTAAGAAGTTCTAAAAGAACGTGTGGTTATCACACAGAACAGACTCTGGTAATAGCCCAAGGAGGTAAGACACCATGCCTGTGAATTTTCTTTACGCTCCTTTTAAAGGAAACTGCACCATTCTATTATAGGGCCTGAAAAACTTATTTTGGGGTAGGTACAAAAAAAAAAAAAGTAAAAGAAAAAAATTTATATTTTTGCAGGTTATTCTTGATCCTAAGAATACTGGCCACATCTGATGTGATTTTTTGCATGAAGAAAACCCATATGTCTATTTAAAGAAAAAAAAGGGGGGGGGGTAGTAAATCTGAAATATTTAAGACCTTCCAAAACAAGGCCTGGCTCTCCAGCAGCATCCTAAGCAGATGACTATCCTGGCGGGGACTAAGGCCTCGTGCAGGCTGGTGGCGAGGCTTGTGGGAGCACTGATGCGTGAGAGCGGAGCTGCAGGAAGGAGCTCGTCAGTACCGTGGGCGCTCACCCTGAGCGACGGACAGGCTTCCTTTACGTGTGTTTCCACTCCATTAAAAAGAAAGGCAAAGGACCAACAATGACCCTTTGGCCTGCTGAAGAATGAATTTGGAGTCCTCCTTAAGGGAAGGTGGAATAAGGGGGAGTTTACGCAAAAACAGGACAGGCAAAAATCCCAAGCTCAGGAAAAAATCTCCATATTCCCCTGGCCTTGCATTCTCTCCTGAATTCTTATGTCATCTCCTGAATGCAGTCAGTCTCATGGCAAAGGCCCAGACACCTTACCCTGAGACGCCCAATTTAGAAAGCATGTAAAAGCAGCTCATCAACATGTAGGTGACTGGTCCTGCATGAATCTAAGACTCGTCTGTGTTAAAGAATTCGTTTCCACATTTGGAAATTTGTTATGTGCATTAAAATATAGTTAAATATGCAGGTCAGAAAGGAGGAGAGTAATGTCAGCTCTTCTTCAAAAAAATACTTAATTTCTCAAGCTGTCTCCCTTTAGTGTCTGAAGATCCATTTTGCTATTGCAAATGATGTTTCAGGGTATTTACTTGCAGGTCCAAGTTAATATAAGAAATTAGAAGTGAAAATTGGAATGAATATTGTCTACCTGAAACACAGATCTCGGCCCTCCTCCACACGACCTGCAGGAGGCCGGCAGCCCCCACCTGAACACTTACAAGGAAGAGTGCCGCCTCGCTCTCCAGGGCAGAGCGCTTGTGCAGGGCGGCACACCAAGGAGAGGCAGCCAGAACCACACAGACCCGCCTCCAGGCTGCGCCACCCTGCTTGCTAAGGGATGGTGGAAAAGCTACTCCATTCCAGGGCCTCAGTTTCCCCACTGGTAACAGAGGGGACAAGAGGACAGACTGTAGGGCCAGGCAGCCTGAGCTCAAGTACCAGCCCTGCCACATACTGCCATGAGACTCAGCCTGGCCACTCAGCCTCTTGGAAGCCCATCCTCTTCTTGGTAAAACAGGGATGAACACACAATGGTCCAAAGAGTGTTGTTTTGAGGGTTAAATGGCTACCTTCATAAAGTAAGCCCCAGTAAATGCTGACTTCTCACAACCCCTGGGATGGTGGTGACGGTGAAGAGCATCAGGCTAACGTCTGTGGACACTGCCTGACGTGAGGATCACTTCACAGTGACGGCACTGGGCACTGACTGAGCATCTGCTTTAGACAAGCATCGGCTGTCTAACCCTGACCCCTGCAGAGAGGGTGGGAAACAGGTGGAAGGAAAACGGGACTGGCTCGGAGCTCCAGTGCAGAAGCAGCAGACGGGTCCTGAGCCTGGGGCCTGGCTTCACATGTCTACCTCCACCGCGAGTGCTTCCTTTGCGGGCCATGTCAGCTGGACACCCCATTCTCAGCCACCTTCTCCAGTCCTCCCCCCAGCCGTCAGGACCACAGATTGTCCTTGTCTGTCTCCTAAAATCCTTTGGGGTCCCAACTCTGGGAATCTGAGTACATGCTGGCCCCCAATATCCACCTGGGCCTATCCCAAAGTCTGGTTGTCCATCCTATGACTCCACTGGCTGAGCCAGGCTCTGCCTCTGGTCAGAGGAAGACTGAACTTTCTAGGATGTAACAAGCCAAATAATGGAAGGGTCATCGTTAACATTAAAAGTAAAACTGGGCTCTTAATTCCTAATTTGGACCTCACCTTTTTTCCTCTGGTGTACTCTCCAGTAGCATTTGAAGGAAATCCTAGAATAAGAAAAAAGTAAACCATTAAAGATGTCCATCAATAAGTAACTGCTGGAACCACACCAGAGACTGAGTATTCCCAGCTGCTGACAGCTCACCTGCTAGCCGAGCAAGACTAGGCACTTATCAGACTCTACTCAATTGATTAATTTTCCAGGGCTTCAATCCAATCGCTTACAGAGATTTGTCTTTTAAAAACTGTGAACAAGTTGAAAAATATAATCCTCGTTATTCTGACCTCACCCCCAACAGTTTATTTCATGTTGAGATGCTTTCAAAGGCCGCCAGAGTCTCGAGCATCTTCCCGCCCCCTCTACTCTACCACCATGTCCTCCCTAAGAAGCTTCCTAGATAACCCAGCGAACACTCCACACTTGCAGAGGCTGGCAACGAACTCGCCTGCATGGCTCCATGGCTCCAAAATAACCACAAAAACCACGCTGATGAACATATCAACCAAGGAGCAAAGACGCCCTGATTCTGAACACAGTTCTAAGCCCTGCCTCCATCCCAGGATCTTCTCATATACCACTGCTCAAGTCCTCTACCATGAGACCTGCAGGACGCTCATAGAGCAGATTCTTTAGCCTGAAGGCAAGACTACGAACTGTCTCACTGTCTTTCATTCATTATGGAAAGTTTCAAACACAATAAAAGTAGGCAAAATAGGATAATTAATACACATCAACCACAGCAATCCTGCCCCTGCACTTCCCTGCCCCTGCACTCAGAAACAAATCCCAAATATTACATACTTTTATCAATATATGTTCTACCAAATGTCTCTAAAAGTTAAGGACTCTTTTAAAACATAAGGCCCAAACAATTCAAATATGTATGCTCACTTGTATTTTATTTGTACCCTGTGTGCTGTAACCCAGCTTCTCAGCCCTTCTCTCTTGGAATTTGATTTACTCTTCTCTTTTCATTAAAACTTTTTTTCCACACATGTATATGGGGCGACAGTGTCTGTCTCATTCCCCCTCCTCCCTCCCCAGTGCCCCGCTCCTCCCCTGGCTCCCCCTGCACAATCTAAAGTTCCTTCATTCTCCCCCACCCAACCACGGATCAGCATCTGCTTATCAGAGAAAACGCTCAGCCTTTGGCTTTTTGGGATTGGCTTATTTCACTTAGCATAAAATACAGAATGCCCAGCTAAACGGGGGCCTAAATACACAAAAAATTATTCATTGTTTATCTGAAATTCAAATGTGGCCATATTTTCTGTTCTATGCCGTATTTGCTGTGTGGGCAACCCTAGTGTCGCCTTTCATCCTCTGAATGCTGAACAAGATACATTCTGGATAACTATAAATTTGAAACAAAGAATATTTAACGTTCCTGAAACCTGATGGTATTGAACAACAAAGAAGATCTACACTAGGCGTTTTTAACAAATAGAAAATAAGCTTTTAAAATGGGTTCTTGAGAGAGTAACTATGACCAACTATGCACGTGGGTAATGAGAACCGTTCCTGACTGAAGTCCTCCCAACAGGACTGTCTGCAGACAGAGCCACGCAGGGCTCTGACACTGTCCCTTTAACCCAGTGTGACAAGGAAGCAATGGCACAGCTCCTCCCACCACAAACAGAAGGACTCACAGAGCAGGAGAAGTCTGCAGGTTACATGGTGAGGTGTTCTTTTTCTAAACCTGCATCACTACACTGGCAAAGCCAGCCATCCCATTTCTGGTCTTTACAGGTGGCTCTAGTCCATTTCTATCCGAGGTAGTCTCCTTATTAAGGCACTAACAAGAAATTTATTCCTTACAAGCTCTGTTCTCCTTCTAAGACTTTACTTTTATATAGCTCCTTCACTTAGAGTAAACAACACAAAATATTTAAAATACAGACCGTGCCAAAAAAATGGAGGAGTAACAGGAGAACTCCAAATTAATGAATGCCTTACAAAGGTACCTACCATGAATATACAGAAAAGAAAGCCAGGGGAAACGAGCAGGATTTAGAATTTGCTTTGCTTGAAGTCCTAAAAGTCATTATTTTTTATTATTTAACAGATTATTTTGTAAAACATCAAATTAGAAATTAATTGATCACAATCTATTAACATATTTCTCTATAAATCCAATATGTTAGAAGATTGCTTTATAGATTGCTTTTTCATTGGCTTATTGGCAGGATTTTTGAATCTTAAAGATTCAGTACTGCAAAGATAACTTCTCACTAATCACTTCATTATCTCCTATAGCCCACACCAACTTACCCTGTGCTGGCCTGGTAATTTATGCTCAATTATGTGGGGGGAAATTCCATTAACCTAATGGCAAGGGGGAGAATTTAATTGCATGAGAAGCAGGAAATTTTCAGAGTTAACCTTAATTCTGCCCCTTTGCATTTTCCAATTATAACTGGATCCTGTCTGTGCAGAATGCAAAGTGTGACGCTCCTGAACTCCTTATGAACACAGGGCAAGCCCAGGACGTCCCCCGGAAGCCTGCTTCGCTTTTAAAGAAAGATGGTTGTCCTGCCTCCTGGAGCATCTGCCCCTTCCTGCCTCAGAGCTGAGATCTGCAGGCGGCACAGCAGCCGGGATCACAAAGCCAAGCCTTTGGCACCAGTGGGATGCCCTGGCTGCACCCCATCCAGCTTGACAAGACCCTGGCTTCTCGTCCAGGCAGTCCTGTACATCCGTCAACGAAATTGGCCCAACTGGCCCTTCTTACTCCTTCCAGAGACCCAATATTTAAACAGAAAACACTGGTTTTCCTGGTTCCTTTTGTAAAACTGCATATACCCTCGAGTGGACTCCTCACTCACCAAAACACCATGAAATAAAAAGAAATGTGCCTCTTAGGCTGGTTCTTTCCCTCACTGCTTCTTTTCAGTTCCTTCATCTGTCTTCACCTCTCCTTCAGTGGGCTGGCAGTTTTGTGAAAGCAACTTAGAAATTGTAATTGGGTAAGGAGGGCTTTTACACACGCGCACAGCTGAGGTCAGACCACTAAGTCAGTTAGCAACAAACTGTGGGGATCCCAGTTTGTCACCTCTGCAGTATGCCTGAAAACAAACAGACAAATCTGCTGCTGGAGAGGGATGTGGGTTCAAATTCAATCTGAGTCCTTGGTAATGGTTACAAGCCCACAGTTGGAAAATACATTCCTTGAGATTTCTGTTTTCAAATGCTACTTTCCCAATAATCTATATGCTAATTAGACTAGTCCCAGACAGTTTGTTTTGATTAACACCTAACAACACTACATTAAGCATCACAATTTTTAAAAAACTAACACTGATTTTGGCACATGGCTAATTTGGTAATTATTTTTAGTCCTGGTGAAAGTGTCCAATAAAAAGCAGTGCGTGTGGAGTCTACAGGGTAAACCAACGCTGGCTTGATGACTACACAGGACTAATGATTTCTGCCAATGTGTTATGAATGATTACTACGGTCATGGTGGTCATGGGTAAGACAGGCAAAACCCAATAATCAAAACACTGAAGCAAAGACAGGATTGGCAGAGTAAGAGAAGAAGCCAGACTGTGAGGAATCAGTCACTGTCGTGCTCACAAGAGGTTCAGTGATGGCTGAAAGGGTGATAAATACTGAAAAGCTGCCAGGCAGGGTGCGCGGAAGAGAAAGGAAGAAGTAAGGCAGAGAGGAAGAAACTGAGGGACTTCTGCATTAGGAAACGGGATCATAGCCCTTCCTCATCAATAACTAACAAGCAATGTGAACAAAGATACAATCCATTAAAAATGTGTCTTTAAAAAACTTAGTGTCTATAGTGACATGGCCACATCAATGTTCATAGCAGCTCAATTCACAACAGCTAAGCTATCGAACCAGCCTAGGTGCCCTTCAACAGATGAATGGATAAAGAAAACGTGGTATATATACACAATGGACTATTACTCAGCCATAAAGATGAATGATATTTGCTGGTAAATGGATGGGACTGGAGACTAGCATGCTAAGTGAAATAAGCCAGTCCCAAAAACCCAAAAGTCGAAAATTCTCTCTGAAATGCAGATGCTGACTCACAATGGGGGTTGGGGGGAGTGGAGAGTCACCAGGAATGAAGGGAAGGGAGGAGGGAGGGAAAAGGAAAGACAGTAGAATGAATGGGACATCACTTTCCTGTGTTCATATATGAATACACAGCCAGTGTAACTTCATATCATGCTCCATCACAAGAATGGGAAGTTGTACTCCATGTAAGTATATGTCAAATTACATTCTATCATCATGTATAACTAAAAAGAAGTGGTGTGGTGGCATGCACCTGTAGTGCCAGCACTTGCGAGGCTGAAGCAGGAGGATCATGTTAGCTCAGGAGTTTGAGACCAGCCAGGGGCAACATAGCAAGACCCTATATAAGAAATACACACACACACACACACACACACACACACACACACACACAAGAAAACTTTCAAAAGCTTTAAAAAATAGCAAAAACTGGATCAGCCCCATCCTAACAAAGAAAATGCATAGCCTCCTGGCATGGGCTTCAAAAAAGATGCAAGGAAGGACAAGAACTAGGATTCTGGACCCTTTGCTGACTCTCCCTCTGCCCCTCCTGCAACCTTCCACTTAGCTGAGCAGTGGACCCTGCAGTGGAGAAAGGCTACACCCTATTAGGTCATGAGAATCTTGGCAAGGGGATATTAATAAATTTGCAGAGCCAATTCTTCAACAAAGGCTGGTGAGTCCATCTCCTCCCTTCCACACGTAATGCCTAAGGTTCATACTGCAGCTCAGAGGGAAGAAAAACAAGGTGAAGAAGAGTTGGGAAAAGAAGCAAGGAGAATGTTCCAATATACATGAGAATTCAGATGAAAGGTTCAGGCAGTGCTACGTGAGCTGAGAAGGAGCAAAAAGAAGAATTTTGCAACTACATAAACGAATGCAACAATCCATGTAAAGAGACAGAAGGGAAACATCTAGAAGACAAAGAACCCAGTCTTCAAAAAAACATGGTCCAAGGAGAAGAAAATGCTCTGTGAATGCTTGACATTATAAAATAAATTAACAAAAACACAAAATAAGTTCCTTAAAAGGAAAAAGGACAACGCAGTAAAGGGAGACGAAAAGAGGTTTCAAAGCAAAAGAAATAAATTAAGGACCAAAATACTCTGTATAAGAATATTAGTAAAGTAGAGACAGTGATGAAAAGGATGGCATTCCAGAAAACGATGCTAATAATAAAGGGGTTGCTTGATATAAGCCCAGGCCATGAGGAAGAAAAGGATAAAAAGCAATTCATAGTAATAGGCAGTGAGGACAAAGAAGATACAACACAGGAATAACTGGTACACTTGAAGTGCAGAATCCTGTGAGGATAAGAAAGACAACTGCACTAAAGGACAGAGCTAAGGTTTAAAAACACAGCTGCTTTCTGGGGGTGGGAGGGAGGGGAACAACACTAAATCATGGGCACCAACCCATTTTCTCATCAAATTACTAAGCTTCAGAGATAAAAAATTCTCTCATCTAAGTGGTCCAAAAGAAGCAGGTTAATTTCAATGGTTCTTATAGCGTTAATACCAGAGGCAATGGAGACATGTCTGAAGTTCTGTAGAGTGGAAATGTGACCCAGAATAGGAAACCCAGTTTATAATTCAAATACAGCCAACACACACGCATTCTCAAGCAGGAAGAACTCAGAAGTCACACAGCCTGGGGGACGGTGACTTGAACACCAAGTTAATAACGAAATTCAGTTGACAAAGAGTTGATTCAAAATAAAATATTCATGAATACAGAAGCATAGTAGTGAGTAGTGAAGCACATTGAAATCCTTTACACGCAGAGCTAGAATATACAACAGGACAGTCACGGGGGAGCTCACCTATAATCCCAGTGACTCAGGAGGCTAAGGCAGAAAGATCATAAGTCAAAGACCAGTCTGACAACCTTAGCAAGAGACTCTCTCAAAAACAAACAAAAAGTTACATACCTGTGAAATTATGGGTTTAGCGTATACTGTGAATGAAATATAAACCTGACTATGTAAAAATAACAACTAATGGGCTGGGGTTGTGGCTCAGTGGCAGAGGGCTTGCCTGGCATTCGTGAGGCACTAGATTCCATCCTTAGCACCACATATAAATAAAATGAAGCTACAACTAAAAATAAATAAATAAATAAAACTAAGAAAAAGTTAGAGATGTAGAAGTTTATAACTGCTGATTTTTCTCAACTTTCACAGTAGTGAATAAGCCAATGCTCTATAAGATGAAAAATATAAGTAAAGGGGAAAATAACAATTTCAACCTTTTAACAATTTTTTTTTTTTTGTAATAATGTTCCTTAACCATAGAAGACCTTTTGAGGCAATGATTTCTCTTACATTAGTCTGCAGGTCAGAAAGTTCTTTATCTTCCCTTTAGGTTCTTTTTCATTTACTAAATTTGAGCAAAAGAAATTTGAAACAGTTCATTAAAAAGTACATACAGGGGCTAGGGATGCAGCTCAGTGGCTGAACACTTGTCTAGTGTGTGTGGAGTTCCTGGGCTCATCCCCAGTACTGGGGAGACGGAATATATATTATACACACATACATATATATATTACAGTCATGCTTTTGTATAACTCTTTCTAATAATTTCTATCTATTCACGTGTACATAAACATACACCACATACATACATGGTCATAGATAAGTATACAACAACCACTGACATGTACATACATCATATACCACATATGTAAAGAGACAGTGTGACTTTCAGAATGGAAGTAACAATGCTAATTGTAGGCATTTCTGAGTATGGGAATTTAGATGATAATCGATCTTGCTTGGATTTCTCTGTATTTCTTGAATTTCTATAATGAGTATGTGACAGTTGAAAAAGCAATATATATAAAATTTAATACAAAGACACAGTGATCAAGGCAGTGTGGTACTGGCATGAAGACAAAAACAGTGATCAATGGGATACAACTGAGCGCACACAAACCAACCCTGACATTGCGGTCAAATGGGTTTTGCAAAGGTTGTAAGAAAATCCAAGAGAGGAAAATAATGGCCTTTTCATGAAATGGCAGGCGACAACTACCTTCATGCAAAAGAATGAAGCTGGACATCATCTTCACACCATGCACAAAAATCAGCAAAACAGATCAGAGACCTAAATGTAAAAGCTAAAACCATGAAACTCTTAGAAGAAAACAAGAAAATCTTCACCAACTTCAATCAAGCAGTAGTTTCCTAGATAAGACACACCTGAAACACAAGCAACCAAAGAGAAAACTTGTCAAAATTAGAAACTCTTTGCTATAAAGAATACTATCAAGAAAGCGAAAATGCAATGCATAAAAACAGAAAATATTTGCAATCATATTTGATAAGGAATTTCTATCCAGAATGTATCAACTATTCTTATAACTCAATGATAAAAGACAACCAAATAAGAAATGGGCAAAGCGTCTGAACTGACATTTTTCCAAAATAGATATACGAATGCTCGATAAACACATAAAGATGATCCACATCATTAAGCCATGAGAGAAATGCAGATCAAAACAATGGTGAGATACAACTTCACACCCCCTAGGGCGACCATTAGCAAAAGACAGAAGGTACTAAGTGTTGACAAGTGCGTGGAGAAACCGGAGCCCTTAGCAAGTGGGAATGTATGATGGTGCAGTCACTATGGAGTCAGGACCCCAGCACAGAACCACCCTGTGATCCACCATCACACCTGCCTACATGCTCCAAAGAACCCACAGGAAATTCTGATTCTGCAGTGGGGACAGCCCTTGAAGACATTAGGCTAGGTGAGTAAGGCAGACACAGAGGATACATGACCTACGGTTCTTACAGGAAGTACCAACAGTAATCAAATTCATGGAAATAGAAATTAGAAGAGGGTTGCCAGAGCCTGGGGGCAGGGAAGAACAGGCAGTGACTGTTCAAGGGGTGCAGTTTCAGCTTGGGAAGATGAGGAAGTGAATGCACTTAATTTCACTGAGCTACTCATTTAAAATGGCTAACATGTTAGTTTTATGTATATTTACCACAATTAACACAATAAAAATTAAAATTTAAAAAAAGAGCTTTTTGGAAGGCAGAGGCAGGAGGATCGCTTGAGGCCAGGAGCTCAGCACCAGCCTGAGTAGCAGAGTGAGGCTCCATCTCGAAAAAAGAAAACAGAAACAAAACAAAACTGACCGGGAAAGAAGTGCTGGTACGGACGTGAGCCTTGAGGTCACCTGCATGGAACACCGACACCGAAGCCCACGGGGACCGCTTCTGTGAAGGGTCCAGGGGAGACAGTCCACACAGAGAGCCGACCAGCGTCGGCAGGAAGCAGGGACAGGGAGCCACCGCTGCTGGTTCCTTGCGGGGCTGATGAAAACGCTGTAGAATTAGGTCCTGCCCAAGGCCGCACCACCTTGTGAGAACACCGGGAATCACCAGCTCGTATGCTTTTAAGGGTGAATTGTACGGCTTGTAAATTCCATCTCAATAAAGTTGTTGTGGGAAAACAAAGTTGTTCCAAAGAGACAGAAAAACTGAACGAGCTGGTTGAGAGCAGCTGGAGCTCATAGGAAGGGAAGCCGGAACCCCAGGGGTCACAAAGTCCCACGCGCTGGGGCGCAGCAGCATCTTAGTGAGAAATGGCTGGCCGGCAGGAATGCGGACCTTCAGCTGCCTTCCTGAATACCTGCTGGGAGTCGCATCCCCACACCCAGAAAGATTCCAAGGGCACAGGGCACAGACACCTCGTCCTCTACACGCGAGTTCAGGCCACACGCTAATGCTGTGGAGGATGCGACTCACAACCACGTCTGAACACAACGATCAGACCCCCGTCTAACCCCCGCCGAGGACCAGCGCGGTCCTCAGAGCTCTGCCAGCTTCCTTGCTAGGTGCTGCTCACCCACACCCAACACCCGTGGGAGCTGACAGCGTCTCTCTCCAACTGTCTTGTGGCCAGGCTGTCTGAAAATTTCAGTGTATCTTTCCAATAGCCTGTTTATTCAAGATTCACAGCATACCTACTGTGTGCCAGACTGCACTAAGCATTGGTGAAGTTAAAAGCATGTTGGGTCTACACGCGCTCATACACAAAGTGAAGGAACAGAAAAGAAACAGTCCTGTAAATGAAAATACAATTACAGATATGGTAATGACATTAAGGGCAATGAACAGAGAAGCAGGCTGATGCACATCTGTTCAGCTAGGGTGACTCTGAGGTTGCGGCATTGAACGCAGATGGAAGGGTAAGAAGCAGACAACCTTGAGAAAATTCCAGGCAGAAGGAATGCTTGTTTTTGTTGTTAAGGTCACTCAGGGTACAACCATATGCATCACTCTGCACAGACAGCTTTGGGTTGGTCTGTCCCCCAACTACAAGGAGCTCACCCTTCCTGGGTCCACTTCATTAATTTCCTAATTTTCTCATTGCATGGGATAGTAAATCTTTTTCCTGTTTTTAATGCTGGCATAATCTAATCTCCACATGACACTTCCCCTTCAGTTGTATATCATGAACTCATAAGAATCCATCAATTACCTGAGAGAGAATCAACTGTCCATGAAACATGTGTACAAATTTTCTTAAAAACGAAAAATAGGTTTCATTTCCAAGTCTTTTGGCAAGGAACCGGAGAAGGAAGTAGCCCTAGAAGAAAGAAAGAAGACAGAAAATAAGACGTCCCTGATGGGTCCATCACAAAACTGCTTACGCACAGTCCACTCTGACCTATCCACGGAGCACCGTGCGCATCTGAACGTGCCACCTCACCTGTCCCAGGCTGCTCTTTATGTTCTGAGCAGGAGGATGGACTGCTGAGTCCTCAACTCCGTTAATGTTCCCACTGTCTGTTCTGACCCAGTTCACTCATGAGTGTCCCTCATGGCCTGCAAGGAAAGAGTTCCAGCTCCTCCCCACCTCAGCTCCCAGATGGGCTTCCCAACCTGGAAGTTGTCCTGACTGCTCCCTTCTGGCTGGAACCTGAGAGCAACTGGAGAGCTCTATTCTCCAAGGCCAACTGAAGCAGGGAGAAGGGGACCCAGGCACGGACTCTCCAGGCTTCCTTTGATTCATGTCCCCTCCTTTAGGGGTATGAAGAGCTTAACTAAAGGACACTCAGATTCTATCCAGCCAAGTATCATTACAGCACTCAGAGTTTTTCTGCTTTTTCTCAACCATATTACTAATCCTCATTGTTCAACTGTAAAACCTAAAAAATGCTGCCTCAGAATCACTGGCTTGAACCACGAGATGCACTTACCTTTAGATAATGAACCTGCATGAAGATCTTCTCGGGGTTGAGTCCATGTTTGACCACAGATGCTCCTGAGTCACTCACCTGGCCAGTTTTCTCTTTACTGGGTCTAAAACGATACAGTAACAATTTCTTTAAGTATAGACTATCTGTAAGTAATTTGACAATATCATCATCTTATTTCCTACCTCGAGAGTTGCTCAAAAGTATCTTTATTCAATTCAATAGTACCAGGTATAATTTAAAAGAGTTTATGTTATAAAGTTGTACAGTGAACAGGTGGGTTTTATATTTAAAGTTGGTAACCTGAGGTTGGCTATTGGCAGTATTTTATATCATCCTATCCAAGATGAAACATGCCAGACCCTCAAAGAATCTAAGATTCAATATGAATTATTTAAGATGCCCTTTCTATTGGGAATGATGAACTGGAAAATTAAAATATGCTTTAAATATATATTCAAATATATTTAAAAAAATTTTTTTGAAAGCCTCAATGTTTATTCACTTCTCTGGGTTTGCATTTAATAATTAAGGCTCCTTTAAGAAATATTTGCATTCTGAATCCATTTTAGAATTTTGAAAAAGGTCAAAGAAGTTCCTGTTTGTAGAAACGATGGGACATTAGTAATCACACACTGCAACCTCCATATTTCGCTAAGAAAGGAAACCAAGGCATACAGAAGTCTCATGTGTGTTTGGATTAGAGCCAGCATCTCCTGACTGTCCAGCAGGGTCTTTACCATTATGCTCTTGGCTTAAATATTTTTAGAAATTGCCAGGCGAGGTGGCACATGTCTGTAATCCCAGCAGCTCGGGAGGCTGAGGCAGGAGGATCGCAAGTTCAGAGCCAGGCTTAGCAAAAGTGAGGCACTAAGCAATTCAGTGAGACCCTGTCTCTAAATAAAATACAAAACAGGGCCAAGGATGTGGCTTAGTGGGCAAGTGCCCCTGAGTTCAAACCCCAGTACTCAAAAGAATGTATATTTTTAAAAATTCCTTTAATGAAATATGACAGACCCTTTGGGACATCTAATAAATATCCATGCACCATGTTAGAGTGAACAAAGCTGCAGCAGCCAGGAGAAATCCAGGTGAATGACGAGGTGTGCAGCCCTCAGCTGTCTGAGCCCCATCATTGAACGGACAACACTGAAGAGTGGTTTGAGGCTGAGTCAGGAAGAGATGAAGAGGAGGGCACATCATAAAGACGGAGGGCATTTTACAAAGGTGGGCCTTTGGGATCTAAAAGTCCTAGTTTCAAAAATCAGCCACCTTCTTACAACCCATAAGTTGCCAACAGGTTATTCAAATTCTCTAACCCCCAATTACCCACTAGTAAAATGAGAATGATCCTACCTGCCTACCCAGGTCCTGTGGAGAATAACTGAAATAATACACTGTGAATCCTCTAGCAAGGGCCTGGGATTATTTAATAAATTTAATAAAATATTCTAACTGCTTTAGCACAGATTTTCTTATTAAGTCTTAGCTGAATGTTCTAGAAAATTATCCCAGCAGACGCAAGGCTGAAAACCAACAGACAACAGAAGCAAAGTGATGAGGACTGGTCCTAGAGTCACCACAGAGCCTGTTTTCCACGTCTGTACCACACCTGTGGGAATGGCTAGTCCCCTCCACCCTACTAAGACTCTGCTGAAACCCATCAGCTCTTTCCCGCTCACAGCGTGGCCTGCAGCGGAGCACCGTCATGCAGAAAGCCACACCAGCTCCGACAGGGGAAGCCCATGACCTGCAGTCTGGGGGGGAAGGTGGCTTCTCAAGAGCCAACCAGAAGCTGGGCACGGTGGCACACACCGCTGTCAGACAACTAACAGAGACTACATGCAAATCCCAGCTTGAGAGGCTAAGCAGGACCATGGAAAGTCAAGCAAGACCATTTCTCAAAATAAAAAATAAAAGGGATGGTGGCTCAGTGGTAGAGTGCTTGCCTAGCACACATGAGGCATTGGGTTGGATCCTCAGCACTACATACAAAACTAAATAAAGTTATAAAATAGTCCACTTACAAAAAAAAGAGTAGACCACCATTTTTTAAAAATTAAAAAATAAAAAGGGTTGGGGACGTGGCTCAGTGGTAGAGTGCTTCTGGGTTCAATCTCTAGTACTAGGGGGAAAAAGTCAACCTGAATTCGAAACAGGTTGCCCAGCTCCAAGAGCTGTCTGTCCTCAGCTCTGCACTGAGGCTGCTGGGAGGGGTGGGACCAAGAACAATGCACCTCTCTGCTCCAGGCTGGCTCCAGGCTCCAGTTCCCAGCGACACGTTGAGTGGCTGTTTTTCCCTTTGCCTAAAAAAGTCCTTCCCAAATGCATCCCCTCCTACTCTCTTCTTCCACCCTCTCCAAATGAAGCAGTGCTCCAGAAAATTCTTGTATGCTGACAGCATCCAAGGCAAATGTACAAATGCCCCAGAGATTCCTTTTAAAGTAGACGGGAGCACGAGAGAAGAAACTCCATGCTGGACACAGGGAACTCTCTCCTGGTGTCCTGGTGTCCCGGGTCCTCATGACGCTACTTACCCCAGGTCTGTGCAGAGACAGTGCAGGAGGAAGCAGGAGACTCATGACCTACATCCCCACCCAATAGCATACATGAATCTCACAGTCGAGTGACAGACGTCAGACCCACAAAGACCATGCAAAAATGTGTGATCCATTTTGATGAAGTTCAAGAATGGGCAAACTGACCTATGGTAACACAGATCAGCACAATGGCTGCCTTGGAGAAGGAGTTCTGAGGGCAGGTGGGGAGGAAGTTCCTGGGATGCTCAGCTGTTCTACACACTGCTTTTCAGTCAGCTTTATGGGAATAAATAGTAAAAATCCCTTCAACTACTTAGTAAAGCTTTCTGCACTTTGGTGTATGTATGCTCAATTTCAATTAAAATGTTAAGAAAAAGTAGATACAACTCAACCAGCACATTTTTGTGAGACTAGAGAGGAATCAGTCTGGAAAAGGGGCTTTGCTGCCCGTGTGCCAGAACAGGAGTAGGATTAACTCAGCAAGCCACACCTGAGGACTGAGGATCCTCCCCACCTGCTACCAGGGTGCTCCACTGCTGAGCTAAGTCCCCTTTTCTTTCTTCTTTCTTTTTTTTCTTTTTCTTTCTTCTTTTGAGAAGTGTCTTTCTAAGTTGCCCAGGCTGGCCTCAAATTTCCAATGCTCCTGCCTTAGCCTCCAAATAGCTAGGATTACAGGCGTGCGCCATCACACCCAGCTGATGAAATATTTTTTAAAATGATAATGTGAGAGGCAGGAAGGACCATGGGGATTCCAACTGGCTCAGAATTTACTCCACCCTTCTACCTTCCTCCACACCACCTGTACAATGAAATCTGAAAAGCTAAGGGTCCCTTGAGAGCCAGAAGACATAGTCCAAGCCAAAGAGACAAAAGCTGTCATCTGCTGTGGTTGGAGGTGGGGTTATGGGAGAGTTGTTCTTCATCTTACAAGAGGAAAATATGACTACTACTACTCTGCTCCCCAAACAAGATGGATGGAACTGCAGCAGTCATTTTGTGACCATGAAGCAGCAAACCAGAATGCTAGGGAGAACAGAAGGGGAGGAAAGCGAGTAGTCCTTGATGGCCCTGCTCAGCTCCTGTCCAGCCCAGGACTGCCTGCTTTTTGACTTCTTACCGTGAGAATAACAACTACCATTTGTTTACACAACATGGCTTTCCCAGCCATGAACCAGGGCCCATTCATCCCTGCAGGTGGAAAGCTGGAGGCGTGTGAACGGTGGGCAGGTGGGAGCCATGCCCAGCCAGTGCTCTTCTCAAGCATCATGCTATCCACTTCACAAGGCCTGCTAAGGCAAGGACTGTGACGGTGGCCACTGAAAGCTGAAGAGAGTGAGGCCTAGAGAAGACTGCGAAGCTGGCCAGTGGCAGTGTCAAGCGGGAAGCCAGGTCCACAGACCACCAACGTGCACGTACACCTGGGCCTCCCCAACATCAGGACAATGTTTTGGCCATGACAAATCCCAAGCGGAGAGCCTGAGAGGAGCTCTCCCCCTCCCTGAAGCGTTTCCTTGGCTGTAATGTCTGTGACGAGGCTCAGATAATATGGAAGCATTTCGTAAGGGCAGAGGTGTTCGTCAGCTCTTGGGCACTGGACTTCTGTACTTACTTCCTTGGCTGGAAGTCACACGATGCAATGTGGGAGGTTAAGTCACCAAGGTCATGGGGGCTTCTGTTGTGCCAGATATAACGCCTGAGAGACATGCCGTCCCTCCCAGCCCTGCTTCCCCACTGCAGGCACCGAAGAATGTGGACCTCTGAAGAGCAGGCAGGTGGCAATGATATTTGGGGCCCAGTGATTCGATCTGGAACCAAGCCTTTTGATGAGGCGACCAATCCTGCACTACTATCACCACGGGTGGGGTTGGGATGATGCACAGACAGGTCGGCTGGCTCTGCACACCTAGGACAGTGCCCAGCCCAGACAGGCTGTCTGCTGCCGTGCTGTTCCACACTTCTGACAGCTGGCGTGAGAGCCACCAGACCTCTGCACCCACACACTCATGAGGGGGGCGCCCTGCTTGAGCCAGGGACTCAGCAGCCCGTTAACAGGAAAGAAAGGAATTCAACAGCATCCCAACCACCCTGCCTGCCGGCTGCCCCAAGAGCGAGCAGAGCCTCATTCACCAGCAGTAACGGAGGCAGTGAACTCCTACCTCCCATGGAAACTGGCTTTGTACTGTCCACCTGGCCCCAAATGACAGGGGAGGCAGCATAACATGCTGGCTCAGAGCCTGGGCATGAATCTTGCCCCCCACGGAGTCCAGTTCCTTCGTCTGTAAAAAGGGCCAGCGAGAGTTACTTGGGCACTTCCAAGGGCTACACGGTGTCTGAGAGCACTGGTCAGAGCTTGGCCCACACTGAGCAAGTGCTGCGTACAGTCGTACAGTCGCTGTTATCAGGACGACAGCCAAACTTCCGGTGCTGGGAAAAGACCTTATAAAGATGTGGAAATGGCTCTGCAGGTGGGGTGTCATCAGAAGACACTGGGGAAGGGGACACAGGAACTCTATCACTAGGGCAACAACTTTGTGTGTGTGTGTGTGGGGGGGGGGGGTTCCTGGGGAATTAACCCAGGGGTGCTTAACCTCAGCCCTTTTTATTTAACTTTTTAAAATTTTCAGACAGGGTCTCACTAAGTTGCTGAGGATGGCCTTGAACTTGCGGTCCCGCTATCTCAGCTATCTGAGTCACTGGGATTACAGGCAGGGGGCCTGGCTAGGGCAACTTCTTGAGAGCCTAAAACTATTCCAAAATAAGCAGCCTTTCTTCTTAAAGACTTTGCATGCATATGTAGCCCTTCATCCTTCCTTTTAAGCATAAATCCTCTAAGGGTTGTCTTTAGGTGTGCTACTTGTCACCTCCTTAGCAGGAAACAAATAAGAAAACACTCCAAGTCTGGGCACAGGTTCTAGTGCTAGATCTGGGCACGTCCCCTACACACTCATCTCTCAGTCTACATCCATCTCTGAAAAGATACTAAAACTCTGGGTAACAAAGCAGAGGTGGAATAAGTGACAGAGGAACTTACTTTGCAACTATGTGTCCATCTGTAAAGGATACATAGTGAGCACCTGCCACCTGTGGGCATTTGCAGTGCTACCAAAGAGCACTGCAAAAGGCATAAACATCTGTAATGAATGAGTACTGCATCAAAGCCCCGGTCCCTGGCACACCTGACAGCCCACGTGCTTTACAAGTGGGTTTCCCAGTAAGCCTGTGTGAAGGGCCTTCCCCAGCAGGCCCACTGTCCTGAGCAGACATGGGTGGGGTGCACATCATGCCGGTGTTGGAAATCACAAATGCTAACATGACTCAAGACAAGGCTCACGGGGAAATGAAGGTAGACCCTGTCCCCCTAACTGGAAGGAGCCGGTGGGCACCTAGAGGAGAGGGCAACAGCTAAAGGAGGTGACAGGTGAGACTGTACTTAGCAGAGCCATGGAAAACACCAAAGAATTTCACAAATTTTGATAAGCAGTTTTGGAAGGTGAAAGATAAAACTTAGAAAAGCAATGAGCGATCAATACCAGACCATAAATGCTCTCTGGTTTTGATGGCCATAAATCAGAAAGTCCTGAGAAACCGAACGCCACACGGATGGAGAGAGGGATGCAAGGGTGTCAGCTGAGTATCACCTCACTGAACACACTAGAGCAACCTGGAGATGTTTTCAAAGGAGACCGAGAGGAAGGGAGAGCAAAGGCAGAGGTGGACTTTGATGGGTGGATTTTCAGAGGACACGCATGGAAGACGAACAGGGATGGGGTGCTGAGGGCCCATTATGCCGCCTTGATCTTGCACTGACGGGGTGCTTCACTGCACCTCTACCCCACCACACCCTTGGCTACCTGTGAGGACAGGGCCCCTTCAGGTGGGCTGCTGATGACTGGCTGGACCCAATGCGGCTGCCAATGGCCACCAGACATCCAGCTGCACCACAGTCCCATCTGTGTGCCAAAGAACACATCCCCAACCCTGTGACAGCTGACGTCTGCCATGACGACCACCAGAACGGACTGTGGAAGGAGCACAAAGAGATGTTCCCAGAACAAAGACCTGAGTGCTCCTCCTCCTTACAGGCCTGTCCCTCCCGTCATTTCTTTCACCTCATATCCTGACCCTGAAAGGGGGAACCTAACTGATGAGTTTATTTCCTACTTCTCCTTCACTGCTCAATAGAGGGAAAATACCTAGCCTTTGGGGTTAAAAACTCATTTAAAAAAATATCCAAACTAAATCTGAGAGCGCTGGGAAGTTAGAAAATTGTTGCCAGGAAGGCAAAAATTCAGAACGAGGGGTTGGGGTTATAGTCAGTGGTAGAGCACTTGCTAGTACAGGTGAGGCACTGGGTTTGATTCTCAGCACCACACAAAAATAAACAAATCAAATAAAGGTATTGTGTCCAAAAAAAATGCTAATGGGAAATCCCAGGCTGGAATCTCGGTGACAGGAGGCTGAGGAAGGAGGATCGCAAGTTCAAAGTCAGCCTCAGAAACTTAAAAAGACTGTCTCAAAATACAACATAAAAAGGCTGGGGATATATAGAGCTCAATGGTAGGGTACCCCTGGGTTCAATTCCTAGTACCAAAAAACAAAAACAAACAAAAAAAAAAAACAAAGAAAAGGAAAAGAAAGAAACAAGAATGCCTGGGACAACAGGAAGGGAGGACTGGAAGGCCGTGTGTGGAGATGCCATGATGGCTTGCCACCCACTTGGCCTGGACCTTCCTGCTGAGATGGCCATGGCAGAACAGGCGCTGCTCTTGGGAACTGCTGTCTGGCCCAGGTGGTGAGGGCACCTCACTCTGTCAAATGAGTCCCCCCCAATCCAGGGCAGGTGAGGGGCAGGACATAGCCCCGACGTAGCTTCTGCCTGGGAGCACACGTGTCAGGGGATCAATCGTAGGGCAGCTGGAAGGGCTGATGGAGGGAGTAAGCGCCACTTGATTTGTGGAAGTGGGGAGAAGAGGAGCGGAGGGGAGGCGACTTACAACGGGCTGTTGGACAGACAGGCTGTGCGAGCCTGGAAACCGCATGGAGCAGATGTTCCCCAGCAGCCAGGGGCTCCTGCTCCTGGGGGACAGCGAGGCCCTCAGCGGTGCGAAGGAGCCAGCAGCAAGGGCTGGAGGGCCAGCCAGGTCTTCGGCCTGAGACCACGGGGCTGTGCAGCGAGGACGTGCCCGGCTGTGGCAGAGAGGCTCCCTTCTCATTCTTGCTGGCAACTGCACCCTGTTTAGGTTCTGAATTTTATGCGTTGTGCATTAATAGTGAGTGAGACCATTCACCACAGCATCACTCGTGAAAGCAAAAGACCTACAAATCGCCCAAATGTTCAAAGGTTAACAGATGCTCAGTGCATTTGTTAGAACATGCATATTCTAGAACATTTGCAGAAGTTAAAAAAAAAAAAGAAAAAGACAGTGGAAAAAGCCAGGATTATACAAAGAGGAATGGGGTGGGAAAAGACCACGTAGCAACTGTGTGTGCATGCTCGTACTTGACAGAAGCATTCTGGGCGGGGACTCATCACCGCTGGGGTTGTTACACCAAAGACCCTGCAGAGACGGCTTCCTAGCACCCAACACTGGGAGAGGCTCCTGGGTGCCACCATTCAATCCCAAGGTCACCTGTGGCCTCAGGCCCCACTTTCTTCTTCCACCTTTCCTTCAGACAATTGCTGGTCAGCCCTCCCAGGCTAGAGACACGCCATGAAACCCTAGAGATTATCCACTGATTTCCATCTGTCTCCATCTTTTTGAAAAATTGAGATATAATTTACCATTCAAAAAATGTGTAGTTCAGTGGTTTTTTGGTATAAAGTTGTGCAACTGTCACCAGTACCCACTTCCAGAACATTTTCATTACCCCAAAAGGAAGCCCCACCCACTGACCATCACTTCCAAGTCTCCTCCCCACTCCCTGCTGCACCTGACACCACTGATCTGCTTCTTGCCTCAATGGCTTTGCTTATTCTAGACAGTTCAAGCAATAGGTGGCCTGAGCATCGGCTTCTCAGTGTGATAAGCTCCAGGTTCACCCCCCTTGCACCCTTGCACCATGTATCACTGCTTCATTCCTTTTTAGTGCCATCAATACCCACCAGAGCCAGGCACAGTGATACATGCCTGTAATTCCATGACTCGGGAGGCTGAAGCTGGAGGGAGGACTGCAAGTTTGGGGCCAGCCTCAGCAACTTAGCAAGGTCCTAAGCAACTTAGTGAGACCCAGCCTCAAAATAAAAAAGAGAAAGGCCTGAAGATGTGGCTCAGAGCAACTCCATTGTATGGATACAACAAATCTGTTTATCCATTTATCTGCTGATGGACTTTTGGGTTGTTTCTATTTTTTGGCTATTGGAAACAATTCTCTGTGAACACCAGAGTACAGGTTTCTCGTGGACTTAGGTCTCACCTTCCCTTAGGTCCGTGCATGGGGGAGGAAGGAGGTCAATGCTCCTTCACATTCCCACCATCAGTGCACACGGGCCCTGGCTCCTCCACCCGATCCTAACACTCGCTCTCAGGTGACTGTTTCATTACCGCCGTCCTCCTGAGTGGGGAGTGGCACTTCTGGGCTGCTGTTGTTGCTGTTTGGTGGGGTTTCTTTTGTTTTTGGCACCAGGGACTGAATCCAGGGGTTCTCTACAACCGAGCCACTGCCCCAGCCTTTGTATTTTGAGACCGGCTCACTGTGGTTTTGATTTGCAGTTCTCCAATGGCTAATAATGTCAGTAATGTCATGTTCTTTCTGACCACTTGTGGATCTTTTTTGGAGACATGTCTATTTAGATCACTTGACTGTTTCAATGGGTTATCTTTTTATTGTGGAGTTTTAAGAGTTCTTTATAGATTCTTCATGTATTTTATACATTCTTTATATACTCCCTTGTCACATATGATTTCCAAATATTACCATACATAATATAAGTTGCCATCTGAGGGGTGGTGCTGGCAATCAAACCTAGGGCCTTGCATATACTAGGCAGACATGCTACCACTAAACTACAACTGGCTCAAGCTTGTCTTCTAACTTTCTTGATGGAGTCACTTAAAATACAAAAGTTTTTAATTTTAATGAAGTTCAATTTATCAATGTCCCCCTTTGGTTGTTTGTCTATGTGTTGTATCTAAGAAAATGCTGCCTAATCCAAATGCGTGAACATTCACATCTATATTTTTCTACTAGTTTTATAACCTTGATGCCTTTGACCCACTGTGAGTTAAATTTTGTATGTGATGAGCAGCAGGGAGTCCAATCTCATCCTCAGGCGTGTGACTGTATAGCTGTCACAGCATCAGCTGTTGAGAAGACCACTCTTCCCCAGCGAGTGGGCTTGGCACCTTGACAAGCACCGGTGGACCAAGGCGTGGGTGCCTCTGGACCCTCCATCTTGTTCTACTGCCCTGCACATCTGGGTGTCAGTGCCACACTGTCATGATGATGGCAGCTTAGTAGGAAGCTTGAAATCTAAAAGTGTGAACCCTCCAAATTTGCTGTCCTTTCTCAAGGTTGTCTTGATGATTCTGGGTTCTTTGCATCTATGTATAAATTATACAATCAGCTTTTCCATTTCTGTAAACGACAACTGAAATTTTCACAAAAATTACATTGGATCCATAGATCTGGTTAGAAAGTAATGCTATCTTCACGGTTTGAAGTCTCTCAACCCATGAACACAAGGTGTTTTTTCATTAGCTTGGGTCTTTAATTTCTTCCAGTGGTGTTCTATAGTTCCAGGGTATAAGTGCTGTGTACCTTTGCTTATTCCCAAATACTACACTGTTCTTGATGCTACTGTAAATAATTTTTCTCAACTTTGTTTTCAGATTAATCATAGCTGGTATAGAAACACAACTGATTTTCATATAGCTCTCACATCCTGCAACTTCACTGAGCTTCTTTATTAGCTCTAGTATTTTTTTTATTTTTTAAGGATTATGCAGGATTTTCTTTATATAAGATTATATCATCTACATATAGGACGTTTTACTTCTTCCTTATCAACCTGCATGCCTTTTATTTCACTCTCTTACCTAACTAACAGGAAGAAGGGGTAAAGGGAAGAAGCACATACTCTGTGGAACATCCAGAATTACATGAGATATTGCTCCCAACCCATGAGAATTTTTCTGAATGGAAAACTAACACTTATTTCCCCAAGAATGTCATGTATATAGTGCCTCCTTCAATTGGCCAACTGCAAAAGATACACTCAAAATGGGTAAAATACAAGTGAACTGTTAGAAATTTTTACATGTGTATAGTTATTTTTTAAGGAAATATTTCATAGGCAAACAGTGTTTTAATGAATCAGTGCTACACAGGGCAGCAACACAGAAGTCTACGTAGATATTTGTAAGTTTTAGTTTCTGAAGATGCATAAGAAAATGTTAGCAGTGCTTATCTTAGGATTGGTGCTGGAGAGAGTTTTATACTTTCCTAAGCTGTCTGATTACCCTAGTAGAGGTACTTTTATTGCTTTAGGGAAAAGGGAAGCACCACGGTGAACTAAGTGATGATTATAAACTGTCTTACTTTTTTGTTATGCTTTTCTATATTTAAAGAAAATCTATTAAACATTATTGCAAAAAATGAAATGTCAAGTACTGTAACTGGCACCTATGAAAAATTCTCTGCCTTCCTTAGAAATACCTTCATGATGAGTAACACAGGAATAGTCTAGAAAACTGGAGGAGGATTATTTGAGTTCAATCATTTGGGACATGTCTATCATTTTTGGTGTTTAAAAGAGCTACACATTGAGGGTGTCCCTCCAACAGGATATAGAAATCGAGCAGGCAGCTCAGGGGGTGGAGCTGGCCTTTGCAACAGGAAAGGCTAAAGTCTGTCTCTGGCTAACATTTTCCAGAAAATGCTAGCACAAGCCCAGCACCCTCCCATCATGGAATGGAAGCAGTCTGTACAGCTAGCTTGCCAGTGTGTCGATTCAAAGAAAGGAAACTGGATGGGAGAAAGACATGGAGGGCCAGGGGGCTGCAGGAATTCCAAGACTGATGTAGAGATTCTCAGAACAGCACAGGCAGGATTCTGGCTTTTTGTTTGTTTTTTGGCTACTAGGGATCTTACCCAGGGATGCTTTACCACTGAACCATACCCCTAGCCCTTTTTAGTTTTTGTGATAGAGTTTTGCTAAAGTTGCTGAGGCTGGCCTCAAACTTGCAATCCTCCTGTTTCAGCCTCCTGAGTTGCTGGGATTGTAAGTGCTCACCACCACACTGTGCTCAGGCGGGAATCTTCAAGACCTTGAAGACAGAACTCTTTCTTCTCAAGATCATAGTGAGACAAAGCACAGAGGCTATGGAGCTTCAAGGGGCAGAACCAGAGGGACACCAGGGCAGTCCTTCTGAGGGATTAAGTCAGTTCCATGCTGACCTCAAGCTATTACTTTGAACATCTTTGTTCAACTTTCAGCTTTCCCCATCTTTCAGTTGTAACCAGGCATCCCTGCACTTAAGAAAAAAAAATTTTTTTCTTAACATCTTGGGAAAATTTACTTTTCAAACATCCCAGCCAGTTATGTTTGCAGAAGAAGCAGGGATTTCCAGGCTCAGGATAAGAGACAGTAGCAGGATCCTCTGTGGTGTCCCAGGGGAGGTGAGTAGCAGTGAAAAAAGGGACAGGCACCAGCTTCAGAGCCCCTGGGACGGGAGGGAGAGGACCCGCCAAGAACACCGGGGTAAGCCAGGAGGGAGAGTGGGCCCTGGTAGCCCCTGCGCCTTGTTTGACACACATCTATCAGGTGCCAGAAGACACAGATGCGGGTATCTGATAAGTACTGACACTTCCGTGACCCACAGGAGATGGCCCATGTTCACTTCAGATCTACCGGAATGCAGACTCCCCAGGATTCAAATCCACCCATGTGCTTAAATGCTCCCTATGCACCCGCGGCATTTGTTCCCCACAGGCCTGGGGGCAGAAACCAGGCCGAGCTGTCGGCCCACTTCACGGCCACAGGGCTCAGCACAGCGGGAGTGCCCTTTCAAGGCTGCAGAGGGAGGGCAGAGTCTGGACACGGATGAGGCGTGCTCGGACCCCCCATGCCGCCATGCTGCGTTGAGACCCAGACACTGACAAGTTCTGGCACGGAGCTCAGGCCTCCAGACTGGGGCCATGTCTCCCGGAGCCCTGGCCAAGAACGAATGGGGCAGTTGCTTTCCACTCTCTTGGAAGTTGTAAACAAGTTCATGACGCCCATGGACTTAACCAGCTCTGTTAATGGGTCCACCCTACGTGCAATCACGCGATGGCGGGCAGCTTGACGTTCTATTATTAGAAGCCCTCTCTGAAGCTGGGTTGACATTCCAATCTGTTTTGAATAGCACCACACCAGCAACTCACTCAGAGCCTCGGGCCGGCCAAGCCTTCATTCCTGAAGCAGCCACCTAATTCCATCTGCCTCTAGACTCTCTCTTTGATCATGCATTCTCTCAAAGGCCGGGTGATCTTCCCAGAACTCCATTTTCATCTTGTCATTCTTGGAACTTAAAATAGCTCCCTGTTGTCAGGGAGGTCACACGCAAACTCTCGATTTTGGCATCTAAAGAACTCCACTGCCTAGCCTGCCCACCTTTGGTCTCCCAGGTTCCTATGAGGCCATTCCCGCCAGCAAGCTGTCCTCACTGGAATATCCATTTGCACATCGATTCACTCAGGCTGCTAAGCTTTGTTCCTTGAACTCCCATCCCCGCCCCCCCCCCCCCCCCCCCCCAAGATCAGGGCGATCCTTTCGGACCACTCAGCTCAATCCACTCAGGCTTCCCACAACCCTTCTAACCAAGCCTCCGAGGATTCCATCTGAGCACTCAGAGCTCAGGGGATGCAGTCCCATGATCAATATTTCAATACACAAAGACTCTCAGCAACACAGATGATGTCTGCAACACCCGTCTCCACCATCTGAGTGCTCACTCAGTCCCAAGTGCTTGGTACACAGAGGTCAACAGCACACAAGAACACAAGGCTGATGGTCAGAAGAGAGAGGGGAGCTATGTTAGACCACATGAAATTTTGAGCTGTTTAGGCCAGAAATGATCAAATATTGTCCATTTAATAGGCTCACCCTAAATATAAAGATAATTACCAAATAATGTAGTAAGATCAGGGATGGAGACACCACAAGAGACTCTAGGAGGCACGGAGGCAGGACACAGGCTTACCTTAGGGTAGGGACTGAGCCTCCTTGGGAAGGCAGTGACAGCTGTGCTGAGTCACATGATGTGGGATCATGCAGCAGGGAGGGAATTTCACACAGAGCGGGCATGGAAAAAGACAGAGGTTGTAAAGAGCAGGAGGGCGAGGCGGCAGGAGGGAGAGGCTGAACTGCGTGACCCTACAACGTACATGTGGATCGAAGCCTAGTACCTCAGCATGGGTCTGAATTTGGAGACAGGGCCATCAGGGCATGATTAAGCCTACATGAGGCCACCAGGGTAGCCTAATCCAACCTGACTGGTGGCCTTAAGAAGGATTTGAACACACAGAGAAAAACCACGTGAGGACACTGCAGGAAGGAGGCGTCTGCAGGCTGAGGCGAAGGCCTCCCAAAGGCTTGACCACCAGCCTTGACCCTGGAGCTGCCAAAGCGTAAGGGAGTAACTTGTGCTGCTCAAACCACTGCGTCTTTAGGCTCTTGCCACAGCTGTGCGCACCAGCCCAGAAGGGTTCTGAGCTACCTGGGCAGGTGCAGGGGAAGTCAAAGAACATCAAGAGACAAGACCAGAAGACAGGACTCATGTCCTGTGGGGGAAGCTTTCAGAGGGCTTTAGGGAAGGAGGAGCCAGAATCCTGAGGTATTTATGAAGAGTCTGGTGGCAGTGGGCAGGGCTGTTGGGTGGGTGCTGGCCAGGCTGACGGAGCTCTAAACCCGACGCTGTCTACGCTGGAGGAGGGTGGAAGTAAGGAAGACTCACAGGGCCCATCGCCAGCTGGGGGCTCCAGGGGAGGAGTGAAGGAGCAGAAGAGAAGGGGCCCGGTGTGGGTGGGTGGGTGCGTGGATCTGTCCACCACTGATGAGTTCAGCACCACAGACGGGGTGTCAGATGAAGGAGGGACAGGGATGGCCGCAGGCAGCCAGAAGAGTGTCCACAGGTGGTGACACCCTCACTCTACCCTTTAAGAGACAGCTGGGCCAGCATGGAGACTTTGGTGCCTGCAGAGGAGATGCAGTGTGGCTGGAGGTGCCCAGCCTCCCGGTGTCCCCGGGACCCTCTTCCATCTGCCTGCACACTAGCTTTCCACTCACTCTCCGAAACTCTGTTCAAGGGTGGCCCTCAGGTGACCCTCAGGTTGCCTGAGCCTGTTCCATCTGCTCCCAGAAGTCCTACAGTCCCTCTAGTCAGGAGCCAAGCACAGGGTGCGAATGCTCAGGTGTCCCCTGCCCTGATGGGGACCACCCTGAGGGCAGCCCATGCTGCCTCAAAGGTAACCAGGTGTGACCTGACCTGTGACCCACCGTGCCCTGGCCTGGTCTCCTCCTCTTCTCACTTCTCCCTCCCCTTCCATCCTCCTCTCCCGGGAACATTTCCAAGCAAGTCTCACATAAACCTTGCCCCTGGGTTTCATGGGGAAATCCACCTAAGACAAGGGTTTAGATGAGCCCGTTCTGGGAGGACACGCAGCTGGGAGTGGAGTCCCCTGAGGAACATCAACCTCGGCAGGAGGAAACCCTGAAGAGGCAACCTGACGGAAGACCATGAAGGAGAGGGAGCAGCAACAGCACAAGAGGGGCCGCCATGAAAACCAGGCGACAGAGACACCCAGAAGTTATTAATGGTGTCAAACAAAGCAGAGAAATGTGGTAGGAACTGAGACAGGGTCACAGAACTGACGGTACCAAGAGCATAAGGAGTTTGGGGAAAGCTCCCCCAGACTGGCACAGATCCCAGAGGGCTGGGCTGGTGGGGCTCGGAGGGTGGGGACCACAGGAGCCCTGGAGACCAGATCTCCAAGGATGGGAGAAGAGGAGCGTGTTTGCCCATGGAGGGGAAGGCGGTGGAGGAAGGGGCTGGTGGCTGCGGGAGCGTGGTGACAGTGGAAGAGGCCACGGGTGGTGGGACACTGGCGGGGTCCCCAAGACGATGTGCATCGGAGTCTTCTAAGGTTTTCCCATGAGCTTTTCCATGAGGCTGGCGATGCTGCTGGGAAGGGATGTGCCCCCATGTGGGTGAGGAAAGACTGGTGTGTTCTTCGGGATCAGAAAAGAATTCTGAGAGAACTTTGAGGTGAAAGCCTGCAGTGCTATAAGGACAGGCTGCACAGAGGAGCCTTCCGTGACCAAAGTCTCAGGATTAAATGGGGCCCACAGCGTGGACACCATGCTCGTGGCAGGCACACTTCCCTCTGGCGCAGGAGAGTTGCATACTTGGGTTTCCTCCACCATCGCAGGAGGTTGCTGTGGCCACAGGTGAGGAAGGGAAAGAAGTTTGCACTGACTAGCGCTCTCTCAACCGTGGGGACGGCAGCAGAGGGGAAGAGCCACATCAGACTCCTGCCTGTCAGTGCCTCCTTAACGTGATCTATTTTAACCTTTTTCTCAGCGTGAGCTTGACTTTAACAATGAATCCAGAAAAAAGGGAAAGCAATAATAAATCACACAGTAAAAACCAAGAGAGGTTTCTCCTGACCCTACCCTTGCAGCTCTTCCGGCCTGGGGCCTGTCAGAAAATGCTGACTGAAAGCACTTAGAGAAGCTGCTGGAACTCAGCTCTGCCCTGGAGACACGAGACGGGGAGCCCTGAGAAGCCTCTGCCATCTTCTTTGGCAAGAGCCACCCTGCGCACTAGTCAAGAAAGGAGCCTGCAGCCGGGAGGCCTGGCAGGAAGCGCCACGGCCCCGCAGTGAGACCTCTCCGGGTGGGCTCTGCCGCCAGGGCTGCCGGGGGAGGGAGGATCTGGAGGGAGCCCTGCCGTCTCCTGTGTGGAAAGGCATCTTTAATAATTAACAAAAGAGAAAAGGCAGGGAGCCATTAATGTGACCTGCAGCATCCTGCGACTGAGCAATCCCAGGAGGCTGAGCAGGCGAGGAAGACACGAGAAGCTGAAGGAACCCAGGGAAACTCGCCGTGAAGCTGCTCTGAGACACACAGGTGAGGCCCTGACTCGACACAGGATGTGTGACAGGTACAAAGGGAAAGTGGGTCCTGTAAAGTACTGAAATCAGTGAGTCAGAGCTAAACAAGCTTTTGAATCTCTTTTCATTTGCTACTACGTCTGCATCTATAACCAACAGAATGCAGTTTTAACTTTTGAAATACCTTTTGAACCATCTGGAGTGTTAAAAGATAAAAGACAAAGATGCACAGGCCACTCTGACCTGTATGTCCTTCCAGAGTTCACCTGGCACTTTTTTTTTTTTTTTTTTTTTTTAATGCAGCTAAATGCTCTGCTGAGCTCTTGAAGGTGGGACGTGGGACAGGAAACAGAGAAGAGGTTCAGTCCCACGCTTCACCACCTGCTCGCTCTTTATCAGGGCGCAACACTGGACACAATACTCAGCCTTCCTGAGCCTGGAGTCATTTGCATGATATTAAATTGCCAGAAGCAGGCAGGCAGGACGGGTCAGTAGCGTAGTGGGCAATGCAGGAGACTGTGACCCGCGGAACAGAGAGAAGAGTTCTTGGGAAGGAGGAGAGGTCAGTATGTTGAAGGCCAGGCAAGGGCCAAAAGGGAAGTCCTCAGAACCTGTCAGGGCAGAGCGGTCTGTGGGGATGACTCCAAGACCTCACACTGTTCTTGACCCATCATTTCAAGGTCAGAGTGCATCTTGACAGAAAGAAGAAAGGAAAGAGAGAGGAAGGAAGGAAGAATGCCCTCCCACCTCTGTACTGTTTTAAGGAATTTCTTTGTCAGGTTCATTTGCATATTACAATAAAATCTGAGGATGGATGTTTAGGATTCTAGGTCTTCCTTTTACTTTTTTTCCTTTTTTCTTTTTGTGGTACTAAGGGTTAAGCCCAGGGCACGCTACCACTGAGCTACAACCCCAGACCTTTTTATTTTTTTTGAGACAGCATCTCTCTAAGTTGCTAGGACTGGCCTCAAGTTTGCAATCCTCCTGCCTCAGCCTCCTGAGTAGCCGAGATTACAGGTGTGCACCACCACTCCTAGCTCTTTTACTTCCGATAAGTTCTAGGCTCTCTGTGCCCACTTAGGGAGAATTGCTGGTGATGGGCGTAAGCTAAACCTAGACTGTAATTTGGGGCAGGGTTAGGACCATTTCCTCCTGCGTAAGCACAGCTGATAAGAATGTGTTCCACACTGCTGCTCACTAAGTCCTTCAAATTTGTGTCACTAAGTCCTTCAAAACTGAGGCAAACACATTTTCTGAATACTAAGACAAAGTGATAAGTCTTCTAGTACAAAGGTATAAAAACACTGTATTCTTTTCCCCAACTCCATAAAGGAAAAGAACTCGGCCCCCTGAAGCTGGGTCCACCACAGCCCCACGGAAGCCAGAGGGATTTTCCTCGCCCATGACTGACTTTCCACGGGGCCGCCCACCTTGCTTATGACTTGGAAGCACATTCCACTAACTAACATTAGTCACGATGCTCCCAGCCGCCACCAACGGACTAAGATCACTCAGAGCCAGAGGCATCAAAGGGGCCGAGAGACACGGAGAAGGGAAATGATCTTGCAATCAAGAAACTGAGTCTGAGAGGAGAAGGGATCTGTAGTGACGGGCTCACACTTCAGCAGGCACCTGGGTCCCCACTTAAGATAAACCCCCTCCCCGCCCCTCCCTCTGCTACCCTCCCAATACCGCTTCCCTAGCCAGCACAACCTCCCCCGCTAAGTGACACTGGCACTTTCTGCCTCTCCACGTGCCCGCGGTCCACCTCAATCTGGCTTCCTCTCCACGACTCATAAATGTGCATGTGAATGTCAAGGCTGTGCTGCCAAAGGTCACTTGTCTCCCCTGCCATACCCCGCAGCAGCACCCAATGCCGGCCACTCTCCCCTTCTGGCTTTGCTCTCTTCTGTGACCTCAGTGCCTGGTTTTCTGCACACGCTGTGCCTGCCTCACCTGCTCCTAGCTCCGTCCGTGCCCACCACTGCCCAGCTGCCTCTCCTAGACAAGGGACAGGTCGGTTCGGGACACACAGGCAGCATACAAAGCACAAGACTCCACGGTGGGAGGGTGCAGCCCTGCACAGAAACCTCCAGCCTCCTCCCCTGGGGTTCTGTCTGTTTAGGGAGTTCCCATTAGGCCCCTGCCTCCTGAGGCATCTCAGCTCCAGTCAGGAGGGGTTGGGTGTCAATTTAAACACACAACAGCAGAACCATGCAAGGCAGGCCTATGCGCAGGAGGCGGGCCGGCCTTCAGGGAGGCCATCTAAAATGGGACAAGGAAAGCAGATTCCTAGAAGGCTGTTCTTCTCACCTGTGTGACTGCAGGCTCCAAACACTTGACTCTAGTCAAGATGGGGCCCCTGGAAGCTACTGTTGCCATAGCAACCTGATGCTCCTGGGGAGGGGGCCTGGTCACAAGGTTTCAAATAAACAACTACTTAGAGTAGTGAAGAAAAGGAAAAAACAGAAAGGACAAAAATGGGAAAATAGCAAGAATTAATCCTACAAGTGCCATCGCCACAGTCTAAAAACAAAACTCAGGAGCTGGGAGTGGCCTTCTCCTACTGCCCCAGAGAGGGCACTGGCTTCCTGCGGGGCTACCTCTGAAACAAAAACCCCATTGACTCGCACAGCTGCTCCTGCTAACCACTTAGGAATCAATATTTTCCTAAAGGTTTTTTTCCTTTGGCTTTAAAGGGTTACTGTCTGCCAGGCCGCCAGACCCAACCTTCTCCACATCTGCAGCCACCACATAAAGTGACTATTAGAACCTCAAAAGGGGAATTTTTTCCCGGAAATGTCCTCATGCTAGTTTTATCCTGAATAAAGACACCAGGAAAATGTCAAAAGGCAAATCAAAGCCACACCCTGAAAGGCTGAAAACACAGCACTCACATCCCGGGAGGATGAGCAACCCAGCCTGGTCTGGCTTAAGAAGGAAACAAGGCAGATTTAATCAGAAGCCTGGAAGAGCCTGGAAGGAAGGGAGGGGAGAGGACAGGCCAGGGAGTGTCCGCCTCACCTCAGCACCTGCATCTCCTCGGGGGAGCTCCGCAGCTCGTCCTGGAGGCGACGCCAGCGCAGGCAGGCTCTCAGCTCCTGTTGCTCCTGGGCCTCGTGGGGCGTCAGCTGCTTGGGCCAGACACAAACACATGTGCACAAAACAGTCACTGCGCTGGTGAGACCGGACCCCCGAAAGGACCTGCCCTCCTGCTCTCACCTTGTTCCTGTGAGAAGAGCCAGTGCCCAAGAAACACTCCACCACGCAGGCAGCAGAGCTGGCCAGCCAGTTCAGGAGGGGTCCCCTGGTCCTGGAACCCACCCGCTCCCTGGACACACGCCTGGCCTGGAGAAAGGGGCTTCCTGGGGCACGTCCGCTCTGATGCCACCAGCCCACTCTCCTGCTGGTCTTTCTGCACGGGGGCAGCTCCATTCACCTCCAACTCTTCCAGCCTTCGGTTTCGTCCAGGACTGTTTACAGTGGTGTCTGCTAAGGGACCCCAGATGACTATTTGCCCATAAACAGAAAAAAGTACACTGCTTGGACTCAATGGAAGGGGGAGACCTTCACGCCCTGCCCACTGGGTCAGAATCAGCTGCTGTCACATGAATGAGCTCAGGAGGCCACATGGCCCTAACCTCTCTCAGGAGGGCCAAAGGATACCCACCACAAAGGGAGAATGTGCAGGATCTACAGGCCTCTCTGGAAATCAAGGTCCTAAAAACTCATCAGATATTTTACTGAGTCTCTTATAGGCCCTGGGGACCTATGGACAGAGCCTCTACCATGAAGAGTCTGGGCTGGACACTAACAGGTAATGACGTTATGTCAGAGGTGAGGGAAAAATCCAGGTGCCCCTTGCCAACCAATGGGGTCAGAGGCTTCCTGCGCAGGGGGCGGGTACCCAAGCACCCGGTGGGAGGACGGGAGTCATCAGGGCGCACGTCTCAGCAGGTGGGAGGGCACATGAAGGTGAGCAGGGACTGGAAAGGGCATGATGTGCTTGGAGAAGGCTGCCGGCCCGAGCGGGGGTGCTGGGGCAGGCCAGACTGCCCGTCTGTGCCCAGGGCCTGACCCACGGGGATGGAGCCCTCAAGGAGATACCGAGGCTGAATGAGGCTGTAAGGGGGGTCCTTATCCAACAGGATTTGGGCTAATTAAAAAGAGAAGAGACTTGCTCCCTCTCCTCCAGCCTGGGAGAAAGGCCACGAGAGAGTCGAGTGAGAAGGCAGCCATCAGCAAGCCAGAAGAGGTCTCACCAGAAACCAACCCGAAGGCAGCTGCCTCCTGGACTGCCAGAAATGTCTGTGGCTTGGACATATGTCTGTGGTAGCTGGTGGTGGCAGCGGTGGCAGGACACTAGTGCACCAGTGGAGCATCTGGACTTCAGCCAGTTGTGGCAAGTGCTGTGGCGCAGTCTTGCACCTCAACTCGCTCGTCCCTGTGGATGCCACTCCACAGGTGGGAGCACCAGGGTCCGTCTCTTTATTCACACTCCCACAGTCTCCAGGGCAGCAAGAGCCCACACCACCAGTGCCTGCTCCCAGCTTCTCCAGTGGTGGGGCCGCGGTGACCAGGAGGGTTCCAGGGATGGCACGGCCCCTGCCCCTCCCCACCGCATGCTCCTCTGCTTGCAAGGTCTGCTGTGGGCACTCGCCAGACACCAGCTCAGCGTGGCCCTCAGAGCAGGGCTCAGAGCAACATGTGCTCTGGAAACACGGCCAGAGTTCGCACTGGCATCTAGATGATGGCCCCTTGCCCCAGGGATGCCCAGTGTTCACCTTCTCTCTTTCCACTACTGGGACTGACCACTGAGCTACATCCTTACCCTTCCACTTCTTACTTGAGGTAGTGTATCAGCAAGCTGCTGAGGCTGCTCTCTACCTCAGGAGCCTCCGGCCTTACCCTGAGTTGCTGGGGCTGCAGGAGCCCAGTGCCAGGGCACTCACACCTTGTGGGCTGACTCCTGGGGCAGGCTGGGGGTGGGGGGCTGGAGGATGGCCCACTTCTCTTTCTGGCAGAGGCTTTCGGGTATACTCACACCTGGCCTCTCCAGCTCAAAGCACTCATGGCGACTGCTCTTTCCCTCCCCCTGCACCTTCCTCTTCCCTCCCTGGACAGTTCTTCTTATCCTCACCTGCCTACAACCCGGATGGAGCAGAGTGGACACAGAGGCACCTGTGGATGCAGCCCAGCCTGCTTCTGCAAGGGGCAGGGGCATATTCAGGGCAGTTACATGCAGGGCCAAGCAAGGAAACGAAGCGGTGATGACCTGAAAGTGCAGGTGGGGAAGGGTCAAGGTGGAGATAAAGGGCAGAGATACCATCAACAGACACCTGAAGCACCAATCTGACTGCCACAGAATGGGAGCCCCAGGGAAGAGATCGGAACAGCACACTTATATTAAAGCCTTGCTGGCTATCAACTTATGAGCACGGCAGTGGGAAACAGGAAGAGGAAGAGAGCAGGCTCTTCTAGCACGTGTCTGGCAGTGCTTAGCCCATTCGCATGCTGTCCCACACACAACCTGTGAGGTTAGGCCTCCTGCTTGCCAATCTGCAAACGGGGAAACCAAGGCTCCCCAGGCCACGCAGCCTCCTTACACTCAGAAAGCTGTGAACAGCCAAGCTGGGACGCAAAGCCTGGTCCAGCTTAGATGCCTGCCCCTTTCCCAGTCTAGCAGGTGGCCTCTAGCACACAGCCAAGGTCAAAGAGGACAGGATGCGTGAGACACAGGTTCACTGTGAAAGAGGGCGTAGTTCAGCTGTGAGGAAGAGAAGATCACAGGGTGGAAGGAAGAAGAAACAAATGAGAGAAGGAGTCACAGCAAGTGCTGTGGGAGTTTCAGGCACAGAAAGGAGCAGCGTATGGCCTGGATGAGGTGCCCCCAAGCTCCTGTCAATGCAGTAACGTTCAGAGGGGGCATGACTAGTTGTGAGAGCCGTAACCCAATCGGGCCGTCCCAGTCTGGAAGGACTGATAGTGGTAACTGTAGGCAGGCGAGTGTGGCGAGGGAGGTGGGCATGCCCTGGGTGGGCGCCATCTTCCCTGTTCTCACTCTCTGCTTCCTGGAGGTCATGAGGTGACCATGCCCTTCCTCTAAGATGTGCTGCCTCATCTCGAATGCAGAGCAATAAAGTCGGCCACCATGAACCGAACCTCTGAAGCCATGGCCCAGATGAACTTTTCCTCCACTAAGCAGTCTGTGGGGTATTTTGGTCACAGCGGAGAAGCTGACTAGTCCAGACAGTGTTGAGAATTGTGATGGATGAGCGATATGGGCCAGGCAGAGAATGAACCTCACATTGATTAGTGAAATACAGAGATGTCAACAGGTAGGACTGTCTTCAACAAAGTCACACAGGTATGCACAAACATGGGATTTAGAAAATGCCCAACAGTCTGGTGTGTAAGAGGCAGGGATGGTACAGAGAAGTGACCCCAACATTAGGAACTGAGAAGTATTCAGGAAGCAGGGTAGCTGCCAGGTCTTCCCCAGAACTGATGGCCAGTTCTTTACATTATAGATTACAAAATGGACACATGTTGACCAGATCTGGCCACTAGGTATGTCTGATCTGCATACGTGATTTTTTTCTTTCGGCACTGAGGACTGAACCCAAGGCCTTGCAGGTGCTAAGCACATGCTCTCTCACTGAGCTACATAGCCCCATTTGCTGACTTGAATAATACTTTTTAAATTAGTAAACTTCACATAAAAATCCAGATTTATGGATTTCCTTAAAAAACTAGAAGTCTAGGCTGTATGGAGCCCCTCCTCAACAGGCCAGCTGGTTGGAGCTGGTAGTGGTTGCGAGTTTGCCATAGTCCTCAGCACTCCCTAATCTACAGCACCAGCTGCTTTGTTCTTCCGTCATCATCTGCCAGCAGACATCTGAGATTATGACTCTGATTTACATGTTCAGCTGATTCCTTGAAATACACAATCACAAAGGAATGCTCATATAACCTTTCCTTCACACCTTGGCCCAAACATCTCCTTACCAGAGGCCTTCTCTGGCCACCTCCTAGAGAGCACCTGTTGGCCCCAACTCTCTACAGGGCTGGTTCCCACAGTCCTCCTTGCCATCAGCATGCTGCTACTTCATTTGCCCGTGTGTTCTTTCATCTCTGGACCCGAGGGGAGCAGGGTCTTCCCTCTCTGGTTTACATGGCCGTCTCCCCAGCATAAACAGTGCCTAAGGTACTCAGAGTGTATCTCCTGAATGAGTGAGTGACTGCACATGGGCTTGACCCAGGCAGGGAAGCACTGGGGTCACTTTGAGCTCACCTGCTGCGCTTTGGTCCAGAACACGTCTTCTAAGTGAGTGGCGAAGCCTTCGCTGAGCCATTCCTCCGTCCAGTCCTGAGCCCCGATGGCGAGGCCAAACCAGGCGTGAGCGATCTCGTGGCAGAGACGGGTCCCACAGAGGTGGTTCATGCCTGTCAAGGTGCTCTGAGAGAGGAAGATGATGTGTGGGCTGTGGAGAATGGGAGAGAAGACATGTGGCGTCCTGTCAGAGCCTGCCCTCGTGGCCACCCCAGGGGTGGTGTGCTGGGCCTGGCCAGCCTGTTATTATGGCCTACATGCTCAATCATGACGGATCGGCAGGAGTGAGATGCCTTCGGACCTAAATAAAGTGGCAGTTTACGGTCCTGGCAGCCGTTCAGGTTGCCGTTCCTGCCAGCAGTTTCTCCATCATCAAGTGGCTATTACCTGTAATAAGTAACCTGCACCAAAGTTTTCTACTGAAAAAATTACAAGGCGATGGAGGCGGTGACTCTGAAATCTGGACGGTAAAAGAAGAGCAGGTGTGGGATGTGAAGCCATGCTGTCAGGAGCGCGACCAAAGAAGACCTTCAGCCAAACTCCCAGCAGCTTAGGGACCAGTCAGGAAGTCATGCAGGAGGACAGGACAAGGCAAAAAAAAAAAAAAAAAAGGGTAGGACCCAAAATTTTCCACAGCACACTGGGGCAGAGAACGATCTCACAGGTGCCCTGGATGGGGGGGTCTCCAACAGACCCCGATAAGGGTGGAGTCTCTGGAAAACATTGATTTCCAGTAGAATCTGTAGGCACTTACAGATTCACATGACCTAACGAATGAAGGGGGATAGTGAATCAACCTGCCCAGGTGTGCAAACGGCCCCAGGGCTGGCACCAGATGGAGAGATTCATCTAATCTCATTTTCCATACCTGGTTTTAAAACCCCAAATACCACGATTAAAACTGCACAGATGACTGAAGGGGAGGAAAGCGGCCAACACCCCTTCCCAACTCCCACCCAGCACTATCCTTCACCCAGGACGTGTTCACGTCTTCCTAATGACGGACTCCTTCTTTAAAAATCTCTTCTTCATCAATTGGACAAACCCAGTTGTGAAACCTTTCAAATTAAAAACTGCACACACCGGTTCTTTCTTTCGAAAGCCATTTGTTTGCCATCATGTCAGCTCTGCGCAAGCCAAGACTCCTTGCAGATTTCTCATCCGCCCCCACAGCTACCACTGGAGAGAACCCCACCCAGAGCTCCCTTGCACAACACCCCCATTCAGCTCAGAGGACTCAACGCAATCGCAGGACTCACGTCTGCCAAAGTTGACAGCTTTCATGTGAAGTAAGAACAGAGCAGGCACGCAAATGCCAAGGCATCTGCTGGGCTTTCCAGAATCCCCAGAAACCCAAGTCACAGTTGAGGCACTGAGGACAAAGGGGGAGATCGACAGTCAGATTAGAAACTCAGAGAAACAACTGTGTGTGTGTGTGTGTACACATGTATATATGAAGATGTGAAGGAGGAAGGAAAAAGGGAGGGAGGGAGGGAGGGAAGGAAGGAAGGAAGGAACTGAGAGGCACAGGGGCTGATGTCCCCTTATGAGAAGGTGACCCTGCTGAGAAGACAGACTGTGCAACCTGACATTTTCAAGTAAATGACCCCTGGCTCTGGCATGTGCAAGGCTACAAGAAAAGCCACAGAAATGTACCAAGTAAATAACATTCCAGACATGCTGCTGGCAGCAGTTCACCCTTTTGACTAAAACAAAACAGAAGCAACTTCAGGCCTTGTAACACAGGCTCCGAGATGAGCCTGCTTGGGAAGGGTCCCCCAGCCAGAAAATGGGCATGTTGGTAGGGAGACCTGACAGCGACCGTCCACTCAGACCAGGAAGGTTCTCCTTGATGACTGAAATCCCAACCAAACCATTCAGGAAGCAAAGGCCTCTGCTGTGAGGGGGTGGCCTGCTGCTCTGTCCCAGGGTGGAAGCCCAGCTGAGGCCCATTTATGCAAATATGACAGTCTGCTAGGGCCTTCAGGAATGCAGGAAAGCAGCTGGGGGTGGCATTTCGCCTTCCTGCCCTTGCCTTTTTTCCTTTTGCCCCTTGCGCAGTCGCTGAGTCTCCACCAGACTTCCTCCCCCACCCTTCCCCACACTGGAGGCACCACCCAGGCCTGGGCGCCTCTGGGCAGATCCTGACATTGCTGGATTCAATGTGAATTCCGCTTCCATGTCATCCTTTCTTCCAGTCTGGGACACATGTATTTTCTACTGTATTCTAAGGAAGACTGAAGTTCATCCTCCCGGATGGGCCCTAGACTTGATATAATAACGCTGTTCTCAATGAAAACAGTCTCTCCCTGAAATGCAATTTTCCTGTTGGAACCCTCTGGCCTCCAGCAGCCAGCTTTGTCCTCCAATGTCAGATTTTACCTATTGGGTTTTCTGGGGCTATTTCCCTCAGAAGGAAACAGCCTCTTTCTTAAAACTAAATTTAAAATGTAGTGAGGTTTTGATGACCTTTCTCAAGGGTATGAACAAAATTCTGACATAAAAGGATCAATAGATTATTTCAAGGAAAAGTTCCTTCCCTTTTGGACCCTGTCAGAATTTTTCAAGGTAAACAGACTTTTAAAACCACTATCTCCTCACCCCAGAAAAAACTGCTCTTCCACAGCAGGTGCATCAAGGTAAAACCATGCTGTTAAGCCCACCTGGAGGGCAACCTGGCTGTTCCCTCACTGCTGCATGGACTAGAGTTCTCCACACCACCTTGGCCACCTTGGCCTTGATGTCTGCAGTTCCCTCCAGGGCCATCCCCCTGCCCCACCCTTGGCATCTCACTCAGGATCCTATCAGCCCGCTGTCATCTGTCTTCCCTCTGTCAAGGGCCACAGGGAAATGGGGTTTCTCCCCACTGCAAAAGGATCTGTGTCTACTGCCTCTGCAAATGCCAAACTGTCTCCCCAGAATCACTACAGAGGATGGAAGATAATTCCTTCAATAACATCTTGGTCTGAAAGCACCTTCCTTTCTTTCTTTCCCTTCTGAATCACTGAGGGCAGGAAAGTGATGCTGTGACCCTTGGGGAGTGCACACCTCTTGCTTGGGGGGAGGGCAGGCAGGGGTGGTGCGGCCATAGCAGGCAGGCCATGTGCAGTCCTTCCCCGGGAGACCACCATCCTGGCACAGGCTGCTTCCTGCAGAGGCGAGCCAACTGCAGGCCTGCCGCCTGGCCCTTGGGACTAAAAAGATCATGTCTGGTCTGAATGGTTTCTCAGGACTGCTCCTTAACGCCACCTCCCACCCGGATTAGAGTGCTGTGTCCGTTAATCTAAAACATGCTTCAAGCAGAGGAGGAAGGAGCGCCTTCATTACTCCCAGGAGCTGCTCACATCCTTCGGGGAGGAATTCAATTTGGAGCGGAAATGGAGAATTTCATCAGATCTTAAGTAGGAGCTGCTGTTTGATTTATTTCTGCTTTTTCCAGGGAGACCTGACCAGTGTGGCCCATCCTGCTGCTCAGGAAGCACTAAGGCACTTTGGGGCTCCAGCAAGATGCTGCAGCCACAGGTCAGCAGGCGGCAGGGCAGGAGTGCCCTTGGGCGCTGCCCCAGCTCCCCCTCCATCTTAACAGAGCAAGTTCACTTCTACAGAGTCTTGGAAGGCGTCATAGGGACATAGTTATCAGTTGGCCTTCTTGAGGGTTTAACGTTTTTCACAATTTCAACAACTCATGGACTCCATCCTGTGACAGAGGAGAAAAGAAAAACCAAGAGGGAAGCCAGTTCCCTTCCCAGCAGAGCCAGCTGGGTAGTTCTCTGGGTCCTGGGATCAGGCGAACACCACTTCTGCCTGAGCAATTTGATGACTTACTAAAAGAACTGGAACTACTGAAGTGGACCTTCACAGTAGTTCTGAGCAATCTGAAATGGAGGACAAATCCTCTGTCCCCAGCCCTCAGGCTCATAACACGTTCCCGTTCTCTTTCCTTCACCAGGTGTGAAGTGACACATGCTGGCACATTAGCCAGGGCAGCTACAAATCAACTCTGACCCCTGTCTCTGAAATACAACACGTTAGTCCCCGTCTCCTGGCTGCAGTCTAATGTGGGGTTGTGCCCTGGGGACCTGGCAGGACCCTCCTCCCCTCCAGCTCTGAGACAACACAGAGAACACCTGTCTCCCTCGTTCCTCATCTGCTGTCTTGCCACCACCACAGAGTATGATCTTTAAACCAAAGGCTTATAACAGTTAATACATGAGACAGCATCAGGTTAAAAAGCTTCTATACAACAAAAGAAACAATTAGGAATGTAAGAGAGAACCCACCAAATGGGAGAAAATCTTTTCTAGATGCTCTTCTGACCGAGGATTAATATCCAGAACACATAAAGAGCTCAAAGACTTGCCACCAGAAAATTAGATAGCCCAACTGATAAATGAGCAAAGAAATTAACCAGATACTTCTCAAAAGAAGAAATACAAATGGCCAACAAACACACGAAAAAAATGTTCAACATCATTAGCAATAAGGGAAATGCAAATCAAAACCACACTCTGAGATTTCACCTCACACCAGTCAGAATGGCAGCCATCGAGAATCTAAGTAATGATAAGTACAAGAGAGGACGTGGAGAAAAAGGAACACTTTTACAGTGGGTGGGACTGTAAGTTAGTACAACCACTGTGGAAATCAGCATGGGGATTCCTCAATCTCCATGAGGTTAGGCACCATATGACCCAGCTAGGCCATGCCTCAGAATGTACCTGAAAAGAATTCAAGTCATCATACTATAATGACACAGCCACATCCATGTTCACAGCAGCACAATTCACAACAGCCAAACTACGGAATGAACCTAGGTGTCCATCAACAACAGATGAATGGATCAAGAAAATGTGGTAGCGATACACAATGGAGTTTTATTCAGCCATATAGAAAGATGAAGTTATGTCATTTGCAGGGAAAAATGGATGGAACTAGCGAACATTACGTTAAGTGAAATAAGTCAAACTCAGACAGTCAAGGGTCGGTCAAGGGTCGTAGGCTTTCTCTCATGTGGAAGCTAGAGAGGAAAAAGGAAAGGGAAGGTGGGGGCGGAGCTCATGAAGAGCAAAGGGAGCTCAGTAGAGGAAGGGACCAGGGGAGGGAGGAGGAGAGGGGGGAGTGCTGGGGAGGGACACTGGCCAAATTCTATGGTTCTGTTGCGTACGTGTATAAATATGTAAAAACAAATCCAACCAGCATATACAACCATAACAGACCAATAAAAATGTGGGAAGAAAAAGAAAGGCAAAAAACAAAAAATCATCTAAAGGCTGAGAAGATGAGGGGATGATCCTTTGGGATACGGAACCTCTGGAGTCTGAGGTGGATAGCAGTTGTAAAACCTGGAAGAAAACTTGCTACACAGGGGCTGAGCTGTGGCTCAGTTGTGGAGAGCTTGCCAAGACACGTGAGGCACTGGGCTCGGTTCTCAGCACCGCATATAAAGAAGTACGATAAAATAAAGGCCCATCAAAGACTAAAAAATATTTTAAAAGAAAGAAACTTGGTACACCTGATCACTATTTAAGGGATCTGGGATTCAGAGAAAAGGTTAGTGTTAGTAAAATTTCCTTTTAAAGATTCTGAAGAACAAACGATAAAACATTTACCCGAATGAACTTTGGCTCAAAATGCCATTGGCTATGACAGAGTGATGAAGGGAAAGTCCCTTTCAAAGACTGGCATTGCTCAGGGGTTGGCCACATGCTAGGCAGACGTATCATCTCATTGACTCTACCCACAACCTGAGGAGACAGATTACCCCATCTGACAGGTAATGAAAATGAGGCACAGAGAGGCAGATTTTCTAGGCCAAAGTCACACAGCTGGCTGGTAACTGGGAAGCTCATCTGCCCCACTCTGCCCAGGGTCGCTCCCTGTGATTTCTAGGCCCCCTATCCTCTGACGCATTGACCAATGATATCCCAGGTCTTCAGACTCCTCCAAGGGAAGCCACAACTGTGTCCTAGAATCTCTGCTCTCCAAATTGACGCTGGAAGCAGAACTAGCCTACGGAAACCGGGCCTTTGGGCCAGCAGTGCTCCGACCTCTTCCTGGTGGGAAGCAGGCAGAAATGGGGAGCGATGCGCTCCACAGTTGACGCCCCCACAGAGCCTGGCCTCCTGAGCTCAGAGCCTAGCTCCTCACCTCCCTGACATCTGCTGGGAGGCCCTAGTGGGCCCCGAGAGAACACTTCAGACCGTCCCTGGTGTATGGCTCCAGAGGCCCTGGGAGGGGACAGGCCAGCCTGCCCCGCCCGGCCTCTGCCTCCACCTGTGTGAACAGAAGTATGAGAATCTGCTCAAGGAGAGATGGTCCAAAGCAGGCCAAAACTCAGCAGCCATGTGAGGCCATGGGCAGAGAGGGGGCGGGGAGGAGGTGCGGAAGCAGACAAAAGGGAAGGAGGAGGTCGAGGGATAAGGAAGCAGATGAGGGCAGTGAAGCAGGAGCAGGGGACAGAGGAGACATAAGGCGCACCAGGGACGGAAGGAAGAGAAACAGGAGGGGCGTGCCACCGAGACCCAGCAGGGCCAGGGAGGCTCGGGTGACCATGTGGACAGCAGGTGCAGGAGCGGGCAGATGACGAGAGGGACCGGCCCGCACAATGTTGAAAAACACCAGGTCACGGCTTGGTGCCACGTCTATGATCCTGGGCTCACCTCCTGGGCCTCCTGGGACCCACGTGGAGGGCTGAAGGACCGAGGACCGGGTCCCTTCGGGGTTGGAGAGTGGCACTCGTGGAGCCAGGAAAATGCCCCTGGTAGAGCACAGAGGGCAATGGCAAGGAGAGAAGGGCTCCACAGAGGCTCAGGGAGGGCGGACATCACTGTCCCCAGCCTCATAACGTGCCCTCGCATCAGCCTTGCCTCCTCCTAACAGAAGCGCAGCAGAGCAATGGTGGGACAGAGCCCTCCTGATTCCAGGACCCGGAGCCCACCTGACTCCAGGATTCAGAGCCCACCTGACTCAGGACCCGGAGTTCACCTGACTCCAGGATTCAGAGCCCACCTGGCTCAGGACCCGGAGTCCACCTGACTCTAGGATTCAGAGCCCACCTGACTCAGGACCTGGAGCCTACCTGACTCAGGACCCGGAGCCCGCCTGACTCCAGTATTTGGAGACATCTGACTCCAGGATTCGGAGACTGCCAGCAGCCAGGCAGCAGCAGCTCTGCAGGCTGTAGACAGCAGCTTGCAGAGTGGCAGAGGAGACGCAGTCTGGGCGCCAGCCTCCTGTGCCCCACTGTAGGGAGCACACTGCACCTCTCTGGCTGCCCTGATCCCACACTCATCTGGAAAGCTCGATGAGGCTACATGTGAATGTTTCACGTTTCATTCTAAAGAATTGGAGGCAAAACCACTAAGGGACTTCCAACTCAACGTGGACTCCTTTCCTCCCCAAACACGCTCTGCCTAAGGAGGCTCTGGACTTGCACAGATGAGGCAGAGAAATCACTTTTTCTGAAAGTCACTGAACATACTATTAACTATATTCATGGATGCCAGGGACATGCCCCTACCCACACTGAATGAACGGATATTTACTGTAGTCAAATGTGCCTCCTGACTTGCCTCTACAAGACTCATGAATTGAAAGCTGTACATTTTCTACAGAATCTGGAGGACTCTCCTGGTAAGTAAGTAATTACCAATTAGAACATGTTGGCAGCCTCCACCGGGGCACATGCATGACAAATGTGATTCTCTGCTCCCCACCCCATCCTCCCAACCAGGCAAGGATGTTTGTTTCCATAAAAAGGGCTAATAAAATTAACCTCCACTGTGATACAGGGGAAATCTTTATTTAATAAAATAATGCATTTGCTTCATTCCCAGAGCAGCAATAAGTTGGTACAACTAAGAACCATAATGGCTCATCCAGTTGGTTTCCATCCATGTATAAGAGACTGTCCTTTGTGGCCATGTGGAATGTTGGAAAAATGTTTCATGATGGGACATGTCTGGGCAGCTTGCAACCACCCTCAACAAGAACAGTCCGGTGACTGGTTTCCTTTGAAATGTACTCCTTGTACCCACAAACCAAGCCTCCCCAAACTCCTCATAGAGCTAGAGAAAGCAGGTGTGGGGATTTCCCAGGAAGCCCTTCAAAACTGAACTGGTGAGGGACGCATGAGTTGTTACCAACAACAGCAAGCGGCCAAGCCCTGCCAGGCACTCTGGAACTCTGCAGACCCAAGATCAGTCAGAAGGATGTGTATGAACCTGGCTGGCTGCTGGCAAAGACACACATGGAGGATAAAGGCCAGTCCGTACAGCGAGAGGCTTCCAGAACGTGGATGGGAAGGTACAGGTTTCCCCGCACCAGCCATGTGGTCAGTTGAGGTAGGCAGGAGCACCAGCACTGCCTTGGGGAGTAGCCATCATTCTGTGACAAAGTAGAGAAGACATCCAAGAAGATGAGCCAAGTGCTCCGTGACAAAGATGATGGTGGAGGAGGGAGAGAAGGAAAACGGCGGAAGCCACCACCAAGAACTGCTTCCGGCCTCCGGAGCAGCACACCGGGCGCTGCATGCTCATCAACTCACCCAGACAGAATGGCGACACCGAGGGAGAGGTGGCTATTATCCCATTTACACATGAACAAATTAAGCCCTAGAGAAGTGACAGCATGGTCCTAAGACCCCGAAGTCAGAGCTAAGGGGAACAGAAGCGCCTGGTGCTCCCTCGGTCAGGGCCCCAGTGAAAGAGGACAAGCAGCCAGGTTTGTGAATTTCAGGCAGATGACAACAGTCACTTTTTCGCACGTATTCCACGCAGCATTTACTAACCCTGGCGCCCTACGCAGAGGGCGTATGTGACTGCCTGCCGGGCCTCACCCAGAGCGTCTGACTCCGAAGGACTGAGTTGGGCCTGACAAGGTGCATTTGATGAAGTTCCCTGGTGAGGCTGGGGTTACTGGTCCTGGGACCAGGCACAGAGCTACTGGTCTACACAGCGGCAGTCAAAGGGTACTAACTTAAAAAAAAAAAAAACAAAAAGTCCATCGCCAAAATTTTTAAGTGGGAAGATTCTACCTAAAGACCCTGATTTGCAAATTACACTGGAAATCTGAAAGATCTGGCCACACTAGGCCCATTCTTATACAGCAACCACAATTAAATAGTAGCTGGCCTCCCTAACGAGGCCCAGGCACTCGGTGGCCTGAGGTCCCCACCACTGAGCGCCCGCCTGTCTCTGAGGGCACCTGTCACTCATGATCATGGGAGCTTGCTTCTCACAGCAGACATGTGGCGTTTAACCTCCTCTAAACACTGTGCGATGTGTGCGCGATGTGCACGCCTGCAGAAACACGGCCACCCCGTGGATACTTTGTTTTTATGTATCAGTCAAAAACAAATTTAAAGATAAAAGAGAAAAGTGAACTGTTCCTCCCTGCCAGGTGGTCACCCAGAGCAGGCAGAGAAGACCTGGTGTTCCTCAGAGGATGCTCCAGCTGCTCCTCGTTTACCTGTGCTGCCTTGCTCTCTTAACAGCATTTGGATTTAACCCCTTTTTTGGTTTTTCTAAAAAAATTCTACTGTCACCTTTGTCTGGGTATGCCCCAAAATGATTTAGTAAAGTCCTGCTTCATGAGAGGGAAAAGACGCACGTCCCGGCCTACATCAGGTCAGTCACTACAAGTTCCATGTCACTCAGGATGGAATTAATTAGGTTTATTGTATTTTTGAAATCCAAACACAGTTTCAATTATTACTAGCCACTAATGGCTTATAATGAAGGCAGTGCTTGTTAACTAAGCAAACAACTGACATGTTTGTTTAAAGTGTAAACAGAAAAAAAAAATTCCTGAATTAAATGAATGAATTCGCTGATTGTTCTCCCTTGGCTATAAAGGAGCATTCAGCTGCCACAATATATATCAGCACCTTTGTTAAAAGGATTAGCCGAGGAGCTATCTTTATCCCATCAAAGATCTTCTTAGCTTCTTAGTGGCCGCTTATAAAGTGAACGAATCTCTTAATTTCTGAAAGTGCTCATCTGCACCAAGAAGTGCCATTAAGGTAGGGGATCACCTGGCTCCTGGGGATTCATAAACAACGGAGCTTTTAAGAACAACAGTCGTGTTTTCAAATCTCAGATTCATCACGGACAGAACAACGCAGCCTTCTCACAGAGGTCCAAGGACATCGTGCTGTGTATTTTCCAGGGTGGTCCTAGAAAGTACGAGGCAGATGGTCGTTCTCAGAGGTATTCAACTTAACAGCACTTCCCTTTAAAAGGTAATAAACCTCACCAGAACAAAAATAAACAAAAGGTTAGCTCTCCAAAGTCTCCTGGTTTTAACTAACCTTTTCATTTAGAATTACAAGCCCTACATTTCTTCTCCCCACATGGAATGAATTAGGCTTACTGGCTATCTAGAGCTAATCCCATTTCTCTGGAAGGTTCCCTTGATTCCTCCTCCCTTGGATGTGCTCAGCACGGTGAGAGTGTGGGCGAGGATCACAGGAATTCCTTCCTTCTCAAGAAGTCCTCCTGCCCACGTCCCCATTTCTGGCTGGTTGCCCTCTTGTGATCTCAAAGGGACCCAGATGCGTTTGGAAGGTGTTCAGCACAGTCAACAGAAACCACCACCCTGGCACCTCGGGAAAGGTCTTCTCCCTTCTGGAACAGAGCCTCCGAGGAGGGCGGGGACCGGTGGGCCAGCGTCCCCCCACAGGCGCCATCTCCCCATGCTCCCGCACCCTTCCACCAGCACCGCGTGGTGGTGAGTGGAGCGCCACAGCTCCGGGCACTGCTTCTGCGCTCACGCAGCAGAAAAGGAGCCCGGCGCCAGCAAGCGGCCCGCCCAGCAGGAAGGGAAGCGAGACTTCCCACAAGCCCTCCTCCTCTCTGCTCTCAGGGGCCTCGAGCCACAAAGCAGCTTGGGAAGGACAATCACTGGCTTTCTGGTTCTGGGATGGAGGCGGGATGAGGAATGGAACCCCACAGGGCTGGCCACAGCACCTAGTGTGGTCCCCTATCTCACAATAACAGAATCATTCGTTTTCCCATAGACGGCCGAGTTGGCGCTCAGAGTAAGAAGGCTTTGAAGGGACACTGCACTGAAGGCTGTCACCGAGGCACCAGAAACACGGCCCGGCCCGTATCGGTCTAGGCATTCCAAGCATGGGGCTGGGAATGGGCAGGGGTGACGCCTCAAGGACACATTCTACCGATTCCCCCACCCAGCCTGACGCCGCCTGGAGCCCAAGACCTAGCAAAGCTGAAGGCTCAGTTTCATGATGGTTTTGAGAACCCGGGGCCGCGGGGAGCTCTGCTTCCACCCTGCCTCTCCCCCTTCCCACCTTCAGCACGGCGTCAGGTCCTCCAACTGCTCTGACCAATTACCACAAACTTACTGGCATAAAACAACACATAGGATTTTGCAGTTCTACAGGCCAGAAGTCTGACACTGGCCTCCCGGGGCTAACACGCAAGTGCTGGAAATCAGGACCCCACTCCTTGTGTCTGTGTGTGTGGTGGGAAGGCGACTGGAAGGGGGCACCGGGTCTTCCAGGTTGCCAATCACTTTGAGCTTCTTGGTCAGAGAGCTGGTTATGTAGGTGCGTTTGAGTCTGCGGACACTCAGTGGCTGCGCACTTAAGATGTGCTCTCCCTTACCTGTTTCACACCTCAGTGGACAGGCAGAAACAGACATGCAGAAAAATACCCAGGAGGTCTCCATCTGGTCCATGGAGGACCTGGGGCAAGGAGCCCTGTCAGGAGGGTGAGCTGCCATCCAGTCCTTCCAGTTGAATTACCACTGAGACCAGCTCCTGATCCTAATGTATTTCATTCATCATTTATTATTTCATTCACACACACACACACACACACACACACACACACACACACACACACTCATATACACACAAATTTTATGGATCTGAAAGGAAAAGTTGAGGTTTCTTTTAAATTCGAGTCACACTTATGCTGCCCCCTTGAGACAAACCTGTGGAAACAGAACGGATGCTGTTCCGTGCCCACCTACTCATTCACCTTCAGACGCACTGAAAAACACGCCATAGTAATACACTCCTTTACCAGCCTGGCCAGCTGAAAGTTCATTAGGACTGCACGACATCCATCGGATGCAACAGGGATCCAGTCCTGCTCGGAGGAATCTGGGAGAGGCAGTGACAACACGGATCTGAACCACTGGGCAATGAGTTCGACCCTTTTTATTGACATGTCATTTAAGAAACAAACCTAACACACTACATCATCAGAGGTCACTGATCGCCCAACACCACTCATCTCTGAAACTCAGCACATTGGCCAGCAATGTCCTGTTTCAAAACAGGGGTTGGGAATTAAAATGAGAGAGCTCATTTTAAGTCACAGGTGACAAAGGGGGAAGACCAAGGGCCAGGGTCAGGGTGGTGGTGGCCCCAGGGGGTGGGTTAGCAGCCCCCTACCTGTATCAATTATCTCTAGAGAGACCGCAAGGAGTCCTTGTCATAATAAAAGCATAAACAACAGTAGTAACGACAGCATCTACAATACGACTCCTTTCTGCAGACTGCTGATGCCCTGAGACAAGACAGCCAGCCTAAAACCAGCATGCTTACCAGGTGAACCCAACATCATGGCAAGGCCCTGACCCTCCTCTAGCTCTTTGATGTTTTTAGGTTGAACCTTATCAAATTGCTGACATTTGTCCACTGTCAACCTTCAAAGATGAGCAACTTCATAAGACCCTCCTGACAGACTGCTCCAGCCCCCAATTCAAGACCCTTTTCTGTAGAAATGCCACCATGAGTTGGAGGGAAATGTCCATACTTCTCCAACAACAGAGAACAAGAGACGCTGCTCCACCTCATCATACAAAAGAGCAGAGGAGAGGACTCAGGCAAACAATACTTTGCCATCCTCAAAAAGTATAGTGCCCTTTCTGTCCTTGGCCTGCTCAATATAAAGCCAGGTGCCTTTAGGTAAAAGCACATCCTCAGGCTGGATGAGGTGGTGCATACCTGTAATCCCAGAAACTTGGGAGGCTGAGGTAGGAGGATCACATTTCGAGGCCAGCCTCCATAACTTAGTGAGCAAGACCCTGCCTGAAAATAAAATAAAAAGACATAGTTCAGTGGTAGAGCACCCCTGGGTTCAATATCCAGTGCCCAAAAAAAAAAAAAAAAAAAAAAAATACAACAAAACAGAAGCACATCCTCAAGTCAAGGTCAAAAGCAGAGGAGGGGCCAGAGCAGGAAAACAACTGGCCTAACTTTTGACGCAGGCTGACAGGAACAGCAGCCTGTGCTGGCTGCATGCAGCAAGGCCACTGGAGCCCCGGCCCTGCACCTACAAGGCAGCAGGCAGCAGCATGAGTCTGGCTGACCCGTGGGCTGCCGGGCTTGCCCTCTGCCCCGGAGAGCACTGTTTCAGAGTCACTCGGCCCTGGGCAAAGACATGTGGCACAGGCACCTAGCTGGTTGTTCTGAGGAGGCCTTCGGTGAGGAGGAAAGGAGAGTTCGGGAGTGTTGTCAGGGGGAAGAGAAGGAGGCCAGGAAAGAAGAAACCGGGGGAGTGACACAGGGTTCCAAGGCCTGCTCAGGTCTGGCCCGCAGAGGGACAGGCGGGAGAGGGCCCAGCAGGGAGTTGGCGCTGGAATTCCTGCACTGGACCACGGAGGGCTCTCTGAGGCTCCACTCCACCCCATTCTCCTGAGAAAACAAACCATGTCCTTCGACCGCGGCGGCGGCGGGGAGCAGCCAGGGGCCAGGGCTAACTCATCCACCCTCAACTGCAAAACACTGGGTCAAAACTCTTACGAAATCCAGCCCATCAGTGCCTCCGGGCACCCTTGGCCTGAAACTGGAGGCTCAGTCAAAGCTAGAAGCTTGAGGCACCCAAGTGGGTGACGCCGTCTACAGCCACCGTCTCAGGCTGCTTCTGAGATGGATGCTACGCTGGTCACAGCAGCTGGCCACCACGACAGTGGCGCTGACATGTTCACGTGGGAGGGGAACAAACAGAAAAGCGCTCCATGCCAGACTATTTTCTAAGCACTATTTCTCAAAGTTCTGTAACTACAAATCACCTGATTGTTTTCAATTTTTTCTCCTGTTCTTTCATTCACTGTTTTTTTAGAGGTCCAAAAATTCACTTGGGCTTGAACACATCTAAGGACAAAAGGTCTGGCATCGGGAAAAACTGGGTAATGCTGAAGTACCGACACGGTCACCTTAACGACGGCATGTTTGCTTCTGCAAACACTATAATGTATGAATAAAATATTAATAGCCATTACCTCAGTTCTTCTGAGAACAGCCCTGAGTCAGCTCCAGCGTGGCCGGTTCCACACGCACACAGCAGCAAGCAGCGCTGCTCATGCTACGAGGCAACCGACCGACGCCTCAGAGTCCGCGAGGCCAGACCGGGTTTGGGTTTGTGTTCCATAACGTCATGGGCAAAGTTGCTTATTTTGGCGGCCAGGTGAGTTCTCCTGAATTTACCACCTATTTCACATTTTAAGACTAATCACCTAAAAATGTACTAGTAGAGATGGCAAAATTATTTTTAACTTAGGAAAATATTGGAATAAGATTAATGTCTCTGTTATTGATCAACAGCTACACTTGCAACACTCAGCTGAACTCTGACATGTGAACGTGCCAAAAAACCAAATATTCACATTAACAAACATATTTCCAACGCCTCACATCTATGCACCGAGAGGACAGGACTGGACTGCTGAACTGTGCATGGATGGTGTCAAATACCTCACACACTTGCTGGGGGCTTACGGCACGTCGGCTCTCCCCTTCTCTCCCTGTACTTGGCCACTGTCTCCTTGATAAGCCTGAGGCTCTTAAGGACCTCAAAACTAACTGCTGGGCCATTCTGTGTATGATGATATGTAACTGAGTTAAATGAAGGCCAAGTACACACCCCTAAACCACCAAAGTCCGTTCCTTTCTCTCTTCCCACCTCTCACACTCTCACTTAGATTGATAAGTGCTTTCAGGTCAGTGTTTAGAGAATTGATCCCTCAAATCCCCCATGAGCTAGTGCAAAGTGAACACTCCACTTCCACTGGCAGGGATGAGAAGGCAGTGCGGCCTGCGGACGTGATCTTGAGGGAGCCCAAGCTGCACCAAAGCTCTCTCCACTGCAGTCTAGCAGCAGGATTCCTGGGTTAAATTGCTTCTTTAGGTGGCCTGCCACGCCCAGGTGTCTTCACAATCTGTGCAATAAAATTCAGTGTGGTTGGAGAAGTGGCAGCGGATGGGAACCCACCCACAGGCAAATGACGTCAAAAAACTAGAGGGAAACATTGGGCTTCTCTGTTCTCCAGAAGCTTCTGCTATGTTCAGCAACCTGAGAAGGAAGCTGGCTTTCCATTAAAAAACAGCCACTTTGGCACTCCTCAGAGGCAGCCTGGTGTCCTATACTTCCCCTAGCAGGAAAGTGGGGGAAATAATTTCCATAAGTTGGAAAGGAAGAAACTGGAGTTCAAAGACTTTGAGCTAGAAAGGAACCCGGAGGTCATCCAGAGCAGCCTCCACCTCCAAAAAGCGAACAAGGAACAGAGCTCAGAGCTTGGGGATGGGGCTCAGCCCCCAGAGTGCAGGGTGCCCACCTCTCTCCCACCCTGTCTGCACAAAGCCAACAATCTGTGCCCTGGTCAGTGGCTCAGGGGAGACGGTCGCCTGCGCTCCCCTCTGCAGAGGGGCTGCTTCCCACAGGCGGGGTGCCCCAGTTGCCTGCACTCTGACAGCTGGGGAAGGAGCCTGGGGGCCGGTTGTGTGCTGGAGCATCTGCACTGGCCCACAAAGGCCAGGCGGGCCCCTCCCCTGCACCCCTCCCCCAGCTGGGCGCAGCCTGGCTTCTCCAGTTTCCCATGTCGCACACAAAAGGCGCTCCTGGAGACAGCAGCCTTGCCTGCAAGAGCCAGTGGTGGGTCTCACAGCTCCTCACTGTTCTCCTCTGCAGAAAGGACCCCAGGGTGTGGCAAGGGAGCACCTGAGGAACGGCAACCACAAGCAGGTGCATCCTCACTTGGCAGCACCCTGCCAAGTCTTTGGGGACACAGGTGCCCATTTTACAATCCCGTGATCACTCAGAGCTGTTTAATTTTCCTTAGGAAGTGAACTCTCCCATCTGTGACCTCCCAAAAGGGAGATCCTCCCACTAATAGGATGAACTGTGACACCGTGGGCCTTCACATCCATCTTCATTGAGCTGTAGGGTTTTTCCCCTTCAGGTGAGAAAGCAGACGCTTAGACAGAGGGAGAGACTGGCTCAGTCGCAGGCCAGCAGGAGGCAGAGCCAGCTGTGCTTTCTAATACCACTGGGCACATACACCCGGACCCGGCGCCACATCTGGGGTTTGCAAAGTACCTGTGCTCAGGAACACCTGAGTCCAAGGCTGAGCAGGACACGGGACACACAACTGGCCCTGGGCTGACCATCCACTCATTCAGCACACTTTTTCTGAAAGCCTACTAAGGGTCAGGCCTGTGCCAGGGGCTTGGGATACACAATAAATCAAAGGGATCCTCATGGAGACCACAGGCTAGCAGAGAGATATTCAAAAAGCAAGTTTTACTTTTTTACTAAGCAACTCGCTCTTCTCTATATCAGTTCCTGCATTTTCACAGTAGAAACCTGGGGCTTTACTTGGATCTCCATCCTCCTACATTCTGCTCTGCTCACTCCTGTCCTCTGCAGTGCCCCTTCCCCCAGCCCGCCCCTCCCTGCAGGGATGACAGGGATGATGGATGGGTCCTCACGGTGTCTGACTGCTTAGTCTGCGTGTTGGCAGTAGTTAGTGACGGGTGTTATTATCTGATCACTGATAGATTGCATTATTTGTAGCTTTCTATCATGGCTTTTACTGGAAGCCCTGTGTGATGTGTGTTGGCGTGTGTGTGTTTTCCAGAATATACTTTACGGTAGGTTGAATAGGGCTGGGGTAAAAGTGTGAGGTGAGCAGCTTTCTGAAAAGGACTTGAAGGCACGTGGAGGGTTGGCAGATTTGAAGGGCAAGGCTGTCCCTCTAAATATAACTCGAGGAAAGAAATGGCAGAAGGGCATGTCTTTTTCACTGTTTTGAGTAAATCAGAATTTTAAATTGAAATTTTCACTTTTTTTCCCACGTGCAATTTGAGCACCCCCGCTCCTCTGTCGCCTCTCTGGAGAGCTGGGGGCGCGGCCACACAAGGCGCCTACCATGTGTGAAAATCACCTGCCTTAACCAACACGCACAAGGGGTACAAAGCAACCTGTGCTTCAAATTTACTAAAAGATCACTGATCGCTCTTCAGCTTGTTTTTGAGATGAACAAAATACATTCTTAAATCAGAAAAAAAAAAAAAAAAAAAAGAGAGGGAGAAATCACAGAAAAGCGTAAGTAGTAACTCAAAAATTATTTTCTTGGTTTATTTTATGTTGCAGCTACACAAGCCATCCCTTTTAATGTGTCCATCAATAAGGTATCTGTTGTGCTTTTGTACAAAGAACAAAGATGCTTTTATCAATGCTCAAAAGTCTGTAGAACAAACCATTCATGCTGTCAAACCCCCTAAAACCCTTTCACCAAATAATGAAATCCATCAGTGACAAATGTCAACATACTAATTTGTTAAATGCAAAACAAAAGCATCATTCAGACAAGGCGCCTCACTCCATGTTATATCAGCACTCCAATTTGCACCAAGTTTATGGCAACCCACAGATCATGCGATATTAAACAGGACCCGTATTATGAAGACTAAAACTGGAACAATACTCTGCCCGAGCTCAGATGCTGACGGTGCCACTGCAGTGCGTGCTGAGGTCCCACTGCATGTAACTTTCGAGCAGGAGGAAGTCTAGGGAGACGGTCACTTCTAACAGGGTGGTCGATACGACACAAACGGACGGGCTTTGGATGGATAAGAAACTTGAAACACACAATTAAGTCTTAGAGAACACTGAGAACTTTCTTGGTTCAGTTGAGACCAACCAGAATAAAATTGAATTCCGTGGCACTGAGGATCAAACCCAGGGCCTCATATGCGTTAGGCAAGTGTGCTATGACCAGACTACAATCCCCAGCGCCGGCAGACTTTCTAGAAGCCTGAAGAACAACAGGGCAGGCAGGAGAAGTACAGCACTCCACCTGCAGAGTGAGGCAATCTTTCTCTGCTTTTTGTTTGTTTTAAAAAAAAAAAAACTCTGCTTCCAGTGGCACCCAGTGCTCTAGAGGACTCACAGAATGACTGTCGGAGACCTAGCTGGCCCTGTACCTAGGCTCCAGAACTAAACCTAACTGAATTCAAATCCTGACTCGAGTTAATGATGACTGTGACTTCAGGTCGAGTTCTGAAATGAAAATGAAAATCCCAACCAGCTTGCAGGGAAGTTATAAGGATTTCCAGTGCCAGGTACAAAATGGGTCTCCCATTAGCTCCGTGCTGCACGAAAGCCCTGGCCAGGTTACCCTCTAGTCATCTGACTGAGCAAAGGCACCATTTTGGACCAACAGAGGCTACACCCAGTCGTCAAGGCAGAGAGTCACAATGACATTGTTAAAAGTGCATCTACTTGGATTCCTGAGAGATGGTGAGGGTGCCACCTGCAGAGTGGGGCTCCACAGCCTTTTGACACCAACTGCCCCATAACAGGGTCTACTGCCCTGGCACAATCTTCCAAGTAGAAATAAATAGCAAGCTACTTCAGGTTGTCTGAGATGCAAAGAGCTAGCAGGAAGACAGCGAGCCCTGCATTTTCTTCTTTCAGATGACAGACACACACACACACACACACACACACACACGGTTTATTTCTATTTAAGAAAATTCTAGGAAATGAAGGACCAAAAAAAGTACCAAAATTGTGGCCAAAAAGGTAGATAAGTACATATTTCTAGAGGATAAGTCACACAATCACTACCGCTGAAGACACGGGTAAATCCCAGTTGGGCGCCTGCCACGTACCTGCCTCCAATGCCATTCCTTCCCATTTATTTGGGGTACAATACATTCCCATCCTTGCAGTTCTCAGAGGGTGTGATGCCGGGGGATATTACACAGGTGCTATCCCAACCCTCCCCCCAATAACCTGTGTCTGGCCAGCCATTGCTGAGTTGGGGCGCAGCAGAGAGAGCAAGACCAGCCGCCTCTGGACTTGCCCTCACCACCTTCCAACACCGTCCAACAGGCCCGCAGACTTCCTCACCTCCACACCATGTGTAAGACACACTTAGTGGCCCCTTCACTGAGAAACCGCACATGCCCGCGCCTGCTGAGACGCTCCGTTAACAGCACACCTGAGCCTTACCCACTGCGTGGCCGAACCAGGACCACAGGCATCTCCTGGGCCCTTATCACGCATGCGGATCCTGGCCCACCTCAGAACTGCTGGATCAGAGCCTGCATTTTAACAAGATCCCCAGCTGGTTACGTGTGCATTAAAGTATCTTCTTAGCACTTTATAAAAGTATATGCACTTTAAGCTCCAGTGGTTGAAGGAGTAGCTTTTTCCTTTTTCTTTCTTTCTTTCTTTTTTTTTTTTTTTTTTTTTTGTAAAAGAGGGAGACACTGAGAAGCAAGGGAGGTCCTAAGAACTCAGGAGACAAATTCCACCTGATCAACTATCCGATGAACACAGACCCAATGTGGAGCCCTGGGCCAGGTGAGGGGACTGAGGGATGAGCAAGAACAGAGCCTGTGCCCCCACTTAATGCATTTGCTTCAACTGGGGGACAAAGCCGACCCAAGGAGGCTGCGTCCTGTATGAATGACCACCGTGAGTCCAGCTCCCACACACGACGATGATGCACTGACCAGAACAGGAGTAAGAGAAGGGAGACGGTGGAGCAGAGCAAGCCACTGGGAGGGGAAGGGAAGGTGCTGGGGACAGAGCCTCACCCAGTCAGGTTACATGCATGGCAGACATGGCACGGTGAACCTCACGACTGCGCATAACGCACCAGTAAAAACAGTTCACTATCCCGTGCTGATGCCTCTCCAACTGCTACAGTGAGGGGGTTCTGGGGCAGCGGGCACAGAGGAAACGATGGGGCTGTTAAACTGGAGCAAACTTCAACACTCGGATTTTTTGTCGACCCCCCACCCCCATTAAAAGTTAAAATGTACAACAGACATGCCAACTGCAGGTGAGTCAGACATGAGATGCTGACGTCCTACCTGTTGACAGGGGTCCACATTCTGCCTATTGTTTGGATAACGTCCCCTGCCTAACCTCTTAGGGAACTGATGTTTCGTGTTTGTTTACTCAACTTTACATGAATTAGGAATAGAGACTCAAATGGCGACCTTCTCTTGACTTGAGGGAATACTGGAATGGTCAGCTCTGCCCAGGTCTGCGAGAAAAGTGGGCCAACCCGATGGAGTTATCACAGGGAAGAGTCAAGCAAGGGCTGGAAAACGGGCCCCCGAGGGCGTCCTACTTCCTCGGGAGTCAGCTGTGTCTGCTCGGCAAAGCTTCGTGATTTTGTTTAAAGTCGGTTTCCAGAACCTCAGCTATATCCAGAATTCAAAGCTAAGTACAAAACAGGCTCTCGAGCCAAATATAGATGACATTTGGATCATCTACACCCTTCAGTCTCCTCACGTGGTGGAGAACTGAAAGGCGCCTAAGAGAGGCGCGTGGAGAAAACGTTTCGGGACTTGTTGGCACTGGACGGCCTTCCAAAGACGAGGGGCCTTGTCTTGAGACCCACCGGGGTGCCACACAACACTGTCCTGGTGCGACGTGGAGCAGAGGGGAGGCGGCGGGGAAGAGGCCCACGCAGCAGGAGACTCTCCGGAGGGTGCAGGGGCAATGTGGGGACGGTCAAAGGCAGGTTGGGTGCCCCGAGTGAGGCCTCGCGGAGGTGAGGCCCTGGGCAGCGAAGGTTCCCGGACGGCGAGAAGCAGCAGCTCCGCTCCCCTCCACAGGCGAGGAACACCTCCACCAGGGAGCATCAGAACTGGGACAAACTGCTCAGTTCCCTGAAAATGCCACTTGAAGGGTCGTGTTCACACTAACAGGCTCCTGTGCCGCTGCCGGGTATCACCGAGAGGCTGAAGATGAGGATGCCACAGGACACGGATTTTTGTTGCTAGAAGGGTCTTTTCTCACCTTTCATCCAACGGTCTCCACTCACAGAGGGACTTGCTGAAGTCACACAGCTAGCTAGGTGGTGGTGGCCAGTGGTCAGCAGCAGGTTCCTAAGGGACTCCTCCAGTCCTCCAAGTCCATGGCAAGCCATGAACCAGGCTCAAGCTTTCCAAACGCTCAGGTGACTCTACAATTTGCTGGGGAAAAGGCAGCACAGATTCACCAGGTGATCTGAGGGAGCGTTGGTCTGGCTACAAAGACGAGCTGGACTCTGGCAATGTAAGGTCTGAACTTTCACGGAGCTCACTGGAAAGGCGGCACGTGGTTCCCATTTCTAGGTTCTGTGAACTTTATCAGTAATTAGTAAGTTAACACATGCCCGGTAATAAATGAGCAGAGGGAGGGAGGATTCTCTTCCCCTCAGTCCTCCCTGCGGTCTCTCCTCTGGAAGGTCTGTCATGGCCCCCTCCAGAAGCTCCCTCAGGAGGGCGAGCTGAGCGTGGTGGACGGCAGCCTGCTGCTGCACGGGGCCCGGGCCTGCCCATCGCACACACTCATCTCGCTCGCCCGGCGGGCACTTAGGTGGCTTCCAGAGTTGTGTTTTGCCAACAGTGCTGAATGAACATTCTTGCCCATGACCCACCCGCCCTGGGAGAAATTTTAGCAGAATATGCTTTTGAAACTTTGTAAATATTCTCACATTGGCCTCAAAGAGTTTACCCCAATTTCTACCCCCACAAAAGAATGAGTAGGTGTGGCGGTTTCTTTTTTAATTTAAAAAAGTTTGTTATTTTTTAGTTATACATAACAGTAGAGTGTATTTTGACATATCATACGTACATGGAGTATAACTTCCCATTCTTGTGGCTGTACATGATGTGGAGTTTCGCTGGTCATGTATTCATTTGCTACGTCAGATTCACCCTACTATCTTTCCTGTTCCCATCCCCCCACCCTTCCCTTCATTCCCTGTTGTCTAATTCAGTAAACTTCTATTCTTCCCCCACCCCAATTATTGTGTGTTAGCATCATATTCCACCTTTGGTTTTTTGGGATTAGCTTACTTCACTTAGCATGATAATCTCCAATTCCATTCACTTACCAGCAAGTACCACACTTTCATTCTTCTTTATGGCTGAATAATATTCCATTATGTATATGTACCATATTTTCTTTATCCATTCATCTACTGAAGGACACCTAGGCTGATTCCATAGCTTAGCTATTGTAAATTGAGCTTCTAGAAACACTGATGTGGCCACGTCACTATAATATGCTGATTTTAAGTCCTTCGGGTATATGCTGAGGAGTGGGATAACTGGGCCAAATGGTGGTTCCATTCCAAGTTTTCTGAGGAATCTCCATACTGCTTTTAATGCGAGTTGCTTTTGCACACTTTTTTTTTTATTGCATTATACTATATTTTTACTTTGGAGAGAAAATTACAAAAAGAAATTTTTGGAACATTTGTTAAGAAATTTAGCCCTTTGTCATGCATTGTAAATATAACCCCCCCACACACACACAATGGTTTTTATTGCCCTTTTGGAGGTGTTGTTTATAGTATCTTCTTTCAATAAATAAGCTTAAATTTTTAATGTAAATATGTTTATCATTATTTCTTTTTATGTCTTCTGGATTTCATAGTCTGTAAAGTTTTCCACATCTTGAGAAAAATAAATTTATTCATATTTTATGTTTTCTACTGTGATCTGATATGTTTTTTAATGTTTAATATTTGATCTGGTAGAAAAAATATGGTATGCAGTTAAATTTCCAAATTGCTAGCTGGTTGCCAAAAGTTAGTGATCGATTAATCTTTCTCACTGATTTGAAATGCCTCTTTATCATACGAGAAGCTCCAAGGAGAATTCTTAGGTAACTTTCTTCCATGGGTATTGTTTATTTTGGTTGTCTGGCAACTGTTCTTCTGGTATCCACTTTTGGTGATTCATGTGTTCTTAGAAAAATCATTAATTTCAGCCAGATTGTCAAAAAGATTTGCTGAAAAGTTCACAAAGTACTATTTATGATTCTTTTAATTTCCTCTGCATCTGTTGTTGTTTGCCACTTTTCATTTCTAAGCTTCTGTAAGTTCTTCCTTTCCCCCTCTTAATTAAGCTAGCCAATAAGTTATCTCTACTTTTTTGATTTTTGGGGAAAAAAATCAACTTTTGGATGCACCTATCAATTCTACATTTCTTTTTCATGCTTATTCAGTAATTCATGCCTGTTTGGATCTTTATTTCTACTGCATGGCTTAGGATGATTTTGTTGTTTTCTAACCTCACAAGAAGTTATCTTGGGCTGTGAATTGTTGTTTATCATGGACAATTTCAGTGATACCCCACAGACCTGAGCTATAGGATGCTTTCATTTATGTTATCTTCCAGATATTCAGCAGTTTGGGTTTAATTTCTTCCTTGACTCAAAAGTTAAGAGTGCGTTTTATTCCTCTTTTTTTTTTTTTTTTTTTGCGGTGCTGGGGATCGAACCCAGAGCCTTGTGCTTGCAAGGCAGGCACTCTACCGACTGAGCTATCTTCCAGGCCCTTATTCCTTTTTGACTATTTCCTAATATTATTATTTTATTCCAGTGAGGCCAGAGATAATCTTACTTCTTCTGAAAAACTGATTGACGTCTTTCAAAAATCTTAAATGTGAGCAATTTTTTATATATGTTCCATGGACACGTTTTAAAGCAGACAACTATACACTTTGCATTCTTCTTCTAATGACAGGGTAAAGTTGCTTCTGGGCTACTGGCTTTCTCATGAGCAGGAGGCCCACTTTGTTCACGTTTGTATCTGTCACCTGGTGCCATGCTTGGAACGCAGCTGCTGTTCAGTAAAAGCAGGCGCGATGAAAGACGCGGCCTGTGTTCAGTGGACTTACTTCTGAGGTTAACTGGCTCAGGACAGTCTCTCCTCAGCCAGCACAAGACTGCAGGTGACTCAGGCATTCACTTCACAGAGATCCAGGGCAAAACGAGTCAGTAAGGAAGTTAAAACAGGGCCGAGGCCCGCCACAGACACTCCTCTTTTTCTAAGTGTCTTCTCATCTCCTCATCATACTCATCTTTTAAGGATCAACTCCCAGCTCAGCCATGAAGTGAGGCCTCTGGGTTGCCCGACTCTCCCCTTTCTCTCCTCTTGTGACCTGCATTTCCTAAGTCATTTTGGTATAGGGTCCAAAGAACACTGGATGCTGTCCAGGTGTTTTGGGTGTCTCTTGTCTTCTTGGCAAAACTGTAACCAGCTTGAGCTCCTCTGTATCCTGGAATGTACCCAGAAGAGTGTCCATAAGTATCTGCTATAGCAACAGGAGCAAAAGCTAGACATGTCAGTTAAGTTCCTGCGGTAACAATGGGAGAAAATGATACCCTGGACACTCACGGCCATTTGACTTCATGTTCTTGTGACCTTAGACATGCAATTTCACATTTCTGAGCCTGTTTTCTGTAAGAGCACACTAACATCCCCCCTTTGGGGGGTACTGGGGATTGAACTCAGGGACACTTGGCCACTGGGCCACATCCACAGTCCTATTTTATATTTTATTTGGAGGCAGGGTCTCACTGAGTTGCTTAGTGCCCCACTTTTGCTGAGACTGGCTTTGAACTAGCGATTCTGCCTCAGCCTCCTGAGCCGCTGGGATTATAGGAGTGCACCATCAGCCGACTACATCAACACCCTTTTAAGACTTAAGAAATGTGACATTTTGGGCTGGGGAGATAGCTCAGTCGGTAGAGTGCTTGCCTTGTAAGCACAAGGCCCTGGGATCGATCCCCAGCACCGCAAAAAGAAATAAAAAGAAATGTGACATTTTGTCAAATCTGACTCCACTAGGGAGAAGCAACCACATGGAGAAACTGGCCCATAACATTTCAGTTGAACAAAAGACTATCATCAGAGGCACAGCGGTCAGGACCCTGCTCCATGGTCTCCTCCTTCACCCCCAATGTGCCCCTCCCAAAGAGGCCACCCTCAGCTCTCATTCCTCCTTTTGGATCCACTCACCGAAGGAACTTCAGCTGTGGTCAGCAGCTCTGTCTCTCACACCTGTCCCTTCTGGGCACACTCATCCCAGCAGCGCCACGCAGCCCACCGCCTTTGGGCACAGCACTTGGGGACTGTGCGGGCTCTGTACCTGCACTCCGTCCAAGCTCATCCCCTGACGCCCGGAGCCAAGTCCTCTCCTGATGGGACTACTTCTATTCATGGTCCTGCCACTGTCCCCAGAGGCATCTTCGGTCTAACGCTCTCCCTCACCACCCACAACCGACCAGTTGCCAGGCCAGCAAGAGCTTACAAAGCCGCCACTGAATCCCTTCTTTCTTCTCTATTCCCACTGCTGCCTCCCTACTGAAGCCTGCCTCAGCCCGCTAGCGAGACCACTCTAATGCTTCACAACTAATCAGCTTCTGCACGATCCAGCCCGTCTCCTACAACACTACCACATTCACCGTGCTGTAGTGCTGTTTAACACCACAAGATTAACAGCTCACTGGATCTCTGCTGGCTCCATTGATCAATCACAATTGATTCTCCATGTCATTTCCAGAACTACATGATAAAGGAGGAGATATTTTAGTGTCCTCATCAGAATTGCCTTTAGAACTGCTATGGAGTCAGACTGGACTCATTTTCTACCTGTTATTATAGATTACTGTGTTAACCAGCTTTCTGCTACTATAACAAATAACGGAGATAAATGAATTATAAGGAGAAAAGTTTCATTTTAAAAGGTTAAGAGTTCAGGGGGGTCAGCCCATAACTGGTTGGCCCCATCATCTTTGGGCCTGTGGTGAGACAGCACCTCATGCAGGGAGCGCATGGAGGAGCAAACCTGCTTACTTCAAGGCCTGGGCGCTAAAAAGAGGAGGAGGAAGGGCGGGGTCTGCACCATCCCCTTCAAAGACTGCCCTCAGCCACCTGAGGCCACTCCATGGCACCACCTCTTAAACCTCTCACCACCTTCCAATGGCAGGAGGCTTTTTGTTTTTATTTTTTAAAATTCTGTTTTCAATCCTGGGATGGCACCCAGGGGTACTCTACTACCACTGAGCCCACCCCCAGCCCTGTTCCTTCTTTTTAAATTTTGAGACAGGGTCTCACTAAGTTGACGAGGCTAGCCTAGAAATTGAGAGCCTCCTTCCTCGGCCTCCCAAGTAGATGGGATTCCAGTCTGCTATCATTTGTAAAGAGGGTTTACATGTTCTTTCCACATTTTGAACAGAAACCCTTTGTCACCTGTATGTAATATGAATGTTCTGTCCCAGTCTCTAGCTAATCTGTTCATTCTTAAAAATTCAAGATCAGAATTTAAAATTGATCAAGTTTATCACTTAGAACTAGTACTTTCCAGGTTTGAAGAAATCTGTATGTACCCCAAGGCCATCAAATATTTTGTATTTCTCCCTAGCCAGTGTTCATGTTCATTTTTAGTTCTTTACAGAGTGGGGTCAAGGGTCGTTTGTCTCGCAGGTACAGCTCATCTCTTCTCCTCCATGCTCCCCACTGAATTCCCCATGAGAACCAGTGGTCACCTGTGGACAGGATGAGTCGATTTCTAGATGCTGCTTCATCCCTTCCGCTCGCCTGTCTTTCTTCTGGCAGTACTACTATGTTTGGCTTCCATTACTGCTGAGAAGGCCGCCATCATTTTTAACATTGTTCCAGGAATGTAATATGCCTTTTTAATCTGCATGCATTCTGAATTTTTATTCATCTATGATAGTCAACATTTTGACATGACATACTTAGAAGTACTCTTGTTTGTGATTTGTTATCTTGTTTGCAGTTCACTGAACAAAATGTGTGGGTCAATTTCTTTCATAGGTCAAATTCTTGGGTAGACTTTTGTAAAGTTCTTGAACACTGTCTTTCAAGTATTCTGCGTTCTCTCTTTCTTCTGGGATTCCAGTTATGTCTCAGACCATTTGATAATGTTCTATAATCCTTATATGGTCTGTTGAATATTTTCAGTCTTTTTTCTCTATGCTTCAGTTTATTTTAGATGAGATCTACTGACTTGTCTTCAAGTTCATCAATCCTTTCTTCTGCTGAGTCTAGTCTACTATTCGTGATTGCTTTTATTTTTGCACTTACCATTTAGTTCTTTCTTATAGTTTCCTTTTTTCCCTAATATGCCCCAATTATTTATGCATGTTATTTACCTTTCCTGTTCTATCCTTTAATATTGTTATCATAGTTATTTTAAAGTCTTCATTTGCTAATTCCAGCATCTTGATTACCTGTGGCCTGCTTCTAGAAACTGATTTGTTTCTTGATTTTGGGCTACATGGTCCTACTTTTCCATCCATCTTTTTCCTTATTATTATCACTATTATCATTTTCATTATTTATCATTTAACAATCAGAGTAGATAATGGAAAATCAGAGATTAAGTAGGTAATATTTACCCCAGGAAAGGGCATGCCCTTTCTTTAGTCAGGCCAAGTCAGTATAACAAACTTTAGCTTGGTTTTGTTGAAGTTTTAGTTTGATTCAGTTTGCCACTAAGTCCAAAACATTCTGAGGTTGGGATCAGTACTTTGCCTTCAGTGGTGCCAATTAAGAAGAAGGAGATGTTGGAATTCTCTTGCAAGGATTTTAAACCAACTTTCATTTAATTTTTCATTTTTAAATTTTTATTTATTTATTTTGCAGTGCCAGAGATTGAATTCGGGGAGCTCTACCACTGAGCTATACCCCAGTCCTTTACATTTTTTGAGATAGGTTCTCATCATGTTGCCAACTGGCCTTGAAATCTCCATCCCCCGCCTTAGCCTCTGAGGAGCTGGGATTACAGGTGTGCGCTACCACGCCTGGCATCCAACTATCATTTCAAAATGCCTTCAACAATCAATGACAAATCCTACAGAACAAAAAAAATTTAAAAAGAAAGATGATCAAAGAAATAAAAGTTATTTTTAAAAACCCAAACACATGGAAATTATACAGCTGAAAAATTCAATAACTGAAATAAAACTCACTGGAGACACTTGATAATATGGAATAAATGAAAAGATACACTGGATGAACTTAAAGGTAGTTTAATAACATTTACTTAATTTGAATAACAGTAAGAAAATAGATTTTAAAAAATGAACAGGACTCTGTGGGAAAACAATGAAATCTAAATCCATATCATCAAATTCTCAGAAAGAGAGAAAGAAGACTATGTGACTGAAAACTCCCCCAAATCTGGCAAAGAAAAGAAATCTGAAGTTTCAAGAGGATGGGTGAGTCCCATAAAGGATGATCCCCCCCCCCCAAAAAAAAATCTGCATCAAAATACATCATGATTCAACGTCTGAAAACCTGAGAGAAAAAGCTTGAGAAATGACAGTTACCTACAAAGGACACCAATTCAAATGGCATTGTTCTTACTGTTTGAAACCACTGGGGGCCAAAAGAAAGTGAGTGGCACAGTATTTTTCAAGTGCTGAAGGAAATGTCAGTCCTGAACCCTATCTGTGGTGTGGTTATCTTTCAGGAATAGAGGGGAAATAAAGACAGTCTCAGATGAAGAAAGAGTAAGAGAATCTGTTGCTAGCAGAACTACCCTGAAAGAATGGCTACAAGTTCCGGTTTTTAAAAAAAAAACAACAACAACAAAAAAGAAGTCGCTGTGACATTTAGGATTTTAAGAGAATGGGTGAACATAGAACTAAACAGACTATCACTATCAGTACCCTGCAAGCATATTTATGATTTATCAAAAGTTATAATACTACCTGATGTGATAATTTATCTAGAGGAAATACTTAAGGCAAAATGTATTTTGTCACTGGGGAGGATAAAGGGATATAGACGTAAGGGTTCTACAGTTCACTTCGTGAGGTAAAATGTCAACAAGTGTAGGCTGTGAAAGTTTAAACACACAAACGTGCACACGTACAACCCAGAGAAACTACTAAGACACTATAAAACACAGTACACTAAAAAATGCAAATAATCCAAATGGAAATCAAGAAAAAAGAATGGAATAATAACAGAGAAACAAACAAAACAAGTAATAATTACATTAAATGTACATGATCTAAATGTGACAATTAAAAGACAAACCCCAACTCAAGTACAGAAGAATTTGGCTATCAGAAATGCACTTCCAATGTTAATGACATAGGTAGGTTGAAGGTAAAAGGATGATAAAGGATATATTACACAAACTTTAGTTCAAAAAAGCAGGAGTGACTATATTAACATCAGGTAAAGTAGATGTTAGAAAAAGAAAAGCAGGAACAAAGAGGGTTACTCTGCCAAGAAGACAGAACCATCCTAAATGCGTATACAGCAAACAACAAAGATTAAAAGTCCATGAAGCAGAAATTGATTAAGCTGAAAGGAGAAATGGGCAAATTCATAACTACTGTTGGTTACTTCAATACCCTACTTTCAGCCAAAAGAAAATCGATAAGGATCTAGAAGAACCAAACATCATCAATCAACAATATCTAATTGGCACTTACAGAACATTCTGCCTAATAATAGCAGAATACATATTTTTTTGAGGCATCTCTGAAACACTGACCACAACAGACTCTGGGTCACCAACAATATACATATTAATAAATTTAAAGAATTGAAATCATACAGAGTATATTCTCTGACCATAACAGAATGAAAATAGACATTGATAAAAGAAAATTGCCAAACACTTGGAAAGTAAACAATGCCTTTTAAAATAATGTATGAATCAAAGAAGAAATCTCAAAGAAAAATATGAAAATACATAAAAATATCAAAGTTTTTAGAATGCAACCAGAGCAATATGGAGGGGCAAGTTCATAGCACTAATTGCTTACTTTAGAAAAGAGAAATCTCCTATCAATACATCTCTGCCTCAAGAAACTAGAAAATGCGAACAAACAACAACAAAGCCAAAATAAACCTAGGGTTGGGGGTGAAGCTAGTGTACAGCATTTGCCTGACATCTTAATATGCATGAGGCCCTGGGTCTGCTCTCCAGCACCACAAATGAACAAACAAACAAATCTACCACAAACACAAGGAAGCAAATTCTAAAGAACATAAATCAATGATACCTAAAACTCAAAACTCAACATTAAAAATCTAATAATCCAACTAGAAAACAGGTAAAAGACAAGCATAGTCACTTCCCTGGAGAGCAAAGATAACACAAAAGCATACAACAAAAACATCCAATGTAATTAGCCCTTTGAGAAATGTGAATTAAAACATAATGCAAGATTACCACAAACCTATCAGATTGGCTAAAATTTTAAAAGTGACAAAACCAAACACTAGTGAGGATTTTGAGAAACTGGATCACTCATACACTGCCAATAGGAATATAAAATGGAATAGACTCTGTGGGCAATAGTTGTAACTATTTGAACTTTTAAAAAATCATACAATTCACCAATTATACCATCTTGGATATTTATTCAGAAAACTGAAAACTTATTTTCATACAGAAACTTGTATGTGAATGCTCAAAGCAGCTGTATATATAACTACCCAAATATTACTCGTGGTGAATGGTTAAACTAAGTAGAATTCCATGGTAGTACGTTCTTACCATGGAATTCTACATAGCAATTAAAAAGGAACAAACTATTAATACACACGACAGCTTGGATGAACCACAAGAAAATTATGCTAAGTAAAAAAAGCTAATTTCAAAAGGATGCATGCTACATAATTCTATAAATACAGCATTCATGAAATCACATCTAGAACAGGAGAACACGTTAGCGGCTGCAAGAGGTGAATGGTGGAGGAAAGGCCGGTATGGCTGTGGGGACGGTGAGCCTTGTGGTAGTGTCCAAATAAGGATCTGAACCATGTGGTGCTTACATATGGCAGTGGCTGCCACACACACAATTAAAATGCACAGAATTATTCACATGTGCGTGCATGAACACACACACACCACACACCAGAGAAAGCAATGTAGGTACACCTGGTGGAATCTGAATAAACTGTGGGTTGTACCAATGTCGGTTTACTGGTTTGATATTTTACCATATACAACACCAAACCAAGGTGTGAGCCCTAGGGAAGCTGGGCCACAGGTGCACGGGATCTCCATGAACATTTCTTTGCAACTTCCTGGGACTCTATAATCACATGGAATAAAAGTAAGTACAAGCACGCACACATGCAATACAATTCTTCATGGTTTCATCTCAGTCTCTCTGGTGGACTAGCACTACATGAGCACTGTGGCCAAGAATGTTTAAAGTCTCATTTTATGGAGAAGAATAAAACTCCAATTAGTTGATACAGTCTCCTCAAATGTTGTAAGTAGATATTCTTGCTCATTTTCATTTTTATCCCTCAACTTGTCATTAATCAAATTAGCTACTATAATTAAAATAATACTCTTTAAGATGTAATATTGACAAAAGGTGAAAATTTAGTGAAGAGACATATATCTTCAATCGTCGGTCAAAGCAAACACTGGTGTTATAACTGGAAAACTTTCAGCATGACAAATCCTTTTCCAATAAAACTCACTGCTCACTCCCTACTGGGAGGCCTCCAGTGTTTACACTGGATTTCTGTACGATCTTATTTCACATAAACAAGCACCTCCCTCGCTTCTCTACACAGGCGGAAGTTTAAGCAGAAAGCCCAGCGTGCCTCCGTGAATTCCAGATCTGCTGACAACATTCTCTGCACAGGTTCATCCCAGAGCACGTGGCCCAGCAGGAGAGGGGACTGAACTGCAACCTGATTTGCTCTTCCAATGCGACTGCCAGCAGGAACTCGGGAAAATTCAATAGCAGCGAGACTGACCAGGTTCCTGCCTTCCCAACACTCAGTCTATCAGGAGCCTCTTGATAGATTCTATATTTAGGGTTTATATCATTTCATTTGATCTTTAGTACAACTTATGCAGTAAAGTATTACAAGTGTGGAAAGGTCAAATGAATCACCCAAGTCAAAAAATACTAGGACGTCTAATTTAAGTCCAGTGCTTGCTCCACCTTACCATGGAATTCCACCTTGTGTGAATCTGACTTACATAAATTAAAACACAAGCACTCATAACAGTAAAATGGACATCAACAGTTTGAACAGTCCTGGGAGACATTTCGCATGTATCTGCATCATAGATGGTACCTTAATTTATATTATACAGTCACGTTCAACTATATACTTCAATAAACAAATCCACGTAGACTGTGTTTTGTGGGTACTTTATCTGAAACTACTGGGCCTTCAGACTTAGGTACTTAATGTAAAATGTCACACAATCTTACGTAAAATGTGACTCCACCGTTCCACAACAAATTCAGTAATAACAGAAAACTATCTAGTAGGAAATAAGCCTATGGACGGCAAAGACAGGAACTGTAAGTGACTACCTCCGGAGCCAGGAGCAGAGGAGGAAGGGACCAGGCTTGCTCCTTTCATAACAATCCTATTGCAGCAACTCCCAGGGCTGCAGAACTACCCAGGGGTTGCAGGAGGATGACCTCATGCCCCCAGTGACCTCAAGGTCCCCCAATAGGCCCCACTCTTAAAAGTTCCACCACCTCCCAGTAGTGTGGACCTTTCGGGGTACACAATTCAACCTCATTCAAACTGCAGTGGCTCATAAACCATATGAATAAAAAGGATTTTCTATAAGGCCTGATTACATAGGTATTTTTTCTAAAGCATTAAAGGTGGGCTTTTATAAATGTAGTTTATGAGCGTCTTCTCAGGAATGTTTATACATTTAGCAAAGCACACCTGGCAGCTTGATATATTTTATTTGGGTACTTTAAAAGGTGCCAATAAGCATCCACTGCCTGCCACCTGACAGATGCACATGACTTCTCCCTCCCTTTTGGGTTACTTTTCACAAGACAATACTCTTATGCTCTGACCTTGGGTTCCATCCAGACCTCTCAATTTCCCACAGTGCTCTGCAGTTTTAATTTCCACCAACACTTTTTGACTTCGACTCTACTAACATTGGTCACAACTAACACCAACCCTGGCCAGAGCAGATGAAGTGAATGTGGGCTTTATAAGGATGGGTCAGTTGTTTGTTACTGAACACAGAACGTGTTGCAGATCTTCCAACACGGTCCCAATTTCATATGATCATATCCTTTTCAATAAAGGCAACTCTTAAAATATAAAACCACACTATTTTAATTTTTATGATTTTGAAACTTTCCATATAAAATTTTAGGTCACACATTTCAATTTTCAGTTAGCAAAACATAATTAGTGTACATGTATTTCACCTACTTGAGCTCTCTATTCTACTGGTTCTTAACTGCAGGCTACAGGAACATCTGGTGGCTTATAGATTGGTTTTAAGAGCTGACAAAGACTTCGGCTCAGCAAAATCCACATTCTTCTCTTATTCCTGGACTGTCAGGGTAAGGCTGTTTTTCAGAGTCCCTTGCAATCATCAGGTTTCACAGAGTGATGCATTCTAGCTAGGAATCAGGAGGAGTGACGTTAGCCACCACCAGGCCTGCCTCATGCAGACTTGTGTGTGCGGGACTCTGTGTTTTTTCCCTGTGACCATGTGCATGTCAGTTGATAGCTAATATAGAAAAGGTTTGTTTAGTAAAAATAGTAGTAATAGTGCTAGCAACAGTATGAATGTAACACATTGTACCAGTCCCTGATTTAAGCATTATCTATCTCATTTAACAATCCTAAGAGGTAAGTACTAGATTAAATCACCCCCATTTTTCAGATGTGAAAACTGTGGTGCAGAGAGATTAACAACTTCCCCAAGATCACACAGCTAATGGATGGCGAGGCTGACCAACCCTGCAGCCCTGCTGCGGTCTGCGCTCTAGGCTGCCCTGCCTCCGTTATGTTCAGTCCCTCCCAGAGAGCAACGTGTGTTCCTATGTCGGGGTTCTATCAAGTTAGCTGAATAGGTGTTGAGCCAGAAAGTTCTAACTGGCTAAGAGTATCCTGTCTTCAGCTTCCCTAGGAGTTTGGTTGGGACACCAGGGGCCAATTCCTCATACATTCCTTATTTAGTTGGAAAAACAATGACGTTGGGTTTGGATTTCAAAGCCTCACTTGGGCATCTTAGAATGTTTTCCAGTAACAATTTTCTCTGCTGCTATTTAGGGACAATCTGAGAGCAACAAAAAAGTAAATAGGTTTATTAAAAGGAAACTCGTGGCCAGGCGTGGTGGTGTATGCCTGCAATCCCAGTGGCTCAGGAGGCTGAGGCAGGATGATTGCTAGTTTAAAGCGGCCTCAGCAACAGCGAGGCGCTAAGCAATTCAGTGAGACCCTGTCTCTAAATAAAATACAAAATAGGGCTGGGGGTGTGGCTCAGTGGTTGGGTGCCCCTGGGTTCAATCCCTGGTACTCGACACTGGGCTTGCTTGGTACTGATGAGGGCAGAGGCCCACAGGGCAGATACAGACAACTCTGCACTCTAAGCCAGAGGAGCAAGAGGGAGGGATGCTCCTTGTGGAATTCAAAGTGGAAGCAGTTCATGAGTGACATCTTGGGATCTAGTCCTGGACAATGAAACGGTGGTCAGAAGTCTGCCCAGGCTGTTATCAGAACCTCTTCTGGGGATCGAGGACTTACATTATCCATCATGTTCTCAACTCACTTCAACTAATGTTAACCTCAACCCAAACTGTTTCATGGGAGTAAATTCATGCTAGATAAACAGATGAGAGAGACAAACATATTTTTCTGATACTTAGAAGTAATTACCGTCCTCTTTTAGATTCATTATTCTCATACACAATGATCCACACTCATCTGTCGTACTGTCACACCATTCTCAAACTGGCAGTGAAGTAATTAAAAAGCAAGTGGGTGAGACAACGTAGAACTGGAGCTGCAACACGAGCCGACACAGTTGTGGATCTTACCAGCTCCAAAGGCAGCTAGAAAAGCCTCTGAACTTACCTACTAAAGGAAACCAGTAAGACATAAAGGTTAGATCTTACGAGTCTCCATAAATACAACCCTCCTCCGTTACAAGCAGCCTGTACCTCCACCTGTGGTCTGGGAAATATTAACTGAGGAATTCTAGGCCAAGAATCTATCCTTCAGCTTCTTTCCACCCACAGGTGAAGGCATGATTCATATTTGGCGGGGGGATTACAAATAACATAGTTTCCCTGTTAAAAAATAAATAAGAAAATACTGATGAAAATGTTCATTCAGCAAAACAAGTCTGCCTTCTGTATCTTAGAATAACTTAGGACTTGAAATCTTCTGAAGGCCTTTCTGGACCCTTCAAAACTACGTGGCCGTTTCCATCTCTGGTTTCTGAGTCGTAGCATGTGTTCCTGGGAGCTGAAGAGCTCTTCTGTGGCTCCTCCTTCATCACACTGAGTTCCTAGTGGCTTGGGACCAAGCCATATTTCTTCTGGCCTTTAGCAAAAAACAAAAAAGGAAAAAAAAGAGTCCACATGTCTTAGGACACAGTGAGTTCTTTGAAACCAAATGGAAGCAGAATTACTGCCCAATCTTCTAAGTGTGTCATGGATTGATGAGTCAACATTTGAAAAGTACTTAAAAGTTCTTAGATGAAAGACCACAGAGCTGTATAAAGTATTATCATTATTAAAAAAAAAAAAAACAAATTTCCTGGTTTTTTTAAAGGAATGTTCTTTGGTTGATGTTTGTAAGTAATTTTTTTTCAAAAAAATAATAAAGCCCCTCCAAAGTTGGACATTCCTATAGATGAATATTAAATTATTAGTATTTTTCTTGGATTCAGGAAGGGGAACAGGTGCTGAGTAATGCCTTTGAGAATGCTCAGGTGCTACATGGAATGTAATTGTAGCAGTATTAGTACACTTTCAAGTTTTTTTACCATCATATTTAATGATTCAACTTCCCTGTCATATTTATTCTTTTTTATTTCTGCTTAATATTAAAGGAAATACATTCTTTTTCCATGATTACAAAATAAAAACAATTCTTTCTCATCTGCTGTACATGCTCCCAGTCCCTCTTCCTGTTTTTGAAGAGAAGCTGCCCTCCAGTCCAGGGTGTGCTGAAGAACAGACTCAATCGATTCCTAACAGCTGAGTGATCCTCCATTGAAAACACAGCATAAAATCTTCTCACTTCCCTGTGTGCTGCGACTTTAATGAGACTAAATCATGCTGGAAATGTGTCATTTAATATCTAAAACTTTGTTTATAGCATTGATGAAACAGAATAAGATATTATTGTTTCAAAGAAGTTGTTTGAAAAACATTATATTAGGCATTGTCTAATCCTTTAATAAATTAATGCATTAAAAAAGTAAGTATAATTAATAGACCAAAGGAAACTAAAATTTTTTCTCAGTGGCCCACAAATACTGCTCAGACTCTTCAGAGTGATGAATTACTTCTTGGGAGCAAATCAGGTATGAGGAGAGAAGTAATATAAAGAGCTGTGAGGGGGTTGCTGTTTTACTGGGGCTAAACCCAGGTTTGTGGTACCACTGGCCTACACCCACAGCCCTTTTTATTTTTATTTTGAGGCAGGTTCTTGCTAAGTTGTCCAAGTTGGCCTTGAACATGCCAGCCTCCTGCCTCAGCCTCCTGCCTCAGCCTCCCCAGTGGCTGGGACTGCAGGTGTGCGCCATGGCGCCTGGCTCCACTTGTTTGGTCTTTCTACTCGGGCATGGGCACAGTTCCCTGCTCTTTCTCAGGTGTCCTTCTGACTGTCCCTGCAGTCATGATTTGTTAAGCAAGCTATGCTCCGGCTCCAAAGAGCCAGATGCTTCCCAAAGTGATGAGATAAAGTCGACACCACACATCAGTTAATTTCAAAGAACTCTTGAATCAGGACTTTAAAATTATATTCTTGGTCAAAAGGTATAATACTGTTTTTCATGTCCTTTCAAATAAGAGAAAGAAAAACAGAGGTTTGGAGGAAGCATTCAAGCGTTTTAACAGGGAGGCTTCTCTAAGTTTCCTTTGGCCGCCCAGCCAAAGCATTTTGACAGATAATTGGACTAGGAAGAGTGCCCTGGAAACCAGCAGCGAGCACTCCCACCCAGTAATTAGGTGATTCATTTTCATTTTGCCTCCTGTGTCCCTCCCCACCCCTTCCCAGTTGCTCCTGCTCTGGATCCTCCATGCCTCTGCTTTCCCAGGTCTGCTCAGGCGGTGACTCAGTGCCCCGGGGCAGATTCCCTCCTCTTGCCCCTCCTGGCCCCGGCTCCTCTTCCACCAGCCCTCCTGCCTCGCTCCTTGACTTGGCTGCAAAGACCTCAACCATCTCACAGGGCAACCACTCTGGGGAGGCCTCCGCTCACTGTCCCAACTGCTGGTAATTTTCTTCCCTTGAAGTTCGAAGTCGCCTAGGATTGGAACCACACAATTAGCACGGAATTGCTGTTTGTTCATCTTTCATGTCTGTTCTTTCCAACCGAGGGAGCAGCTACTCTGAGGACAGGGAATATCACATCGAGTTCTTGAAAAACTCAACATCTGTATACAAGCTGGAGTAGGAAGAGTGCTCCCGGAAACCAGCACCGAGCATTCCCAAAATGGACACGCTGCCATCCGACAGACGGAATGGGATGGAGCACGCACCTCATGCAGACAGCCGGAGACTCACTCGGGGAATGGAATTCAAGGGTGAAAGGACTTTAGGTGTTTCAGCTCTTCTACTCAAGACAAAGAACAGAACACACAACTTCTGCCTTAAACAGGCATTTCTAGTGTTTCATCAGTTAGTAGCCTGATTATTATGTGGAAGTTAGGTTTCAAAGTCTCTCCGAGGGATTCGGAGTAAATGAACGCCTGACCCAGAGTCAGACTATCTCTGCTATGAATTTCCTGAGTTGCCACGTAAGTCAATCTTTCTTGGCTTTAGTTTCCATCTCCATAAAATGAGGCGGTTAGACAGATGACCTTTAAAAACCGACCAAACAAAACAAAAACAAGACTGAGGAGCAATCTGTACCCTTCTTTAGATCTCCACCAGGGCGTGACTGTTCATCCTGCCATCTATCCATTTTAAACACACCCACTTGGAGGATCACTTATTTATGAATTCAAATAAATGTCATCCCAAAATAAGATCCAGAAAAGAAACGTGACATGGAATTCCAGTCACTACCTTTATCATCTCTAGAACCACTGACTTCCTACAGGCACTTTACTAGACTGTAAAACACTAGTAGAAAAAATCTCCAACCATCTTATTTCTTATTACTTTACAAGAGGGCAGGATAGGAAAAACCTAACTGAACTTCAGCACCAGCAAACATCACCTAGGCAAAATACTTTCAAGTCTGGAATGATCAGGTTGATAGGAACTGACCTAAAAATTCGAGTGTGTTGGGACACCAATCACCTCTCTAACATTAGTAAAAACAGTTCTTTCTTAAATCAAGCAATCTCTGTGGTAAAGAAAAAGGGATCAAAATATCAAGGCCAACGTGCCATTGGCTTGAGGTAAGTGTCAGATTTACTGTGGCCAAGAAGCTTAAAATCAGCCACCAGTTTCGAGGGTGTATGTTCAGCATTCAGGTGTCAGAAAGTCTGAAGCTACAATCAACCCGAGAGGTCCCTGGATGGATGCTAAATAAAGGATATGTTTAAAACTGAAAGGCTGAGCAGCAGCCAAGGCTGGAAGAGAAAGTGAGCACTTGAGCAGCAGCATCACCTGCCCCTGCGGTAGAGCAAAGCTAAAGATAGCAAGATGAATCAAGGTCATGCGAAGGGGCTGTAAGGGAGAGAGCAGAAAGGTCACCAACACAGGCACAAAAATATGGTGTCGGGGTGGGGCACGGGATGCAGTCCAGGGCACAGACCTTTCAGAGAAAGGATGGGTGTGAGTCATGTGATGGGAGACTTGGAGGGCGGGCCAGGAGGATGGAGAGAAGGCCAGTCGCAAGGAGCACTGAAAACGGTGCTGCTTCAGAGCCAACGCGGAGGACTGGCCTGGGCATCAAGGCTGAGAGGCAGGTGACAGCTGACCACCCTTCCAGAGGCCAGCGAGCCACACAAGGCCTCATTAGGGCAGCGATCCTTTAAGGCCAGAGGTGGGTCTGTGAAAACCCAAGTGATGGTGACTTTTCGTTTTTCTGGCTCCTCCTCGGTAACCACTCCACTCTGCTGCTTCTCCCGTCTGGCTGCCCCGCATCCAAGGGACGTGCTCGCTATCCAGAATGGTCCAGCACAGCCCCAGCCATCGTCAGCGGCGCCCCTTGCCTTAGGCTGGGCCGGATCTCTGTTCAACCATGCGATCAGCAAGTCTGGTTTACTGGATTGTGTAAACGGCCCACACCTGTGGCCACGACTGAGTTCGAATCCTAGCCCTCCCATCACCAATTCTGGGACCTTGAGGGCACTATCTTAATGTCTCTGAGCTTTTTCACCTATAAAGTGATAACAAATACCTATCACGCAGGGGTGTTGAGGGAGTTGTATGGGACTCAATATATTAAAGCACTCATTACACAGCGCATGTGACTATAGTTCAGAACTGGAAGTGATTATTATTCATTCTCAGTTGTCTTCTCCTTAAAAAAGAAGAAGAAGAAGAATGTTTTGACTACCGCCTCTGCTCCTTTTCTTTTCTCCAGGTACTGGAGATCAGACCCAGTGCACCCTGCACACGAGGCGAGTGCTTTACAACTCAGTCCATTGTACTCCCTTTGAAAAACCTTCAAATCTTTTTCCCTACCCAAGGACCAAGGGCCTTATCATGCTCCATCTTGCCCATTAGGAGAGAAATCAATTCGATAATGCCACTGAAACCAAAGGGTCACACTTAATATTACAAACTCTGAACAGCAATGTGTGCAATGGGATTGGGCAATGATTATGTAAAGGAATAATCTAGGGAGTGAGATTCCCAGTAGGTAGGTTGTCCTTAAATGACCAGTAGCTGAGTAGTCATTCCTTCCCCTTCTGAGTGAAAGGAGCCTCCTCTGGCTTTGCTGCTCTATCTCTACATGCTTCTTGTTATGCTAATGCAATCTAATTCGAAGGTAACTAGTGTAGCCAAGAAAACATGACCCACCTCTTTCTTCATGGCTCTGCCATGCCACAGCAAATGATTGCCAACAGACACTAGTAAACTTTTCCAACTAGCATTTTGCCCAGACAATGGGCTGAGTGGAAATTGAATGAAACAGATAAGGGCTGATGACTCATGTTTCCAAACAAATTTCTAGTTAAATACAGCTTCAAAGGCTAATCACCAGATGCAGAGCAGCATAGCTAGAAACAGGACCTTCACTACCATCAACAATGCCCTGCAGGATCAAAAACACAGAATCCGGGACACACAAACTAGACACAAAGCTATTGCCACAGCAACACAGACAAATTTCAAAAACATACAGTAAATGTTTTAAGAGTGAAAACAAGTTGCAGGTGACAAACAAATGACTGTTCACGTTGCATTTTAAAATGTGCCAAGCAGAGCCGGGAGCAGCAGTGAGCATCTGTAATTCCAGCAGCTTGCAGGGCTGAGGCAGGAGGCTCACCAGTTCAAAGGTAGCCTCACTCAGTATTAGGGAGGCCTTGAGCAATGTAGTGAGACCATTTCAAAATAAAAGGTGCTGGGGATGTGGTTCAGTGGTTAAGTGCCCCTGGGTTCAATCCCTGGTACCCACCCACCCCTCACCCCCCAACCAAAAAAAAAAAAGAAATGCCAAGCAACACTGAACACAAATTGAGAATCTATGCATATGAAGTAAAATAATAAAGAATAATAAAGATATACATGAGAACAAAAAAAGAAGAGCAGTTATGGGGAAGGCAGGGAAAGACTGAAAGCAGGGAAGGGAGCTCCGATCACCTGGGCCTGGAGCCCTGCTTTTGGTTGGTTGTTCTGCTGACGCTGCCTGGAGATTCCCAGTGCTGTCTGAACCAGGTAAGTGAAGCGTGAGGCAACGGGCATGCGTGTGAGGGCGGAGTCACGTTCACTACGCTGTCTGCTACCACTCCTGGCCACTCCATCCACACAGCGCAGATGAAATGCCCTGGAACAAAGAATTCCAGTGCTTTCCGCATGCATGGGACTTCAGTGGAGCACACGGTGCCTGTGCCGCCTACAGCGCAGGAGGGCGCAGGGTCCCCTGGAGAGGCTCTCTTTCCATTCACACTAGCTCTTTTCCACGTGCAGAAGGAAGAGATAGTGACAACTAAGAAACTCACCGTGGACTTCTTATTCCTGTTACTTCCCACAAGCCAGCCACAATGACAAAATGTAGGAGCACAGAAGAAAAAGGAAGACCAGGCAACCCAGAGTCGTTCTTCCTTTTAGTTCTTCTTTACTCACTAGTGAGTCGAGTGTAGGAAGTACTGGAGAAAGCGCTGGGCGAGCTGGCACAGGCCTGCAAGCCCAGCCACTCAGGAGGCCAGGCAGGGGGGCTGCCAGCTCGAAGCCAGCGGAGGCAACTTAGTTGCTGTCTCAAAAAAATAGAACTAAAGGCAGGAATACAGCTCAGTGGTAGAGCGCTGCTTTAGCGTCAAGAGGCCCTGGGTTCAAGCCCAATACTGAAGAAAAATAAAAAAGGAAATAAAAACAGTTGAGTTAGCTTTGTACAGCCTTTCCACTGTTCTAGGAGAAAACAAAAGCAAAAACAATGGATTGAATATGGGTTGTGTCACCTAACAGTTCACTGTCATTAAAGGCCTGGTCCCCAGAGTGGCACTGGTTCCTTTGGGAGGTGGAGACTAGAGGGAGGTCCTTGGGTCCCTGAGCTCCCTCAGAAGACAGGTCTCTGGACCTCCTGATCATTCTCGGGAGAGGGCTAGCATAAACCGAACAGGCTGGTCCACCCCGTGTCCTCTCTGCTCAGAGACCACTCACTCTGCCACATGCTGCTGCCATTCCCAGGAGGGCCTCACCACAACTGAAGTGCTATTCCTGAGCTTCCCAAACTGGCGGCTGAATAGACCTCTTCTCTTAAAAATCAGCTGCCTGGTCTTTCATAGTAGTAACACAAAGCTGCTTAATACAATGAGCTGTGAAGAACTGTGTAACTTCAATGATTCAACTTCATATAAATATATGAGGTAAGTATCCTGATATTGATATTTAAAATTGGCTTTGCACAACAAAGAGATAAGTGATAAAAATTCATGTCCATAATTTCATTTTTTGATTTTTTCTTTACTTAGAATAACATTAAATAGCAAACAAGACACCTCAGGAAAAGTTGAGAGACTGAGGAAGAAAGGCACACTAGTAACTTTAAAGCCACTTCCCCTGCCTTGGAATAGAAGGCCCCACACTGTCGTTTTGCACAGCCCTGTCAAGTGTGAGGGAGCCCATGAATGCTCAACTATCAAGCTCTCCCCCAAAAGGAGCCTGGATTCTAATTGCCTGAAATAAGTATCTAACTAGTTGAAAATATTTGTATTTAGGTGATTACCTGGCTAGCATCTTGGAGAGTGTAGGTTTGTCTGTATGCTTTGAAATGAAAGAAAAAAATGACAAGTCCATGCCATTTGAAAACAGGGCGGGAACTGACTTAGAAATACATACTTCCTTTCCTAATGCTGTCTGGCAACGTTAACAGCATTCTCTTCCGAAACCACTTTTTCTCTAAGTATGTATATATGGTTATAATTTCACAAAAATATCTTGAATACGCTTGCAAGAAGGTGTACAGGTATTCACGAGCTACGCGCTCGACGCGGGGAGTTTGCGGAACCACAGCTCCTCTGAAGCCTAGACCTGCTGTCAGGACTCCCGGGGCTCCTCCCAGGGCTCCCAGTTAGGAATGAAGGCCTGGTTCTACCTTTACTCATCCTCCCTAAGACATTCCATAAACATTCCTTGAATGGCTCAAAAGCCTAAGACACGTGACGGGAGCTGGAATGACGGCAGCATCAATGTTTCAAACTGATATCCTGCAAAGGCAGAGAGCACAGCCCTGGAGATGCGCTCTCGGGCGGTCTCGCCTCCCCACTCCAGAGCACGGTGCCACATCTGGGACAGCTCAGTCCGGGAGGAACATGAGATCACCTGCAGCCTCCAAATGCTGTCCTGGGGAAGTGAGTGACACGAGGCCAGCTAGTCCTGCTTCTGAAGACAATCTGTGCTAGTGAATCTTGGGAATTAGTGACTTTGGTCAACTTGTTTTACCCAGCATTGGTTCATCTGAAGTTTTAGAATTTTCCTTAATAAATAATCAACAAATCCTTAAACTGGCAGCCATTGTCCACAGGCAAACCTCCAGAGTGTTTTGCCTGTCAGAACGCAAAACAGCCAGGGGAGCCTGGGTTGAGAAAACAGGAAGGATTTTTATTATAAACATGTTATGTCCAGCTGCTCATTTTCCTGGCTGGTCTGATGTTATAGTTTTATTTGATTCTCTGACATGGCTGAAATGAAAGGCAACTGGCTTAAATCACCCAGCCACAGAGAAGTGGATGCACCAGCACAGAGGCGGCCTGCTCTGTAGGCTGAGAGAAGGCTCCTGGCCGTTCCACGGCAGAACAGGCCTGTCAGAGCCAGGAGGACTTTCTGGAGGACAACAAGGGCTGTGGCCCGTGTCATTCCCCTAACTTCAGGCCAAGCGGGTACGATGGGGAGCTAAAGGGCCAGGTGTCTGCCAGGCAGGAGGAGTCGGAATAGGAAACCCTACAGGAAAAAGAAGGGACTGGGACGCACAGAGGTGACAGTATCACTCTTCACACAGGACAGTGGTGCCAACGCCCGGGACGCAGTGTGCTCCTTTCCTCTGCAAACAGGGTGGATGGAACGCGGGCCCGTGTGTGGCCTGCTGAGGATGACATTAAAGTGACCTCTGAAGCAAACACCCCAAACTGCTCTGTAAACTGAAGTGACTAGACATTCCAGGCCACCGCCACACAGAGCAGGCTGTGTTGACAGCCTGGCACTGCGCGGGAGCGAGCACTTCAGAATGCACACACATCCTCCCTGATTTTTCAGTGAGGGCTGGATGAAATTTTAAGTAATGGAGATTTAAAAGAGTTCAGAATTTTAGAGAAAAGCTTTATAAATTTGATAGGTAGTAACAGGAAGATTTTGCTGTTCCAGATCTAAATGTTAGGAACTAAATGTAATCAGAACTGCAGGCAGCAGACAAAGTATATAATGTAATGTAATAGGGACTAATGTGTCATTAGCTCATGCTCACCACAATGGGATTAGCTCCCAACAGCATCATAATCAGATCTTGGAATTCTGCTGAGTTAGATCTATGTCCAAGGGACATATAGCTAGGATTAAGTTTAATGCATTTTCGCATCAACATTTTGAATTTTTTACGTAACACAAATTTTTAAAAATCTTTTCATTTTCTAAACTGACTATGTATGAATCATCAAGCTCTTACATATATATATTTAAAAAATCCAATCTGAACAGTGGTCACAGTGATATTGCTTGGTTTTTTTTTTTTTTTTTATTTGACCAATGAAATTCATAAAACCAAAGACCGAGTTTTTAAAAGTCATGTATTTGATGTACTTCATATCCAAAACTTGCTTATTCATGAGCTGCTTTTTAAAAATCCTCAAATTCAATGAAATTATTGAAATTATCAACATCCTTTAAGAACTTCTCTTAAAGTAAAAAAATCTAAAATGCTCCTTTTGAAAAGTGGCTTCACTGAGGCTTGTTACATTTGCAGTGAACCAATGAGCTTTATTTGTAAAATTTAAAAGTCAGTTTACGAATGCCATGAAGCCTGGGTAGAGCCATCAGAAAGGAGCCCTGTAATTTCCTTTGTGCATGAGAGTTAACAGGATTAGAGCTCGAAGAATCGAATGAACCTTGAGCTGGTTAAGATGGACGTATCGCATTTCAGGGCTCCCCATTTCATACTGGGCATGCCCCACATTTGACAAAATAAAACGTACTGGTAAGCCTATCTGAACGAGTCTTTGGGAATACGTGGCTGTTAGAAGGTTGAAAAGGGAACACGAGTCCATTTCCTCTTGAGCCACATGGCCCTCTGTGTGCTCAGTTCGCTTGCTTGGCGCTGCCCCTGCTTCGCGGTCAGCAGTTGCCTTCTATGGTCTCCTCACGTGGAGAAGAAAGTATGGAGATGTCTGTATGTGCATCAGTGATTTCTAGCTTTCACTGGCCCTCATCCTCTGTAAATGTAGCAAATCTAAGCTAGAACGCCAAGGCCTGTTATCCTCCCCCAGGTGATGTAATGAAGCTGGGGTGCTGCTTTCTGCTGTCAGGGTGGTTATTATCAAGTAAAATCGTGGCGGAATGTTTGGCATTTCTGTCTAGCAGTAGTTCTGACTGTTTAGAATAGGTTCTTACGTAGAGCTCCTACATCTGTCCGTCTCAGGTCAGATTTCTGTGAGAACCTACCCATCTAGTCCCTGAACACACGCAGCTGTCCCTGACGAACAGGAATGGTTTCTTGCATTACAGTGACAACAGAGGGTCAAGTTAAAAGTTAGGACTACAACAACAGTCAGCACAAGGCCTTCCCACAGCACAAAATGCCAAGCAATGCTACCAAGTAAGGGTGGCCCTGGAGCTGGCAAGGCACCTCCAAGCAGAAACGCACATTGATCATCCATTGGCTACACCCACAGAACCAGGGGTTCCTTTCATTTGTGTTTCCTCATGTCACAGAAACCCAGCTCCACTGAAGTGAGGAGTTCTTGTTAAATGAAAGCTGTACCTAACACTGCAAAGAAATGTAACAGCATATTTTGGAAAGGAAGTTAAAAAAAGAATGAAAACAAGCCATGATGATCTTAACAAAGACACATAAAATCTGTTACATGGAATTGTTGGGTCGATTTCCTGTTTTTCCCCTATGTACTGGTTTGTTTAAGCTGTCGTCAGTGCCCAGCTTACTGCTGTCGATTAACATTTCTACATTAAAATCCAGAACTGTTCTCTAGGACTCTCATTTAAAGACATTCCGAACACGGAGGACGTTCTCTTGCTGCTTCAGTTCACGGTTGTCAATGTCCTTATGTGAGGATAAGCCATGAATCTAAAGAGCTGACAATTAGCTTGAGACACTGGCACATTGCTCAAGTGTGGGTTAATGAGGGGTCGTGAAAGGACAGTGGCATAAAATCTCTTTTTAACCCTAAGAAGTTTTACTACAAGATTCCAGAAATCAACATGGACTGCTATAAAGTATGCCAAACCTAAGCCACACAGGTGTCACTGGTGGCCCTTTGTTTGAGTCACTTATAAAGTGGGGGGGCTGGAGGGGATCTCCTCTGCAAAGACCTGACTTCAACAGCAACCTATTACACAATTAAAATAACTGAATCCCACCATTGTATGTGAAATGTAGGGAAATAAAAATTCCTCCCTTGGGAATGAAGTATAAAACATTCACATTTTTTCTAAGTATTTTATAAATTATGCTGCTTTATTAAGCACATACCATTAGAAATCTCTTCTATAACTGACAACACTTTTCTTAATGGCCTTTACATGTTTAAATAAATGGCTCCTGAAAATGTGCATTTATATTATATAAATAAAACCTTAATATAAACATGCCCAGATATAAACTCTTTAGAAATGTCAGCTTAAAACTTTCCAGTCTAAATAAATCGTCTTATGAATGGTCCAGCAAAGCGATTTTTAACACATTTTCCCCTATAAAAAGCTCAGAGATTTACAGGCACAGTCCAAAAAGAGAAACCAAAACAGCTTTGATGAAAGCTGAATACCTCATTCATGCAATGAGCAACTCTAAGTGCTACCCAATAGATGGACAGTTTTTGACACCAATTAAGCCCATGTGACTGACTTTATAGTCCTTACTATACCCACTCACTGCCTTGTTTGTATTTGTTCTCCCATGTATGTCTGTCTCATCTCCTTGCACTGTAATCTTCCTGAGAGTGAAGACCACTGTCGCGTCCTCTGCTCTAATACTTAGCATAGCACCAAGCACATGGTAGATGCAAAAAAGCTCCCCATTTAGGAATTTGTTAATAAGACTAAAAGACTCCATTATTCCAGTGTACCTCACTGTATCCAAACTGGCCCACGTGTCTGCAAGTCTAGCCACTGTCCCCCTTCTACTCAGTACCCCCACATTTCCACTGAACACATGATTTGCACTGGAATAGAGACTGCATTTCCCAGCCTCCCTTGCAACTAAGCGTTGGCTAGGTTTGAACTAATAAGAGGCAAGTAAAAGTACTTAGCAACCCCTTGTGGGAAAGTCCCTTGAAATACAGCTAGTGTGGCCCTTCACCCTCTTCCTCCCTGCCTCCTTCCCGCTGCCTGCCTGGGATGTGCACGTAATGGCTGGAGCTCTAACAGTCATTGTGGACTGAGCTGACCTTGAGAACGAAAATCATTGGCTTGGAAAGAAGAGCAGCAGGAGAGCAAGGACAGGCTTCCTGCTACTGCAGAGTCCATTCCAGTCACTCTCCATGTCTACTCTATCTACACGGGGAAAGAAACAAACTCTCTCACCGAAGTCATTATTATTTTGAGTTTCCTGTCACAGGTAAACAAACCAAATCTTATTTTAACTTTTAAAAACTATAATTTGAAAAACAGGCCCATGTGTGAAGATTTTACACATCTTTAAAAATCTACTACTTAATAAACACACTAAGAACTCTTTCCAACAAAGGGGCAAATCTAATAAGCACAATACTTTGTCCCCAGAACTAAGCCTGATACTATGGGAGAATACCAGGAAATTCAAAACTGAGTTCTCGTCCTTAAGAAGTGAATAATTTAGCCAGTGAAAACGGACACATGCACCACCCGCCTCTCCCCAGCACACCCACCCACAGGTACCAACACAAAGGGAAAAGTCGAGACTGTGAAGGACTGGGGTTCTTGCGGGGGTTTCCAGGGAGGAGCTGGCCTTGAGGGGGCAGAACCTGGAGTGGCAGTGGAAACTAGCTGGGTGTCTCCAGGGCGGGGAGCAGCAGCGGGGGACAGCTTCAGTAACAAGCACAGCTTGCTCAAGGAGCCTGGAAGGAGGGCAGCAGATGTGTGGCTTCTGGAAAGGAAGCCCTCCCTTTTCCCAGAACATGGTGTCTCCGCCTTGAAAAGAGTCCCCATAAAGGATGGCTTACCTCCCCACTCACCCCGCAGTTAGGAGGTGAATCTAGGCTCCGGACCCTGCGTCTAACATATGCCTGCTTACGACTGCTGAGCCTCAGAGGCCCACCTGAGGTCCCTCCTTTTCTTTAGGGATCCTGCTCAGACAGCCCAGAGGTGACTGGGAGAAACGTGCTTCCTGCTACCCAGCGGGCACATCTGAAGTCTCACTTACGCACGCTGATGAGGTGTTGGAAATCAAACTGTTAGGTAGAGGTGGTGTTCTCTGCCTCCCACGCCGTGAAGGAGTCATAAAGCAACAGAATGACCAGTCATTGCTTCCAAGGCAGCAGCCAAGGAATTCAATTACTCACCACCTAACCACAATCACAGGAGAAGGAAGCAACTTGCCTAGGAAGTTCCCTTTCAGCTGCTTCTCATCAACAAAAGCAATGCTGAGTTTTTTAAAATCCCACCAAACACCTTTGAGTAAAAGAGCACCGTCTAGTCTAACAAAAACCCTGGGCACTGTCTGCATCCATGGAGCTTCTTCAGAAGCTCAGACCCTGCCAGAGCAGCGTGGAGACCAGATAAGGTGAGTCAAACAGAAGAGCCCTATGGAATCTGGGCAGAACCAGCCCCTGCTGAGAAATGAAGCACGCCTAGCACGCCTACGAGAGACCCGGAAGGAACCTCACACCAGGCTTTTGTAACAGGGCATCAGAAGCGATGAATAAGATTTCTGGGGTCTAGACTAAGACACATGAAACCAAAGGGCTTTTTCCACAAAACTGGGCCTAAAATAGCTGACAGGAGTTGCTCCTGGGGGTATGGATGAGCAGGAACATGTGGGCCGGGTGTGAGGAGACCAAGTACCGTGGTCTGGCTGGGCCACCATGGAACTCGTTGTTGACCTGATTTTCTTTTTTCTTTTTTTCTTTTTTTTTTTTTTTTTGCAGTGCTGAGGATTGAACCCAGGGCCTCGTGCTTGCAAGGCAAGCACTCTGCCAACTGAGCTATAACCCCAGTCCTGAGCTATATCCCCAGCCCCTGATTTTCTTCCTTTGCAAATTATGGGAGCTTGACTGGAGATGCTCTACCCCTGGTACTCTCAGGGCTCTGACATGACCCTGTGCAAAAGACAGAGGAACACACAGGGCAGAAGGAAGTATGTTTTCCTCTCTGCACCTTCTCTGCCCATTACCGTTTCTCCATGTGCCCCAAATCATGTAAATTTGCCAATTAATAAGCAGCCGCCCTCAGCTGCAGTCTCCCCAAAGCCTGGCTAATTTCACGCTGGTCTGGTGATAGCAGCAGCTCTCCTCAAACCACATCCTCCCCTTCGTCATGAGGCCTTCTTGCTGGCCAAAATTTGCCTTGGCCAGAGATCTGCCGACGTCAGCTTCCACCAGAAACTGCCACCCATATGCAGACTCCTGGTTCATTCACCCTCTAAAGCAGATCCAGTGGCCAGAGCAGATTCCAGGTGGTCAACACCAAGAATGTCACAGCAGCTCCCGCACATAAAGCTGAGAGGGATGGCAAAAAGACTCTGGTTTAACTGCCTCCAATTATAGACAAGGATATGATGCCCTGAAATAGCCATTTACCTAACATGGCCCAGCCAGAGCTAGAACCCAGGTTCCCGACTCAGCTGCCAGTTGTGATTTCTGAAATAGATGGAATTAGAAGCCATTGAAACAGCAGCTACAGTTCATGGTGTGCCCTGTGCCAGGCACTGGGCTAAGTGGCTTCCTAAACCTAACATGTGCCAACTTCTTGAACTCAGAATCTTTCCTTCAAATCCGCCCCTCTTCCTGTCCCCATCCCAGCCAAGGAGCCCCCATTCTTCTAGCTCTTTATGCCAGAAATTTGGGAGTGTTCCCTGACATCTCCCTCTTCCTCAATAGTTCCCACACACAACACTCTCATTCTGCGTTCTTCAGAGCATATCTTACACCCCTCCAATCGCCTCCATGAGCACTCTCTTCAGTCCACACTGGCCTCTTGCCTGGACTGAGGTCATGACTGATCGCATCATTCTACCACCACTACTGATTTCCCTGTCAATTCATTCTCCAACCAGAGGCAGGCAAGCCTATAAAATCAAATTGGATCACCCTCCCCCACCCCATCCCCAACTTCTTAACCCACTAGTCTTCCCAATGCACTTGGGACAAAGCTCAGATTCTAGAAGGCCCAGCCTCACCTGATCCCTGATGGTGCTGCCAATCTCATTTCACCCCATCTTCCCATAGGTCACTAAATTCTACGAACACTTCTTTTACTTCCTACCAAGTTGAAGCTCTTTCCAACCCACAGGCTGTCTCTCTGCACACCACCCCTCAGACCTCAGCTTCCACATCAATTCCTCAGAGGCACATTCCCCAAGACCCTGCTGGGAGTCGCTCCTGTGCAACATTTACCAAAGTGTGGTATTACATTTGGAGAATATTTGGTTAATGACCATTTCCTCAACCAGACTACATGTCCTTGAGGACCAGGACCACACCCATATCATTACAGCTGTTAAGTGTCATGTGCATAGTAAATCCTAAATAAATACTTTTTGAATTGTTATTTATTAGTTTACTAAAAACTCGGGTATAATATCATCTGCCATTTATAGATGAACAAACAAAAGTGTGAAGACCTTAAGCAACTTACCCAGTCCTAGAACCAGCGAGGAGCATAGGAGGGATTCCAACACAGGTTGCATGACCCCAAAGCCCTTGTTCTTTACATTTATCAGATTATATCAGGATGGAACAGGCTGAGAAGATGTGGGAGACATTAAGTCTTGACATCTAGTTGACTCATTTGGAACAAATGGAGTCTGTGATAGGCTGAGATTTGGCCCCCAAAAGACATCGACTCCTAACTCCTGGAGCCTATGAATGACCAAAAATGAAGAAAGAGAAGGGAAAATTAGGGGGAAAAAGAGGGTCTTTGCAGATGTGATTAAGTTAAGACTCTTGAATTAGGCCAATAGTTCTGGATTTATCAGGGTAGGCCCTAAATGCAATCTCACATGTCCACAGTGATCAAGGGAGAGTTGACCAACAGAGAGAGTTGAGATTGTCTTAATTCAGGCTGGTTGAATGAAGTACCAGGGATTGGGTGCCTTATAAACAACAGAAGTTTATTCTCACAATTCTGACGCCTAGCAGTCTGAGCTCAACATGGATGGATTCTTCTTAGAGGCCCTCTTCCTGGTGATAGCTGGTTACCCTCTTCTTGTATTCTCACATGGTAGAGAGCAGAGAGAAGGGAAAACAAGTGGTTCTGAGTCTTCATAAAGCACTGATCCACTTACAAGGGCTCTACCCTCATGAGCTAATGCCTCTGGCAGGCCCTCCTCCTAACACTACCACATCGACACATTAGGGTTTCCATAGGAATTCTGGGGGACACAAACATTCACTTCTTAGCAAAGATGCTAGCCTTGAGATTTGGAATGATACAGTCACAAGCCAAGGAAAGCGGCTGCCACCAGAAACTGGAAGAGGCCAGGAACAAGAGTGTCCCCTAGAGCCCTGGGAGGAAGCCTGAGTCTACCACACCATGACTTCAGAGGTCTGGCCTCCAGAACCATGAGAGAGTCAATTTCCACTGTTTCAGCCACCAAAATTGTAGTAATGTTTTACAGAAGACACAGGAAGCTAGTGCAGAATCCATAACCAGACTTTGCCAACAGTGTGTGCATCTGGGAGGCTTCACCTCCCTGCGCCCACCTGTAGGTTCAATGTCCTCCTGGCCACAGAGAAGCATAGCCCCTGCCTTTCTCAGCACTCTCCTCTCACTCAAAAATCTGCAAAGAGAAACTAGAAAATTAAGAGGTTCAACAATGTAACAAATGACTAGGGCTAAATTTTATTTTTTCCAAATGATGACTAAAACAAAACAAAAAAATCTTCCTAGGGCTAAAAATACTTCTAAGCTCAGAACTTTTGTGAAAGCCAAAGTAAACAATGTCTTTACTTTGCTTCCAAAATGTTATTGGATCCATAGAGATCTGCTGTTTTCACTTTTGTAATACAATAAATAAACTACAGTCAACAACTGTTCTAAAATAGCTAAAGAATCATATTTCATGAAATTATAAGTCTTGTGCTCTCAAGTTCATCTTTCAGCCTAATTTTGGTCCATGATTCTATCTCATACGTTAATGACTGGACCTGGCACACTGATACCTCACTCCACTTTTAAGATCGTCTATAATTTTATAAGAGAAGATGCCTTAGAAACCTTCAATGACTTGCTTTCACTTCACAGGAGGTTGTGAGATGAGATAGCTGGGAAGAAATGTGCTTTAACACTCAGTGTTCCCCCAGAGGGCCGGGGACGGCCTCTTGCTGGACCGGCCAGCTTGCTGCTCCATTCAGAGTTTCCAGATGGCAAAGGATGTCAAGTTGTTGGAGGTTAATCCTGCCACAGGAAATCAGAAAATTTCAAAGCTACTGTCAATATGGCTCTGCACTTTAAGAACACACAAGGGGTATGTTCACAGCAGTTAAAATACAGTTGAAGAAATCACCATTTGAAGAACAGCCGTAAGAGTTCATAACTCTAGAAGAGGTGAGGAAGAGAGATAATGCAGGAGAGGAAATCAGGTGAAGTGACTGAGTCGTGTGACAGAGAGAGGCAGGCGGGGGGATATCTCAATGTAAGAGAACCTCCTCTTGAAGATGATTCTCAGAGAACTCAGAGCAGATTTGGGAAGCAATTAAGAAAACTGAAAAGCACTTCATTTATCATACTATGTAGAGAGAAGGACAGAATTATTAAGTTCAGTTGACCCATTTTATAAATGAGAAACTGAGGTCAAGAAACCAGGGTTAGGTCACTCCCCTGAGGACAAGCAGCAGCTGGGTGGCCATGCTGGGGCTCACACTGGGGCCTGTAGACCTTATTTTGGTGTTATCATCTGGGCCATGAATGGACCTTCACCTCTCCATGTTTACTTCAGATGTTAGGTGTGTCTACCAGCTGAAATAATGACAAGCTAGCCTTCATTTCTTAGAGGCAAATCAAAACTGCTTTTCACCAGTTTTTTTCAAAATGATATTCAGACAGAATACCCCATTACCTTCCTGTTCCTCTTTCCTTCTTTTATCTTTGATGGAAGACAATATTTGGTCAAACAGTTTGTAGTAAAGTATCCAGTTTTATATCTAGCTCTTACCAGCCACCCTGAAACGAACAGGCTCTGTGGTCACTGTATTTCTGCTGGGTGGACGCAGCTGTGGGCACAGGGTGCTGGTCCACAGGCTCATGGTCTATGCCCAGCCATTTAAACTCAGGGGCATTAGGCTTTCTGCTGTTGTGTCCCCAGCCCAGAGCTGGGGCCCAGTGGGGCTGGCTGCCCCAGCCAGGGCTTGTTCTTGACCTTTGAGAGACAGCAGGCACAGCCCCTGGTATGAAACCTGCGCAGAGTGTAGGTCCCAGCGCTGAGGTTCTGATTCTAAGGCTTCCTCAGCAGTGACATCTAACGACAGGAGCATCTGCCCTTGGCCATATATATTTTTTGAAGCACATCCCAGAATCCGAGAAGAGGGGCACCTGTGACTTTGTTCATGTTGTTTATGTAAGAAGAATTTGAAAACGTTCCGTCTATCTCTAGGTCATCATTTATCAAACCTAATGGGCATCTGACCCATGGCAACCACCAGTTACAGGCAAATTAAAAATAAGATTCCTCACAAGGTGTAAGTGATAAAACATGATATTCTAAAATTATTTTTAAATTTGCATCAATGAGAAGGGTGATACTGTTTACAATATTTAGCTACTGCACGTCTCACACTTTGCACACAATGACGAACTATTTGTCATCGTAGATATAATGACAAACAGTTTGAGCTGTCTCCCCAGGTAGTTTCTTTTCTTACTATTTATTTCTTCTCAATTAGAAAATCCTAACTCACACAGACATTGTCAGAAGGAGCCTCAAGTGCTTGGTGCCTCTGTCAGATGTATCTGGGTGTTGAGATTCAACATAATCCTAGAAATCAGGAACTGATTTCTCACCAAGTTCTCCTCTGATGCTTGTTAAAATCAATGTGCACATTAAATTCAAGAGCTGGAAGACTGGGTTAAATGCTCCATAGGGAAGAGGGCAACAAACAGATGCCCACTCTCCTCTGGGGTTGTATTTGGCAAGCATTCTGCAGCATTTAGATATAGCTTTAAAACATAACCGCTAATTCTTTCTCTGAGTAATTAATAAAAGTCCACTCATTCAGCAAACGTTTATGAGCTCTTTGTGACAATGCTGGCACTATGACTACAGCCAGAAATGGCGCTATGGTCTGGACATGGCTTGGTCCCCAAGAGCGCATGTGTTGGAGGCTGGGTCCCAGCGCGAAGATGTGGAAGCTGACAGAACCTCTAGGAGGCGGGGCCTCGTCCTCAGGTCCCCGAGCACCCTGCCTTGGAAGGGGTTCCAGAGAGGGTGGTTTGAAAGCCTGAGCCTGGCCCCACCCAGCTCTCTGGCTATTTCTTCAAGACCGATCGCTTGCTCCCACGCACACTCCTGCCACTGCCATCTGCCATGATGTCACACAGCCAAGAGGGCCTTCATCCCAACTGAGCTGATGTAGGTGTCTGTCCTTGAATCTCCAAAACTGTGGGGCAAGTAAGCACGTAAGTAGCCTGCTTCAACTGCTTCCGTCAGAGCAGCCAAAGCTAATACGGAAGACAGGTGTGGACCCATGAGACGCTAGGATTTCTTGTACTTAGTATTAAGTAGCTTAATCCTCATTGAAAACATCAAGCACTTCTCTTAGATAAGTACCACACATTTGCAAAGAGCTGATTCATAACCTCCCCATTCTGCCCAGATGTGAAATGAAAGATTCCCAAGCACAAATACCCAAAGCAACTGCTTTTCCACACGGTCCCAGAGGCATCGCAGACATCCACTGGCTGAAGAAATCCTGCCAGCCTCCCTTTGGATTTCCCCAGGCCACACACTTGCACTCTGCGAGGAGCAGAGCTCTGCGTACCATTTCTGTCCTTTCGGCCTCCTTTCTCATATCACTGTGATTCATCAATCTCACCTTGAGAAGCACAGGTTTATTCTGGAAAGACTCTTAACAGGTCTACCTAAGTTGTGTTTAAAAATAAGAGAAGGGACGGTATTCAGTGGAGTAGGGCTGAGTGGACTGCAAGTCCAGTGCACCTCATTTCAGATCCTCACGCCCTTTTTCCCTTTCTGGCTCTGGAGTTAAGCCATCCGCCGAGGAACTACTGGTGGCATCAGTCACAAATACACCTCCTACACTTGCACTGGAGTCCCTTTCTCTATTCACAGCTCTAACGTTTTTACAAGTGTTCCTGTTTCCCTGACTCATTATTTCTACTTTTGGGGGAAGGGGAGATGCTGGGGATTGAATCTAGGGGTGCTATACCACTGAGCCACATCCCCAGCCCTTTTTATATTTTATTCAGACAGGGTCTCAGAAGTTGTTTAGGGTCTTGCTGAGCTGCTGAGGCGACTGGCGTTGAACTTGCGATCCTCCTGCCTCAGCCTCCTGAGTTGCTGGGCTTTCCGGCTTTGCCATCACGCCTGGCTCTCTATCTCTACTTTTGCCCTCACAATCGAGCCATATTTTTTTAACTGGCATATAATAACTGAAATCAATGCAAATTTACATGAATAATGGTAAATAACTAACAACAAAGTGTTAGATGAGACAAACTGCCCTCAGGTCCTAGCCAAGCCAGTCTTTCCAGCACAAATGCAATCCTTAAGAAAATACAGATTACTGAGAACAGGAGTCCAGTGAAATTCAAAATTAACGTTCATTAGTAAAATGTGTGTGAATAAAATGACTTGCTTTTTCCTCTGAAGCTGCCAAGGCACCTGCAGATCACCTGACAGACTTGGAAGGGGTCCCCAGCCACCTGCGGGCCACACTGTAAAACTGTGCCCTCGGTTTTCCCATTTGCCATAGTCTGTGTGCTACTCGGCCAACAGCTGTCATGACTGCAGACACCACTGACCACTCCAAGTGAACTTCGTACAGAAGCGTGGCCTCCGCTCCTCCTCTTTACCCCTCCACCAGCTTCCAGCCAGCGCTCTCACCACCTGGCCTATCCCAGCCTCTCCTCCATGACTCGAAAGCCAGGGAGCCTGAATGGCCTCTGCCAGGCTTCTAACACTCAACAGGTAAACGCTGCTGCTGTTTTCATTAGGCAGCAGTCCTCAGCCTTGGCAACTCATTAGAACAACCTTAAAAGCTTTAAAAGGTCAAAAAGTTCTGCGGCCTCAGCTCCACCCCAGATCAGTTTAATCCGTTCTGGAGGCAGGGCCCAAGGACTTCTACTTTAAAAAGCCTCCCTGGAGTTCCCAAAGCACAGGTGGAATGAGGCGCACTGTCACAGGTATCTCCCAGAGTAGCTGCCCAACTATCGTGCCTGCTGGGCTCACCTTGCTCTGTGCGCATCGCACTCCCAGGGCTGCTGTGCAAGCTCCTTCTGCATCTAGTGGCACCTACTGATCCTGGTTCCTTTCGCCTCCACTGTCATCACAGTTCTCAAAACGTCTCCGTCACATCTTTTCCTCTGGCTACTGCTCTCTCCCTCTAAGAGGCTTTCAATTTGACCGTATGCTGGAATCACTGTGGCCTTCAATGTATCAGGTCTGGGCTGGGCCCCACATCAAATAAATCACCACCTCCAGGGACAGGAACCAAGCACCAGAGTTGCTAAAAAGCAGACGACTGAGAATCAGTACTCGAGGGTTGCAGTATCTAGTAGGACCACCACAGGTAGCAGATTCAGCTCCCACCATTGAGCGTGGTTCTGAGCTTCCTGAGTCCTACTAACGAGAACGCCCTTCCTCAAGACCTTAAGGTCCACTGGCAGAGACAGTCAGAAAACCAACCATTAAGTCTCAATGGTGTAAGTACCATGACAGAAATATTACCAACCTTCCTCAGGACAGTGAGGAGGGAACAGTCCACAGCCTGTGAAGCTGGGGAAGGCGTCTCCGAAGAAAGCACACTAGAATGAGGTCTGGAGGGCTTGTTCAGCCCAGACCCGGGAGCAAAGGCTTTTCTTAGAAACATTCACTTGCTCTTTAAAATACTCTTACTTATGGAGACACACTGACATATATGTTACTATTATGTTTTTGATCTGTTAGGATATTCAAATGAATGTATATGATACACAAACCTATCCACCCTGATTAAACACCAAGGCTCCTCAAGGCTGGAGGTCACAGGCTGGGCCTCTTAGGAGGCCCTCTTGGCCTCCTAAGAGTGGAGGGCATCTGTATCTCACATACCTGTCACCCATGTGCATGACAACAGCATTCCAGGACACACCTGGAGGATGCTCCCAATTAGGGTACTTCTGTCTACTAGTAACAGAAAAGCCAACTCAAACTGGCCTGAGAAACCAGGGGTGGTCTTCTCCCACAGACAAAAAGCACAGGTCAAGTGCCCGCGTCCGGACTGCCAAGGCCTGGCTCTGTGTCTCTGCCATCTGCTTGGCTGTGCCTGTCCTGCTACTGGCCTCCTCTCTGGGCAGGTGGCAAGATGGCTGAGCACTGCTAGACACCCTGTCATGAGAGGAGGAGAGTTGTCCTTCCTTGTGTGTCTTTTTTCTCTCAGTGACAAAAATTTCCCCAGATTTCTCCTCATACTCCTTCAGCCAGAATCTTGTCACGTCCCCTCACCAAGCCAAATTCTTGGCAAGGGGAAATGGGACACCATGATTAGCTTAGATGAAGCAGGAAGAATTCATGGAACTGTGGACAGGAAGCATCTTCTCTGAGACATGCAGGAACCCTTCCAGCAAGGGGGAAGGGGGACTGCTGTTGGGAGGCCCCCGGGAGGGTCTGTCACAGCACAGTGAGGAAGGAGGGGCACACATTCTGATCAAGTGGTGGGCTCCAATCCCTACCACCTCCTCACCAGGTGTGTGAGCTTCAGTCTTCTGTCCAAAACATGATAATAAATAAGAGTTCCCAACTCACAGGGTCGCTGGGAGAATTAGATCAGGATTGAATGCACAGTGCTTAGGTGAGACCGTGGTACGTACCGTGGCTTGATACATGCTGGTGGTCACCTCTACAATGTCCACCAGTAGCAAGGCCAGGTGTGTGGTGCACACCTCTCATCCCAGTGGCTTGGGAGACCGAGGCAAGAGAACTGCGAGTTCAAAGTCAGCCTCAACAATTTACCAAGGCCAGAAGCAACTTAGTGAGACTCTGTCTCAAAATTTTACAAAAGGGCTTGGGATGTAGTTCAGTGGTTGAGCGGCCTTGGAATCAATCCTAGGTACCACAAGCGGTAGTAGTAGTAGTAGTAGTAGTAGTAGTAGTAGTAGTAGTAATAAAAGAACTATCAAACACTAGATCTGTGGACAAGAGAGGATGCCTCTGATTAGCACTGGGTTCAGTTAGGCATTCGGCAAGTGCATTTGTCTTTCTGCCTATTAATAACTTTATTGAAAGAATACGTCTTCTTGTTGCTAGCAAAAAGGTGTTATTAGTAAGTAACATTCTGCAACTGGAAATACTTCCAAGGTATTGGAGACATTACTGCAATACTTAAATGAATAAATAAATAAATAAAGGTGCGGAGTTGGGGGTGGAGCTCAGTGGTACAGCACCTGCTTAGCACACGAGGTGCTGCGTTCCTTGCCCAATACACCTCCCCCAAAATAGTTACTGAGTAAAATGATAACATTTTACAATTGAAAATACTGCAAAAAAATCCATTGCCCCCTGGAAACTATAAGGGAAGAAAGATGATCACTATTATTTACAGCACTTGCTGGGCTGTTAATATGTGCTGCAACTGCTATAAATCCCTCACATGCACTATCCCATTTAATCCTAAAACCAAGCTGTGGAGTCACATTCATCAGCAAAACACTTCAAACTAAACTCAGATAAGATACAGGTTTGTGTGTAAAGTGTAAAATTTTCCACAATCTAGAATTAAATGAAAACTTGAGCTACTCAAGTTTCAGTTCTAAGCCAGGCTTTCTCCCCTTCCTACCTGCGTCGCCCACCCCTATTTTAGCATCCCTGAACTCAGGGCACATCCTACGACCCCGTGGTAAGGCTGACCCCACTCCCTCAGGGGGTGGTCCCTCGGGCGGCCACTCACAGGAGCCAGGAATCGTAGCCCTTACAGCCATCCCAGAGCCAGGTTCCACGTCCTCCCCGCTCGAAGTCCATGCTGCTGAGAGGCTGCCGTCAGAGGGCCTTCACGTGGGGACATGGGGACTAGGTGCACTATTGTGTTTCCTCTGCTGCTGGGAGCCAAGTAATTCTCACTTTGAATTGTAGAGATTCTGTGGCACACTTGGGGCCTGAATGTCAAAGACTAAGTGAGATGTCCCCAGTCCTGCGGTTGGTTTACAGTCAAGATTTATCACTTTGCTTCATTCCAAGGACCAAGTAACGAACTGGAGATTCAGACACCACTGAGATCCTGGGTACAGCACTGATTTGCCAGGTGCTGTGGGTAGGGACTGAAATGCCCGGGCTCGCCTTCGCCTGTTCAAAGCCATCAGCTGTCCCCACAGAAGGCCCAAGGATGTCAGAAGTAACCAAGGAGATTGTTTCGGTTCCCACATGCTCACGTTTTCTCCCCGACCTGTCTCCTCCTTTACCACACACGAAGGGCCCATCTCGCACTCTGTTACCGGCTGGACCTTTGAAGGAAATCAGTTACTTGCCTAGCAGCTAACATGGTTCCGCTTCATTACTTCTTGAATTGATTTCATTTTCCTTAATCTTCTATAAGAATATATTCAGTTTCAGAAAGGTAGATGTCAAACCCTCAGCAGCACAGAAGCAGCAAAGCCCACACGGCCGTGGGAAAACTCCTGCCCCAGGTTCTCCATCAGGCCCTCCGCTGGGTCAGCACCTCCGCTGGGACAGCCCCCTCCACTGGGCCACCTCACCAACCAGACCCGGTTCCTCCCACTAACTCTCCGCCAGTGGCTCCCCTGCCACCTCAAAATGAGACCCCAGCTACCTGGGCGGGTAGAGGAGGTTCTTCACCGTCACCCCACCCACGGTTCCAGCGCCAGGTCCCCTCTCTCTTCCTCCCGCCTTCTGCTTCTGCCATGCTATCTGCAGAGACCTGAGGACGAGGGACGTACTGTGAGGACAAGGGAGCTCCTGGGTCTGAAGAGAAAAGGCCTAGGGCCTGAGGACAACAGTGAAGGCCCATTCTGGAAAAGGGGACGCTACAGCAATACAGAGCTTTGTGGTCCCTGCCAGCCCGGGTGTCGGGGTGTGGGAAAGGGAGGGAGAAGGGAACCGCGCAGAGGGAAGTAGAGCAGAGACAGCTGGAGGCAGGACCTGGACCTTCCTGACCCTTCCACTACCGAGTCCCAGCCTCCCTCGTCCACTTCCACGTGTCTTCTGAGAGCAGTGAACCTCACGTGCCCATCGGAGACCTGCTGCCCTTCTAGACCCCAGCCCCTCTCCACCCTCTCCTTTCTCACCAGCGTCTTCGGCTTCACCCAGAAGGCTCTCCTCGGCAGACACGTGTGCTGACACGCGGCACCCTGACAACATCCTGACCGACGGCACGCCCCCCTCAGCAACTTCCCCACGTCTGCTCTCAGGGTAGGGTTCCTTGAAAGAGCGTCCTGCCCTTGACATCTTACTGCCCTGACCCACATTCTCTCCTCACTCACTGCAATTCAACTCTCTCTCATTGTTCCATCACTATGGTGCTTTCTAAGGGCACAAGCGACCTCCACTGAAACAAGCCCCGTGGTCCAGTCTCAGTCCTCATATAGCCCACTCAGCAGCTGACCCGCTGGACCACCAGGCTCAGTCCCCACACTTCTCCGGTGATATGCTTAAACAACATCTGTACCCTAAAGACCTAAACCTAAAGACCAAACTCGTGCCCCCAACTTATGTCCCTAGTCCTGGGCTTCCTCTTAACTCCAGTTTCATTTCCTCTTGGACATTTCCAACAAATTTAAAACCAACTTGATTTTCTCCTTTAAACTTATTTTTTTCCATCATCCCTATCTCAACAAAAGGGCACCAACATTTTGCTTGGCTCCAAATCTTGTTCTTGATTCTTCTTTCTCTCAAATCTGATCTACAATCCATTCCAAGATCCCAGTAGCCCCATCTTCAACATGTCCCAAATCTGAACACTTGTCACATCATCCGCTGAGACTCACCGACCCCAAGCTCCATCATCCTGCCGGGGGCCTCTTCGATCATCTGTCCACCTCCGTCTCCCCTTACCTGCCCTTCCTTGTCCTCCCCCCAAGTCAAGCATCCATCCTGCTTGATCCTTCCAGGTGTCATTCCCTGCACAAAACAGGCAAATGGTGCCCCACATGGTGCTCAGCATGAAGGGCCTGCAAAAACTGGCTCTAATTTCACTCCCCTATTCATTCACCACCAGGGACCTGTCTGTCTGTCTGGCAGTTGCCCCACCCTGCCAAGTCATTCCTGGCATGGGCTCTGCTGCCCTGTCCCTCTTTCCTGTGCTTCATCTTGGTCTGTGCTCAAGCACATCACCTGGAGGCCACCTGAGCCCTGCAGGCGGCAGGTCTCCTCCCTCTCAGTTCCTGAACCGGCTGCCCTTGTCCACAGCACCTTCACCTGACAGCAATCATGGAATCACTTGTGTGTTTAGCACCTCCTCCAACAGAACTTAAACTTCACACTGGGATGGAGTTTGTCTGTTCCGAGCATCTAGAATAGAATGTGGCACGTTGTAGGTGTTCAATAAATATTTGTTGGTTGCCTAAATTCTTGGACTTCTTTGTTTTCCCCTGAAATGGCCACTTTCCTATTTCTACTAGACTCTCTGACTGCCTCCAGGAACTGTGTTCTGCCTCGTGGGCTGCAAGCCATCAGACCAGGGTTCCTCTCTCAGAGCAGCCCCCATCTGGCCTGTTCCAGCCGCACAACAGATGAGAGCCTCAACGGATGCATCTGATCCCCACAGTCATGAGTTCTTCCAGGCACAGATTTTGGATTTATCTTGCATCCCCAGTGACAACAGATTCTGGCATGAAGTGGCATTAAATACATATATCTGTGGGCCAGGTATGGTGGCATATGCCTATAATCCTAGCAACTCAGGAGGCTGAGGAGGAGGATCACAACAGTTCCAGCAACTTAATAAGACCCTGTCTCAAAATAGAATAAAATATAAAAAGGGCTAGGGACGTGGCTCAGTGGTTAAGCATCCCTGGGTTCAACCCCTGATGTTAAAAAAAAAAAAAAAATACACACACACACACACACACACACAAACACACAATTAAAATTAATTTTAAAAAATACACATATACACATGCACACACACATCTGTGGGTTTAAATAATATACCAGGCATGACTGAGCAACTCCATAGAGCAAAATAAATAGAAAAGCCATAGTTGGAGGAAGTGGTGACTTTATCTGACTTTATCCAGGCACTGTTTCTGCAGCATAGGTTTTACCAACAAAAAGACAGCAGTGACTGAACAAAACCACACCGAGACCCAAGCTTGCGTGTTCACATATAAGAACATGAGAAGGTCTATTTGAGGGAGAACAGAAGTCACGTGTAACTATCACAGCTTGGATTATGAGAGAAAAACCAGGGAAATAACGTGATCTCTTCCTCTCTGAAAACTAACAGGGTGTCCAAGAGCCATGCTCATCGTGGTAAATGAGGCGAGAATGAAAGAGTTTTAAATTCAGCTGTGTCTACAATACCCATTTTTAAAAAGTGGTTTCAAGGTCTCATGGGTGTCCCTGTCTGACACCCAACCTGCCCAGGACACTAAAGAGGCCAAAATGGTGGTGGTAAACCAGCCGTGCAGCCTCTGCCCAAGCCTCAGCTGCCAGGCACTGTCAACTGCACTCCGAGACAGCCCGAGTATGAGAAGGCTGGTGGTGCCGACACAGGAGGCAACCTGTTGGAGGCTGGCTGTAGGTCACTGGCTGACCAAAGACAGACCAGAGGAGGGCATTCCTGAAATGGGCTTTCCAGGGTGAGTAGGAGCTTGCCAGGCTCAAGGGACAGGGTGGAGAAAGAGGAAGGGCAGCCTAAGCAAAGGGGACAGATGGAAAAGAAGATGCGAGGCATGAAAAAAACCCAGGATGGAGGACTCTGGACTGAGACGACCAGAGCTCCTGCTGAGTGAAGCACAGCAGGTGCCGGCAAGGCAGTGGGAAGGGTCTGGGGCACCGTGCTTTCGGGCAGGTCAGACAGTCGGATGTGCAGAGAGGACGATCCTGTCAGTAGAGCAGAGAAGAATCTGAGGGAAAAGGCCAGAGGCAGGGACCCCTCAGGGAGGACCTCAATCAGGAGCACGTGCGGAAGGGCGAGGAGAGGCCTCGTTCAGGGATACGTCAGAGGAGCAAGACATGCTTGATGACTGGAGGGTACAGCAGAGGACAGGGTGAGTTCAGCTCTGCACCTAAGTCACTGAATGAAGGGCAGTGCCACCAATCAAGGCAGAGGCAGGTGACAGCAACTAAAGACAGGGCTGCATGGTGGTGTCTGCTCCCCGGAGCTTCCGGCCTGGGCCTGAGGAGGGAGCAGGTGCAAGTGCCCTGCACCCAACCTCGCTGGAGAAACCAGTGCCCCTGGACTGTGGACCCACCGTTATGCACCATACAAAGACCACAGAAAACAAAGCAGAGGTGACCCCAAATACTAAGAGGAACAGTGAAAACCTACAGTGTATGGCACCCCACAATCTCCAAATGATACAAGGTTACTGGCACTTGAATGAGTTTTGGGGGGCAACTTAGGAATTTTTGAAGACTGACATTTTCTTATTGTTTATGTTTGTTTCTTCTTTTTTTAAGTATTTTTTTAGTTTCAGTGGATCTTTATTTAATTAATTGACTTATTTATATGTGGTACTGAGACTCGAACCCAGTGCCTCACCCATGCTAGGTAAGCACTTTACCACTGAGCCACAATCCCAGTCCTGTTTGTTTCTTCTTGACTATTATTTCCATGTCAGATAAATATTCAAATTCTAACTTGAAAAGATTTTTGAATTTTACTCAGTTTTGGTAAATGAAAATAGTATGTGTTGATCTTTTAAATTACCATCATCACCATAACCAATTCCACCAAGTCTTTCATGGTCTTATTGCAATACAGACGACACCTGCAACAGACGGGAAGATGAAGGCCCCGGAGGCTCACCTGTTAAAGGTCGTCCAAAGTTGAGCTCCTGGGAGGTGCAGGGATGTGTGAGAGAAGGGACTCGTGGGAGGTCCTTAGATCACTGGGGGTGTGCTCTCAAAAGAGACTGTCGGGGGCTGGGGTTGTGGCTCAGTGGTAAAATGCTTGCCTGGCATGTGTGAGGCACTGGGTTTGATTCTCAGCACCATATAAATAAATAAATAAAATAAAGGCATTGTGTCCAACTACAACTTAAAAAAAAATTAAAAAGAGAGAGAGACACACACACACACACACACACACACACACACACACACACACACATACACACTGTGGGACTCGTGGGACCTGGACACCCCACCCAGCTCTCTTTTGATTTTTGGCCACAAGATGAGCAACTCTGCTTTATCATGTGCTTCTGCCACAATGTGCTGCCTCACCACAGGCCCAAAGCAATGGAATCAATTGTATATGGAACCTCCAAAATAGTAAGCCAAAAGAAACCTTTTCTTTTTATAAGTTGATTATCTCAGGTGTTTCATTATAGGGATAGAAATCTGACTTAACATAGTACCGTAAGTCCAAAAGTATACTTCATTCTTTTCCCAATGAAGTGAATCTAGACTGTGCCATGAAGCAACTGTATGAAGCCTCCGAAAAGTAGCCAGCAGGGGTTACGGAGGAAGACCAGAATGCAGAAACTACGGAACCTTTCTCCTCCAGCATCCCTGGGATTGGATTCCTCACAGCCGGAAACCCAAGGCTAGGGAGCAGGGGTGGACAGAAAGCTCCAGAAGAATTCCTTTAACATGAAGGGGCGGGTGGCCAGAAGGGCAGGAAGAACACCTACCACTCGGAGGTTAGGAGAAGTCCCCCTGTGCTGTCCCCTCCCTGTTTGCTCACACCCCAGTCCTAGTCAGTCTGAGTGGCTACAGTGACGAGCAGTGGAAGCTGGGCATTAGGCCCCTCGGCTGGGGGAGCGATGGTCCCAGAGGCTGCCTCGCCTCCTATGTTAACTTCCTCCTGCTTGGTCCCGACCTGGGCCCAGTTGTCGGCTGTTTGTCACAGGAATTAAAGCCTCAGGTTTCCGGCCAGAAGGCCTGAAGGCTCAGGGCACCAGAAAGTACCTAAGAGACTACAGGGAAGGGGGGCCCAGAACCCCGTAAAGATGCTCTCAGAGTCCCAAGTTCACTCTCAAGCTAAGCAGGTGGAGATCAAATCCTAACCTCATTCCAAAGCCTTTGAGAACTACGCCAAAGGACAGACCACCACCCCTTCCCACACGGCTCGGGGGTATGCACGTGACAGAGGACCAAACAGCACTGCGGGGACTTTAAAAACACACAGACCTTGAAATCACAGAAGGCCACTCAAAATTGCAGCCTAAAACTAAAGTCATCAATTACTGCTTTAAAAAAATTAAAACAGACCTATCCATAGATTTAAATAAGACCCCAAGTCTCCTGAAATGATATTTAAAATCTCCAAAATACAACCCCAAATTACAAAGTATGTGAAGAATCATCAAAATCTTCTGAGAAAAGACAACAGATGACAGATATTAAAATTACCTGACAAACATTTTAAAATAGTTACTGTAAAAATGCTCAAGGAAGTAAGGGTGAACTCTCTTGAAATAAGAAGATGGAAAGTCTCAGTGAAGAAATAGAAAAAATAAAGCAGAACCAATTAAAAACTTTAAGAAGAAAATGACCAGTTAGTTGAGCACAGTGGCACGTACCTTTATTTCTCAGCAACTCAGGAGGTTGAGGCAGGAGGAGTATCTGAAGTTTGAGGGCAGTCCAGGTAATTTAGTGAGACCTTGTCTCAAAAAACAAAACACGCCAAAAACAAACAAAAATCCCAAGATACCAAGATTTAAAAAGAAAGAAACACCACCTCATTGGCTAGACTTGACAGCAGGTAATAATAAAGGTGAATCAGTGAACCTGAGCCCTACCAGCAGAATCCAACCTGAATAAGAAAAGAGGGGAAAAAATGAAAAACAAATGCTGAAACTCTTGGGGACCCTTGAAGCCAAACTGAAAGATCACTGGGGTCTCCCAGAGAAAGAGATAAGAAAAGCTACAGAGCACAAAAAGCACCTGAAGACATAATGGTTGAAAATCCCACAAATTTGGCAAAGGAGATAAATCTACAGATTCAAGATGAGCAAAATTCATACAGGAAATAGTGAAAGAATTCAATTCTGGGACAAATCATAGCCAAATATAAAAAATTAAAGACAAAGAAAAAACTCCTGAAAGCATTCAGAGAAATTCCCGTATTCCTCATAATAGAACTGTGTTTTCAATGATGAATTTCCCACCAAGAACCCTGGAGGATGTAACACAGCATTTTAGTAGTTTTGTTTTTTTTTTTTTTTTCCCTCCTCTTCTGAGACACCAGGGATTCGAACCACGGCCCTTGTACTTGCTAAGTGAGCGCTCTCCAGAACGAGCTATTTCTTCAGCTCCTGTAACACAGCATTTTAAAAGACAAAGCTATTTATCAAGAATCGTACGAAAATATCCTTTAAAGAATGAAGGTAAAATAAAGACACTCTCAAGAGAGGGTATATTAAGATAATTTGGAGGGAGGGGTCAGCAGATGTGTGCTCAGAGAATCACTACAGGAAGTTACTTAAGCGGAAGGAATAAAGGAAGAGCAATAGAAACGGTGAAGTATAATAAACTGCGTGTGTGTGTGTGTGTGTGTGTGTGTGGTGCTGGGGATGGAACTCAGTGTGCGCTGCCATTGAGCTGCATCCCCAGTCCTTTTTATTTCATTTTGAGACAGGGTCTTGCTAGGTTGCCAAGGCTGGCCTTAAACTTGGGATCCTCCTGCCTCGGACTCTCCTGCCAAGGCACCGGGACTACAGGTGTGTACCACCAGGTCCAGTTCTTTAAAACATTCTTGACAAGCAAAAGCAAAGCTAACACGTTCTGATGGAATTTTCAATCTTCATAGATAAAATACATAAGCCAAGTATAACACAAGGGCAAAGGCAGATGGGGAAAGGGACCCTTGGGTAGACCATTCCACTCAAGAGCAGAACAGACGTCCTTGTAAGATACACATCAGACATTCACCAAGATGCAACATATCCTGAGTCATAAAACCCCTAAATTAAAAAAATGAAATCCCAAAAATGTGTCCTCAGACAATAACTAAGCTAACTAGGAATCACTAACAGAAAGATAATAGTTACTAAACCTTGGAAATCAAGCAACACACTTCTAAATAATACAGAGATCAAAAAAGAAGTCTCAAAGGAAAGTAGCAAATATTAAAATAAGCAGAAAAAAACATCAAAATATGTATAATATAGCTAAAGCAGTGGTGAAGGGAAATTTACACCATCAGTGGAGGGACAAAAGGTCCAAAAATCAATAAAATCAACTATTTTGAGAAGCTTATTTTGAAAGGGGAAGAACAATAAATCCAAAGCAGGCTGAGGAAGGAAATAAGAGCAGAAGTCATTCAATTGTAAACAGAAAAATAACAAAAAAAATCAATGAAACCAAAAGTTAGTTCTTTGAAAGATCAATACAAGTAATAAACTTCTAGCCAGATGAGCGAAGAAAAGAAACAAATTACCAACATCAGAGACGAAATTATCACTACAGACCCTGAAGACATTAAAAAGATAATAAGAGAATACAATGAAAAACTCTACACCATAAATTCAATGACTTAAAGAAAACAGCTACAAGAAAACTGCAAACTCTCCCAAGATGAAACAGATAGCCCAAATAGTCCTTAAGCTACAATGAAATTTATTTTGTAACTAAAAACTTTCTGAAAAGAAAATCCTCAGACCCAAGTTTCACTAATGAATTCTATCAATACTAAAAGAATAAATAATACCAATGTACACAATCTCCTCCAGAAAGCAGAGGGGAATACTTCCCACCTTCACTTAGTGCAACAGAATTACCCTGATGCTGACAGCAGACAGGATGGTAAGAAAAGAAGGCTGCAGGCCCGAAGTCCTCAGGAACACGATTCAAAGGTCCCTAACAAAATGGGAGAAGAGTACAGAAGAACAGACCACAAGCAAGTGCGTCTTACCCTGGCAACACAGAGCTATTTTCAATATATGAAAATCAACCGGTTAGAAGCCACTGTACTGACAATCTAAAGAAGAAAAAAATACAAGATCATACCAATTAGGACAGAAAAAGCATTTGACAAAACTCAATATCTAAGATGGGTTTCCGTGACAAAACTTCCCAGTAAACTAGGAGCAGAAGGGAGTGTCCTCAACCTGGAAAGAGCACTCACAAAACCTACAGCTGACATCACACTTAACCATGAAAGATCAGGAAGAAGATGAGGGCACGCTTGACACCCCTATTCAACATCGTCCAAGAACCCACAGAGCTGCCATAAGGCAAGAAGAAAGGAAAAGTCACACCTATTGAAAAGGAAGAAGTTAAAGAATAGCCACTGTGAAAAACAGCACAGAAGTTCCTCAAAACACTAGAACCAGAACTGCCACAGCATCCAGCAATCCCACCACTGGGTATGTATGTAGTCAAAGGAGCCAATCAAAGGGAAGCCTGCACTTCAGCGTTGACTGCAGCAAACTCACAGAAGTCAAGGCCAGGACCAACCCAGGTATCCCCTGACTGATGAACACATGAAGGAAATGTGGGCTGGTGCACACCTGTAATCCAGCTACTCAGGAGGCTGAGGCAGGAGGATCACAAGTTCAAGGCCAACCTCAGGGACTTGTCGAGACTTTGTTCAAAATAAAATAGAAAAGGCTGAGGGTGTCACTCAGCAGGAAAGCACTTGCCTAGCATGTGGTAGGCTCTGGGTTAGATCCCAAGCACTGCCAGGATTGCGGGGAATAAAGAGAGGGAAAAAATTAATTGTGGCATAGACACCCAACGGGACGTAATTTGGCCATAAGAATGAAATCCTGCCCTATGTGGCAGGCTCCGAGGACGTTATGTTAAGTAAAATAAGCCGGGCACAGAAAGACAAAGACTTCAAGTCCTCACTTACGTGATGTATACAGAAGCTAAAAGAGTTGGTCTCATAGAAGTAGAGACTAGAGTAGTGCTGACCAGAGGTCTCAAAGAATAGGGCAGTGTGGGGACAAAGAAGGTTTGCTTATAAGGAAAAGCACAAGAACCGGACTATGCATAACAATTTTAAAAGCAGAGCTGGAGAGAGAGTGTGTCTCTCTCCAGGACACACTTGTCCTGCGCATGTGAGGCCCCAGGTTCCATTCCAGCGCCAAGAAAAAGAGAGCCTTCCTTCCCTGCTAGGTGAAAGATGCCGACCTGCAACACAGGGTCTGATTTTTGAGAAGGCACAAAGTCAATTCAGTGGAGGAAGAATGGTGTTTCATAAACAATGTCACAATGCCACTGGACAAAAATGAACCTTGGCCTAATCTTTACACTCTTCCAAATATGTATTTCAAACTGTCCTAAATATAAAGCATAAAACTACAGCATTTTCAAAAACATAGGAGAAAAGTATCTGTGGACCTGTAGTTGGGCAAAGAATTTCTACATGACACTAAAAACAGCCTATGAAAGATTAATAAATGGATTTTGTCAAATTTAAAATCATCTGCTCTGTGAAAGATGTTGTTAAAAGAATAAAAACAAAGCTACGGTCTGGGAGAAAACATTTGCAAATTACGTATCTGACAAAGGACATGCACTCAGAATAGAAAATGAACCCTCAAAACTCAAGAGCAAGAAAACAACCAATTAATGATAGGAAAAAGACCCAAACCAAGAAAATAAGCACATGAGGAAATATCAACATAGTAACAGGGTATGCAATGAGAACCACCAGGAGTGGCTGAGACACGTCCTGACACGTGTGTGATACGTACTGGCACGTGAGTGGTAGGTACTGCTACCCAGCTCACAGAACGACTGCATTTTAAAAGTGGCCGCACCAAGTGCCGGCCAGATGCAGAGCAAGCGGAGCTCCAGCCTGCTGCTGATGAAATATAATACTGCAGAGACAGAAACTTCTGAGGGCTAAACAATATCACATGGCTCAGAAACTTCTGAGGGCTAAATAATATCACCCCTCTCCTAGCTCTTTAATCTAGGGAAATGAAAATTTAAATTCACCAGAAAACCTGTATATGAATGTGTACAGGAGGAATCCTATGCATGTCTTAATTTACCCGGCAATTACATTTCCCTTGTGCACACACACATCAATCTAGTAGCAAAAAAGAAAAAGAAATCAACCAAATGCAGGCAATCTCATCAATAAACTTTCTCCCATAGATAAACACCCCTAGATCCACAACCCGCCCCATACCATCACATCCCTGATCTCAAGATGCCCTGCTCTGGGACTGCCTAATTTGGGTGGGAGAGGGGAACAGAACCAAAACCAATGGAAGAATCCAGAAAATCCACTGACACATCAGTTATGATCAAAGGAGTCTTTGAACCTGTCCTCTGGAAGAGACACTGGGCACAGACATAAATAAAGAATTGCCTCCGCGCTTTACTGCCTTACTCTTCTGGAATGTTACATAGACACCACTTCAAATGAAGCAAAAAGGGGAAAAAAAAGAAACCAGCTCAAACACCTCTCAACTCTGTTAAAATCTTTGCTCTGGTCTAGTTTAAACAGAAACAGAACAAAATTTTTACATAAACAGGAATCTCAATAAATTTCTCAGCAAGGCCTTGTACTTCTAAGTCAAGTCACTGGGACATGCAGGGAACTAACTTGAGACCATAAGAGCAAGTTAGACTTCTTTTAAAGGAAAAAAAAAAAAATCCAGAAGATACTATTTAATGGTTGAAAATGTTCCATGTTCTTTTCCATCAATCACCAGATCCTCTCCAGGGCTGTTCAGAGTGATAGGAAATACTGGCCAAGTTTGGGAAGGTACAGTCCAGGGGTGACCACAGCTGAGACAACAGGTGAGCCAAAGCAAAGCCCTGACCACACTGACCCTTAGAAAATGCAGTATTCCCTGTGGGGAAACCTCCTCCTGTGTGGCCGATGGTGGCAGTTCCCTCGCTGGACTCTGGTCCACCCACTCTATTCCAACAACTCGTTTACATACAGTAACATTTACTAATGAGGGAAAGAAAAGTTCTTCCAGAACATTTGTTGAAAATACCGACCTACCTTCACGAATTAACTTGGCCTTTCTTGTGAAAATCAGCAGACCACACCTGGGGGTCTCCTCCTAGACTCACCATCATTTTGTTGATCCTCTTCCTTCTCAAGAACCTATGTGACGTCTTGCTATTTGTCAGATGGAGTATGAATTCCCCACTCTGACAAAGTGCTCATCCAACAATCTATCTTGTCTCCCTCAAATAAATACTCCAGTAGGTAGCCCTAAAATGTGAGGACTCTTTCTAAAACAAAACCACAATGCCATTATTATGCCTGAAATAATTTAATGACTCCCTAATATCATCGACGATCCAGTCAGTGTTCATATGTCCTTGACCCTGACCCAGATGTTGGTTTACTCGGTTAACCCAAACTGGGATCCAGTGAGTCCCACATACTGCGACCAGCTGGCATTTCTCTAGGGTCACGGGTTTGCCTCCCTTTCTCTTTCTTGCAGTTTGTTCACTGAAGAAACCCGACTGTCTCATGCAGTGCAGGACCGCCTGGACTTTACTCGCCCTGTTCCTACAGCGTCGTTTAATTTGTTGCTCGCACCTCCTCTGAGTTGGTAATCAGATGTGCCTGGTTGCCCATTACCCGTCACATGTTCCCATCCTCTGGATTCCTGCTGGGTCACTTCTATTGTTCCTCCGTCCTCTGCACCTCCTCTGAGCTGGCAATCAGATCCAGAGGCTTGATCAGGTTCGAGATGACTTCAGTTGGGCAAGAATATTTCAACAGAGGTGAAGGCACAAAATGATATCTGCCTAGATTCAGTCATTAACTAGGGGTTATAAAAAGATTAGTACTCTTATTGTATCACCACTTCTTAATTTACTGCTAAAATTCTTCTGTAAAGCAAAGTTCCCCTTCTCAACAATGTGACCATGCTGAGATGCTATATACATGGAAGGAGGTTAAATGCTTCATTCGACTTACTAGCTTTCAAAAGAATGTGTTTATTTCCTAATATCCTTAAAAGGCGGTCAAAAGTTTATTCTTACTGCTCTGAAATCACAGATTAAACATATTTGATGTGTTTTGAACCACTGCAGTTATCACTTTAGTGATACTCAACCTGTTCCACTGGGCACCTCTTCAATTTGGTTTCTGGGTCCTGGGCTATAAGCTTCCTTGCTTTCTGGCATGACAGGAGACTCTTGGCACAAGTAGTACGTTTCCTGTTTGAAAACAACGATTTCCTCTCAGCGTCAAGGTTCTTTTTAGTGAGAAGTGGCAATTAGAAACTACAACAGGACCTCTTTTTCCTGGCGCCTTGAGGGAGGTCAGCTGCTCCAAAATGAAGCTGAATATCTCCTTCCCTGGCTGCCAGAAACTCACTGACGTGGACAATGAGCGCAAACTTCGTACTTTTTATGAGAAGCGTATGGCCACAGGAGTTGCTGCTGATGCTCTGGGTGAAGGATGGAAGGGTTATGTGGTCTGGATCAGTGGCGGGAATGACAAACAGACTTCCCCATGAAGCAGGGTGTCTTGACCCACAGCCGTGTCCACATGCTACTGAGTAAGGGGCACTCCTGTTACAAACCAAGGCGAACTGGAGAGAGAAAGCACAGATCTGTTCGAGGTCGCATTGTGGATGCTAATCTGAGCGTTGTTAACTTGGTTATTGTAAAAAAAGGAGAGAAGGATATTCCTGGACTTACGGATACTACTGTACCTTGTAGACTGGGGCCTAAAAGAGCTAGTAGAATCCGCGAACTTTCCAATCTATCTAAGGAAGACAATGTCCACCAATATGTTGTCAGAAAACCCTTAAACAAAGAGGGTAAAAAACCTAGGACCAAAGCACAGAAGATTCAGCGTCTTGTTATTCCACGTGTCCTGCAACACAAACGCCGGTGTACTGCTCTGAAGAAACAGTGCACTAAGAAAAATAAGGAAGAGGCTGCAGAATATGCCAAACTTTTGGCCAAGAGAATGAAAGAAGCCAAAGAAAAACACCAGGCACAGATTGCCAAGAGACGCAGGCTGTCCTCTCTGAGAGCTTCTACTTCTAAGTCTGAGTCCAGTCAAAAATAAGAATTTTTAAGAGTAACAAATAAATAAGATCTGGCCTTCAAAAAAAAAAAGCAAGAAACTACAACGTGAGTGGTAGGTAAGCTCACTACTCCTCCACCTCTCTGCTGTGGCCAGAAGGGTGAGTGGCTTGCTGGCAGAGCACCCCCTAATGTACACAAGGGCCTGGGTTCCACCCCTAACACCACACAAATAGAGTCTCACAAGCGGCAAGAGGACTACATGATGAACTGAACACTTTCTAGTCAGATCCCTGACTACAGAGGTTCTGCACACCAAATCTCATCTCCTCACTTGTAGTAGGTGCTATCAGCTGGAAATACAGTTTGTTTCATGCTGCTTTAAACTTTTAGGGCTACTTTAAAAAAAAACAACTGGTTTTATAATCATGGTCTGTCTTTACTTGGTTCCAAAGTCAAATGTAAAACAACATATGACTGGGAAAGTCTGGCCACTCTCCTCTCTCCACGTTATTCCCTCCCTTCTGCTTTAGGTAACCATTTTTAAATTTTTTGCATTTATATTCCCATTGTTTATGCTAAACATCTCTACGCACTTCCTCCACATTGCTATTTTCACTTAATATTATGTCCTCAAGATCAGTTCATAGTCTTCAAGATGGGGCACATCCCTTTTCACAGCTACCTAGTGCTCCACCGTTTAATAGTTTATCTAAATTGGCCCAAACTGTGCACATGCATAGTTCTTGTTTTCGCTAATGTATCTTTAGACTGAACTCCTAGAACTTGGAGTCAAACATCTCTTCTTTTGCTAGATTCTATAAATTCCCTTCCTGGATGTTACACCACCTCCAACATGGGAGTGCCTCTATCCTTGCAGCTCCACAAAGGAATCAGTTGCTGAACTCCTGGGTCCTTGCTAATCTGACTGGTAAAAACTGACCTCAGTCAACCTAGTTTGTATTCTCCTACAACCGACACCTTTTCCTAGGTTTGTGGGGCATTTCCATCTCTTTTCCCTTGAACTGTTTGCTCCTATCTCTAGCCCATTTTTCTATATGGCTGTTTTTCTATTCTGTTTTTAGAAGCTCCTTATATGTCTGTGGTATAAACTACAGATATTTTTCCCCCAATGAGTCGTTTGCTTTGCTTACTTCTTTTTTTTCCACATGCAAAAGTATTTTCTATTTCATGTGGTACAATGGATCAATCTTTCCTTCTACTGGTTCTGGGTTTTGAAAACAGCAGCTTACTCTCTGGTTAAAACTGAATTCACCCGTGTTCTTCTAGGACTCAACACATTTTTAAGGACCGTCACCTTCTCCCCTTCAGTCCCTTGGAGTCCATGCGAACATGGCCTCACGTCCTGCAGGCTCACATGGTGCAAACGGCCCATTCCCATGTGACAAACTGAAATGCGGTGGCCTCCTAAGCCTGCTCTTCCACAGACGGACCTGGGAGCACGCAGGCGACGCAGAGACACGTGTAACTGTGCCATCACGTTTTTCCTCAGAGGGCCCCCGCATGCCACCTGCAGACTGAGGTCAGATGGTAGCTAAACCCTCAAGTGCCAAAGGCCAAGACAGAGCTAGAGTCAAGCCATTTCACTTCCTCTCCGTTCAGGGAACAAACGGCACAGGGAATACAGGTGTGAAGGGGGAGGGACCGTCCCTGGACTCAGACCACGTCTGCCGATGGCCAGGGTGAGTAGCAGCAACTCAAAACACGTTTTGTGTGTGCTTTAGTGGAAGAGAGAAGAATTTTGGTTGAAAGAGCAGCTGTGGCCAGCTGTTCAGGGAAACTGTCCAGTCCCCAGCATGGTGGGCACGGCCTGCTTTGTGAAGGGCATCCAATTTAGGGACGAGGAAACAGTCTTTCACTTCTCTTCCCAGAGACATATCAGGTTTCCCATCTCAGACATTCCTTAACCAACAGGCTTTGGAAGAATGACTTCCACAACTGCAGCTGGTATGTGTGGACAATGCCCTCACTTCTTTGGATCTCAAAATAAGGCCACAGAAAGGAACTGACTGCTTTCATACTGAAAAAGTAAATAGATGATATTCAAATATTTGATAAAAATCTAAGAGGAAATGACCAGGCCTAGCTAACTTCCAATATATAAAGCAGTACTTTTCATACTATATTAATATAAGATATATATAATAAATAAATATAATTTATTCACATATATTTATATACTAAAATCCAAACTGTTTGCTTTTTAAATAAGCAATCCAGGAATATTAGTGCAGATTTCTTCATCTTACACTTTGATAATCTCAGCTAAAGAATCTAACTCCTCCAAAAAATCTGCCTCATTTCTCAAATTTCTTCACATTTTTGGCCCCAAGTTTTGAGACACTCTGATATCCATTACCGTTTTGTTGACTGTTCTATTCCTGGCATCCAGCATAATGTCTGATACAAAATATGTATGTCATACATATTTATTAAATTAAGAAATAAAAATCTGAGACAAGTGGATATCAATAGCAAAAGACAACTACCTCACACTATACAGAAAAATCAATTCGAAATGGATCAAAGACCTGAATAGAAGAGTTAAAACTATGAAACTCTTAGAAGAAAACGTAGGTGGAACTCTTTGTGACCATGGATCAGGCAGCACATTCTTAGACATGATACCCAAAAACATCAGCGATTAAAGAAAAATAGACAAATGGTGCCTCATCAGAGACGCACACTTCTGTGCTCCCCAGGATACCGTCGGGAGACTGAGAGACGACACTCGGCAGGGAGGAGCGAGCGTCCCCCACGGCACCTGGCCTTCCCCGGGGTCCCACGCCACAGGCGTGGCTCTTCACGCCCCTTCCCTTGCTCTCCAGCTCTGGGCCTTTCTTCGTCACCTCTCCTCCTCTTCCTTTTTTTCTCTTTGTTCCTACTTCCGTTTTTCCTCCTCTTTTTTATTCTAGGAAAATGCAACTTATATTTTTATAAATGGGAATCATTTCCATTTTTCTTTCTTTTTTTTTTCTTAGTGTCGCTAGGGAATTGGCCTGAGGGTCACAGAGCCTGGGCACCACAGGCTTCGCTCTGCTGCAGGTCACCCGCCTCTGTGCACTTACCCAAGGCTTAGGAACAGGCACACACACAAAGCAGGCTTTTGATCCTGCAGGCCTAGGCATCCCACTGGGATGAGGAGAAACATTTATCTCTATTTGCTTTCCTCCGTTGGGCCTGGTTTCTGGCTTGCTCAATGTCCTATTTGGCCCAAGACCAGCCAGGTCAGGAAAAGATCACTCCACAGTTCCAGCCTTGAAAACATGCGGGAAGAGCCTCCCAACGGTTCCCATATAAACTGTACAGGGTCATCTGAGTCCACCAGCAGCCTCAGGAAGCACGCAGGGAGAAGAGACTTCTCTGTCCTCACCTACGTTAGAGCAGCAAAGCACATGCGGAGTATTCTCTTACGAATTTCTTCCCATCCTTCACCCAAGAGACATTCTACAGTACTCTGGAGGGCTGGACTCGTTCTCTGATGGCTTAAGGTTTCACAGACCAAGGCTTTCAAATCCAAGTTTTGCTCCCTATGAGCCAAGACTCACTCCTGATCACTAAAACCAAGATCATAAGACCCTCCACTACAGAGTTGTGATACCACATAGGTAACGCACAGGGCATGGTTCCTCGGACACGAAAGCCCATGTTTTTGGTGCAAACACTGGGTATGCCATGCTCTCTCTCTACTAATGGGGTTCCAGAGCTTCAGGTCACCAAGTTCCTTGCTCCCAAACTGGAAACCACAGAAAAGTTGTTTTCTGGGTGTAAAACAGAGACCTGACTCTGAACAGGAGTGTACCTTATACAAACCAAATTCGTCATCCATCATCGAGCAAAATCTACCAAAAGTCACTTGTAAGCTCCAGTGTGCCCACTGGGTATGGAGAAGGGACAAGAGCAGACTCCCCAAGCCACTGACTACAGCAGGATGAAGGATGGCTTCTGGGAAGAGCTCAGGGAGAGAGACGTGTGTGGCCCACACTGTGGCCACCACTGACGGCCCCGCCCACTCCTCACAGTACCACACTATCACCACCGTCAGCAGCAACCTCAGAGGGCAGGGCTTCTCGCCCTCTCATCCCAGCCCCCCCCCCCCCCCAATCATCACAAGTATCTGTGCAAAGAATGGCTAAAGCCGAATCTGCCCAGCAAGAAGCAGAACTTTCAGGTCACCTGTGGGAACTGTGCCACACCCGCCTCAGCAGGTCACAAACAGCCCCACCTAAAGTTACTTGTGGCAACAATGGCCCTGAACTGGAGAGACTCTAGAAAGGCCATTCCCTCACAGGTCCTTCCCACCCATGTGGGTCCAGAGAAGGGACACCGAACAAGGGCTAGAAGACCCAGGTCCCCGAGCTTGTGTGTCCCAACATGGAGGCCAGTGGGGCAGGAGGGTAGCCGTGGCTTATGATGGGGGCCGGCCACACTTCCATCTGGAAAGAGGCTGCAGCACACTCCTGGGCCACTGGCAAAGCACCCCTGCCGACGACGGTGTGGGAGCGCCTGTCCTGGGGGGACGAGGGGAGGCATTTGCTGGTATCCCGCCTGCTGCCATGAGGAAAACCGGAACGATATCCTTTTAAAATAGCTTCCACTGACATGTTGCTGTATTTTTCCTTTGAAGACATAAAAAATCTCTAATAACCTTGTCCACATTAAAATAATAAGGGTCACAAGTGTTTGCTCAAAAAAGCACTTACTTTTATTTCCTTGCATCCTTGTAACTTAACAAGTTATACACAGCTAAACTGAATTTTTAATTATTCTCTTTTAAGGCTTTTTAAAAACTAAAGGTTATTCCTAGGTCTAGAGCTATAGACCTGGCACAGGTCTATAGCTAGAAGCAAATTTTTATAGCTAGTTATAAACCCCTGAAATATGAGTTTATACTGGAAAAGCTGAAGCGGCCTTAACTCTAGCCACGCCAGCGGGCGCCACTTTAATTACAGTCCCCGAATCGAATAAAACAGTCTCTCTTCTAAGGTAGCATCACAAAGAACCCCATTAACTCTCCAATTACTAACCCGGGAAACAACATTCTCTAGAACTCAAGCCAAGAACAAAAGAGCACTGCCCACTCCCATGTCAGGCCTTAAAACTGGGCTTCAAAGTGCGGGAGGGCCTCCTCTGAACGCAACGTTACTTCACTTATTTAAAATAAGTGGGCGGCTTGGCGAGGCTCACACAGGACTGTTTGTTTGGGCTGGGGCGCAGGGGCAGGGTGTGCGCCATCCAGCTTGAGGCCTGGGTCCCATCCCCAGCAGGGGCGGGGGGGACAAGCCGTTTGTTTAACAGGTGAAGATGTGTGTTTCCTGGAGTGTCTCTCACGGGACTTGAGGTCCCGCCTCCTGAGGAGCTCTGGGCCTGGCCAGCTCCCACAGGCGCTGGGCTCGCCTCTCCAGGGCAGGGAAGGGCTGTGTTCCTGAGGGAGCATCTGCCTCAGAAGGATGGGACAAATGGTGGTCTCCCACCAACGCCTGCATCACACCGTCAGCCGGGAAGAGCTGAGGAAGTCAGAATGATACCCAGCAGGATTCACAAATCGAGCTACTCAGGAGGCAAGCGAATCTTAAAAATAGCAACCTGGGGGAGGCCAGACCCGCTCCTCCATCCTCTGCTCCTTTCCCGTCTGCGAGCCAGGCAGCCCCACCTTCAAAGCCACGCTGACGTCTCGGGGACACCAGGGCAGAATCAAGGATTCTTGGGCTGGGCGTGTCATATAAAACTTGAAGCTGTTCCTGTTAAATAAAAACAGCCATGTTGATTTTGCTGCCACTAAAAACACAGGAAAATGCTGTTGCCAAATGGAAAAGAAAAGGGGGGGAAAAAAAACTCTCACCAAATGGGAAGCAGTTGCATTTTCCAGACTGGAGAGTATCTGCGCAAAAACTAGAGAGCAGAACTGGATGGGGAAGAAGGGCAAGAGAAGGGCTGCTTTCTCTCCTCCTCACCCTCCAAAAGGCAACAGCATGCAGCCGTAAGGCCCTCAAGGGGACACAAAATCCAGGCTGCAGGAGCTTCACTCTCCTGCCCGCACCCCTCTGCAAAGGCTCTCAGCACGCTCCCTGGTTTACGGATTAACTGAGCTGTGTGGCAACCAGAAAACAAAAATATATTCTGTCCGATCCTGTTTTGAGCTGAATTTGACAAATGGGTGGAAGAGCAGACATCATCTTCTCTGGCTCCATCTGGAAATGGAGCCTCTGGAGTCCTGACGGTAGTATGCACCAGGCTCCAGTGGAATGAGGGTCACAGTTCCTCGGCAAGCCTCCAGAGCCCTTCCTTGGCTGACGTGGACATGTCTAGGGATCGAGGAGGAAGGGCTGTGCTGCCACAAAGCAAGCAAGAACAGAGAAAGACCGAGACTCTTGACATCTTCTCTTGAGGCGTCTGAAAAGATCATGGGACATTGATTTTGTTGCTGTTGTTATCCCCAAAAAATGTGTTGAGAGGGTATTTCTAACTCCCACTTTAATGTTGATTAAACTGTGAGCCATATGCTGGCGAAATCACATGAGCTATCTTTGGCAAAAAGTGAAATAACTTTCGCCCTCCATTGCTACGCCCATAACCTCGTTTCCTCTCACTCAATATGCAGCAGCAGAGTGTCCTCTCACATCAGGGCTGTGCCACAGCTGGCGGAGACACACCTCAGGTTCCTGTGAGTATCCTTCAGAGGCAGTGCTGGTTTTGTCCCCAAGGAATGGCTTCCACTAACTGACATCTCCCGATTCTCAACGATAGCAATGAGTACATGTAACCCTGGACTTGAATGGAGTCACTGTGAAATCCTGGTGACTCCTTCAAATTTGAAAAACTAGATATTATCTAAAAGCTCACTTTCCTGGACAGACAGACCTGCTGTTCATGCTATACCTTCCCTTCCATTCAGTCTGGCATGGAAATCCAGCTGAGAGGCAAGGGAACTGGCTATGACAATGCAGAGGTTCCTGGGGCCCAAGCCCCCAGGGTCTCACCAGTCAAGAGGCCTCAAGGGATGCTCCACTCAAGACAGGAGGCTCCTGAAGGGCTAAACTAGAATTCAGCAAGGCTCAAGAACTTTGAAAAACAGTTCAATAGGATGAAGTTCCAGGAGCATACTCCAGAGTCAAGTTGGGAGCGACTAAATGTGTGCTAACACAGTGACACAGGGTCCAGAGAGCTGACATGGTCTTTAAACAGAGAGCAAATCAGCTGCCCAGCCCCGCCGTGAGGCTAACGCACTCCAATTCAGCAACAAGTGAAAGAACCACAGGCCCGGTGAGGAGAGGATCAGCCCGAAGCTTCACGTCAGAGATGACTGGCCCAGCTTCGGCTGGGTCAAGATACAGAAGCATTCTTTTCTTGGTTTCCTCAACTGCAGGATGCCCATAATAATGGCCTCTACTGTAGAGACTGGTATCAAACGGATACTACGTGAAGTGTGCCCAGCACAATCCCAGGCCCGGAGTCCAGAGTTCAATGCAATGGCTTCTGCAGTCCACTAGGAAGGAGGCCTCCTTCAGCTTGCCATGTCTGGATTTGGGCTTTTCAACTTCCATGCAGCGAAAAGAATTAGAAAGTAACCTAGCAGAAAGCAGATGAGATGACTACACCTTAGGGAAACGCAGCTACAAAAAAGGAAGAAACAGAAGGTTTAGTAATGAAGCCAATAAACAAAAGTGCATTGTTCAGCCTGGGGCCATCAGCTATTCTCTGTCAGAATCAGGAAGAGAAGGAGGGTGCTTTTGCAGCAAGAGGAGCAGGGCTAGCCATGAAAGGAACTTTCTTATAGTTTTCCCCTTGCGAAAAGTCATTTTTCCTGGTCTTAGAGGTCAGACTAGCACAAGTCTGACTCAAGGAACGCCTGCTCCGTTTGACAGCCCAACAGGGATGGCCCTCCAGCAGCTGCAGCTTCTAACAAAAGCACCACATCCTTAAAGGGATAGGTCCTTCTGGGATGTGGGGGCTGCTCCCCTCACTGGGCTTTGTCTGGTTTCCTCTTTGTGGTAAGCACCCTGCCAAACCAGCATGGGGATCACTACATTCTCTGTGAGTCTGCAGCAAGTAACCGCAAGTGGAATGCTGTGTGTCTGTGTGTGAGTTGCTCCTGGTAATTCTGCATACACAAAATGACTGCCCATTAGAGATAAAATAATAATAATAATTTGCTGTGCTGGTAAAGAACATTTTCTGAATTTGTTCCTTAGTGTCATGCCTCATTAAGATTGAGATAAATCATATCTATTGCTTGCCTCCCATCGATGTCACTAAAAAAAATTAGATTAGCCTGGCCAATGTGAAACCATCCTGGGGTAGCAGCCTAGGCTCTGCCTATGTTTAAAATTGAGTTTTAGGTCATCTATTCTGGGATTACATGGGAGATAGCATTGGGAGGTTCAACTGAGTCCTTAAAAAATGTTTCAGCAACACTGCCCCAACTCGTTCATTCATCGAGAAGCCTGGAAATCCAGACACATTTAGTTCTTTCCATAACCCACTACTTTCCACTTCCCTTTCTGGCATTTCACGAACTTTTCCTTTATTCAGATCACGCTTGGATTTCTCCCAAGTCTAAAGATTAAAACCATCAAAGTCACGGTCTTCTCAACATCCTCCCACATAGGAGAAGAGCGCATTGGCCTTCCCCTTTGTTTCTTCTCCATGTGGCTAAAGAGTACTTCCCTGCATTTTGCAAGACTGGTGGCTGGCCTCTTGGCTGGGGCCCTGGGCACCTCCTGCTCACCTCCAAGTCTGCAGGCCCCATGCCAATCAGTTTCACTCCCTCAAAGCCAGGGCACTACCTAAATAAATAAAATCAACAGTGTAAACAGTATAAAATAGTACTTCTTCATGTTAATTTTACACGTCAAATATATGGGTTTATTTTTTTTTAAAGAGATTCTTTTTGAATTTCCAAAGTTAGTGAAACTAAGATGAACACGGTAGTTAAGATTAGTGAAATCCTTAGAAGACCAGGCGTGAAATTTCTTTTGTTATTAGATGTGGAAAAGGACCTTAAGAAATGCATTTTGACCTGATCCAGAGACTATCTGGTGGTTTTATTCTACTGCTTTATTTTCTGGGGAAGAAAAATGAATATATACTTAAATGATTAAAGCTCAGGCTTCAGTCTTGAAGGAGGACTAAGAATAATGTATACACTTCTTGCTCAAGGAGCTCCTTCAGTGAAGTGAGCAATCTTTTGCAAGACCTGCATAATCTGCATGTGATTCTTTGTGACAAGCCCTTCTCATTGTCTTATTAAACAGTAACTCATCAAACTTATTCTATTTTCTCCCCAGAGCTATAGTTTTAGAGAACTGTGGGCACTGGGTTGGTAAGAACTATAAAGTTGGTGATTCATAACAAATGTCATGGGTTTGACCCACAAAGCTATCAAATTTCTCTAAGCCTACCAAATTAAAGGACCAATATTTGCTAAGGACCTGATGCGTACCAGCCATCCACATACGAAATCATCTGCACAGGAGTCTGCAGGTAAGTAGTCGGTGGCAGTTTATAAGCAAGGGACTGAGCAGGGGGTTCACCGCAGGCAATGGCAGAACCAGGACAGGCACTGGTCTTTCCAGTCTGTACTTCAGGCTGCATCCCAAGGGGTGTAGGAAATGAGGTGCATTTGGTTGCCTGGGGAATGCCCTGGCTGAGCTCACAACCTGTAAGTGGGCCTGTGTGTCTCTACCACGAGTTCAAACACACGGCCATGATTAGGACCCACCTGCTCTGCACCTCGCAGCCAAGAATTAAAGAAGCCCAGGTGAACTCTCTGTTAGCTCCTGCTGGGGCTCATCACCCCATGTGATAAACTCAGCAGAGCAAAAAGCAAGTGGTTCTTCCTAGTGGGTGGAAAATTATGGTAGGGCAGGGCAAAGAGCCCCCTTGGGACAGTAGGGATTCCGGGCCTCAGCACAAGCTGGCAAGAGCCTGGTCAAGTCTTGCCTTAAAAGAAGCTGCAGGGAACCTTTGACAGTTGGGTCACAGAATACCTTGGGCTTATTTGAGGCTCAAACAAGAGCACACCTATTAGAGGACACTCAGAAAAACTGTAGGGAGTTAAAGTCAAGTGATCTTGTCGTTAAAGTATCTGAAGATGGGAAGGGAAAGCACCCAGGTACTGTCTGGTTTAACCAAGGCCGCCAACTCCTGTTCCCAGTCCTAAAATTTAATTAACACTTTTGTTTGTAGAAGGGAAAAAGAAGTGCCTCCTTGCAAATTAGTCAAGACTGTGGGGACAAAGAACAGAAAGAAACCCAACTCAATCAGTTTGGGCCAAAGTTCTTGTTTGAAGGCTCATGAGCCTTCATGTTTGAAGGTCATGAGCACGCGAGTGAACGCTACTTCTCTCCTTTATTTCTGCTTCTTCTACATTCTCCAAGACCAGCGTCTTCCGGGCAGCAGAAAACAGTCCAGTCCTCTCACACCACACAATTCTCAGCCTCCTCTGCTTCCTTCCACCTGCAAATTCCAGGAAGAACTCATGCCAAAAATCACATAATAAACTTCCAGTGCAGAGGCAGCTCTGAGGGCAGATGGGTATAAAAAGTAAGCAGTCTGTGTCCCTTAGAGGGAGACAGGGATGCACTGCCACAGCCTGAGCAGGTTCTTGGGCTCTGGGGAGAACAGGCTGACAAGCACTGATCTTCCCCTCCGTCCTAAGTCAAATCTGCAAGATGCCTAGGGGCTAGGTAGGACAGTTCCCGTCACACACCTCTGTGAGCTAACTGAAAGGCGGTCACAATGCTGATGGTGGTGCCCACTGCAGAGGTAAGTATCTAGATCTGAGCCAATGTCTCTCTGACTCTGGAAGAAGAATTACAGAATGAGAAGATGGGCATTTGATTTTGAGAACTAGCCCCTTCTCATCTCTGCCTTTAGAAATACAGTACAGGTCTTCAACAGATTAGAAGTCAGGAAGGAAGGAAGTATCCCCCGGATAAAGTCATCACCTTTACCCTCAAATAACTTCAAACTACCTAGGCAGTAGCGAGGCTAAATCAACAAGTTTCTTTCTTATTGTCCATTCATTTTCCTCACCCCAACTTCTGGGCACAAACATGTATGGCCTCTGTAGTAGTAAGCTTTTCATTCCTAAGACAATTACCTGAGAAAAACAACTTATAGGTCATGATTGGCTGGCTCCATTGCTTCGGGCCTGAGGTGAGGCAGAACATCATGGCAGAAGGAAATTGCTCAGCTCATGGCAGCCAGGAAGCAGAGAGGAAAGTAGAGGAAGAACTCAGGGACAGATACAGTATCCAAGGGCATACCCCCAATGGCCTACTTCCTGCAACCATGCCCTCCCTGCCTGCAGTTTCTGGCACCTCCCAAGGAGCCCATTCGGCTATCAAGGGATGAATACACTGATGAGGTCAGAGTCCTTGTGATCCAGTCACTTGGGGACCAAGCCTTTAGTACATGAGTCCTTGGGGGACACTTCGTATACAAACCTTAATAGCCACTAAGAGCAAGGGAAAGACTAAGTTCAAAACTATTGAATTCAGACAGACACAAAAGAGGCAATCCTTAGCCACAAAGGAGTGGTCAGAACAACCCCTGAAGAGGTCTCCCCAGATAACACTCAAGCTGAAGAGATGCCACTCTAGGGGGTTATACTCAAGGTTTTTTTTTTACCAGAACTGACTGACACAAGAGCCAAAGTAGGCTTTCTGGGTCCAATTCTATGCAGTGGCCTGAGGACTGGGGCCCAAGCCCCCCCACCAGGCGGCATACCCTGTTGAGCTCTGGGGCCCACAATCTCCTGATTGCTTGCAGCTCTGCAAGGAGGTATCAAAGCCAAGAAGAAAGTTTGGTTTAAAGTCAAACAGAGGGGGTGGGGTAGAACAGGAGGGCTGATGGGAAGTGAAGGGAGTAGAGGAAGGGGCTGGGGAGAAAGGGTCTGGGGGCAGGGCTGGCAAGGCCAAGGGAGGAGAGAAATCAGAATTAAATGAAAACAGCATTTGTAGCTGGGCCCCTCTCAGTAAAGTCCTGCCATGCATGCATTAACCCTCCATCAAGGAAAACAAAATCCAGGGACCTGGTGCCTGCCTGCTGGGGCACATAAAGCTTAAGGGATATAATATCTTCCAGGTGGGTGTGCCCAGAAGCACACAAAGGTGCTTGACAGGTCGTTTAAAACTGACTGTCAAGGTCAAAACAACACCACCTGCAGGCACAGCGGAAAGGTCTTCATCCATCCCCCCTCTGGTTCTCTGTTGTTGTTTGTTTTAAACTAAAGCACAGTTTGAACTGCAGACAAGCCTGACAACTGTTCAAACATATGTACGTGCAACTTATCGGCACACAAATGGAGATATTTGGAGGCTAAGAGCAGGAGATGGCAGGAAGGGGCCGGTCAGCCACTAACTCAGGTGGTCAGAGGAGCGGGTGTGAGCTGGGCTGAGGGAAGCCTCAGGGATGAAACCTGCTCCCCAAGAGGTATCTGGAAATGGGAAATGCGAGCAGAGGCGGTTATTATGAAAGGAAGGAGCCACTGCCCTTGAGATGTTTATTTTGCAATTAACCAGAGATAAGAGAGGCCCCTTCTGAAACTGCTGCTTGGGGGCCTAAGATTTAAACGCCTACTGATGCCTAGGTGCTGATGGAGTAGAAGAAAATCCCAGCCTCGTGATCTAACCAGCTCTTACATCAAAAGAAAATATATGTATACGTCAAGTTGCTGAACAAAATTGAATCACTCCTGCCCTGTACAAAATAAAAAAACCTAATTACATAAAGAATGTTAGGGCTCTAGAACACTCTGCAAACTACTCTAAATTAACCCTTCACTTTTCCAGAGAAGAAACTAGGACAGGGAGGCCCAGGGCTTGCCAGGATTCTCCAGCCATGATGGGCGCAGGTCCCGGAGCACAGCTTCCTTCCAAGCGACAGCAGGGCAGGAAGCCCGCCCAGGCTGCTGCCCTCACCTCCGCGCCCCGGGGCCCCAGCCTCTCCCCACAGGCTGTGTCCTCACCTGAGAAGGTGGCAGTGTATGGGGTGGGAAGCTTCCCAGCTGGCCCTTCCCTAACAGAGACACCCACACTCCAGCCTCTGCAGGATTGCCTAGGGACAGTTAGTACCCTAGATGCCAAGACCCTACCCCAAATCCACTGAATCAGGAGTTACCGCAGTGGGACCCAAGCAACTGCGTCAATCCCACAGCACAAAACAGTTTACTGGGGTGAAGGAAGAAAGTGACAAAATTTATTTGTATAATTATTTTTCTCTTCTTTTTAAGTTTTCTGTTTTTTTGTTTTGTAGTGTACCTCATATATCAACACCAAACTAAACTCATACAACTTGTACCTAAATGAGCATGGACACACAGAGCAGGTGACTGCTGAAAAGGCGTGTGCAACCCCAGAAGCTTGGGCCTTCCTGTGCCAGAGCTGGGAATCCCCGGGGACAAGGCCTGGGGCCTGCCCCGCACAGGTCCTTGGCTGCCACTGACAGGAGGAGAACGGAACCCACAGCCAGCTCCACAGTGCATTCCCTGGTACTTCTGAAGAGAATCAGTTCCCAAAATGTCATCTGAGGTGGTTTTTGTTTTGTTTTGTTTTCCACGAAATCTTCACCATAAAGTAGGGGATCCCTGGGCAAAACACTTGGGGAAATACTGCTCAGTTGGGGGAATATTCTGGCTCTGTCTTTGAGAGGCACAGATATACCTGGATATTAGATCAGATAATAAGAATATTAAAGGCTTTCTCAGAAGCCCTCCAGTAAAGAATTCCTTTTAACTTTGTTTAATCCATTCATTTCCGAAACTAATTAACCCACAGTTCTTTTCCCCACACTATTAACATTCCACAAAACTAGTCTCCCTTGAAACCCACTCCAGACACTCCTGACGGAGGCTAAAGGGCTCACATTTTCTGTGGCCATGGCCTCACCAGCATGCATCACACCTGGGCACTGATGTGTGTCTGTGGAAGGAACTCAGCTGTGCCCATCCAGCCTGTCCCCACTGCTGGCTTTCAATGGGATGATCGGAAACTGCACAAGTATGACAAAAATCCGGAAACTGCGGCAGACTCATAAAGAAAGGCATCGTCCTTGGGCTCTCAGGGCGTTCTCTTAAAGGACAAAGTTAAAATCTAGGATCTGCCAATCACAGTTCCCAACAACTCAGCAAGGTGGCCTCCAAGGCACAAAGGCCCAAGCTCACAAGAGCGCCCCTCCTCCTTCCCGACCCAAGTCTTGCAGGGGAGCCCAACCGTGTCACCACACTCTTCTGAAGTGAAGTTCCAAGACTTCTACTTTATGGTGAGAAATGGGGGAGGTTATTTTCAGCAAGCCAACTGGGAAGGTGAAGGGCAGCTCCAGGCTGTTGGGTGACTGCAGATTTGACATTCTATCTTCTGGGAGCCATGTCTGGACTTTCTGAGGAGTCACCTCTATAAATAGCATGGTTAGTTAACCGAGAAATAGAACATGTTCTACTCTGAGCTCCACTTTGGAATTAAATCAGGGTGGATTTTGGCATTGCACCCTCAAATTCCACATAGTAATCAATTTCTAAAGAAGGTAATCCATTTTTAAAAGGAGTCTTTCCTCATATCTGTGGCCTTTTACTATAAACAAGTGAAAAATTTTTTAAAGAAAGGTATCTGAGATATTTGCTCAATTTACATTAGGGGTGAGATAAAGCAACAAGGAATTCCTCACCCATTTTATGCAAACAGGCCTCTGTAGTTCGGACTGAGCCAGTCTGTTCTACTGCATAGTGCCTGTATCACAGCGCAGGCCTTGCTCCCACAGATCAGGGCTGTGCAGGCATCAGGCCTTGCTGGAGGATGGTTTCTGGAGCTGGTGTTCACCCCAAAAGGAGTCTATTGTAGAAGGAAACACACAGCTTCACACATAGACCTCCGCGCACATGGTTCAGAAACCAGCCCCAAAGCTGGCCGCACTCGCTCACTTGGGGTCATAGTCTGAGGAGTAAGAGCCTGCAAGATGAGAAATATTCCAATTTAGGACATCCATGGTTCTTTTCACTTAGGAAGTGCATGTTCTATTCAGGAGTGATGCTTCTGTGGAGAGGTAAGTGGGAAAGGGGGAAAGCCTATCCTTTGCAATGGAAAAATGGCCAAGTAGTGCCAACTGTCTGTGTCAAGCTCAAGGACTGGAAGAGATTAGCTGCCTGTGATGACATCAATAGAAAGGGCAGATTACACACGTAGGTGGAGGCACGATTGCTTCAGGAAGGCCTTTCAAAAGCCCGCCAGCTTCTCTTGAAGGATGGCCCCTGCAGTGTTCTCTGAAGGTAGGTCTGTCAATCAGTGCATGGCAAACAGTTCAAAGGAAACAACACTTGAGCGCAGTCCTTTGGGTTGAGGAGTCACGGCTGATGATGATCAAATGCTACTTCTAGATCTGACAGGCAGCACAGCTGCCTGACGGCAAGATGAGGATGCTGCCCACGTCAAAAGCTATGTGTTCTCTCTGCCTGTTACTCAGCAGAAAAGAGAGAGCCTGGCCCCAAAGTGCCCCTGGCACCCAGGGCTCTGCCTGGCACCCTGACTCTGTGGCTGCTTTAAAACCAGGCCTCAGGGAACGCTGACCTTCAACATCACCTTCAACCACAGTGTCACTCTGGTTTCCACGGGAAACCATGAAGCCTGTATAGATGCTCTCAGAGCCAGTTACAGATCAGCCTTGCCCATGTCTGCACCCCCAGATCCCAATGACTTACTCCACTCGGTCAAACTGGTATTGTCAAGAACAACAAAATCATCACAGCCAAGGGTTTTCAGAGTCTGAGAAGAACATCATTTTATGAACACCAGTTACTATTTTAGGAAAGAAAAATTAAAGAACTCAAACACATTAGAAGGGGAAAATCCCTACTTATAAGACAGGAGGGACACAAAGTAAATCACTTTCTCAAGAAAGAAAACAAAGGAACAGAGTAGAGAAACCGAACCCAAAGCAAGCAACCAGGGGGACGTGTCCAGGAGGGCACAAACTACACCACGTACCGTGTCACTGGCCACTCATTCTGTTGTTCATCTCAACGGCATTGGCAAGGTTGCCAGAAAACAAAGGGTTAAAATGTTACAGGAGAGGGGAAAGGATGGCAGGAGTAGCTGGCTGTCATCCACACCTACCTGCTACAAAAAAACTATTCTGGAAAATACTGGGGAAAGAGAAGCCCATTCAAAATACATAAGATGTATGTGCTAGGCAGGTGCCCCAACCCTGAGCTACATCCACAGCCCTAGAGCATGCTCTAAAATAATTCACAGAGAAATTTGAGAATTTGTTAAAATATGAGAAACAAATAACAACAAAAAACACATGCAAACCCCAAATCCAGAGAATAGCTGAAGAGTTGACAGTCATGACGAACTGAAAGGCGCACTAATTTAAGGCTCAAAACCTGATTCCTAAGAGCAAGAATCACTGTAGTTGCATCCTGTCTTGAAACTGGGGGCTCACATTCCCTGATATTTAAAGGAGGACTGTTTAAAAGTATGGTGGTTTTGGTTTAGGGGATCAAAAATTCAAGTAGAAGCTAACAAAGAACAAGCAAAAAACAATTCCCAAAGCTGTGAAACCTAGCTACTTAAGATAATGACAGAAATTTATGACTGCTTCCTTCCTTGGAGAAAGGAGCACAATAATTAGAAGGCTGGGAACAACAGGCCCTTTGTACCAGCATGTTGTGTTTAGCTTAGTCTATTTGGCATGGCTGGGAGATAAGAGTAAACAGGACAACACCCTGTCTGACCCCAGGAGGAGGGAAGCCTGTTCTGTTCATTCCTGGGCATGCAGAGGAGCACACTGTTCATTTGCAAACTGAGGTACTCAGACAACTGACTGTGCATGCTACGGTCAGGAAGGAGGACAAGCACTCCCAAGTCTTTGCACTATCCGTCTTTCAAGAACAAGTCATATGTAACAGGGAGTTTATAGTACTTCTCCACTATAAAGTATGTTGAAGATTGATAATTATTTATCTAAACTATTTGTCCATTCTATTTGTGATCAGACCTTAAAAAAACTTAAAAACTAGGATAAGCAAACAAACACAGCTTCTCTCCTCGTGACCGACTGTGTCAAAAAAGTTTGCAAGATATCAATCAGCAGCCAGCAGGGGAAAAAAAACCATGATGATCTGAGACCCCTGTCTTCTCAAGAAGACTGGCAGCCTGGGTGCTCTGAGAGTTCTAGCACTGGAGAACTCTGGTCAAGGTCAGCAGCTAGAGGCCACTTGGGTTCCACCTGGCCAGTCATGAGGGGCACAGCACCTGTGGTTCCAAGAAAACCAAGACAAAACTGGACCTCACTTGTGGTTCTCTCCCCACGACCCCGACCTCCTGGAATGATCAATCCTGACTCAACCGCTGCCAGTGGTTAATGACTCTGCTCTTCCTCATGTGGTACACGGATGTCTCAGATGGCCACCCGTGTCTCCTTTGTCACTTACATCTTAGTTGTTTTCATGAATAAGCTTTTCATACCGACTAGTTATGTCAAGTCCATGAAGACAGAAGCCTCATCAACCTTGTTCAGCCTTAGAAGTGAACAAATACACCCACAATGAGGAAAGGAGCAAAAAGAACCTGTCATCAAACATGGGAAAGAGCTCAAGGCAGAACTGGTCAACTATCATCAACCACCCTGAGGCAATTTTGTTCCCACAATTTTCCCAGTGGGACCAGGGGCGAAATCACATGTGGGTGGCGGAGCTGGAGAGCAGAGCTAGGTGGCATTTTGATTTTGTGCACTAAACAGAAAATCACCACTCAGAAATAATTCACAGGAGATTCTTGAAATTCAAAAATGGAGGTGGGGGGTGTGAATGCCAGCAAGGTATTTCAGCCAGCCTAATTATTCATGGTGACATGTGACTGTGAACTGCTAAAGACAAATGCTGGAGTAAAGCATGTATCCTAAACACATGCAGAGTTTAAGACTGAGGCGCTCATTGTCAAGCACCTGTCCTAAACCTGGCTTCAGGTGCTACTCCATCAGCATCACCGCTGACCCAACAGTGCCAGTACTGCTCGCACTAGAAAGTGGGCCTGCTGCTCAGTCTGGACCTGAGACATGGAGAATCTGAGCGGTCAAGAAGAAAAGAGCAGAATGTTAACTCCCCAAACAGGAAGAGCTGTCAATCCATCAAGGACTCATTTAAAATGTAATTGTCTTCACGGAGGCATCGCAGCACACAATCCAGAAAATGTTCCTTCTCAGCTCCCGATACAGCAGATTCAGTCTTCAAGGAATGTAAACATAAAATAACACCAAACAGCAAGCCCACACCTGCTGCGGGAGACCCCGCGTGGGAAGGGACAGATCCACAGTGTCTTCAAGGCAAACTAGTGCTTCTCCTCTGAATCAGAAAGAACAAAAGCTCCTCTGCACAGTAGTTCTGGAGAGGACTTGGGGTGGAGGTGGGGGTCAATTAGTAATGACTCTGGTTATTTTAAAAGGTGACAAGAATCAAGAAATGCAGTACTGATAAATACTCTAGTTACTCCTATGTATGAAAAACATTCCAAAACCAAAAACACTATGTAGTGCTCGCCTTCTTAAACATGGATTTGTCATTATTATACACTCAAACAATATAAATCAGGTTTTTTAAAAAAAATTTTTCTCCACTTAGCTGAAATACCAGATTAGGCTCAAAGGCAAAATCAAGGAGAGTTTTAAGCTTCCACAAACTATAATATGTAATATTTAAAATACAGTAAAATCATTATGGATATAACCCAAAATTTAAAAAAAAATTATTTAACAATAATTCACCTGCTTTAGGTCGCAGGTGAATTTATAGGAAGTCTGAATGCCATTTGCCAAAAAAAAAAAAAAAAGAATACTAACGTGGTATAAAAGGGTACTCTTTATAATTAAAACCTGATCACTAAAAAAGTCCAGAGGTATGGAATCTATGATCTTGCATGCATGACTATAATAATGGACCTGGGAAAGAATCAGCTAATGTACCAAGAGGTCCTCTGCTCCCAGCACATTGTAACTGAAGGAGCGCAGTGGCGGGTCACAGCGCGGAGATCCTTTGGACGGCTCCTCCAAGTCTTGGGGATTCTTTATCCCGACCTAGAGTGCAGACTGACCTCCAAGACTGTCATTTTTTGTTCCAGCTTCGCTTGACAGAACCTCAGGCAAAGCTTTAACCCTAAATAAAGCAGCAAAGCCCCATTGGCCACGTGTGGCTCAAGGTGTTGGGATCCTGGGAGAATCAAGCCAAACAAGTGGAATCCATTTAAGTCAGAGTTTGAAAAAACAAGAATTCTCCCTCTCCCCTTCCCAACTGGCAGTGGAAGATGCCACAATCCCCTTTCCACAGCTCAAATACAGAGAACAGTAATGAAGTCCAGGAAAACATCTAGACCAGGGCAGACTTTATTTCCATAGTCTGAAATGGAAAAAAAAAAAAAGATATTTGACAACCAACCACAACTTTTTAAATATACAGTCCTCCTGTTTTTAAGCATAAAAGCAGTCTTGTTGCCGCTAAGTTATCATCATCATCCAATTTTTTGACATTTGTGTCCAGTAACATTTGGCCTTTGGGTACTTAGGCTTATTACTTTAAAAATACAAAGTTAAGTATGCTTAAATTACTTTAAATATCTCAAAAAGCGGCAAACATGCAATGTACCTGCCTGGGCACGCAAACTTGAAAAGAAAAGCTTTATAGAATGGCTGCAGGTCAACAAATTCTGGTTTTGGCAGCTGATGTCAGAAGGAGCTATAGAAAATACGGTCCTGCCCATGAAACCACTCTGCCTTTGGTTCCCTCAGGCCAGAACCTGGACCTGTTAGCGAACATGCTCCAAGAAACTACAGCTCTCATAAAGTGCTAAGAACTCCCAAATAAACATGCCCCCTCAAAACTGTATACAAATGAGAAACATTTAATGAACAACATTTCTTCACCAATAACTCTGCTTAAATTAAGTCCAGGAGACTCTTCAAAGGGACCAAAGAAGCCCCCTTGTTAAGACAAATTCTATATATAGACATCCAAGACAATTACATGATGCATGTAACCAAATATATATAATTATCCTAGTTCCTACATTCCCATTATCTTTATAAATATAGGATAAAAATCAGTCTAAATGACTTTCTCAGACCTCCTCAAGGATTAAGTCAAGTCAGCCAGCCTTTAAAAAGTGTATGTACATAGTAAAGATCAAAAGCAAATGTTCTGGTCAGTTCTTTTCTACTCATGGGTTTTACTAAGAATGTGCACAGTTTTCAGGGAAAACACCACAAATGACAGCTGCTCAAAAGCATGGAAATTAATTGGCAGCAGGAATTTCCTTGACTAATAGAGAAAAACTCAAAGTCACATGTTTTGATGAGCTTATTTTTCCCATCCTTAGTCAAGCATATTCACTGTTAATGATTAAGATTTGCAAACAGAAATATAACCAAGGAAAATCCTGAGTACATTCTTTGTCTTTTCTCAGTGGAACACAGCTACCCATTGCTGAATGAAGAATGGTGTTAATGAAGGGATTATAGCTGTAAATAAAATGGGAGAAAGGTTCAACCTGCAGGTCTTGACTTTCTGAGGAACCAAACCAAGACACAGGAAGAATAATGCATTGATTGTGTTAAAGAGCAGCAGCACGAGGGTAACCGCCCACCCGCGCCCTGCAGGAAGCCATCTGCTTTGAGCTGTTTGTCCAGCAACGAGGATGGATTTACACTGGTCCATCCACAGTCTCTCTGACACAGGCTCTCAAGTCCTTGCCTTGTGACCACTGGTGAGAATGGATGGGACAGCTGCTCAGGATTAGGCAAGTGGCCCATGGCCCTGGGACCAGGTCATGTTGCTGAGCCCAGAGCGGCATGCTTCGACCTTGAACTCTTAGGGTCATGCTCTCATCACCCACACTAACAGCCCTAATCGCCATGGCCACATACACCACTCCAGGGTACAGTGGGTTCTCAACCTCAGCAACGACGTGAGCTTTTCATTCTCAGGGAAGTTTGACTGGAGCTCATGACACCCACAGGCTCACATGGGCTTGAAGACTGACCCTCAAGTGAGCATAACAAGAACGGGCTACATGGCCCTTCCTTCCTGATCAAGTGACAACTCAGAACTCAGGAGAAGCAGGAAAGAGTCTGAATTTCCAAAGCATGTGCTCCAAGTGCCACAACAGAACGACGTACCTGGCCATCCCCAGACTTGGAAAGTTTGCAGGAACAATGAGTATATCCAGCCGGGAGAACGGGTGTGTTCCCAGGACAGAGTGCGCAGCAGAGAGGCAAGGAGGGATCAGAGGCACGAGGGTCTCCTGGCAGACATCCCTGAGGCACACCGGGGCAAAGACTCGATGAGGAATGACCTCCTGGGCAGTAGCAGAGGCATCCTGGAAGCGGCAGGGGTATTCCGTGTGACCACAAACACCAGCACACCTGGGGACGAAAGGAGGAAAACAGACGCGCTTACAGCCATGGAGGTGTGGGACTCTGCAGACATGGGCCACTTCCAGAGACAGTGGTTCCCACAGGCTCGAGAGCAAAGACGGTTCACCTGAAACCTTGGCTCGTCTATTTCTGGACAGCAGTGACAAAACATTTACCGACGAGCTTGAGTTGATGGAGCGGTTCAATCTAAGAGATGGATAAACTGGAGGGATGGGACCCAAACTCAGAATACAACTACCTCCCAGCCAAACAAAAACAATTTCTTCCTTCAGTAACATGCTTTTAAATATCATCATGAGAAAAACCTTTTCCAAATCAGGACGAACTGTAACTCAGAAAGGAGGGAAATGTGCAGCCAAGCTTAAGATAAAAATCCTGGAAATTTCCTAGAATGGAAGATTCTTACTACGGTAGAAGAATGAGCCAAATGACAGTGGCAGGTACAAACTTTTCAAAGAAACACGGTCCACCTGACTGACAAGTGGCCTGGGTGTTCTTCACCAATCCACCTGGAGCTGCTGCTGAGGACCCAGAGGGTCTTCTAAGGCAATATTCCCCCAGGCCACTGTCACCACAAACGTAAAGGAGTTGACTTTTAAGGAAATAGATCAAGCACAGCCAGGGTGAACTGACCACCGCCAGTTATCCCCTCAACGGCGCAGCTGAGGAGGACTCCTGGGACCTGACTGGCAGGCCTAAGGAGAGCCATCGACCCACCAAGACTGACTTCGAAGGGAAGCCTATTTTCTCACCTGCTAACAGGCCCTTCGTGCAAGCACAATGGAAAACCCCTTTACTTTACATTATGATTTTAACAGAAGATGCTCATTTGAGTCACAGTGAATACTAAAAAATCTTTAAATGCTGGCCTGTCCCAATATGCACAGGCTCCAGTGACAATTCCTGTTCAAATTTATGAAGGGCCTTTCCTGCTTCCAGGCTGGCTCTCAGGAGGTACGCGCAGCTGTGCACCTCCCCTGGTGCGCCTCTAGGAGCATGGCCCCCAGCCCTGAGGACACTTCATCATGGTTGGGGACGAGAAAAATGAATGGAGTGCCACAGAAACTTGGGCAGAATAAAGCGACAGGAGGAATATAATCACTGCCATTGAACTCTAGTCACATTCCCTGGATTGAAAACCTCACTTTGGTGAGTCAGCCAAGGTACCTGTTAGTAAGCATGTAACTGAAAAGGCCACTGTGTCCACCTAAAGGCAAGTACCGTTTGGGGCACCAGTTCAGTCAAAGGTCTCACAAAGTGGGAATGAACCACCACAGGTTTCCTACTGTATTTGCACAGGCATATGTGAGCACAGTCACCTAAACTCATGCTCTTGGTTGAAAAACTGTCAGAGCACATTAGCAGTGGAGATCCTGGGGGTGTGCAGGCATCTCCTGGATAAAGTTGGGGCAAAGTTTAAATTCCACGAACCACAGTACAACAATGTAAAGAGGCCCTTCATCTAGAAACACAGCCTGTTTCCACAAGGCAGGATTAGTTCTTACAGCCAAGAATGCCAAAAGGCAGAGAATAGGCTGAGGTAGCCAAAGATACACCAAAAAAGCCCTTGTTCAAGGGAAAAGGTGAATGAGATTCCCTCAGGAAATATGTGGCCTTAGCCTAGCTACTGGAGATGATTCCAAGTGTGCATGACTTAGCACCACTTTCCATACTCAAAGTCTGAGAGAAAATGCAGTATTGCACGGCCATCGAGCTATGGGCAAGTGCGACCAGTAAGGCTCCCCCAAAAAATGGAATGTCAGAAGGAGGTGACTCACACGATCTTACATGGTATTATGGTTTGAATGTGAGGGGTCCCCCAAAGCTCATGTGTGAGACAATGCAAGAAGGCTTAAAGAAACAGCTGAGTTAGATAGCTTTAACCCAATCAGTGAATTAATCCACTGACGGAATTACCTGAGTGGTACCTGAAGAAGCAGGGTGTGGTGGAGGAGGCGGGCACTGGGGGCTGCCTTTAGGGTAGATATTTGAATCTGACAAGTGGAGTCTCTCTCTGCTTTCTAATCATCATGTGAGCTGCTTCCCTCTGCCACACTCTTCAGCCAGGATGTTCTGCCTCACCTGGAGCCCTGGGGAATGGAGCCTGCTATCTATGAAGACCTCTGAAACTGTGAGCACCTAAACAAACTTTTCCTCCTCTAATTGTTCTTATCAGGTCTTTTATTCACAGCAGTGAAAAAGCTGACTAAAACAGAGGCCAGAAAACCTGGACTTTGGCAGCTGCTCAGAGACCAGCTATGGTCCGAGGCAAGCAAGGGGGTATCAGGGACCTTTTTTCCCTCATCTCTCCATAGTCTCCCCAAAGTGGCTGCTGAGGAGGGAAGAGAGTGATTGGAAAGGGGTGTGAGGGAACTTCCCGGAGTGAGAGAAAGTTCTCTGTCTGGCTTAGGATGTAGACAGTGGTCAGAAACTCAGCAAGACAAATAAGACTTGCACTGTAGTGTATGCTACACTTTAAATTACACTTTAAAAATAAAGAAAACAACCTGAAATGATTCCTGAGGTTTCTTCTTGCGCCACTACCCCCATGGAATGTGCTGCAGGAGCCCTCTGCATACCACAGCCTGTCTCTGGAGAGCTGGGGGATGCAGCTGCACTTGCACCATCAGAGTCTAGCAGAGACCCCACAGCCACGTGGAGAAGCTTCTCTCTCCTCTCAGGGCAACTTTCCAGTCTCTACACCTGTACGGAATGCCCCCTTCCCCACCAAGTCTGCTCTTCTTCAGAACGAACTGCCCATTTTCAGTGCCTTTAATCATTTTTGCTGCGTTTCGCTGGACTGCATCCAAGTTTCCGTGCGGTGCTTAAGCTGCATGGTCCCAACAGAAGCCTGGAGAGGTTAAACATAACACCAGATTCCCCTGTGGCTGGAGCCGAATAAAATTAATGAACTTTCGACAGTTTATCCGAGTGCATTATAGCTAATGCCTTTACTAAAATGCTCACCCAGAGAGGGCTGAGTGTGCGTGAACTGGCGCTGGAGGAGGGGATGCTCTTCCCATAATTTAGCCCACATGAACAGTGATCAAAAGTTCAGTGACCAATCTTCTGGCCAAATTTCTGGAACCCAGATGAACAATTTAGGCAAATAAAAGCCTGGGGTATATAAGCCCCCTGTAAAAGTTAGATTTCCATGAATTGAACTGGGGGTCTCAGGGGTTTGAAGTAGAAAGGGGGATGGGGAAGACAAGGGGGACCAGATGTGAACATAACCAGAAACACCGCTGCGATCGGCACTGGAGAGCAGCTCTGCTGGCCAGTCAAGCAGAGAGAGAGAGATGTCATTGGTAAACAGAGCCACTTTCTGCTGACTAGAGATGGTAGCCAGGCATGATGAAGCTAGGGCAGGATTAATATATGTAAGCTACTATTTTATCAGCAGTACCCTTCTGATGGACAAGCATGTTAGTGAATGAATGCAAACCACAGGTATGGTCTGTGAGGAGGGAAGGGGCCCATTCTCAGGCCTCTGCTTCCATGAAAGGGCATACTTTCCAAGGGAGGCACACTAGACCTCTCCCTCAGCTTCCCTGATTGGATCAGCCACTTTGGACTTTGTCTTTTTGGACTTTTTTGCCCACACAGGGTCTCTATCCTGCGATAGGCGGGTTGTGACCTGTGTCATGGAGGCTGTGCCAATCTAGTAGGAAATGGAGTATTAGCCCAATGAGACCCACACAGGAGCACTCCCTTAACCCAACTCTCGTCAATGACAGAACCTTTATTTGATCTCCTTCTGTCTGTTCCTCAACTGGTTTTAAATGTAGGAGGACAAGAGAGGAATAGTATTTATCCCATTCTCCAAATCCCAACAGGAATTTTAGGCATCATCTCTTCCCAGAACCTCTTTTGATCTGGCCATGTCCATCTTTCGGAATGATGGTTGCCAGACCAGTGAGCGGTCACTGCATTTGCTGCTGGGCAGGAAAGAGAACACACATAGGGAATGGCCACTGCCCTCTCCCTGCTCTGTGTCTTCTGGGAACATGGCTAAAAAAAAGGCACGATAGCAAATTTCTGTCTTTGCCTTCTTTAAACCTTTCTAAGGCACTTGTTCAACAGTGCATCTCCTTATGATGGAACCTTGAGGCTTGAGGTGAAGCCTTCACAGTTCCTTCCCTATGAAGGTGTTGGGAACTCATGCACAAAGCCTCCATCCTACAAAAGCGCGGCTTTGCCCAAAGAGCCATAGTCAACTATATGAATGGCTCCTTCCAGCTCAAAGGCTCTCTACTTGTCCTTTCTATTCCAAGATGACACATTACAGTCAGTAACAGTGGCTTGATCATGGCAATGACTCTCCAGGAAGGTTGTCACTCAGAATCCAGGTGAATGTTTTGGATATATATATTATTTTTAAGTCTCCAAGTGAGATTATAAATCACCTCTGCAGAGAGTCAGGCCTGGATGTGAATCTAGATATTGTGACTCAGTAGGTATAAGAATATAAATGAGTTACTATCTCAGCCTCAGTGTCTTTATCTATCAGAGCAAATCTACCTTACAGGCTTATATTTAGGACTAAATAAGACAATATTTAGGTCAATATTTTTCCTGACTTTAAACAACCAATGGCTTCTGTATCAATTCAGGACAGGTTAAGATATGCTGCAATAACAAACAACCCCAGTGTTTCAGCAGCTCAACATAAGAACATTCATTTCTTGCTCATACCAACTCCACTGTGGATCCAATGACATTCTGGGGCACCTACCTCCTCACTCAGAAATTCAGGCTGCCCACAAATGCAAAATGAAGCCTAGACTACAGCCCCAGTGCAGAGGAAGAGGGCCCAGAGGGTCTCACGTACAATTAAGTATTCCCACATGAAATGAGCTTTTGTCCTGCTGTCCACAATTCTCTTCTTCCCTCAAGAGGATGTGAGTGAAATCTAGTAAGCAAGAATATTCTATACTGCTCAGTTAACAATCCAAAAAAAGGCATATTACTGACCAACAAGTGGAAATTGCTTCCTTTTGCCAAAAAGCAAAACGTAGTAAATAAGACATGCCTGTTGGAAGACAGAACACATGGCTTCATCTCCTAAGAGACCAACGCTGCAGTCACTGCAGCCAGAGGAAGAGCAGCCTGCAAGAGAAAGCACTCAAGGAATGAGTGCCAAGGGTCGCCTGGCTGTCTCTGAGGGTAAACCAGTCAGCTGTACACTGCTCAGACTTTCACCACCCAGAGGCACTGCCCTGGTGGCTCAGCTGAGCTACGAGTAGCAGTGCCGGGACCAGAGCGTGAAGCATATGTCTGTACCCATCTTGTGCAGTCCCCTCTATTGGCTCCAGGTTAGAAACAGGTGAGCATCTGGGGAGGCTGCCAGTAAACAGTCAGAGGCCCATGCCAATGTGTAAAACCCACACACTGATTTTCTGACCCACTCCAAAGAGAAAATCACCACTGAGGTCAACAAGGCCCCACAGCCTTGGGAAAGCTCTCTGGGGCCTGTGCTCCTAAGAGGCCAATAAGCTCCACTAAGGAGGTCATCCCTACAGTGCAGCCCCAATGGCAGCCACGGCGCCAAAACAGCGATCCAGTAGACCAGCTCTGCCTCCTTGGTAACCATGCTTTTGAGCAGACAGGCAGTAAAAAGCAGGGATGAAGGGTGCGGGGCAGCGGGGGAAGGGGTGCTGGGCCTGAGGGCTCCTCTGCTTAACTCCCAACAGTGTTTCACCTGCGCTCCAAGGACTGCACATGCATCCTCTCCTCCCTTCCTGCATCGACAGCAGGCCTGGGTTCTGCCTCTGCTCTCCTTCCTTCCCAGGAGGCCTGAACCCTATTTGGGTAGGTTCTCGGCAGAGATGACTCACATTCCCAGGTCCTGGAAAGATGCATCATCCCGCTCCCTCAGGGTCTGTGTTTCAGCCAGTTCCCAAACACAAACCTGAAGTTGGCCTCGGAGGATGGGAAGGGCCACTCTGTCACCAGATCCATCTCCGACTTTATTTCTGTCCAGCATCCCACTGCAATGGTGAAGGTAGAGGCGGGCATCGGCATGGTTACGTAGTAATGCCAGCTTGAACCCCCTGAGAAGAAACAAGAACCACAGTGAGGCTGCGGCAGGGCTCTGAGCCCTTCTTGACTTCTTCTCTTGAGATGTGAGGAAAGCCTGTGGGTAAGAGCCCATTCCTGCAGGTAGGGTACCCCAGCTGAAGGGGCAAGACCCCAGGTCTCCAGGAAAGCAGAGGGATGATGTTTCAAAGCTGTCAAGGAGGTCTGGGCTCTTATGGCTCTCAGTCGAAGCCTTGCATTGAGGCTGAATAGCAAGAGGTGCTGAGGTGGTCACTCATAGTTGCCAACACAGAAGGGTATAGCCAGCATCCCCCAGAGACAAGCATGCGTCTCCCTCGTTCTTACTGCCCAGCTCTGTATTTGGCATCAAAAAGAAAGCACAACTGATATATTCTGAAGGAATGAATGATCATGTCTGCCCAGTAACTAAACTATTCTTCCTAAAATGGGTCAAGCTAAAATGCCTATTGTAGAAAATATATGAAACAAAGGACAGGAAACTCCTGAGTTTTAGTTCCAAAGTTAAAACAAATTAGCTACAAAAGTTCAGGTCTTAGTCCCCATCCTGCCAATCCATTCAGCTGATCTCCCACTCAGCCATGAGCAGATGAAAAACAGGAGCGGAGACTTCACTGGGACCACGAGGCCCAACTAGTTCCTAACAGGGCTGTTCCCCCCAGGTGAGGGTGTCCTCTCCATGTAGTCCAAACCTCTGGAAAGCTTTGATCAAAGGGACAAGTGACTGTTAACTTACCAACACTGTATTTGCCTTAGATGGGAAAATGACATTAATGATTCTGAAATCTGCATGAATCACACTATCTGATTTAGCACAGCACTGCTGACGCGTGTGCTATAACTGATGCTGTGTCTTAACGTAGATATCACCTTATATTACAAAACACATTCCTCCATCCCTCGTGTGCCCAGAGGGGAGCTTCCGTTAGAGTAACACTTCTCTGTCAGCCCACTTGCATGAGGTATTATTCTCCACTTGAAATGTTACAGGGTCTCACACCCATGAGCAGCCTGTGATTGTTCCATTTGGTGAGTGAGCAGATAAGATGTCAAATTCAGGGTTGAAATATTGACATGCCCACATGGGCCCTAACATGACATTTTTCTAAGTGTTTTACCACTTAAAATCAATGATAAAAGGTTAGATTTTGATCTCCATGTATGGCTGGCCCCTTTATCAACTGATTCTGAACTCAGAAGGGTGTTTATTACCCTTTGAATTCTATAAACTTAGATTCAAAGAAATATGCTATAGAATTTCTCTAATGAACAACAGAATTTTAAATAGGAAGTAAAGACTTAGGAATAAGTATGATTTCTGGTGCAATTCAAACCTGGAAATCACTGGAGGAAACATGTGAAAAACGATACAGAAAGGCATGCTGGGAACCTAACACAGAGGTAGCTGTTCTCTCCACTTGCCAGTAAGTTTCTTCCTGCTTCTAGAATCAGGGTGGCCATTCTTTTTTTTTTTTTGAAAGAATACCAAACTATATTTACTGTTTACAGTAGTAAAGGAACAGGTAATGTACAAATGGGTGAACAGGGTGGCCGTTCTTGAGATCCCTCTTTCTCAGTCAACCAAGAAGCGGAGGCATGGCCTTTGTTAAAGAGATAATCAAGTCCAATGATTCTGGAACCAACCAGTGATTTACGTCACTCTCACAGCCTTAGGAGAATCACTGCCCGCATCCCCCATCAGCAGGAAATGGGTAAGGACAGTCATAGAAGTCTTGGTGAGAGCGCGGCGTGGCCCCGGGGTGGCGGCTGCACCACCTCCACCTCAGTTTCTGCCCCTGAGCTCCCTGGCTCCCTGCAGCCTGCTGCCCCTGTGACAGCTCCATGAAGAACTCAGCTTGCACTGGATAACACCCACAGAGCTGGGTGGGTAGGGGTGGGCAGAGAGGAAGGAGGAGGAAAGAAGGCCTTGGTCTAAAGGAATATTCTGAAGGGCCACATTTCTTAATCAGAGAGCTCTGGACAGCCATTATTTTTCTAAAGTACGTTTTCGAGTGTTCACTGCGGGTCCAATCTGAATTCAAAAAATTCAAACAGGAGGCTCAATAAAAAGTAGCAATGGCGAGGCGTTCAGATAAACATGGACGCGTGAATGCATCGGCCATCTTCACTTCCTCCCAAGCCCTGAGAACAGGGAGAACAGCGTCGGCGACAGCTGCAAACACTGGAGGCCAGAATGCAGACGCAGAGAGGCAGAGTCGAGTGGCACAGCAGAACCGTGCACTCAATCAGTAGAGGAGGAAGGGAAGACGCTCGCTGGGAGGGGACCCAAACCACTGGGTCCCTTAACCCCACGTTAAGAAACCTCATTATTGGGCTGGGGATATAGCTCAGTAGAGTGCCTGCTTTGCATGCACAAGGCCCTGGGTTCAGTTTCTGGCACCAATAAATAAATAAATAAATAAGATCCCTCATTATGAAATGTGGGAATGAAGACAAGACCTCATAAGCTTCCAGAAAGAGAAAGAGAAGGAAGAGAGGAGGCTTACATACAATAAGGACATTTTCAGATATGCAGAGTCTCAAAAATTCACCTCCTACGCACCATATTCTCGGGAAGTTACTAGACTACATAAAGTATGCTTCAGAAAGAGACAGTAAGCCATTAAAGAAGACAAAGGAGCCAGTGCAGGAGAGAAAGAGGAAGCCTGCAGAGCGACGGAGGAGCTGGACAGCCAGGAGATAGGGCACTGCGCAGGCGCCGAGGGACCCGGAGATGATGCAGAAGGAGAACCCAGAGGAAACCAAGCAGCTGACCATCCTAAAAGGAGTCCTGAACAACTTTCAAAGATAGGCTTGACAAAACCAAGAAAATGGGGGGGAAAACAAATAAAACACCATTGTTAACTCCAAGAAAAACCAACACATACGGAAACCATAATGTAGTCACAATTTCACTACTAGACTCAGCTTTTGATGACAAAGATATAATACAAAGAACGTATTCTGTGACATGAATCACACCGGGAAGACGGGACTCGGGGAAGGAAGCGCGGATGACAGGCTGGAGAAAGAACTCAATCTTATTGGCGCAGTGAGAAGACCACGTCTGGACAACCTCACGTCCCACGGAACGGAATGGAGATGACACTGATGTCACTGTGAGCTGTGCGGCACTGGTGACTTCTGAAGGGGAATGAGGGCGGGGTGGATACAGGGGGTGCTATCGGGGAGGGAGTGGAACAAACCCAAGAGAATTATTTGACGCTATTGCATTTTTAATGTAAAATAATTCAAAACAAAACCAATTAATCAAAGATCAAAAGATAAACAGCAGAAAAAGAGCAACATATTTGGTCCTGAAATACTATCAAAACGATAAAATGTAGCTGGAAGGAAGAGGCAGTCCACAGAGAAGGAGCAGGCACCGCTCCAGTAGCAAATCCTCTCACGAACCAAATACTGAGCACAAAGGTTTCTAGGTTCAGTGCTGAATTTTTAACCTGATTTTTTTGCTGTGAGTCTAGTTCTTGGTACCATCTATCTAAGGCCTAGGCAAGACGGGACTTATGGAAACCACAGGAACTGAAACTGCTTCCAAGAGAAGTCCCTGCTGAATTAAGAGATACTCACAGGATCCCAACGCAAGAGACTGCCCAGTGACATCACATCCCGGCACCTTTGTCAGAATAGCAGGTGAGGTGCTAGGAGCCGTGAAGGGATGTGGCAAGGAGGAAGAGTGAGATAAGGAATGAAAAAATTGCCAGTACCTTAAACAACCCAGAACTGGGGAGCGAGGCAGCCACAGTGATGGCAGAACCTGAACGGAGTCAGGCGAGAATGTTTCAGAACCGTCAGTCCTCCCTCAAAAGCTGCTCAGGGTTGAACAATGGAAACAACAATTGAAAATGTGACTCAAACTTGTACTTTGAGTGCTAAAGAGGATGCCCTTCTGCACAGCCCACTGTGTTTTACGTTCTTAGATTCCTATTAGCAGGCCTCATTTGGAACAAACTGCTTCACACTGAAAACTTTCAGAACAAAACCTTTAGGGGCTATCAAGTGACAAATGGGCAGATCAGCAGATGGGGCCATTAGGAACCAGCCAGGAATCCAATTGCCAGGGACTGTGGCTGACCCACAGTGTTTCCCAGGAAGATGATCTGGCCCTGAGCTTCTTGTCTCCATCTTGGGTGAAAGCGAGAGCCAGTGGTGAGATCATGGAACCCTTCCACAGGCGAGGGAACATTTTCATTAGCTCATTACTACGAGGACATTCCCAGTGTTGCTTGGTAATTAAGTGTCTTCTGAGTTATGCTGATTATTCCACTCAGCCTCGCGTTGCTTCGTGAAGACTGTTCTCTGCCACAGGAAACACCTACCTCATCCTTACATAACTACAAGAAATGTAAATCACGAGGTGGAAATACTGCCCCCGAAAGCAGAGCCTGCATTCCAAAGACAAAGAGAAATCATTCCTGGATTTCTATTGTTTGTGATAAGACTACGGTACAAAGGGAACTGATGCGCGTCTATTCTGATGTGTGTGTCAGTGGGTTGAATTCCAGCTCCGGAAGCCAGGGCTCCACAAGCACCAGTTTGGGTACAGTGCTCGATCTCGGTAGGCATCAGTGCCCCAGTGCGTTATGGGCACGGTCACAGCATCCGACTCATAGGATTAAGTTAGGTAATACAGAAACCGATGGGCACGATGCTTAGACAGTGTTTGTCCTCACAATCGTCACTGTTGTCGTCACTGGCATCATCTGCAAGCTCTCCTTTTCAGAGCGGCCTCTCCCTATTGCTCAGGAGGCAGGGGCGAGGGATATTTGGAGGTATGGCTGCCACATGTGCACCAAAACCCGTGACCTGATGAGGCCCACATATGGGGTTTAAGGTTGAATGGCATTAAAACACAGTGCACACAAAGCAACCCATTTAAAAAGGAGACTGACAGCCCAGAGGGGGCATCCTGTATGACTTCATGTAGAATGGACCATTTGGAGACCATTTAAATGGTGTTTCCTTTAAATGAGCCGTCCTCGATAAAACAGTAAATGCCTTCATTTTCCTTTTTTGATTCAACCCACTTGCACTAGACTGCTTTGCTATACCAGCTGCAAAACAAAGAACATGCTGCACTTGAAAAACCTAGAGTTTTCCTCTGCAAAAGTCCAAAGACCATCACACGCCTGGATACTTTCACAGCCAGGCCTGGATTCATTCGTAAGGCTGGTAGAGAGTGGGCAGGAGGAAGGGGCCCCTAACTGAGCAGGCTCAAGCAGCATCCAGCTCACCCTTCCTTCTGGACAGATTCTGCAAAGGTGGACTTCTGAATAGTTCTGAGATTCCACCCTCCAGTGAAGAGGGAAAAGGGGGAACACAATGGCGTAGTCCGTTCGGGGAGGAGAGAGAACTCTACGTCCTAACCTTGACAACAACTTTGCTAATTATTTGAGAGAAGAAAAATCAAAACATGGTAGTCCTTTTTACCCCCCTCTTCCAGTCATGCCCACTACTAACAGTGCACTAAACATGAGCCACATGCAAAGTCAAGACTCGTGCACTTGGACAAAAAGCCACACCACACACAGACACCACCCTGCTTCTGCAGAGGCGAAGGCAGGCTATTTATCTTTGCACACTAAGCATCTCATAGAACTCATACTTAAAGAGTCACTGTTTTAACTGAAAATTAAAACAGGCACATAAATCCCTCCTATTAAAAGCATCCCTTTAAACCTTTCTACTCCAGGTTACACAAACAGCAGGAAGCATGTGGGAACATCAAATTGATGCATGCTTTTATTTAGCATATCAGATTCCTTTCCTCAGTTCTAACACAGCCCTGCTTACTTCCTACCTCAAGACCATTTCTTTCTCTAGCCCCAATTCCTTCTTTCAGTTTCCTGCCCAAACTATTCCACATGTTTAAAGATTATTTTGTAACAACTTTGTATCACAACTTAAAGATGCTTAATAACATGTATAGGAATGTGTGTATTTATAAGTGCATATAGATATGCCACATGATAATGTACATATTATACCCCTTAAAAGTATATATTATCTACACACATATGTAATATATGCATAAAAAGGAAGGAAAGCTCCCCATTTTGGCTGCCGCTCCCCTCTTGGCCTGCTTCTCAGTGCTTAGGTTGTCCAGCAAATCTCAGCTTTCTTAGTGTCACTACTTCTCAGATGCCAAGTCTACACATTTTGGTTTTTTGGGCGGTTGGGGTTAGCAGGGATTGAACTCAGGGACACTCAATCACTGAGTCACATCCCCAGCCCTTTCTTAAATTCTTTCATTTAGAGACAGGATCTCCCTGTATTGCTTAGCACCTCGCTTTTGCTGAGGCTGGCTTTGAATTGGCAATCCTCCTGCCTCAGCCTCTCAAGCTGCTGGTATTACAGGCGTGCACCACCACGCCCGGCTTCACATTCTGATTTTATGAGCTAGTGCCACCCTCCTGAATATCCATGGTGTGACTGTCTTTCATTAGTTCTCCTCCATTATTGCACAAAGATTGTAACTGGCACTAGAACAAAGGAGACAGGAAGGCCCTGGGTTGGTGTGCACCAGCACTGCCTAAGCAGGGCAATGTGCCAGGGCAGGCTGCAGGAGCCGACAGGGCTGAGGCTCCTTCCCTGAAATGGGGTAGGGCCTCAGGCACAGGAGCCCCAGGAGAGAAAGACCTTGGAGCTCTTCTAGTGAAGTAGGTAAAAGAGCGCCACCTACCGAAGCAAGAACACAAGCGCTACTACAGGTGGGGAGGCTCTCCTTGCCGGCTGAGGGCATTCCCACAGGAAGACAAGGCACAGGCTTGTCATCCCCAGTCTCCCTGGACAGTCTGATCTATGACGCAGATGATCAGTTCACCTTCAACTTCAGTACAAATGGACCAGTGGACTGGACACCAACCTGTACTGCTCCAGATGGTGGCGGGTACACTTTAGTATTTTATTCACATGAGAATTATGAATATCAAGTCTCAGACAAAACTCCACAGCAGTCAGGACTGGCACATACATGCCTGTGGCTTCACCATGATCCAAAAGACACCATGATGACTTCTGCACATGCTGCACATGCACAGAGCGGGGAGCGCACACAAGACAGTCATTGACGTATCACAAAAGTCAATAATTAACTGACAAAGACTTAAAACACAACAGCACCCTGTGAGCCAGCCCTGGTTCGCCAGCAGCTTTCCAATGGGAAAACTCGAACACATTTGCTCTGCATTCCAGCCCCTTATTGTATGTATGGGTATCACCCCAGAATTAAGTTTCCAGTACTAGAAACAAGAAGCTTTCTCTACTTTGCATTTTTCTTTGTGGGGAACACACTTAATCATAACCATTCTTAAATGCCTTTTAATTTACCATTTCCTTGTATGTAATTCCTAGTTGCATACTGTGGGAGCAGTCTAAATAGTATTGCTCATTTTGAGCCATCAAAAGGGAAGAAAAGTTGGCTTTCAACTGCATGCAGGAGGGTCTGGACCCTGAAATCTTGGCTTTTTCCTGGAATTTCCCACACAGTCAAGAGAGAGAATGTCAGAGAGTTGGTCGACTGGGCAGGCATTTTGTCCAGAATGAAGTAATGTCTACAGTCTCGCTGTTGCAAAGAAAAATAAAATCAGATCCTATGCAAAGGCACACGTCATTTTTAACACCTTTCACTCACTCACGCTTTTTCTCCCTCATTTGAAAGGTGCTTAGGCAGTCTTGTTCATCTTCCTGAGGCTTCCCAAGAAAAACAGAGGGAGGGGAATTTTTTAGGAAGTAGAAATATGCTAAATTAGACTCTATAAACAAAAAATTACCAGAGAAAAATAATAATGTCCTTAGCCAGTTTTTTTTCTTTTAAAATTTATGGATGCTGGAGAAAAGGCATAAACTCAAATCAGCAGCACAACAAAAGAAATGAGCTTGAAATCACTTTTGTCACTATCAGTAGAGGTTTTTAAAAGTTCCTTCCACGAACATATTCCTTTTGTCTGATTAGAGAGACCACAGGTACTCGATGAATAAATATTTGAGCACTTATTATATACAAAGCATAATATTGAGCACTGGGTCTCTGCACTGAAACAGTTTGGCTACATTTGGGCAGGAAATACAGGCAACAATAACCCTACTGCCCAAATGGCTTTATGCTGATGAAACTGAATAATAAATGAGTCAACAAGTTAATCTAAATCAATGGCCTTGACTAGGCCTTCTTGAAAATATATAATGACTATTCAGCTAATAAAATTCTTAAGATGGTCATTACCCTACAGCCCAAACCATTACCTTCCTTTTTAAAAAGAGTTAGGAGGAATGATTTCCCTCATGGAGCAAAGACTCTGAGTCCCTGCCCAAGGGCTGCTGTCATCTCCACTGCTGTTATCTACTCCCAGGTGCTTTGGCTGCTTTCGGGAAATCAGCTGGGGGCCCGCAAATGAGCTAATCAGGTTGATGACGTGTCACTGTGATGGAAACTGTGACTTGAGGGGCCAGGTTTTGCCATTCACGTTTTCAAGGGCAGCTCTTGGTTTTAAAGGGCATTGTGTACAATAGAGCAGAGGTCCTATGAGACCACTCTGCCAATCACAAAACAACTTGGAGAGGAAATAATATCACCTTAGATCCACAGACCCTTTCTCTCCAAGAGGTGCCATGCATTTGTAGACATTATTCCATCCTCAGAACAGCTGCTCTGGGTTCTGGCAAAGAGCTTTATTAGCACTGTGGTTGCCCTCTGCTAACCCCAGCTGTGGGCTGCAGGAGACACTGCAGCACTGTGTGCAGACGCCTTTCTCCATCTAGCTTAGTCCCTCCTTGGGGTGAATGGTAAAATCTACTATGTGATATCACATGGGGGCAAGTAGTATGGGCACAAGCAAATCACAGGGAACAACTACTTTATTATAACTCTGCACTCAACTGGTAATTCTGGGGGAAAAAATGTCCACAGACATATTCCTGGAAGTATGAAAGTTTTCCATGAATATTTTAAAATTAATTCTTATTTTAATTTTTGATGATAATCTTCAAATAGATAGATCAAGGACAGACAGACAGACAGATATGGCAGAAGTCAGAGGTCAGAAAACCTTTTTCTGTAAAGGACCAGGGAGGAAATATTGTAGGCTTTGTGGGTCTTTCTTACAGTCAACTGTACTGTTGTAGCACAGAAGCAGCCCTAGATAATGGCCATGGATCCAATAAAACTATTATAGGGGCAGGCAGGGGGCTGGATCTGGCCAGTGAGCTGTAGGTTCCTGGTCCCTGAAAGCATTTGGTTATGAGTGAGTATTGCCAAATGACGTCAGAGTTCACGCCTGCATTAGCTTGTGCAATTGCACATTTGTTGGGAGATAATTAAAAAAGAACCTAAGGATGATGCTTTTGCCTAAGTAAAGGGCAGATGATATCACCGCCTGCTGTGTAGGCAAAAGTTTCATAGTAGGGACAAGAAAAGTGATGGAAAGGTGGATCATCACACAGCTCAGAACAGGACAAATGTTCAACCTCAAAAACAAACAAACAAACAAACAAAAAAAAAAAACTACAGGGAACACTCAGCTCCACATTTGTATTGTGAAAGGCAATTTTATTCCAGCAAAATATCAACCTTTATATCGATTTTAAGTTTTTAATTTGAATTTAAAGATTTGGAGTTTGATCTGTTTTATAATTTTATTTTGGCAAGAGTTACAAACATACAGAGTTTATATCTAGTCTTTATAGTTTTGAATATATCATTCTCATACCAATAATTTACATGGATCTTGGTAAATCATGAGACTATTTTTTCTCTCAAAAAAGAAAAATAATAATTAAGTTTGAGAAGCACAGCCATCTGAACTGCAGGGCCAAACCATGAGTGAGAAAGTCCATAAGCAATGGGGAGGACAACCACATGGCATTCTGGGAGGTACAGTCTTCACACGGAAAATGAAACAGGCTGGAAGATTCTGGAATCAGTGCCTGCTCAACCCAGCAGCATTTCAAACACACACACTTGTTTCAGCATGGCAGGAAACCAGAGAGGGCAGAGAAAGGCCCAGAACTTGACCAGAAACTACCAACAGGACAGCAGAGCCTGGATAGAGGAGCCAGGCGTACCAGCTGGCTCTGCACCACTGGACTGAGAAGGAGTTCAGGAAACACAGGGACGATGAATAGACCAAAGGAAAGCAACGCACTTTATCCTGTCTGTTGGGTCACAGGAGAGAGGAAAGCCATGAATGCTGTGGAAGAAGATCAAACCAAACCTGCAGAACAGAAGTAAAAGAAGACCTCATCATTAGGACTCAGGAAGAACAGGCCTGGGAAATCAATTTGCTACAGAAACCAAAACCAATTTAGGAAACTGGCCTTGTCATTATGAGATCAGAAGGTATAACTTCTATGAAATAACAGTAAAAAAAAGTCAGAAGAAGATGTCAGGCTGAAATGGAAGTAGTAACAGATTGACATCAAAAAAACAAAAAGATTTTTTTTTTAAAGGAGGATTGAAATGTCACCATGACATAATTTACACAGAGTGGAATTAGTAAAGAACAAATATGAAAAATACACAGAAAAGCAGTGGAACATAGTGTAAATAATAAATGAAAATGCAAGCCACACAAACCCGGAGAATACTTTTGTAATACATGTATCTGGCAAAAGGCTAAAGTCTAGAGCATTATAAAAACGTATTCTTATAACCTTCCAACTAAAACACCCACATTCAAAAAAGGCAGAAAATGACTCGAAGAGATGCTTTCCAAAGAAAAACATAAGAACACCCAACAAGTGAAATGCAAACTAAAATCACAATGAGATGGTATTTCACACTCAGTTGGAGGGCTAAAATTCAATGGACTGACAATGCCAGGTGCTTACGGTCATGAGTGGCAACCAGAACTCTCACACATTGCTGGCAGGAATATAAAAGGACGCGACCACTTTGGACACAGTTTGGTAGATGCCAAATCCTAAGTATAAGTTTAGAAACTTAAACATATACTTTTAATATGATCTGACAATTCCACTCTTAGGTATTTGCCCAAGAGAAGTGAAAACCATGTCTGTAAAAGTCTTATACATGAATGTCACAGCATATTTTTCAAAACAGCCAAAACAATCCACATGTCTACCAACAGGCAAGTGGATAAACTGTGATTTATTCAACACAATGGATGGCTAATTCATCAATTAAAACCCAGAATAAGCTACTGACAGCTGCAGCCATGTGGACGAATCTCACAAACACCACGCAGAGTGAAAGCCACCAGATGTCAGAACTCACACCGAACAACTGCACTGAGATGGAATTTTCTGTAGAGATGTAAAGTAGCTCAGGGGTTGACCAGAGAGGGGCAGAAGGACTGAGTACAGGGCGCAGGGGATTGCTGGGGTGATGGAAATGCTCCAGGTCACCACTGTAGACATCTGACGATCTCACTGAGTGATACATTTTAAATGTATGCATTTATTATATGTAAATTAAACTTTAGTAAAGTTCATTCAAAAGAAAGGCACCATATCTAGATTTGTTCTGAAGTTTTTAATTACAAAAATTTTTTAAATGTATTTTTTCTGAGCAGCTAGGCAGCAAAACCAGACTACTATCAAAGAATAAAAAAAATGTTGACAGATTTCAAGAAACACTAAATAAGAGATGATAGTAATAACATTAATAATCATTTAAAAGGGGAAAGAAGTGACTCAAGAAGTCTATATCTAGCCAAGAACTGTTCATAAATGAATGCAACTAAAAGTCAACTTAAATAAGAGAGGGTGCCCAGCAAACATGCTATAAGCCCAACTTCATAGGAAAAAAAAAAAAAAAATTAAAGCCTTTTCCCAGTCAACTGAGACAAATCAAACTTAAGAGCTCAAGAATGAAGAAAGTTATTCCTAGAAGAAAAGCTGTAATACAAAAACAGAACACAGACATGAGACAAAATCCCTGATTTTATTAATTAAAATTGAGGGATGCAGGTGAGGAAAAACATCAGAAGTAAATACCCATTAAATTCCTTATTTGATATGGAGTGGAGTCCACAGCTTCTAGTTAACTAAGCTACGAAACATCCATTAACAAAACATTCTGTAGTCTTAAAAATAATGAAAAAGCTATGAATGTTCTGACATAAAATATCTATGAGCTAAATTTATTCTAAAGAGAGAAGTGCAATTCAAAAACGTATATAGTGTGTCACGATTTGTGAAACAAAAAAGAAAAGTTACACAAGCAAAATTGATCACCGTGGTTGTGCTGGAGGGAGAGTTATCGAGCAGCTGGGAAAGAGGAGGAAGAAAGAGACTTTAATGCAACTATTCTGTATTTTTTTCATCTGTGAATGTTATCTACTTTAACAAAGATTTTAAATGTATAATTTGCCTTGTTTTGCCTTTAAGAATCAAGTAAATATTCATTGAGGAATTCAGTACATATATAAATCTAGTTTATGATAAAAAAAAAGATATCACAAACAGAAAAGTTACAATAAGTGATCTTAGAGGAACTGGTTTTCTATTTGGAAAACAGATCATTACTTAGTCCTCATTTCACAATTCTGTTGAGAATAATCTACAGAAAGTAAACAGTCAAATACAAAAATTAAGCTATAAACAAAACAGGTGAATCTGAGAGCAAAGGAAGACTTTCCGAGAGAAATTTGATAAATTTGATTTCATAAAAATTTAAATATCCTAAAGATAAGAAACATCATATAAAATTAAAGGGTATAATATCTTTAATTTTTTAAGGAGTTAATCAAATTTAAAAACACAACACACTATTGAAAACCTCACAATGTCCTCAGTATAAAAGTGGGCAAAGGAAATGAACAGATAGAAATGAAAATGGTCAAGAAACCAGTAAGAACACCCGAAAATCACTGACAACCACAGTGACCCACATCACAGAGTCACACCCCTCATGCATCTGATGACCAGAATTCCAGGAAGCCATGGCCTCACAATCACTGAGGGGTGTGTGAACTGACACAGCCCCCAGAAAGCAACGTGGGATATGCACCAACAGTCTTAAACACACTCACACCTCAGGCTCGGCACTTCCACTTCATATAAAGTCTCCTCAGGAACTTTGTGATAGGAAAGAAAATCTGGAAACGATCAAAATATCTGACAACATGGGAGTGTTAAATAAATTCTGATATATTCATATATCAAAATCTCATGCCGACATTAAATTATATTTAAAATCACTCAATATCCTGAAAAATGTTCAATATTCACTATGAGTGAAGAAAGCAGAATAAACACTATTAAATGCTATGATGACAATTGTGAATAATTCTTACTATACACACAGATTTTAAATCTGGAGGGAAATGCAAAAACACATTAGCAATCATTTCCTCTAAAATTATTTAACTTTATTATTCTTACTTCTTTGTATATTTTAAAGTTTCTATAATGAGAATGTGGGAAGAGACACCATATTTTAAATAAATAATACAACTAAAACTTTTACCTAGCATCAACATGCTCAGGATTTGAACTAACAGATTAGTTCTGGAAGAGCAAGTAATTCCCGGATGAAAACCTGAAGAATGCATTAGCACTTGCCTTCCGACTTTCTAACACACCTTTGGTTCAGAACTTTACGTAGCCAAGCTGTGTAGAATGGATCCTCTACCAGGACGACCCAGTGGGCCAGTCAACAGGAGCACTCTCAATATAATAAAAAATCAGGTACAGACACCATGTCCAAACCACAGATAATTCAACTGTAATGGTGTTTCCATGACACTCTTGCCTGCCGAGTCTTCATCCAAGACCACCCACTTACGGCCCACAAGCCACTAGGGGAAAGTAACTGCTGAAATAATCCCTGAATTGATAACTCTGGTGTGAAGAGCCCCAAATCCCAAGCCCAGACTCCCAAGTGCCCCGCCCTAGCCCCTGCTTGTTTTCTCTGGCAGGATGTTTTATAGTATGTTCATTTCCAACTCAACTAATAAAGCAGCTCTTTAAAGTTTAGAAAAACACTTCTTATGGGGTTCCTGGGTCCAGCATGTGTGCAATACATAAATAAGCAAAGAACACATGTACAGTACCTTCCCGAAGCTGTGCTGGCTTGGCAGAATTTTCCCCACTCATTAAAACAACAAAAGATGCAGCTGCTCGGACCGTAGCCTGCCATGTTGACATGGCAACGGGTGGCTCCTGGCAGGGAAAAAGGGCCCTGTTGTTTATGGGCGATCCCACAGTATAAACACACGGCCTGCAGAAGAAGACAAAGACACAAAGGGGGATCCTTAAAATGAGTTGTCATTTTTCTCACCACCATGGTAGTGAAGGTTAAGTTGAACTTTCAAAGTGAAAACATTCAAGGCTTTGTAGCTGACTGGTTTCAAAGCACACTGAACTGGAGCTGCCAAGGGGCTGGCAATGTAAATAGCTGAGTGGTTATTTCTCCCAAATGAATTACTGAAGTATGTAAAGAGGATTTTTTTTTAAGGAGAAAAATATTTTTTGGATAAAGTTTTAAATACAAGTCTGCCAAGTACATACCCCTGCGCCTCCCCTTAGGCTCTTATGCCTTCAAAAGAAAAAAGTTTTAGCAACATTCTTACACACTTTTTGGAAAGTATTCTGGAAAAGAAAATATGTTTGGAGATCACTGAGATATTAATGCTTGGAAAAACAAGCTGGTGGTCTCAAATCCAGTGCTGGCAGGCAGATACCCCAATCTTAGAAACCACCTTCTCCAATGGAAGCCTTGTGGGAATCCTTGTGTGAAGGCCAAGAACAGGGGCTGGCATGTAAACAGGACTGTGGGTCCTGACATGCAGGCTTGTGATGGGAAGGCCAAGTGTACAGAGCTGTTACCAGCAAGTGTACCAAACCAATGATGGCAAGACTCTGCTACAACAAAAAATATAAACCCACCCAAACCGAGAAGGAGTCTTCCATGATTAAGCCATGGCTGGGAGGTGGAAAGGACCTACAAAATCAAAGGAATTCATTCTTTTGAATCACAGAGCAGAAGGCACAAGACTGACTCCTCAGGAAAATATTACCACTTTTTATTTTTCAGAATTTATGACAAACGTGATGTTGTTTGATCAGCTTGATTTACAGTGTAAGTGAACAGCAAAGAAACAGCACCACTTCTTTTTGACAAACCGGCTTTCCTTTCCATTGACACCCTACAATGTGCAGAAGCCCAAGAATGACAGTCCTACACTATGGGTCAGGGTCCAGTGAGGAGAAGAGAGCTCAGAAGGACCCTCTCAAGCAAAGGTGACCACATAGGAAACTGGGCACAAATGACATAGGAGCTGAGAAGCCAACAGGCACAGTTGGCTCAGGCAAGCCAGAGACCAGTCCCAGCAGTGAGCAGTGGGGACTTCACTAAGTGGAGGAGCTATGTCACCAGGCCACAGCAATAGGGGCACCTGGCAGAAGCCCAAGTTACAGGGGACTGTCCAGTAGGAGCCAGGACTACAGAGGAGACACAGTCATATGCAAGCAGGGAGAAATAAGAGATGGCTTGTTTCTTGCCAACTCCAGCTCTTAAATAAATCTTCCATCAGTGCCCGCCATTGGCCAAACCTAGCAGGAAGCCAGAAGACAAGAGCCTGGGAAATGAAGTCCTTCCTCCAGGGGAGATCAGGTTGACAGCAGAACTGGGTCTTAGGGCGAACAGAGGGCGCGGTGCATGCACACCTACCCAGAAGTGAGCATGCCAGACAACGCGGTTTCAAAGAAAGTCAGAAAATGTTAGTCAGGATGGTTTACCAATTTATTAAATGACTGTAGGCAAGTCCCTTCACCTGCCTGTCACAGGTAAAATGAGGACAGGGAAGGACAGGTAGGTGACCTTTATTGTCTATTCTGGCTAGTAAGTCTATGATTCTTTATCTCAAGTTCATAGTTCCAAGAATAAAGAGCAAATTTTCATATAAGACCCCAGATTCTCCCATCAATTTCAATGAGTTCTGAGTTCTCACTCTGGTCCCCTTGGGTCCTTGGTTAATTGGCTTAACCTTAGTTAACTGTCCAGCCTCAGGCTGTTTAAGATCCTAATAAGAGAGGCTGCTAGTTCTAACCTCCTCCCAGTGGGGCAGCAGGAGGCAAGAGGGATCCCACAGCAGCTCAAATCACCCAGGCAGATGGTGTCAAGGATGCCTAATTTGGAAAATTCTGCTTATTGGGTGTTTTTTTTTTTCCCCAAAAGCCCATCTGAGAGGAAGGTCCCCAGAAGGAGAAGAAAGAACAGTTAATAGGGGACATATTCTTACTGGCCAAGTGGCTGTACAACTCCTGCATCCTCTGACAGCAGGAGACAATGAGAAAGAGGGCTTTTTTTCTCACAGAAGCAGAATAGACTTTCTGGTTTGAGAGTTCCAGAAAGCCCCTTCCAGTCTCAAGGCATTTGTAGCGGGAAACCCGTGACGGTCACAGAGAAGTGAAGCTCCTTGTCTAGCGCTCTCCTCAGACCTTGTGCACAAGCAGGCCTGACCCCACCTGGGGGGCTCAAGTCCCACGGTGCTCAGGCCCAGTCTGAAAGTATCTGGGGAACTCTAGAGTGAGGGATCCTCTCTGCCCTGCACAGGGAACAAACCCTCCCTGAGAAACTTGGCCTGCCAACACACTGCTCTTTTGCTCCCTGCAAGGCCGGCGGGCCGGGCCAGAGTAGCACCATGCACTCCACCTGTGTCCCAGGCCTGCGGGCTCCTGGGCTTCCTCCAGCAGACTCCACACCTCTTCCCTAAAGAAACAATCAGGACTTTGATGAGTCACATCTGAGAAATCCTGCACAGGAGAAATGGAAGAATTTGGTAACTTATCTGAAGGAGATAAAGAGGAAAGAGAGACCTCTTTGAGGCACCAGCTTCTAAGCTGAGCCCCCAGTGACTCTGCCACCTGCTATTCACACCAGCATGTAGTCATTTCCATACTGAACCAGGATTGGTCTCTGTGACCAACAGGATGTGGCAGAAGTGATGACCATTCTCATCTTATTGCTGAGATGAGATTATTTAAAACATCAGTGGCTTCTGTCTTTGGGGTTCTCTTCTCTCTCTCTCCCTCTCACCATCTGCTCTGTGGGAATCTGGCTGCCAAGTCCTGAGAACAGTCAGCAGCCTAGGGGAGGAGCCCACATGGTGAGGAATGGAGACCTCTGGTCAGTCAGTCAGAAACTGAGCTTGCAATGACCACAGGACTGAATGTGGAAGAGAATTTTCCATCTCACTCAGGTCCTGAGATGGCCACAGGCCCATATGAGAGCTGGACCACAACCTCATAGGAGGGTCTGAGCCAGGAGCTACAGATAGCCTGCTCCTGGATTCCTGACCCTCAAAAGCTAGGCAACATTGCAATGTTGGTTGTTTCAGGCTGATCAATTTTGGAACAATTCATTATGCAGTTATTAGACAATGAACACAGAATTTTCTGAGGTTTCTGGCTCAAGTGACAAGATGGTTGGTAATGCTACTAAGCTAGGAAACTCAGAAAGGGGCAAGGGGAGAAGATAAAGGGCCCCTAACTATTTCATCTGTTTACAAAGGGCTTTTACACAGCATCCAGCAGAGGTCAATTTATGGATATTGGAGGCTGTGTTGCTGGGGGGTTTTTTAATGTATTTTTTAGTTGTAGGTAGACACAATACCTTTATTTTATTTTTATGTGGTGCTGAGGATCGAGCCCAGGGCCTCACGCATTCTAGGCGAGTGCTCCACCCCTGAGCCACAACCTCAGCCCTGGAAACTTGTTAATACCAGTGTGGTGTCCAAAAATGGGACTGTCTAAAATCAGAGCTAACTCAGGAAGTTTAGGAAGGATGACTTTATGAAATAGCACTGATCTGCAGGCAGACTGGAGCCAGTGTGCCAACAAGTCAGGGGAAATCCTTCCACTGCCTGGCTTAAAAAACCACGCTTTTTCGTCCCCGGTTTTGAATTAGGTCCTCTCTCACAATCTAGTTCAAGACATTTTGTTCTAGAATTTTGTCCAGATTCCCTCTGTCATTCTCTTCCTTTCTGCCATTTTGTTGCCTGGGTAACTAAACTCTTTCATCAAGGGGTTCGTTACCTGGTCAGGCCCTAAGGAAGCACTGCCTCCAACATCTTGATGTCCTCAGGATTCTCTTTTCCTACCCTACCCTCTACACGGCTGAAATGCCCTTTCTGTTAAAGTCAAAATGTTTTCTTTCTAACTTCCCACTTGGCATCCCAGAGTTACAGCTCTGAAAGCATAGGTCCAGCCACCAGTCTTAACAGCCACACCCATAAACACACCCATGTCTAGAGTAAGACTCAATCGCTTTTTGTTGGAACGTTTTCACAGATGGAGGGAGGCCCTAGGCACGCCTTCTTGAAAACGCAGTCCCTTTGTGATCCCAGCGGCCTCTTCTCTGCCCTTCCCTCTTTCTCAGCTATAGGCTCACTCCTCCCTTCCCAACATGCCCAAACCAAGTGCCAGGGTTTAGACTCTTTATAACTAAAAGCCTTTGATCTTTTACAGCTTGGTATCCAGCACGTCTCACATCCTAGTGCAAACACTGAAAACAAGTTAAAGTTAGGTAACTATGTTTTAACAGAGATGAAAGCTTCATCCTGTGGATAAGTCCTGATGGAATTTGGGGCAACTGCCAGCAGACGCAGGACAGGTAAACATGGGTCTTCACAGAGTCATGTGATGGTACTCCCTTATGTAGGGACTCAAGAGAAAAGATGGCTCCCTTCATGCACACATTCAAATGAGACTGCATATGCAAGCTGACTGCTGCTTCCCTGGCCCCTCACCCAGAGGGGAGGAAAATCAATGTGCATTTATAAACAGGCTGTGCAGTATCTGAATGTGTAATCACTGAAATAAATGCAGCTGTGTTTATTCAACATGCACAGCCTTGCACCTCAGCTCTGTTGCTAAAAGGCTTGTGGGAGAGATGTGCAGGCGCCAGCCTGGAATTCTCTGATGCTTCTAACGTCATTATTTCCAGACGGAATAATTCCTTCTAGCACGCAAAGGAAAAACGCTCTCTTACCAGGGTTCACATCTCACATGCCCTGGGAGATCCACCCCTGAGGGAGACCCCCTGGGCAGCCCAGGTTCACTGCAGAGGAGTTGGGATTAAGGACAACGCAATCACAAAGAAAAGGGAAATGTGGCAAGATGGGTGGAGAGGCAGGTCCATGGCTCTCTGCCATTAAAGAACTTCTAACCTGAGAGAACCTGTACAATAACAATTGCTTCAGCTTCCTGTTAAATGCCTGTGTTCATGGAGTGGTCAGAGAAAGCCAAGCCACACTGACCGTGCCTCCAAGGTAAGCATCCTCAGGAGCTGGCTATAAGGGAACCTGTAGGGAGGGGATTCATTGGAACCATGTGTTTTCTTGCTCTTCAGCTGACAACTATGTGCATTCGTCTTTTTGCAGTCACAAGAAAAGTTCAAAACAGTTGATAAGTTCTACTACTTTCCATCAAGTCGCCCCTTTTCAGAGACTGGTGATCATAGTCCAGGTACTGAGGAAAGTCTGCGGGGAGAATCAGCAGGAGGCGATGAGCCTGCAGGACCCACGTGTATTGAGGATGGGATCTTTCCAACAGTGAGGCCTGGTCTCTATGCCATGGCCAGGAGCCACATACAGGACACATCAGTCATCATCTTTTAAAAGCTTCCCAGGTTACAAAGTCTTCAGGCCTTCTCCAGTCTTGTTCAATCTGTTCTCTTTGTACCTAATCTTCTTTACAACTCCATGTTCTCATTCAAACGAGGTTACAGTCTCCATTGTTGGTAAGCAAAAACTTTTTGCTTTCTTATGCCACAAAAACCAAGAAGCCAAAAATACTGGGATAGGACAAGTCAAGTATGACTCACTCTTTCTCTCTTCCCCTACACACTACCCACACCCTTTCCTTATTATCTTTCTACATCATGGCACAATCACCAAAACCAGAATTCATCAATCATACTGACTGTACACAGGTCCAAAGAGGATACAACTTTGATCTGGACAGGACTGAAGCAGCTCTAAGCCAGAACTTAGCCACTTCTTTATTGACGTGTTTTGGGCGTAAGACAGGCAAGCCGCCCATAAAGGCAAAGACAGTATTTGTCATCTGGAAGCCCATTCATAAGCAGGGATCCAGCTTTGCATCTACAGTAGTTCTCATTTGGAGGTCCTTTCCTGGAAACTTCATTTTACACAGGAGAAAATTAAGCTCTGAGATTAAAAGCGACTTGTCTCAAGTCCTGGGCTGGTTAACAGAACAGCTGAGGCGAGTACTCACGTCTCCTGCCCTCACTTCTGGGTCTGTTCAACTCACTCCACTCTCAGTCATACATGCCACTGACTTTCACTGTTTTCTGCTATTTGGTTCCTCGTTTTATGTTTGGGCATTTGGGGTACTTGTTTAGCTTAAGATCATCCCTTGCCATCTTTTCTTCATTAGGGGCTCAACTGGGATTCTGGGAAATGCAGGCATATGTAAGGATGTGGGAGGAGGAGGCTAAAACAGGAGCCCTTTCAGACATTTTTGAGTTTGGAATTACTGACTCCTTTGTAATTATATGATCATATCACAGAATTAACCTGTATTTCCAGTTTAGTTCTCATGAATTTTGTACTGGTTTCTTAAAGCAAGTAAAGAAAAAAAAGAAAAAAAAAAAAAAAAAAAAGGCACTAATTGTAGAAATGTTTCCTTTACACCCGAAATCTCTTTGGGAACATTTTCTGCTCATTCTTTTAAATTTAAAACTTTCCTTTATAGTGAGATACAAAATAATAAAGTTAATTCAGTGTGTGGGGAAGGGGGTATGTTTAACATCTGATTTTAATGTTCAATTAAAAATACTCCAAAAGTATACTTCTTTCTTGTTCCAATGGCTGAGCAATAAAGATAACAAAGAAAAAAGTCACATTTTGCCAACTTTATCCTGGTCAGTCTAGTCTAAATCAAAAGAACATCACAGTGCTTTAGCAAAGTTTAAATTTTAATATTACTTTAGCTTTGTAATGTACTTCCCCCAGTCAGTTTTCTTATCCTGAATGGCAACCCAAATTGTAGTTTTTCTAATAGGTTTCCCCTCTATCTGACCCTCATTCACTAATGTCATCGACTAAGCTGGTACCTGCTAGACTACAAGGCTGCTTCCCTAACTACCATCAAGATCCTAAGGGGAAAGAGGGTGGATTATGGTTTTAAAAACCACTTAGGGGCTTCGGTTGCAGCTCAGTAGTAGAGTACTTGCCTAGCATGTGTGAAGCACTGGGTTCAATCCTCAGAACCACATAAAAATAAATAAATAAAACAAAGGTTTTGCATCCATCTACAACTAAAATTAATTAAAAAGTAAACACCATTTTATTCAGTAAAACAGAAAAAATGCAAGAAATGCAAGGAAAATGAAGAAAACACATGAACTCTGAATAAGGATTTCCATTTTTAAAGTCTTTTCTTAGGTACATTTAGGAACTAGAATAAAAAAGATACTAAGTCATGTTCCTTTCCACCTCTGCAAGAACACCTTTATATATTCCTGACCCTGCCCTTGCTTTCACCACAATATTTTTAAAGGGCACACAAGCCCACACGGCACATCAAAGTAAACATCTTTTCCGAGAAGCGTGTAGCATAGGATTGTTAGACGTGTTCCCTCTGCCAGTCATTCTTAAATGTCACCTGCAATCCTGTATATGAGGGTGGAGGCCAGGAAGGACCTTTAGGTTCAAGAGCTGGCACAGCTCCAGTGGCTGAACCAAGACAGGCGAACGGAGGGTATAACCTCCAGGTACTTCACGTTAGAACTAGAATGACAACAGGGAAGAAAGACTTCTGACGATTATGTAGAGGATGACCTCTCTTTCTTTTATAATTTTGAACACCCTGGTTCTTCTCCAGAGACGCTGCACTTACTGACAGAAGTGGAGGACAGCTCTCACAGAGGGATCTCAGGAGAGAAAGATGGTGACTTTCCTAAGTCTGAAGTTTTTGTTTTTTTGTTTTTTTTTTAATAAACTTTCTTTTGAACAGTTTTAGATGTTTAGATGTTTTTAAAGATAATACCTAGTTTCTCCTATTATATATCTATATCTATCTCCATTTATATATCTTATTGATCACAAGGAGTGAACATTACTGATACCCAAAGTGTACACTGCATTCAGAGTTCCTCGGTTTTTCCTGACTATCCTTTTGCCATCTCAGGACACTGGATCACTTTCAATCATCATGTCTCCGCAGGCTCCTCCTGACTCTGACAATTCCTTAGACTTTGCTTGTTCATGCTGCTCTTGACGGTGTTGAAGAATACTCTCTGATACTGTGCCAAATGCTCCTCAGTTGGGATTTCTCTAATGTTTTTCTCAAAATTTGGAGTTAGGTCTTTGGGGAGGAAGACCACAAAAATTGCCCTTTTCATTACATCATACCCAAGGGACACACCATCAGTCTGCCTATCTCCCTTGATACTGACCCAGATCATCCTGGAGACAGCACAGCCAGCTTTCCCAGGTGTAAAGTGACTCTCCCTCTCTCCATCCCACATTCTTTGGAAGGGAGCAGTACATGCAGTTCACACCCACAGAGCCGGAGTGAGGCTCCGGTCCTGCAGGATGGGAAGCAGACGTGGCTGACTCAGAACTCTCCTGCACTGTGCCTCTCTTCTTCAGCACCTGGCCATTTGTCCGACTACTTATTTCTATCAGTTTGGACTTAGGAACATTTGTTGTGCACTCTGGGTCTTCTGGCAGAACTACTACCATCAGGAGCTCTTTCAGGTGGCTGCTTGTCCCTTGGACACTCTCCCGCTGCGGTGGATGTCTGCTACTGTTGGAACACTTCCTCATTTTCTGACACTGTAAGAAGCTCCACGCCCACCTTGTATATTCTCGTCCCAGTCCTGGCCATTTCTCCAAGAAACTCCAAGAAATGGTTCCTTTCATTAGAGAATGGTATCAGAAACCATGACCCAGGCCCTGGGCCCTCTCAGATGATGAGCAAAGAAATATATGTATGTGTACTAACCCTTGGAAACGTACATGTCTGTATTTCTATACGCAATCTTTCATATTATGTTAAGATAAACGAGTTTGCAGCAATGTCTCCAACTCTGATCCATCGTGAATGGATCATTCTAGCCTCTTCCCCTTGCGAAGGGTAAATATTTTAGTAGTAACTAAAACAGTGTGGTAACCTCCCACTTCACCAGTGAGAAGCCTGGTTTTGGCCTTCTGGTGCCCATTTATATAGCTGCTCCATTCCACTGCACAGGCACAGCATCATCAGCACTGCCAACTGCACCCCATGGGAAACAAGTTCATCAACTCCATTATAGGATTCATGTACCGCAGCCCATTCTGACCTGTCTTACAGACTCCATCATCTCCAAAGTTACTGAGGGCAGGCTGGGATAGAGCTTAGTGACATCTCTGTCACTGCCGAACACATGTGAGTTCCTGGGTTTAACCCCAGCACCATACACACACGAAAAAACAAAGTTACTTAGGGTGACACTTTCCCTGCTGCCTTCCCAGGGGCTGCTTCACACAGCTGTCACAGACTGCATCGCATTTTGCCTTCCATCCTGGGATTATCTGACCTCCCACATGATTATTTATTATCAAACAAAATGATTTAAGTTTTATTCTTTACTGTCATGGGGAGGGGAGGTGGAAAACCACTGGTACAAACTGAAAGATTGCAATATAGAAATTTGTAAATTTTTGTCTAATTTCTGCTTTAAAATAGAAATTTATGGAAAGTTAGTATAATTAATTTTTAAAATGTACTTTAAAACTTTGCATCTAAGCAACATGAGAAAGATCAAAAGTAAGAAAAGCTACTTCTTTTCACAACTGAGACACTGATTTTTCTAGGAGTTTGTCACTTTATTAAATTTTCCTATCTGTAAACAGGAATAAAAGATTTCCCACCCAGGACCAAGACTTCATGGTAAATATTCTGACAGTATTCTGCCACTCATGAGTAGACATTTTAGTAATAACTAGTTCAGTTCAGTAGTGAACTAAAATGGTAACAACTACTTTAGTTTTAATAAATGTTGACTATTCCCTGGAGGAAATAAGCTCTATCTAATTGTATTTTTCAAATAATTATGAAATTTTATGTTTTCAAGTAATTATAATTCACAAAGTATTATGACCTGACAATTACTGTTCATTCACATTGCTGTCTGGCAACCTGGAATCCTTAGTCAACTTCAAAGCATCCAAACTGTTACGGGTAAAGCCTAACACTTACTCATTAGCATGTGGGAGAGTCAGAGCGATTTGGCAACCATTCAAGTCTAATGTCTTTCCTTGTTGAAAGCACTTAGGAGAGAAAGTCATGTTTGAGGCCATTAACATTTCTTCCAAACAATGTCAATAGTTTCTTCTTTCCCATTACTCTATTCAAAAATATTTGGGAGTATAAAAGCTATAATTTCCTAGCTAAATATTCAAAGATGTATACTGTTAAATCTTATTGAAAATCACATTTTTAATAATTTCATACAAATCTAGATATACAATAAGAACACCTGTTTCTTTCTCTCCAGGTCTTCAAAGAAAATCCAATAACTTATTCCATAAATCAATCACTATGCTTTGGTACTGATGTAAGTTTATCCAAACTCTGTAATTTCCCAAAGGCTGTCTCAGACTAGCAGAAATGAGACAGGAAGTGAACTCATTCTGAGAGGGCTAGGGACCAGAGTGGGAGGTAAGATTAGAGGCAAAGAATGGGACAATTAGAGCTCAAAGTCAAAGTGATGCTTAAAAAAAAAAAACTAAGAAGTATTTTTTGGGGGGGTTGATAGAGGAGCCATGTAAGTAACTGCAGGACAGCACTGCTCCCAAAGCTGTAAAGAAGGCTCACGAAGGCAGCAACAGAGATCCACATCCCTCCACCCAAGCTCTGCAATGATTGGTGGTACATTAGCACACACACAAAAAACAGGCAAAATAATGAATCAAATGAGGGGTGGGGGGAAGGGAAGATAATAGAATGAGACAAACATCTTACCCTACGTACACATATGATTACACAAACGGTGTGCCTCTACTTTATGTACAAACAGAGAAATGAAAGTGGTACCCCATTTGTGTACAATGAATCAAAAAATAATAATAAAAAGTAATTCTTAAATCATAAAAAATTTAGACAATGTTGGAGAAAGGGCCACAAGAAAAGGATGAAAGGCTGCCTAAATGCACTCCCTGGAAAAGGAAACCTCATCATCCTTTCCCTGCACCGGAAACAGGAAGCTTCCCAGTACGGAACACCAAGAGTCACTGCCAGAGGGGCAGTGTACAGCCTCATGGGACAGACCGCACCACTCCTCAGAAACAGATCTTTCAAGTCCTCTGGAGGCTCACATCATACCACAACTGACAAAGTCCAGGGAGGCATGGCTGTCCAGAGAGGCACAGTAAGAATGTCACAAAGCAGAGTTGGCACCGACCCAATTTCACAGCATTCTATATTCTCTTAGGGGGACTATGAAGGAATTTCGAAAAAATACTTGCTCAGAGACACAACATTCCCATCGACTGCACTGAAAGTCACAGGGATCTCCACCAGGAGGTAGGCTCAGAATCTCACCATTAAGCTTGTCTTTCAATATGCTCACTCCAAAATGCCAGAGCTTAATAGGTAATCTTTTCATCCTGACTTACAGGAGGTAATCCTCTTAAGGGTTCAGCGTACCTGGGGAGGTACCTGCTTTTCTGTGGGTCTAAGTATTCGAGGCTACCTGGGTACCACCACAGAATAAGTGGGAGCATCTCCACAGACCTGGTCCCTTGTCTGAGAGCACTCCTGAAGTGTGTGAGATTAGTGGGGCTGTGGAATGCTCAGATAACCTACCTGCCACTCTGGTCTGAGGTCCAAGAAACTGACCGCCCCTCGGGTTTGGTCTTGTACCATATCCTGATGGCATGAGGAAACTCAGAAGCTGTCAGAGCCCCTGTCTTCCTGATCTGTAAGCTCCAAGTATCAGTATCAAAGAACAGTTCCCCACAGCCAGGAGCCTGGCTGCAGCGAGCATAATAGTCTAACTGCTCCCTCCAACGATCTGCAGGCAGAGTCACAAGTTCACCAACAACCTCATTCCTGAGCTCCTCAGAAATAACCGAGAGCTTCGGAGACCTTGTAAATTTCTCAATGCCTGGCACAGCAGCGACATCCACCTCCTCGACCTTTGACACAGACAAATCGCAGCAGTCCAGCACCAGCAAAAAACCCTCCCTCCCGTGGTCCCCTGTGTCGCAGCAGTACTGTGAGCTACAGAGACCAGAAGCCTGTTCCAGGTTGTCATGGTTACCATCTTTATCAGAAGTATCTTTTTCACCTTTATCACAGATTGCAAAATCATTATATCCCATTTTAGATGACAAGGTCCTTACATTTGTCACAGGAATATGGCAAGGTTCAGGTGTCCTAAGTTTGCAGGCTTCACTTGACTCCAACTGGCAGGTTTCCTTGGTGGAACTGGTCTGTTTCTTGACTTGTTTTCCATCCTCAAAGAAAAGCACTATGGTGCCCTCAATGATGTGACTTTCAAAATCCACGTCTAAATCCAGCACATAGTGCCTCACAAGCATGTGGCTGGTGTTGGCCATGAGAGGCAGATCATCTCGGGAAGGGTCTAGCTTCAGGTCCATGGTGTAGTTTGCTGTTTGAAAGGTTGGTTAAAATCTCAGATGGAGCTTCCTCTCTTGCCTTAATCCTCCAGATTCATAAATGGCTGCTTCCTCAAAAAACACCTATGCCACAAGTTACGCTTCCACAACTTTAGTCTCCTGGCAAAGAAGAAAAACGCAATTAGATGATATTCCAAATAAGACCCTAAACACTCCTGTAAACCGCTGCTCCTATATGTTGACTACCATCCCTAACAATCCCCCAGTGTGGCAGGTACTCATGGCTAGAAGGCACACTAAGCTTTTTGACTGACATGAAAGAAAGCTGCATTATGGGTTTCTAAAAATATTTCGATTACCAACGGAATGAAATGGGCCTCTAAAAAGCTGGAAGAATTGTGTTCCTCACTAGAAAAGTCCTTGTTTTGGAAAAGAGCAATTGTTATGCAAAATCATAACTGAGCATCACTGTGCTTCTTGTTTTAGAAGATATTAAATGTATCATTTCTAATTTTGTGCATCAAAAGATAAGTGATTGTTTCTCTCCTGTGATTCTAAGTAACAAGTATGAATGAGGGCTAAATGGACTTATACATTTTATTCTTTGAGAGTAATAATTTAATACATACAATGTAACTCCAGGGATTAATGCACTTTTCACATTAGGGCTGCTCTCCTATCAGCACTTCCAGTAAATTACGGGAAAATGAGCCAATTTACCAGGAGTGCATTCTAAGTATTCCTTTGAGATTGTTCATGGAGATTTTTCAAATTTATAGTTAAATACTCAAGGTATATCATTACATCTTAATAGCTGAAAATCCATTAACATTCTGGATAATAGCCTTTTTGTGGCAAACAAAAGGTCTTCTCATTTGAAAAAAAAAAATAGTATGCAAATACCTATAAAAGGAAGGAGAGAAATTAAAATGTGGAAACAGATGTTGCAATAAAGCATACAAGTTCTTCATAAAAGTTCTGAATCAAAATGTATTCTTATTATATAACAGTAATGCAGCTGAAAGAAAAATTATTTGGAATTATTCAGTCCCTGATGTGTACCTAATTTCTTTTAACATAGGCTGTTCTCTTTCATTCTTTTTACCAAAAATGAAAATGAAATGGCAGAAAAACAGAAAACTCTGACAGAGTAGATATATTTAAAACAATTTTTGTATTTCTAAATATCAGGAGGCATTCTTCTGTCAACTACAAAACGACATTACTTGTTTGACTTTTCAAGCAAATTGTGGTGCCCCCCAACTCTTCCTCACTTCCCTTCTGAATTTTTCTGCCTGTTTACCAAATCTTTTTATTTCCCTTCTTTCTAGAATCCCATTTCAGCAAACAACCCTACTGAATTTTTAGGTTTTACCTCCCCATAAAGACATTTCCTCACCAAAATCCCACTTAACTTTAAAAAATGGGACCTCCTGCAATCTTGTAAATCTAACTGAAGCTACTTTTCCAGTTATGCGGATGAAACTCCCTTTGCATCCCTGTTCTCTAACCAAAGGGCCTGCTTAGAAGACACTGCTCCCTAAAGTGAGCTGAGACCAGGCCTGCCTGCCAGACCTTGGCACTGAGGAGCACCTGGCGTGCTCCTGGCTCCCACCAGCCAAATCCTGTTCTCCCTCCACACCCTGGTTCAAGTGCAACTGCCTCTCAGAATCCTTCATTGATCCCCATCCCCCTCCACCAAGCTGCATGTGGTAATGATGCAAAAGGAGTAGAGAGAAGTCAAGGATGTAAAGAACAGTATGAGATTTCTTTAAGGAAAAAGCTAGTACTTAGTACTAGAAGGGTCGATGGGCACAAGGGATAAGCAGGGTATATTGTTTTCTGCATGAAAGTGATTGAATTGCCATTTAATTAATAACAACCTCTGAAAAAGTCATTGACTGTATCCAAACAGTGAGAAACAATGATGTTAAAACTTCATCCTGCTGGTGTTTGAAGTTGCTAATATACAGTTGTTGACTGGGCTTTCTAAGAAACATAATTTTTTTATGTTACACACACACACACACACACACACACACACAACCTTAGTGGTTGTCTAAACTTATCACATTTGAAGAAAAACAGCTTAGCACCGATACCAATATTGATATAATTATTCATTGTCTAACCCTAATAGATTCCTTCATTTATTTCTGAAAGTTTATAGATTTTAAGAATAAAATATATTTTATAGAACAATTTTTGATGCTTTTGTCCCTGGTGACAGAGAACAATGCTGTGACACTGCCTTAAAGCCTATCCTTTCCAGGCTGTTATCAAAACCATTGTTACCAAAACCTGTCATTATCCAGTGGCTAACCACTGCTGCCTCTAAAAAAAGTGTGCTGTGTGGTGTGGTTTTTGTTTTTGTTTTGTTTTGTTCTATGAGTCTTGCTAAGTTGCCCAGGCTGGCCCCAAACTCCTGGGCTCAAGTGATCCTCCGGTCTCAGTGTCTGGAGTAGCTGGGATTGCAGGCATGCACCATCATGCCCAGCTCTGGAGTACACTTTAAACAGTTAAGTGCTTGTTTCCCTGACTGGCCATTCTTTGGTCCTCTCAGCAGATTCTTGGATACATGCTTCACTGAGGTCGTTCTGAGTCATTCCTTCTTATTTTCCAGTTCCATGCCTGCTGGCTTGTTCTCAGCTGATTATTTGGGGTCCTACTTTACCAAGATGATCTCCAAAACTTCATCATACCTCAAAGCATCTCAAGTTGCTCCTAACTATTGCCTTCTTCTAATTTGGAGAGAACAGCATCCCTTCTCAACCAAGCTAATCCTGCCCTCAAATCCCAATTTTGGAGTCTTGAGAGAGCCATATAAACAGCACTCTCTTTCCCATCCAAATGCTGAACATACTGAGAAACCAGCAAAGACATAGCAAAAGGAGACCAAAATATCACCATCCTTAGGAAAGCTAACCCAGAGGACACAGCTCACTGTGAGACCCAAAGATATCAGGAAACTGCATTCCCCATGACCCAGCTGGTTATAGACAATGCTGGGTCAGGTCAAAGCTCCAAGGAGAGGAAAGAGTTGCACACGCATTCCCACCTGGCTCCCAGTTAGACTTACAGGCTGAAATTGTACAGAACAGCTCTCTGTGGGAAGGATTGCTGCCTAAAATTGAAGGGGAGGAGATGAACAGAACATGCCCAAATTTATTGGACTAATCCACCTTGCATAGGGTAGAAATAAAGACACAGAACCAGGAGTGTTACACTAATTGAATTCCCCCAATAAGGAAGGAAATGACAGAAACAGGAATCATTCCCCCAACACCACCGCCTTCCACTTACTGTATTTACAAACTTACAACCTTGTTTTATTTGATTTTTTTTTTTTTTCTCTTGCTAACATTTTCTCTCTCAACCACCATTCCATCCAATACAAAGACCCTTATGGCTAATGGCAGCCATCCACCCGCCCCCCTCCCCTTTTTTTGGTGGTGCTGGGGATTGAACTGAGGGCCTCCTACTTGCTAGGCAAGGAGAGTGCTACCATTGAACTACACCCCCAGCCCCGGCACTACCATCTTTAAAAACAAAGATTACATTTGGCACTGTTGCTTATTTATGTATACATTTTGAGGTACTGAGAATCAAACCCAGGACCACGCAGTTGCTGGGCCAGTGTTCTACCACTGAACTACATTCCCAGCCCTCTGCTGTCTATTGTAACTAGTCTTTATATCATTAAATTGTGGGGCTGGACAAACTTTCAGGCTCACTCAAGCAACTCTCTTTTACAACTTAAAATAAAGCTTTGCCCAAGGTCACCTTTTTCCTTTCTGTTTGTGAGGCACAGAACTTTCCTCTCACGCTGGTGCTCTGCTTGGAACTTGCATCTTCCAGTCTCACAGCTGTCTCATTCATACTGTCATAAGCCAGATGTCACTTCTAAGGTACTCTTGCACACCCTCATTTTACCTTCTTTGTTTTCTTCAAGTTGCAATCAGTTCTTCTTGTGAAGAATTCTACTGTGGGAGGAAAAGGAGGATTTCTCAAGCCCCAGAAGACCGGAGGAGCAGCACAGTGCCTGGTTTCCGACCCACATTATGTGTTACTATTACGTGGCCTATTCACCTATTTCCTACTTGTCTTAGGTTTATTGAAACCTAAATCTCCTTTCTCTGGAAGTACACAGCTCTCACTGGCGTCAATCAGGGTCACAGTCCCACATTTAGGGAAAAACCAAACTGAGTATGGTTGCAAACACATGTTTGTGGCCACCTTGAAAGGCCTCTCTCAGCAAATGGTAACCATATTTCTAAGCAGTCCGTTGACTTCAGCACTTTTGGCTATTATTGTGCTCCAATTTAAAATGCCAGCGTGTCTCGCTGAAGAGTTTTTCCATTCTCTGTCATAAGCTATAACATATAAAATCCCTCCCCTTTATCAAAACCAATGATTAGTGTTCCAGTGGCTGACCACTGCAGCCTCTAAAATAAGTATGCTATGTGGTGTGTCTTTTAAATGCTTATGTGATTGTCTCAGCAACACCATTAAAAAGCTTTGAAAGGATTAATGTACAACAATATTTTTCTTAAGGGGTTGGAAGAGGGTCCAATAATAAATAGAGGTATGGCTCAGAAAAATAAACTTCTCTGCCACTTTCAACCCCCCAAACTGAAACAGACTCTACGGAGATTCCCAATCATTCTAAGAAACAATTTCACTTGGCTTCCAAGTTACAAAGCAATGCATACCATCCTCCTGGCCTTTAACTTAGCTGCTCTGATTCAGAGCTCCCCACCCGCCAGTGCGCAGTGACCTCCTTGGGGCTCCTGATTCATTTTTGTGTTCACCACCATGTTAAGAAGACACAGGAGGTTCTCAATAAATATCTACAAAACTGACATCCGAAGGCATTTATGATCTGAACATTTCTACTTATGGAAGAGGTCTGGCTGTGTAATTTCTACAGGCTGGTAGAAAGTTACTACTTAACAAATACCTTCCTCCAGACCACTCATTTTTTCTTCTCAGAATACACCTACAACCATTTTATCCCATGTCTTTTCTCTCCTAAGCAACTTAGGGGAAAGGAGAAATGTTTGCATATGTGCTTATTCCATAGCACTGAACATACTGTGATTACTAAATATTTAATTCTACAGACTTAGAGGGTCAGAGGATGACACCTTTGTCTATTTCAAGCGTGCGTTCCTTAGGATACATCAAATACTCTTAGACACAGCCAGTTTACTTGCTGAAATACACTGCTTCTGGGCACAATTTCTCAGAAACTCAACTGCATATAGTCATAGGAACAAAGTTCATTGCTGTGATCAAATAACGTCAGTAAAATAATTTCAGGATTAAAAGGAAACTTAGAAGTCCAAATTTGCTGTTTGGGGTTTAGACATCACATTGACATATTATTCAACAGCACTGAAATAAACCCATGTTGATGCACATAGATGTAGTTTGTTTCTTTTAACTGCTGTTTAGTGTTCCATATGAATATTCTACCATCTGTCTATATATTTCCCTATTGATAAGAGATTTCTCTTAAAATCTTCATCATTACAAACAATGCAATGCACATCCTATACACATCTCCCAGTTCACATATGCAACTTCTGGGGGTAAAACACTTAAAAACTCCATTTTGCCTGATATTAATGCTGTCACACCTACTTTCTTTCAGTTTGTTTCTTCCTGGTACATCTTTTCTATCCCCTTATTTTTAACCCTTTGGATTGTTTTGCTAGACTGCCTCTTTAAAAGGTAACATCTGGCTGGATCTGGATGAAATTTTAACATAAGTATTGCTGTTATTGACTGAAACTCATTTGTCTACATTTATCACAATTATAGTTCAAATGGCACTGATCTTTTTTTTGCTTGTTTGTTTGTTTGTTTTGTTTTTTGAGAAAGGGTCTCACTAAATTGCTTAAGCTGAGCTCAACATTGTGATCCTCCTGCCTCAGCACTCTGAGTAGCTGATATTACAGGCATGCCTAGCTTATTTTGCATTTTCTTTTTTTTTTTTTTTTTTTTTTAAATAGTACTGGGGATTGAACCCAGGGCCTTGTGCTTGCGAGGCAAACACTCTACCAACTGAGCTATATCCCCAGCCCGCTTATTTTCCTTTTTCTATTTACAAGATTTTCTTTGCTTCTTTCTTAAAAGTTTTACTTTTCAGATTTTTATTGAACTTTTTCCTGCATTCCAGTTTTTCCTTCTAGTGTTACTTATAAAATCTATTTACTTTCTTTAACATAATGGCTTAAAGTCCATCTCTCAAAAAGACTTCCAAAAAAACAAGGACCTGGGCTGGGGTTGTGCCTCAGTGGTAGAGCGCTTGCTTAGAATGTGTGAGGCACTGGGTTCGATCCTCAGCACCACATATAAATAAATATATGAAATAAAGATCCATCGACAACTAAAAAATTTAAAAAAAAAAAAAAAGGACCTTAGAAAGTTTAATCAGCAGTTTCTCTTCTTCATTATTCCACACCAACTTCTATAATCCTGTTGCTAACATCTTAGTATCACATTTTTTTTTTTTGGGGGGGGGGTGCTGGGGATCGAACCCAGGGCCTTGTGCTTACAAGGCAAGCACTCTACCAACTGAGCTATCTCCCCAGCCCCCACATTGTTTTTAAGAAACCCCCCATCCAGCATTTTTTTAATGTGGTGCTGAGAATCGAACCCAGGGCCTCACATGTGCTAGGCAAGTGCTCTATCACTGAGCCACAACCCCAGTGCCCCATCCAGCATTTTTCAAAAGCCAGTATTTACTTGTATTTACAGGTGCATTTTTCTTATTTGTATTTACAAATGTGTTCACCAGCTTCCTTACTCACAATTGAGTCACACAACCCACTCCTTCTTTCTGTGTCAATGTTGTCCCAGTTGCTGCATGACAAATTAACTCTGTGGCTTCAAACTGCAACCATTTTATTCTATTCTGGGTAACACTCAGGTGGCACCATTCCTCTACAGCTTAGGAATTGGTCCATGTCACTTCCCGGTAATCAGCTAGAAGAAGGGCTTATCTAGAGGCTCTGACGACCAGATTGGACATGCCAACCCTCTGCAATATGGAGATCTCAGAACAGCTGGACATCTGACATAGAGGCTGGCAGGCCCCAAAGGAAGTGTCCCAAAAAAATAGTTGTAAGCTGCATGGCCTCTTCTTGCCTGGCCTTGAAAGTCAACATGGTTAGCAATCCACTACAATCTATCATGAGGCAGTGAAGACTCGAGGAGAGGGGAAGAGTCTCCTCCTTTTGGTAGGCAAGTGGTAAGGTCACAGAGTAGAAAAGCATGGGAGATGACAGATATTCTATGGCGGTATGTGGAAAACCCACCTGCTCCAATTTCTTCTTTAATGAAGTATATCTTTAGCAGTTCTTTCAGAAGCACTGAAGAGTGAATTCTTTCAACACTTGAATGTTTGCAATGTCTTTGTTAAGCAATTACTTAACTAAGTGTGGAGTTATTTTTTTTACCTAGCACTTTGAATATATTACTATACTGTAGTTTGCCATCTCTTTTTGACCCCCAAGCTGCACAGTACGAGGCAGACCAAAGAGTCCAATTAAAACTGTCTAAACCAGGATTCTGATCGCTTCCCACTTTAGAGGAGGCACTATTAGAAGTCTAAATTCAGTAAAGTTAATCGCCTGCTAATACAAAACATTAATGTCCTTTAGAGGAACATAACAGAATCCAGAGTTTCTATAAGTATGGATGATATTAACCATAAAAAAAGAACACATAAACCATACTCAGAGAAAAAGCAATCAGTGAAGACCAACTTGAGTTGAATAAGCAAACAAGGATTTTAAAGTAGCTATTACTATTATAATTAAAGGTATAAATGCTATGATAAAATGAACTAAGGAAAACTCAACAGAGAAATAGAATTACTAAAAATAAAAAAGCAAAATAGGGCTGGGGATATAGCTCAGTTGGTAGAGTGCTTGCCTCACAAGCACAATCCCTAGCACAGGAAAAAAAAAAAAAAAAAAAAAAGCAAAATAAATTCTAGAATTGAAGAATAATGTATACAAAAAAAAAAAAAATTCACCAAATAGCAGACTAGAGATTACAGAAGAGCAACTGAACTTGAAAATAGTCATACAGAAATAATTCAATATGAAAAACAGAAAAAAAAAATGTTGAAAGGAATGAAGCATCCCAGGTACCTATGGAACAAAATCCAAAAATTTAACAGAAATATAACTGGAGTCCAAAATGAACAGGTCAAAAAAAATGAGATAACAAGAGACACTATTAAAAAACAACAACAACAACACAAGAAACAGTGAGCATAACCAGCACCTAGGTCTTGGTTTCTAAATACCATTTTCCAATAAAGGAACCAGGCCTCCTTGGGAAAATGGCCAACCATAGGACTAAAGTAGGAAAAATACAAGAAGAGCCTAGAACATCACAGAGGCAAAGAGTAGGGAAAATCGGGGAATCTCAAAAGGCCAGAGGGACCAGCCTGAAAGAGCTTCTATTGGCAGGAACCATCTAAGCAAGCACATAAATAATCGTAGTACTGGATTAGAACCCAAAGAATAAGATACATATCCATGAGTCTATTCTGATACAAACAAATGATTGTATAATAAATGGGAGATATATCTTCTTATGGAAAAATTCCAAATATTACATGTAGATGTTACCTCTTCTAAGAGGTAGGGATTAATCACCCTCCCCTTGAGTATAGGCTGGATTTAATTACTTGATTCCAACAAACAGGGAATGGGAAAAATATTCATTTTACAGTAAAGAAATCTGGTACACACAAACTTAACCACATTATCAAGCTGAATTTCACCAAAATAAAGCCATATTGCTATCATTATCCCCAGATATGATACGTCAGAAAGGCACCTTGCCTCTGTAGTCGTCCCTAAATCAGTGTAAACATGAGAAAATAGCAGACAAATTCACACTGAAGGACATTCTAAAAAACATCTGATCAGCACCCATCAATAATGTCAGGGCTACGAATAGCAAGTAAAGCCTAAAAGACTATTGTTACCAAATGGAGAAGTTTATGGGATGTGATGATAAAAATGAAATATGGTATCCTAGATGGGATTCTAAAACAGGAACAAAAAGGGGGACATCAGCAGAAAAACTGTAGTTAATAACACTGTACCAACATTACTGTAGTTAACAAATACATCTTAATCACGTAATATGTGAACCATAGGGGAGGCTGGGTGGGGAGTGTGTAGGAACTCCCTACACTAACTTTGCAACCTCTGAACATGTTCCAAAAGATATAGACTACTTTTTAAAAAATGTTTTAGTTGTAGATGGACACACAATACCTTTGTTTTATTTATTTATGTGGTGTTGAGGATCAAACCCAGTGCCCCATGCAAGCGAGCCAAATGCTCTACCACTGAGCTACAAGCCCAGCCCTGGATTATTTTTAAAATTACTGAAATTTTCCAAATTTGGCAAATTTGGTAAATCTGAACAAGCTCAAGCAGGACAAATAAGAAGGAAATCATGTCTATGTACACTATTGTCATACTGCTGAAAACCAAAGATAAAAAAATCTTGCAAGCAGCCACAATAAAACGACACAGCACACCCAAGGAATGATGGCACAGATGAAAGCTGTCTTCCAGTCAGAGTGACATGTAACTTCTCATCAGAAATGATGAAGGACTCAGAAAATTGTGGAATGGTTTTCTTTTTAGTTCTGAATGAATTAGGGGGGCATATTTGCTTCAGATATATTAGTGCTAAAATCTTACTTACATTATCAACTTTTTGGAAGATCCCTCATTTATTTTTAGCAAAATGTTTTACTAAATTCCTGATTTAATCATCCAAACTTGTGAATGAGTGCACACTGAACTAATGTCTACTTGGGTCAAACTAAAATTTCCTTGTATTTACTTATTATGTTTCTATTTCAAAACAAATATAATCTGTAACTAATTCACCCTTCAAAGTATCTACCTCCTTCCTTCCTCAGAACACTCTCAGGAACACTGATCTGGATAAACTGAGGTGACATGGAACCACTTGCTCCTCAAAGGCTGAGGCAGGCTGTTCAACTGCCCTGCCCCCAAGAACTTTTCTTTCAGCCTGGTCTAGTTCTCTGGCATCGCTGAACAGTTGATGGATTTTCAAAGCTGAAGTCATTTCTAAATAGCAGAAACAGGCCACTCAAAGGATCACTATTATCTCTGGTACAATTGTAATCCTTGAGTTTAGGATATGCCTTCAGTTGTTTCATCTGGCTTCTAGCACTACAACCTTAGGTTTTCCCTCTTTGTTCACTCCTTTTTATTTTATTTTACTTTGAGTAAAAATACAGTGTTAAAACAACATAAAGCTATATTTTTAAACTGTGCAAGTACCAGGACATTCTGAACTTAAATCCCTCTGGAACTGTAACTCTGAATAGACCCCCACAGCCGCCATGCTACAATAAGGTCTTTCATTGCAAAACTCATACCCACAAGTCAATGTCACCTATCACTGAGCAAATAATGCAAGATAACATAATGAAAAGTGGATTTTGTTTTATTCCCTTAACTATAAATAAAAATATGTAGCACTTTGCAGGATTACCACATGTGGAATGGTATCAACTTAAATACCAATCTTTAAGTCAAACTATAAATAAGATAAACTGTGCTCTCTGGCCTCAGATTTTAATAGTCTCTCTTTCTTTAAATTTACTGCTTTCATGAAGCATATAAGGGTGAGTGCATATAATTTGTAATCATGTAATGAAAGACCCTATTGTGATATGTATATGAAAACAAAGAAAAAAAATGTTGTGGGAATTATAAAAGTGCTTATGATGAAGATCAACACAGTAAGGCCAAAGCAGAGTCTGAGTCAAAGACCTTTTCCAGGATAAAGAAAGCAAATCACTGTCAGTTGTGGCTTGATTTATACATTATAACTAGTCGAGGGTAGGGAGAGGTTTGCTCTGAGAACACTGGAAACCACCTGATTGCATTTCCACCAGTATAAGCCTACCCTGAACTCCGTGTAAACATGATGTGACATGACGGACTTCACCGACCTTGGTGTCAGATTGTGTTTTCTCTAATCACATCTGAGCACAAAGATGCCATTCCTCTTTGGTGGTTAATGTGTTCAATCTCACATTATCAGCAGGCATGGGGATGCAAAGATCAGATTAGAAGTGATTTCTCTATTTCGAAGAGAAAGAATTTATCCTTCTGATTGCTACTTGCTTGCAAAGTAGAGCATGTTTCAGTTCTCTGAAGAGTGCCACTTAGACTAGATTACAATAGACTGTTCCGAAAAGGATTCCTGGGAGAATGCATTACAGCTGAGTGAAAACTCTACTCCATTTTCAAAGAAGTTATACCTGCTCCCCGAAGCTGACCAATCAAAGGGCGGGAAAGGTTTTATATCTACTGAACTGCAATGCCTGATTCCTCCTTAGGAGCTGTGTCTTAATCAACATTGACATATTTGTTTTCTGGCACTATGAATTAAAAATTTCACATGAAATGCCTGTTTTTTCCTCTTTCCCCATTTTAGTCATCATAATGATGGGATTTTTTGTTATATATTCATATGTGCACACAATATAACAATATAATCTGGCCAATATCACTCCCCAACACTTTCCCCCTCCCTCTCCACCTCCCACCCTCTGGTCTCTCTCCTCTACTGATCCCTTTAATTTGCATGAAATCCACACCCCACCCACTTCTTATCTTTTTTCCTCTTTATCTTCCACATATGTGAGAAAGCATATGATGCTTGACCTTCGGATTCTGGCTTATTTTGCTTAACATAACCATCTCAAGTTCTATCCATTTCCCACAAATGACACATTTCATTTTTCTCTATGGCTGAACAAAACTCTGTTGTGTATATATACCACATGTTCTTTACCCATTCATCTGTTGATTGTCACCTATGCTGGAAATGCCTACATTTTAAAACTAGAAAATAACTCTTCTGTGTTAAAATTGTTAAAGACAGGTCCACAGAACACAGCAAAGAAAATCTCAGCATGGTCTGTTGTAGGTACACCTCCCCTATCAAGATAGACTTTGTAGGTAATTCCTGTACCCTTCCCTCATTTCTTGTCATCTTGTTTAAAGTACAAAACTGCATATACAGCCATCTCCCCATCATCCCCCAGGGACAAATAACTTGATTTGTCAGTTGTTATTTTAAAGTGCATTGAGAGCTGAGGAAACTGGTGGATTAGAGGCACTCAGCACTCTCCTGCTCCTGCACTGATTAAACCAAAACACCAAGTGTATGGCTGGGGAGAGTTGTCCCAGGAAAACACAAGGGAGCAATGACAGAGTTCCATCAGGTGAAGCTCAGAGATACTGGCCATGAAAAAGAGAAGAACAGAGCTCCCAGTACTGAGCACTTCGGTGGCCTGCTGGAGGAGAAGCACCCTCTACCCAGGCTGCAGATGAAAGAGAGTGAGTCCTAGCAGCCTCCTCAAGTCCAGAACCCAGCACCAGGTAAATACGACCTCAGCAGACAGGAGCCTTGGGATCTGCGAAGTGGGCTGGAACTGGAGAGGAGGTTCTCTGTGCTTCCCAGTGTATTCAGATGGTGCCTTGGGGGGAGCCATCTTAAGAAGGGTTCCCTTGTCAGCCCTCACTGCAGGGGGCATTAAAAATTCCCTACACTTTGCATCTCAAAGACCCAACAGGTTCTCCTCTTCTCCGCAGACACCCATGTGGATAGACAGTTTGGGCCTGAGGAAGAGGCTGCGACACAAAGCAGCTGAGAACTCGCGGGGTGGGGCGCCGGGTCAGCCAGGCGAGGGAAGCGGCAGCGCTTCGGTGTAAACTGGAGAGTCGAGTCGGGGCAGGGAGCAGGAGACCAGCTGAGCACCGATTCTCTCAAAGGCTGCCCCGCAGCGCGGTGGCCAGGCTGGCCCTCCCCTCCAGCGCAGGTGACACGATTGGGTCCTTCCTCCAGCTGCTCAGAGGCCTTCGGGGCAGACTTAGTCACTTGCCCCATGCACGACTAGGGGTCCCGGGAGCGCCAATCCGACCATGGCAGGCTCAGTGGGGGAGAGGGGCGGGCAGGTGCTCCTCCTGTTACCACATCCCACCCAGGCACAGGCAGAGGCCTCCAGGGACAAGGCCCCACCACCGCCCCTGCGCCCTAGTCCCAGCTGCTGCGCGAGGTGGGCGGGGCTCGGCCTGTGGCCCACTCGGGTGGGGCCCGCTTGGCTGCAGGCGCGATGGCGGCTGTGACCCGCCACCCAGTAACAGGCAGATTCCAAAATCTGAGGTCTTGAAAGCCGCCTCTCCCTTTCGCGTACCTAGAGCAAGGAGGAACTGTTGATGGCTTTTGCTTGTTTTGCTGTGTTGTTTATTTTGTTTTCCCTTGTTATTTTTTCATACCTTTATCTAATTTTACGTATTTTTAAAATTCTTGATTTTTTCTTTTCCTCTTTCATCTTTATTTCCCTAGTCTCTTCTTTCACTCTTTTCATTTTTCTTGTCTTCCCCCTTTTGAAATTTATTTTTACTTTCATTAACATTTAATTTTTAATCCATGTTCTTTCTGTTAATAGATGTTGTTTTAATAGGCTTTCATTGTATATCTATATCTGATTTGCTTTTTCCCCTTCTGAGGTACTGGGGATTGAACGCAGAGGCAGTCTACCACTGGGCTACTTGCCCATCCCTTACTATTTCTTATTCTGAGATAGGGACTCATTACACTGCCTCAGCCTTCAAGGAGCTGGGATTTCAACAGTGCACCTGGATCTGGTTTGCTTTTAAGTTGTTACTGGTGGTTGTTTTTCCCTCTTAAAGTAGTGCTGGGGATTTGAACAGGCTGGGTAGGTAGCTTGCGGCTGAGCTACCCCTGGCCCAGGTGAGAGAAATTTCACCTTATTTCATCCACAGCCTAGTATTGCTCAAACTTCAGTAGATGCTGCAACTAAAAGAATAGGGGTGACAAAAGCCTCTAGCTGATGACCTGGCCCCAAGAACGCAAAGACTGGGGTACATCACTGGACATTCACTCCCTTAGCAAAAACAGAGAGAAACAACATGACTGTTGAGGTCACTTTACCACAAGGAGCCTTAGCCCAGGTTGCTCTCATACCTTTTCAGAAAATGCATTACAGATAAGTCTGGAGGAATAACCACAGTTGGCACTCTTCATATACTCCACTGTCTACATGACACCTAAATTAACTATCAGAGGGAACTCACTCACTCTGGGTCTACAGAATTCCTCAGGTTCCAACACAACATGCAGAGTCAAGACCCACCAACTACAACCTAAGAAGCCACAGGGAAACAATACGAAGACAACCTGGAATAAAACTCGACACTACACAATAAGTCAATATCCTGGTACACATCATCAGAGAAGGCCCTCACATACAAGTGGAAGAGAGATCCATCCCAACAGATGCAGAAATCTTAAGAAACACAAGAAGCATGAAAATATAAGGCAACATGACTCCTCCAAATGTTCATAACTCCCTGGTACCTGAGACCAAAGATATCAAAGTAGATGAAATGACAAAGGATTCAAAAGATTATTTAAATGATCAATTAATTTTTAAAAGATACAAATAAAAAGTGGAATGAATTAAGGAAGACAGTGCAGAAGTAAAGGAGAAACTCAATAGAGATTCTGAAAAAGCAATCCTGCACATGAAAAGCTCAGTAAGTCAAACAACTCAGCTGAAATCCTCACCAATAAACTAGATCAAGCAGAAGAAAGAATATCATGACTTGAAGATAAGGTGGATGAACTGGCACATGCAGATAATAAAAAAGAAAAAAATAAGAAACTACGAACAGAACATACAATATCTCTGGGATAACAATAAAAGACCAAATATTTGAATAACAGGATAAGAAGATGGAGTCAAACTATAAGCTAATGGCATGGAAGACCTATTCATTAAAATAATAACAGAAAATTTCCCTAATCTTGGGAATGATATGGGCATCCAGGTACTGGAGGCATTTATATCTCAACTGCCCAAAGTACAAAACAATGAAAGAATATGAAAAGCTTCAAGAAAGAAGTACCAAATCATGTACAAAGGTAAAGTCCTCAGGATAACAGCAGATTTTTCAACAAACATTCAAGACAAGAAGAGCATGGACCTGAAAGAAAATAACTGCCAGCCTAGATTATTATAGCCAGCAAAGTTATCCTTTAGAATCTAAAAGAAAAAAAAGACTTTCCAAGATAAGAATAAACTCAAAGAATTCATAACACTAAACCAGCATTACAGACTTTACTCAAAGGAACCCTAAACCCAGATGTGTAAGCAAGATAAACACAACCACTAGAGTACAGGAAAGAAGAAACCCCATTAGAAAAGTAGTTAGGCAAATGAAAAGTAGGAAAGAAATAAACATGAGCATTTTAGTAAACCATCAAACCTCTAAGATGAATAAGAGAGAAAAACAAGCACAGAATATTCATAATCACCAAAAGAAAAACAATGCAATGACAAAAACTAGTACATTTCTTTCAATAATATACTCTGAATGTAAATAGTCTGAATACTCCCAATGAAAATATGCAGACTAGCTGACTGGATTAAAAAAGCAGATCCAACTGTTTGCTGTCTGCAGGAAACTCACCTCATTGGAAAAGATGTACAAAGACTGAAAGTGAAATGAAGGACAGTGATATTCCAAACAAATGGCATCTAAAAGCAAGCAGGAATAGCTATACTCATATATAACAAAATAAATTTCAGGCCAAAATCAGGAAAGACAAAGAGGGTTACTACATTTTGATAAATGGAAAGATCCATCAAGAAGATATAACCATTGAAATATATATGCATAGAGCTTCATAGCACTCTGTATTATAAAACAAACACTATAGGACATAAAGGAAATGATAAGCCCCAATACACTTTCATTGACTGACATCAACATCCCACTTTTACCAACGGATTGACCTTCCCAACAAAAGATCAGCAAAGAAATATCAGAGTTAAATTACACTAAAGATCAAATGGATTTAACATTAACAGCTATCCATAGAATATTTCACTTAACAGTTACAGAACACACAACATCAACACAGGGAACATCCTTCAAAGCAACCCACATTTTAGGCCATAAAGCAAATATTAGCAAATACAAAAAACAAAACAAAACAAAAAACCTGAAATAATATCTTGTGTTTATCAGGCCATAATGGAAGGATACTAGAAATCAACAGCAAGAGACATTGTATAAATTACACAAACACATGGAGATAGAACAATACACTTTTGAACAAGCAGTAGGTAATTTAAAAAATTGGGGGGAGGGGTAAAATTCCTAGAATTAAATGAAAATGGAAACACAACCTACCAGAACTTCTGTGACAGAGTGATAGCAGTTTTAAGAACATTTTTAGCTATACTTCCCCATAAGAGAAAAACAGAAATTTCAAATAATCTATCAACACAGTTCAAGACCAAGAACAAGCCTAACCCCAAATCAGTAAAGGGAAAGAAATAATACATGTCAGGAAATAAATGAAATTAAGTCTAAAAGAACAATACAAAAAAATCAATGAAACAAAGAGCTGAATCTTTGAAAAGATAAAAAATTGACAAACCCTTAGTCAAACTAACCAAAAGAAAGACAGATAAGATCCAAATAAATAAAATCAGAGATGAAAGGGTATATTAGAATAGATATTAAAGATGAAAGGAAACTGATAAATTCAGCAAAGTAGAAAGGATATAAAATCAACATACAAAAATCAATAGCTTTCCTATAGACCACTAATGAACTTGCCCAGACAAAAGTTAAGAAAACAATCCTATTCATAATTCCCTCAAAAAACAAAAACAAAAACAAAAAAAAACTAGGAATAAGCCTAACCAAAGAAATGAAAGACCTCAACAATAAAAAATTATAAAACACTGTATACGAAATTGAGGAAGACATTGTAAAATGGAAAGGAGAATCAATATTGCTAAAATGGCCATACCACTGAGAGAGATCTACAGATTCAATGCAATCCCCATCCAAATACCAATGACATTCTTCACAGAACCTAGAGAACACAATTCTAAGATTCATTTGGAAGCACAAAAGATCCCAAATTGCCAAAGCAATCCTGAGCAAAGAGAGCAATGCTAGAGCTATCACGATATTGAATTTCAAAATGTACTACAGTGTCATTTTAACAAAAACAGCCTGGGACTGGCATAAAAGTAAACAGACAGATAATCCAGGCCTGGTGGCACACACCTGTAATTCGAATAAATCTGGAGGCTGAGGCAGAAAGATTGAAAGTCCAAGGTCAGCCTGGGCAACTTCATGAGACCATGTCTCAAAAAAAAAAAAAAAAAAAAAAAAAAAAAAGTGCTGTAGCTCAGTGGGAGAGCACCCTGAGGTTCAATTCTCAGTACTTAAAAAAATAAAGACAGCTGGGCGTGGTGGCACATGCCTGTAATCCCAGCAGCTGCGGAGGCTGAGGCAGGAGGATTGAAAGTTCAAAGCCAGCCTCAGCAACTTAGCGAGGCCCTAAGCAACTCAGTGAGACCCTGTCTCTAGATAAAATACAAAAAAGGGCTGGGGATGTGGCTCAGTACCCTGTACCCCCCCCCCAAAAAAAAAAGAAAGAAAGAAAAAGACGTGGGCTAGAATAGAATAGAGGACCAGGAATAAAATAGCATACATACAATCATCTGATTCTAGATAAAGAGCCAAAAACATACACCAGAGAAGACAGCCTCTTCAACAAATGGTGCTGGGAAAACTGGATTGCCACGTGTAGAAGACAGAAAGTAGATTCCTCTCTCTCACACACCATATAAAAATCAACTAAAAATGAATCAAAGACCTTAATGTAAGACCTGAAACTTTGAAAGTAGTGAAAATATAGGGGAAACACATCAAGAACGGGGCTCTAATAGCTCAGGAAATAACAGCAAGAATCGACAAATGATATCACATCAAATTAAAAAGCTTCTGCACAGTTAAGGAAACAACAGAGTGAAGAGAAAGCCTACAGAGTGAGGGAAATCTCTGCCAGCTATTCATTTGATAACGGATTAAGAACCAGAATGTATAAACAACTCGAAAAATCCAACACTGAAAGAAAACAATCCAATCAATCATGAGCAAAGGAGCTGAACAGGCACTTTGAGAAGTACAAGGTCAATGAGCATATCAGAAAATGCTTAAGGAAACGCAAATCCAAACCACCTTCAGATTCCATCTGCCTCAGTCAGAATGGCTGTGATCAAAGAAGACAAACAGTAATAAATGCTGATGTGGCTGCAGGGGAAAGGAGCCCCCGGCGCAAGCTGGCCATTCTGTCAATCAGTTCGCCTGCTACAGAAAACAGTATGGAAGTTCCTCCAACACTAGCAACAGAGCCACCACACGATCCAGCTCTACCACCCCTGGGTATACACCCAGGTATACACCCAAAGGAAATGAAGTTAGTGTACAAAAGAGGTACCTACATACCCACATTTATTTGGGCAGTACTCACAACAGCCAAATTATGAAATCAGCCTAGATGACCTTCAACAGATGAATGGATCAAGAAAACGCAGTATATGTGGAGTATTATTCAGCCATAAATAAGAACAAAATCATGTCCTTTACTGGAAAATAATAGAACTAGAGATCATTGTGTCAATCTGAAAGGCAAATATCACATTTTCTCTCGTGTGGAATCTAGGTCCGGGGAAGATGACAGGAATGAAAGTCAGAGGAGGACTTGGGGAGGGAGAAGGGAGGCTGGGGGCGGGTGATAAGAGAATGTACCAAGGAATATGACTAAAGAATGTTATATGCATGAATGAAATTGTCACAAAGAAGCCCATCATTTTGTACAATCAATATGCACTAAAATTACAATTTTTAAGAATGCATTAATGAAAAAAAAAAACAGCAGTGAAAACATCCTTAGAGATAATGTATTTAGAAGGACAAATAATTGATATTTATAGGGTTCTCACTATGTATCTGGCACTCTCCCGATCTCTAGCAAGCCTTATTACTGTTATTAACCATTTTACAGATGAGGGAATGATGCTCAGGAATTCTACAAGTCCAAGAACACCACGATCTGAATTCAAGCAGCCAGACCCCAGAGTTCCTGCCTGCCATGCCACTGGCCTCCACTGCAGGGCACTCCTGCTGCTCACCATAGGCCTCCTTGTATCAATGCCACCTGGAAAACCAAACTGAGTCGTCACCAACCACCGGAAAGGCAAGGGGAAATCAAGGGCTGGGTTCAGCATGGCAAAGGAAGAAAAAAGTCAGGTCCGGGAGGAAGAGGTAGGCCCCAACAAGAGGCACCGCGTCTCTTTCCCCTCTGTTTGAACACTTCAGAAAGGGCTCGACAAAAATGAGAAATGGATAGCAGGTTATTTGGACAGGTAGGACTTTTGAGACATTTTCCACAGGTGACAATGTTTCAAGCAGCTCAACCACTGTGCTGCATCTCTCTCATAGCTTGAGGTAACTTCTGATGAGACGGGCAGAAGGGAGTGCAAGTCCCAGCCACTGGGAGGCCGAGGCAGGAGGACTGCTGGAGCCCAGGACCTCAAGACCAGCCTGGGCAACACAGCAAGACCCCATCTCAAAAATAAATGTGTAAACAATGAATTTTTAAGTGTGTTTTCAAATATTAGATATAATTTTAACTAAATTTTAACAAAAGCCATTTTGTAACGTATTTTTATTCTTGAATTAACCATGATGGGTATTAAGTAACTCCACTCTAAAAAAGTAATAAGAAACGTGCTTTCCCACACTGGCTTTGGCCTTTGTTTTGCTATTCCACTTTTTCAAGCAGTAGGCTATACCCTCTTCTATTTTATGACCACATGCATTTCTTATAATTATTGAAACCTGGCATCCGACCATACCTTCACCAAAAGTATACTTTTAAACAATCACAAGGACCTACTTCTTGCCAAGTCCGGCTTGACCTGGGTCTTTGTTCTCCGTGACTCTGCGGCATCCAGCACTGCTAAGCTCCCACCACCTCCCGTGAGGCCTGGGACGCTTTATACTGTCTCCACTTCCTCCTACTCTCTACCTGCAGAACACTGGGTGTCTCCCAAGCTTCACTCCTGGGCCCTTTCCTCATTCTGAAGTCTTCTTCTTGCTCACACAGTGGATTCAAAACTATTCTGTGGAAAGCACTCGACTCCTTCCCAGCAGCTCTGCTGGCTAAGTCCCATGGCCAAAGCCCTGCTTTTCAAACCACCTGTGGTGAAGAGCTAGTAGGTACTTGTTCTAATATCTTGCAATCTTATAAAACAATAAAAGCAGGAAAAGGCATACAATATACAATTCCCCATTTTATTATGAGTCAACATAAACATAATCAGAGCAAACCATAGCATAGAAAAAAAATTACTACTATAAAAGTTTCTAAGTGATTGCTCTTTATTTCTCACTCCCTTGCAAACCAATTACAGTTTATGGATAGACACCTGCTGGGAGAAGACTGCCACAGGCGGCACTAGCAGCCCTCAGGACACCCCACTGTCTCCACCCCCAGACACACACCACCTCCCAGATCTGTTACAAAGCCACTTCCCACCGACCCACGTGTTTCTGCCTCTCTTCTTTGTAACTCTACCCAATTATCAACTTCTAAATTCTGCCCCTTCAAATTCTCTTTTACCCAACCCGTCTCCACAGAGTGCCACAACTCTGATCCAGAAACTCACCTGCTTAAACTATTATGAGTCTCCTGTGTAGTGAGCGACCATGCTAGTTAAAATTTTGTTTTGTTTTGTTTTGTCTTTTGGTACCAGGGATTGAACCCAGGGGTTCTTAACCACTGAGCCACATTCCCAGTCCTTTTTCTGTTTTATTTTGAGACAGGGTCTCGCTAAGTTGTTTAGGGTCTCACTAAACTGTGGCTATTTTAGGGCTGGGGGATGCAGAAGCACTGGGTGTAAAGCATGGAAAGCTATGAGGCAAACCCATGCTTTAGGCTTCCTCACCACCCAGCAAAGCAGGGACCTTGCTGACACCCATTCCACTGGAATTTCTCCCCATGACAACCCAGAGGAAGAAGAAAACTGCAGACAAGCTCTGAGCGGCAGAGGGCTGATGTGACATCGCCTGAGTCCTGTCCTCCACAACAGAACCACCTCAGTTCTCTCATGACATGGTTTCTAAAGTCTTCAAAATCCAAGTCACACACAAGTTCAAAGTCCCCAGTGCAGAGTGGTGGGCCCAAGTTTTGACTACTAAGGGTTGAAATAAACTAGGACAACAGCAGATGCCAAAGGAAGGTCCCTTATTCCATGATGTGCTCTGCACACCATGGTTGGGCCAAGAAAAATAACTGCTGGACACTTTGGTAGATATAATTCAATTAATGCAGGTTTTCATAACAAAAAGAACTGGCTTCACATTTGAAGATTTACCAGACCACCCAGTGATTTTTGTTATGCCAGGATGAAATTTTACAAAACATTTTAAACCCCATTAGAAAAACTAATATAATTTATTATTGTCTATAAATATCCATGCAGCAAACAGGACCTAAATTAATAGAACTGGGTTACAGAGTTCAGTGGGGTAAAAATAAAGGGACTGGGAAAATATAGATAAAAATGTTATCTTTTCAGATATTTCCTTTGCTAGAAATGTTGAAGAAAGCTACTTAATAGAAAGTATTTTTAAAATTCAGTCCTTAAAGATATGAAAATATTTCCCATACTAAAAACAAATGTTCGTCTATGAAGATACAATAGCTACTCAGGTTCTTAGAAGACTGTATTTTACTTGCAAAAGGAAATTGAAGACACAGATTCCTCAAAGCATAGTCAGAAGAGATATTAAATCCAATTCCCATTCACAACATAAATGCCCTCTAAAACACATTCAGAGTCATTCAGTGACTATTTAAAAAGCCCTAAATACATCTGATATTGTTCTAAAAATACACCAAGCAAAATCCCCAAATATCCATCAACTGATGGGCAAAATGTGGTCTGTCCGCATGCTGGAATATTATTCAGCCATAAAAAGGAATGAAGTACTGCCAAGCATAGTGGTGCATGCCTGTCATCCCAGAAACTCGGAAGACTGAAGCAGGAGGTTCCCAAGTTCAAAACCAGTCTCAGCAAATTAGTAACATCTTGTTTCAAAAAGGTGGGGGCTGGAGATGTGGCTCACTAGAAAAACGAATGAACCCTGAAGACATTATGCTCAGTAAAGAACAAAGATACAAAAGCCCAAATGTTATATAATTCCATTTACATGAAATGTCCAGAATAGGCAAAGCCACAAGGACAGAAAGTAGATTAGTAGGTCCCAGGGACCAGGGGAAAGGGAAAGTGGGGAATGACTGCTAAGGGCACAAGATTCCTTTTGGAGTGAGGAAAATATCCTAAGAGAGTGGTGACGGGTGCACAATTCTGGGAATATACTAAATCCCACTGAACTGTGTACTCTTAAAGGGTGGATCTCTTGGTAAAGGGTAAATTCTCTCAATAAAGCTAAACAAGAGGGGAATAAAGAATGCTAACCACTTACACAATGATTTACAGTGATTTTTTTTCCACAAGTGACATACAGAAGATAGAGAATATCACTTAATTTGGAACAAAAGACGCAGTAAAAGCATATAAACAATAGCAAGGATTGTTTGAAGTTCAGTATTTCAGACTTAAAAAGAGATACACATTGCGGGTGGCGTCAGCAGGGGGCGCTGCCAGCGCCCGGTGGGTAGTGGTGACGCCTTCTGTAGCCTGCACGCTGCAGGCGTTCAGCGTTCGCTGTGAATGTGAACGGAGCGATTGCGCTGGGCTGCAAGGCAAGAGGCCTGTTGTAGGGTGGCGGAACTTGAGCCAAAGAGCTCTTCCTGGAGAGGATCCGGAAGGCCTACATTGGCAACAGAGTACTGTACTTACGGTCTTTGCAGAGAATGAGGTCGCTGATTGACAACCTGGTAAAAGAAAGAAACTCACAGCATTCATAGTAGAACGGGGCTTTGGAGGAGTTATTTCATGGAACCTGAAGATACACAGAGCATTCAACACTTGGGAACTTCATTGTGAAAAACGCCATAGTACCCATTCCAATGTCCCTAGAGAAGTTGAAGTCAGGTTCAAGGACATTTGGCTACCCTTTCTTCTTCAAACAATGGTGAGGCAACATGATATGTGACAGGGTTGGGGAACTGGATGGAACACTTTCTCCTGGATAGCTGTCAGACCTGCAGTAGGACACTTCGTCCATTCCACAGTGGAGGACCTCTAAAGGATCTTCAAGGAAAGGACAGAACAGGAGGAGTCCCAGAGGATCAGACCTCCATTTCTTCCACTCTTTTCTTCTGGGAAATGAAAACCCAAAGTTTAAGTAAATAATAACAAACACTAAAAGCATAGAAATTTGGGGGGGGGGGGAAGAGAGATACATATTGCTTGGAAAGGAATTTGGAGTTAAAGAGCCACGTTATGCCAAGTACACAGCTCCCTCCAATGCGATATGGCACTTCAACTTTCTAACTTACTTTGTATAGCACATTAAAGACTATTTCAAAAACTGTTAGCCTACAGCAGCTCAGGAGGCTGAGGCAGGAAGATTTCAAGTTCAAAGCCAGCCTCAGCAACAGTGAAATGCTAAGCAACCCAGTGAGATTCTGCCTCTAAATAAACAAAATAGGGCTAAGGATGTGGTTCAGTGGTTGAGTGCCCCTGGGTTCAATCCCCCATTAACCCCCACCCCCCAAAATTGTTGGCCTTGGATATTTAAAACAGTATTTCCCAAACTTCAGTTCCATAGGTACCACCTTCAGTATTTCTGCCATCCTCATACTTGTGCTATTCTGTGCTATTACTGAGTATTCTTGCTACATCCACTTAACCACTGACTTACCTTTTTTTCCTTAACCTCATCTTAGACAACAGTACGCATAAAATCAAAAGTTTGATTTGTTAACTTATTTTTCGCCATATAGTAAAATAAATCTTTAGCAAATTTAAAATAAATTTAGAATATTTTAGTATATTTAATAGACCTATATGACACTTTAATCAACATATCTACAACTTGAGAAATGTTTTTTAAAAAAATTGCACACCTGGTAACTTATCTATTACTTTTAAGTTACAGGAAACTGAGAATGCTCAGGAAACCACCGGTGGGCACCAGTTGGGATCATTCCAGCCCCTACAGAGAGGCGCGCGGGTGGGGGCAACAGGACGAAGCACGTGGGCATAACAGAGGAGAGCGGGTGAAGGACAGCGTGGGCAACAGGCCTTCAGGGGCAGCCAAAAGAAGAGGGCCGCGAGCCTCCGCACACCTTCCAGAGGACCGGGCTGCGAGCCTGGCAGAGGCCGGGTGGGGAGCAGCTCTGCCGGGGCTCCCCTCCCCTCCCCCGCCCTGCCCTCCGGCCCCGCCCCCAGAGCTGCTCCACACTCCTCCCAGCCTCCTTCAGAGGCATCCCTGCAGCGTGCCTCGGTGGTTGCCTAGGCCTTTCTGCCGGGATGTGGGCCTTCCTGACTGGGGACGTGCTGTGACCGGGACACCCCCGGAGGGCGCACGTATTTAATTGCCCTCCGTTCTACTCCCTTCCATACTGCAAAGCGGACCGCCACTTCTGCTGCTAAGAACCCACCCGCAGGTCAGGTGGGGAGCAGCGGGTCTTCTCTCCCCCACAGTCCCTGTCCTGCACCTGGCCTGCAGGAAGGCTGGGAACGGGGGAAGGAGAAAAACACTGGCTGTCCCTCTCCTGCCCATTAATCATTCTTCTGGAAGCTAGATATCACAATTTTATTTTGATAATTCTATGCAGAAAAAAAAAAAAAAAAAAAGCAAGTCACCTCAGCTTCATCTACTTCCTGCCCTGACAGAGACCCTGGCTCCACCGGGGCCAGCAACAGCATGTCCTAACAGTCCCGCACTCAGGCTTCCGCCAGGCCTGGGGACTGTGAAGAGGGCTCCTTCGCCATTATTTCTTTTCCTGAGTGAAACTTTAACATACAGCCCCTTTACCGTAGGCTTCCTACAGGTTTTCCAGAAAATATTAAAGAACTGCAAAATTCTTAGGTCTGATTGGTTTTGTGTTAGACTACTGCGCTGTCAAAGCGATCTTTGGGTGTATTTTTTTAACTTCATGACTCATGACTTCTCAAATAATTTTATTCCTAGCATCTGTATAATTTTCAAGTGAGTATTAAACAATCAGGTAACTCCATTACTAGCAATTAAGATTAATATCTGTGAACATTCTCAGAAATTCATGAAAACACTTGTCTCTCAGAATCCAAGGTAAAATTATAATCAGATACATCCCCTCTCCTTGGAAATCTAGCAGTGTTTCTCCAGGTGTGGTGGGAGGGCCACGTACACTAGAAATGCCACGGGGAGAGGGCGGGGGCTGGCGGGAGTGGAGCTTGTTAAAAATGCAGACTCTTGGCACTACGTTAAGTCAACTAGGTCTGAGCGTGGTGGCCAATAATCCACATTTTAAATAACTGTCCAGACAATCCCTAAGCACCTGATGCCACTTCTGAGCTACCTGAACCACCTCTTCCCACCACAATGAATGCCATGCAAATAGGAGTCTCACAGTCCTTGTATATCTAAAGTTAAAAAAATAATGGAGGAATGAATATTCAAGATAAAAAAGGATACAAAATAAAAAACTCTCTTCCTTGGACTCTGGCAGAATTTTGATTCCAGGGTGAACTGCAGCCATGAGGGGACATTCTCCACCTCAAGAACAATGTGCCTACAATGAAGCAGTCTTTTGGCCCTCCAGCTTAGAACACAGCACACTCTCAGAGGAATGCCATCCCTACACAAAGATTCAAGAACACTCGAGTCTAAGTTTTAACTCACTATTTTTCAACACTGGGTCTCTGACACGACAATTAGGCTGAACTGGTGGGTCCAGTGGTTCTTGGACTTGGGATCGCTGAAGATCTTAAAACACAGGTTGCGGGGCTCTAATAATCGGCACTTCCAACAAGTCCCAGGAGATACTAACACCTGGTACAGCGATGAGACCAGGAACCGCTGCTTTCATCTAACCCGGTCTCCTCGCAGCCAACATCTTTTAGGATTCACTGTAAATTTCAATCCCGCTAAGAAGTTCTTCCACCTAGCAATGCCCCAGCCACATGCTGTAGGGCTTCTTATGCCGAGTACACGGAGGAAGCTCTCCAAATTTAAAACATGTGATAAGCAAGTCCTTTCTTGGCAACCCCAGTAATTAGAACCCTTCCTGTTCCTCCCCTAATTCCTGGCCTCATTCTGACCCTACAGCCCCTTCCTACCCTTTATCGAGTCTTTCTGTCCTCTTTGCATACTTCCTAGAGCAGGAAAGCCATAGGAAGGGCAGAAGGTCCCTCTGTTCCTGTCTTACGGAACTGCACTTTCTTACCAGAAAAGCACGACATGCTCACCTAGGGATTTATTTGGTGATCACATCACAGGGCTGCAGCTGTACAGATGAAGTCATCGGTGAGTACTGTGCCCAGGAACAAAACGAGGTCAAGGGTAAATAAACTCAAGAGTCGAATGTCAGAATCATTCAGATCTCAATATTTACATTCTGGTTCTTTGAGGGAATATATATATTCTACAACACAGATTTCCCATCAGAGGTAGGTTCAGAATTTACACACTGCACTTGGGTTCCCTGCTCTTAAAATGGCTTTGACTCCATCTCATCAAAATTTATATACACATTCCCAGCATCAGGCTGCACACAGTGAACTGAACATGTATTCAGTTCATTCTTCCCAAGACAAGCAATTTCTGAAAATTAAACAGTACTGGGAGCAAGGTAAGAAAATGTATTTGCTATAGCTCAAATATCTTTGGAGGATCTTTGGAAGCTCAGTCATCTTTTAAATTTGAACATACAGCTGACACTTAATTGGGGGACCATGCTAAAACTATATAGGAAGTTTTAAAGTAAGTGAAAGTTTATTTTCCTTTTAAGTTCCATTCCTTACGTGGGCTATGATATATATGTTTAAGAAAAAATTGTAAACCTGGAGAACAAATATAGAATTACACCAATACGGAAGAAACTGAAGAACATTTTTAAAGTGTTGGCGATAAGCTGATTAAATGTTGCAAACACTACATAACGTAATTTACCCTAACTATTTCACTACACAATTTACTACATAACATATAATTTACCATGTAGTATAAAAATATGGCTTTTTAAATTATTGTAAAAAAATGATTAAACACAACATATACTGTGACCATAGTGTTTTCCAGAATCTGAAATGCCCTCTTCATTAGAAAAGATGTTAAGCAATATTCCAGATCAAAAAGAGTTGTCACACACAACCAAGTCCTTTGGCATCCATTGGCTCAAACATGACCACTGATGTTAGATTTGGCCAAATACTAAGCATGGCTGCAGATGCACACAGACTGCTCTGTGTCATTCGCCACTGGAGAACAACCGCTGGGAGGCAGTACTGCTGCTTTTCAAAGTGCAAAACAGGATGTGAGGGCAATCTGGCTGTGACATCTGTCACTCCATTGATCGCCAGGGTTGATTCGGCTGATCTGGCTGGCTAGGCGGGTGTCCCCTTCCTCCCTCACTGCTCCATGTGCGTCCCTCCCGAAGCTGCATGCTTGGTCAAAAAGGACAACCTTCTCTGATAGAGGAGGACCGTTCTTTGGTCAAGGGTACACGAGTAGCTGCGCTCCCCTGCTAGAACCTCCAAACAAGCTCAAAGTGCAAATCATCTTCTACCATGCTTTCGAGTCTATATTCTGTATTCAGTGCCAATGTCCATTTTCATGGTCTGGAAAGAACGATCCATTTCTCTTTTGAGGTGCTAAATATTAAACATCAAAATAAATCAGGACTTATTTTGAGAAATGTTTGTTTAGTTCTTTTGTCCATTGATCGGGTTACTTTTTGGTTTTGTGGTGCTGTTTTTTGAGTTCTTTATATATCCTGGATGATAATCCTCTGTCAGAGGAGTAGCTGACAAAAATTTTGTCCCATTCTGTAGGCTCTGTCTTCATGCTCTTGTTTCTTTTGCTGTGCAGAAGCTTTTTAATTTAATGCTGTCCCACTTATTGATTCTTGGTTTTATTTCATACATTGTTGGAGGGACTGCAAATTAATACAACCACTTTGGAAAGCATGCAGATTCCTCAAAAGACTACGAATAAAACCACTAAATGACCCAGCTATCCCATTCCTTGGTATTTAACCAAAAAAACAAAAATTAGCATACTATAGTGATACAGGAACATCAATGTTTGTAGCAGTGCAATTCACAATACACAAATTATGGAACCAGTCCAGGTACCCATCAACAGATGAACGGATAAAGGAAATGTGGTCAAATTTTGCTCATCCACAAAGAATGAAATGATGGCATTTGCTTGTAAATGGATAGAGCTGGGCAATATCATGCTAAGTGAACTAAGCCAGATTCAGAAAGTCAAGGGGCAAATGTTTTCTCTCATATGCGAAGCTAGAGCAAAATAAGGGGGAAAAGGGTGGGGAGGTGAAGCCACAAAAATAGAGGGGAGATCAGTCAAGGAAGAAGGGGCATGAGGGGATGGAGGGATGGAGAACCACAGAATGAAACGGACATATGAATAGAACAGTGAGTTCTACCTTTATGTATATCTATAAAGCACCAATTAAAAAATAAATAAACAGAAGACTGACGACCAGTAGAGGAGAGGAAGGGGAACAGTGGGAGGCAAAAGGAGAGGGAAAGAAGGAAGTAAGAAAAAAAAATGGGGATCTGTGTGAAACACTGGTCATCACTCTTTATCAAGGTAATAAATTAACTTCTCTTTTAGAAATTGTCATATTTGAGCTGGGAGCAGTGGTGCATGTCTGTAATTGCAGCTACTTGGGAGGCCGAGAAGGGAAGATGGTAAGTTTGAGGCCAGCATGGACAACTTAGCAAGACTGTCTCAAAAAAAATTTAATTTTTAATTTTTTACAGGCTGTGATTGTGAGAGAGCATTTGACTAGCTTGTGCAAGGCCGGGGCTTAACCCCCAGTACTGGGGAGAAAAAGAAGAAGAAAGAAAAGAAAATATCATATCTAAATGTGGAAATAAGGTTATAACAATCACTTCATCAGTAGGAGATTTAACTACCATAGAAAATTCTTTATAGAAGCTACCTTTTAAACTATATCAAGCAGATCAACTTCCATGAAAAATCATCTGGATGAGCATCCAGTTAAAACATCATGGCTTGTAATACCACCTACTTCCTATTTTGCAATGAACATTAATGACATAATAACAAAACCTATGTCAGCTTGTATCTGTGGATAAGATAGTTTTGGGGGGTTTGTTTTTAATGCTTTGCTAAAAGAAGTGGGAGTTATACCCATTCTTTCTTGATGAATAATGCCAGCTAAGTTCATTAGGAAAAAACGAGAACAAGTCCACTGAGGTATGGACTTGCACAAGATCACTTAAACACAGACTGTGTATCAGTTGCTTGTGACCTCTTTACCGAGTCCACTGTAACTGGTTCTCAATCAACACTGTACATACATATACGTACAAGGTAAAAGTAAATATGAAACAATAAGGCGCAAAGGGGAACAGAAATGTGAGTAAAAGGCAGGGAAAAAGAGAACAGCTTCCAAGAGTTGTAAGAGGTAAGGCTGTGCTGACACTTCCGCCAAGAAGAGCAGACTTCATAAGCTGATATCAAATACAAAAGAAATGCTGGAAATTAGGTCATCCAGCACAGAAACCAGGGCTTTTTCAAAAGTATACTTAGAAGCAAAAGGATCAGATAAAGAAAATATTGAAAAAGAAAAAAGAACTGCTTACCTGGAAATCGCTATTAAAAACATGCTGAGTAAATTTCACAGCTTTGGAAAGCCCTACAGGAGGGGGTGCAGCTAAAGGAAATGCTTATGTCAGAAAAAGCGCCGCGAAGCTCGCCCAGGACAGAGCCCAGCCTGAGCTCCGCTACTTCAGAGCAGGCGCCACTCCTACTTGCTCCATCACCACAAGCCATCAAGGGCTCTCCGTCTCCTGTCTTTCACAATGACCTGCTCTGGCAACACTCTTCACCTCCACTCCCCTCAGCAAACCACTGGCCCTTTTCTTTTTTTTAACCTTAGAAGACACATGGTTTATTAGTACATAAATTTTCTAGTGTACATTAATCTGAGGTCGAAATTTGGTTTTTGAAATGTTTGAGTTATGCCTTTTATGTAAGCAGTTATTTTACCCTTTTAACTGCTTTTTAAAAAAAAAAAAATCTTAATTTTTTTTTTTAAAAAAGTGTTTCATTCCGATTAAAGAGAGAAAAGGAGATCCTATGTTTTGCCATTTGGTATATAATCTCAGTGAAAAATAGAGGTTTAGTCTCAAATAGCATGTAGGTTAATTATAGTTTGAGTCTAGAAATAAAAAAAACATAACTTTTCAACAGAATCATTCAACAAGTTCATGGAGGTCAGACACAGTGGTCACCATGCCTGGAAGCGGAAAGGACAGCTGTCTGGGCCCTGACAGCTGCTGTTCTCTAGCAAGGAAAGGTACACTGGCCTTTGACGTACTCTGTCTATAACACGTGAAGCAGAGAGGAGACCACTGGACTGTCCTGGACGTCTTCATTATCTGGAACAGCTCCACCTCTGAAATATTTCATTTCAACAGTCTAACTTCAGGCACGACCACCCAGTCCCTCCTCATCTCCTGCTTACATACCGACACTTATTTCACTGAGCCTCTGGTCCCGAGTTCTCCATTTTATCCAACCCATCTGCTCCCTGCCTCCAGGGCAGTGGTTCTCAGCTGGGGTGATTCTGCCTCTCCAAGGACAGCTGGCAGTGTCTGAAGACATTTTTGATGCTCACGACTGGAGGAGGTTGCTACTAACATCTAAAAGGTAGAGGCCAAACCCACCGCTAAACACCCTACAGTGCACAAGCTGGTTCCCTCACAAGAGAGAATTACAAACGGTCCTGAAGCTGAGAACCTGCTCTATGGCCTTCTCTTATACCATGGTCCATTTATTCAGTGACTCTTATAACAGTTTAACCTCAATTCTATTGTCCTTTCAACCTTCTGACAAAACTGCTCTCTAAAACCTCAACCTCAGTCAATTGACTCATCCAAATTTTCTGCTTCTCAATTTGGCTACTAAGTTCAACAAAAGCTAAATAAATAAATAACCCAGCCACAGGAAAGGCTGACTCTGCATACTCAAATTCCATCTCTGGTGGGACTCCGAACATTCCAGGCAGGCGACCCCTTCTGTGCCTCTCCAGTCTTCCCCTCAACTCCTGTCCGATCCCGTCGGCGATTATTCTAAACCTCAGTGCTTCCCTCAATTCCTGCCCCACCAAATCAACCCTCAGCATCAGCAAGCTCATCGCCTTCACTGGAGAATTTCTGCTTCCATCAAAGAACTTCCACGTGTTTCTCCACCATCCTACAAATTTGTGTCTATCCCCGCCCTTCTCCCCACCCCTCCCAGGGGAAAACTGTCCCCTCGTCCCAGTGAAACTTGACCGTGGCCTCTGCTCTGGATGTCCTCTCTTGACCTCCTCTGGGTCCCTGCTTCATCAGTCAGCCGCTACCTCAACTTCTTCCTCTTCCCAGACTTTTTCACCCGGAATGTCGGTCAATGTTCCAATCTCCTCCTGGGGCAAAAAGTCCACAAAAGAACGAAACCTCCCCTAATTCCACATCTCCCTCCCTCTTTTCTTTCTCCTCGAAGTCAAATTCCAAGAACCATCTTCACTGCCACCTCATCACTCCCCGCACGTTGGGTCCTCTACTGGCTGCTCTCATGTCTACCAAACTGCCACTCCCACTCCACAGTGGAGGCGATGGCTTCTTCTTAGTCACCCTTGACTGGGGAGCTTTGATGCGGATCGCTGAGCCCTCTTTAAGCTTCTCTCATTTCACAACTGCAGTCACGTTCTCTCTTTTGTACCTTCCTACCTCTCCGGTGCTTCTCCCAGTCCCCAGATGCCAGTGCGTCCTGCAGGCCAGCTCTGAATCCCATCACTAGACCGTGCAATCCCCACTCCGGGAGCTTCAAATCCGGTCCCCAGTCCTGACATCTTATGACTAAGTTTTCCTAGTCAATGCCACCACCACCTGCCCAGAATCCTGGGATCTTCCCCAATTTCTTACTCACATACAACTGAGTCACGTCACTTGAATCTAAGTGTTCCTGGGATCTGTCATGTCAGATCATTCTCTCTGCAACCTGCCTAATGCAGGTCATTTTCTCTCATCCAGAACGTGTAACTATAATAAAAATGATAAATATGCAGGAGTGAAAAAATCAGTTTCCTTTTATAAGCAGGAATGCTACACAAATACAGTGATGTATGATTCAAAGGAACACAGAACACTGGAATTCTTTTTTAAGAATGAATTCTAATACCAAAAGAATTTAGGTAGATCATTTAATCAGCCGCGTTGGAGATTCCCAACTATCCAATAAAGGGTAAAAGAGATAGATATAAGGACCCTGAGAACCATAACATTCATTTTGTGATTCTGTTTCTAACAGACATTACAGATAGTTCACACCTCTAAATATACACTATACTTGTAACATATGCAAGATATTATTGGTGCCAAAAGGAATGGGCTTATTTGTCTCCTTTGATGCCAAAATATATCAGGTATATCCTGGTTTCCATCACTTTCAAAAACTAAACCTTCAATTGTAAATGTCAAAGAAATAAAATATAAGCAAAAGAAAAAGCCAAGAAAAATTACAATGAAATTGGTCATGTATACATAAATGCTATTTCAAAATAATTTCATCAGGAATCAAGCGACACAGAGTAACGAGTCAGCAGTAAAATGAGTGTGCCATAAACCATCCTGACAGCCACCAACATTCTGAAAGAAGCTCTTCCGCCAGAGAATTCTCACAGCGTGAAAGGCAAACACAGTCAACATATATGCAATACGAGATCATAAAAAGTTTCAGGATCTGCTTTTCAAAGATCAGGTTCTCAGAGAAGGGTAAGAATTAAGCTGTAAAAATGCAGTCTGAATTCCATTTGAACGCTATGATCCCAATTAAACGAGAGGCACCTGTCACTCTTCTGGCAGTCTGAATTCAGTTCTTTCATTGCCTGCGAAGCTCAGAAGCACTTCTCAATTTTAAAGCAGGTATAAAAGGAGAAGGTACAAGAAGAGGGTGGCAGGCAACGCAAGCTATAGCACAAAGTGATATTGACAAGACGTAGGGATATGTGAGCTTTGGAGCCAGAGAGCCCAAAAGCAAACTTCACTTTCACTGCGTGCCAATCTTATAATTTTAATAATTCCCTTAATTTCCCTGTACCTCATTTTCCTCATTCTGTATAATGGAAACAAAACAGTACCTAATTCATAGGTAAAGTGCACTGAACAACACATGACTGACTGTGAACCCTGTAGAAATGTCAGGGAGTACTATCAGTGGTGTTATTTTCCTTACCACTTTCAGACTGTGTATTATGTGAGAGGGAAAATTACAACACATGCCCAGACTCCAGTCTAACAATATACACCAGGAATTTTGTTCATAGTTCAAAAATAATATTATTTCAGTTGATATCTCCCACCTGGATCTTCTGGGAGCTCATAATCAAATCAAATCATCAAGTTCACATCACACAAGATGAGAAATATAAAAGAAGTGTAATTCAATATACAGTATACAGTTTATCTATACAATGGAATATTATTCAGCCTTTAAAAGGAACATAGTTCTGATGTGTTACAACACATATGAACTTTGAAAACACTATGCTAAGTGAAATGAGCCAGTCACAGATGAACGAATATTGCACTACTGTAACCACACGAGGTACCTAGAACAGGCAAACTCAGAAACAAAGCAGAACAGAGCTTGCCAGGAGCAAGAGGAAAATGAGAAGATATTGTTTAATGCTTACTGGGTGCAGAATTTCTTTCTTTTTTTAATGGTACTGGGGATTGAATACAGGGGTGCTGAGCTACATTCTCAGCTCTTTTTATTTTTTATTTTTGAGACAATCTCAAAAAGTTGCTGAGACTGGCACTGAATTTGCAATGCTCTGGCCTCAATCTCCCAAATTGCTGGGATTACACAACACTGTGAATATACTTAATACCTCTGAACTATACACTTAAGAAATGGTTAAAACTGTACATTTCATTATTATATTTTACAATAAAAAGAACCATTAAAAGAATAGCACAGGGGCTGTGGTCATAGCTCAGTGGTAGACGGCTTGCCTAGCAGGTGTGAGGCACTGGGTTCAATTCCCAGCACTGCATGTAAGTAAAATAAAATGAAGGTCCATTGACAATTTAAAAAAACTTTTTTTTTTTACATATTTTCAACAGGATATTGTTACACACATATGAGCCTTAATGGTATTAATAAAAAAGACAAACTACTCATCCTTAAGTTCCTAACTTAAAGACATCAAAAGAGTCAATATTAACTCTTAGCTGACCTTGGTTTAAAATACACACCTGGAAATGAATACACACCTTGAAATTTTCATATGGAACATGATTTCACTTTGTTGATTAGGTAACTTTTTTAGCTCCTTAAAGGGAGAAAGGGAGGGAAGGAGAACTATACTAAAGAAACACATGTTTACACATGGTCAACGTAAATCTCCACTCCAAATACCTCAAGCAAAATGTTTATTGCACAACAAAGACAATAAAAATGAATTTAATAAATTAATGTCTTTCCAGAATGGCTTAGAATGAAGGATTACAGTCAAGATAATTTAACTATCTAGTAAACTGGTAATTACCATATCCAATATCATTCAAGGAACAATTTTCATAGTGGAATGTAAATTTCAAAGGTCTAAAGCCAAGACCAGCCTGATAATAAAAGCAGAACTTCTCTAGCCCTTTTGATATACTTAGCATTGTTCTAAGCTTTTTATATATTCCAACTCACCTTAACCTCACAGCAACAATCTTCTAAGTATTCTTCTCATTCCTATTCAAAACAATGAAACTGAGGTATACGGGGGTCAAGCATGGGATCATGTACTTACTAAAAATCTATTAGTCTGATTCTGCCACTTGTATTTTAATCACTGATTTACTATCTGTTGGTGACAATAAGGGATGGACTACAAGTACAGGCAAACTAAAAATACAAGACAGTTTGGGAGTCAAATACAACAAAAGCCCAGAAGAAATCACCATATTGCCACACAGGATAACATACCATGTTCATGACTGAATAAAGGAAGGTTAAGTCTGTTCAGTACACTTAATGTCTAAGAAGGCAAGAAACTGGTTAGTATCTTTCAAAAAAATTCTAGCCAAAAAAGCCAATAGGATTTTCACTTCTACACAAAAGGTATTTACTAAGTAACCTCATTAACCATTTATCTCAGAGTCTTTTGCTTCGTCTTTGCGGTACTGAGAATTAAACCCAGAGCTCACGTCTGGGAGACAAGGATTCTACAAACTGAGAGACATTCCCAGTCCTTTCTATCTTTTGTTTTGAGACAGGGTCTAAGTTGCCCAGGCTGGTTTCTAACTTGTCATCCTCCTGTCTCACCTCCCAGTTACTCAACCATGTGCCACCAAGGTTGCCATTATGTGAGTGTGTGTGTCTGTGTCTGTGCTGCACATGCATGCCCAGCAGGATCACAAATTAAGCTATCAGGGTGTTTTAATTCCAGGAATATGAGAACTTTAAAAGAACAGAAAGTTTCAAATCATGAGTGAATCAACTCACAGAATTCTATGTGACTATTGTAAAACACACACTCACACAACCTAATGTTTCATCACTAATAAAGTTTCTTAAAAAATACAAAAAATGCCATGCACAGTGGCACATGTCTGTATTCCCAGCTGCTGGGAAGGCTGAGGCAGGAAGATTCCGAGTTCAAAGCCAGTCTCAGCAACTTAGGAAGGCCCTAAGCAACTCAGTGAGACCCTGTCTCTAAATAAAATACAAAAAAGGACTGGGGATGTGGCTCAGTGTTTAAGCATCCAGTACCAAAAAGAAAAAAAAAAAAAAAAATGCTCTGAAGTCATACATAGACCTAAGTTTAACTGTTGGCTCTATCATTTAGTTGCTGTGAAAATACAGCAAGTCAATTTCACATAACTGAGTCTTAGATCTTTTTTTTCTCTGTAAACTGGGGATAATAATTCCTAACTCACAAGGTTTTTGTGTGAGCTAAAGAGGAAATACATGCAAAGTGATGGACACAGTCCCTGGGAAACAGCAACACCAGATGGTCGACAATGAGCAACTACTATTATTCCCTGCCTTATTTTACTTTGTGCCCCAAATATTGGAAGAATCTAATCTTACCAATTAGCAAATCGTTGGTAGACTTCTCAATGATATTAAGTGCAATATACTCCGTTTAAAAAATGAACCATACAAAGAATACAAGAAAACAAAAACCACCAAGGGGATCAAGAATAGCAGAATTCTGCTTCTTATTCCATTTACTCAACATCCATTCTGGTTGGTTTTGTAAAAACCCATATTATTCCTATTGAACAATATGAATCCTGTTGCTGTTGCCACCTAAACATTCCTAGAGAGTTCTGTCACTCTTTGGGGGGCTATCTTTGCAAGGGTAACTGTCGTCATTGCTCGAAAACCAGAAAGAAACCCAGAGGCAAGGAGCATTTTAATGAAATGCTGTTTACTGTTCATGCACCTCGGCAGCTGATTGGCTCCCACGTGGATCATTATCACAATAGACGTTCGCATGACTGCGCCACAGCAGCCACCGCCATGCCCTCAACCCGCTGAATACGTGCGTTAGTGCGCCAACTCCAGACTGACAGGGAAGGCATGCTCTTCAGCGACACCCAAACTCAGAACTTGGTGCTTTCGACAAGGGTCCTGGGGCAGCGGGAGGGCGGGCTTCGCCGCAGGTGGCACGGACAGACTCGGACTGCTGGGTCTGCCTAGCCCGGGCTCCGGACGTGCCCTGTAGGGCTCGGAGGGCGCGGGAAGGGGGTTGCGGGCCTAAGAGAGAGGAGGCGGCAGCAGACGAGGCTAAGGCGGCGGGACAGCGGGGTCCAGGCCCATCGCCATGCCGGGGGCTGGGGCGGTCAGCGGGGGCGCCAAGGGCGGGTTACCGACCCCGGAGTCCGGGGCGCTGAGGGGAAGGGGGTCTCTGCTGCCAGCGCAAACGCGAAGCAGGGGCGGGCGCCCGCCGCCAGCGGGACGGGGTGCTGCTGTAGCCGGTGAGCACGAGAGGAAGGCGGGGACCCAACCCGGGCGCACAGGTTACCTGGCTCGACCGCCTGCCCGCCGGTCTCCACTTCCGCGGTCTCGGGGTTACCACGGGCGACCCGGCACGCGCCGCGTGACGTCATCCGCGCGCGCCAGGCCCGCCCCTGGGGAAGCGCGGGGTGGGGCGGGGCGCGAACAGAGTCCGCGCAGGCGCGGAGCGGCCGAGCTCGCGGACTGCGGGATTTGATCCGGCTGGTTTACGGTGTCTAGGTCGCCCTGCGGCTTGGCCGCTCCCAACTGCAGAATCTCCTGGGCACTTAAGAAAAGGAAAAACCGCCACTAGAATACACGCATGCACTTTTATTCCTCGTGCACCCTGCCGCATGCAGCAGCGGTGTACAGTCGTTCGCCCCACTGCAGTGAGCGAGGTCCCCGCGTGCCAGGCGGGCGCTGTTAGAGAACGGGGGGGGGGGGGGAGGGGGGGACCCGGTGCCCTCCCTCGTGGAGGTTATCTTCTAGCTGAGAAAGCGAACGTTCAGTGACTCAAGTGTTTTTGCTCTCTTTTTGCGTTCTTTGAGATAAATGTGTGCAAGAAAGAGGGCAAATTGCTGAGAAGCTGAAGAAAAGTGGCTGCCCCTTGAACCTGAGCCTTCTGAAGAGGCTTGTTTAAGTGGATGAGGAGGAACCAGCTCGGTGAAGATCTGAGGGTAGAGCAGCCACCAGAAGGATCAGTTGTGTTAAATATGGGGAGGAGGCTGCACTCCGTGCCCCTGGGAAAGATGGGTAGGGGAATAACAGAGGATGAGACCAACTAGGCAAGGAGAGGCCTGATCATGCAGAGACTCTGAGCTGTTGTAAGGAGCATGCATCTCTCTCAGGTGTAGTGAGAAGCCATTGAAGAGAGAGGGACAGGATCTAGCTTTATATAACAACCTGCCGGTTGCTGTGTGTCTGGTGAACTGCCGAGAGGCCATAAATGATGAAAGACGAGTTGCTTTTGCCAAGATCAGGTAAGATGTGATGGCAGAAATGGACAAGTTTCAGGAATAATTCGGAGGCATACATGACCCACATGAGATGGATTAGATGAAGGTGATCAAGAAAAGGAAAGTGTCAGAAATGACTCCTCAATCTTGGGATAAGCAAAATAACCATGCAATACAATACAGACAAGATTTGTTTCTCCTTTCAACCCTAATTCCTTTGCCTCCTGCTTTCTAGGTTTTCCTCTTCCCTCTGACCATCTCCCCTCAGTTTGCATCATGGAAGCTACCTTCTTTTCCTTTCCCTTAACTGTTTTCCCCCTTGGTCTTAAATTGCCAATCAGAGGCTATAAATCCAAATCCTTCAGCAGCTTTGAGGTTCACATAAAGGAACAAAGCCCATGGGGACAGAGACTGAAGAACTCCAACTCTTGATCTGCTCACCTCTAGTTGATTTTTGCCAACCAGGAATACCAGCCCAGTGATGTTGGATGCTCTAATTTTTTTAAGAGAAATGAATATAAAGAGATTTATATGAAATCTCCCAAATTTTAAATATTGGTCACTAACTCAGATTTTGTTAAACTTGTTGTGGATGAAGCAAAACACATCTGCTGGCCAGATGAGACCTGCAGGCTACAACTTTGTCTCTTTGATGGATATTTCCCCAGAGTGATAAATTTGTTCTTGTGTGACTGTTCCAGGAAGCTGACAACTCTAAAGTCACTCCACCCAAATGCCCCAGTTTCACTTAGAGGTCCAGGTGACATTTGAAAAACTAAATTATCCTCTCCTCATTCCTCATGTATTCTCTCGGTTGTCATCAATACCTTCCCAGTGGCCCAGCCTGAAATCCAGGGTCATCCCAGACTCTTTAGTGTCACTCATCCACAGTCCACTCCATATGTATGGCATCTGCCCTGCACCTCAGTCCTTGTTAACCCCTGCCCTTTTCAAGACTTCACACCTTTCTTGGGGCAAGTCGCTTGACCTCCACACACTTCCTTTTCTCATTTATAAATGAGAGAATTGAACTAGACGATTCCTAAAATCTGATGCATTTGTTAAATTCTGCCTAATAAAGTCCCCAAATGTATCAGAGTAGTCGCCTCGAATTTGCTGAGGTCTTTCTCCAGGCCATAACAATGCCAAGGATATTGTGACCAAGATGATTGGAAAAATTGGACTTGATATCCCTCACTGGGGTTTAGTAGATTGGATTCCATTTGAAAGGAATTTCTGAGGTGGCTCAGGTGAATGAATCCACTAGAGGAGTGGGTGACAAAGCTTATTGACTGTCCCTTAATATCCAGTCTTCTTTTCTTCATTGTAGTAGAACCCTCCAACTTCAGGTAATGGAATGACCTTATTTTAGTTGGGCATATATCCTGAAGAAAGACTGTTTTTTAGCCTCTCTTTTTTTTAACCTGTCTGTGGCCCTTAGACTAACATCTGGCTAATGACTGTAAGAGAAAGTATAATGTGGCAAGTCATGGTGACTATCTTTAAAAAATATCAGTTTCTCCTCATCCTCCTTCCTTTGTTTGGGATGTTCTTGCCACTTCTAGAGCAGCCATCTTGGATCATAAGTCATCTTTCGGAGCCTTATGGGAACCATAGGGAGTCTGATCTCTAAGAACTTTTTTGTTTTGTTTTGCTTAAAGATTTTAATTGTCAGGCTGAGTTTGTAGCTCAGTGGTAGAGTGCTTGCCTAACACATGTAAGGCACTAGGTTGATCCTCAGCACCACATAAATAAAGATAATATGTCCATCTACAACTAAAAAAATATTTTAATTGCCTTTCTTTTCAATTCTAGGATCAGAAAACACTTCATTCCAAAAAATAAAATAAGTGTTCCTTAGGATTTTTGCATAGGGCCACTGTTTTATCTTTTTAGCTGCTGTGACTAAAAGACCTGACCAGAACAACTGTGGAGGAGGAAGTTTATTTGAGAGCTCATGGTTTCAGAGGTCTCAGTCCATAGACAGCAGGCTCCATTCCTCAGGGATCTAGGTGAGGCAGAACATCATGGCAGAGGAGTGTGGTGGAGGGAAGCAGCTCACATGATGATCAGGAAACAGAGACTCCATGTTCCAGATACAAAATATGTACCCCAAACCATGCCTCCAATTCCCACCTCCTCCAGCTACACCCCACCACTTTAGTTACCGCTCAGATAATCTCATCAGAGGATTAATCCACTGATTGGGTTAAGACTCTCACAACTCAATCGTTTCTCCTCTGAACTTATTGCATCATCTCTCCCATGAGTTTTTGGGGAGATACCTCACCTCCAAACCATAACAGTCACCATACCAGTTTTGAACCATCTGCCTCTGTATTTTAACCAAAATAAATAAGCTGTTCTTTTAGTGATGTCACTTTATTTTGGGTTTGTTTCTTCCATCAAATCTCATTCTACTTGATGTAAGGATGAGGCATCAAAAAAAAAAAAATTATAGGAAAAGCATTTGCAGCTTCTATGCAGACCTGATAGCAAGAAGAACGGTCCTCTTGAAGGAGGTCGAGACTGGAACACATTGGCCTGTAAGAGGGTCTGCCTGAGGCAGTAACTCCTAAATTCAGTTGCTTAATAATGCCAGCACTTGACCATCTCTAGACCCACTCATCATATCCTACCCTATATCCCTGCTTTCCCCTAGTAACAGAACCCTGATCAATGAAGAAGACCCATTTACTTCAGAGAAGATAGGTCCCTTCTCCAGCCCAGTGGATACATGGTTATAAATCTAAACCGGATATGAAATCTCATTCCCTCTACCATGTTTATGGTCCCAGCTCTCTCACAGCGGAGGGTGGACATGTGGCACAGTCTGGCCATTGAACTGGAAGGAGAGGTGCCTAATGGATTCTGAGACAGATGTGTTCTCCTTATGGATGGTCGTAAATATCTCACAGGCCTTTCTTTTCTGGCAGAGTGTTGCTCCTTCCTTTATTGCTTGTGATTCCAGCTTGGGAACAACCATGCTCCTAGTGCTCAGCGGCCATCTGTGAGCACAGCTGCGGGTAGGAAGGGGAAAAGTCAAAAAGCAGAGGAAGGAGAGGGAGAGGGCAAGGGAGTCTGAGTCACTGCTGACCCAACTGAGCCACTGAACCAGGCCTCAGTCCCAGCCCCTCTTAGGAGGGCTTTTGGTGGTTGATGCTTGCAATTATTTTGTTGTTGCCATTATTTACAATTTAAGAGAGAGAATTCCAGAATATTCAGCGGGGTCAGATTTCCATCTTCATTATTTTCCATATCAAGCCTTGTTTTCCATGCTTAAATAGCAAACACTTTTTCTGTTCCTCCAGTTCTTCTTGCTTCTGTTGTGGCCTCTATCTCTTGAATATCTCTTGAACTCTTCCCATGATTTGCTATCCTGTAAACAGGATTTAAATTATCTTTACAATAACTCTTTTGCATATCTCTAATATCAACCTGGTTTTTTTAGTATGCTATTCCCACTTTTTTAGACTGAACTATAAAGAGTTCACAGACAGGAAACACATATTTATGTTCAATAGAGGCTGTAGGGTTGTGCCTTGTCTTGTTATAGAGGCCTCAGAATTTGCATGTCAGTGGGCCACCAAATCCCCACCCACTAAAGGAAATATCAGAATAATTCCTGACTCTTCTGTTATTGACATGGCGCCCAGCACCCACACGGCTTCTCTGAGCTTGTGTGTTTTTCTCTTTTGTTCAATGAGATACTGTCCATAATCCATTTTGTGAGATTCGGGGGGAGGAAATGTTCAAATTCTTCTGACTACCCCCAGATATAAAATATAGTCACATAAACCCTTAAGCTCTTAGCAAGATTTCCTTTAAAATAAGAAAAATAGTCTAAAGCTTGTCTACCATGTCTCTGACCCACTCAATGTCACCACAGGCCACCCACACATCACACCAAATGCAGTTGAAAGACATGTCAAAACCTAGGTTAGTTTTGCATATCTATCTCTTGAGGTGAAAGCTGTGGCAAAAGAAAAAAACAGAAAGAAAAAAAGCTAAAACCCCCTGTGGGCTGATGAGAGACGGGATGAATATATCACAATAAAAATGCAGATTTTGAAATATCTGCAAGTTTCTGGGAGGAGGATGGGTGGCAGAGGAAGGCTGACTGAGAAGATTGGTTTGCAGATGTGAGCCACGCGTGTCTCCATGTTGGGTCGAGGTGGACTGGAGATTTCATGTACAGCTCTGTGCCACTTGAATCTCCCCGTCCTATCACTGAGGAGCATACTGGTGGCGGGTGCCCAAACAAACGAGGGAGGAGACTGGCTTGAATGGACAGTCGTTGCCAAGGACCCTGGAGCTGAAAATGATACTATTTTTACCAATGAGCAGAAAATAAGAGGCATGAGGAGAACTTAAGCTGTGGTTGTGGAAGAGGATAGGAGGTGAAGACTCCCAAAAGAAAGTGGCATTCGTGGCTAAGTGTTCACTGGCACCGGGGCGCAGGCAACAACAGCTGTCGGAGGATCTTGGTGAAAGTCTACGTGGAAATTGTTCAACCGTAAGTGCACAGAGCCTCTGGCTTCTGGAGAAGAGAGTGTACTCCCTCCACTCCCATCTCCGGTTTTTCTTCTGTCATACTAGTGAGCTCTGTCAAGCAGTCAGTAGGAACAGAGATGTGCAAACCTGAACATTAATATATTCCAGCTAAAGGAATACACGTCATATACTCATATTCTTTTTGTTTTTTTTCTTTCAGCTACATTGACTGAATGCTGCCATGTGTTAGGTACACATCTGGGCTCTGGGGATACAGAGATGAAAAAACACGTTCCTGACATCAAAGAACTTCCAGTCTACTGTGGAGATGAAAGTGGTTTATTATCTGGTCGATGGGGACCAGATAGCAAAGCCAGGGTAAATTTGGGAAGGCGAGATGGGTGTTAAAAACAAAGTTGAAGACAAAGTGGAGTGGAAGAGGTCAAAGGGAGATGGCCTGGGATCCCCAGGGTAGTCTTGCTGGTTGGCAGACACGAGAGGCTAATGGGGACTTGCTAGCCTTGGGTTCTTGGGACAGCCAGTCTTGAGACTGGCCTCTTAAAGGAGCCTGGTGCATACTTATTAACTTATTGAAAAACAGCTGAATGAAAGATAAGACTCCTATACGACTTTGTTTTCAAGTTTGGGGGAGGCATAAAAGTAGTTGCACGAAAAGATATCCCCCTTGGGTGGGACTGAGGGGACACATGCTCTAGCTGCATTCAGAAGTTGAGCACAGCAGAGTCTTTCACCCAACTGCAGACCCAATGGTGTTGCTCTGCAAAGCGTCCAGCAAAGCTCTCCTTGATGGGTCCCCTCATGATGTGCCAGAGTCCCGGCCACCAGGCCGTTGCCCTGTAGGAGAACTCCTACCAGCATGCAGATGTTCATGCAGCTGAAAGCTCATCTCACTGACCACTGAGGACAGTGTCGGAAACGGGAAGAATTGTGATCCTGTTGTCCTCCAAAGCCTCAGTAACTTCAAAAGCAGCAGCAAAAACCTGCTATTTGTCACAACCTGGAAAGACATTACTCCTGAGATCCTGCAGGATTCAACCTTTCAGAAGCCTCTGACCTGTTCTAATTCCATCACTGTCTTTAACAACAAGGTTTTAAAGATTCTGATTTTACTATCTATTTAATGTACAAACACTTCCAGGACTGATAAACATAGACTCAAGGTTACCACTGGCTGGATGTTTACCTTAGTTGGAACTCTAGTTTCAAGTAGGAGTTGATGATAAAAATGCAGAACTCAAGGGCAGGAAGGCAGTTGAGTCCAAGGAGCCAGGGGAAGCCTTTAGGACTCTCTTCTCCTCTCTTGCTTTCAAGCATTTCTGCTTCACTCTTTCTCCCTAGATCTATGTTCTCTGAACCTCTAACCATACAATAGGTGAAGACAAATCAACTCAGAATACACAAGTTTCTATCTCCTCTTCTAAGAGATACCAGATCCCTTGATTCCAATTCCAAATCACTGAGAGAAAGAATATGGCGAAGACCAGTTTAGTTCAAGTGTGAACCCTGAATCCACTCAGCTGTGGTCAGGAGGCAGGTCACATGACATGATTTTTCCTGCTGAGTGCCCTTCTTTGGAAGGGGCTAGGGAAAGGAATGATTCCCAAGTCTACTATTTTTATTACCAGGAAATACCCATCCAACAGATGAAGCAAATTCCCATGGCAACATGAGAATCCTGGCTTGCAGAGAGGACCAAGATCAGTGTTAGCAGCTTGACAGCACTGCTGCCTCTGACGCTTTCCTGCATCCCTGGAAAAGCGTCATTAAAATCTTCAGATGGGGCTGGGATGGGGCTGGGGATACAGCTCAGTTGGTAGAGTGCTTGCCTTGCAAGCACAAAGTCCTGGGTTCAATCCCCAGCACCGCAAAACAGAACAAAAAATCTGCAGATGACCAGATGAGATCCCCAAGTTAAATGCCTGCATATTCCTAGAACACACATAGCTGTGGCATCTAGTTAGGAATGACTGCAACAGAAGAGTTCCAGGAAGGTTCCTTGTAGTGAGCGCTGCTGTTGCCAGAAAACCAGTGTGATTAATCACTCCACGAGATCCATCGAGATTACAGTCAGAGCGCTCGGGGTGTTCTTCCTCATGAACTTCAGTTCCTTTTAAGTCATTAAAACCTAATTTGAGGGAAACAACTGTTTTTTGTTCCTAAGTACTGAAAGGATGGAATCAGACAAGGAAACTCATAATCTTTCAGCATTTACCTTTAGCCTTCTTAGAGGAAGCAGCCTGTGATAAAGGGCCGTGGGATAGCATCGACATTACTTCTGTGACTCACATGCTTCTGAAAATCACATAGCTCTCTCTCACCAACTGAGTTTAGAGAGCAGGGGGCTCAGTGTGGAGGCTCGCGGGAGAATCTTTTTATCACAGAAAAAACAACGTGTTCCTCCAAAACATCTCACATGAGTGTTTTGGGCTTCGTTCAGAGAACCTGATAGCGCAGTTCTGTGTTTTCTTCTGAACCAAATTTAAACGAGAGAGATTACTAAATTGTTGATTGAAATCAGTGTCCAGAGAAGACTGCGGCCATGACAGCCAGTGACGGTGACATTCCTCCTGGAGAGGATATGTAGTCGCCCGTGGTGAAGATAGTAGTGACCTGCCATAAGGGGAAGGGGCAGAGTATAGTACCAGCTTGTGGTGGGATAACAGGCAGAATATTCGTTTGTGGTTTGTTCCTACTACTATAGGACTCGAAAAGGAGGAATTTTCTTTCGCTGTCCAGAGAAGACTTTGTGGTCTATATTTTCACCCCATAATGCAGGAATGGCTTTTGTGTCAGTGCCTAGAAATTCATTTCCTACTACCTGGGAAGGATCATGGGTGGCCGGTGGGTGGGAGAAGCAGTGAGTGGAGGCAGCGCTGTCCACACAGGGAGAAGAGGGGATTACCCCACAGAAGGGTGCTCCTGGGGTGGAAGGCCACATCAGCCTGCCAAAGTGAGCGTTGAGGAGCATTCCCTTTGCTACAGCCAAGATCCCAAGGCAAACTCGTATGAGGAACTTACAGGAGAGAGGAGGAGGGGCAATGTTTTGGGTTTTTTTTTTTTGGTACTAGGGATTGAACCCAGGGGCACTCAACCACTGAGCCACATCCCCAGACTTTTTAAAAAATATTTTATTTAGAGACAGGATATCACTGAGTTGTTTAGGGCCTTGCTAAGTTGCTGAGGCTGACACTGGGATTATAGGCGTGCACCCCTGCACCTGCAGGAAAGAAATTTTGACACTGGGGTGGGGCTGCATTTGCCAGGGTCTTGTGCGTGGTATTAAAGATGTTGGACTTTTTCCCAAAAGCGATGTGTTAAGCGAGGAGTGAGACATTTTATCTTTATAAATTATGAAGAACTACCGAATAGGCCAGTTCCATAACGTAGGCACCATAGTGGCCTCATGGAGATAGCCTGGTGGAAATCTTGCACCCCTGCGATCTCCATCAGCCACCCCAATAAGCATACGATTTATAAGACAAAAAGAGCAGTGTGTGTCCTACAGAAATGCCCCTTCTAGAGTAGCCCTGGAGTGCTCCTTCCTAACAGCCCTGGGTGCAGATCAGCTGCTGGGTAAGTACTGTTGTTGTTCACCCACAGGAAGAAATCAAGACAGAGAGAGATTGACAGCTAGTGAGCTTCGGAGTGAGCATCTGAACTGAGGTCTCCTTGGTTAGAGTTGGGGTCCCGGGGCAGACACAGTGATTGTTCCATCCATTTCCCACACAAGAGGCTACCTGCAAAGTCTCACGACACGCCACACGCCCTTCTCTGGCTGCTGGCATCTGATTGGCCTACACACAGGGATTCAGCCTCACGGAAGTGACACTAATCCATGAGAGCAGGAGATGGCAAACACAGACCCACATCCTGGCTCCCACCAAATGATTCCAAGGTATGCTCCGCAGAGTCTCCCGTAGGGTCCCCAGTAAGGTGGAGGTCAGTGGCCATAGAGGTGACCTGGTCATGAATTGACTTCTTATTGACTTTTCTCCTTTCCTCATCCCACGTCCCAACTCCGCCTGAGTGCTTCCTGCCATTGGCTTCTACATAAATTATTTCCACCTAAATCTTTGTCTCAGGGGCTACTTTTGCAGGAGCCCAAACTAAGAAAGCTCTTAAGCAATAAAGTCTACCGCCTCTTTTTGTAGAACTTGGGAAATTTCCAAAATATTCCCTGTTATCAGATCAATTTAATGAGCATTTAATGGGTACATGGCCCTGTACCAGCAGGAACAAAGGAGCCACTTATGACACCTTTTTTGGTCCATTACTTTAGACAAAAGTTGGCAACTCCAAAGAGGGAAACAAGAATAAATGACAGGGACAGCTGACAGGGCTCTATGTCGGTGGCCCTCTCCAGGGGTGAGACAGAGCAATAGCACTTATTTCCTAATATATTACTCTTCCAGGATATTAAATGTCTCTGTCAGGGAAAATAATGCCACGCCATTAAGAATTAGTAATATACAATTTTGGATGACACTACTCCATTAATTCCTGTTCAATCTTAGTTGAACACAAATGCTATTCAGTGTTTGGATGATTTATCAAGATATGAAGTAAAGCTTGCCAAATCTCTAGCTATAGTCATAAATAATTTCAACATCTTTCATTTCACATTTTCAGTTTAAAAGGCCATAATATTGGCAAACTTATCATGGTTGGACTTTATGCCTCAAATTTTATTTTGAGCACAACTCTTATCTTTAAAAGCAGCATACATATCATGACTTTTTAAAAAACTGGAAGCCTGATGACAAAATGTAGCTTCGTACCTGAATCGTGCATACGGTCTGCAAGAAGACTTTGCTTTTCCTGGTGCACCAAGAATGGCTTTTGCTGAGGGAATGTCAGATAGCTTGGTTGAGCCATGCTGCTATGGTTTAGATGTCCCCCAAAAATCTCGTGTTGAAATGTGATTCCCAATGAAACAGTGTTGAGAGGTGGTGGGAGTTTGAAGGGGTGTTTGTGTCTTGGGGCTTCAGCCTCATGCAGGGATTAATGTAGAAGTGAGTTCTTATGGGAGGCAAATGTGAAGAGGGGTTTGTCGTAAAAGCAAATATGGCTTCCTCAACTCTCTTTTGCTCTCTCTCTCACCACGTGGCCTTGTCTGCCCTCCACCATCTTACATACAGCAAAAGACCCCCTCATCAGATGCCAAAAAGATTCCAGTGTCTTACTCTTGAACTTAATATCTTCCAGAACTGTCAGCAAAAATAAACTTCTTTCCATTATAAATTACCCAATCCTTGGTATTTTGTTATAGTCACAGAAAGCAGATAAAGACGCATGCCAAATTCCAGACAGAAGTAGAGTTTACTTTGCAGTTGATTGAGGACATTTGGGCTATGATAGTTCTTAATTTCCACTGATTTCTAAGCTTTGTTGAAAAAAGACCCCTAGCATTAATTAAGCCCATATTTGTGTAATTTGGTCTGTGTATGAACATACAGAACTCTAGAATGTCCCAGAATATTGTGATCATTTCTTGTGTGCTGAAGTACGAGGGTTCTGAGGAGGTGACATGAGCCAAAGAGTTCGATTCACTAGAATTCTCAAGATAATGGGGCAGGGTTTGGGGCACACGGAAGTGAAGGGAAACAGTTGTCAGCTTAAACTACCCCAAAATACCAATATTGTAAGTCAGACTCTGGAATGTTCAGTGTCTCACGAGGATCCTGGGGAGAGTTTCCTGGAATCAGCAACATGGGGCTAAACAAGATATTCTGGGGTCACAACAAAGACATGGCATGGAAGGTGTGTGGGACAGGAGGCACAAGATCGGTGGCCCTGAACCACTCTGTGCAACCTCTTCTAGAGAGCCCAGATCATTGCAGGCAAGAGGTGGTGACTGGAAAGAAGACAGGCATGAACAATTAATGGAGATACGGGAGAGAAAGTTTGAGAAAGAGAGAGAGAGAGGCGTTGAGTGAAGCAAGGAAAGATTGGCTGTTGACATCATGTCCGATGGAGAGCCACTTCCAAGAAAGAAGCTACAACTGATCATAGTTCAAGTTTCAGAACAACTGAAGAAGAATTGATAACTTTGCACAGGGCGATGAAAGCCTGTGTAGGTGACAACATGCACCAACGAATCAGAATGAGGGAGTGTGCAGCCAGGGCTCCTTGCCAGCAAAGACTGTCACCACCCACTGAGCATACAAAGAGCCCCAAGTTCTATTTTTCTATCTTGACGAAAAATTTGCAACTTTCAAATTGCCATAGACCAAATAAACTAGCAACTAACATTTCTCAATTTACATTGCTCTTTCCATGAACTTTGTTTGGTATTTTATTCTTTTGACAAAGCAATCATGCTTTCTTATAGTCAGAAAAACTATCCACCCCCACCCCACTGTGAACTTGCCTGAGAGGGTTTACCCGCTTCTTGTGCCCTCCACCCACGTGACCCGTGCTTATGAAACACTCTTTAATTTTTAATAGCTTTATCAAGGTATAAGTGACCTACCATAAACTGTACCCATTCTAAGTGTGAAATCTGATCTTTCGATATTGTATATACCTGTAGCATCCTATGTTTCAGTCGGCTTTTGTATCATTGTGACCGAAAGACCCGACAAGAACAACTTAAAGCAGAGAAACTATTTTGGCTCACGATTTCAGAGGTTCAGTCCACAGCTGGCCAGCTGCATAGCTCCGGACTGGAAACGAAGTAGAACACCATGGCAAAGGAAAGCAGCTCAGGAAGCAGAGAGGGGGGTCTCTCACTGGACAAAATAACCCCCCAAGGCACACCCCCAATGACCTGCTTCTTCTAGCCACACCCTGCCTACCTACAGCTGCCACCCATGTAATTCATACTAGTGGATTAATCCACTGGATGGGTTACAACTCAGAGCCTGATCATTGCCCCTCTGAACCTTCTTGCATTGTCTCACACATGAACTTTGGGGGACACATATCCAAACCCTAACTGTTCAAGAATTTCATATAAATGGAATCCTATGATATTTCCTCTTTTTAGCCTGACTTTTGGACAGCATGGGTATTTTGAGATCTCTCCATGTGGACAGGCACGGCTGTCATTCATTCCTTTGTATTGCTCAGTAGATTTCCACTGCATACATGTACACCATGGTTTGTTTATCCATTCACCTATTGAAGGATATTTGAGTTTCCTATATTTTTTAGGGGGGAAGCTATTACAAATAAAGTTGCTAAGAACATTTATGTATAAGTCTTTTGTGGAGACATATGCTTTCATTGCTTTTGGGTAAATTCCTAGGAGTTAAATGACTGAATTATATGATTAACTTTTTAGAGAATTGACAAACTGCTATCCAAAGAGGTCATTCCATTGTAAATGCCCCCCAACAATGTATAAGAGTTTGATTTCCCACATCCTCCACATCTTACCAGTATTTGGTATGCTCTGTCTTTTAAATTTTAGCCATTTTAATAAGCATATAATGGTATTGTGTTTAATTTGCATGATCCTAAGAATTAATAATATCTAGTTTCTTTTCATGTGCTTATTTGCAATCTGTATATCTTTGGTGAAGTATCTGTTGAGATTTTTTCTCCATTTTCTATTGGGTTGTTTTCATATTATTTAAGCATTTAAGCATTCTTTATTTATGTAAAGTCTTTTTATCACATATATACCTTGAAAATATTTCTCTAGTTCATGATTTATTTTTTTCCTTATTTTAAAATGTCTTTCAAAAAGCCTAAGTTTTTTCCAGGAACCATGGTGCACAGCTGTAATCCCAGCATCTCAGGAGGCTCAGAGAGAAGGATCACAAGTTCAAAGCCAGCCTTAGAAATTTAGTGAGACCCTAAGCAACTCAGTGAGACCATCTCAAAGTAAAAAAATGAAAGGGTTGGGGATGTGGCTCAGTGGTTAAGCACACCTGGGGGTCAATTCTTGGTCCTCCCCCCTCAAAAAAAAGTTGAAGTTCTTAATTCTGGTAGACTCCATTTTTGAATCGTACTTTTGAGGTTATATCTAAGGAGGCTTTGTCTAACCCATAGTCAAGATATTCTCCTATGCCTTCTTCTGGAATCTTTAAGACTTTAAGACACTTGGGTCTATGATACATTTGAAGTTAAGTTTTTTGGGATTGAACCTCAGCCCCGGACCATGGTAAGTACATGCTCTACTGTGAGCTACACCCCCAGTCTGAATAAACTTTGTGAAAGTTGTGAGGAGTGGATTGAAATTTGAAAAACTTTTTTTCCTGGTATGTGGATATCCAATTATTCTGGCATTTCTGATAAGTTCCCAGGTGATACTGATTTTTTTGGCATACTTTGAATCACATTGTAATGGAACACATGCAAATAATTAAGGCCCTGTGAAGAGCAGATTTCATGCCAATGAAAAAATAATGAAGTTCTTAATTCTTAAAAAATGAATAAAAGAAAGGGAATGTAATGATAAGGCATTACACAGCTCTGCTGTGAGCATACGGATGGCCATGATGCAAACATTTGACTATCATTTTTGCTAAAATCAGTAATAAAACCCGAAAGGGAGAATGAGACTTGTAAGGAACTAAATCTCCGTCTATCCAGAGACTCAATATGTAACGTCCAACACTGCAGAAAACTCTGTCAGTGATAGGAAGGGAGTCCAGGGTGGCGCCTCCTCGCACCACCCGGTTGTCAGGGTTGGGTGGAGCTAAAGGTCAGGAGGGGGCATGGCAGCTGTTTTTAATCAGCCTTTCAGGAGCATTTGCTTTTATTTTAACAACCTGTATATTATTTTGCTTAAAGTAAAACGTAATTAGACTTGAAAATACAGATATGCTAATATTTAAAAAAAAATAAAGTTGAGCCTAGTGGAGCACAGCTGCATGAGGCTTTCAAGATGATAAATGAACTAAATATGAAAAGTAACCCTTTGGTGACTTACCTAATCTAACTGTTGGAAAATATCACGTGGCCCCAAGAATAGAGTTGCCAGATTTACCAGATAAAAATTAAAGATAGGAGGTCTATTCCTTGCAATATTTGAGACAAACTGAAAAGGAAAAATAAGAATTTCTGAAATTCAAGTGTAACTTGCAGCCCTACCCAAGAGAGCCTAGGACTCATGATAGTATTTCCAGAGTGAGATCTTGGTGTCACGGCGGTTTCTTTCCCCACTTTGTCCACTCCAGTTCTCCAGGAGTGCCATCGACAGTTCCAGCCACTGCATCTGCAGTAGTTTTGGTCAAGTTGCCGTCCTGAAAAATGAATGTTGGCTCCCAGAAAGATAATGGACTACTTTTTTTTTTTTTTTTTTTTTTTTTTTGGTGCCAGGAATTGAACCGAGGGGCACTTAACCCCTGAGCCACATCCCCAGCTCTTTTTATTTTTAACTTTGAGACAGTGTCTTGCCAAGTTACTGTGGCTGGCTTTGAACTTGCACTCCTCCTACCTCAGCCTCCAGAGCCACTGGGCTGGTGCCACCGCACGTGGCTAAATGAGGACTAATTTCTAAGGCTAAGAAAGAGATCGGGGGAGCAAGCGTGCATCCCTGTTACTTTGACTTGGTCCAAACTGTGCAGGGTTGTGGGCATTCCAGAACAAGAGAAACCCAAGTCTGTGGTTTTGTATTTATTGTTCTTTTGCCTTTTGCACTAGAGTCTTCTATAAGTGCAAATAATTTTTTTAGTGTTATTATGGAAAATTTTAAACAGGCAAAAGTGCAGGGGATAATTTAAAGGACCTGCATGTCCCAATCACCCAGCTTCAAAAACAGTCAGCTCACAACCTTTCTTGTTTCAACTTCGCTCCTTCTCCTTAACTCTCCTGGGTAATTTGTTTTTAAATACATTTTTTTTTAGTTGTAGGTGGACACAATGCCTTTATTTTATTTATCTATTTGCTCATTTTTATGTGGCGCTGAGAATCAAACCCAGTGCCTCACACGTGCTGGGCAAGCACTCCACCACTGAGCCACGTCCCAGCCCCTCCTGGGTTATTTCGAAGCAAATTCCAGACATCATCTAACTTCATCTCTAAATATTTCAGTCTGTATTTCTAACATTCAAGGACTCCCTCCTTCAAACATAACGGTAATACCCTCATCACACACACTCCAAAATCAACAATAATTCCCCAGGAAGGCATTTATATAAAATTTACTACATGAAACAAAAATGACCTCACAGGATTTTAGCCAACCCAAACCTTTCTGGTGTTAATTAAACACTGTACTGTTTCTGAGCTGAATTCAAATTCTCCAATAGTGTGTGGAAACAACTTGCCATTTTTCAAATAAATATGAATACTGTGTGTTCATTCATTTATGGAATCAACAGATGTATATTGAATATGGATCTTGCCAATATAGGATCCAAAGACCAGTAAGATTGGCTCTTTGCCCTAACAGCTTTAATAATGAACAGGTTTACATCTAAAAGTGGAATCAAAGCAGAAATTAGCCACAAAGCAGGATCCACATGGAACTACCAGTTGAAAAGAATTTGAAAAGATCTATGCCTGTACTCAGGTGGGGGGTGTCACTGGAGGGATCCTCATGAGCCAAGGCCTAAGGAAGACACAATAACCTCAATTATTTATTCTTCAAGAGCAAAGACTCGGCCTTCTATATCTTACAAATCTCCTGCCCTGGCCTCTGACACTTGGCCCAGTTCTGGGTAACACAGTTAATTGGCATCTATTGGAGAGATGAAGGTCAAATTCACTTTTTACCCAAGTGCTTATTAATAGTAACTCTCAGTCGGTTCTAAACCTCCTACATGTCACTGTGTCATCTTCACCTACAAAGATTCAGTCACGGAACCCTGTAGCTGCCACCAGAAGGAGACAAGCAGTGAGTTCCTTTCCTGGGGGGCGGGGGGCGGAGTTGTGCTGAACATTTCAGGGGAGATTCTGCTTTCCTGTTGCTCTAGTTCCTTTCCTGCACCTAAGTGTTTAATGTGTGTGTGTGTGTGTGTGTGTGTGTGTGTAGATTGAACCAAGGGCACTTAATCACTGAGCCACATCCCCAGCCCTTTTTAATTTTTTTATTTTCAGACAGGTCTTACTAGGTTGCTCACAACCTCTCTAAATTACTGAGGCTGGCTTTGAACTCATGACCCTCCTGCCTCAGCCTCCCGAGTCATTGCGATCACAGATGTGCACCACACCTAAGTAGTTAATTTGGTGAATGATTGCAGATCATTTTTGTTTAGAAGGTGTGAAACCTATATTTCTGCAGTTATCGTGAGCTTTCTTCTAACGAGCTGCTCAGAAATTTACTTCACTGACCATTTTCGCCAAAAGTAAATGCCAGAGTGAGGCATTGATAGCCTTGTGATTGAAACTGATTGCCACCGGAAGAATTTTTCCAGCGCGTGTCGGGGTAGATGGGGGTAGATGAGGCTCCAGATCAAAACTTAAATAGTCCTCTGTAACCACGACACTGACTGTCGTGTCCCAAGATTTAATCCTACCTATTCCGTAGGAGAGAAGGTTCACGTACTTCCCAGCTGACCAGCAGTGTGGTAAATGTCTGTAGAGTTATTTTCCATAGCGTTGTGTTTATTTATATAGGCCTGAATAGACCCTTTTAAAGGCTTAGCTTCGTGTGACTGTCGCAGACAGCTAGTTTACACCAAGTCCTTCTTGGCAAGACTTGAAAGCAAACAGTAAATGGCGTAAACAATTGTATGCGATTATACACTGCCAAATAATGTGCATCTGGGATGACAAACAAAACTTATTAAACAGACAACAAATAGCTGAGGTAAATATCAAATCTGTTAACTCTACAGAATACAGAGCTGGATCTCGTCAAAGCCTTATTAACACAGCACAGCTGGATTAAAATAAAAAGAGCCATTTAGACTTAAAAGCAAGACTCTCCAAGTTAGAAGGCCTGGATTCTGTTCCTGTCTCCATCACTAATTCACTAAGTGACATTGATTATTACTTTGATTTTTGCTTGCATTTTCCCGTCAATAGAAAGGGAATTTCAGGTCTGCTCCTGAGAGCTTAGGAGAATGGTTGCCAGATGACTTCTCAGGATGGGAACCAAAGAAAACCACTGTCTGGTCACCTCCCCTCTTATCCTGCAGTCTCCAAGACTTTAATGTCTCCTGGAAATAGAGTCGGTGTAGAGAGAAAACAAGCGAGGGAGATGACAGTTGGAAGTCAGGTCACCATGGTGACCAGGGCAGGCTTCAGAAGCTGGACTTCAGTATGAGGTGGCCGCTGATGGCCAGTTCTACTCCTGGGGCAGTGGCGTGGGCTCCCCTGACTCCTGTCCCGCACCATCACCAGAGGCAGTGGGAAGCCAGCCTGTGCGTGGTCATGCTTAAGTTTTCTCAGTCGGACTGGCCTGCGAGGCAGGGTGGGGCCACTGCATTTGTGGACCTTTGATTTTCCAGCTGTGGTTCTATATGATTTGGCTCAAAGATTCGTGTGCTAGAAGCGTGGTCCCTAGGTGTCACAGTGTTGAGGGGCTGTGGCCCTATTAAGAGGCAGGGCCTAGTGGAAGATGTCAGGTCAAGCTACCCACCTTCCTCGGGGGTAGGTACTGGCCTCACCCAGGGGGTTGGGTCTCACAGGAGTGGGTTCATTTCCAAGGACAGGATAGAGGAACAAGACTGGCTTGTCCTGGCTCTTTTTCTTCCTCTCATGAGATCATGTGACTTCCCTCTTCTGCATGTGACCCACCCGTCTGCTGTGTTGCAATACACCCAGGGGCCCTTGCAAGACCATGTTGTTTGGACTTTCCATCTATCAGAATTGTGAGCCAAATAAACCTCATTTCTTTATAAAGTACCTAGTCTCGAATTTTTTTTTTATAACAACACAAAATAGACTAAGGATCCTCGCTGCCCTGAAATATCACCTACCTTATACACCAGATTTTCACTGTTCTCAAGGTCCATGGCCACATGGACAAATCACCCAAGGAGATTTTAAAAGTTCCACTGCCCAGGCTGCACTCTTAGAGTCTCTGAGAGTGGAGCTAAAGCATCAGCATTTTTTAAAGTCCTTTTCGTGGTTCCAAAGGGCAACCAAAGTTGAGAAGCACTGAACTAAAGGTCCAAATCATCGATCCTGACTTGAAGCAGTAGAGCACCTTCGTCCTGGAGATGCACTGCAATCACCTCTGGTGGTTTTCAATGTCGCATTAGCCTAGGCTCCACCATCTGAATAGATCTCAGATACAACATGCCCTCTATAGACAGTGGGTCTTTGAGGCATAAATCCGAGCATCCATTGCCTTCTTCTCAATCCTTCATTGGCTTCCTGTCATACTTAGAATAAATCCAGGATTCTGACGGGCCAGGGGGCCCTGCGCAACGCACCCTGTCTCTTTCTCCCTGGCCTCAGTGCCTCTGACTCTGCAGTTTGCCCACTGGTCTCCTGCCTTTGCACTGGGCCTTGGACATGCCAGCGACATTCCCATCTCTCTTTGCACTTACCGTTCCCTCTGCTCTGAATTTTCCTTCCAGATATACAAGTGGCTTTGCTCCCTGCATTGGCACTTTGCTCCTCACTGAATACCTTTCTTGACTCTACCCAGCTCAAATCACATTTATTTCCTCAACTGCTACCTACCTTCTCTTCCATAGCTTTACCACTATCAGAAACTATATCATTTGCTATTTCATTTCACTGTCCCTCTAGAGAATATAAACTCTGTGAGGGGTAGCACTTGGTTTTGTTTGCCTGTAACAGAATACCTAGAATAATACCTACCACCAAGTAGGTACTCAATACACGCGACTGAATGAATGAAGGAATGTCCCCTATTCCCAAATATATCATGATTAGGAGATTTTCCCAGAAAGCAGTCAACCAGGTTTCTCAAATAAACCAACACATGAATTTTTTTTGCTCTCATTTACTTGACTTCCTTTAATATGAATCCTGAGCTTCTCTAGATCTTACCAGCCCATGAACAAACACACTGGGTTACATAAAACATCTATAAAATTTTCTTTTTATTGGAAAAAAGTGAGTGCTACGAATTAGGGTTGTCAGATTTAGCAAATAAAAATACAAGATGTCCAGTTCAATTGAATTTCAGATAGATAACTATTTTTTAGCATCAGTGTGTCCCGTGCAATATTTGGGATGTACACTAAGAAATTATCACTACTTATGTGAAATTCAAATTGAACTGGGTATCCTGAATTTTATCTGACAATCTCAAAGCAACATGTAATGGAATTTGTTTTAATACAAGAGAAAATACAGAGTCATACAACTGGATTTGAACCTTTGTTTAGCCACTTACTGGTTATGTGGAGTTTGGGAAGTTAACATTCCCATTTCTAAAATGGAGATAATAATACCTACTTTTATGAAGATTAAATGTAAAACAAAACCTATCTGAATCAGTTGTCATAGTGCCAAGGAGACAACGGGGAAGAGTGATATTACTGCCACCAGTGCTATTAAATGCAGGGAAACCAGTCACCTTGGTTTATCCAGGACCAAGAAGGTCTCGGGAGATGTGTCTTGCAGCACTAAAGCTGGAAAAAATATTTCAGGCCAACTAGGATAGTTGGTTCTTTGTGTCTACTTAGGAAAAGTTTGCAACTGCTATACTACTGAACTTATTTCAAATTTTAAGTAGTATACGAGGATTATTTTCTGTTTAAAAATTTTTTTTGTAGTTGTACATGGACAGTGTGCCTTTATTTTATTCTTTTATTTTTATGCGGTGCTGAGAATCGAACCCAGTGCCTCACATGTGCCAGGCAAGCGCTCTACCACTGAGCCACAACCCCAGCGCCTGAGGATTGTTTTCTGTCAATTATCAGGAAATGTCTGGTTGCAATGAGTCTTTCAGCTTATATTTCAAAAAGCAAATTTATTTTCCTATTGAGGGGAATCATATTGAGATCTGTGACTAAATGTCTTAGAGACGTGTTTGAGTCCTTTCCTTAAGAAACTCTCTCCAGCGACACCATCAGTATGGATCAACACACTTTTAAACCATTAAGAGTCAAAATGAGGCCTTGTCTGCCATATGGCTCTGAGCTTTTGTAGTTCAACACCAAAATATTCGCTAAAGAAACAATGGTTTTTCATAGACTAAATGGTGCTAATTATGTAAATGCAGTGGTGAAATCAGTAAGAATCAAAGAAGGCACAGAGAGCCCCTTGGGCAGGGGTGTGAGCAGAGTGCCAGTTCCCTCTGCTAAGTCCCCATCTCTCAATTCCCAGCGCCCCAGCGGGCTTCTCCTTAGAAAAGAGCACCTGCCTTTGGTGTCCTTTTGGTTTTGGTAACCAGGAGTAGCAGAGTTGGGTACGGGTTTGAATTTTTAGAAACAGGCTCATACAATAAAGCACAGAAGACTTGACCCCTGTGCCAGTCAGCATCCAGGGCCCATGTAGTGGTAAGAACGTGAGTAACAGAGGTGGAGGCAGGAAGGTGGGGACAAGCCCGAGTTAGCCAGTACCCTCCTCTGACAGGGGTGGGGTTCCAACAGCAGAACTGAAGGGTCAGGGATGTTGTTCATTATTCCATAATAATATTCCAGTGTAGATCAGCGGTCCCTCAGTATTGAGGGCGATTGTCTCCAGGGCCCTCCTGAGGACACCAAACTTCACGGATGCTCAATTTCCTTATAAAAATGATCTGGTATTTGCCTAACCCTACACACATCCCCCCCGGTGTCCTTTAAATCATCTCTAGCTTACCTGCAATACCAAGTACATGTGGATGCTATGTAAATAGCTGCCACACTGTGTTGTGCAGGGAATAATAACAAAAAAAATATTCTGAACATGTTCAGTACAGCTGCAGTTTGTGTTTCTGAAAATGTTCTATTCAGTTATTTGAACCCATGGATTTAAAACCCACAGATATGGAGGGCCAACCACATATTATTTATAGTTACAGAGATGATCAGTAGAAGATCTAATAATTCTCATTTAACTGAGAAGTAGAAGCAAGAGGAAGAAATAGGAGAGACAGAAGTGAACTAAAGCACCACTTTTCTTACCAGAGTTGGTAAACAATCTGAAGTTCAGTCAAGAAATTGAGAAATAAAATTAGAGATGTGATAGAAACCACGAGAAAGACTGAGAAGGACTAAATACAGACATTTGTTTTTTCTTTTTTCATGCAGTGCTGGGGATCAAACCCAGCGCTTCATGCGTGCTGGGCAAGTCCCTCCCCCGGGTCACTCTGCCAGCCCTAGAAATATTTAACTTTAGGAGCAGGGATGGGGGCGGGGGCTGCTGGTTCTCCAGGAGCTTCAGTAGTCCCACTGTGATGTGCCCAGGCAGCCTGACTTTAAAAAAGAAATCCAGAGAAAGACAGCGCTATCGCGATACAGAGATGTGGCCAGATTCCTCTCTTTAGGAAAAGTGAGAGGTATCCTGAGTATTATTTGTTTGGTGAGCTTTCAGACAATTGACTTAGAATTGTTTACAATTGCTTTGTGTTTCAAGGACCTTAGGAACGACTTGGAAAAATTCAAACCATTAAGTAAAGAGCAGTTTTAGGAGAGGGAACCGAGGGAAGAGAGGAGAGAAAATAGGTTCAGACCACTTTCCTGATGCCATCAGTCCCACTAGGTTTAAATGCCAAGAGTGTTAGTACGAAGTACTAAGTACTAGTTATATAAGAAGAAACACATCCTATCACCCTTCAGACCTCTCCTGATCTTCCTCACTCCTGGCTTCCTCTTCTCTGCCTCTCTCTAGCCAGGACGGGGTTATTCAGCACTAAACAATCTGCCATTTTTCATTTTACTTCACTTTCCTCCGTATTACATTTTTCCAAGCCTGCTATGTTAGCTTTGGTGGATCATTTATCAGCCGCTGCATTTAAGAAGGGCATAGCATTCATGTGCGTAAAGAGACAGGGTGATGTTTGTATTTAAACCTGGAGCCTTTGGTTTCAGCACCTAATCAACAGTCCTCATTCTCAGGAAGTCCCCTGCAGAGAGGACTGAGAGCAAGTCCCTCAGGGCCCAGCAGCACACGCAAGCTGGGGCTGGAAGACCTGCTTTGCTCTTTCTGACTTTAAGGTACATTTTCCTTCCCAATCAAGAATCACTATGGCCCAGCCTGCTCGTGAGAACTAACAGCTTTCCAAGCATAAAGGAGGCCTTGCTGGGGTCAGGGAGTCATGAGAGACATGTCTCCAGTCCCTACCACCTTCTGAACCCGGGGTCTTTCCTCCAGCCCACCTTCCCCATTGAAGAATTTCCTTCATCTTTGCCCAGGGCTGCATTCATTTGCAAGGGCACTGGCTAACCAGTTAGGGGGAGAAGAGACCAGTGCCAGCCCCCTACACTGGAAGCCAGGTGGGGGACACCTGCCTCTCTCTTTCTCCACAAGCTGAGCAATGCAGACACTAAGCTCTTAACAATTGTTTCTGTGGCATTGAACTGTAGTGGTAACGACAGTTGTGACTTCATTGAAGAAAGCAAAACAGCTGGCAAGGCCTGGTGGGTGTGCTCCTAATTTGTGCAGATAGCTTTGTAGTTCACAATGGGCTCTGGCTTGCAGGGACTGGAGCCAGACCAAAAAAAAAAAAAAAAAAAAAAAAAAAGGCCCTTCTATTGAAAACGTGTCTTCCTCCTTCCCATTGAAGTCAAATTTGCTTTTGCAGGAGCCAAAGGGTTGAGCCAAACAGTTAAAAAAAAAAAAGGAACACACACACACACACACACACACACACACACTCACACAGAGTCTTCTAGGCCAAGCATTTTCTCATGAATTCTGAATGCTTGCTGCCGTCTCCTGGCTGATCAGCATACAGAATGAACTTGAAACCTCTGAACACAATTTCTGAAAAGTACTAGGATCTTCAGAAAGATAATTTCTTTATTTGCAAATAAAAATGTAAGAATTCTTTCTGTTTGAGAAACTCACCCTTGGGTCTGTGTAGAGCAAGATGGCGCCTGTCAAGGCCTCTGAAACTGAGGGGTGGGAGTTCGCACGAGGCCAGGTGGAGGCTGGGGAGGTGGCTGGCTGGGTAGTTAGCTCACACTTCAGTTTTAGGGCTTGACAAACTGACTTTCACGAGAACCTTCCTTTATCATGCTGTTCCCTTTAGCGGATATTTGGGATGCTTTGGCTGTCCCCTGGGCCCTTCTTCCTTCCTAAGAGTACTTGGAGGGCCAGGGTCGTGGCTCAGTGGTAGAGCGCTTGCCTAGCACGTGTGAGGCACTGGGTTTGATCCTCAGCACCACATAGACAAATAAGTAAATAAAATAAAGTTGGTTTTTGTTTTTTTGTTTTTTTGGTTTTTTTTAAGAGTACTTGGAAATTCCTGCAGGAAACCTTTCTTCTCACCCTGTGGCTTGGACAGGCTTGGCCCTGCCTCCTGCTCTCGGGTGGACTCTGGTTGACCTAAGCCAATCCGCTTTCCCATCTACCTGCTTGCCTCCTTCACTGTTCCCAGGTAAACCAGTAATCCAGTCAGACTCCTAGAGATGCAGGAGCCTTTGAAACCTCTGACAAAAATGAGTCTCCACCTTCTTCCACCTGTGCTGCCGAAAATTTTTGAAATGCTCGCTCTTTCCTCTGGAAGTTGTAGAAGGAGGCCAGTGGCCTGGGGCTGCTGCAGCCACTTTGCTACTGTGAGTGGAGAGCCTGGAACCGCCTAGGCAGGAGACCGTGATGGGAAGGAGGAGCAACGTGGTATCTGAGGATGAAGCTGAGACAAGAAAGAAGCCAGGGCCCCGGACTCCTCTCTTTCTGTGTCCTTCTTTGTACTGCCTGGCATGGTATTTTTCATCATATAAGCCAAGTAACTCACTGCATTAGGTCAGGTCAAGTTGCATTCTCTGTTGCTTATGACAAAATAACCCTGAATGATATAGGTTCCTTGTGGAAAAACTTTATATCCCTGTTGTCTATAAAAACGAGTTTACGGTATGTTTATGGCCTTGATTGTGGCAATGGCTTCAAAGGTATGTACCTGTGTCCAAATTCACTTAAATGTATACATTAAGTATATGTGGCTTTTTATATGTCAATCATACTTCAATAAAGTTTTTTTTAATTTTAAAAAAGTTCGATTTCCTTAGGTTGGCATTTGAGACAGTATACACATAGAATATAGCCAACTTTTTTGTATCCTGGTCAAACCACTCTTATCAAAATTCCCCCGTCTTACCCCTTAAAGGTCATTCTCTTTGGACTGGGGATGTGGCTTAATGGCAGGGTGCTTGCCTAGCATGCACAGAGCCTGGGGTTCAATTTCCAGCACTGAAAGAATAAATGAAAGGTTACTCTCTTCAATTCTGCTTTTCCTTGATCTCAATTTTACATCTTCCCCAATCTTTCCAAGCTCTGTTTCTATCTCTGTTTCTCTCCCAAATCTTCTTCCAACTAGTGTTACTACTGTCCTCTCTTTATTTAAGCTTTCCCTGGGCCATGGTGGGTTGCTAACCACTTTTGTATGCATTTGGCTCATCTTCTTGAGAGCAGGTTTACAGCTGGAAGATTCTGTCTACCGCATGCCATCTAGGCCATACCCTCCACTGGGGTATTAGGATGGTGTGCTGGCTGGTTGGCAATAGCAATGCTTTTGCCAACACAAATGGTTCTGTCCTGGTGAGGGTATGGACTCAGTTACAACCTAGGCACCTGAAAACAGACCAGAGGATGCAATCGGTCTATGTCACTAGAAGAAAACCACCTCTGTGGAATGAAGCTGGTCAGTGGCCTATAACTCTTCAGATCCTGGGACTCATGGAAACAAATGAAGTAGACTTACTTGGCCAGTGTATCTCTACTTTGAAGCACTCTGGAGCTTTCTCAATCGCAAGCAGGTGTCAGGTAGCCATGTAATATATCCCTATGACTCAAAAGATACCTGTCCCACTAAGTCTCCCAAGCAGGTGCACAATTTGGTGACCCTAGCACCCAGCCCTAAGTGGAGCCTCCAAGTGATGACTGGACATTCAAGAGACCCCCCGATCAAATAGCCAGCAGATGAGTTTGAGATGCCGTCATGTGATTGTCTCCTGCGTGTCTTCCCACCAGCTCCGTGGAGCCCGTTTACAAGGAGGAAAAATGAAGCCTATATTCTCCCTGGCCTCCACGTAGTGTAAATCTATGACATTCTGGGGTGTTTCCCTTGCATTTCTCCATGATTGGTATTACAGTGGAAACAGGCTGTCCATAGCATTTCACCGTCTGAACAGTTAATGACATCATTCCATGAGCTGAAGGGAAGACTATAAGAAAAATCCGATTTGGCCCGCTGTAGCCCCAGATGCTTTAATTAGTCTCTGTTCTTAATGGAATGAAAGGACTAAAACTTAAGATGGCTGGCCAGGAATATTACAAGCTTTCAGGTACAAGGGTACTGTAATTTTTCTGCTAGTAGAAAAACTGTTGTTAAAGGTACTGGTGTACTCTATCTTCAAAATGCAGACTATCAGGAGAAAAAGAGGCACACGTATCTATTTTCCAACAGGAATTAAAATATATGGTGCCATCTACCATCTTGTTTTTTCCCAGAGAACGAGAGGGCCTTCTTCCCCGGTCTTTCTCTGTTCTTGCTATAACCCTTCCACTGTGGAGCATACAGACGCAACGTGGAGTCGGGTCAGCTCTACTCCTCGCTATGAGGCTGCACTGTCTACAGTGACATCCCTGCTGACTGAGTTTTGTAGGAAGAGGCCTTTGGAACATCTGATAGAATCAGGTCCATTTCACTGAGTGTGGGCTTTAGTCTTCTGAGTAAATAGATGCTTCAAAAGCAGCCAAGTTCCCAACTGGTACATCTGAGTAGGAGTTTGATATTTGCACTGAGAAATACTGAATTCCTAGAACACCAAGGGGTGATTCAAGACTTTTCTTACAAGTCAGTTAGACTTTAAATAGATCATGTGCATATTCATGAGCAGGTATATTTATGGAGTCTGCTCTGAGCATGAAAAAAAAGAGCAGCCACCATCAGCTTTACCTTGTCCATGGGCATGCCTTGGGGTACCCAAGAATCTTAGGTGATATGGTTTTTTAAAAAAGTGGGTTCAAGGTGAGGCTGTGGTGTGGGGTGACCCTGGGTGGTGTCAGGGTCTCCCCAGCCTTGACACAGCCCGACGGGCTGTGATCGCTTCATCTGAGCCGCATGCTGTAAGTTGGCAGGTGGCGTGTGAGCCACCAGCCTCTCACCCAGGCAGCAGCACTCTGGCCTTCTCCCTCCTGTGTGACAGGCAGTGACTCAGGCGGCTTACCACAGGTGTTTCTCTAGAAAAATGGCAATTTCTTCATACCCCACCCTCATTCCTCACTCCACAAAGACAGTGAATACCACCAGATGAAATGGGGAGAAAATGAAGCCGTTTGATAAAGCAGACAGGGATCCTCAGGGCCAATCTCACAGGAACCTGGGGTCGTTCGCCCTGGTTGTGTGGTTCTCCTTCCCTCATTCCCCGTCTCTTCATGCCTCATGATTAGCAGCTGCCTCGTGGGCGCCAGGCCCTGCTCTGGTGCGCAGAGGTCACTGCCCCGGGGGCACAAAGTCACTGCCTTCACGGGCCTTCGAGGGCTGCGTTCTGAAGGGGGAGGAAGGAGGAAGACAGACAAGAAGCCATGATAATCCAGTGGTTTCTAGCCGATCCACTGGGACGATGATGCAGTTATCTTCTGTTTCTATGGATAAGACTTCAGTTACATCAGAGTAGGGACTCTCCAAGTTTTTTTTTTTTTTATTGTAAACAAATGGGATACATCTTGTTTCTCTGTTTGTACATGGAGTAAAGGCATACCATTTGTGTAATCATAAATTTACATAGGGTAATGTTGATTGATTCATTCTGTTATTTTTCCCTTCCCCCCCACTCCTCCCACCCCTCTTTTCCCTCTATACAGTTCTTCCTTCCTCCATTCTTGCCCCCTCCCTAACCCTAACCCTAACCCTAACACTAACCTCTCCCACCCCCCATTATGTGTCATCATCCGCTTATCAGTGAGATCATTCATCCTTTGGTTTTTTGGGATTGGCTTATCTCACTTAGCATGAAATTCTCCAATTTCATCCATTTGCCTGCAAATGCCATCATTTTATCATTCTTTATGGCTGAGTAATATTCCATTGCATGTATATACCACAGTTTCTTTATCCATTCATCAACTGAAGGGCATCTAGGTTGGTTCCACAATCTGGCTATTATGAATTGAGCAGCTATGAACATTGATGTGGCTGTATCTCTGTAGTATGCTGATTTTAAGTCCTTTGGGTATAGGCCAAGGAGTGGGATAGCTGGGTCAAATGGTGGTTCCATTCCAAGCTTTTTGAGGAATCTCCACACTGCTTTCCACAGTGGCTGCACTAATTTGCAGCCCCACCAGCAACGTATGAGTGTACCTTTTTCCCCACATCCTCTCCAGCACCTATCGTTGCTTGTGTTCTTCATAATAGCCATTCTAATTGGGGTGAGATGGAATCTTAGGGTAGTTTTGATTTGCATTTCTCTTATTACTAGAGATGTTGAACATTTTTTCATGTTTGTTGATTGCTTATAGATCTTCTTCGTGAAGCATCTGTTCATTTCCTTAGCCCATTTGTTGATTGGGTTATTTGTATTCTTGGTGTAGAGTTTTTTGAGTTCTTTATATATTCTGGATATTAGCGCTCTATCTGAAGTATGAGTGGCAAAGATATTCTCCCACTCTGTAGGCTCTCTCTTCTCATTGCTGATAGTTTCCTTTGCTGAGAGAAAGTTTTTAGTCTGAATCTATCTCAGTTGTTGATTCTTGCTTTTATTTCTTGTGCCATGGGGGGACTCTCCAAGTTTTAATCGACCTGGGCAGAGTCTTCCAGGGGGCTTATGTTGGTGCATTCCTAGAGCAACTTCTGTGTGACCTGGAGATGAAGGTGACGGTGGTGGGGCTGCTCCTCTCACTGCTTCAGGATTCACTTAGCCTCGTCTGCCTTGGAGTGGAGTGTCCGTGAACGTGACCACCTCCTGGGCAATCTAAGAACCAAACGGGGGTGAGCGAAGGGGCAGCAGTGATCAAGTCGGGGCATGTGGGGTGCTGAGGCTGATCGATAATGGCGAGTGCAATTGAGATGGGTGAAGGAGGGAGGAGGGCAGTCGTTTCTCCCTGAATTTCTTTCCATTTCCGAAGAAGCCTCCGAATCCGCTTCCTGTGGCATCACCAACAAAAAAAGAAAACATTTCAGGCGCTTGCCTGACGTGTTCCCCACCCTAAGACTGTTGACACTGTCCCCCTGGGCACCACCAGCAGTGGATGTCACCAGGCCAATTCCAACAACTCAAAGCAACTTCAGCTGGGCCTGCGCCTCCTAGGAATTCTTAATCAATTTTGGGTTTGGAACATGCGTTTGCTTTGTGAGCTTTGGCACCAACACTAATACTTAAAGACATATAAATGGTCGTCATTAGTTGAAATGAGCAGAGGATTGGTGAAATGGAACTGCGGGGAGACTGTCTTGCTTCATTCTCAATCTGTTTTGGATCCAAGGCAAGAAAAGACCACATTAGCAAAAGAAAAATTGGCCTAAATGTGAGAACAGTTGCCTTTAAAAATATATGCATCGTTAAGTGTTCCCGGCGTGGCAAGAGGCCAGGAAAGCACTCAGCAGAGTTTTGCACTCCACCCCCCGCGTCTCCTTTGCAGAGTGTGTACTTTTGTCTTAAAGCGCCCTCGGCGTCCCACGTTGAAAAGCCTCTTTGCACTTCAGTCCTTCTACATTCTAGGTATATAAAATGGTTAAGTATGAAGCCAGCAGAATTTCGATTTGAAGAGCAGATAAGTAGACTAATAAACGTTAAGCTAACAGAAGCCTTTTCCCCCCTCAAAGACCTCGTCCTTGTTAGGAATGACAGTCTGGTCCTAACCCAGTGCAGCTGAAAGCCCACTGACTTTGTAATTCCCCAAGCGTGGGAGAGAGGCTGGAAAAGGAACCAGCATCCGACATCACGCAAGGGGTGGCGAGATTCTAGGTGGCTTCTGCTAGGATCGTGGGCTTAAAAATTCCTTTCCACCCATAAAAGATAAGTCATGACACAGCAGTAAAAAGGGATGAACTGCTGGTGCCAGTGACAAGCGACTGAATCTCAAGAATGTGTCCAGCAAGAGAAGCCAGACACACACAGATACTGCATGGCATCACATGGAAACTTTACCAAAGGACATCCAGGAACAGGCGGCGTTGATCTATGGAGGGTTCAGAGCAGAGCTTGCATCTGGGAGGTGGCTGCGACAGGGGGGCGCTGAAGGAGATTGCTAGGGTAACCAAACACCCTGTATCTGGGTCTGGCAGGCACAGGTACAGCTGTGTACACACGTGCCATTGAGCTGAACTTAAAGGTGCCTACGGTGCACTTTTAGGTGCCTCCGGTGTATCTCATTTATTTATTTATTTTTTAAAGGACATCACACTTAGGAGCCATCGAGGACAAATTTGTAGCAATAGAAATGTTTGCTGTTTTTCTAACATTTGCCTGCCTAAAAAGTTTTTTGTTTTATTTTGTTTTTGGTACCAGGGATTGAACCCAGGGGCACTTAACCTCTTAGCCACATCCCCAGCCCTTTTTATTTTTTATTTTGAGACAGCTTATTTTGAGTCACGTAGGGCCTCACTAAGTTGCTGAGGCTGGTTTTAAATTTGAGATCCTCCTGCCTCAGCCTTCTGAGCAGCTGGGATGACAGGTGTGTGTCACCATGCCCAGCCACATAAAAGGTTTCTGTGTGATGAGGACTTGACTCTTGCAAAATGTCTTTGAGATTAAATGAGGAAGCTGAACCTCGTGGGAGTTAAAGGTGATGGGGCCATCCCTCTTCTCCCTGTTCCAACAGCCCAGGCACACCAGTGGGCCGCGACAGCAGTACTTCTCAGGGGGACATCGCTGGTTCCTGGTCGGGGCGAGTTTTCATTGTGTGGGTCTATTCCACAAATTGTAGAACAAGTGTCATTCCTGGAAAGTCACTCCCGGGAGGTCAATGGCTTGACCAGAACTACTTTTGCACATTTTCAGATGCCCCCTCAGGAGGGCTTTATAGACTTTCTGGAGAGATTTATTTTGTTGAAGGATTAACAACATTTTTGTTGTTAGTCGGTGTAGCCAGAGATTATTGTATCAAAATACATTATGTGATCTTCCTCATTTTTACCTTGAAGAACTTGCCCTTGCTTTGACCTCTCTGAGCATGCTCAGAGTTAACTATCGCATGCTCCCTTTCAATGCTGTCCCCAAATAAATGTCATTATTCTTTGTAGACTTTTTTTCTGATTTTTGTTTTGTTTTGTTTTGCTTGACAGCAGTGTGATGGTCTATCAGGTGGAAAACTGAATTGGTAGATATTAAGAAAATCTCTCAAAAATGGCAGAACAGTGATGTAAAACTTTAGCAATTTGCTTTATGGATTAGATTTCGTCTAGAGGTTCTTAGGGCCAAATAATTCATTCATCCATCTACAGACCTGAGGACACAGAGGAAAGAAGACATCTCTGAAGGAATTTGCTGGCAAGTAAGCAGAAGCCTAGCTATTGGAGCAGGGCGGGGGTGGGGCATGACTTTGCAGGAGTGGAGAAGGGGAGTCCATTGAGGCCTCAGAGGATGAACTCACCTGCCAGGTGGCCAAGGATCGAGGTGAAGCGCACTCTAGGAAGAGGACAGCAGGAACGTCTCTGACGCAGCATCTCCTGTGTCACTGGTTTACCTTGTACACAGTAAATGAAATAAAGGCTGGAAGCAAAATGGAACATGAAATGTCAGAAAAACAGCAAGGAGCTCAGTTTGTTGGGCATCGAAGGCGAATGAGCACATGAAATGACCTCAGAGTCAGCAGCAAGCAGATCCTGAAGTCACCTCTAGGCCCTGCCCTAAGTGACTCCAGAAGCTGACCCGGAGACCGAGTGAGGGAGATTAAAAGTGGCCACAGCTCATTGCTGCTCTTCCCATTGTGAGGGGGAGTCGTAGCCCAACCCATGAATCCTGGCATGACTTACCAACCCACTAGGCAGACAAGGTGTGACATTTTGGAGTTTCTGAGACTCAGCTACAAGAAGCTAGGGGTCTCTTGGCTCACTCTCCGAGAGTCCTGAGCTACCATGGGAGAACGCCCACGGTCCTGAATCTGCTGTGCTGGAGAGGTCACATGTAGGCTCTCTGGGTGCTGGTCCAGGTGAGTTCAGCTTTCCAGCCACCTCTGCTACGCTGCCAAGGTGTCAGACAGTGAACAAAGCTGTCCTGGGTCCTCTACACTTGCCCTGCTGTTAGCTGAATCCCACCGACAAACCTTGGTTGACACTGCATGGGACAGAAGAATTGCCCCGCTGAGTCCTGTCCACATTCCTGACCCAGGGAACTGGGACATAAAGACAATGTTGTTTTGTCACAGAGTTTTGAAGAAGTTGCTATGCACGGTGATGGAGAACGGTATTGGTTCTCTAAGGCTCATAAAACAGAGCACCACACACCAGGTGCCTTAAAGCAGCAGAACTGTATTCTCTCCCGGTTCCAGAAGGTAGAGGCTGGAATCCAGGTGCTGGCTCCAGGGAGAGTCTGCTCCTTGCCTTTCTCTTACTTCCCACATTACCCACAATCCTTGTCATGCCTGGGCTTGGAGCGTCACTTCATCAGGCTTCTGTTGTCACCTGGCTGTCTCCCTGTGGTCTGTCCACATCGTATGTTCTCTCTACTCTTCTTAAAGTGACACCAGCCAGTGGGACCTCTTAACTTGATTATATCCGTAAAGACTCTCTTTCCACACAAGGTCACATTCACAGGTGCCAGGAATTAGGATTTCACCTTTTGGGGGAATGAATTTCCCCCAACAACAGCTAAAGCGCAAAGATTTGAGGACCAGTAATTCCTCTGAGGGATGGTCCTAGGAAGGTCTGGTGGGGGTGGGGGAGTGGGAGAAGAGGAAGAGAGAGAGGAAAGGTACAGAAGCCAAAACAATGCGCATTATGAAGCAGATTGCTACCGTGGGCAACAGGAGTCAATTCTGCTGAGAAAATCTGGCAGACAAAATAGAAAAACATCTTAAAGCTATTCTCTCTCCACTCCTCCACTTCCCCAGGGGTGAGGAAGATGGAGAATTTATCCTTCAATTTCCATCCATCACTGGCTGAGGGCTGCTCGCTGGGAACATTAACTTCCTGGCACTTAATGGCCCATTGCCCGAAGCTAAGAGAAAACTCTGAAGTGCAGTGCTGAGCAGCTTGTGCTTACAATGGGAAACTACAGGCCCCTCCTGGAGCAGCTGGGGCACGTAAAGACGTGCTACATTTTGGGTTTGGGAGACGGAAACAGTGGCAATGAAGGGACTTACTCAGAGGGCAGAAGGGCCAAAGAATTTTTTTTCAGAGAAGGCGGGTCTCAAATCCAGTTGTAAGTTTTTTCGAAGTTTCTGTCATGTAAATCTATCCTGTCTCCTTAAAAATCCCCAGTAAAATTTCCCAGCAGAACAGGCCTTCTGTGAAGTTATTTTGGGGTTTAGGGGAAAACTGAGGAAAGGGCATACATGTCACATTTAGGTTGATGTATTAAGGAGCATAGTCAGCAATCTGAGATGACACAAAAATGGAATTCATTGGAAGCAGAAGGAGAGGCCTAGGGATCATCCCAAGAAAACAGGGCCCTGAGAGTAGGTGGGAAGTTTGGAGGTGCTTTGGTGTTAATGAGGTCCCTTGTGAGACCAGTCACTTGGGTGACTGTGATAAGGTTTATTCACATGGCTCTTATAATTGACCAAATATTTTCACTAACATGATGTCATTTTTATCTTCACCCATGCTACAGAGAGGTTAGGTCTTTTCCCCAAGATCACAAAGGCCAGGACCCGAGCTGAACTCTGGTTCTTCAGACTGGAGACCCAATGCGGGACATTTTATGCCTAGTTTTTACAGATTCGGTACTTGAACTTTCAGCATTGAGGAGTTCAACCAAGGCAGGGGTTTGGCACTTTGACCACCACCCAGAACCCTCAGTTCTGGAAGGTTATTCTGAGGAGGGAGCCCCTTGGCTGGCGAGTGAGCCCAGCCACTGGTATTCTGTGCAAATGCATATGGTGAAGAACGTGAGGCTCTGGAAGGTCTTGGACCTACTTAGGGCAAAGAGCAAAAAGTAAAAACTTCTCTAACAATATGTTTCCAAAATGTGAATTTAGGGGATGCTTTTAAAGAAAAAAAAAACTCTTCTAATTTTTTATGTCTTATTTGGGTTTTCCTTGGCTAACAGCATGGACGGAGCAGAGGTCTGGGTTTGGAAAGTTGGAAAGAAGCATTTCCACCACCCCTCTCCACTGAAGGAGTGGCTATGACATCTTGCCCAAAGTATCCTGACTCTTTCCACAAGAGGTTGCTCTTCTGGGAAAAAATGCGGGGATGCTGGCGTGAGAAATGGAGCCAGCCACAAAGGACTCTAAAGGCGTCTTTGGGTTGAGACAGAGAGATGTGTGTAGTTCCAGTTGTACCTGAAGCAAAACTATTTTTTACAGATCCTAATTAAAATGAGGGAGTGTAATGAGATAAAGAAATAATAGGAATTGCTATAGTTGTGTTTCATGTAGTAATAATAAGCTGTATTTGGTATTCGACTGAATTTGTGAAACTAAAATAAAGGCACCTGGTGACAAACTTGCTGTGTGGCAGGATGACACTCCTGAACAATGCCGATATGAACCTTGACCTATGATTTGAGTGGCGGCTCCTAGTCTAGTCGAGTTCTGGTCTTTATCAATGAAGATCAGAGCATGACTGGGCTGAAAATCACTACTTAAACCCCTGGACTTTAGAGCAAACTGTCAGCAGCACCGTGACCAGAGGACTCCATGTCACTCTGTCTCTTGATTGCCCTGGCTGCCACTCCATCACTGATCGCTGATTGACCATTGTCACCGAAGCCAGACGACTGACCACCTCTCCAGCGGCGAGGACTGCCACCCAGCCTCCGGCCTATCGGACACCCGAGGACAAAGACATCTGAGGAGCTGAGAGAGGCTACAGCTGAGAAGAATCCCCTCGGTCTTGCTGACTGACTTCTTGGCTAAGAGACGTTGCATTGAGTAAGTCCGTGGGGATTGGACTCTAGGTGAACAAGGGAGTGAATCTTCAGTGTATTTGTGACTTGCTATTATTAGGAATGTTGAGTGTGCATTGCATGAATAAAATCCACTTGTTGGAACCAAACTTGATTCCTGTCTTACTCACTGCTCGAGACAGGGAGAAATGCCACTTAAAATTTTCATTAACATACCTGCCTATGAATATGGAGTTTAATGGAATGGGAAATATATCTACTTTCACATTTGAAAGATAATCCAGGGCTGGGGATGTATTCGATGGTAGAGGTTTGCTTAGCAAGCACAAGACCCTGGGTTTGATTCCCCAGCACTGCAAAACGAATCAAAACACCCACAGATAGAACCCAGGTAGCAGTGATACAAAATTTAATTATTTACCCAATAAATTTAATTATAATTAAGTAACAATTATTTAATTATTAGACTCTTTCTCTCTTCCTTTCTCTGAGTAGCTTCAGTACATCTTGAACCCCAAAGGTCAATTTGTGGAAAATTAGCAAAAAAAAAAAAAAAAAAAATCTCTATCTGGTGAGACCACTAAGTGGGATTTGCAAGGTAGGTGCTGGGGAAGGTTTCCTTTTTTTCTCAGTGTACTTTTCTGAATTAATTGCCCGATTTTTTAAATTATGAAAATGTATTAAGATTTACAAACAAGAAAATGAGGACCAATTAAGTTGCTGCTGTTTCCATCAGGGTCCAATCAAATAGCAGAACCAAAGGAGGCTCTGGAGCCCGAGGTCCATTGTGGCTATCAGACCTCACGCGATGCTTCAGGCGCCCGGGAAGTGAGGCCTCGAGAGGAGTTGGGGGCCCAGAGGCTCCTGCAATCAGTCAACCCCAGAAGCCAAGCACAAGCAGCCCCCGAGGTGGGACCACCAAGAAGCATCTGGGGAGGAAGTCACAGCCCCCCAGCTGGACAGTCGCTCTCCTCAGGAGCTCATGCCTGGGGCTGCCACTGACTGCGGCAGACAGAGCCAGCTGCAGCCTCCATGAGGCCAGGAAAGTCACATGACCCTCAAAACACGATGGCTGTTGTTTCTCTCGCTCATGTAAAATGACTCTTTCAGACAACTCTGACCTGGTGTTAACTGACTGTACCCTCTGTCCACGCGAGGAGAATGTTCCGGGAAACACGACACTGACAAAGATGCCAGGAAGCACCCTCTTTTTTTTGGGGGGGGGGGTTTGCTGGGGATCAAACCCAGGGCCTTGTGCTTACAAGGCAAGCACTCTACCGACTGAGCTATCTCCCTGGCCCCGGAAGCACCCTCTTTGTTGGATTCTGATCCAAGCTCTTAATTAAACAAGGTTGTGCATAAGAAGTCCCCATTCTTTAAAAAAAAAAAAAATAGTTTTTTTTTTAGCTATACATGACAGTGGAGTGTATTTGGACGCACCGTATGTACATGGAGTAAACTTCCCATCCTACGGTTGTACCTGGTGTGGAGTTTTCACTGGTTGTGTATTCAGGTATGAGCCTAGGAAAGTGACGTCCCATTTACCCCCCTGCCCCACCCCCCACTCCCCTTTGATCCAGGGAACAAGGGTCCCCATTCTCTGTGGATCCGAGCCTCGGGCTGGCTTTGTATGTGCCCACGTCTTGCTTTGTCACAACCTGCCATCATTGGAGAAGCCAGTTAGTTGGACAGTCGCCGTTTGGACTGTGAACAGGGCAGCACCTCCCACCCATTGTCAGCAGGGGGGAGACCTAAACCCACCCCTCGAGTTTTTAACCTATTAATGCTGCAGCCTCCAGAGCTTGTGGAGCCCAAAGCTGCTTCTGCTTCGTCCCTACATCATCCAGTTGGTGTAAGATGGCAGAGGTCTCATTGCAAGATCATGTCCAACAACCGCTTTGTCCCCACCCGGTAAGGCGGGGCGCCTCGGCACAGAACTCACTCTTCCATCTGTTGAAAGGACCCAAAGACACTGGTCTTTTATGGTCACCCATTTGTCCCTGTTTCTGAAGCTCCCACTAAAGGCCAAGCAGGTGTGTGCATTTGGGACGGCACAACCCATGCCAACAAAGATCTGGGAACAGCGGCAGAGAGCGCAAGAGGAGAGAGTCCCAGTTCAGCCTGGTGGTGTGGAAAGGTCGTCTTCGTCACCATCGCGTGCGGAACCACCGACCTTCACAGCCATGGTCACCCTGGGATGTTGTCAGGACTGTCACTAACATGCGTCAGGGCGGGTTTGAGCCATGTTCTGTTCCGTTCCTCACGTAAACTTCCTTTGTGCCTTACCTGCTCTTGCTTGAAAAAGCCCTGCTGCCTGCTCGGGGTTTTGAAAACTTAGGGTCTGCCGAGTGGGGCTGCAAGGAAGGACAGTCCTTTGTCCCTCGCTCTGTGAAAGGTCTTATTATTTTAAAATCACATAATGAGTTCTTGGAATATTCTCTTTAAAAGGGGAGAGCTGCAGGGCTGTACCAAAACAGTGTTATTAAAATTTGATAACCTGCAAACAGCCATTTGTGGTTCTTTCAGTACTTAGGGCTTCTTCGAGCTAGTACTTGCAGTTTTTTTTAAAGTGCATTATTTATGACTCTAAAGGACTATAAGTTATTAAAAGAAATCTTTGCCAGTACAATGCAAACACTCTGATTGCTCATGGTTTTTCCTAAGCTTGAGCTTTTTTCTAGCCCTATGGCAGAGTGGAAAGAGGAAGAGATTTTGTTCAAAATCTATTTCACTGTCTTCTTGCCAAATGGCTAATGGCAGGTCATAGGTCCACTCTGAGAAACTCAGGTTTCTTATCTACAAAATGGCAATGATAACTTTAGTTTGAGACAAATGATATTGCCATGCATCCACTTTTGACTTGCAGAATGCATGTCTGTGTGACTCTGCCTAGTGGCATTGTTGGACTTGGTAGGGAGGGTGAAGTGACTGAGGGTGTGGCCATGCTGGTGGCCTTCAAGGGGTGTGGTCTTCAAATAACTTCCCCGGGGCCTACACCCATCTTCCTCAGAGCTCCTGAGCTTCTCTGAGCTTCTGGCTTTTCAACCCTCCTTTACTTTTAAATCCTCCTAGTCTGTTGAGGATCTCAATGGGAAACCTCAGTCATCAGCTTGAACCAGCCTCTCTGTCCAGGGTCAGATTCATTTCAAAACCCAAGTGATAGGATCAGGAAGAACTGAATGTCCTATGGGTGAGAGAAGCCTCACGGGCTCTAGTTCAGAGTCTAAAGAATGCAGATGCAGCAACATCACAAAGTCTAAATGCCGGAAAGCTACCACACCCTCTAAGCTCAAGCCACAATCTGCTGTGAAAGGCAGGTTATGCTATTTTGAGGTTAACAAGGTGACCTGGTGAGGCTTCCCTGCAAACCAGGAGCTGGTATCCTCATCCCCATCTGCTGGGTGTCTTCACCTGCTTCAAGGGAGGACCTCATCATGGGATCCACAGCTCTAGGGTCAGGAAACCCAGGCAGCAAGTCTGGGCTAGCAAAGGAGACCCAGGCCCTCACTCCTTACCCACTCCTCAGCTGAGCATGGGAGCCAAGAGGAACTGTTTTCTGTGTTGAGTACGGGGCCTGAGACCTGCCCTTGGTTTCTCCCAGCACTGGCTTCTTTGGTTCTACAATTCCATGTTCATTGACATTGTTTACCTGGATGGAATTATGAGATTTGATTAGCTGAAGATATGGTCAGGGATTTGGAGCCTCTTCCCCAAATACCTGGGTTTTATGGTTCATTTTGGTTAGCACATATTTTGCTGAGATGATGTGGTATTCCTCACACCTTTATGGAAGGTGTTGAGTCACCTCAAATAAAGGCACTTCACCAAATCTCAGTGGTTGGGAAGAAGTAAGCATCTCGCCGGCATTCTCCGTACATTCAACAAAATGTCTGTGTGCCTGTTAAAATTTGACAGCCACTATTCTTGCAACATATTAAAATGAATGAAACGCCCTAGTCTTTATATTTGGGGGGAACAGAAAAAGATAAGGGAGTGCTGTGGTTTGAATGTGCCCCCAAAATTTCTTATACTGGAAACTTAATCCCCAAAGTTATATGCAAATGGTATTTTGAGGTGGGGCCTTTAGCGGGTAATCGGGAATAGATGAGGCCATGAGGATGCAGTACGCATGATACAGCAGTGGCTTTATAAAAAGAGCTGGCACACTTGTTCTGTCTTGCCACACGATACCCTGTACCACCATGGGATATCAAGGAGACTCCACCAGCAAGAAGCCCTAATTGGATGCTGAGCCAAGTTCTTGAACTTCCCAGCCTTGGAGTCATGAACTAAATGAACCTCTATTCTTTATAAATTACTTAGTCTCGGGTATTTTGTTATAGCAATGGAATATGGACTTAGTACACAAGGACTTAACCTAAAAAACAAGAAAACAACATGTTAGGACTTACTGAACCAGAAACTCTGGGGTGGGGCCCATGTTTTTAAAAATAAACCCTCCAGGTAATTCTGACCTAAGACAGTGTTTGAGAATCACTGCTAGACACACTCATGAAAACAATATTTAATCACAGAATTACTATTATTATTGTAGTTTTAATAGTCATTTTCTCACTTTAGCTGCGCTACAACAGGGCAGGATCAACATAGCAGGTAGTACACGCACGAGAAAAATAGAACAAAACCGACAAGGATACTCGGGATCAGAGAGGTTAAGTGAGCACCCCAGAACCCCGTGGCCAGTGCACATTGAAGAAGTAGATCCTGGTGCTTTGTTTTCTTGCTACTTCTGAGCTCTTTCCGTTTCCTCCCTTCCTAGAGTTATCTGTCCATCATCTACGTATTCTGGAACTGAACCACCTGCCTGAAACTCAGCAATCAAAAGGGGACAGGATATAGAGATTAGAGTTGATATGTTGAAATAGCTGCAACAAAAATCTGTCCGGACTGGAAATTTCTTCAGATGAAGAGCTTAAAGTTGTAATACGATGTTTCCCTCTTTAACAAGGAAGGACCTTGTGAAGTTGGAAAATGAAGTCGGCAGGCTGGCTGCTGTTTCCAGAACCACTCACAAAGGCCCAGGAGCCCCCAGGCCGCGGGTTGTGCTGGATGGAGTTGCAGACCGTGTGGTTTTGCGATCCACACTGCCCTCTTCTGGGGATCGCGCCTCCGTCTGCTGTTCCATTTTCAGGGCCAAAGCTTGGAATCAGATAGGTCTGTGGTCTCAAATGGACCTGTGTGATGGACGGTGAGGATGGGGGCGGCCTAGCACAGAGGATGCTGGGGTTCACAGACCAGACCCCGCTGTCTTAAGAACACACCCCATGGAGAGCGGAGCTGGTCCAACAGCAGAAGAGAAGAAAACACACAGGAGTCTGGCCCCTGGAGGGAAGCAGAGGACGCCTGGAGCTTCCTCGCCCACAGTGACCGGTTCTGGGCCCCAGGATCCTGGGCACTGTGTGGATTCTGTTTCCAAAACCTTCCACAATGATCAGGTTGTAGGGTATGTTGCTTGGGATCACGGGTTGTGCAAGCTTCCTGTGGTTTCATAACAAAAAACCACAGCCTCCCAGGCCCAGAGCAATGGAGATGCATTGCCCACAGTTCTGGAGGCGAGAGGGAGTCGCTCCGAGGCCACGTTCTCTTTGGAGGCTCTGGGGCAGTCTGTCCCGTCTCCGTCTGCTCTGGGCCTTCCCAACGGTCCTTAGCACTCCAATCTCTGCCTTCTCCATCCTTAGGTGCCTCCTCCTGTGTGTCTATGATCCTCCTCTTCAAGGACACTGGTCCTCTCGGATTAGGGCCCACCCTACTCTGGTGTGACCGCACTTAACTTATGTTTGTGATGATCCTATTTCCAGAGAAGGCCCTGTTCTGGAGTCTGGAGAGCGTTTGGGGATCACTGTCCAGTGCCTGGGCTTTGGGTTCGGGTCTTGGCTTAGTTGCTCACTGGCTGTGGAGCCCTGAGCTGGCTGTTGACGCCGAGTGTCTGTCTTCTCGTCTAACGTGAGGAAAAGACCACGGCCCCACAGGCCTTTTGTAAAGATTCATGTAAGTAGTTAGCGGGTGCCTGGTGCAGAGAAAGGAATCCAGCAGAAGCCAGCTATTACTTTTGCTTTTATTCTTAGGGAAAAAAGTGTTTAAAGAGAAAGAAAAAAGGATCACACAGTCCCTGGATCAAAACAGACTATTTAAATAAAGGGAAGCGTGGGGAGAGAAATTGCTACCTGACATTCTTTTCCTTCTCACATTATATTGAGCACCTACTTAAAAAAAATCCAGTTTCGCTCAGAAGAGAGACTAGGTTGTGACTAACTGATGATCTCGAATGCCTGAGATGACATTGGGCTATGTCAGTCTCAAAGGGAGGCACAGAAGAGAGTTTAAATGTCAGACCACCCGCCTCCACCTTTCCCACCCACTCCCAACTCTGCAGGTCTGACTCCAGGGCCAGATTCACTTTGACTTGACCTCAAGAGTGTCCAAGGTCTCCAGTATCAAGATGCTGGTAAGATCCACCTGGCAGAAGCAGCAACCTCATCGCTGATTTCGCTGTCCTTCATTAAGTGTGGGTACTGGGAGTTGAGATAGGTCATCTGAGAAGGCTGTGATGCTAACTTTTTAGAAACCACGAACATCGTCAGGCACAGTGGCCACGCCTGGAATCCCAGCGACTGTGGAGGCTGAGGCAGGAGGATCCTGAGTTCAACGTCAGCCTCAGCAACTTAGTGAGACCCTATCTCTAAATAAAAAATAAAAAGGGCTGGGGTTGTTGCTCAGTGGTTAAGTGCCCCTGAGTTAATCCTTGGGACCCCCAAAACCACGAACAAGTTAGGCTGCATTGTTTTTCAACACCTCAGAGCCTTCCTAGGGGAGGACATTCTAAGGAGAGAGAGGAGGTCGAGGACAATTCCAGAGCCTGGCTCATTGCGGGCCACGTTTTTTTTTTTTTTTTTTCCTGAGAAAGGCAGTATAAGAGGCCCGTGAACGCCTCTTGAGTCGTGCCTGATTCGCCACAAAACACCCCAAGGCAACAGCTGGGGTATTTACATGTGCAGTGTGTTCCATGTGCTCCCCTAAAAACGTCCATGTGGCTTTGTGTACACATGTGTTTACAGGACGTGTAAATAAATATGAGTGGAATATGAAACACATGTGCCCGTGTTTATAAAATATGCATCCATTTATGTTAATGAAATTACTTCCATCTGAGAACAAACGGCCATTATCTACGGAAGTGCTACCAATTAGGGAGATGACTGGAATTTTTGTCCTCATGCGTGGAGAAACTGAGTCACCAATGTTTTTGCTATAAAAGGCAGGAAACTTGACTTGTGTCAACATTGAAAATGTTATTGCCAAAGGAGCGTCTAGTTGGAAAGAGAGCCCCCCTCTGAAACTGTATTTTCATGACAGAGGAATTTTTCAACTCAAGTTCACTTCCAGTGGCTTTAAAATGCAATTGACACCTCACGTTTTCATGCATCGGAGTTTAGCAAGCACTTCCAAGCTTCCAAGTATAAAAATTTCTGGAGAGCTTGTTTAAAATGTCTATTTCTAAGCACCACCTCCCAAGAATCTAAGGAAACTTGCAGTTTTAGCAAATGTTCTTAATAACTCGGGAACCCACGACCATGATCTGGGAAGCCTCGCTCTAGTGTCTTGATTGGCGGAATGAGGATGGGCATTTGGATAGGACAGGGTACTTAGAGGGCAGCACACAAGCAGGGTGGACTGCAGGTCTGGCCACTCCATGCGGTCTGTTGCAATCCAGCTTCGCTGAGTGGTTACCAGGGGCTGAGGTCGTAGAGTTTCAACAGGTCAGGTGTTGGTCTGCAGATGCAACCTCTGCAGAACAATCAGCTCCTGCAGTCAGAACTGCTTGTAAGCCTAGTACCCATCCTGGTAAGATGGAAACTATGGGTCGTGACTTTATCATGTTGGTTTGACAGTCTTAAGCAACATTTTAAAAACCTCAAAGAATTATAAGTGCATGAGAAGTTGCACATATGGTGCAGGAAGGTCCATGCATGATCACCCAGGATTCCCCAGGGAGCACACGCTGCATCGACATTATCAACCTCAGGAATCTGAGATAAAGGTTTCACTCCTACAGAGCACAGACTACTTGGATTCCTCCGGTTTCCATGTACACACTTTCGTGTGTGTGTGTAATTCCATCACATGCATAGATTCATAACCACCACCACAATCAGGATACACAACTCTTCCCTCACCACGAAGATGTCCCCTCATCTTGTCCAGATTGCCTGGAATTCACAGATCTATTCTCGATTTGAGCACCATTAAAAAACAATGAAGACTAGAGAAGAATGAAAAATAAGAGAAAACACTAAAGTGCATTTCAGAGGCGGGAAAATATGATTTTGGAAACTTTTGTTTGGTTATTTATGATATAAATGTAGTGTGTACTGTGTTTCTTTAAAGCATACATTTAAAATTTTTTTTTAGTTATAGACGGACACAAGATTTTTATGTGGTGCTGAGACTCGAACCCAGTGCCTCACACATGGTAGGTCACTGAGCTCCAGCTCCAGCCCTGTGCTGGGTTTTTTGTAAAATATATTTCTTATGGAGAGATGCTAGAAAAACAGGAGAAATGCCGTGATATTAGAGGGCATCATCTGTCAGCCATTTCCCCTCTGGGGGACTCAGCAATGGAGTGGAGGCCTCCTCGTTTGTCCAATAGAGGCTACAGTCCTCCAGACTTTGATTAATGACTGCTCCCCATTTGGATGGAAACTGGCCACCTGGCCCCTAAGGTGTAGCCTCCTTGATTGACCTGATGCCGCCACCTTTGGCTCCCACCTGTGAACCAAGGTGAAGAGGAACACAAACTATGGAGTGGACGTGAGGGTCTCCAGGACTGTACAGGTGCCAGGTGCCCTTGTCTGTGTCTCCCCTGGGTCCAGAAGCTAACAGAAGCCAGGAGATCAGCCCCCCACAATTCTACTGACTCCCCAAAGCCTGTTCAAAGGAGAAGGAGGGGTGTTTCTAGAGAAAACTCTTTCATTTATATACCTCTTAATGGTGTACGGTGCATACTCAGGCAATTGCAGGAAAGCCTAAAGGATTTCTCATAATTTTAAATAAAAGTATGCGTTAACATTTTAGCCAACCTTAGTTAAAATGCTCCTTAACTTACAATGGGGTTCCATCCCAATGAGCCCATCGTGAGTTGAAAATATCACAAGTAAAAAGTGTGGTTCCTCTGAATAAACATCATGAAGTAAGTAAGGTTTCTGCTATCACTGCTTGAGAACCATAGTAAAGTGGAAAATTGTCAGTCAAACTTTCATAAATCAGGCACCATCTATTTCATACTAATGATCGGAATAATTTTTTAAAAAATATTATTTTAGTTGTCAATGGACCTTTATTTTTATTTATTTATTTATATGCAGTGCTGAGAATTGAACCTAGTGCCTCACACATGCTAGACAAGCTCTCTACCACTGAGCCACAACCCCAGTACCAATAGGGATACTTTTTTTGTTAAATTTTACCAAGGTATGTGTATCTGGCTAGAAAGCAAATGGATTTTTGCGTGATAAGTTACTCATTTATCTTCTTGTTTCTGGTGAGAACAGTCCACCTCAAGGGTGCAGGACATTGGGCATGACATGTATTGGGTGATTTTGGAAGTAACTCTGGGAGATCTCTCCTTGGGACCCCTCCTGGCATCTGGTCAGTTGTGATGTTGATGGCTTTGGCTCAAAAGCTGAGCGAGTGACTGGTCCATTTTAGGAGACAGTAGTGAATGCACAGGACCCGGATCTATTCCTGGGTTGCATATGTCCCTGGAAACAATTTCTCCATGCTCTGTTGCAACATTTGGCATGACTTTGTAAATATGCCCAACAACAGGCCATTGATCTATTTCACAAATGCATGGAGGAAACTGATCCATCTCTGGGAACGATCCATCTCTGGGGGCTTGACCTGTTCCCAATACAGTTTGGCCATCTTAAGAGAGGTGGAGAACCCATTGTCACTGTTAAGAATTCTGCAGGGCGTGGTGGCGCACACCTGTAATCCCAGCTACTTGGGAGGCTGAGGCAGGAGGATCACAAGTTCGAAACCAGCCTCAGTAATTTAGCGAGGCCCTAAGCAACTTAGTGAGACCCTGTCTCAAAATAAAAAAAGAAGAAAAAGGGCTGGGGATGGGACTCAATGGTCAAGAGTCCCTGGGTTCAATCCCCAGTACAAAAAAAAAAAAAAAAAAAAAGAGTTCTTATGGTTTGGGCCCAAAGTGAAAGTTTCACTGTGAGGTTCTAGTTACCACCTAGGTCTTTACTGAAATGGTCTCTTTTCACCTCTGTGAGCTCTACTTGGACAGGTCATTTAATTCATTTTGGGAAGTCTTGTATTTGTTGTCTGTTTCTTGTGACAATACACTGAAGAGGAGGACACGTGATCTTCCTGTTCTTAAATACTGAACCAGGACTGGGGACACACTCTTGACCATTGGCTGCTCTGTAAGGATATTGTTGGGCAAGGATAGATGTTCAGACGGAGCTGCTTTGGCCAGCTGGCAGCGCCCCTAGGTGTGGTACACAGAGCACACCCCCATGAGTTCCCTCCCTCACACATCTCATCTCCCTGGCTACTCTTTGTTCCTTTTGAGTTGGAGGTCTCGCTATGTTGCTCCAGGTGGTCCCAAACTCTTGGGTTCAAGTGAGCCTCCTGCCTCAGCCTCCCAAACAGCTGAAACTACAGGCTTGTGCCCCAGCACCCAGCTTTCCTGCTGTTTAGTCAAACATACACAAATCATTTTCTCATATGTGGGCTCTTTTTGACAGTCAGTAATGACAAAGCCATTAATACTTCTCCCTCATACAAGTACCGCAGTATTAGGGATTAAATATGAGGTTTTCCCGGAAAAGCTCATGTTAGGCAAAGCAGGAATGTTCTGATGTGAAATGATTATATCATGCGAGCTGTAAGCTCATCAGTGGATTAATCCATCTGAATTAACAATTTGATTCCTACTCAGTCACTGGGTGATGACTAAAGGCAGATGGGGAATGTCTCAAGGAAGTTTCACTGATGGCATGCCCTTGGGGATTATACTGTGTCCCTGGCTCCTCAAGCATTCTCTCTCTCTCTCTCTCAGCCTCTGTCTCTCCCTCTCTCTCCCTCTCTGCTTTCTGGCTGTCATGAGGTGAGCAGCTTTCTTCTCCTGTACCCTTCCACCATGATGTTCTACCTCACCTTGGGCCCAGAGTTATGGAGTCAGCTAACCATGGACGGAACTTCTGAAACTCTGAGCCTCTGATGAACATTTCCTTCTCTAAGTTTTTGTCAGGAACTTTGGTCATACTGATGAGAAGCTGACCTTGTCCCCACATTGCCTCCTGCTGACACTTCCACGTGTCATTCCAGGCAACGATATTTGAGAGCTGGCATGCCTCCTCCACCTCTTCCTGTGCTGCCATGACCTGGGGACACTTGTTCTACGTGGCTGAGCTACAGTGGGAAGAGAATCACCCAACTGCATCAGACTTGAAAAAACTCTGACTTGAGGCCTGTCGTTCCATGTCACCTGGCCAAGCCTAACTTACACATGGCCCCAAGTCAACTCGTACTTGGACCCAGGCCATTTTATCCACCCATACATTACAGTGTCTGCATGTACAAGTATGATAACAATGGCTCTTCCACATCTGGAGCCACTGAATTTTATGTGATGTCCACAGAGATGTTTTGTAAAGGAATTTCATGAATACACTTTTCTGCTCTTTCTCCAGGCATAAAGTTTGTAAACTTGGGCTTGGTTTTATGAGATTCGCAGCAGCAAAGCAAGCTACCTGTTTTTAGTATAAAGTGTGGGAGTTTGAAGGATGGTTCTGTGGTCTTGGCAACCAAATTGCACAGTGCAAAGCATTCTTTTGTGCTTATTTGAGAAAAGCTCAATTGTTGAGGGTTTTTGGTGTGTGTGTGTGTGTGTGTGTGTGTGTGTGTGCATGTAAATAAAGCAAAAGTTTGACAGTTTCACAGAAGACTAGACACTGAGCTCTGCACCCTACTCGACTTTTCTTTTTGTTTCTTATGTGAAATAATCACGTGTTTGACCCACACAGACCTGCATTCTGTATTCACTAGAGATTTCTATCACTGCTTATGTCTGGAGGTTTTTCTAGATTATAGTTTATGTTATTATGCTCATATTTCTCTTCATGTCTCCATGAACCATTTTTACACAATAACCAAATTTCGTAAGTTGGTAAAAATAAAATAACTGTCTTAAGTCTTCAAGAAAGCAGATCCTGAGTCGAGGATTAAAGCACTGACATTTTATTTGGGAGGTGAAAACCCAGGGCAGTGAGGGAGAAGGGGAGAACTGTGAGGCAAGAAGAGATGCAAAGCTGTGTGACAGCACATTGCTGCACTGTCCTGGGCTGCACCAAGAGCCACCCAGGGAATCAGCAGTGCGCAGTTGGACATCCACTCCACAAGGGGGCCCCCTTCAGAAGTGCTGTGACTCCAGGCAGGAAGCCAACACCTCCTTCCTGTCCTTCCTGTTTCCTGTGTTCCAATGGTCCATGTGCCCCTCAGAGAGCCAAGTGCTCCTCACTTCTGGGTTGTGCTGTCCAGCCCCTGACTGTTTTCTAAGTCTCCTTTCTGTCCTCTGCCAAATGAGCATAATGGTATGGCCTCCCTTATGGGTGTTTTGAGGATTAAACAGGATGATGAATTGAAAACCATATCAATTGTAAGTATTCAAGTGAATGATTGCTAAAAGAAAAGGTGATTGGCCAGAGTGTTCCTCTTTATCTATGAAATAAGGAGGGACTCATGATCTCCCATAAAGGAACCGTGGGGACATCTGAGTATGATGATGGAGTTGGAACCTTGTTTATAGTTACATGCAGTTATTTCAACCATGTTCACGAGAGTTGTTAGAAAACATGGGATCCAAAAATGATTCTGCAGCAATAATAATAAGCAAAATTAAATAACATTGGATAGAAAAGACTGACTCTGCAATGGCCAACACAATAACTTATCATGGTCTCCTCAGGAAAATGTCTATTACAACAGTCTCCCAGGAATTTAGAGAATGTCTTCCAGCTTATTTCTACCTTGGGGTGGGTGGTGGTGCCAATATGTAGACCGAGAGCAAAAGTTCACATCTCCATCTGTTGTCTCAGTGGAGAAAGTTATTCCTTTAAATCTGGGAGGTAAGAAAATCACAAATCCAAGATCTGGTTCTCAACTCCCCCTCCAAGGAGTTCGTATATTTTGAATGGCACAGTTACATGTTTCACGACAGAGTGGCAACCCCACTTGCCTTTCAGCCAGAAATTCATGCTAAAGAAAAAACATCCCAAACCATGCTGAAAACAGATCTAACGCTAACGCAGCCAAACTAAACTCCCAAGCCAAGGCATTTAAAAATATTCTCACATTGCTTGTTACTCCTTTATGGCAATTGAATACCTTAATTCTCTTGGAATCTCTTAAGGACACAAACTTTTGCTCACAAGCATTCCTTGAGGTTTGAGATACAGACATGGATGTTAATACACGAGCATTGTGTGAGCTTCCTGTGCTCAATGACCTCACAATTTGATTGAAACTATGTGACAGTGTTAACTCATAACTGCAGTGAAAAGCCTGTTATGTGGGAGTGTGTGGTTCTGGGTGAATGAGTGATAAAGATGGCCAAGGTGTCCAGATAAGAAAGAGAGAAGAGGAGGCCATGAGTAGACAAACCAGAGGAGGTGGAGACCAGAGATGGAGTTTGAAAGGGGACCAAGGGTGGAACTGGGAGAAAATGAGTCTAAACCCTTAGCTTAATTTGCTTCCAGTTACTTTCTTTTAGTTGGTTTTAAAAATTGCTAATTAGGGAGCTCACACAGCTGAGCCTCAGAGTACTACTCTCCCTCCAGCTTTGCCACAGACGACACTCCTGACGCGAGGGTCATCAGTTACTTTTCAGGGACTTGAAGTCTGCTTTTGTTGAAACCACTGACTCTTCACTTGGGCCTGTACACGTGTTCAATGTGACCTTCTGATTTCAGGGGACCTGAAAACACCACCCTCAGCGCATGCTAATTCCGCCATTTTCTGAACATGCCTCCTGTGAAGAGCCAAGAAGTTCAATTATGCATAGGTCAACCACTGGTTGCTTATCTCCAATTGCTTTTCCCTTCACCTAAAGTCATACTGCTTTATCTCATGAATGCCCCTAAACCTTATCCTTGGGGAGACAAAGTTGAGACTGGTCACTTCATGAAAAAACTTCTCTTTTGCAAAATTTGTTATTTTAAAGATTGGCATACCAGCTGGCAGACAAAGATGGGCCTGGATCCTGTGACAAAGGGAGCAGACATTCTAAGCCAAGGGGAATTTATAGAAAGAGAGACAGGAGAAATGTGTGCTTGTCAAGGGGCAGAATCGGAGATAATCACGCCAAGTGTTTATTAGGTGCCCACTGGCCATTTGGTTGTGCTAAGCCCTTCAAAATTATTATCTCAATCCTCACATTAGCCCCACAAAAAGACATTCTTAGTATCCCAATTTACACAGGTGGCAGCTGACCTTGGGTAGGTTGAGTAACTTGCCCAAGGTCAGAGTGTTCATTACTGGCAGGGTAAGGACTTGAACCCAGGAAGAAGTTTTGGGCCAAACTGTGAGGTGCCCTACTTGCTAGGCAAGAAGAATGGAAAGAGAAAGGAGACTCAGTCCTCAGACCCACAGCCTGGCTGGGGAGGAAGCCAGGACGGCCACACAGTGGTGGAGAACAGGATGAACTGCCGCACAGCATACAGGGCCAGGCCAGGGGTAAGAGCAAAGATGGTGGTCTCCGAGGTGTGGTCCCAGGACCAGGAGCAGCAGGGTCATCTGGAACTTTCTAGAAATGTAAATTCTTGGGTTTCACCCCAGACCGACTGAGACACTCCAGGAGTCAGGGCAGCATCCATGTTTTAACAGGCCCTCCAGGTGCCACTAAGGTTGCAAAATCATCTGGTAATGGCTAAGGAAATGGAAAATGCCAGCTGGTAAGATGACCTAAGAAGAATTAATGGAAGACCTGTCAGGGGTCCACCTTGATCAGCTCAGTCCTCAGCCTTGGTGGCTGGGTGCCTATGTGGGAACAAAAGAAAGGGAGGAGTCAGGACTTCCCAGTGGTTTCAGGTCTAGGGTAATGAGGACGAGGGTGGCCCCATATTCATCTGTTAGACTTGGGTTCAGGCCTGGATCTGCCACATCCTGACTGTATTACTTCACCTCGTTGAGCTTAGTTTCCTCATCTGTAAAATGGAAATAGAAATAACAGCAATGCCACAGAGATCTCATGGAAGTGAAAGGAAATGGTGTGAAAATGTATCCTCAACATGAGAAGCTGTGAAAATACAAGTTGTCGCTAGTGATGGAAACAGAGGCTACCGAGAGGCCATGGTCATGATTTGGTTTTATAAAGTCTAGATTCTGCATGTGACGTGGTGGGAGAGGGCCTTGCTGAAGGCCACTGTGGGCAGTTCCAGACACCAGAGTTTGACTCCACGGCGGGGGTTAAAACACAGATTTAGGAATCACTGGCAGAGAGACGTAGACCAGGGTTGTTTTTTGTCATAAGGAGGCTGAAAAGAGTCTGTCTTGATATAAAATGCCACACTACACGAAGTTCAGAATTGGGGGACAATTCACGTCATTCCCGATGTGCTTCTGGCACAGTTGAGAGAACCCCAGAGATGGAGGTGGGAGAATGGTCAGCACATGAACCGTGAGGGTGGGCATAGAGCTAAGCCCACGGAAGGAGCAACTTCAGAAACGAAGACATGCAGTAGGTGCAGAATAGGGATTTAGCCAGCCCGGTATCAAGATCAGGAATTCAAGTTTGCCAGAAGTGTAACATATTTCTTGATGCCTCTTTTGTTTTTGTGGCTTATTTACTCATCTGACATTGAGATAATTAATATTAATGCTTACTCCGAGGAAAGAATAATTGAAATGTGACTTGCATACAATAACATTTACCCTTTAAGGTGTGTAGTCAAGTGGGGGTGCACACCTGTAATCCCTGCTTCTTGGGAGGATGAGACAGGAGGATTGGGAGTTTGAGACCAGCCTGGGCCACGGAGTGAGACTCCACCTCAAAAGAAATAAAAACAAACTAAAACAAAATGTACCGTCAGTAGTTTTTAGTGTAGTCACAAAGTTGTGCGACCATCACCGCCATCTAATTCTTGAACATTTTCATCTTCCCAAGGAAAAACTCCGCATCCATGAGCGGTCGCTCCTTCCTTTCTGTCTTGGGCCCTGGAAACTATTCACCTACTCTCTCTTCATGCCACTTTGCCTATTCTGGACATTCTATATAAATCGGGTCGTACATCCAGCCTTGGTCCTCCATCACTGTGTCTAGAATAGAACTGACTTCTGTACACTGATCCTGCATCCCGCAAACCTGCTATGCTCGCTCGTCATTTTGATCTGGGTGTTTCTCAGGATTCTCTACATACAGAATCATGTCCTTTGCAAATACAGAGAATGTTCCTTCTTCCTTGCTGATCTGCATACCTGTGATTTCTTTTTCTTGGCACTTGTCCTGGTGTTTCTCTATTTTTAAATCTCAAGCTCTCTTCCTGCCAAGCCGCAGAATCATGATTATCAGTGACTGTGATGGTTCTGGGCTCTGCCCTGCATGTCCTGGGCTTGTGACTTGTTTTCTAGGGACAGAGAGGGCGGGTGGTGCCTGGTCCTCGATGCCACCATCACCGTGTTCTCATCTCTCTGCAGCCTGTGGTACACACAGGTTACTGAGTGTCCTCCCTGGTCCGGCCGCGAGGCCTCTCTGAATCCCCTGTCCTCAGGGCTGTGTTGTTATGGCCCTGAGGGGACCAGTTTTCTCTGGCTGGGAGGAGCTCTGTTGAGGCTTCCTTTGTGTCTGTGTATACGCCGCCTGACTTGCCCAGCACCCTGGGCACAGAGGAACCCCCGGGCTCTCCCTTGGCATGAGGATCACATGTTTCTTCTGCTTGGACCCCCAACCAACACAAAGCTTCTGTCATTTGACCCTGAAAACCAGGGTTTGGCCCTGGGCTGGGGCAGTTTGGATCTGGAACGTCCTTCAAAGGTCTGTGTGTTCAAGGACTGGCCCCCAGCCTATGGTGCCATTGGGAGGTGGTAGAGCCTTTAGGAGGTGGGGCCTCATAGGAGGTCTTTGGTAATTAGGGGTGCACCCTTGCAGGAGACTGTGGAACCTTGGTCTCTTCCTCTCTTTTCCTGGTATGAGGTGAACAGCTTCCACTCATGCCATGAGGTGCTGCCTCACTACAGGCCCAAGAGCAATGGGGTCAAGAAACCATGATCTGAAACCTCCCAAACTGTGAGCCAAAATAAACCTTTCCTCATCTTAAGCTGATTATCTCAGGTATTTTGTTATAGTAACGTGAAGCTGGCGGACACAGATGCTCTTACAGGTATTGTCCAGCAGCTCATGCTTTATGTTCCTCTCAGACTCAATTTCTCATCTAGAGCATTCTCGTGTGGTTGAAATAGTTCAGACTGGTTCTGTACTCATTCTTCTAAATCCCACTGTGGCAATTTTGTCCTCCAGGGGATTTGGCATATCAATTGGTCATTATAGCCAGGGAGTCACGCATGCTCTTGGTTATCTAGCAGGTGGAGTCCAGGGTGCTGCTGAGCACCCTACTACGTGCAGGACAGTCTCCACAACAAAGGGTTATCTGGTCTAGCAAGCTCTTGGAGTGGAGATTGGGAAATCCTGTTATTATTTAAGCTTGTCATTTAAGCTTGAGATCATTGTGGGTCTGACATTTTGAAATAATAATTAAAACAATTCAGCCTGGTCTTCCATCATCCTGCTGCCAGCCTGGGGCGCGGAGGTGGAGGTGTATTAGTCAGGGGAGGGCAGTGAGCAGGAGGCGGCATCAGGAACGTCATTTGAAGCCCGTGTGGCAAGGAGGATGAGCGACACAGAGACATGATAGCAAATGCACAAGCGTGACTCCACACACTCCAGGGCCCAGGGCAGGCGAAGCACTTCACCAGGGCCACTGGGAGCCGGATAGAAACACTACAAAGCAAAGCAGGAACATGAGCTCAAGTGTCAAGGTAACAAGTACCTGGGGCAGGAGGAGGGGGAGAGGGTGCTCAGGAACTGAGACAGTCTACTTGTCAAACTGAATATTTCCCGTTAGTTGGTTCATTTTGGTTTTATGAACTTCTATATATGTTTCACAATCAAAATGTTTTTTAAAAAATGAGACATTCATCAACCTTAAACAGTCTCTGCCTCTCAGAACAGAATAAGCACACAAATAAGAAACTGGTAAGTTCAAAAGAGTCTGGGTCTGATAGGAAGGCACCAGTGTCACCCTGGAGGCTTTGACACGTGTGCTGGGATGCGCGGGAAACAGAGTGGGGGGCACCCAGGGGGCCCTTCTGACCTGTCTTTGCAACTTCTCTGTAAATCTGAAATGAGTTCAAAATAAAATGTCTATTGCAAACAAGTCTCATCCTAACACATCTGCAAGCGCTTTCCCCTGACCTCCTCCACCTCCTCCTCGGTCTCTCCTCTTTTCTTTTATGACATGAGTAATAATGATGGCATGAGCAACAGCTGGCACTTGCAAAGCCAGTCTGGTCCCAAGACCTGTGCTCCTCATGTGTTATTCTGCAGTATTTAAAGGCACAGAAGGCAGCCACTTGGGGCAGCCCCTGTTTCCGCTGTGCCGTGTCCCCTTACCCGGTGTTTATTCTGTACACATTAACTCCTTACACACCAATTTGTAGCCTGATTTCTTTTTTCACCTCTCAATTTCATGCCATAAGTATTCTTTGTGCCACTAAAAATCTAAACAGAGCATTGAAAGGCTCCAGGATATTTCATGCGTGAGATGGCCTGCTTGAATTCCCTGTGTCTAGAAGGTCGGGCCCTTAGGCGACTGGCAATTTATTTGTCATTATATATAAAACTCCCCCGTCCAGTTCTACTAATGAGCAGCGTGCCATTTCAGTACAGAAACAAGCCAGCTTTTAAAATTCTCCCTGCCATCATGTCACATGCCCCGCATCTCTTCCTGCGCTGGTGACAAGGGAAGCACGTGTGAACAGGACTCCCTGCGGCCCCTGAAGGGAAGGGCATCTGGGTAGAGCAGGCTATGGAGGCCGTGATGGTTACGATTATGGCTGAGGAGGCAAGTCACAGGCCCACCTTGGAGAGGCTCCTGCAGAATCTCGCTCTTTCTCTGAGCAGTGTTGTGGACGGATATTTCTCTCCCTGTTTTACTCATGAGGAAACAAGCCCACATCCAGAGAGCTTGTTTCAGAAGGGGTGGGTGAGGAAGTCCGTCTGGGACAGAGGGAAAGAGCCCCAGGAGCCATCCTGTTGGTAGACATCCTGTTGGTGTCCTGAGCCTCACATTGTACTTGCCAAGATTGGTCCTTAATATTTACTGGAAACAAAACAAAACAAAGGAAGTAAACCTCTGATTCCCTTGTTGTAGGGAGCCCTCAACCTAGAACATTCCAGCACAGCCATTGTGCCTAATCCACTTCACTGGGGTGAAGACGGGGCAGGACTGGGGTGTGTGTGCCAGTCCAGACCTTGCTACTCCGACATGGCCCAAGAGGCAGCATCAGCAGCACATGAGAGTCAGCCACACAGAATCTCAAGCCCACTGATCCTGGGCCTGCTTTTCGACAAGATCTGGAGGGGCCTGTGTGCACAATACAGCTTGAGAGCACCGCTCAAAGACTTCTTAGGAAGAAAGACTTCCCGAGGGTGGGCAGGAGCCCCATGTGCAGCCACAAGAGAGGCTTTCCAGCTCATTAATGCCACAAAAGTGACTCAATGAGTACTGGTGGAGGAAGAGTCCTCCTGTGGCTCTTTTAGGAATTCTCTGTTACTGGGGATGAACTCAGGGGTGCTTTATCACTGAGCCACATCCCCAGACCTTTTGTTTTGAGATAAGGTCTTGCTGAGTTGCCCAGGCTAGTCTTGATGTGCCATCCTTCTGCGTCAGCCTCCTTTGGGATTACAGGTGCACACCACTCGCTCCTGCTTCCTTAGAAGTTTCAATGGGGGACCAGAAAACGTCAGGTCTTCCGCCTTCCGACACTCCTCAGAGAGGATATAGCCCATGCCCTTGCTTCACAGGAGACAATGAAGAGCGTTGCCCACAACCATGCAGCTCCAAGCAAGTGGCCGCCTCGAGCGTCGGGTGCAGCTCTTCAGCTTTAAACTCAGTGCTTCCTCACTGCACGTGGGGCCACGACGGACAGACGGTACTCAACCTACATTTCCAGCTGCTTCTGGTGTGCTCCTGTACCTCCTTCGGCTCCCTCGCCTCCTTCACAGGCAGAAATCTCCTTTTCCAGACTCTCCTATGCCAGATAGAATTCTGGATGCTACTTGGGTTCCAGGCCGTTCCAGGTTAAGTGAGCAACCTTGGCTATGGAGATGGACTATGGAGGCCAAGAGTCACGGAAGCTTCTGGCATAGACCCAGGACATGAGGTATGGTTCTGAGCGTGTTGCTGAGGCAGCTGAGGTTTTCTGAGTCCTGATTTGCAGGATGGTGCTCCTGAAGGGGCTGTTCCGGGCCAGCTTCTTGACCTCCCACCTCTGTGACGATGGCCAGACAGCAGCTCTCGGCACATCTGCTCCTCTTATCCGTCCTTCGATTTTGTAATCCTGTAATTCACAGGATTAAATCCCCTTCTGCTTAAAATACCTAGGGTGCTTCTATTTTCTGTTGTTAAGCCCTGACTGGGGACATCTCATCTTCCTAAACCATCTCCCCAGACCACTCTCCCTGAATGAGAATGTGCATTACCTGAAACACGGATGCTTTTCACAACTTGCTCTTATTTTGGTATTTATATTTCGTCCTTATCCAAGCTTCCTGAACTGCAGGTATTAGATTGGAAACACCACCATACCTCCAAACTCAAGGCACCAGGAAAAACGCCCAGGTTTCATTCAATTTGAAACAGAGGTGCTTGTTGGAAGAACAAACAAATCCGACTCTGCAAGTGTTACTGGAGAAAGGAAAATCTTGATATTTCTTCTTCATGTTTGCATTCAAGATTTCTCATGTTGGCTAGTTTCTAACTTCACCACAGGATGGTTTGTGTTCATTCATGTGGCATTTTGGGCCCAGAAAGTGGTCCATGTTGAAGCCCAGACAAAGGTTTACAGTTAACACGCAGAGACAAGATTACTTCAGAATTCTCATCTAAAAATTAAGTGATAATAATAGCTTCTATTTATTGAAATCCTTTGGCGCCGCCAACCCCGTGTTGGGTGCAACACCTCACAAGCCACACAGCATGGAACGTTCTGTGAGGGAGATCCATTTTGCATGTGATAAAACTGGGAGTCAGTTTAAGCCTCTTGGCCAGGGTCACACAGCCAGTGAGTGACAGGCTGGCGTTTGAAGGCACACCTTTTTGACTGGACGCTCCTAACCATGCGTCTTCATTTCCCAGGGTATCGACGTGAGAGAATAGGACAGTCAGGTTCCATGCAACCCTAAGAGGTTTAAGATATTTTCTGCCAATTCTAAGGTCACCAGAGGATGCTAAGGGGTTGCCTTTTTAAAAAAATCATTTCCTCTCCTTGTGAAAGTTTGGTCCTGTGAAATGTTTATGCATGTCTTAATTCACAGAGTTCTAAGAAAAGGGACCAACAATGGCTACGCATGAAAAGGTGAATGGAACCGAGATGGGAAAGGGGACTTTCCTTTTCGATCGCCCCTCTTGACCGTGTGAGGACTGTGCGCGTCCGGGTTTGGGTAAAGTTCATAGGGTGTGCTGTCCTGGGGTCCAAGCTGAGCTCCATGAGGAGGAACTGCTCTTTCTTATCCCTAACCCTCCAAACGTAGCCCCGTGACTCTCAGACAGACACAGGTAGACTCCAATGACCTGTCCTGTTTGCCTGCCCCTAGGACAAGGGGGAGGGGCAGCAAAGCCCCTGGCGTGCTTGGACGTTGGAGCCTAGACCTTGGCCACCGAAGGCGGAACAACTGGGGACTGTGTTTAATTTTAAATGTTGCCCAAGTATCCCAGTTGGCTACCGACGTCATGAAGGGGTCAAGGGTCCCCGATCGTTTAGGACATGCACCCTGGTGTTTCGCAAGAACGACGGCGCGGACTGCTGTCTCCCAACTGCAGACTCAGGCCCCCAGGCCGGTGGGGCTCCGCAGGCCCCGCTTTGCGCCTGAACCTTGCGCCTGAACCTTGCGCTCCCAAAGCAGAAGCAGCTTGGTGCGTTTAGCGCAGCAGAAACGCGCAGACTCAGCCGGTGCTGGGCTCCTCTGGCCCGACCTTTCTCCCGCGATTGCTAAGCTTGCTCTTAATAAATGTTTAACTTCTTGATTAATTTCAGTGAGTGCTGAGGGTAATTTTTCACAGCTCAGATAATACGTTCTGAATGCTTGCCGAGCTGGCGGCTCCTCCAAACTGTAAACACTTGAGATTGCTTTTTGTCTCCCTAATAGGCTCCTTGATTATGTGGGAATGAAATTTAGGCTTAATTCTTTCTGACATCTGCATAATCGTCGGCATTTAAAGATGCTCGTTTCTCTCTCATTGCCACTGGGAAAAGAATAAGGTTTGCACAGCTTTCGTTAATTTAGTATTTTTCCGATTTCTTATTTCTCATTTCTCAAAGAGTGGCACCTAATGAACTCTTCGTTGTTGATGTTTTTCACTGGACTGCCTTTTCTTGGGCAAATCACCTGCTTTTCATTTTCTTCCTTCCATTCTGTTTATCCCAGGGAGGGAACTTTATTCCATTTTTTTTTTTTTTTTTTTTTTTTAGAAAGCTCTGTGGTTCTTTGGAAGGAGAAAATGTTATCTGCTGCTACAGAATCCAAACTGTCTCCTTTGTCATTTTGCCTGGGCTTCTTGGGTCACATTTCTCATCCTTTCTTCTTCAGTATTGGACTCCCCGGCGCCAGGTAATCCCGTAATGGAACCACACTTAAAAGCTGGACGGATTCCTCAGAGTACTATTGCTCTCAAAGAGTCCCATTACCAGCCTTTGTCGATGTGCCCCCAGACAGTGAAGCTGCTGGGAGGATATTTGCAAGACAAAGAGGAGGACAGGATGCTGTGCATCTTGGAGGAGTGTCCTCCATGTTTCTGTGTCCTCCCAAAACTAGTTTCCCTGTTTTATTTTATTTTAATTTAGTTTTTTGGGGTCTCACTCCTTCTTCCCATATTGTCATTTCTTTTCTTTTTTTTTTTTTTTTTTTGCCGTACGGGGGATCGAACCCAGGGCCTCGTGCTTGCAAGGCAAGCACTCTACCAACTGAGCTATCTCCCCAGCCCCCATATTGTCATTTCTTAATATAGCAAGTGCATTATACTTGGTATAATATGGCCTGTGATATGATTTACTGATCACTTAAACACTGCTTTTTAAACACAAATTGGAGAATGCTGCATATACTGCAGTACATCTTGGTTTTTGCAAGTATATCTTTAACTTCAAGATTCTTTCAATCTCTCTTATTTTATTTTGCAAAACAACATGGACAGACCATTACTATTTTCACTTAGCAATATAGAGTGCTGGTGTTTCCTTGCTTGTAAATGATCTCCTTTGATGTGGTTTCTATGAGGCCTGTTTCTCACTGGGGGTCTGTCTTCTGTTTAGGTAACTCCCCTCAGCACCAGACCGAGTGACGACCGAGTGACGTGAGTTACTAAATTCTCTAGCAACGTTTGTGGATGGGACTTGAATTGAACTTTGTGGAAGAAAGCAAATGGTGGACCTGAACAGGCAGAGTTGGAATTTAGGCAGATGGTAGATTCTGAACATCCAAAGTCATCCAAGTTTTTCCAGATTACTTGGGTTTTTTTTTTTGTTGCTGTTCAATCTCTTTAGAAAAAACAGAGTTAAACTGGGCGTGATGGCACACCTGTAATCCCAGCAATTTGGGAGGCTGAAGCAGGAGGATCGCAAGTTGAAGGCCAGCCTCAGCAACTTAGAGAGGCCCAAATCAACTTAGCAAGACTGTGCTTCAAAATAAAAATAAAAAAGGTCTGAGAATATGGCTCATGTTAAAGCACCCCTTGGTTCAATCCTCAGTAACAACAACAACCAAAGGAGAAAAAAGAAAAAGAAAAAGAAAAACAAGAATTATTTTCAACCCTTTCATCAGAGGGGTGATGAGTATAGCCAGAACCAGTCTCCGAGGCCTGTGCTGGCATATAATTTGGGTTTTATCTCCCTGAGATGACAGGGATGGACCTATTTGGAAGTCTGGTGGTTAGACTAGGTGACCTCTTGAGGCCTTCAGCAATCCTGTGGTTTTTTTGTTTTTTTTTTTTTTTCATTTAATAATTCCACAGTAAGATGCTAGAATGACCATCTCATACCTGCTGGAGAGGAAGATGGTGGAGATATGAGTTGGAGATCACCCTGGTCTTACAATTTGACTTTCTTTCATAAGAGTTTCAAGTATTCCTTCAGTATCATGGTATTTTAATAGCTCTGAGATTATAATTTTTGAAGTGCAATAAAATGTTACAACTCCCCGTATAACGACCTGGTACTAGCTTTCTTGCCGAGGGAATAAAATCCGAACCCCTTATTCCGGCCACAGGCTCTATAGGGCACTGCTGGCCGTCGGGGACGGACCCCTGCCACCCCACTTTCTGGGTTCTGTCAGTGGCTGCGCTCATGCTGTGATGGCAGCTTCTGGTATTGTGACAGAGACAGTCTGCATACAGAGACAAAGATATTTACTCTCTGACCTGATCAGGGAAAGCAGACCTGGCTCTGCACTACAGGACCTCGGCCTTCCTGCCTCTCGCCTGCGGTGCCAACATTGGGCCGCCGTGGCTTCAAGACCCTGCCGTCCCCTCAGCTCTCGGGGAGCCAAGAGCAGTGGCTCCTCTTCTTCCTCAGCCCATGCAGGCGAGCGGTGACCCCTCGCCAGCCCTGAGGTGAGGCTGTGTTCCTGAGGCCTTCCTGTGGATCGGCCTCCTCTGGGGGCTCTGGGGGCTCACAGGCACAGCAGCCTCACTCTACCCCGACTGCATTCTTCAGCTCAGGTGAGATTCACGTACCCACCTGTTCTGCACATCCGTGGAGCACGGGGGCATCACACGGGCCGTGCTCCCCACTCTTGCGGAGACCACCTGCAGCAGCTGCTCGGCATGCCTGGGCCAGCTGCAGCCGGAGGCTGGGCTCTCAGCACCAGAACCCATGAGCTGTGGCTGGATCAGGTGGGCAGGGACACGGGCCTCCGGGGCAGGAGGGGCTGCTGACCGTGTCATTCCTCCCGGAAGGAAGTGCAAATATGATATACCTAGAACAACACTTGGACATAATGTTTGAAAATCTGCTTCACTAGGAAGAGAACTGAGGAGCCCAGGGCCCTGAGTAGAGAAAGGAGGGAGCTTCTGAGGAAGGGAGCTTTACAATTAAGTCACCCCAGGGCCTGGACTGCACGGGCCACAAGAATTCCCCATAACAGAAGCTTCTAGACTTTGGTATATGTTCAGATATTCTGCCCAGTGGCTTAACAACACACTACAGACTTCCTGTATTCTGATTCAATAGTTTGGAGAGAGGGTGTGTTGGCAAACTATGTTTTCAGAATATACTTCTCTGGTAGCTTTGATGCTTACCAGGATTTGAAAAAAAAAAAAAAATCCTATAGAAATTTTCCATACGAGGAGAAATAAAGCAACAGAAAACCAAGCCTCTTAACGGCTTGAAAATGTCTTCTCAGTTGCTTATCATCTGCCCTGGCAGTAGGCAGTAAATACAGCAGGTGAGAAATTAGAACACATTTAAATGCTTAATAATGATCATAATAGTGATAGTTGCAATGGGACCACTAAACTAGTAAAAAGGCACTCAGGTGCTACGAAAGGGGTGTAGCCATGTAGGGGAAGGAAGGAGTCCTCTCATTACAAACTTTCCAAAAGAGGTAGGACTTGGCTTCTCGCCAACAAGGGTAGATTTATCTTTCCACTTGAGACTAGCAGAAAACCAAAATAAAAACAAAAACAAGGTCTGGATACAAGATCAATATAAAAGCCAGTATTTCTCTGTGTTCTAGTAATGAATGAGCATGGGTTGGAATGAAATAGCACAAGATAGCACAAGAGATATGGGATGCTGGGGAGCAGACTTGACAGGAGATGAGCAAGGCGGGTAGGCTCTTAAAATACGAAACATCGCTGAGAGAAATGAGGTGGGCAGGGTCACGGGTCTCCTGGGCAGGAAGTGCAGGCTTGGTGTTTACTCCTGGGTCAAATGTCAATCAACATTCTTGCCAGATAGTGCAGGTATTGATGAACTGACTCTAACGTTCACAAAGCAGTGCAAGAACCTGGACTAGTCCAAACACCTTCTGAAAAGAACTAATTTGGAGGACTAACATTACTTGATTTCATGATTTATTTTAAAGTCACAATAATCAAGATAGAACAGCTTTGGAAAATAGCTGGGCAGTTTCTGAAAGTTACCCTTGTCGGGACAATATGAGCAGTTACTCCACTCGGAAGTATTATCCCCAAAGAAATGAAAGCATACACCCAAAAGACTTGCACTGTTTGTAGCAGCTTTATTTGAAATAATGTCATCCAAATTTCTCAACAGCTAAATAGATAAGGAGATGGTGGTATAGCCCTATGGTAAAGGCTACTTTGCAACAAAAGGGATTAATTATTGATAAGTCACAACGACATGGATGAATCTCAAAACAATTATGTTGTGTGAAAGAAAAAAATAAAAAATACATGTTGTATGATTTGAATTTATATGGAATTCTAGAAAATGTGAATGACTCTGTAGTGACGGAAAGCGGCCCAGCGGCTGCCCTGGTGTTATGAGAGAGGGAAGGCGTGGAAGGCCAGACAGGAAAGGGCATGAGGAAATCTGGGGGGCGGAGATGCACACGCTTCTGGTTGGGTGGTAGTTCTGCCTATAGACAGGTCGAAACTTATCAGATTGTCTCTTTTGAATGTAAGCAGTTTACTGTCTATTAATTATACTTTGATAAAGCCGTTTCTTAAAAACGGAAGCCCTTGTTTGGATCCTCACGCCACCGTCCAGTGACTCTCCCACTGCCTCTGGGAGAACGCGCCTAGGGCAGAATCTGGTGAGGAAGCAGCCCTGGGTGGCTCCATGGGCCACACACATCTCTCCCAGGAGTCCTGTCACCTCTGGTGTCTGCTGAGGCAAGCCAGGGCTCCGAAGGATGGCTCTAGCTGTGTGTGGGTCATAATTAAAGCTGCAAATAACCCCAGCTCTTGTGTCACTCCACATTTAATCTAATTAGCCTCTAAGTGGGACCTCAGTCTGCGCCAGAGGCAGTCTCCCAAGTGAAGGGAACTTAAGCTGCTAAGTAATTGCAAACTGGGGGTGAGTGGGTGTCACTAGAATAATTGTTACTGTTCTTTGATTAGTTGCCCAACTGGACTCTTCTCTCATTACCAACAGAACCACTGGGACTCTAATGTGGTGTCCCTTGCAGCACATAAATATGGTATTGTACAAGACAGATGGGCTTCGGAGGGTCCTCAAGCCAACATGGCCTGAGAGGGCTGTTGATCGTCTTGGCTCTCCCATGTTTGGAGACTATGAAAGCATGTTCTGTAGGCAAATAAATAGTGAGTACTGCTCATTCAAGTCAGTTTGGTAACCCTCTATTTTGAGAGTCAGTTTCAGTTAGCCTCAGGATGGAGGTTGTGAGCTTTGAAGTCATCCTGCTGAACCCATCTCTAATCTTCTGCAGTTCTGACCTTGAGATGAGTCTGCTGTACTTGGGCAGAGCCCTGAAGCCTGAACAGGGAGACCAAACAGCTGCATTTGAGCTGGTTTCTCATCAGTTGCGGGTGCACTGCTGGACTTCTCTGAACCACGGAGATCTGGGGGGAAACTGTGGGCTTGCGAGACGAATCCCTCTGCTGCCAGAGCAGTTCTGTTCTGGCCCCAAGTCCTCCTCCTGGGCAGTAGTTGTTTTCCAGAGTCACTACGAGGGCTAGACAGTCACCTGTGTGCAAACCCTTCATAAGTCACATGTCATTTGTGACGCTGTTTCTTTCCCATTTGAGAAATGAGGGACTTCAGTCAGGGAATTTGCTTAGTCCCTGTGTTTCCTGTTACTGCCATAACAAGGTACTCCATGCCGGCTGGTTTAAAGCAACAGGGTCACCCGCTCACAGATTGGAGGCCACATCGGAAGTCAGGCCTGCTCTTCCTCTGATGCTCTTGGGGCTCCTGACTGTCCTGGGCTTGAGGCCGCACAGTGACAGCTAACTTTGGTCATCAGCTTGCCTGGATTGGGAGATGCCTGGGCCACTGGTAAAGCACGCACTGGGTGTGTCTGTTGACCTGCCCTGACTGTAGGCAGCACCACCTGATAGGCCGGGGCCTGGATGGAACCGGGAGTGAGGAGCAGGGCGGGGAGCGCACACAGGTGCACCTGTAGCCTTGACTCTTTGTGAGTGGGTTCATTTTTCATTTTCTTTTTGCGGTGCTGGGGATTGAACCCAGGGCCTTGTGCCTGCGAGGCAAGCACTCTACCAACTGAGCTATATCTCCAGCCCGAGTGGGTTCATTTTAAAAAAAAAAATTTCTTTTGCTGCTGCCGATGCCAGTGGACATCAGACTCCAGACTCCTCGGTCTTTGAACTTGCACCAGCGACCCTCCAGGGAGCTTCCACGTCTTCCTCCTGGGTTTGGGGCTGTGTCATTGTCCCTCCTGTTCTGAGGCTCCAGCTTCTTGGACTGAGCGGCCACTGGTTTCCCGTCTGCCTGGTCTGCACTGTGGGGGAAACCAATGTAATAAATCCCCTTTTATGATCATATACACATTCTATTGTCTCTGCTCCTTGAAGAGGGCTGACGCCGGTCAACCGGTCTCTGCAGCCCGTCTTCCTACTGCCTCCTGCTGTGTGTGTCTCCAGTCTCCTTCCACCTTTCTTTTAAAAGGATGCTTGTCATTGGACTTAGGACTCACCCCATTAATCCAGGAAGGACTCATCCACATCCTTAACTTAATGACAGCTGCAAAAGACCCTCTGCCCCAGGAAGCCCACACGCGCGGGTTCTGGGTGGCAGATTGTGCGTGCATCATTCAGCCGACTACCAGCCTCCCTAGTTCCATTCTTCTAACATTTTCTAATGTTTTGTTCTGAATGTTACTGTTTGATGCAAACTTCAACTAGTTGGAAGTATACATTGAGGGGTGTAAAAGCACTGACTAAATTTGACATTCTCATCGTGTCTGAGAATATATGTTTTGTCTGTTTTTCCGCCTCAAAAATACATCAAATATTTTGCTACAGTGAAAGACAGGGTCATATTTGGGATAAAATCTTATTGGTGACAAATTTTTGCAAACTACACAAAGAAAGAAAAATTTTAAGCAGCCTAAGTCACTAAAACAAAAGAATGTCTATCTGGTGAGGAGTGGGATTTAGTTATTAAGAAAGCTGGGGGCTAGGGGAGTGACTGTCACTACTGAGCCAATTGCTAAGATTCAGTGTCCCTGGTGAGTGACTTTTGGATTTCTCCTTTAGCGGCTAAGCAGCTGTCAAGGATAGAAAGAGGGATATGCTCACGATAGACGATAATAGCTCATTATGCTCCCGGGAACCTTTCCATTGAGATCATCGTGTTGCTTTGCACACAGGTATGGAAACCACGCCAGTGTTGGGATGTCTCCATGTTCCCTCATCCTCATTTCAGAGATTGAGTCACTGAGGATATCTTAGGACATGGGGTCCTCAGGGGAAGCGTGCCCCTAGCTGAATGCTTTAGGGTCATCAGAGACATAGCTGCCAGATCTAGTTCAGGGTGAAATGGACATTAGGTGAGATGGTCCATCTCAGATGATCTGTTTTACAGCTCAGAATTAGGCCCATAAGCAGGATCACGAGTGCCTGGATTTCACACCAGACTGTGGCCTAACAAGGCCAGGACAGACTCTTGTCCCTCTCTAGTGCTGAATCCTCATAGCCATGGGCAATGGGGAATCACTGTGTTGGTGATCACCTTGGTGTATTCCTCTCTGTCCTTCCTGAGTTCTCTGGGCCACTGTACCTGCTGTTCTTGCTCCAGCAAGACAGTCTCAGAACAGGAACTCTCTGATTTATGTTCCAAGAAGGTGGAATGTGGACAGCTAGCCTGAACCCCTGGAGGGCTATGGAGGAGCAGCCTGGACCTTGCAGAGGACTCTGGATCTCAGGACTGTGCTCTGGGGACTCATGATGGGTGTCTTTAATGTGCACCTCCAGCTCCTTCTTCCATCCTTCTCCCTGCTGAAGGTCCTGGGAGGCCAGCCTGTGGGATAGCATCAAGTGTTCCCTTGCTCCCAGATGCCCGTTGGGTTGGCTAATGCAAAGCCTCAGAGATATGGAGAAAATATTGGAGGCTGGGCAGTGTCTCCTGGTTCCCTCAGGATCACAGGGGCTAGACACCTACTCTACTGCTCCTGACCTTAGTCCCTCCACCATGTCCTCCTTGTGGACACATTCTGGCAAACTTCTTCAGGCCTACAAATAATGAAAGGCTCTGCCCAGCCCTACCAGCCCTGGGCAAGGTCATCTTCCTTGAACCCACAGCTTTATCAAGGGTTCCTTTCGCTATCTTCCTGGAGTCATTCCACCTTGAGTATGTCCTCTGTTTCCCACAGGCTCTCTGATCCGTGTACTTCCTTCATTTATAAAAGTCAAAAATATAAAGCAAGTCTCATGGTCTCGAGTCTCTTCCGGATTAAATGGTGTAGCCCATGGAAAGCATTCAGCACAATGAGCACACCTAGCACAATGAGTTACGTGCTCTATAAGAGATAGCTCAAGGCGAATTTCAAAGTGGAACTGGTTGGACATTCAATTCAATTCAATTCAGTCCAATCAAATTCCACCATTGTGTGCAAAGGACAGAGCCAGCCATTTCCCGGGTGACAAGGTATGTTAGCAAATTCAACACAGTCCATTCCTTTGGAGACTCCTCAACCAGTAGCTTCATCTCTTTCCCTTTTCTCCACCTTCCATCATCATTTGATGAATGTTTCCCGAGGGCCCACGGTCCTCTGGGGGTCATGTTAATAATAGCTGGGGATAAAATAGTGAGGAAAATAGACACGCCCCTGCTTTCAGGGAGTGAAGAGTCTATTGGAGGAGAGAGACATCAATCATGTTGTTGCACCATAGAGTATGTTCTACAGACTGATTAAGGGCTCTGAAGGAAGAACGCTTGTTTCTATAATTTATAAAACTTGGCCTGCATCAGGGTCAGGAAATGCTTTGCTGAGGACATAGGGCTCGATGAAAGGATGAATAAACCTGGGTTGGGCAGAGAGCAGGTAGAGAGGTCACATGCAAAGGCCTGTGGAGGGAGCACCAGCTGGTGGAGTAGAGGAAGGAACAAGGGGCCGGGTGGTGGAAATATGTGACATGACGTTGGAGGGGCCGGTGGGGGCTGGATGGCACAGGCTTCGTAGCCAGGGTTAATAGCTGGGTCTTTAAAGTAAACCAAGTCACCAGGTGGGTTAAACATGGAAGGGTAGTTCATGGCGATTTTAAGGTTTTGAAAGGTTTTGGGCTGCAAAAGAATGGGCTAGAAGCCTTAGGATAGATGTGAGAGCACCAGTTGGAAGGCCTTTGACAAATTCTGAGCCCAAAATGACAGCTTGGGTAGGAACAGTGGCAGAGGAGATGGGGGAAGTGGAACAGTCCGAAAGACATTGACCCATCTCGTTCTGTCTTCCCAGATGGGGAGCGCACGTAAAAACTTAAATAGAGTCTATGATACATAATGATAACACTAGTATAATTATAATATATTAATATTAACTAATGTAATAATATATATAAGCTGTCGATTGTAATTCCCAAACTATTTTTTTAAATTTATTTTTATTGTAAACAAATGGGATGCATGTTGTTTCTGTTTGTACATGGAGTAACAGCGTACCATTTGCCTAATCATACTTTCACATGGGGTAATGAGGTTTGATTCATTCTGTTATTTGTTCCTTCCCCCCCACCCCTCCCACCCCTCTTTTCCCTCTATACAGTCCCTCCTTCCTCCATTCTTACCCCCTCCCACCCCCATTACGTGTCATCATCCGCTTATCAGTGAGACCATTCGCCTTTAGGATTTTTGATATTGGCTTATCTCACTTAGCATGATATTCTCCAATTTGCCTGCAAATGCCATAATTTTATTATTCTTTATAGCTGAGTAATATTCCATTGTGTGTGTGTGTATATATATATATATATATATATATATATATATATATATATCACAGTTTCTTTATCCATTCATCAACTGAAGGGCATCTAGGTTGGTTCCACAATCTGGCTATTATGAATTGATCAGCTATGAACATTGATGTGGCTGTATCTCTGTAGTATGCTGATTTTAAGTCCTTTGGGTATAGGCCGGGGAGTGGGATAGCTGGGTCAAATGGTGGTTCCATTCCAAGTTTTCTAAGGAATCTCCACACTGCTTTCCAGAGTGGCTGCACTAAATTTGCAGCCCCACCAGCAATGTATGAGTGTACCTTTTTCCCCCACATCCTCACCAACACCTATTGTTGCTTGTATTCTTGATAATCGCCATTCTAATTGGGGTGAGATGGAATCTTAGGGTAGCTTTGATTTGCATTTCTCTTATTACTAAAGATGGTGAACATTTTTTCATATGTTTGTTGATTGCTTGTAGATCTTCTGTGAAGCATCTGTTCATATCCTTAGCCCATTTGTTGATTGGGTTATTTGTATTCTTGGTGTAGAGTTTTTTGAGTTCTTTATATATTCTGGAAATTAGTGCTCTATCTGAAGTATGAGTGGCAAAGATATTCTCCCACTCTGTAGGCTCTCTCTTCACATTGCTGATAGTTTCCTTTGCTGAGAGAAAGCTATTTAGTTTGAATCTATCCCAGTTGTTGATTCTTGCTTTTATTTCTTGTGCTATGGGAGTCCTGTTAAGGAAGTCTGATTCTAAGCCAACAAGATGAAGATTTGGACCTACTTTTTCTTCTATAATCTGCAGGGTCTCTGGTCTGATTTCAAGGTCCTTGATCCATTGTGAGTTGAGTTTTGTGCAGGGTGAGAGATAGGGGTTTAGTTTCATTCTGTTGCATATGGTTTTCCAGTTTTCCCAGCACCATTTGTTGAAGAGGCTATCTTTTCTCCATTGCATATTTTTGGCACCTATATCCATTTTGTTGAAATATTGGCAGAACTGAAAACTTAGGACTTAATGGGTTAATTAATGAAATGAAAAATGAAACCAGGCATGGTAGCATCTGCTTATAAGCCCAGCCAATCAGGGGACTGAGACAGGTGGATTGCAAATTTGAGGCCAGTCTCAGCAACTTAGCAAGACCCTATCTGAAAATTAAAAAAAAAAAAAAAAAGGTCTGGGGATGTGGTTCAGTGGTAAAGTGTCCTTGGGTTCAATCCCTAGTACAAAAACTAAAAACAACAACAACAATAAGGAAGTTGGGGTTTGTTGGACATAGTGGGGGGAGCAAAGGAGCCCAGGATTTTGGCTGTTTGATAATAGCATCGCCCTAGAAATGAAATGCTGAAAGAAGACGGGTTTGGCGTGCAGGGCGTGGGGAGCACCATGAATTCAGTTTTGAGTTCAATGCAGCTTTTGAGACTCTAGGTGGAAAAATGAAGAAGTAATTGGGCTCACGGGTCTGGAACCACAAGGACAGGTCTGGGCTGGAGATTGGACTGGAACAGCCATTGGAAAGCAGATGGTAATTAAAGCCACAGGCTGGCCCTGGGAGACAGCCGACAGAGAGGGTCAATGAAGACTTCCGGAAGGGTAAAAAGCCAAGTAGAGGGTGGGGGACAAAGAGCATGTTGCAAGAAAAAGGGAGAAGTTGACCGTGTGTCATGTTCCCGAGAAGCCAAGAGGAGAACTGAAAAATGTCTTTGGATTTAGCAATGTGAAAGTCCTTGGTTACCCTGGCGAAAGCAATGCCAATGGGCACCTGGGGTCAAAGCCAACTTGGAGGGCCATGAGTAAATGCAATGATTTATGGTCAACGAGCACCCCTTCCCCATTTTCTCAACTGATTTGACTCCGAAATGGAAAAAAGCAGTAAAGAGTCAAGGGAAGGGATTTTATTGTGTTTTTCTTTTAGGATGTGAAGGATTAAACACCTATAACTGTTCCTGAAACAGATCCAGCTGAAAGGTAGCTGACTTTCCAAGAAGGAGGCAGGCACACAGTGGGGTAGTTTGCTGAGAAAGCAAGCAGATGGTCTCAGCACGCAGAGGCGGCGACGGGACGAGGAGGAGGGAGACGGTGGGGCAGGGTCCTTAGACTTCTAGCCAGGCAGCAGCCGGGGAAGAGCTCCTACCTGTGGGTTTTATTTAACCAGTGAAGTAGGAGGAGGAGCTTGGCGGTTTGGGAAGGACGAGTAGGTGAGTGGACTGGAAAAATGCCCAACAAGTTGTGGCTTCCAGAATTTGTGGTGCATCTTGGGTGTCCAGTTGCTGTCACTCTGGGAAGCAGGGCCCTATGGCTCTTGTGCGGGCAGGGAGAGAGAAGAGCATTCATTTATCCAGCTGGTGCTGGAAAGGCAGAGGGCAGGGGGTGGAGGGTGTTGTCAAGACAACCACTGAAAGACACCTTATGGGACCTATGCTGACAAGGGAAGGCAGGGCCAGAGAGGGACCAGGGATTAGGAAAAAGGGGAAGGATGACCACCAAACCTGAATTTATCCTCCCCTGAAGCCTCCCCACTGACCTTGGGAAGTGACCGTGAGTCCCTGCTGGCTCCTGAGGTATCTACATGAGAGTGTCATCCCTTACCTGATCGGAAGTTGCTTATATTTATGACACTTGATATATATTTATTGAACTTGCTGTGCACTGCCAAAGATTAGAAACAACATCATCAGAACTGTACATCAATAAATACAACAACGGTGATAATAATAATAATACTGAGTGCATTTACTTGCCAGGCAAGGGAACTTGACAGTGAAAAAACCCAAGGACATGTTTTTTGGGAGAAAAAAACTCAAGTTATTTTTCTTTGGTTGTAGTCATTTGTTTTTCTTGTTTTAAAGAATTAGAAGAAAAAAGTTTCATGCGATGATGCCAATTAAGGATGGCAACATGCAGGCTGGGTAGGAGAGAATACCAGTCTGTAAGGCTGGTTTTTAAAGATCTCATTGTTCTCAGATCACAAAGCCTACAGCAAGATCCAGCGTGGGTCTGGTATTCAGTTTTGGCATTTCCTTGGCAAGTGCTGCTGCGTGGAAAGGCTTTCCTTTCACAACGCAGTGCTGTTCTAGGCACGGGGGACCCAAGGGCTGCTCCTTGGGTCCATGAGTTTACACCCACTGAATGCAGAGAGCAGAAAAGTCATGGGCAATGTGTGTCTGTGGGCAGCCAGAGCCACAGCACCGTGGCTGGCCCAGCTGGGGAACTGGGCTCCCAAGACCTGCCAGGAATCACCCAGGACCACAGGGTGAGCACCAGGCCGTTTCAGGTAGAGAACCCAGCAAGACTGGACTCTGAGATCCTGGAAGCCAGACAGGCTAAGACGTGGACTCCAGAGTCAGCATGTCTGAGTGCCTATGTCCTGTCCTTGCTTCCTGGAGAAAGTGACTGATTTCTCCAAACCACAGGTTCCTCATTTGTCAAGGGGGATTGAATGCTGACTGCCCTTAATCACAAGGGTGTGCAGCAAATGAGACGTGTTTCAAAGCATGTTAGCACCATGCTAGGCGTGGAAGAAGCACTCAGCAGTATGAGCTATTATTATTACCCCAAATAGTAAGACAAGGAAGGAACGTTTTCCCCCTTCTTGTTTTATAGATGAGGAAACTTGGCCAAAAAAGATTGATTGATTATTCTTTTTAGATTTACATGACAGTATATTGGCATTTTACATTTTCATGGAGTATGACTTATTCTAATTAGGATCTCATTGTGGTTGTACATGATGTGGGACTTCACTGGTGATGTATTCACATATGAACGTAGGAAACTAAAGAAATGTAAGTGACATCCCTAGGGCTATCTGGTTTTCAGCAAAGCCGGTCCTGGAATCTGGGTGTTCCCTTTCTCAGGCTCCTCTGATGACAGAGAGCAATGCACTTAGTGCCTAGAAGCAGGTTTTGGAGTCAGAGAGTCCTGAGTTCATCCCGACTCTGCCTCTTCCTACCATATGACACTGTGCACAAGAGGAAACCTGGTTAAGCTTTGTTTTCCTCTGCTGTGAATGGAGCTGAGACCCTCCTCAGTAGGCTGTTACAGAGATGACATTGAATGAAAGCCAATGAGGACAGGCAGGTGCAAGAAACCCTGCACAGGAAAGCTTTGTGCTGCCCTTTCCTTAAATTTCCTGTCATTTTCTAAGACAGAATCTCAAAATGAAGCATCACACAGAAGCAAGGCCACAGGAATACACTCAGACCTTTAGCAAAATGGTCAGGATTTCCCTGCATGGCCTTTGGTTGTTTAGATGTGAGGTGTTTCCCAAAGGCTCATGCGTGAGAAGATGCAAGAAAATTTAGAGGTGAAGTGACTGGGTTATGAGAGCTTTAACCTAATCAGTGCATTGAATGGATTAACAGGTGAGATGTGGCTGGAGGATGTGGGTTGCTGGGGTGTGCTGTTGGAGCTTATATTCTGTCCTTGTTGAGGGAACTCTTCTTCTGCCCCCTGGTGGCCATGTTCTGAGTTGCTTCCCTCTACCATGCCCTTCCGCCATGATGTTCTGCCTCACCTTGGGCCCAGAGCAATGGAATTGGCTGTCTATGAACTGAGACCTTTGAAACCATGAGCCCCAAATAAACCTTTCCTCCCCTAAAATTGTTCTTGTCAAACAAGGTCTTTTGGTCATGGCAGTAAAAAAGTTAACTAACAGAAATAGAGAGCTCCATTCACCAAGAACACAAAAAGCTGACTAAAACAGCTGCAGACTTGGAGAATTCATCCAACTCAACAGGTACACATTTATAGTCACAGAATGAGCTGTGGCGGAAGGCGGAGTAAAGTGCAGGGGATGTGAATCTGGAACGCTGGGCAGGGCAGTGGGCGCACAGGTCAGAGAAGTGGGAGTTCAGCCTGAGACGTGGGGAGGGCCCACGCTCCCAGCAGCTGAGCTGATGGAACAGGTTCTGGAAGTGCCTGCGGCCATGCAAGGCACCCTAAGGGAGAGGGTCTGACAGTGAGGACACACAGAGGAAAAGGGAAGCCAAGAGATGCAGAGACAGGCCCCAGCCCCCCGCCACAGTCCTGTCTTCCTCATGATGACAGTGGATGCTGTGAGATGCCACCCAGTTCCTCACAGAGGACAAAGAACTTCTCCCCCAGCTTTGCGGACTGCTGCTGGTAGGCAGTCCTGTTGCCAGCCCTCTCTGGGATTGCCTCTATGAAGAGTGCCACCTCTCCCATGTCATGCCCAGGAGTTGGTGACAGGTTAACCTGGGGTTATGGCATCCTGGCTTTCTTGTCCCCACTCAGGACAGCTCTGTAATGTCACTGTAGCCTCAGAGCTCCCCACAAGACTGTCTGAGGTCTTTATTGCAAAGACTCAATGCCCCTCTTCGTCCCATCTTGCTGCTGCAATAATCAGGGTGAGAAAATATCTGCAGAGGCAAGAAAATAAAAGCTAATTTTTTAGGAGAATGACCACTGGGCAACAGGTGGAGCAGAAGGGTAAAGAAGAGGAATCAGAGCAACAGCATGGTGTTGGAGGTCAGTGGGTCCAGAGCAGGGGGTAAGAGCTTCAAACCCATGCCATATGAGGGACAACTGAGGGAAATGAAAAGTGGGGTGAGGAAGTCAAGATTCACGCAGGTGCTGTGGTGGAAGGCCTGAACTTCAGTGAGGTCGAGACAGGAGGATTGTGAGTTTGAGGCCAGCCTCAGCAACTTAGCCAGGCCCTAAGCAACTTAGGTCTCAACCCTGTCTCAAAATAAAAAATAAAATGGGCTGCGGGGCTGGGGATGTGGCTCAGTGGTGAAGTGCCCCTGGGTTCAATATCCAGTTCAAAAAAAAAAAAAAAAAAAAAAAAAAAAAAAGAAAAGTACAGATTTACAAGGAATGTTCCAGCAGCATTCGCCTATTTGACAGGCAATTGAGCAAAGGCTGGAGGAAACTCGTCCTGCTGGGTCGCCTGGCTTCTGCTCCTGACCATCTACAATCCATCCTCATGCCATTTAGATCAAGCCATGTCACCCTCCAGTTCTGAATCCTCCCGCAGCTTCTCACAGCACTGGGGATGGAACAGAAGCATTTTGCTGTAACCTGCCAGGGCTCCTGTCTGAGAGCCTTTCCTGGCTTTACTTCCTGCGGCTGTTCCCCGGCCCCGCCTTCTGGCCACACCGCCTCCTTATGGCTCCTTGAATACAGCAGCCCGTTCAGGGCCCCACACCTGCTGCCCTTTGCTCACATTCTTCTGCCAGGTCTTCATTTGCTCCACTGCTTTGCGTTGTTCAGTGCTGGAACAAAGGTCATTTCTATCTCATCACCCTGTTTTATGATCTTCACAGCACCTTAGCTCCCCAAAATGATTTTGTAACTTTGTTGATCATGTTTCCTATCTTCCCCACAAAGAGTACAAGCCTTCAATAGACTGACTCGTGTTTGTCCTGTTACCACGGTAACCCCAGCATGTACTCCAGGTGTGGCATAGGGCAGGTGCCTGATACCTAGTGAAAGAAGGATTGCAGAGGGGCCCAAGAAGTAGGTCTAGAACTCATGGAACGTGGAGAGCAGAGTTTCAAAGCTACAGTAGGTGAGCCCTGCAGTCCCTGGAGGTGCACCCTAGGGGCATGACCGCAGGGCACCTGCAGTTCAGTGGGAATGTGTGGTTTGGATTCAGACAAGGCAGCATTTGAATCTTGGTTCTGCCACTTCCTGGCTGACCACAGGCCTTGGACAAGTTGTTTGACCTTGAAAAGTCCAGTTTCCTCATCTGTAAGTATGGGTGTGATTTGAATTCACTCTACAGGGGTGCTGGGCTGATTAAATGTTGCCTTTGAGGCTCTAAGAGTGGGGCACTTAACCAGTGCTAAGTGGTGTTACTTGTACGGTGTGACTGTTTAGTTCCTGTTTCTCAGGAGATTACAGGTCCATTTCTATCACCTGCTTGAGGCCCCTGAGGCCACAGGAGCTGGGGACTCACTTGAGGAGAGAGAGGCCTTGCTGCCAAAGTGCCTCTCTCATGAGCAACCCTGGCTTCTATTTCCCCTGAGACACAAACCTACTGCTCTCCCAGGGGGCAAAGTAAGCAGCAGTACTCGGGGCTCACAGGTGGGGGCGGGGTGGTGAGCTGCCTTCCAGACTCTTCTTAACTCCTTGTCTCTGACTTAAACCAGAGCTGAGCCAGGGTGTGGGAGCCAGATGAGGAGGCGGGGGAATGCTGTTTCCTCACTGGATTTAGAGTGGTTACAAACTTGTTGACATTCCCCAAACCGCTCCAATCTACAGCTCTGAGAGAAGTCGGGTGCTCCGTAAGAGGCGGGGAGCTGGGGAGACGTCACTGCAGTGGCAAGATGCAGCGCACAAGGGGGCAGGTGGAGGCTCCTTCCCCTGGCTCCACCAACACCCAGTCCATGGGTTTATGCATTTGGACCCAGAGAAGAGCTAGGCCCCATCGCCAACATGGCGGAGGGGGCCTAAGGGCACATCAGGCAAATATCAGCTGGGTTGCCAGGCCCTGCGTCAATTAAGCCCCTTTGTATGGCTTTCTCCCTTCTGTTCAGGTGACAGCAAGTTCACACTCTGCATACAACGAAGCAAATGTCATGTTGGGTGCTGTCCTCAGCTTCATCACCTGTGTCACTCCCCCAGCACCCTATGAAGTGGCCACAGCCATGACCCCGATTTAGAGAGGGGCAAACGTTTGCTGGGCGAGGCTCAGCTGCTGGTGAGCAGGTGCCAAGGCCTGAGGTGGGAGGGCGGGCAGCAGCCCAGCCTGGCGGAGCCGAAGCAGCGTGGGAGAGGAGGGAGAAGAGGGCTCCGAGGTAAGGACCCGCTAGTGCCATCTCGCTGGTCCTCGTGGCACCTCCATCAGAGAGAATGATTGCTCCATATGGTAGGAGAAGAAACTGGGCTTAGCTTCGGAAGTGGCCCGAGTTCTCCGGCTGGGAGCTGAGAGTCAGACAGGTCTGCCCAGCTGAACCTCGAACTCTTCACCTGGTGTTGGAAGGGCTGGAACTTCCTGAGGGCGCGCTGGACTTGAGGAATTTAGTGGTCCTGGCCTGGTCCTGGCCGAAAGTCTGATGGGAAAAGATGGAACTCTTGACCAGAGTGACCAGTATTCACTGCTAGGCCCAAAACACTGGGCGTCACATTTTGGGCTTTATCATTTAGGATATGTCTCTCTTCTCCTACTTTATTTTTTCTCTCTTTTAACACACTGCCATGTTCTCTCTGGAAAGCTGCCTGAGGAGCGAAGTCAAGTTCAGACAGTGCCTGCCTCTTCTGAGGCATCCACATCCCCGTCCCCAGCACCAAGGAGACGGTCCCCATCTTCGCTGGGGACTGCCACCTTTCCATACCCAGAGCTCCCCCAACTACAAACGCTGGGCGCCCCACTCACCACACCAGTCCCACGATCAAACCCCATCATCCGTTGGAGACCTCATCTTGCCTGCCCATCTGCAGTCTGTGGCATGCAGTCGATCATGTGCATGTGGACGCTGGAGGTCGCACCTGTTGGCGTTCAGCTGACCCCATTCATGGCAACCTCTTCCATTCTTGGCTGGAAAGGCCATTCTTCCGCGAGGTTCAGTTTACCTATGCGTCCAACACCATCCTGTCCTCTCAAGCAGATGATCTCCTGGATGTTCCCTTGGTGTCCAGTGGGATGTTCTGCAGCCTATCCTGTGATTAGCCCCTTGTCATCAGTCCTGTCTCAATGGACTCCTCTCTGGTCCTGCCTAGTGCAGTGTAGGACAACCCTAGCCCCCAGTGTCTCAACCCTCAAGCCTTGGAATCACTCTAAACTCCTGTCTAGTGCATCCTATCTGTACACGGAGTCTGCAAATACGTCCTGGCCTGGCAGCTCCTCTCCACCTCCATGGCTGCCACTCTGGCTGGCCACTCTCAGTGACTTCAAGAGCACCTGTCCTCTTTCTCCAGTCTCATCCTTAGACGGCAGCCAGAGGGTGAAAGCTGAGGGCAGATGGCATGCCTCTCCTTAGACCCTGCGGTGGCTTCCCCAGTCAGAGTCAGGCCACTGGGCCTCCAGGCTGCACAGCCGAGCCCCCTCCCTTCCCTCCTGGCCTTAGATCCTGGCTCGGTCCTTGCTCTCTTTCAGCTCCACCCGGCTGGACTGCCACAAGCCCTCAGCATACAGCCTTCCACAGCCTCCTCTCCACCAGTTCCTCCCTCACATCCTTCACCTCTTTGCACAAATATCGTTCTCAGCAAAGTTTTCCTTAACTCCTCTGCTTGCTGCCGCTCCCTGTTCCCAGGAGGAGGGGGGCAACATTCTCTGTTTGTTTTTTCTATTTCATTTTTCTCTATAGCACGTATGGCTTATGTCATGAATGGATCTAGTCTTTATATTTTAATCATCTGTCTGTTAAAATGTAAGCTCGAGGAAGGCAGGGGTTTTGTGGTTTTTTTTTTTTTTTTTTTTCAGATTTTATTTCCAGAGTGGAGGATGGGGGCTGGCACAGAGTGGGTACTCAATAAATGTCGTTCCATACAACAGCACGTGAAATAGCAATGTCGTGGCCAGAGATGGGTCAGGATGAGGACCATGGAGCCTTCAGGAGACTCTTCCTTGGGAGGCAACTATTTCCTCTGCAAAACACACCTGTTGGAAACCAAGGCCTCCTCAGTGCCTGAGGCTCAGGATCAAGACCCCGGTCGCCGGACAGACAGGTGGGGGGCAGGGGAATCCACTTCTCCCGAGGTCGGTCAGAAGAGTCAGGTGACAGGGCGGGCAGAAGACCACAAGCAGGGCACAGGTAATGACCACAGGCGAGGGAACCCCAGTACTGAAAGCAAGCCAGTGTGGGCAGGAGTGTGGGTTCCGCTGACTGTTCAGACTTGAGCGAGTTGCTTGACCTCTCTGGACTTGTTTTCTCTCCGAGGGGCGGGGTTGAATCTTGCCTTCTTCCCTGGCGGGCGTGTTGGGGGCACTGCAGGAGATAGTGCACGTCGCCCAGAGTAATGCCCCACGAAACAGGTGGCATCTTGAGCGGCTCGGAGGCGTGGCGGGGGACAGTGGAGAAGTCGAGGTGGGGGCGCGGTGTGGTGCGTGGGGATGGCGAGCGGGGTAGGCCGGGAGACTGTACCGAGGTGCGGGACTTCGGCGACGATCCCGCGGGCGGAGGCGCGCGCGGAGGTGTTCCCGGGGCGGGGCGGGGCGGGGCGGGCGCCGATAGGCTCCCCGGGGACCTGCGGGCGGACCCTGTCTGGGCTGCTAACGCCGCCAGCTCTGCGGACGCTTCTGTGCATCGCTGCGTCCTCCCGCTGCGTGCCACCGCCCTCACTGCCAGGCGCGCACCTGTCACCTGCACCTGCCGCCCAGCGAGAAGCAAGCATGGCCGACCGGGCGCCCTTCGACACGGACATCAGCACCCTGACCCGCTTCGTCATGGAGGAGGGCAGGAAGGCTCGCGGCACGGGCGAGCTGACCCAGCTGCTCAACTCGCTCTGCACCGCCGTCAAAGCCATCTCCTCCGCGGTGCGCAAGGCGGGCATCGCGCAGCTGTGAGTTGGGCTTCAGGCCTGTGGCCACGTCCTGTCTGTCTGTCCGCCTGGGGATCTGCCTGGCCATCGGCGTTTGGCTGTCTGGCCCTTCTGCTGTTCCGCCAGCCTGACACCCGAGCATCTCTCTCGCTCTCCAGAAGCTTGCCCAGCTGCACACAGCCCTCCCGTTTCTGTTGACCTTCGAGGTGCCCACCTGGGGCTTCTTTCCCAGGTGCACACCTGGCTGCATCCTGCATCTCCTCCTCTGGCGGTTGCAGCCTGCCTCAGGGCTCCTCTCGACCTCCCTGCGAAACTGGAGGGACTCAGGAGAGCACTAGCTCAGGCCTTCCTTCCCTTCTCTTCCTGCGCTCCTTCGCTCCTTTGGAATTGGGGTTCCAGTCCAGTATCACCTAGACCCAAACAAGTCCTGGCAGGAGCAAGAGCACCCCCAGGCAGGCTGGGAGGAGGCTGTCTGCCCAGGTCCTAAGAGCAGCAGTGTCTGAGTGCACCGTGCTCCACCGGCCGACCCCTGCCTAAGGAATTGCCACCCTGTCCGATAAACAGAGAAAATTCACCCCGTGAGCTTCAAAATCTCCACCCATTTGTAATAATGATGTGTAAGGCCCTTTCTGGGTTAGTGAATAGTTTTAAAACGTGTGCAAGTGGAACCATTTTGAATGTGTTAGGAAGTACCTTTCAGGGTTCAGCTTGCGTGGAGTCATTGGGGATCTTGTTAAGAGGTGGCCCCTCCTTTAGTAGGTCTGGGGTGGGGCCTGGGATTCTGCACTTCCAAGCAGTCCTCCTGTGGTGAAGGGTGCTGATCACATCCCGAGTAGTGAGGAGTCAGGGGACGTGGGGACTCAAGGGGTGCCTTATTGCAACTGCTTTTGTATGCCACGCAACTGTCTTTGATTTGTTCTGGCGTGCGCAGCACTTGAAATCTAATTTATTCTCACTTCACCTGAAGGATACCTGGATTTTCAGATTGTCCATATGCTTTCGTAACATTTCCCTCACCTCTGAACCTCCAAAATGACACCTGATGCTCAACTCGATGCTTGTAGCTGATCCTGTTACTTTGAATTGAATTCCTAGATCTGTTAAAGCTCCCCCAGCAGAGTAACCTGGCTTCCTTTTCCTGGAAAGCTCTGGCCCCACAGAATGGATTGGTTGAGCTGACTCTTTAAGAAAGAAGCATATGGTCACATTTATTTTCAGATGTCAAGCAGGAGAGAAACAGGGACAGGTATGTTAAGGAAGGTGATATGACTCTTATTATTTTACTCTTAGTTCCTCTTAATAATATGTCTCTAAGGATTCTTTGCTTTAGCAAACACACTCAGGTAACATCTTACTTCAGACTTAATTTACCGGCAGTATAGGTGTCCTCCTGGCTTTAATTTTCTTTGAGGACCAGGGAGCTTTGTAAGAAACAGCAGTTGCTATTTCTTTTTCTTTTCTTTTCTTTTTTTTTTTGTGGTGCTGGGGATTGAACCCAGCAAGCACTCTACCAACTGAGCTATCTCCCCAGTGCCATTTCTTTATCTTCTTTTAAAAACTTGTCAGTACCCCTTACAACTCTAGAGAGACTCAGGAGCACAAGATCAGCTTGCTTTGAGGTGTCCCACCTTTTAAGCAATCTTGGATAGCAGGACCTGGGAAAAGGGGCGCTAATTATGGCTACATAAGATGTTTATTTTCAGACTAGGTAGTTGTGAACACCAGTTTTTAAAAATCATTGCTGTTGTTATAAACTACTTAGTAAGTTGCACTAATTTATGTAAAAAAAATCAAACCATTTAAAAGAACACATCGGAAAAAGTGAAACCCACCCCATATCCACTTCCTGGGGTATCTACTATTGATGCTTTCCCTACCATTTCCCAGGTACTTCTTTATGCTCACATAAATTTATGCATGAGCTTGTATTTACATAATTCTATATGCAAATAGCACACAATACAGGATCACATCAACATACCTGTCCAGTGTGCTTTAACATTCGACACCATACAGTGAATGTCCTTCATTGTTAGGGTACACGGATCTACCTTCTTTTAACCTGTTGCGTGGTGATCCACTGCACGGCTGTATCAGGAGCTATGGAACTGTCCCCATCTGGGGCACTTAGGTTTTCACTACCCTTCACTCTCATAGTGTCAGCACAGGTGTTTGTGTGGGTAGTTGATGGGAAGGACTGGAAGCTGGACATTTAATGACATTTGTGGGAAAATAAGAGTTTGACAGTGCTCAGGATGACATGTCGTCGGACCGGTAGCTATAAGATCAGATCTCCAGCCAGGCCTCCAAATTACATTCATTAGAGGCTTTGACATGTTGGGTGGAAGGCCAGCATGCCCTTGAAGAGCTTATTAGTGCTGAAGAGTTGCCCTAGAAGGTCATGTGCCAGAGCGGGGGGGATGCACGCACCGGGACAGTTCGTGGACTCTCTCCGGATAACCCATCAGGGAACCATCAGGAGTGTAAGCCTGGAGCCCGATGGTCACAGGCTCTTCCTCTGCGTCAACCTAAGTTTGCCAATGAAGTCACTTTCATTGTTCCTAGTTTTGAACTGAAGGAGACTCAGAAGCCACCTGGTCCAGTTCCCTTTGGTACAGATGAGAACCCCAAGGCCAGGGAGATGAGTTGGCTTGGCTTGTGGCCTGGGGCCTCAGAACCCCAGTTTCTCATACCACACATCTCTTCCTTCCTTTATTTATTTATTTATTTTAGGAAACCATTAAAGATTGACTGGGGTATAGCTCAGAGCTGGAGCCCTTGCCTAGCATGCACAATCCCCAGCACCACCAAATAAAAGGCAGAAGAAAAGTTAAAAAGTTAAAGCTCACCCAATTCTAAATCTTACTCAGGAATCCCACTTTTGATGTGAATTAAGAATGACATCCCAAGGAGCCACTGTCCTTTGGCAAGCGTGCCCTTGGAGCCCTATCTAAACACTTGGGTTCCTCTCCATCCACTCTCAGAAGAGAGGGCATGCAGATCTCAGTAAGAGGTGGCCAGCCTTCTGTTCTTCACGAGAAGCCCGTAAGAAGAGCTGGTGAATTCATGGCTCAAGTGACAAAGTCACTGTTGCCCCACTTCCTTGTTTTCACTCCCTGGGGGAAGGTGGTCCTCCACTGCCTGAAGTTTTATGACTTGGTGACATGATGTTGTTGGTTTCCCTTTGAACACATTTCCCAATCACCATCTGAGGAACTCATGGGTTCCATTCCATTTAGTAAGCTGCTAATGGACAAAGCTCTAGAAGAGACTGAGAGATGGAACAACACAGAGCCTACCCTTAGGAGAGCAAGCCAAGCCAAGAATTTGTTGTAGAACGCAAGAAGACTTCTGAGAGATGCCGTCACAGAGGGGCCAGGATCAGGATTCAGGCAGCAGGGACCGGGGAGCATTAAGGTGGGCGTCTGTGAGGGGCGGTAAGGGCAGCCACAGGCCTAATGGCTGTGGAGCAGTTCCGATGGGCGGTCAGGTGAGGAACAGTCCAGAGTAGGGAAGTGTTTCTGGAAAAGTTGCTCATTCAGTTTGAGCAAGGCCTGGCGTACACCTGCTGGGGCATTTGTGGTGTGAAATTAGGGGCTCAGTGGAGGAGCATCCAATGGCAAAGGTGACCTCTTTACATGTTTGGGTGATTATGGAAAGGCAGAGGGTAGAGGTTTTTAAGTTGGGTAGTGGCATTATTAGAGATTAATCTGGGGAGGATAGGGTAAGGGTGGAGCTGGAAGGTGAGACGTTTGGAAAACCCATGGTAGAGGGAGTTAACGCAAGAGGCCACCAGACTGCACTGGAGTCTGGAGGGAAGCTTTGGTCATTTACCAAGGAAGCAATCAATAATAAGCCAGTGTGACATTGGACTTCAGTGATAAGGATTAAATAATAAATAGCATTGGAGCAGGAGGGGAGAACCTGGAAGAAGGTGAGGTCTGAGCATGGATTAGATGAGAAGGGCAGTGAGGGGGTCTCAAGGAGCTGGTCCTGGGCATTGAGAGCAGAGTCCCAGCATCAAAAAACAGCAATACAGACAACAAGACCCAACTATATAAAAACAGAAGCTCCTCCAAGGAGGAGCTGGCTTTAGAGGCTGGGGAAAGGTGAAAAGATAGTTTTGATATTTGGAAATGTCGAACTTGAGGTACTGGAGAGCTATACCATTGGAGATGTCCAGCCCATAGCCAGACATGCCAATCTGGCAAGAAATGCCCACTAAAGATTTGGCCACTGGATTTTGGCACCATTGCTCTGAGACAGAGAAGAGAAAGAAACCAGGACTAGAGTTAGCACAATAGGAACATGGCTTAAGGGCACATTTTTCAAATTCCTGGTCTGCTGCTTGATTTCTCTGAGAATACAGGCATGGGTGTAGCATCCCTGAGCCTTGGTTTCTCCACGGACAGTTGTGTTTTCCAACTCAGGGGGCTGTGTGAGCATGAACTGATCTTATAATCAGATACCAAAGTCATAACTGCTTTCCTGAGACTATTATTTTTTGGGGGTAAACTGTCTCTATATTTTGCTTTTCATTTCTTAGCAGTGGCCCCATGCATATCAGCAGGGATACGGGCTAGAACATCACATGGTAAAACAAATTGGCAATAGGAAACCTTCTCCTGTCATGTTTTTGTTGGGTCCACAAAAGTTACACATGCATATGGGGTCTTCTGGAGTTGATAGAAGAAATTGCTAAAGAAATCCCATTTTAATTTTGGAATTACAGGTCAGCTTATACATGTTTAACCTTATCTTCAAATTTGCAGAGTTTATGACATTAAACTAGTGGAGATGTTATCAGATTTATTTTCTACTTCTTGACTGATCTTCTCTGTATGACCAGACAGTGAACTAAGACTTCCTTTTTATGAAAGTATAGTCAGCCCTGTGTCGTCCTATTTGTCCATTTTCAGCCTGCGTGAACACAAGCGGAGGTTGTTTTGATGACCTTGAAAGCTGCTTTGTTGGCACCTCTTTAATGTATTTCTGAACTAACCCTTGGATGTTCCCAGCTGGGTGAGTGGTTGGTCATTTACCAAGGAAGCAATCAATAATAAGCCAGTGTTACATTGGACTTTAGTGATAAGGATTAAATAATAATCTGCCTCCCCTTTTCCTGAATGAGCTGAAGATGAGCTTGGTTCTTTTGCTCATTGTCTAAACTGCTGCTGCTTATGCTTGTCCTGTTGACATCAGGAAGAAAATGTCCTGAGTCAGTGTGTCAATCAAGGAAGTCCTGGAGAGCTTGTCCCCGGTGAGGCAGGCCCTGGCTCCAGTTCACACATTTAGTACTATCTTCAGGGATGCCATGAAAGGCAGCTTTCCTTGGTTATCAGAAACCAACATGTGAAGTATCACAGATTTCATGGCCAAGAAACAGCTCATTCTGTTGTAGAAACCATAGGCGACAATCAATGCTAATATTTAATCCAAAAGTCCAAAGATTTCAAAATACTGGGCAAATTAGTCTATGCTTCAAGGAATTCCCTATTCTATGAATTTTAGTGATTTATAGTGGTTTTTTTTTCAAGTTTCTTTGGTGAGGTTTACAGAAAAAGTAGATGAGATATTAAGGACTACTTCTCAATTTGCTTCCCAAATTCCAGGAAGAGATTTTTGTGTGTGTGTCTCTAAGAGTTTGAAAGAGAAAGGTCATGGCACGGAAGTCTGACTTCTGACAGGGGACTTCCCCCCTTAACTAGTTGGGCTGCAGTGCCAACTAATTTGAATAAAATGGAAGTGTCACAAACATCTCAAATGAAATAATATCTCCAGTGAAAGCTTGTCAAATATAAACTGTGTGCACTTGTTTTTTTTTTTTTAATCAATTACCTGTGACAACAGCTCTGCGCTGACTGTCGTCTCAGAAGTTGCCTGGAAACTGGTTCAGGGGTGTTCCCTTTCACTCCCATTACCTAACACTTCCTCAGCAGAGGCCTGGGAGGGTCTCTAAAGACCCACTTTAGAAAAAAAAAAAAAAAAAAAAGACCCACTTTAGAGATGGGCACTTCTCTGCACCAGGTGCATCCCAGGCATTATCCCTCATGTTTACAGACCTGGCTAGAAGCTGTCAGTCGGGTAGTTTAGACAACTTGGTGGAGATCCCATAATCAGGAAAAGGGAAAGGCAGAATCCGAACACAGGTCTTTTGAGTGCCACAATCTTGCCAGGATCCCACCTTGCTCCTCAGTGTGGATGTGTTGATGCTGAGGGAATTGGGCGTGGCAGTGGAACAGTAGTATTTCTTTCACACTTGCCTAAACTTTGACTCCTCCTCTCTAAAAAGCATGAAGCAGATGCACTATATTCCCATGTTACAGGTGAAGCACCAAAGGTCAGAGGTGCAAAGTGATTTGAACCCCCACCGTCTAGAGTCCCAGCCTGTATGGGGCCTTGACTACCATGCCCTGCAGCCTCCTGGTGCACTGACTGGAGGGAAAGGCCTCTTCAATTGTCTCGATGCTTGGCAAGCACACTTCTATCAGGAGGTGTGTTCATCTGCAGTGGTTTGTCGGGGACGGGGTCTTGGATGGTAGGTTGTGAAGGGAGGTTTTTACGATGCCATTGTGTTGAGTGAAATTTATAGCCTTAGAAGTCCTTGGATCCTATATTATTCTCTAAATTACTTTCATTAATTCCAAAAGTGTTTATCGAGCACTTAACACATGTGGGCATCGTTCCAGGTTCTAAGGACGCACAGTGAGCAAAACAGTCTCTTCTCCAGGCTCAAGAACTGGAAGGCCTTTCTTCTCCCGGAGGTCCCTTCGAACGTGCCGTTCATGTGGGGGAGTTTCAGTCCTCCCAGAGATCACCCTCGGCATTTGCCTCGTGCCCTGGGCTTCAGCTTTAGGTCTCACCAGAAAACAAACCAAGCAAGTGACAGAAGTAATCCCAGGCTGCCGGAGGTCTGCACTGCACGTCCCCAGCAGAGGGCCCTGAGGGGAGAGTCGTCCGCGGACTGGCCCAGTGGCCTTTTCCTCTTGGCATTCTTGCCTGTTGCAGGTTGGCCGCATCCTCTGCCATCACGTTTGGAGGGCACTTCCAGGATGGGCAGCCACTTGTGCCCTTGCTCCCGGGGCGCCCATAGAGAGGGGGTCCTCCCCAGGCCATGAGAACCGTGCACCGTGGTGGACGTGCCTTCCTGCTGTGGCCTCGCTTGGTCCTCTCTGACTGGGGCGGGAGGAGAGGCCCTCTCCCCCAACATGCTTGGGGGTCATGTGCTCGCGCTGATGCTGGTGTCCCATTCCTGGGAATGTCACCAGGCTCCCGGCATCGGGAGATGCTCCTGAGCTGGGTGTCCCGGTATTGGTCTGGGATTCTCAGGTTGTTGTCCATCCTCACCTCTCTGGTGACCACCCACATACAGGCACAGGTTTCCCTTTTCAAGGCCAAGACCTGAGAGGTGGGTTACTCCCTCCCTGCTGCTTCCAGAAGTTTCCCCAATCCAACGGTTGCACCCATTAACTTACCACATGCACATCAGGAGCAAGAATAGGTCCCTCGTTAATCAGCTCTTTTTCTATTTTCAAAAACCCTTTAAGTAAAATTACCCAAAAGATCGTGTGTAACTATATATTCATTTTATAAACTTCAATCAAAATCTGACATAGTTTTCAAAATATATCAATCACTACATGATCAATGTTGTCCATTCCTCTCTTCTCCACTAACTGACTAGGATACTTGGAAAGCAAGTATCCTGGGACTTCTGGAAGATACGGTTTAAATGCCTGCCCCAGATGCTTCAAGTTTTTGAAAGCCAGCTCTGAGACACATGTGCCTGAACAACTGAACTTTGCCTGATTTGTGCCCTGATTCAGGGCCCTGGCTTCCCAGCTGGCAGGCAGCCTGGTTCTTTGTGTTGTGGTGTGTAGGACATTTAATTCCGTTGCCTGCATTAGTGGCCAGTGGCCCTCAGGCCTTGGCTGCTACCCCATTCTCTTGCTTTCTTCTCACTACATCTTGGGGGAAGCCACAAGTCTTTTTCCTCCTTCTGTCCCTCAAGTGCTGACATTTCTGCTTTGAGGTCCAAGGAAGAGAAGCTCACACCCTCCGTCAGGCCTCTAGGAAACTTCTGAGGAGAGGGATTACGGGATCGGAGCAGGTAGAACCTAGGGCAGAGTGTGAAATAGGCCTTTCCTTCCCACGTGCTGGAGGTGGGATGTGGTGAGTGCGTCCCCCAGGGGTTCATGTGCTGGGGGGCTGGTCCAGGGTGGTGCTGTTGAGAGGGGTTGGGACCTCTAAGAGGCGGGGCCTAGGGACAAGAGGCAAGCCAGCACCTCCCCTCACCCTGGCTTCCCATCTCACCTGTGCTCTCCTCCTCCCTTTCTCTGTGTCAGGGAGCAGCCAAGGGGAGCCTTCCCCGAATCTAGAGCTATGCTCTTGAGACTTCCAGCCTCCTGGCTGTGATCTAGACAAACTTCTTTATAAATTCCTGAGCTTAGTGTAGTTCAGTACAGTAATGCAGAACAGACCTGTCTTGAGTGCCAAGGACATCTGCCTGAGGCTCCAGCCCCTCTGGCCTGGCCCCCTGGAGCTGTCCCTTCCTCCATCCATTAAGCCCTTCGTTACATTATCTCATGTGATCCTCTGACAGCCCCTCGGGCAGATATCGCTCCCCTCTTTGGGCACATGTGGAAACAGAGGGAGGCTCAGAGAGGGCGAGGAGCCTGCAGAGCTCAGGGCTGGACCAGCTCTCCGCCTTCAAACCCACGTTCTTGTCCCTCAGTGCCGTTTGCCCTTCTGAACCAGTGGTGACTTTATGGTGGAAATCCTGGCTGGGCGGGAGTGGGAGTTGTCAGTGGTGGGGCAGCGAGAGAGACGTATTTGGGTTGGTGGCACCTGCCTACCCCTCTGGTCAACCCAGACTTGGGCTGCCCTCCCCCACCATCGTTGGCTTCACAATTACGTTCAGAAAGAAATAATGGAAAGAAGAACAAAGTCCAGAGACAGGCACAGCAGCGAGTCAGATGGATCACTTGGCCTATTGTTCCTGACATGAGTGACAGGTGAAGAGAGGAGGCCAGGAGGGGGTACCCAGGGGTACGCTGGTACCCCATGGGACGCTGCTTCCAGCTGGAAGGAAAAGGATGCTGAAAGTGGTGGAGACTGACAATGGGGCTCGAAGAGACCCCCGGAGACAGTCAGTCTGGGCTGGGCATTTGGGTTTGGGTTTGGATGGTTTTTAGGGTGGGCTCCCTCATGCCTAGTACTCCCTCTCAGGCCACAGGGCCACCAAGGGCACCCAGGCTGGAAGCCAGAGGGAGGGACCCCGCTCCCCTCTGCCTGTGTGGTCTGGAGGGACCCTCATCTGCCTCAGAGTCTGTTTGGTGCTGTATGAAATGAGGTGGTGAAATCAATCGATGTCCATTTTCTTCAAGGATCTTTTTGTTGTGACACCAAGGAACTGACATTTCAGGTCAGTTAGCTGACATCTCAGGTCACTCCAAGTCAGACTTCCTGCTTGCTCCGTCTCTCCACTGATTCATTTAACCTGTACATGTGGGGATAAAGATTGGATCTTGGACAAAACAAAAATATAAAAATCTCCAGCTTTCGCTATTAGAATACACAGAGTAATAAATGGATATACACTCTGTATTATTAAAATTAGCATTTAATGGGGAGTACGGTCAGGAAAAAATGTTTTAAAAAGCTCCTTATGGGCAACATGATGAGAAAAAAAGAGAAGATTGAGAAATGTAGATCTGACCGCTGTTGGGGGCTGTGCCATGTTGGTGGCGCCAGGATGGCGCCTGATCACATCGGCAGCGAGGAGGTTAATTGACATAAGCACACTCAGGTGATTTTCTCGTCCACGCACACAATGTATGCACATGTGTTCTTGAGCACTAATTGCCTGCTCGAGCCTCTCGCCTAATCTTTGCGTAAGAGGCGTGGCCCTGCTCTCCGCCTCCTGGAGGTGATATAAGCGTAGGCGGAGCGAGACAGAAAGACAGCAGCCATTAGCAGAAAAGCTAGTAGAAGAAGAAACACCCGCAGCAGCAGCTAGAGGGAAAAACGGCGGCAGGTAGCAGGCGTAGCAAGTCTCTCTTCCTCTAAGCAAAGCCTGTCCTTCTTTCAAAATCTCTCTTAAGCAAAGTCTCTTTCTCTGATAAGCAAAGTCTCTCTCTCTCTCCTCTTAAAGCAAGTAAACCTCATTTCCTCTATCCTCTATAAACAAGCAAGAAAGCAGTGCACTAAAGAGAAAGATAGAAGTGCCTCAGTTTCCACTCCACCACCCATAAGACCCGTGCAAGTTGTTGCTGCAGGCAGTGACAAATATCCACGGATTTGGGAACTGCAAAGAGCCAGCGACAGACCACAAGGTGTGTGGGGTGGGTGATGGGGAGCTGGCTTTGAGAGAGTGAAGGTCCTTTACCCCCAAGAGTCCATCTGGGGCACCCACCTGGCTGGTTTGGTTCTTCTGCACCACGTGTCTTTCCTTTCTTCAAAATCCTACTAAACGCTCACTTTCAGCACGTCTGTGGATACATCTGTGGATTCTGGTGGCTGTGGTTTATTTTTCGTGGTTTTCTTTCCTCTAGCTACGGCATTGCTGGCTCTACCAACGTGACAGGCGACCAAGTTAAAAAGCTGGATGTCCTCTCCAATGACCTGGTTATGAACATGCTAAAGTCTTCCTTTTCCACCTGTGTTCTCGTGTCCGAAGAAGACAAACACGCCATAATAGTAGAACAGGAGAAAAGGGTGGGTCTGGAAGCCCCTGCCCAGGGTTTGAATGGAGCCCCTTTTCTTTTTAGCTGCATAAATGACTTCACTTGTTTATTCAGACTGGTCTCCTTTCTGTCATCTTCCCACCAGTTCCACCTACTGGCGTCTCTGGAGTCTGCCCTCTCTCCCCCACGGCCACCCTGGCCGGGGGTCCCGCTGTGTCCACCTCTCCCACGGACTCGTCCTTGCTCCTCGCTGCTCGAGGGCACATTCATGCTCTCCAAATCTGGCTTCTGTTCACTGCCTCTTCCACTGAATCTCCATCCCAAATTCCCAGCCTTCTCTGCTGACCTTGCTGCCAATGCCACCTGCTCTGAATTCTGTCACTGATCTGTGCACTGGAATCCATGGGGTGCCCAGTGGCAGGACGGCTCCCCTAGGACAGGGGACAAATCATCTTCTCTGTATCCCAGCGTCTACCACGATGCCCGCCACACGGTAGGGGGTCCGCACCAGGTGCCTGTCAGAGAAGACTGTGGAGTGAAAGAGTAAACCAGCTCTTACCAAACAACAGTGATTCTGATGAAGACTGCTGAGACCCCCAGTGCGGTTGCATGGGCTCGTTACCTTGTCCTGGTCACCATGACTGGGGACATGGAGAAGGATTAGAAAAGGAAATCAGAAGATAAAGAGGCTGCTGTCCTCCTAATGAGGGTAGAGGACACAGCATATTAACTGGCTTTACATCTTTCCTAGAACAGCACGGCATGTCCGATTCACAGTTCATGGTTTTCTCCGCTGGACTTTCATGGCCTTTGGCAGTTTGGGGACACATGGGTTGAATTCATTTTTGAACATTCTCTACCAGACCAAGCTATTCTGACTGTCATGGTAGACCATTTCCATTTTCCAGTTTCTCCTGCTAGCACAGGGTGATTTGTTAAGAGCAACAGGCCAGAAAATGATCTTAATCGAGTGCAGAACATTTAAAAGGAGGGTAATTTGAAGAAGGCAAATTCCCAGTGATGTGCTGGTAAGCTGGCTCTCAAAAAACAAACAAACAAACAAACAAAAAACAAAAACAAACTCTGATTTGTAGTATTTACCAAAGTCAATGGTGTAAATACACTAACCATAGACTGACTTTAAGCTACATCATGACGTCTTTGAAAGCAGAATCAGGTGGGCACCATTGACTCTTGAGAGCCCATATCAGCCAGCCTCAGCATACCACGGAAAATTCCATTCTAGGAATGGATCTTTGGTGGCCCCACTACAGCAGAGGGTCGGCTCCTCTGGGAGTTACAGTAGGGGTATTGTTGAGAACTGGCAACCTCCTGTTGCATCTTGAGACCTGCATGGAACGTTTCTTATAGGTTTGAATGCTAGGAAAGTCTTCATTTCACCTGAGAACTTGTTTCTTCCCTTACAAATGAGGAGAAGTAATTACTCATCTCGCTTCTCTTTTTTTGTGGCTGCCTGGACTCTCAAAAACCAAAATTGTAATTAAATTCTACCAATGGTGTAGGACATTATGACTTTTTTATCTGTGTTCTACCGCCTCCATGTGTACTTCCTATTCTAAATGGCATTTTCTCTGATTAATCATCTTTTGCAATCTCTTTCTGTCTCTCGTATCTTCCCTCACAGTGTAAATGAATGACTCACATTTCTTAAGCTGTGCTCTAGAGTCCCATTTTGACCACTTGGTGTAAACTCCCTGTCTTGTTACCATGTTTAAAAATTGTATTTCTTTGTATTATTAATATTATTTTAAAATTGTGCTTCTTTTTTCTTTGCTCAGGGTAAATACGTGGTCTGTTTTGATCCCCTGGATGGCTCTTCCAATATTGACTGCCTTGTGTCCATTGGAACCATTTTTGGCATCTACAGAAAGGTAAAATGTGATCTATCAAGTACCTGGTTTTGGATCAAAAGAAAAGTTAAGGTGGAGAATCCCATCCTGTTTCACCAGGGGAAGCATCTAAAATGTGCAGGACGAAACTCTGAGGCCTGAATTCATTTGCATGTCACCTTCTGACTTTTCAACATTAATTGCTGAATAAAATCCATGAAGCTGTTAGGAGAAAATATAGTAGTAAAATGTGAGGGGAAACAGAAAGATAGTTCACTCTTTTAGCTCTATCTTACTTTCTTTTATGTTGGAAAATTAGATTTTTAAAAAAAGTTTAGTGATGATACTACGGAATTGAGAGAGTAAGAAGTAACTGAGGTTATTTATATAAACATTGTCCTTTAAATCCTATAAATCAGGGGTCTTCAAACTAGGACCCTCTCATGCAGGCCAAATCCAGTCTGCTGCTGAAACTGGGTGGCCTATGAGCAAAGAATAACCATTTTACATTTTTACATGGTTGACGGAAAATCCAAAGAATATCTTTCACTGGTCCCTGAAATTCACGTGATACTCTTTAGTGCTCGTGAAGTCTTGCTGACGTAGGATCACGCATGTTTATGCACACATCGCCTTTGGCTGATTTTTGGCCACACTGTCGGGGGTTTGACAGCCTACAGAGCCTGAGACGTTTACTCTGTCTGTCTGTCTGTCTGTAGATCCCACCGTTGGTCCTAGGAAGCACACTGGTGCAGGACAGGGCAGGTCCCTCTGCTGAGGCCTGGAATTTCGTGACTTGGTCAGTCACTCCATCCCCAAGAGCCTCTTTCCTTCATTGTCTTTAAGAGTGTGTGTGTGTGTGGGGGGAGGGGGGTGTTCAAATACAGAGAAAAGTGCAAAGGAGAACGACTGTCCCTACTGCCATCCTAAGATGTGCCATCTGCAGCGTGCTCTTGGCTTTGGCTCTCCTTTATTTTGTTTCACGATTCTGCAGCCCTGGGACAGGACTCAGGGTCACTGCACGCTAGGCCATTGCTCCACGTGGAGCTGAGCCCCCAACCCAGCCTTACCTACTTAGAAATAACCGCTCACAGGTGACAGCGGCCCCATCTTGTCCCTTCATCTTCATGGAGGAAGTGGCTCATCCCACTGAGCCATATCCTGGTGATAAAGGCTGGAGCTTAGTTGTGAGACCCAGAGTCCCCTCTGCTTCTAAAAGTGACTTCCTGTCTACCGCTATTGCTGGGACTCAGCTCCTTGGTGAGCATGGTCAGTGGAGAGCTGGGATCAGACCTTGTCCACCTGATGCCGGGAAATAGGCTCAAAAGGGACCTGGATGGGTGTGTGGCCCAGGGTTCCAGCTGTTCTTGCCACAGCTCACCCTACTTCTGGCTGGAGACAAACGCACAGGGCAGATTTCCTCGAGGCGCTGGGCCACACCATGGCTAGAATGTCCAAATGCTGAGTCGACAGCTGTCTTGTTCTGCTCCTTTGGCTTTTCAGAGCATCCTACAAGATTCTTTTATGTGTTTGGGAACAGATTCCCTACCCCCCTTTTTTTCTTCTTTGAGTTAAATACCTCTCATCTTTCCATCTGAGATGATTTTTGGCCTCCCTGTAGCCTGCACCCTCTCCTGGACACACAAATTGGCAACATACTTTGAAATTATTCAGTCCCCACAACTAAAAGCAGAGATTCCAAAGGAGGGTTAGTGGCCTCTATGAGGAAAGTCCTTTGGAGACATGATAGTCCTCTTCCTCCCCTTTCTGCCCTCTCCTTCGCCACCCCAAGCTTCAGACTTCATGGCCCCATCCCCTGTACTGTTTTTTATTTACTTTTGGTACCAGGGATTGAACCCTAAGGTGCTTAATCACTGAGCCACACCCCCAGTCCTTTTTTGTGTTTTAATTAGAGACAGAGTCTTGCTGACTTGCTTTGGGCCTTGCTAAATTGCTGAGGCTGGTTTTGAACTGAAGATCCTCCTGCCTCAGCCTCCCGAGCTGCTGGGATTCCCCTGTACTCTTCATGGGTGATATGGAATAAAACAGAAGCCAATACCTACAGCACATGGTAACCTCGGGTAGAAACTTTCTAATTTTGCCAAGTGCTTTATGCCCATTACTCGCCTTCCCAGGCATCTGCAAAAGGATGGATTAGACAACCTGGGAAGAAAGACATGCGTTGCTTGGGGTTTGGAGGAGGAAATTCATGCACTGGAATGGTGGTGGGCTGGAAAAGAACTCCTCCCAATCTCTGATTCCATGTGTTTCTTTTCCCTCTTTTGAGAATGTGGTGTCATAGAGGAGGGGTGTCTTCCTCCAGTGGGAGAGAGTGTTTCAGGGAGTGGTGGTTTACATTAGCATCTTTGCTACAGGCAGGCATGGATGGTTCTGGGCCAGGTGACTCTGGAGGACTGGAATCCTGAGTAGAAGGGGAGGATGGCTAGAGGCCCAGGTCTTCCCACTGTGTCCCGGATTCAAGGGAAGCAGCTAATTGTCAACATGACCTCTGACAGGTGGTCCATATTGACCAAACCATTAATTTCCCCTTTTCAAGGGGGTACATTGGCAACATTTGCCATTTAGGGAAAACAACTCAAATTTTTGATCCTGGTTGAGTCCATACTATACTATCTGGTGAATACAAACCAAACTAAATCAAATGACTGGACCACTTAACCAACCAGCCACCCAGGCGAAAACCACAAGGAGGAGAGATGGCGGGCGGAGCGGAGAGGATGGCTTTCATTTTTCCTTGTATATGAATTAGTTGGTACAAAGTCACGTGTGGCACCTGATGAAATGCGGATTCCAGACCATCCTGGACAGGTGGGTGAGTCTGGGCTAGAGCCACAGAGTACTCGTTTTTCATAAGTATCTCAGGTGATTCTGATCCAAATGGTCTATGGGCCACATTTTAAAAAGCTCTAGGAAGAAATGACGTGGATTGTTTCTGCTGGGAAGCTTGCCGTTCAGCTCCTTGTCAGAGACACTCTCAGCTTCTGAAATCTCTGGTTGCTGAGGAAGTAAAGGAGATTGGAAGAAATTGGCCATTTTAAATTTCTGTTTAAATTCAGGCAGAGAGCATCAAACTTTGGGGTTTGAGAGCTGAAGAAGCCAAGCAAGTGTTAATAAAGAACATAATTATCAATAGGAAATCACTGATTAGGAGCCACTTTTTAAGCTATTTCCCTCCTTTTTATTAGACAAACTGGGTCACATGACTCAGTGGGCTATGTTTTGAAAAAAATATAGTGTACGTCACATTCTAAGTATAGGTATTGTTGGTTGAATTTGTGTGTGTGTGTGTGTGTGTGTGTGTGTGTGTGTGTGTGTACATAAGCATGTGGGTTGCACTGGTTCCTGATGTGTTTCTTTTCTCTTAAACTGACCACGATTACTTATGGGGTCCCACGTGATGCTTGCTCCATGCACACATGGTGTGATGTTCAAATTGGGGCAAGCCTATCTTTTTCCTCATTTCTCATTTCTTTGGGTGAGAACATTCACAATCTTTTCTTCTGGCTTTTCTGGAATACACGGTCCATTATCATGATCGGTAGTCACCCTACCATTTGGGAGAACACAGGAGCTTGCCTCTCCTGCCTAAATGGACAGTGTCACTGCCTAACCTGCCTGGCCCTCCTTGACCATCCTTGCCAGCCTCTGCTAACCACCATGTACTCTCAACCTCTATGAGATTGACTTTAAAATGTGTTTCTTACTGTGGGTCATGGTCAAAAGCTGGAGAGCACCTGCCCTTCCCTGCAGTGACTCTGGGGAGATACTGCAAATTCTGGGCATTTCTTGGACAGGAGACAATGTGACCCCACTGAACATGTGCTGTGATTGGCAAGAGCTTGTGAAATTGATTTCCTCCCCAGACTCTCTGCCCTGCAGCCTGGTGTTAATTTGTTTAAATAAAGATAAAGTAGGCAGGTAAAAGACATTGATGCCCATAATCAGATTAAATTAGAGGGAGCTGGCAAGAAGCATGCTGTTTTTTGGGAAGTGATAATGGAAAGATGAAGGATTATCAAATTAGGAGAGTGGGAGGAGGACCCTGATTGGAAAAAAGCATCCAGATGCAGGAAATTCAGGGTCTGGTGGGAAGGCTGCCGTGGTAATGTAATAAGGATGTGACTGATGTGGAGGAAAATCCCCTGGGGAAGATGCCTGCTTTGTTAGGAGAACACCTGGACAATGCATCCTGCTAATGGTTGACACGGAGGAAAGAAGCACAAAACAAAACAAACACATGGTTTGTTTTCTTTCTTGCTCTAGCAATCCACTGGCGAGCCTTCGGAGAAGGACGCTCTGCAGCCAGGCCGGAACCTGGTGGCGGCTGGCTACGCCCTCTACGGCAGTGCCACCATGTTGGTCCTGGCCACCGAGAGCGGGGTCAACTGCTTCATGCTGGACCCGGTGAGATCGCGTGAGAGGCTGGGTGCTGGGCAGAGGCTGTGAGTCAGTGTCTGCCGTGCGTACACAGAGGTGGGCCACGAGGGGTGGGGGTGGGTGGGAAGGGGAGGGAGATGGACACAGAGGGTCGGGGAGGTGAGAGACCATGTCTGTCCAGAGCACAAGAGGGGTCTTTGCTCCAGGGTGCATTCTTTCAAACGGCTATTACTCCGATGACCCAAATGTCCACAGTGCCCAGGCAGGTCAGATGAATCAGTGAAGTGTGCTGGGGAGGGCGGGCCAGGGGCACTGGTAGGGACTGGGGTGAATGGTGAGGTCCAGCAGTCGTTACTCCTTGGGAATAGAGGCCCCTGTCTTGCCAAATTTCAAGAAACATTGGATTAAAAAAATTGGATCCAAAGTTTCAAGAAACATTGGATTAAAAAAATTGTAATGTTTCTAGACGTGTAAACACTCCAACAGCCAACTCAAACACTGTGGGGACAGATGGGGCCTGAGAGGGTCTGCTGGCCGCCCACCATGTCCATTGATAGCGTTTCCACCTTATTCACCAAGACGGGAATTCATGAGGGGAGCCCAGAGGAAACAGGGGGGTACCTCTTCTTCAAAATAGCTGTCGGGAAGGATCACAAGTTCAGGGCCGGCCTGGGCAATTTAGTGAGACCCTGTCTCAAAATAAAAAGCAAAAATGGCTGTGGGTGTCGTGTAGCTCAGTGGTAGAGTGTTTGCCTAGCAGGTGTGAGGCTTTGGGTTTGATCCCCCGTCCTGTAAAAAGAAAACAATAAGCAGCTCCCAAATTAAGTTGGTTTTATATGGAGGTGCACAAAGTCTCAGTTCGCCCTTACAGTTTTGATAAGACTTTGATGAACTCAAAGGAAATGAAAATAAAGAGAATGAAGATTATTCCTTAGCGTACCATATAGAGAAAAGTCACATTGCAGGGAGAACCAGGCTGCCTCTCTGAAAAATGTTCACTAACAGTTTCTTAAAAAAATATTTTGTTTTAGTTGTAGGTGGACACAATACTTTTATTTATATGTGGTGCTGAGGATCGAACCCAGGGCCTTACACATGCTAGGTGAGCGCGCTACCACGGAGCCACAGCCTCGGCCCGTCATTAATGGTTTTAATTTATGGATAGTTTCTTCTACATGTCCATGAACTTGCCCATTTTTTATTTATTCAAGTAGATGACACTTCTAACAGAACTGGTAAAATTAGAGAAAGAAATCTCTTTAAGTACTTGGTGTAACTAAGCCCACCTTTGAAACGACTCAAAAGACTACTCGCCAATGCCTTGACACAGTCATGATGCGCTTGGTCCAGGGCACCGGGGGACATAACTGGATTTTTAAATTCCTTTTAATTTTAGAAGTGTCTTCACATGACATTAAGGACATGCTCTCAAGGTATGGGCTGCACACTGGAATCCCCCGTAAAGGGCAGGTTGCTGACGGGCCGCGGGGTGGTGTGTGGGGGCAGGTGTGTTAACCAGAGCAGGGCCACCTTTGACCCACGCACTCCCAACAGAGCTGGACTTTCACCTCCTCAGAAGCACGGAACTTAATAAGTCAACAAGGGCAGGGTAACAGCCCCAGTTAACAAATGAGGCGACCTGGTGGAAACTGTGGGGGAACCAGAGCAGAGTTCAGTCTGAGCCGGGACCCCGCTTCTGGCGTCAGTGAGGTGTGCTCATGCCTGGCCTGGCAGGCACCGCTTCCCCACGTGACCTTCTGGTGCTCTCCCTGTTACCTGTGGGTCGTGGACATGGAGGGAGATCAAACCTCTTCTTGTCTCCAGTGTGGAGACTGGGTCTCCAGGAGCAGGTGTCTGTGTATTTGATGGTCTTTTCCTGCCTCAGGCCTAAAGGTTTGCCAGAACAAGGCGGTTGCTAGGGTTGCGCACTGCTGGCTGCCCCACTGCTTCCTGACCATCTGTGCGGGGCAAGCCTCCCAGCAGGGAGATGCTGAGGGCTTCCTCCTCTTGGTGTAGACACGCTGCCGGGATGGGCAGACGGTGTCTGCTAAAACCACTGCCGTGGCTATCCCAGCATTCCTAGCAGGCTTTGACTTTTGAGGAGCTTTTATGTCTCTGGCCTCCCTACCTGGGAATCTCCCCTCCTAGCACCCTGTTCCTCAGCCCTGGTCCAGGACAGGGGACTGGGGACTGGTACCTATTGCCTTCATGTTTCCTTTTCCAGATGATTTTTTAAAAAAATATTTATTTACTTATTTTGTCTTATTGATTATAAAAGAATGTTCTTATATATTTATGGTCAAAAATTTTGGAAGTAGAAAAATAAAAAAGCAAAAAAGTAAAAAGGAAGAATCCTTTGCAGGGATACTTTCAGTGACCGCAGGATCGTTCCCCCTACCTGCCTTCTGGCTTGAACACCCGCCTCACCTTCAGGAACGATCTTTGTCTTCTTAATGGTCACCTCAGTAGAGCCCCAGAGCCCAGTCATCTTCTGCCACACAGGCATCCATAACAAAAGAGCAGCAGGAGTTATGGGCACTGTCCCTCCCAGTTCAAGTCTCCTTCGAAGGACCAAAGCCCCAGAGGCCTCTGCTCAGCACTGGGCTGTGTGGGAGGAGGTGTCTGTAATCGAGTTTGCACATCAGCGAGCAAAGGTGCCTGAAGTGACGTACACAGGGACTCCAAACTTGGGGCTCCACTTTGTTCTACGGAAACACACAAATGGGCCAAGATAGAATGAAACGCAGCTCGGAGACTGTGGTTCTGCAGTTGCGTGTCTTCCTTGCAACGCCTGTGACCTCTGACACAACACCAGTGTGTGGACAGCCACACAAGAGAATTGCTCTGGACACACAATTCTTACTCTCTCTGAAGCCTGCTGCTGTTTTGTACATTTCCGCTTGCTCTTTATCTGTATGGCTTCTTCATTTACTGAAATCATTTGCAAAGAATCAGAAGTCCCTTTATCACCCTGTTGACTTTTGCAGTAACCTCTTGCCCTCTCTCTCTCTCATTTTATTTTAGTTTATTTTTTGGTACCGGGAATTGAACACGGGGACACTTAACCATTGAGCCACATCCCCAGCCCTTTTTATATTTTATTTTGAGACAGTCTTGCAAGACAGTCTCGCTTAGTTGCTTAGGGCCTCACTAAGTTGCAAAGACTGGCTTTGAACTCAAGTTCCTCCTGCCTCAGCCTCCTAAGCGCTGGGATTACAAGTGTCCGCCACCGCATGTGGCTTTTTATTTTATTTTTTGCAGTACTGGGGACTGAATCCACAGTGCTCTACTGATGAAGTATATCCTTAGCCCTTTTAATTTTACCTTTAATTTCGAGACAGGGTCTGGTTCCTTTGCCCAGGCTGGCCTTGAGCTTGCAACCTTCCTGCCTCAGCCTCCCCTGTTGCTGGGACTGCGTCTCCTTCCCACTCATTCTCACTGCTCTCTCTTATCTCACCTGCCCACGGTTCTTGGGGCATTTGGCAGGAATCACTGGTGCCCCGGGGTGAGGTATGACCATAGGCCATGGGCCTCCCCGTGCAGCCCCTGCTGGCCATTGCACACCTTGACCTGCCGGGGGAGGCTGATCGAAGCCTCTGTCTTTCCTTTCTTGTTTCAAAGGCCATTGGAGAGTTCATTTTGGTGGACAGGAATGTGAAGATCAAAAAGAAAGGTAACATCTACAGCCTCAATGAAGGCTACGCCAAGGACTTCGACCCTGCCGTCACTGAGTATGTCCAGAGGAAAAAGTTCCCGCCTGTAAGTGAGGGGCAGGGTGGGACTGGCACGGGGCTGGGGCCTTTGGCACCAGGGGCAGCTCTCGGGGGAGGGTTGTCCCCTGAGAGGGAAAGGGCCTCTAGGATTGAGAAGGGCCCTGGACCTCATTGGGAGCCTTGAGTCATGTGGAAAGCTACTGATTCATGATTTAGCCTCCTTTCTGCAAAAGGAGGCAGGGACGGAGTGAGCTGGATTTCAGTCTGGGCCGAGCTGGGATTCGGCTTTCACCTGGGTGCTGGGAACAGTGGTTCTTGCCCCGAGATGTCAAGATTGGAGAGTTATTCCAGCCTTTGTCACTTGCTCTTTGAAGAAGATCAGGGGAATGACGATGTCAATCAGATGAACGAGTTCAGGACACAAGCACTCCTGTCTCGGGGTCCACGGTCCCAAGGGTACAGAATGTGCTACTCGCACACAGACACCTGTCAGGTGGTGGGTCCCTGCAGCCCACGTCTGAGGTGGGTCTCTACCTGTTGTCCCAAGACAGAGCGTGTGCTTCCTGGCATCTCTCTAAAGAGCTAACAGTTGGTGACGAGGAAGAAAAGCGGGGCTGGTCATGCTGCGGGCTGTATGTGGGCACGGCTCATCTTGTGGTACCCTTGCTTGGAAGTCACTGGTGATGGCCATTTTCTCAGGATGAGGCCCAAATGTCGCAGATGCCAAGATGTGTAATACGCTGACACCCAGGGTCTCTAGAGCAGCCCCAGGCTCTCTCCCCTTTCACTCTGTCACTCCATCCCCTCTGGTGCCCAGCCTGCTCGCACACCCCACCGGGCAGGCCCTGTGTGGACAATTTTTGTCGAGAGCCGTGCAGATTCTTCTGCCATAAAACCTACGGTGCCGCTCTGCCCGGCTCCGTAGGCTGCCCAAATCCCCCCGACTTTCACGGGGCTGCCAAATGGCCCAGTTTTAGAGACGCCTGCTTCATTCCCTTGGTCAGAAGCAACCACACTCACTTGGGGTGGTGGGCTTCTTCCTGTAATTTGCCCTATTGGGAGATGGGTGGGAGGCCGCTTCCATGATTCCATTTTCTGCTCCTTGGACTCGGGCTTTCATCGCGTTTCTTAGCGCAGCTCTGCGGCTGCTCCATGAACGACTGGGATCAAGTGTGCCGCCTTTATCCCTGCACTCCTGCTTACTGCTCTTCTTCTCTTTGTAGGACAACTCAGCACCCTATGGTGCCCGCTACGTGGGCTCCATGGTGGCTGATGTTCACCGCACGCTGGTCTACGGAGGGATCTTTCTGTACCCTGCCAACAAGAAAAGCCCCAATGGAAAGGTGAGAAAATTCCCTGAACAGTGACCAAGAAGCAGTGGATTTCATTTTTAGCTGGGGGATTCGACTTCACGTGAAAGAAAGATTAAGACAGATTTATGTTCTCTGGTTGCTGCTGAAGACATTCGTGGCATGTTCTTTACTAGATTCAAGGTAAAGCCAGACGACATCAACTACACATAAAAACCTTCTCTTGAGAGCCCTGCCAGTGCTACAGCAAAGAGGATTGATGGCATTTCAGTCAGGAGGGGACTAGAAGGGCTTGGAGCTTCCAGGGGGTGCGTGGTTTGGCTCCGACAAAATGAGTTTCATTCATAAAGTGAAGCGAAATGGTCCAGTCTCATTACCAAGGCAGCAAATCAAATATATGTCACAAGTAGAGGTCTTTGATCATTTTCAAGGCATAAAGTAGAAATAACCAGTGAGCCTGACATTTGCTGCCTTAAAAAGGATACCTTTTAAAGAAGGATTGACTCTGGAGAACCTGGAGCTTTTCCCAGGCCTGCATGGTGCTATCGAGACATGGGGTGGGCCAGGCCTTCTTATGCTGACTGAGGACCACCCCGTTCTCTACACAAAGTGACAATGGGTTTCCTTCCCCAGTATTATGTCCTCTTTATTTCTCCAGTGGACACATTCCTTTTTTTTTTGAATATGCAAGAATGAATAGCAACAATAATCTCCTTGGGACAGTGAGCAATTGATATGTCTGCATCCCTGTCTGTGGCACATGGTGGCCAGTGACACAAAGGCCTTCTTTACCTAAAACCCCAGGTTTCACTGCCACAGGTATACTCCAGCCGGTATGATTAGCCTGCTTTCTAACACTTTGTCTAATGCCTAAAAAATTGCTCCTTAACACAAATATAGAAGCTCCTCCCCTTTTTCCATTTTCCAAGCTTGGAGCTGACACCTATGTAGGAATGAAGTCAGGAAACATCTGCACAGAGCTGTCTGCTCAGGAGGCAGACTGCAAGAAAATGCATGTGAGAAAAAAGTTTATATTTAAAAGTAAATGCCAAGATGTGTAACACACTAAACCCCAGCCCTGGAGCCATAGGAGAGTTGTAAAAGAAGCACAGAATCTCGAACAATGTCACACTGTTTGGAGGCGCCCGTCTGTTCTCCAGATGTCTGCAGCCAGACACTACTGTGGATTTTTAGAAATGCTTTTAGAATCGGCACAGCTCCATCCAAAACACGCACAGAATCCGTTGTTAAGTCCAGTTTCTGTGCTGTAAAGAGGAGGGGCCACCAGTGGTGCCAAAATGTCATTTTGTCCTAAATCCAGGTGGTCGGCCTCACGTTGGCATCAGGGCCTCTCTTGCTGGCTGGGTGAATGGCTCTATTTAACCAAACGGGTAACCATTTTGTCCCAAATGCAGCCTGGGGTGGGGAGGGAACTTTTGCAACCTGGAAGAAAAGAGATGGGTTACCTTGGGAACATGGGTTACCTTGGGAACTCCGACCAACTCTGCCCTGCTGGGCTATGGAACAAATCCCCTCAATTTTCAATACCTTATGGTGTGAGGACACCGGTTTCTGGTCTTGTTTTCCAGCTGAGACTGCTCTATGAATGCAACCCGATGGCTTTTGTCGTGGAGAAGGCAGGGGGACTGGCCACTACCGGGAAGGAAGCGGTGTTAGACATCGTTCCCACCGACATCCACCAGAGGGCGCCAGTCATCTTGGGGTCCCCCGACGACGTGGCCGAGTTCCTGGAGATATATAAGAAGCACTCTGCCAAGTGAGGAGTCGCCTGGCCTCACCGCAAGGAATCGCCTCTCACCTCACGCACTGACCGCACTGTGCATTCCCAGACGGCAGACAGAAGGCACGGTGGACACCTTCACCCCATGGAATGCGTCTCAATAATGCCACCTGTGGGCGAGATGGATTCTGAGTGGAAGGAGGAGAAATAAACTTGTTCTTCCTGTTAAAAAAAAAAAAAAAAAAAAGATCTTCATTGCTTTGTGTCCAATGATGATGATTGTGATAGCAACGTGCACAGAACCTTAGGTCACTCCGTGAACCTTCACGCTGACGTATGCATAAACACCGTGAGCGACCGAGTGACCCGTTTTACAGGGGTGATGGAGAACCAAGAGTTGAAATCCGCCCAAGGTCTCCAGTGAGTGGAGACCCATCTGTCACTCAGTCAAGGAGTGACAGAACTGGGATATGAACCCAGACTCAGGGTTCAAGGGTATTGTTTCTCCTACGTGTTGTTCCATAAAGTCAGAACTAACCTGAACAAGAAGAGGAAGTCTTATTCAGTAGCTATGTTTGGGGGTAGCTGTGTGAGGCTTGGTGTCCTCCCCCTGTGGCTGTAACTACCTGTCATCAAAGAAGGTTTGCCTGCTAGTCAGTGGTGATCTTCCGCAAGAGTGTTTTATAAACAATTATTAATATTAATAAAAATCAATCTATTAATAAGTTAATAGCGCCCAATAATTCCAATGGTCTAGTTACCATGAGGAAAAGGACTCATCATAAGATCCATATTTAAGGAAATACAAGTTAGGGCAAGCAAGAGTGTACCTCACTCAGCTCCCTCTACAAACAGTCCACCCCTTTAGCTAAGCTTGGGTCTTTCTGGACCAGAAGTTCAAGATCATGGCCTGTTATATCACATATTAAGTAACACCAGTGGCCTTCCTTGGCTCTAGATTTAAGTGTGTGTGTGTGTATGTGTGCATGTGCATAAAATATGTAGTTTTTCACTTGCTAACTTAAAATAGTGGTCTGTGTAAATCCTGCTTCTTGCCCTCCAAACGCTCCCATTCATTCCATGATTCTCGGACAGGAAATTGACTTTAATCCTGAGGGTTGGATCTGGTTTTGTCCATTGCCTGGACCCAAATCCCAGCATTTCCCTGGCTCCAGCTGTGGCTGACCTTCTCAGGAAAGTCTTCCGACTCACAAAGCACCTGTTGAGTTTTGACCTTGTAGCTCAGTCGGTGCCTGGTTCTCAAAGCTCTGGAGGGGATGTAGCAGTCTGGGGCGTCTTCCTCTGCTTGGGACTGCTGTATGGGTAGCAGCTCTCCCCCACCCTGGTGCCTGAGGAAACCGAGCAAAGTAACTAGGGGACCCATTTCCCTGCTTGTGGTTGTCATGTTCTGAGTGCTGGCTTTGGTGGAGGCCTGGGTTCTTTAAGAGGAATATTTTCAGTTGACACTTATTTGCATTCTACTGTGGGTATGCCCATGTCTTTCTGTGTCCTGCCCTGAGAAAGCTGGACACGGAGCCAGCAGTGCAAATGGCGATTCTCCTCTGGCGATCCCTAGAATCTCAGTGTGGGATATGACCTGGGAGATTCTTGGATGCTGCCCTTGGACAGAGGTTGGGAAGGATTCGCACTCACTGAGAGTCACGCAGAGATGTGCAGAACCCCGGGCCCCACAGTCACACTGCCCCTAAAATGGGAGACTTTGCACTTCTAACCAAGCACACGTGCCCCGGTGAAGGAAGCACACAGCTGGCTGCTAAGTCTCTTGACCTTATCAGTGTTGGCACTGGCGGGATTTGTGGAGGGGCCCCTTCTTCCCCTTCCTGACTTCCAGGTCTGATCTTTGCTGGCGGTTCCACATCCCGCAAGTCACCTTCCAAGGTCAGACTTGGCCCACAGCCTACATTCTGAGTGTTTTAACACAAATCAGCAGAAGGGTTTCTCCACAAGAGTGTCCTTGCTGCTTGTGTCCTTTGCCAAAAGCTCAGAGAAGGGCTTTCCGGTGTCATATATGCCCTTGGTTTGTCACGGGGGGCAGGTTAGACACGGCTTATGCCACAGAGCATTTGATGGAACACACCGGGCGGGGACGGAGGCAGAAGTGCCACTTGAGCACCATTGGCTCCCAAGTGCCAGAGTGGCTGTGATCTGGCCCCACCTCAGAGGTGGGGCTCTTTTCAAGATGGCTGTGGGGGCTGAAAGGCGTCCCCCACGAAGACACGCCCCTGCCCAGATCTCTGGGCCCCCGAATGTGAACTCTTCTGGCAAAAGGGTCTTTGCAGATGTAATTAGATAAGTGATTTTGAGAAGAACTCATTCTAGATTGCCTGGGTGGGTCCTAAATCCAGCAAGGGTTCTTCCAAGAGACACCCGGAGGAGAAGGCGATGTGAAGATTGAGACAGAGGTTGGAGTGAAGTGCCAAAAGCCGACGCCACCAAGGAAACACCCAGAAGCCGGAAGAGGCGTGGAAGGACCCTAACTCCAGAGGGAGGGTGGCTTTGTCATGGCCTTAATTTCAGGCTTCTGGATTGAAGCCATCTGCTCTGTGGTAATTCTAGAAAACATCTCCTATTCATGTTCCCCAGGGGGTATAACTTGGGGTCCCTCCTGCAACAGAGCTCAGGGCATACTCCTCCTTCATGTGGCCATTCTCAGCAAACGGGCCCTGGGCACACAGGCTGTTAGGACACCATTCTGCGAATTTGAAGGATTAAGCTCAAAGTGGCCTCACTCCTTCACTGAGATGCTATTTCTGGTTTCCTTGAAGCACCGAGCTGCAGGAATGCCCTGAGACTCCATAGACAAGGTGGCGAGGGTGGAGGGGTGGTGAATTGGGACTCTGCTGGGGGTCCTGGCAAGCTGCAGGGAAGACAGTGTGGCCACAGGGATGACTGAGATCCTTTATGCTGGGGTCAGGGTGAAGTGGGTTCAGTCTTGCATCTCTCCTTACCCGCTGTGTGAGCCAAAGAAGAACCCCCAAGAAGACTACATTTCCCAGCTTCCCTTGCAGCTAGGCATGGGCCATGTGACAGGGTTTTAGCCAGTGGGATGGGGTGGAGATGACAGACTGCTTCTGGGCTGACTGGCAAGGCACATCTGTTCAGTCTCTCTCTTTCCTTCCTTGCCACCTCCGAAGCTGTGCGTTTTCAAGATGATGGTGCAACATGGCAGCAGTCTGGATGTCTGAGCCGCAGTCCATTTCAGATGGAGACGATAGAGAAAGGGACCTTTCTTTCTGTCATGCTATGGGGCCATGTCCTAGGCCCTACGGACTAAGGTGGAGCTTGGTGATGCTTTTTAACCTCTTTGAGCCTCAGTCTCTTCCTTTACAGATGTGAGTTGTAATAACATGTTGGATTGATCTATTGTTGTAGTTAAGGCCATTTTCACTGTAAGTGATAGCCACTGGTCAGGGCTAAATCAGAAAGGGGATCTGATGGAGAATCTCAGAGGGATCTTGTGAAGCCCAGAGTCCATTGCTTTCCTACCTGCAAGGACACATTTCTCTTAGTTCCAGTATCATTATCCAATTCACTGATGTCTCTGTGTCCCACCCTAAGTTCCTAGGAGAAAAAAATCTGATTGGCTCAGCATGTGTCCAGTGTCTACCCCTGGTCCAATCAGCTGTGGCTGGAGATCAGAATCACTTAAGATAAATGTGACCACGAATAGGGCGTCCCTTCCTCTCAGTCTGGAATCATAGGCTGAGCAGGTACCCCAAAGTTGTCTACCATGTTCTAGGCAGGACTGCTGAGTTTTATGAAGGAGCGCGTGTTGGACTTACTCGAGAGGGGGCACCCACAGTTTCTCAGCAGAGTTTTGCCAGCAAAGAATGATCTTCCAGTTAAAACTCTGCAGGCACATTTCTGAACTTTGGGAGGATCTCTGAATGCTCCCCATGAGCAAGACTGCCTTAACTGCTCAGAGGGTTTGAATGTCCTGATGCACTTAGACTTGGGCTGGCGAGCATCTTTCACCAAGCACAGCAGGTCATAAATAGCTTTGTGGTCACCCACGGATCAGTGGCAGTGAAATCACTGTGAGGGAATGTGGCCCTCCCTGCACCCCTCCGGCTTTCAGCAAAGCCGCTCTGTCTCCCCTCTGTTCCGTGTGCCCACTCTGGAAGAACTTTGGCATTTGCAGAAAGGTCAGCAGCTGCAATTTCAGGCCATGTGGGTAACTTGAACTTCTAACATTTAAATGTAGCTGCAAAGGGTATGACTGTCAGGCCTGGTGTCAGCCTGGGCTAGAGGGGGGTGAAATAGCAGGCCTTCCTTGCTCTTTGCAGGCGGTAGTTGATTGCTTATAAATGGCACAAGTCAATGTTTCTCCCCCTGAGTCCCGATTACCCAAACTTTTCATTCCTGACACCTGCAGAGTGCCCAGTGGCCTGTGTCTCTGCAGCGATCTGTGTTGAAATGCTGGCTTGGTTCGTCTGTCTCATTGCTGATTTGTTGTGAATTGTTACATTTATAAAACATAATAAAAAGAATTACCGGAATGGCCAACAGACCTATGAAAAGATGCTCAGTATTGCAAATCATGGGGGAAATGCCATTCTAAGCCACAATGAGACACCACTGTATACCTGTTAGAATGGTTATTGTAGGAAAAGGGAAGTAAGGAGTGCAGGCCTTGTTCATGGCCGGTGGGAATGTGCAATGGTGCAGCCCAGCAGAAATGGAACGGCAGCTTCCCAAGAAATTAAATGACATTATGTGCTCCAGCAATTCTTCCTCCTAATATATGCCCCCAGAGAACTAAAATCGGAGACTTGAACAGATGATTGCTCATAGCAGCGTTATTCACAACAGCCCCAACGTGGGGCCATCCAGGTGTCCATTGACAGATGAATGGATCAACAAAATGTGATATACACATGCAATGGAATGTTATTCAGCCTTAAAAAGGAGAAAAATTCTGACACAGGTTACATTGTGGATGATTCTGGGAATACTATGCTAAGTGAAATAAGGCAGTCACAAAGGAACAGACGTTGCCGGGTTGCATTTACGTAAGGTACCTAGAGTAGTCAAGTTCATAGACACAGGAAGTGTAACAGTGGCTGCCAGGCCTGGGGTCCGGCGAGGTGGGGGTTTATATTTAATGGGGATGGAGTTTCAGCATGGGAAGCTGAAGAAGTTCTGCAGGTGAATGGTGGGGCTGGTTGTCCAGGGATGTGAAGGTGCAAATGCTACTGAATTGTGCACTTACAAGTTGATAATGTTGAGGCCCTGGGTTCCATCCCCAGGACTCCCTCACCCGGCCCCCCAAGATTAAAGTGGTAAAAAGAATTACTGAAAAATGACATGAAAAAGAAATATATACAAAATAATGTTAGATGGTAGCTTTGCTTAAATTTAAATGACACTCCTCGTTAAGTTTAAATTACATCTTCAGAAATAAAACGAACATAATTTAGAAAAATTGCTAAGACATTTCTAATTTTTCTATTGACCCCCTAAGCAGACCAATAGGGTTTGCAGACCATGATCTACTTTGTATTTTGACAGTAAAACAGACTTCTGAAAAAAATGCAGAGTTCTATCTATGAATTTAACCTAAAATGCAGATTAAAGCAAATGTCTTCGTAATCAGGGCTCAGAACAATTTGGTCATGCAGGACTCTCCCTTGGCTGATGCTCTCCCTGGACCCTCCCCCTTGGCAACCTTGGCAACCATTGCTGTCCTGTTGTCCTTTTGGGAACATCACACACATGGAATCACGCATACGCAGTCCTTGGAGACGGCTTCTTTCACTCAGCACAATGCCATTGAGATCCATGTGGTAACAGTTTCTTCTCTGTATTGTGGAGCAGTATTCCATTTCGAGGATCTATCAGTTCCTTTACCCATCCCCTGTTGCGGAGCATTTGAGTGTTTACGGTTCCTGAGAGTTAAAAATAGAGCTGACAGAAACATTCACACATGGGGTTTTTGGTGAATACACATATCCATTTTTCTAGGGTGGATGCAACGGTCCCCTCGAGCGGTGTTATTGTGCACCATCCCCTGGGAAACCCTCTTCACCAGAGGACAATGGCAGATTGTGAAAGAAACTTGAAAACCATTCAAAGACTGCTCTCTTCATCTTTCAGTCATCTACTGGCCCAGAACTCCAAAAATCCAGCTGCTACTTTTTCTATAATCATGTCAGAATTGTCACTGGTCTCCCCATGTGAAACATAGTTCTTTGTTACTGGGGAAATGACATGTAAGGATCAGAGAAGCTTCCAGGAGCCTGGTGATGTCGAGATTGAAACCTTCTGACCCAGCAGCTCCTCCCCCAGGTCTGTATCTTACTGAAGCACTTGCAGCAAATTCTCTTCTGAAATTATCCAGATGTCCACACACTGGAACTCAGTAAGTCTCTGTGACTGACTCAGATATGTTCTGCTGTGTGGACACTTTGGATTGGTTGATCCAATACCAGTGCCCAACTCTTATGTCACAGGGTCCACATATGACAGGAATCTGGCCAATGCTTGGTTAAGTGGATATCTACTGGGGGTGGGTGGATGGGTTGGGGGAGATTTTTCTTTCCTAATGAAAGGGCACTAATATTTCCTTTTTATTTTCCACTCTTTTGAGTCTTCAATGTGGGTGAGGTGGTCAGAGCTGGAGGCCACTTTGTGATCACAAGACGACAAATAGGCGGACACATGCCAGCAGACCTGGGGTGACAAAGGGACACAGGAGGGTCCCCAACAGGACCTCTGAATAGCTGAAAGAAGGCCACAGCCACTGCCCAGCAAGTGCACGAGAAACAAAACCAAAACAACATGCATGCGTACCAAGTGCTTTGTGTTTATTTTCTATTACTCGCCGCTAAAGACGTAGGTGAGCGTCAAGGGGAAAAGACCAAACTGAAGAGCAGGTGTAAATTCTTAGCTAGTCTGTATACATATTGTTACAGGCACACTGAAAAACTGCGAGTGAAGATTGCTAACGAAGTATTGAGCACATCCGGTCATTTTTTTTTTTTTTTTTTTTTTTTTGGTGGGGGAGGGTACCAGGGATTGAACTCAGGAGCACTGGGCCACTGAGTCACATTCCCAACCCTATTTTGTATTTTATTTACTGAAAGGGTCTCACTGAATTTCTCAGGCCTCGCTAAGTTTCTGAGGCTGGCTTTGAACTCTGATCCTCTTGACTCAGCCTCCCGAGCTGCTGGGATCAGAGGCCAGCACTGCCACACCCAGCTCCCCTCCTCATTTTTAATCCTTGATCTCGCAGGTGAGTGCTTTGCTGCTCCCACATTAATGAGCCAGAAAACTGGGGTTCTGAGGGGTTTAGTAACATTTCAAATTGTATAACTAGCAGAAAAGGAGCTTTGGACTCAGAGCCAAGTCTGTCCCTAGACAAAGCTCTGGCCAGCATCTGCAATGTCCAGGGTGCCTTTCAGCCACACTGACCCCGGCAGCTCTCAGCACAGTTATTTCTAGGGGGTGGGATGAGGGGCCAGGCTGGTGGTGGGGAGTCACTTTTTCTTTATACACTTCTTTAGCAAGTATAATTTTTAATAAGTATTATTTTTGTTCTCAAAACACAAATCCAGAAAAATTGGTAGAAAGAGACTGGTGCTGGCCACTATGCTTGGGATATATTTTTCCCCTCTGGATTTGGATATGGACTCTGGGCCTCCATTCAGTCCGATCATACGTGGCTTCTGGAGGCTCATTTATTTGAAAGAACCTGGTTAGGAGATCCCGAGGCTGGCATCATGTTAGTATGTGACCCATGCCCCAGATTCCATCTCTGCCAATCCGCCTCGGATAACCGTGGGAGATTCGGGTTCTGCGGGAGACCCACCGGAGGAACCCCTTTGTGTCCTTGAATAAGAGACTTCTAGGGGCCACTTTTTATGGGCTGGATCCCGCCCACTCCGATTACTACAGGGTTGCTTCTTGGGATCCTGGAAGAGGGGCGCTCGGGCAGGGAAGCGGCCTGGGTTTCCGGGCAGCCCAGTTCTATTTACGGCTTGCTCATGGCGCGTTGGCAGCTGTCGCGGTCAGGGAGGCCAGGAGGTTTCCTGGAGGGCTCGTCCAGTTATTTCTGTCACGCGGGTCGGGGCCCTTTGCCTTAAAGGGCAGGTTTCCACCAGCTTCCACTTTGCAGAGCCACAACCCCTCAGGATCAGGCAGGGACCGCAGGGAGGAAGGTCTGAAGCATCGCCGGCCACCATGACGGACAGGAGCCCCTTCGAAACCGACATGCTCACCCTGACCCGCTACGTTATGGAAAAGGGGCGGCAGGCCAAAGGCACCGGGGAGCTCACCCAGCTGCTGAACTCCATGCTCACGGCCATCAAGGCCATCTCCTCCGCGGTGCGCAAGGCCGGCCTGGCCCACCTGTGAGTCGGGGCGCATGCGCGGAGCGGGCGCAGGGCCGGGCCACTGGGTGCGGTCCTGCGGGTGCCAGGGCGGGAAACCCAGTCCAAAGCGTGTTTGCTTCGTGTGCCCCCAAGGAAGCTGTGTATCTAACTGCATGCTTTGATCAAGGAGCCCCTAAAGTGTTTCAGAAAGGAACAAACTACTCTGAGGCGCCACAGAGAAAAATAGATCAAATGTCCCCAGTTACTACTTATAATGATACCGTGGCAGTGACTTGTTGCAAAACATTGGATTCTCATGACTTGTATCTGCATAGAGGGATTCTCGTGGCAGCCTGAAATTTCTCTCCTCGTCCTTTGCAGATCTGAGTGCTAGTCGTGACCTTCGTCAATAGCCAGGAGCTAGAAATCATTGACAAAACAGAAAACTCCACAGTCGCCCATCCTTCACCTCCCCTCACCATGGAAACGTTTTTGCAGGCGACGTTTTAAAATTTCTTCTCTGTGACTCTCTGTCTCCACTTGGTGTGCAGGAAGCTGGGGGTGCTCCACCTGGGAGTGGCGTGAGGAGGGCCCTTCTCTTCGTTCTTACTAGGGCTTTTGCCAAGTGCAGAATGAGGCCAAGTTCATGCTAATGCTGCTGAGGGTCACCGCCAAACGTCCAATTCGAATCTTTCTTCCAGCTTCCACTTTCTTGGTAGTAATTCCAGGGGAGAGCCTCTTAGAAATTGAGGGAGCCACATTTTGGGGGTGAGAGGAAACGCCAAACGAAAAACTAACAAAGTTCAATTATTTCAGTTATTTCTTCTTAACAATGTAGCACTTCTAACATGAAAAAAATGTGACTTTCTATCACAAGATGTAATCACAACAAGATCATAACAGACTTTCTTTATGTAAGGATTTGGGACCTAGTAAGGGGATCCAGGTTAAATAAACATTAGGCTCCGCTTGTTTCCCCTGTGAATCGTTATAACTGTATTATCTCATTTGACAATAATGGCCAAGCTCTGCCTTTAAAGGCCTTCCCAAATGTGAGGGACCCTGTCTTGCTGCTGCCAGGGGGTGGGCCCTCCTGAATGACACTAGATAGCACCTTTGTCTCCCCTTACACAGGCCCTGCTCTACTCAGGGCAATGCCCTCAGTGATACCCCAGGATTATTTGTCTACACTAGTGGGGTTCCTCCTCACTGCAGGACTCTGCTGGCTTGAAGCCACCTGGCTGAGTCCTTATGTGCTTTGTGGTAGTTTAGCGTCAAGACAAAGTGGTCTTAGGAACTGGAGAATCAGGGTGCTTATTTAACTTGGCTTTTCCTACCGAGTGATCACAGCAATGGTTTTCTCTTGCTGGACCTGTTTCCCCATTTGTAAAATGGAGAGGCTACTCATTGCCCCTAACTCGTAGGGTCGTGGAAGGGGTTGGAAAGTTCATGTGCTGGCGATTTCTACAGTGCCAGCCCCATAATAAATGCCCTGTAAACGCTCAGGTTGTTACTACCAGGTGGCCAGCGCAGACCTGGAGAAATCTGCCATCCAGCCTATGCAGCCAATTGACCACTAGGTGGCAGGCACAGCTCTAGAGACGTTGTCAAGATCCCATTATTTTTTGCAGGCGTGGTTGTGGCTGGGGGCTTGGTTCCCTAGAATCTCATCTCAGAGGACCAAGTGCAGAAACCCTGGCCCCTGTTACAAGAGCAGCCTCACTAATGCCTGTAGGACTAGGACACGTTCCTTCCGCTGTCCCATTCTGGACCTCAAACCCCTCATTCCTTTGCTCCCCCTTTGGGATGACATTTCCAGGCAGAGCCTCGAGCCACGCTGTTCGAGTTATCAGAGGTTCTTGTTTTCCCCGTGTTCTCTCTTACTAAGGGAAGAAGGCTGCTGGAGTGCTATCCGGAAAGTTCTCCTTGACTTCATGCCCGCACGGTAGAACATTCCATTCAGAAGTTGTCAGTGAGCTTCAGAGCTAGGTAAAATGCTAAAAGATCCTGCCCTTGGTTGGAAAGTACTTTTCCTGTGTGGTCTTGCTTGCAAAGGGACTGGCTGTGAACTCCGACTCTTCCTGGAGGGAGAGGTGTTGCCCAGGACAGGGAGGGAGGGCACAGAGAACAGGTGGAGGTGGGGGCAGGGTAAGCTTGCAAAGCACAGGACAGGCAGAGCCTGCATCCCACCTCTGCCCACATGAGTCTGGGACGTTCTAGCTGTTCATTCCACAGCAGGAGCTGCCTCAGTAGTCCATTTTAAACAAGAGGATTGGGCTTGTGATTTCTTTAAATGCCCAGTCAAAAATCACCTCTTTTAATTGTCGCCATTATTTATTTTGCTTGCTTTTGTCTTGAGCCAGGAAGTCAGTGCTTCAGGTCAGGCTGCCAGCTGGCTTATCACAGTAAACACCAAATGATGAGTGGTGGGGTGGGGGTGGGGGAGGCTGTCATTTCGGCAGGAGGGGGTGACGCATTTGTCCCCGGCTTAGGGTAGATCAGTGGTTCTCAACTCTGGCTACCACCTGAGGATTTCTTTTACGGATAAATGGAATTAAAATAAGGATGAGAAGAAACCTTACTTTCTTCCATTCTTTCTTCAGAATTCAGGGAACATTACTTGAGCATTGACTGTGTACTAGGCCCTGTGGAAAACCAGGCAGCAAGGCTTAGTTCTTGTCTTCCGGAAGCAGCTAATCCAGCAGGAACAGTGTCCCAGGAACAGACTGTGTGCTGCAGTGGGAGGGATGATGGGTGTGCCAGTGTGTGGCGGGGACTGGCAGGAGGTCTAGGAGGCCTCTCCGAGGTCAGGAGGCAGGCAACGGGTGTTGCTGCGTGGTGGGCAGCAGGAGTAGAGGCGAATGGGGAGGAGTGGCTTGCTGGGGGCTGAGGCCACAGGACTTTTGAGGCTGGTGGAAGGCCAGTAGTCCAGGCAGGACGTGACTCACTGAGGAGGTGGGGGGTGGCCAGACTAAGGTTACAGCTGCCACCCAAATAGAGAAAAAAGGTCCCTTCTAAATCAATCTAACCAATGCGAGATGGTGGTCAGGGCTAAGGAGAAAAATGAATCAAAACGATGTGGGGGTGGGGAGTTGCTGGTTTAGGCAGGTGGTCAGGGAAAGGAGCCTGGTCAAGGCTGGAGTGGGTGGTGGCCATGCGGCTGTGGGAGGGATGTGCTCAGGTATATGCGGGGGAAGCCGAGCCAGTTGTCAGTGGGCCCAGGAAGCTGCATGCCTGGTGGGTTCCGGAGGAGGCGGAGACTGGCTGAAAGAGAACAAGAGGGCCAGGAGGTCATGCCAAGTGTGGGAACAGATCTGTGGCTCTCAACTCTCACGTGGGCTCCTGGCTTTGCCTCTGGGTGAGATGAGTGATGTGTCTGCCACTTTAGAAAGACCTCTTCTGCTGAGATGGGAGAGGGTAGGAGTGGGGAGACCTTTGCCTTTTAATGCTGTAAAACATAAGATAAACTTTCTTTGGTGGTGCTTGGGATCGGATTGTGAGCCTCCTCTGTGCTAGGCAAATTTCCTACCACTGAGCTACCCCACCCAGCCCCTAGACTGAATTTTTATAGCTCTGATCTTGTAGTCTTGGGATAGTAGTGAAGAAGCAAATGAAATGAGTGAAGTCTGTCCCCAGATTCCCTTCTTAGTTCCAGTAGTGAGTGCCAAGTTACCACAGGGCAATTCAAATCCAACCCAGTGGGACACTATGTGAGGATCCCCCGAGGTTTGGGGTTTTCGTGCTGGAAGCCAAGCCCCGTACTTCCTGGAGGCCTGAAATATGGTGAGGTGCCTGTCTCTGGAGTCTCCCGTCCTCTCCGCCTCCCAGTGCTGAGCACAGGTTTGTATTTTCGTGAGATTGAATTCCGGTTAATCTCCTGGGAGACTAAGAAAATGTGACCACGTCCCCAAGGTGTAAAGGAGGCAGGGCTGAGAGTCGCTGCCAGGAGGCTGGTGTACTTCAGTGTGTTCACGCCCGAGGCCGCAGAGATGCGAGGAAGGGCGGGCGCGCTGCTCCGCTGGGGTGTCCTTTGCTGCGTCGCGCCTCCCGGTGACCTAAGTCAGCCTCTTGTCCTCTTAGGTACGGCATCGCAGGGAGCGTGAATGTGACTGGAGACGAGGTGAAGAAACTGGACGTGTTGTCCAACGCCCTGGTGATCAACATGCTTCAGTCCTCCTACAGCACGTGCGTCCTGGTCTCCGAGGAGAATAAGGACGCCATCATCACCGCCAAGGAGAGGCGGGTGCGTCCGGGCTGGTGGCTGGGCCCTGCTGACCAGTAGAGGGCGCCGCTGGGCCGGAGACGGGGGCCTTTCCCCCTCTTCAGCTGCAGGAATTTTCTTCTGTTTCTTAGAAACTAAGATCGCACTTTGTTGTTGTTGGGTTTTTTTTTTTTTTCTTCTTCCTTTCTCTTTCTTTTATGGTCCTGGGAATCGAACCCAGAACCTTAGGCGTGCCAGGCAAGTGCTCTACCACTGAGCACTATCCCCAGCCCTTGCTTAGTGACATAAGCCTCAGTAGCAGGGCAGTAAGATAAATCAGAGGGATTTCCTAAAGTGCCTTCGTGGAGGGTGCCATTGAAGAATACCAGTGACAGGGACGGTGACCTTGGAGACTTGAACTTGTGGAGTCCTGTAAAAAGCGGAGGTTACTTTGGGGCAAGTTTTCTTCCTTTTGGGAAGAGCCGTTCAGAACAGCCTCTGGTTCTTCCCGTCCTTGTTTCTCATCTCTGCCCTCCACCCCACCATGCCTCACGGGGGTGATGGGTTCAGCACAGATGTTTCTGTGCCTGAAAAACTATCAGAATATCCCAGAAAATAAATCATATAGACCCTGTGCTCTCGCCTTAATGTGATGGTAAAGTTGGTTAGTGCAGGGTCTGACTGGAGAGGGTCTGTGTTCACTTAGTTCACAGGTTATCAGAGAGGGAGGTTTGCTGGTAGCCAAAAGTTTCAACCAATGCTCTGCTTCAGCACAGTAATAGAAAATAGATGCTGGGACTATCGGCTCTGGTTTTATACAGTAGGCCCTGGTAATGAGGGCCTATTTCTTTATGATTACACGAAGGACAAAAAAGACAGAAAAGATAAGGAAAACCAAATTTATTAAATACCTACAGCATGCCAGGTATTGTACAATTATGTGAAACTTTTGCTTTTGTCTCACATAATTTAAGCTCACACCTATTATTTTTAATATTCAATATCAATGAAAATAACCCTTGTTTTGCTCTCCAATCTAATCTACCATTGTCTTTCCTAGTTGGCTTGAGCTACCCAGATCTGCGTGCTAGTTCTGGAAAGTTCTCCATCCCTGCTTTCCATGCCAGGAGCACTTGCTAATCTCTGTCTTCAATGTGCCTTTATTCCTTCATTGAACATTCCTCATGGAATGTCCCCACTCTGTAACCCTGACCCTGCTTAGATTTTCTTTAGAACACTTACCACACCTGTTAGTCAACTTTTTGCCACCATGACCAAAATACCTGACAAGAACAACTTAGAGGAGGAGAAGTTTATTTTGGTTCACAGTTTCAGAGGTTTAGTCCATGGTCAGCTGAATCCATTGCTCTGAGCCTGAGATGAGGCAGAATATTAATGGCGGAAGGGCATGGTGGAGGGAAGCCGCTCAGTTGATGGTGGCCAGGAAGCAGAAAGACAGAGAGGAGATGGGGGAGGGAGGGACCAGAGGACAAGAGAGAGTCCTCAAGGGCACATCCCTGGTTACCTCTAGCCCACCCTACCTGCCTACAGTTACCACCCAGTACATTCAAATTATTAATCCATCGAATGGATTAATCCACTTATGAGGCTGTGACTCTCATAATCAAATCATTTCACCTCTGAACATTCCTGCATTTACACACAATATTTCCAAGGGACACCTCGTATCCAAGCCGTAACAGTCCCATGAGTGTGCCCAGACCGGTTCTGTTTCCCACGGGAATGTGGGAAACAGTACATGAACTGGTGCCTGCTGCTGCTCCTGCCTGGAAACCCACCCCCATGAATGTTTTCAGCAAAAATCTCTTGAATGTGAGACTAAATGGGTGAAGCGGATCACTCACAGGGAGGCCCAGGAAGTTCCAGGCTTATGAATCATCCCTTGTTTCCTCTCCCTTTGGCTGAGCAAGAAAAGAAAAAGAAAGAACACTGAAGTAAAGCTGGGACACTACTCATTAGGAAGTCAGGGAAAACTCTTCTGATTGGAGGGAGAAATGACTCCAATTCTACTTGATATTTCGTGACTGATGTTTGATTAGTCAGAGACCCAATCCCACCCACAAGGGCTCTGGGCACTGGGCACCTGGGAGGCTGTGCAAATTATCAGGGGCTTTCCTTCCATGGAACATTGACAGGGGCTACTGTGTCAGTGAAGGGGGGACCCAGGCCTCTCAGGACCCCAACTCGCTCTGCCTTCTGGTCTATACGTGGGACGGGTGAATTGGGGTCTTTTTATTCTCCCAATGTATTTAGGCACACCGACTATCTTAGTAAGATAGACCCAGGGGCCCTGGGAATGTTGTTTTGAGATTTTCTGAAATCTTTTGTCAAAAATGCTGCCAGATGAACAATCAAAACAGAAAGAGAGACCCCGGGGGTGTGAGCCCCTAACTGCCCTTTCTGTGGCCGGGGCGGGGCCCACCCTGGGAGACCACGCAGTAGGCTGTCTTCGCCTCCCTCCTCTTCTCTGCAAGGTGGCAGTTCCAGGCCTGGGCTCCTGCCGCCTCACAGGCAGGCTTCACCCTGGTGGGCCCAGGTGGGAGGGGAGGGCAAGACCGGAGCAAGCAGGAAGAGAGCCATTTGGGGTGGGCGGGTGGGCCCTCCCATGCCCCGTGCCCCCTTGATCTGTGTAGGGCCGTGTTGGCAGGAGCTGCAGTCCTCTCTGCCCTGTGCAGGTGATGGCATATTTGATGAGGATACACCTGTGGCTCTCAATCCCTTTTTGGTGTGGACTTGTCTGCCACGCCCAGCCCTGACCTAGAGCCCTGGTGTGGTGGGACGTGCTGATGGGTGGCTCTTCCCTCTGTGACCTAGGGGAAGTACGTGGTCTGCTTTGACCCCCTGGATGGATCTTCCAACATCGACTGCCTGGCCTCCATCGGGACCATCTTTGCCATCTACAGAAAGGTGAGTGGACGGCTGACTTTTCACACCTCCCTGCTGTGGGGGTTTCCAGAACATTCCTCGGCTGAGAGCTTTGAGTCTGGAGTCTTAGCTTTTGTCTTCCCACTAGCTGGACACGCCACTGAAGGCAATCGGGGAGCCTCTCTCTGCCTCGGACTCCTCACTGGTGGTTCTTCCTCTGCCTCCTTCCTGGCATTCCTGGGAGGGACCTTGCTCTGAAGGTCTGGCTGGAACACAAATGTCAGATGTGGTACACGTGAGGACTTGGTATCCAAATGCCTTGGACCAGAAGTGTTTCAGATTTCAGATTTGTTTTCGTTCAGATTCTGGAATATCTGCATGTGGATAATGAGCTATTTTGGGGATAAGACCCAGATCTGAACAGGAAGTTTGTTGGTGCTACATGTGGCACCCTGTGCACATGCCCTCGTGTGATTATACACAGTGTAACTAGTGCGCTTGTTTGACTGATACCTGTCACTGGAGTTCAGGTGTGGGACTTTCCACACATGACATCTTGTTGGCCCTCCAAATGTTTCAGATTTTGTTTTTAGATTTTGGGCTTTTGGATAAGAGATGCTCACAGTGTTAGGGTCTGGGTGCACCCTCTCTTTCTTTGTGCACCCCAACCTCACTGTATTAGTTTTCTGTTGCTGCCCTGAGAATTTTCCACAAATTTAGAGACTTAAGACTACTCCCATTAATTATCCCTGAGCTCTGTAGATCAGAAGTCAAGCAGACTTGGCTAGGCTCTTTGCTTAGGATCTTGGAAATCCAAGGTCAAGGTGACAGCCAGTCTGACCTTTTACCACGAGGCTGGGGACTGGGGGATGGGGAGAATTTGCCTCCAGACTCCATTAGGCTGTCGATGGAATTTGGTTCCATTCTGTAGGATGGAGGTTCCAGGTTCTCCTTCCTCTGCTGGCTGGTGGCTGGGGGTCCTTTTGAGCTCCCAAAGGCGGCCTGTATTCTTTGGCTGGTGATCTCTTAGTTTTCAAAGCCAGCAAAGGCTGGCCAAGGCCTTATTCCTCTCAAAAACTCTCTCCTCACCTTCTCCTAGTGAAAGCAGCCAGAAACCACTCCGGACATGGGAACTCACGCAAGAGATTTTATTAAGCAGACAGGCAGAGTGTCTGCCTGCAGGGTGAGAGAGAGAGAGAGAGAGAGAGAGAGAGAGAGAGGGAGAGAGGGAGAAAATAGAGGGAGAGAGCGCACGCGAGAGCGAGGGAGAGGGAGAGGGAGAGGGAGAGGAAGAGAGAGAGAGAGAGAGAGAGAGAATATGAATGGTGGTGGAGCTATTCTTAAGTGGTCGACTTCCGAAGGCTGATAATAATGGACCAGTGATGGCCTAGGATGTTCGCAGACTGACAATCTGGATTGTAAAATGGTGTTGGAGGCCAGAATACTGGCAGCAACTGATGCCAGTCCCTAGTCCCCCTTGCCTCTAGCCACAGGAAGTTAAGTGCTTGCAGGGGGCCATTTGATTAGAGTGTACAAATTGAATCCGGACAACCCAGGAAGGTTTCCCTATTTTAAACTCATCTTGCTTTTGCGAAGTCCTTTTAGCTGTGTAGGGAAACATGTCTGCAGGTTCTGGGGATTAGGACATCTTCAGGGCCTCTCTGCCTGCCCCACAAATGTAGGGGATCTTGTAGGTTGGTTTGTGTCCATCCGGCATGACCAGAAACTTCGTGACCACATAATCCAGACTGACCACTTGGCGGAGCCTTCCCGTGGTGACCCCAAGTTCTTGCTGCAGCCTTCAAGGTCAGGCCTCGTCCCTGGGGCTCTCAGGCAGAAGGAGATCACAGGTGCTTGGGAGCCTCATGGGCTGCTCAGTTGGTGACCTGCCCTGGAACTGGTTCTAGAGACTTATCTCTCTGGCTCTGGTTTTCCACTTAACTATTCATGATCACACAAGTGGAGACACCTCTGATTTTCTGTACTACCCACTTGACACTGGATCTCCAGACTCATCTCCCCTCATCCTCTGGGGACATGTTCCAGGATGCCTGGGGATGCCTGCACCCAGGGGTAGTACCAAACCCTCCCTGCACATTCTGGTTTTTTCTATACATACCTATGGTAAAGTTTATGAGCTAGGTACAGTAAGATATCAACAACAATAATTAATGCAGAAATGGACCAATTATAACAATGTGGGAGTCATGTCGACATACCTCCTCTTGGGTTGTCTAACGACCTGCTGTGCTCATCCTTCTTGTGGTGACGTGAGATGACCCCAGGCTCCTGTGACAAGAAGTGAGGTGAATGGTGTAGGTGTTCTGATGTAGGGTCAGGTTACCAGTGACCTTCCATGATACACCTGGAGAAGGATCATCTGCTTGGAGCGAGCCTGGATCACGGAGCCATGGTGATGCTTTCAGACCACAGCTGACTATGGATGACTGAAACCAAGGATAAGGGGAGGCTGCTGTCAGGAGCTTCCCATGAGTGTCCCTTCCAGCTTGCCAGCCCAGCAGAGGGTTAGCTGTGACCCAGGCCACTGGCCCCATGAGTGGTCTCCAGATAACCCACATTAGGGACCTATGTGAGCTCTGCTGATGCTTGTCCAAGGTGGGGGTGGGCTAGACTTTGCTTTTAGGGAGAACCTGTCAAAAGCTTAGCAGATAATACTCTTGAGCAGAATATGTGAATCAGCCTTAACTTTTCTGCCTGGGAAGAATACCATGGAAGTAGGAGTGTGTCATTCACTCTGGGCTTGAGGGGCGGAATGGAGGCCCACCCACCTGCACAGGACAAAACTGTAGGGGATTTTCTTTCCCTGTTGGTCTCTCTCTCTCTCTCTTCACAGGGAGAGGGAGAAGGGAACTTGTTCTGAGGGATCAGGAGAGAATGACACAAGGTACTTTGATGTCCAAGAAAGTTTGAGGATTAAGCCAAACTGAAGTGAGGAAAGATTTGTTTCTAAATATCTAGAAACAGTGTCATATGCATGCAGTTCTGAAGAAAGACGCTTAGTTGTATCTTTGGGTAGCTTTGGACCTTAGTGTCCTTCTTGGCTGATTCCAGGCCCAGACTGGCTCACTGCTGGCCCCTCACCCCTGGGCTGGTCCTCACCCCTGCCCCAGGAGGTGGGTGCAGATACCATTGCCACTTTTTGACTGATGAGAAGTAGGATCACAGAGAAGGTAATTCGTTTGGCTAAACTCACACCAAATGACAGACCAGGGGTTGGAGCAGGCCCTCTCACTCCCCGATTGCGACTTGCGATCTCTTCTAAGGCCAACTGGTTTGAAAACAAAGAGGAATGTTATCTTCACAGTACAGGTTACCAAACCCTGCATTTAGGTGAACTTGAACGGAGATTTCTGCCTTCAAATTTAAATAAAGCACAGGCTTTCAAGGCAAGACCAATAACCAGGAATTCCCTCTGATGATATTTCTGAAGATGAGTCAGATGTCAAACACATTTACAAAAATACGCTGGCATTTTCTGAGAACCAGCCGCGAACATTTATGTCCCCAAGAGCCCAGAACACCAAGCCATGGGGTCATAAGGCTCAGGATAGGACATTCCAGTTTCCAAGGCTTCTAAGTTCAACTCCACCAGAATACTCTACCTCTGTGGGCTTCATGATGTTGGATGAGTTGTCCAATTGCTCAGGCTTCCCGTTGTTCACCTGCTTAGTGGAGGCGACAGTGCCGTCTGCCTCGGAGGGCTGGTGAGTTCGTGGTGAGATGCGGCACAGAGCCAGAGCTCAGCGATCTTGGTTGATTATGCGTTAGAAGCATGGATCTTGGCTGTGCAGAGAGGTGTGACCTTAGCATCCTGGAGGGCTATCCTTGGCGGGATGTGGACACATATGCTTGGAAGACAGGACGAAGGCCATCTGAGAATGCCCTGGCTAGATGGCCTGGATATCTCCTAATAGGAAGGCTCGGTGAGTCACCTGGCGACTCATTTCCTCCGGACACACTTGCTGGAAATTGCTTCTCATGTAGGTCCATTTTTCCGCCACACACAAGATAAAGTTTGTTCGTGACATGACTGAGTGTGGAGACGGGAGGGCAAGCCTCGAATCTGCCTCCTGGGGACGGGGCTTGGGGCTGTCCCTGGGCTGAGGCCCGGGGACAGCCACTGGAGGTGAAGCAGATTCAGTCTGCAGGGATGGCTCAGGTTGCCCCGTGAGAATGGGCTTCTGCGGTTGCTCCCGGAGATCAGAAGCCCAGGCAGCCGGCGGAGGATGCCCTCGGGTGACAAGAAGACAGCGCATTTCTTCTCTCTCCGCAGACCACCGAGGAGGAGCCTTCAGAAAAGGACGCCCTGCAGCCTGGCCGCAACATTGTGGCCGCAGGCTACGCGCTCTACGGCAGCGCCACCTTGGTGGCTCTTTCCACGGGGCAAGGTGTGGACCTCTTCATGCTGGACCCCGTGAGTACCAGACACGGCGGCGTCTGTGCGTGGGGCCATCACGGGCTTCTGTGTTTGAATTCCCACCTCCTGGTCTTTCCTGACCCTTGCTTTTGGAGCCAGGGAGCTTGGTTTGGGGACCTGATGGCACCATGAAAAGCAGTCAGGACCCCTGTCCACCCAGGCACTGGTGGGGATTCTGTGAATACGTGAGGAGCTTCCTTCCTTCTATTTTTTTATTAATCACTTTATTTTAAGCTGATGCATAAAAACATGCAAATTATACATACTTATGGGGTACCGTGTGACACCTGGTGTCATGTTAAAGTCTGATGGAACATGGTCATCTTCTCAAGCATGGATATTTCTTTTTTTTTATTGTAAACAAATGGGACACATGTTGTTTCTCTGTTTGTACATGGCGTAAAGGCGTACCATTGTGTAATCATAAATTTACATAGGGTAATGCTGTTTGATTCATTCTGTTATTTTTTCCCTTCCCCCCAACCCTCCCACCCCTCTTTTCCCTCTATACAGTCCTTCCTCCATTCTTGCCCCCCTCCCTAACCCTAACTCTAACCCTAACAGTAACCCCTCCCACCCCCCATTATGTGTCATCATCCACTTATTAGCGATATCATTCGACCTTTGGATTTTTGAGATTGGCTTATCTCACTTAGCATGATATTCTCCAATTTCATCCATTTGCCTGCAAATGCCATAATTTTATCATTCTTTATGGCTGAGTAATATTCCATTGTATATATATATACCACCGTTTCTTTATCCATTCATCAATTGAAGGACATCTAGGTTGGTTCCACAATCTGGCTATTGTGAATTGAGCAGCTATGAACATTGATGTGGCTGTATCTCTGTAGTATGCTGATTTTAAGTCCTTTGGGTATGGGCCAAGGAGTGAGATAGCTGGGTCAAATGGTGGTTCCATTCCAAGTTTTCTAAGGAATCTCCACACCGCTTTCTAGAGTGGCTGCACTAATTTGCAGCCCCACCAGTAATGTATGAGTGTACCTTTCTCCCCACATCCTCGCCAACACCTGAAGTTGCTTGTATTCTTGATAATTGCCATTCTAATTGGGGTGAGATGGAATCTTAGGGTGGTTTTGATTTGCATTTCTCTTACTACTAGAGATGTTGAACATTTTTCCATATGTTTGTTGATTGCTTGTAGATCTTCTTCTGTGACGTGTCTATTCATTTCCTTAGCCCATTTGTTGATTGGATTATTTGTATTCTTGGTGTAGAGTTTTTTGAGTTCTTTATAGATTCTGGAGATTAGTGCTCTATCTGAAGTATGATTGGCAAAGATATTCTCCCACTCTGTAGGCTCTTTCTTCGCATTGCTGATAGTTTCCTTTGCTGAGAGAAAGCTTTTTAGTTTGAATCTGTCCCAGTTATTGATTCTTGCTTTTATTTCTTGTGCTATGGGAGTCCTGTTAAGGAAGTCTGGTCCTAAGCCGACATGTTGAAGATCTGGACCTACTTTTTCTTCTATAATCTGCAGGGTCTCTGGTCTGATTTCAAGGTCCTTGATCCATTTTGAGTTTAGTTTCGTGCATGGTGAGAGATATGGGTTTAGTTTCATTCTGTTGCATATGGATTTCCAGTTTTCCCAGCACCATTTGTTGAAGAGGCTATCTTTTCTCCATTGCATATTTTTGGCCCCTTTGTCTAGTATGAGAAAATTGTATTTATTTGGGTTTGTGTCTGTGTCCTCTATTCTGTACCATTGATCTACCTTTCTATTTTGGTACCAATACCAAAGCGTGGATATTTCTTTATGGTGAAGACATTCAAGCTCCTTTTGTCTGACTTTTCAAAAGGAGTTCATTTTCCAAGTGTGTTTGCCCTCCGGTTCTGGGAACACCACCCCCGAGGAGTCCCAGTACTGCCAGTTTCAGACCAGATCGTCCATTTTTGAGAGCAGCACCGTCTAACAGAATGCTCTGGTGATGGGTGGGCTCTGTCACCTGAGCTGCCCAGGACAGCTGCCACCAGCCCCTGTGACTGCCGAACCCTGGAGGTGTGGCCAGGTGATTGGGAAGTGGGACTTCACATTTCGTTTCATTTTTGTTAATGTCAATAGCCAGCAGTGACCAGTGGCCACCGCAGTGGGCAGCAGAGGCTTGGCGGATCTCTGCTGGTGTGTACCTGCTTCCAGTGGTTCAGGTTCTAGTCCTCTCCGCGCTTTGGAAAGTGTGGGAGAGGGCGACCTCTGGGAAGATGAACGGTGTCACAGAGCATCCTGACTGAGGGAAGAAGTTGCTGGATACGGGAGGAGCACTTAGGAGATAAGGCTCAGCCTTCACAGCACGTGTGCATTAAAAATGTTAGGGAGACATCTTGCAAAGATATTTCTAAATCGTAAAACTTTTCCCTTAAATTCTGGATGCTTTGTCTATCACGTATGAAGCGCTTTGTCAGATGCCATCAGGTCTTGTGGAAAACAGCAGTTTTTCCTAAAGGCCATTTCAAAGTCTCCAGCATTCACTCAGTGGAAAGTGGAAAGTTCAGTGCTTCAATTTAGTTCAGGCTTACAAGTGCTTATTGAGCATCTACTATGTCCCAAGTACTGTTCCAGGCAGCAGAGATACAGCACCGATCACACAAACACTCCAGCCCTGGTGGAGTTCATGTGTTGGTGCATTTGTGTGAAAGGGGGAAGCTGTCACATTTCAAAACAGAATAGAGTTAACTAATAGCACAGAGTTTACAGCGTGGAAGCCCAGTAACTCACATAAACTTTTCACATAAACCCCTTACACCAAGACCACCTGCTGTGTCAATTTACCAATGCCCAAATTTCCCTTCATTTTCAAGGAAGCAGGCAGAACCTGAGAAATCCTGTGGGATACAAACATGACTTTCATACAATAAAGTTGCCTCTGGAGTAACAGCTGACAGGTAGTGCCCGTGAAATGTGGGCAGGAATCTGCTGAACCCTTCACACCCCTGGGAGAACACACGCCTCACAGCTGCCCTGCAAGGGGGCCTCTGCTCACTCCCACTTCCCAGTGAGTGACTGGAGGTGACTTGCCCGGTCATGCTGGTGACCCATGCCTGGAGCAGTGCTAAGCCAGACGGAATCGCGAACAGGCCGCCTGCAGGCAGAGCATTCCCAGAGCACTCTGAAGAGGTTCTGGAGGCCGCCGGAGATGCCTGGGCCTCAGGACCTGACTGGAGGCCTCGCGGGCACTGACAGAGCCTCTGCTCTCTGCCTCCAGTCACAACAGAAGGCACCAGCCTGGACAGGGCCCTTCTGTCTAGGAAGCTTGTCTACGTGTCAGAAGGAGAGACAAACAACACGGTCATCGTTCCTGATCTCTCTTTAATAGCCTGAAACCTTTTGGGTCACATTGTCCTGCTGAAAGTGACACTCAGAGAGGTTTTTCTTCTTGCATTGCAGTCGTGTGCGATCATGGAGCTCATTTGGACATAATCATACGTGCATGGAATATAATATGCTCCACTTCAGTCCCCAGCACCTTCTTTCCATCTCCCCTTCCCGCCCTGTCCCCCTTCCTCTCCTCCACTGCTCTTCCTTCTATTTATTTATTGTTTTTAAACTGGTGCTGCATAGATGCACCCAAAGGAGGGGTTCCCTGTGGAACATTCATGTATGCACACAGTGCAATCGGTGGATTTCATCCCCCGGTCCCCCTTTTCCCACCCCCCTTCTCCGCCCCTCATCCCCGTCCTCTCCTCCGCTGATCTCTCTTCTGTTTTCATGGGACACCCCTCACCCACTCTCCCCCCTTATTTTGCTTTCATTTTTGTATATGAGAGAAAACATTCAACCTCTGACTTTCTGAGCCTGGCTTCTTTCACTTGGCATGATCTTCTCCAGTTCCATCCATTTACCAGCAAAGGCCATAATCTCATTCCTTTTTTTGGCTGGGTAGGACTTCACTGTGTATTTATACCACATTTTCTTTATCCCTTCATCTGTTGATGGGCACCTGGACTGGTTCCATAACTTGGCTACTGTAATTGCACTACTGTAAAGGTTGATGTGCCTCTATCTCCATAGTATGCTGACTCCAGTTCTCTAAAAGTGACGTTTAAGCAAAGACCTGGTGTAGGAAGTTTGGGGACTGTTAGGGTGTGGACCTGAAGCTGAAGGAGCTGTCTAGAGTGTCAGCAGTGACTGAGGTAGGACATGGAGGGACAGAATTCCCTGGTGGGTCAGTCAGAGCCTGTTGGATGGTGGGTTTACAAGGATGGCAATTTAATCACGCAGGAGCACACAGGTTGCTCAGGCACAGAGGGACAACCTCATTTTAACCAGACTCTCAATTGTGGGGTCAACCTGCACATCAGGGTCATTCATTTAAAAATGAGAGCTCCTGGGGTTGGGGACATAGCTCAGTCGGTAGAGTGCTTGCCTCGCAAGTACAAGGCCCTGGATTCAATCCCCAGCACCCAAAAAAAAAAAAAAAAAAAAAGAGTGCTCCCGTTTCAGGGTGACAAGGACATGGTGCCCTACCATCAGGGACTCTGGTATCACAGGGTCTCTAAAGCCATGTGGGTAATGGTTGTGGTGAGGGTTCATAGCCACATCTGCCCCCCAGGTGGGAACAACACTGAGAGGCCCTGGCACAGGCCTGGGCGGACCGACAAGGTCACCTCCCTGTAGCACGTGCTCTGCTCGTGTCCCCTCTCAGGAACATCATCCTCTGAAGGAGACTTCGTGTGTCTGCTGAGCTCTCTGCAGATAAGCAAGACAGAAAGCAAGCCGGCTCATCAGGCGGCTCAGTGTGGCCTTGTCTCTGTTCATGAAACCAATGTTCCTTGGACATACTTGGTCCAGCACCAGCTGTGAGCTATAGCTCAGCCTCGAGATATGCCCACAGGGCTGGTTTCCAGGCCCTGGTTTTCCTCCCAGCGCCTCAGACGTGACCTTCGAGATGGTATCTCCATCTATCCCATCTCATTCCCTGGGGACCCATGGGGACCGATAGGAGCAGAACCCGATGGAGCTGCCTGAGGCAGGGCCTGCAGATCCTGACCCCAGTGGTGTAGAGGGCCCCATGGGGCCCCGGGCACAATCTTATGTTTACTGAGGAGTCTTTGAGTTTTGTGTTCACCTGCTTCCTTATGCGAGTGGACCCAGTATCTAACTGGAGGATGCCCTCTTCAGACAGAAGTGTTCAGGTTACTAGGAGCCTTTAATGGTTTCCAAGAGAGGCTCATGAAGATTAGCAGAATCACTAGACCACAGCTTAGCATCAAGTGACACCCCTCCCTGTCACTGTAACTTCTTCCTCTCATTGTTGATGGCTCAGATCTTCCTGCAAACATTAAACCAGGCATGAGATCTTAGGGGGTAAATGCAACAAGATTCATTGAAAATTAGCTGATGTTGAGGGCACAAAGATAAAGAGAGAAGACCGGGGCCATGATTCCTTTGAATTATTTGACCTCTTAGTCTATTACTGCTAGAGCTTCCTGGGCAGGCTCAGCATTATGGCTGTTCTCTGTAGCACTCATGTGAGCACCACAGGCCGACCCCTGGATCCTCCCAGCAGGCCCGCACCCTCTCATGCCCCCTGATGGTTGCGAGATGCACTGTGGTCTTCCTTTTCCTGGTATCTCTCTTCTTCCTGATGTCTCTCCTCTTCTCTCTAGGCTCTCGGTGAATTTGTGCTAGTGGAAAAGGATGTCAAGATTAAGAAGAAAGGAAAGATTTTTAGCCTCAATGAGGGCTATGCCAAGTATTTTGACGCTGCCACCACTGAGTATGTGCAGAAGAAGAAATTCCCTGAGGTGAGTGAGGGAAGCTGAGGCCAGGAGCAGGGAGCAGCTGTCTCAACCGGGTCCTGTTTGGATGGGGCATTGGGAGCCTTGGCGAGAGAGGGCGGCGCCACTGTTTGTGACTCTGATCTGTATGAGTCTGGTGGACTCTGCCTTCTTCCCAAGCAATCAGTCTCCTTTGTAGATGAAATTCACCCATTAAAGGAATGTGCCTCAACAGAGTCTCTCCAGGGAAGTTGTTTATAAAGAAAGTGGGACCTTTGTGGGGTGGGTCCTTCCTTATCAATTCTGGGGGGGTGAGACCAGAGAAGCTCTTTTGCTGGAAAAGCAGTGGTGTGACGTGCAGGCCTGGGCGTCCCAGGATGGAATCCAGGAATCCAGGTGGAAGAGCCCAGACTTCATGGTAGCAGGTGGCTCTCACTCAAGGATGCCTGTGTGCCTCCAGTGGAAGCTCCCTCGTTCTTTCTTCTAATGACGTGAGCATGACTCTCGTAGGGCAGCTCCTGCTCTGCTCCTTTGTAGGCTGTTATTGTCCCCTCACCCACACCCGACAGAAGCCTTGCAACAAAAGGAACAAGGTTGGTGATGTCACCACACTTCCAAGTGGAGCCCGAGCTTGAAGATAGCTTCTCAGTGGTTCCACTCGTCGGCCAAAAACTGCCCCCTCTGGAACACATGGAGGAAAAAATCGATTTCGCCACTAAACTAAGACAACTTCTGTACAAAATGAATGTTTAGGAGGACAAGTTGCAAGCTGGGTGGACGTCACTTACTGCTCGTGTGACCGCTGCTGGGTGCATGGTCTTGCTACATGGTGACGCCTTATAACTCAGTGGGACAAGGACGAGCCCCAGTCAGGAACCCAGGCAATGGTCACGTAAGTCATGGAGGAAGCACACATGACCGTCAGCATGGAAGGATGCTGGTGAAGAAAGAAATGCAAATTAAAACAGCCCTGCTGTGTCACGTCCTCACGTGAGATTGGCAAAGATTGGAAAGCTGAACTGCGCTCGGTGGTGTGAGCAAAAAAAGCCCTCTTAGAGATGGTTAGAGAAGGCAGGAAAGTTACAGGATTTCAAGGGGCAGTCTGGAATATGGTTTCAAGTATTTAAGATTCTTATCTTCTGACTCCACAGTTTATCCTAAATTCCCTTTTATCCAAGGAACTAATCAGTCAAATAAATAAAAAAGATAAATGTGCAAGAATATTCCATTAAAATGACAATGAAAGGAACAATTGAAATGTCCTTTGATATGTTCTGGTTAAGGTATTATGGGATGTCCACACAGTGAAACATGCTACACACCTAGTCATTCATTAAAAAGGTAAGTCCAAGGCCAGGGATGGAGCTCCATGGTAGAGCGCATGCTTAACTGCACAGGTGCTGAATTCCACCCCCATTACTAGACAGCTTCAGCCACAAAAGCAGGTCCGCTTTCATGTATTGATAGTGGAACATGCCTACAAAATATTAAGGGAAATATATGGGTTATAGAACAAAATGTGATCTCACCCAGTAAATGTGTATGTTTACAAATTTATATACACATGTCTGTGTGTATGTGTGTGTGTGAGAGAGAGAGAGAGAGAGTGTGTCCACAGTCTTCAGAGATGTGCCAACTTGTTGCTAGTGGTTTCTGGATGTAGAGATAGTAGGGTTGTTTACTTTCTGTGTATGGTCTGACCGTGTGCTATGAGCAGTGGACCATGTGTTATTTTTGATCCTTCTGTTTTGCCAAAGAAGTCTCCTTTCTTTTTTTCTCTTGTTCTTGTCTCCAGTTTCCCTTACACACTGACTTCCACGGGCTTGGGAATAGGAGTGGATTCTCTCTTTCCCAGGGAGATTCTTCCCGTTCTGCACACAGCCCATCAGCCCTGCAGAAAGAGTCACGGGTGATTTGGGTTCCAGCCTTTTCTGGAATCGAGTTGTGCAACTCATTTAACTCTACTGTAAAGTTGGAGTCCCTAGGAGATATGAAGATAATTAAACTCTCTACTCTTTCAATGTTTTTTCTCTTATATCCTTTCTCACAGCCAGCCTAAATATTTTGAGAAGTCTAGACGGACACTAAAGTTCTAAAATGAAGTTGCTCTCTGCAGCTTTATAAAGCAGAGCAAGTGCCTTAAGCAGATTTGCATCTGCAGTTTTCTGAGGGATGCCAAGGAATAAGCAGGGTTTATTAGGACAGCATTTCCCAAACTGTCTACATGACCACTCATAAGAAATGTATTTTCATCTAATCTGGAATATGTACACACACATGTGCACACACACACACACACACAAACACACACACAATTGAATCAAGTCAAACTGCCTGCTTCTCTACGACACTCAAATATCTATTCTGTTCTTTTCCTTTATTGCATTTATTCTATTTCTCTTCTTCTGTTCCATTTCAACCCCTTCCGTTCGTTTAGGTTCCCTTTCATCAGTGGGTTTCCACCCACAGTGTGAGCAAGTGCTGCCTCCGTGTCCTAGATGTTCCACCAGAGCTTAAAATTAATCTACATATTCTGAGCGGAGATGGTAAAATAAAGACGATGGGCCATATATTCCTCAGGTGCAGGAGAGGTTAGCTCGAACAGGCCATGTGGCTGACGTGACATGCAATCAGTGCATTGAGTAGGGGGCATTGTGCATTGGCAATCTAGAAAGCAGTTGTTTCAGTCTCCTTTTCATTCTTAAAAATCTGCCTGTCTGGAGAAGCTCCAGGATGCCCACAGAGCCCCTGGACTCTCTGGTCACTCTGAGAAAATAGGAAGTCTGATCATCACTTAGGCTGTAAAACGTTAGCTTATAAGCCCAATAGATGAATTAATATGTCAGTATTAATTTAAGAATTTTGCCTGTCTTATTAAAAATAGAAATTCTGAACAACAAAGCAAGTTACCTAATTCCCTAACATAAATTAAGGCTCTGAAATTCTCTGGTTGTCATTCATCTGGTTGTAGGTTTAATATAATCTGTCCCTAATAAAATAATTGTTTTGTCTGTAGATTATGGTTTTGCTTGTTTTAAAGGTTCCACAAATCCATGCCCACAGATGAGTTGGATCTGACACCAAAGGACCAGGCAAGCTAGTGTCAGGAAACTCGTGTGAATGCTCGATAATTCACACAGGCAACACCTGAGCATCCTGGGAGAGGTTTTTCTTATGGATGCAAAAACAATTTTGACTGAAGCCTGGAAGCCTTGTGGGGCCCGATTCTGATTCTGATAAGACACAGAGATTTAATGGAAGCCCAGAAACACATTATTGGATCCCAGAAGCTCCGTCTGTAGATCCAAGAAGAAATTTGGCATTAGATAAACAGGCGATGCTCTTGACACAGTGCTGAGATCCTCAAATGCTGTGGTTGGGGGAGGGCAGTTAGGAAAGAGGGCTCTCCACCCAGGAAAACCTGTTTGGGACTGCAGCTGGTGGCCAGAAGACAGGATCTGAAGGGAACAGAAGTCAGGTGTGTGGGCTCTGGAGGCAGAGCGTGTGGCTTCAGATCCCAACTCTGATCCTTAAGCGCTCTAAACTCATAATTGACATCATACTGTCCAAAGCACCTTTCTGCAATGAGGGAAGCATCCTATATCCCCGTTGTCCAGTGTGATGGCCACTGGACACACGTGGGCTTGGAACGTGGTTCACCTGACTGAAGAACCAAATTTTTAATCTTTCTTAATTTTAATTAGTTAAAATTTAAAATCAGGCTGGGTGCAGTGGTGCATGCCGCTAATCCCAGCGGCTTAAGAAGTTGAGGCAGGAGGATTCCCAAGTTCAAAACCAGCCTCAGGAACTTAGTGAGGCCCTAAGCAACTTAGCAAGACTGTGTCTCAAAATAAAAGATAAAAAGGGCTGGAGATGTGGCTCAGTGGTTAAGCACCCCTGAGTTCAATCCCTGGTACCATGGTACCAAAATAGAAAAAAGAAAAAAGAAAAAAATTAAATGTCCACATGAGGCCTGTGTCTACTGTCCTGGATGGTGTAAATCTAGAAGGCAGCGTATGGAAATATGGACATCTGGTCCAGCCTGGTCTAGTTGCTGATCTGGAGGCCGTCATGTTGCTTAGATCTTTTCTTCCTAATGAACAACAGTAAGTAACGGAGTGTCCAGACCAAGGGGTCCAGGGACCAGGGACCCTGGTGGGAGTCGGGGGGAGCAATGAGTCACACAGTGTAAGTACTGTAATTATATTTGAGCTGTGCTCAAAAATGGGAAGAGGCTTGAGAGAACAGCGTGGTCTAGTGGCCATGTTTACTGTGAAAGTGAGAGGCCACCTTATTTGCAGAAAATGAATGATGGAAATCACTTTGGGAAAGAGACAAGGGTGCAGAGGCCAAGAGTGTGGGCCTCCTTTCAAATGTGACCGCTGTCCCTGAGCTTCGGCCAGTATCTCCGTTGCCTGTGCTCCGGTCTCCAGGCCTCCAGGCTATTAAGTGATCACGGCAGCTCCTAGCTTAAAGGATTAATATAGGCCTTTAATGAAAAAAAATCCACAGTAATTTCCTGGCACCATGCTTGATGCATCTCAGCTCTCAGTATCTCCACCGAGGATGGTCTTTCAGAAAGATGATGTACTTGGGCAGAGAAGTGGACGTGAAGTGATTTCCTAAGTTCAACGTCTTCTCCTTGAGTTATGGCCATGGAATAGGGTCTAGAGTTAACGGTCAGTTCATTTAATTTTCTTCTCTGGAAATTAAGGCTGGAGTGAACTGGACAAAGGAATGGAGCTGATTGATCAAGATCGAATCCCTCTTCTGAGAATACTAGTGTGGTGGTCAGCGTGAGCTGGTTCCTCAGCCCGAGGAGATGTTAATTTGGGGGCTCCAGGCTAGGCACGCTTGGCTATGTGCCCTCTGGATAGAGCTGGTCTGCAGAAAGAGAAAGGTTGGCAGAAAGTGGGGTGGGGGTGGGGAAGGTGGGAAGGCAGCGGGTGGTGGGGAGAGAACAGACCAGAATAATGAGTAGTTTGTGGTTCCTGTCCTTTATTTCCTTTTCAATATCTATATTGGTTTGTTTTTAATGATGAAGTAGGGTGAGTCAATGTAGTTTTAAAAGATGGTTTTTGAAAGGAGAGAGGTGGAGACAGTGTGTAAAAACTCCCTCCAAGAGGACCTGGCTGTGGAGTCCAAGAGAGGAAGGGACTGGCAACCAGGTGACGGGAGGAAAGGGGGACAGAGGTTCCTTTCTGCTTTCTAATACAGCCTCGATCCAGGACTCACTCTGGCTGGTGTTCACATTTTGAAGTCTGTGCGTCTTTTGACAAGTACTATTTTTTTTTTTTTTTGGTGCTGGGGATCGAACCCAGGGCCTTGTGCTTATAAGGCAAGCACTCTACCGACTGAGCTATCCCCCCAGCCCCGACAAGTACTATTTTGAAAGGTGCTTGGCATCACTCATCATTTCTACCATGCTGAGCTAATCTCAAGCTTTGCTGGAATGCAGAACGTGGTGTGGCCACCCCGAGGAATTTGCTGCCTCCTGTTACGATGCCAGAGAATCGTTAGGTTGGACAAAGAAATTGTAGGAGGTCACTGGATAGGGAGAAATAAATCCACCTGGAGGAAAGATTTGATCATAGGCCCCAGCTTTGCCTGTGACATCCTTCTTTGAGAAAAATCATCATGACCTTTGACTTACTTCTCTTTGGATAAACGTTCCTTCCATTACAAGTCAATAATGCAATCGAGGTTTACAAATACATCGTTAGATGATATCTTTGAGTGGTTTCTAGAGGTGTTTAAGATTTGTCCAGTGCATAAAGACTGCTTGCAGGAAGTACAAAAGTTGTCATTGCCATTGATCAAGGAGATTCAGTTCTTGGAAAACTAGAAGTTCTGGGAACTCCAGCGAGTCAGTAGGAACTTCCACACAGCTGTTGCTGGAAATCCAGCCATCCTTCAGTATCTGTGGGGTTTGATTCCGGAACCCCCCTCAGGACCAACCCCCCTTGGATGGTCAAGTATTAAACAGCCTGGTTTTGCATATATCCTATGCACGTCCTCCATATAGTTTACATGATCTCTAGATTACTAAAAATAGCTAATGAAATGTGAATGCTATGTAAATAGTTGCTATGCTGTATTGTTTAGGGAATAATAACAATAAAAAAGTCTGTATATGTTCAGTACAGATGCAATTAAAAAATGGATTTGATCTGAAGTTGGTGGACTCTGTTCATGGGGACTGGTGGATAAATAGGGCTGATGAACTTCTTCCCTTTGGGGGCAGGTGAGCGGTCCTGCTGAGATTGCTCAGGACACTGTGACTTTAAATAGTCCTACATTTAATGGATTCAATCACTGCTGAGGTTTGCAGGGCTGTTCGTGACTGAAGTGCTCAGTTGCCCTAATTCCTTGGTTCCTAAGCTGAGGGAAGGATGGCCAAGGGCCAGGGATGCAGAGCTGCGCCAACTGGGCTCGGGGCCAGGCGGGTGCGGGGAAGGCTAGTTGGCAAACCCTCTGGATCTTGTCTCTTCCTGTCTTCCAGGATGGCAGTGCTCCCTATGGGGCCAGGTATGTGGGCTCCATGGTGGCCGATGTGCACCGGACCCTGGTTTATGGAGGGATCTTCTTATACCCAGCCAACCAGAAGAGCCCCAAGGGCAAGGTAATTCTCCTGTGAGCAGTGGTGACCTGATCAGCGAGTCACATGGCATTCTTTCTTCTCAAGCTTGCTTCTCACGCTTCGGTGCATCCTTGGCATTGGTGTCTGTGAGCGGGCAGGGGAGGGCAGCAGGCTTTGCTTCCCGTGGTGAGTTTGGGTGTGGTAGAGGTTTGGAGGAGAGGCGGCTGGTGTGACGTGCCTGGGGATTCCTCCTGGCCCTCACCTCCACCAGCTTCATGCAGCATTTGCTGTGGGTCACCTGTGTTCATCTCCTGCTTTCTGCAGGCCAGCTCTCACTTTATCGGCAGCACCAGCTGACTTGGCGATCACTGATACTAAGAGAATATAGTGAACCCCACCAACCTGCTTCCCAGAAAAAGTCTACATAATCAGGCACTCCACATTCATTTTTGGAGGGTTTGCAGAGACCCTAAGGTCCTCCCAAGAAGCTCCTAGAGAGTTCCCAAGCTCCAGAATAAAAAGTCCAGCTCAAATCTCTCGGTATTTCTGGGAAGGGAGCTTCTGGAAGGTCTAATTGCAACTTTATGGCACAATCTTGAAAATGCTCATATTCCCAAGCAAGAATCATTTCTTATGATCCAGGTTTATTGATAATAGAGGCGCCCATGGATATGTTTCTGAATTTTAGCCAAATCACAGAAATCACCGGGAACTGGTTCATCACGTAAAGACCCACATTTCCCTCTGTCACACAAACAGCTAGCCACACACGTGTGTGTTGTTTCGACTGGCCATTGAGGTTCGAATTAGTGGAATGCCAGATTCAAAGCCATCATAAGAAATCCAACGTAGCGCAGGAGCCTGAGAGATTCTGATGCTTGGGTCGGGTGCTGGGTGTTTTTCCTGATGAGAGTGTTTAGTGGTTAGCTGAACTAAGAAGCACAGAGAAGCCTGCATGAGAGGGCCGAAGGACAGAGGAGAGCAGTGGAGAGTAAGCGAGGTCCAGCAGAAGATGGGGAGATTCTTCAGTAGAACCACCACTTTGCCCGGGAGGGAAAGCGTGAAGGCTTATTACTGTGATTACTAAAATGATTCTGCATGAGTCAGGAAACACCCACACAGAATCACACTCCTGTGTCCTGTGGCCACAAGCAGTCCCATGTGCCACCTGTACTCATTACCCCTGACCACTGCCCGTGCTGAAGTCACCATTGGTTCTCTTCATATGGACACAGTAACTTTATTTATTTATGTGGTGCTGAGGGTGGAACCCAGCGCCTCACATGTGCTCGGTGAGCGCTCTACCACTCAGCCCCAGCCCCAGCCCCAGCCCACCGATGGTTCTCGATCTCCACATTTCAGCTCTTACGGTCTCTGAGACCACGTCCATGTGTGTGCACACATGTGTCTCATGTGTGCGTGTCTCTGTATAGCCATGTAGATTTCAATTGCTAAAAATGAGTAGATTGTGTGGCCCGCAGGTCAAGGTACTGTTGAAGTCCTGGGCGTTGTTTGCTCTTAAGACGAGCATCTGAGGACAGGGCAAAATTAACTTGGCCCCCAAACAAGAGCATTCATTACCTGCCAATGCTGAGCTTTCACTTTTCTGTTTAAGTATGTGACTCAACAGGCTAACTGGCTACGGTCTGAGACTTTATTATCTGACACCCCAAATTTCCCCTGTCCTCAAGTTCCCAGGGCAAAGGAAAGGGGGAGGAATAAGCCAAGCTCTGCAAGCTACCACTGTTTGAATCCTTCCTCAAGATGTAGGGGCATGACTTGGGCTGTCTGTCTGCTCACAAGAGCTCGTCTGCTGGCTCTGTTTCTCCGCAGCTTCGGCTCCTGTATGAGTGCAATCCCGTGGCCTACATCATTGAGCAGGCAGGAGGCCTGGCAACCACAGGTACCCAGCCAGTACTGGATGTGAAGCCTGAGAGTATTCACCAACGAGTCCCCCTCATCTTGGGATCCCCAGATGATGTGCAGGAATATCTCACCTGTGTACAGAAAAACCAGGCAGGCAGGTAGTGAACTTCGCCTCACGAGCCCTCTTTTGCTTGTCTTTACCTTGCACTGAGGACCCTATGAGTGATACGTGGGGACAGTGGTGATGAGAAAGAGGCACACCCGCCAGTCACATTTGGAAGAACCACAACCAGCTGCGGAAGGTGGGGTCAGGAGTCCCAGGGGATTCTGTGGTTCATAGGAAGGGCTAAAAATAAAAACTGACTTGTGAAAAGAATGACTGTGGATTTGTCTTCTGTCATGAATAATAACAAACAGGGTTGCAGTTTAAAGTCCATCAATGCAAGTAGTCAGCCACCATCTACCAGAGGGTAAAAACTACACGGATGAGGTAAGAATTTGTCCTGGGCTGGGTGTAGCACAGTGTGGAGCATGTGCTCAGCACGTGGAAGGCTCTGGGTTCAATCCCCAGCACCATCCCTCACGCACATCAGAATTTGTCTGGATTGGCTTGAAACTTGAAGCTCATGTCTCATCCTGTAGTGATTGGGACGTTCATTCCATTCTCAGAGGCTACATATAAAACACATGAAGATGTTGCTGAAAAGCTGCCTCTGCACTCTGTGTGCTCTGGGACAGCACAAGGGCCTTTGAGGGATAGTTAGCTCCCAATTTACGGCAGCCTTTAAAAATTAAGTGTGTTGGGGATTATGGTTGGACGTGAGGTCCCAAAGCTCCTGTTAATGCAGGCCTATTCAGAGGTGAATCGTTGTGTTGTGAGAGCTGGAACCTAACCAGCCCATCCTATCTGAATGGGCTCTGTGGGTGGTAGTTGTGGGCAGGTGCAGCATGGCTGGAGGAGGTGGGTCCTGGGGGCTGCCCTGGAAGGGTCAGCTTCCATGCAATCCCTGCCCCTTGGTCTCTCTGCTCCCTGAACCTGCCATGAGCTGAGCAGTGTTCCTCTGTGGTGCCCTTCCGCCATAATATTTTGCCTCACTTGGGTCCAAAGTGATGGTGTTGGCCAACTGTGGACTGAGACCTCTGAAACTGAGAAAAATAAAAATTTTCTCTTCCAAGTTGTTCTCGTCAGGTATTTTGGTAACAACAATGAAACGCTGATTAATACAGTTGGTACTAGCAAAAAAGATAAGAATAATTTAAATGTCCACCAGGAGGGAGAGAGTTGATATTTCGAAAACCATGTAGCAGTTTGAATAAATTGGAACTTATAAAACCACTCTAGTCTCTTATGAATATGGAAATACCATCTGTATTTTTATACAAAGGTGTTTTTTTTTTTTTTTCTAATTTGGATGAAATTTTACTTGTGTCAATTTGATCAAAGCAAAAGAAAAGCAAATATTCACATTGGTACTATCATTTACATAACCTCTACTCTTGAAATTTGGTGGGATATTTAATTTTCAATCAAGCATGTTCTACACAAAGGCATTCTTGACATCAAAATATATAAACACAGAAAGAAAGAAACATACTGGCTGGTTCCTTAAGGCCTTTGACTCCCTTCTAATCTGATGACAGCCAAAACATTCTTTCCCCTCTGGCTTCTTTTCATCTAATGACATCTAATCAGTTCTTATTTTCTGCAAGGAAGAGAGAAAACATGAGGAAGTTATGAAGGAAAAATGGGAGACGGTGGGTGAGTCTGGATGGTGGATCTGAAGGTGGGTCTGTGTGTCTGTCAGTGTTCTTCAGAGACGTGAATGGGGTGGGTGGGGGACTCAGGCGGGACTTCCAGGTTACACTCTTCAGGCAGAAATCCTTCTGCCCTGGGAAACCCCAGTTGTATTCTTAAGGTCTTCAATGGATTGGATGAAGCCTACTCACATTACCAAGAATAATGTCCTTGCTTCAAGTTAATCACATCGACAGAGTAACCTCATGGCAATCTCTAGACTGGTATTTTGCCAAAGATTTGGGCACCATAACCTGGCTAAGTTGACACAAAAATTAATCATCACAGTCTGTAAATACAAAGATGGCAAGATGGCCAAGTGTGATAGGTAAGAAAAACATTCTGCAAATGGGCATGACATGGTACCACTCTGTACAATCAGAAAGCACAAGAAATAAAAATAAAGAGCAAGGTTGTTGAGGAGCAGAGCAGGAAGAGTCTTCAAGCGTTGTCCCCTGACCTGAATGTACTGGAGTCTAGTGACACTAACTGGTGCTGGAGACAGACACGTGTTTCCAGCTGAGGCTCCGGGAGGAAATGTCTGTCAGTATTTTGGGTGTTCAGCTCCTGAGTGCTTGTCACATGCTGTAGACATTCTGGTGTGTGCTGAAAGGGGCTTTGGGCATCTGGAGGGTCCCCCTGGCTTGGTGAGGCTTCTTGCTGCTGGCTCATGAGAAAACAGAAGCCATCTGTAGGAGCAAACTAACACATACGACCAACCATTGAGCAAGTTATCTTGGAGGCCCAGCCTCTTCAGACCTACAGATGTTGCCAGCATGAATAGAAACACGAAGATGATCTTGTTCTTCCTTTGCTGATTACTGAACATAAATCTGCAGATGACTTCTATATCTGCCCTCAGAACAATGACCTTCCATGGAACCACAAAATCAGAGAAAGAAAACAGAGAACTTTGGGGCCAGGTAAGTTTCAGAATTAAGACAGCTTTCAGAATTCTGAAATGTAACAGTCCAAATACCATCTTATACCCCCAGCATGTGCAAAGATTGATGCATACTAATTGTACATATTTATGCAGTACACTGTGATATCTCAATACATGTTTACAACATGTAATGCTCAGATCAGGGTAATTAGCATTTCTATCACCTCAAACAGTTGGCATTTCTTTTTGTTGGGGACATTCACAGTCCTCTCCTACTGTACTTTTGAAATATACAGTAAATAGTTATTGACTAGTGCAACAGAACAGTAGAATGTATCCCGTCTATCTTTTACCTGTTAGTTATCTGCTCATTATTACACCCTCCGCCCCCTTCCCAGTCTCTGCTGACCTCTGTTCCATTCTTCCATGAAATCAGCTTTTCCTGCTTCTACATGTAAGTGAGAGCATGTGGTCATTGTCTTTCTTTGCCTGCCTGTTTCACTTAACACCGTGTTCTCCACCTCCATTTGTATTGCCGTGAGGGACAGGATCTCATGCTTTTTCATGGCTAAATTCCACTGCATAGATGTATCACATTTTCTTTATCTATTCTTCTGTTGATGGACACCTAGGTCGATTCCATGTCTTGGCTATTATGCAACAAACACGGGAATGCAGATCTCTCAACACACCGATTTTCTTTCCTTTGGGAATATTCCCAGTAGTGAGATTGCTGGATCACATGGTAGCTCTATTTTTAGTTGTTTTGAAAAACCTCCATATTGTTTTGCATCATGTTAACAATTTACGTTCCCACGGGTGATGCAAGAGTTCCCCTTTCTCCACATCCTTTTCAACAGATTTGAAATTCAAGGGCAAGATGATAGCTCACTGTGGTTTGGATTTTCATTCCCACAGTGGTTTTGAACCTTTTATTTTATACTTGACCTTTTCTTCTTTTGAGGAAATGTCTGTTCAGTTAATCTGCCCATTTAAAAATTGCATGATTAATATTATTATTTTTGCTGTTGTTTTCAGTTCTTCATGTTTTCTGTGTATTAGTCCCTTGATTTGATTAACAGTGTGCAAATATTTTTTTAATTCTGCACTCTGTTTCTTCACTCTGTTGATTGTTTCCTTTGCTGTGTGGAAGCTTTTAAATTTGGTGTAATCCCATTTGTCTATTTTGGCTTTCGTTCGTTGCTTGTGCTCTTGGGTTCTTATCAAAAAATCTTTGCTCAGACCAATGTCCTAGGTGTTTCTTCTATTTTTTTCTAGTAATTTCATAGTTTCAGATCTTGCATTTAAGTCTTTAGTCCATTTTGAGTTGATTTTTGTATATAATGAGAAATAAAGGTGTAGTTTCATTCTTAAGTATGGATTTCCAGTTTCTTTTTCTCATTCTGTGTCTTAGAGGAAATACTTTCAACTTTTCCCCATTTGGTCTGATTTCAGTTGCGGGTTTGTCATGTGTAACTTTTACTGTGTTGAGGTACAATCCTTCCAATTTGCTGAGAGTTTTGATCATGAAAGGATGTTGAATTTTATCAAATACTATATTCTGAATGTTGAGATAATCATGATTTTTGTTCTTTGTTCAGTTAATACAATATATCACATTTATTGATTTGTGTATATTGAACCATTCTTATATCCCTAGTATAAGGCCCTTTTGATCATGGTATATAACCTTCTTGTTGTATTGTTGAATTTGGCTTAGTAGTATTTTTTTTTGAGAATTTTTGCATCTATGTTAATCAGGGATATTTGTCTATAGTTTCTGTGTGTGTGTGTGTGTGTGTGTGTGTGTGTGTGTGTGTGTGTTCTTATATGGTTTTGGTATCAGGCTAATGCTGGCCTCTTGAATGAGTTTGGCAGAGTTTCTTCTCCTTTATTTTTCTGAAATAGTGAAAGGAGAGTCAATGTTATTTCTTCCCTAAAAGTTTGGTAGAATTCAACAAACCAGCAGGTCTGGGGCATTGGTTTGCTGGAAGACTTTTTACTACTGATACAATCTCCTTATTCACTATCTGTCTCTTTGGGTTTTCTGTTTCTTCATGGTTCCATCTTAGCAGGTTGTATATGTCCAGGAATTTATCCATTTCTTCAGGTTTTCCAATTTTTTGGTGTTTATTTGTTTATTAGCTCTAATGACCATTTGTATTTCTGTGCTATCTATTGTAATTTCTTCCTTTTCATCTCTGATTTTATTTATTTTCTCTTTTTTTCTTAGGTTGGATAAAATTTGTAGATTTGATTTTTTTGTTAAACCTGACTTTTCTTTTGTTAATATTTTTGGTATTTTTTTTTAGTCTCACTTTCATTTCTTTCCCTTCTGATTTTTGTTCTTTCTTTCCTTCTGCTAATTTTAGGTTTGGTTTGTTCCTGCTTTTCTAGTTCCTTGAGGTGCATCATTAGGACATTATTTGAAATGTTTTTGGTTTTTTGATGTAGGCATTTATTGCTATAAATTTTGCTCACAATATTTTTTCTGTTTTATCAAATAGGTTTGGTATATTGTGTTTCCATTTTCATTTGTTTCAAGAAAATTTTCAACTTTTAATTTTTTTCCATTGGTTGTTAAGGAGCCTGTTGTATAATTTACATGGATTTGGACAGTTTCTAGACTTTCAATTGCTGATTTCCAGTTTTATTCCATTGTGTTCAGAGAAGATAAATGATTTCAAGTTTTGTTGAGATTTTTTTTTTTTTTTTTTGAGGTCTAACATATGGTGTGACCTGAAGACTGTTCTGTGCAAGTAAGAAGAATTTATTTTCTTTTGCTGTTGGATAAAATGTTCTGTCAATGTCTGTTAGGTCAATTTGATCTATAGCTTAAATATCATTTTTTCCTGGTTGGCTCATCTCTCTATTGTTAAAAATGGATTATTGAAGTCGCCAATTCTTATTGTTTTGGAGAGTCTCTCTCTCTCTCTCTTTAAATATAATAATGTTTGCTTTGTAAGTTATATATAATTATATACATAGCCTCTGTATGATTGTTATATAGTCCTCTTGCTGAATCGATCCCCTTAGTTGTATGATGACCTTGGCTCTCTCTGTGGTTTTCAAGTTCACATCCACTTTATGTGATGTCAGCTCAGTTTTGGTTTACACCAGCGTGGACCATCTGTTTCCTCCCTCATTTTCAGTCTGTGTGAGTTTCTACTGGTGATGTGATTTTCTTATAGACAACATAGTTGGGTCTTCTTTTTTTGTGTGTGTGTCCAGTCAGTCTATGACTTTAACTTAGGGAATTTAATCCATTTAAATTCGAGTTTATTATTGGCAGGTGAGAACTTGCACTTGTCATTTTGTTATTTTCTCATTGTTTGTATGTCCACTGTTTCTTCCTTTATCATTACTTATCTTTGTGATTGGTAGTTTTCTCCAGCGATATGGTTTTATTTCTCTTTCCCATTGTGCATCTGCTCTGCTACTAGTTTTATACTTTCCTATGTTTTCATGGTGGTAGCTGTTGTCCTTTTGCTCTTAGATGTAAAAATCCCTTAAGAATTTCTTGTAAGGTTGGTCTAGTGATGGTGAATTCCTTCAGATTTTGCTCATCTGGGAAAGACTATTTCTTCTTCGCTTGTGGAGAAGAGCTTTGCTGGGTATAGTATTCTTGACTGACAGGTTTTTTTTTTCTTCCAGAACTTGGAATATATCAGCCTATTCTCTCCTGGTTTCCAAGGTTTCTGTTGAGAAATCTGCTGTTAATCTAACGGTGATTCCTTTATTTATGGCTTGATGTGGTCTCTTAGTGCTTTTAGAATTCTTTCTTTGACTTTTGACAGCTTGATTACAAGGTGCCTTGGAAAGGACCCTTTTGATTTTAATTCAGTTAAGGGTTTTGAGCTTCATGGATCTGGATGTTCATATCTCTCCCTAGATGCTATCCTTGGACTTGGTTTGAATATTTCCCAAGGCCTCCTCTGCTGTCATTCAAGCCACACTGTGAGGAATGAAAGGGGTGGAAACTTAATCAGCCTATGCTTTAGAAACATGTTGCTTTAGAAACAGCAACTTTGGAAAGGATTATATGGTAATTAGGGTAAAGCCCCCATGTTTAATTCCCAGTGCCTTCTTAAGAACAGGGTAAGAACCCAGACACACATACGCATATACACTCCCTGTCTCTTGTCATGTGATGCCCTGTACGGCCTTGTGTTTCGCCAGCACAAAGTCCAACACCAGATGCAGTTCCTTGATCTTGCCCTTATTGAACTGTGAGCCAAAATAAATCTTTTCTTTATAAATTAGCTAGTCCATGTGTTATCAGCAGGAGAAAATGAACTAATACACAAAATTGGGAAATTTTCAGCTATGATTTTGTTGAATTTTTCAAAAATTTCCCCCGTTTTAACACCTAGAAGGAGAATATTCGTTTACTTAGTGGTGTCCCATAGATCTTAGAGGTTTTCTTTGCTGAATTTGTCATTCAGATTATGAAATGTTCTCCTGATTTCATTGAACTTTCTATATATCTTCTCTTGTATCTTGATGAGTTCTCTTAATATCATTTTGAACTCCTTTTCAAGCATTTCATATATTTCTTTTTCTTTGGGTCTGTTAATGAAGAATTAATGTATTTCCTTAGAGGTGTCATTTTATGTTTCTTTCTCATGCTTCTTGCGTCCCTAGGTTGATATTTGCACATCTGGTGGAACAGTTTTCTCTCCTAAATTTACAGGGTGGTGTTTATACTTGAAGACTTCCTGCTGGAGATGTGACCTAGGACATGGAATAGGTATTCCTCATTTGGGTGTGTTACTCCAGTCTATTTGCTGAGTGACCTGAAAGGTGCTGGTTTTGAGTGGACCAGAACAAGAGAAGGTTCTGCAATAGGTCCAGGTTGCTGTGTAAGCTGCTTTGCCCCTTGGGTCACATGGTCCAGCAGACACAGTGGTGCTTGAAATGTCAATGGCAATTACAGATGCTACCTGGGACATTTGGCAGGTCCCTGTAGGTGAATCACATTGCAGATCCTTAGAATAAGTCCCTTATTGGAATAAGTCCTTGCCATCCTCTGTGGATAACTTCTCTCTCTCTCTCTCTCTCTCTCTCTCTCTCTCTCTCTCTCTCTCTCTTTCTCAATAAATAGTTCTTGGCCTACTACTCATCCTAACCACTTACCCATGGGTTGTAAGCTATCATGCAACCTGAACTGCCCACCATGAACTGAGTTTATCTGATTTACCATCCATGCAGCTGGGTGTACAGAGGGACTCCATCATCCAATCAAAGTGATATGTGTGATTAGACTCAGCAGTCCCTGAAGGAACGAGTTATAGGAAGAAGTGGCCCCAAAGTCTATGGTCCCCACTTTTGCTACACCACCTTCTCTTTCCCAATTTGCACTGTAGGTTTCATGGAGAGGTCTCTGTAATTCATTGGCAGAGCCAGAGAAGACTCAGAACTGGTTTACAGTTGGTTCTACTAATAAACAGGTACTAAAATTGTTCAAAATCTGTACCATGTCACTGGAATGTCATTGAAGGGCAATAATGAAGGAAACTTTGCCTAGTAGGTAGAACCTTGAGCAGTGCAACTTTGCTTGAGAGGAGAAAAGTTTGAATGTGCAATTATATACTGATCCATGTGTCGCAGCCAATGATTTGGCAATGGTTCAGATGTGAGGTGTCCCCCCAAGACTTCCTGTGTTAATGCAAGAATATTCAGAGGTGAAGTGTATAGATTTTGAGAGCTGGGACCTAATCAGTTCATCTTAGTTTGAATGAACTAACTGGGTCGTCACTGTAGAGATGGGGTGGGGCTTGGCTGGAAGAGGTGGGTCACTGGGAACATGCCCCAGAAGGGTTCATCTTCCTGGTGGCCCTTCCCTTCTTTCTCTGCTTCCTGGCCAACATCAACAGAGCAGTGCTCCTCCACCATGCCCTTCTGCCATGATGTTCTGCTTTACCTTAGGCCAGAGCAGTAGCATCAGCCCACCATGGAGTAACCCTCTGAATCTGTGAACTTTTCTTCCTCTAGGTTGTCCTTGACGGGTATTTTGGTTACAGTGACAAAAAACTAAATAACACAGGCAGTATGGTGAAGATGTGGAAGGAACATAAGTGGAAAATTGATGACAAGGAAATTTAGGGAAAGGGCATGTGAATAAAACTTTCTGAATGGCCAAAACACATGAAGATATTTTCATCCCAGGTAAGTGTTCCCCCAAGGTGACCTCAACAGTGGAAGACTTTAATAAACAAATGAATGGATTGACTCATTCTGTGGCTATAGTCAATCTCTTTCTCCATTCATCCCTGTCATCCAAAGTGTTCATGAACAAAGTGACCTTGCTGGCAGGGATGGAGGTCATGCATGGGCTCAGCAACATGGGCTTCCACTCACCAAGACTGCCTGGCCATGGCCACTACCGTGTGCCCAGTCAGGTAAAAGGAGAGATGAATGGCAAGTACCATGGTGCCATGCTGCAGGGTGATCAGCCAGCTACCTGGTGGCAGGGGATCAAATTGGAATGCCTCCTGGAAGGGGAAGTGTTTTATTCTTGTTGGATCCTCTGGATTCAGATTTGACTTTCCTGTATGCAATGCTTTTTTCTACCAAAAGCTTTGGTGGACTTACCCACCATCATGACATTCCACAAAGCAGTGCTTCTGATTGGGGACTCCCTTCACAGCAAAAGACATGGCAGTGAGCCCAGGGTCATTGCTTTCATTGGTTTTACCCTGTTCCTCACCATCCAGAAGTTGCTGGATTGAAAGACTGGTGAAACAGTCTTCTGAAGACTCAGTGACAGCACTTGCAGGTGGCAGGACTATCACATTTTGCTTCCTCTTCCTTCAGTCTTATGGTCTTAGTCCCTGAGCCAGGAATGCTTCTACCAGGAGACACAACCATGACCCCACTGAACGGGGAGTTGAGATTGCATCCCATTGCTTTTGGGCTTCTCCTGCCTCTGAGTCAACAGGTAAGGAAGTTCTGGTGCTGGCGGGGGTGACTGATCCAGATTTCCAAGGGGAAATGGGACTGCTGTTCCACTCTGAAGGTAGGGAGGGGTCTGTTGACTAGCGGGGGCTCCTTCGGGCATTTCAGTGTTACCATGCCCCACGAGTGAGGTCAATGGGAGCATATAACAGCCCAGTGTAGGCAGGACCCTTCAGGAAAGAAGCTTTGTGTCAACCAAATGGGTGAAGAACCATAACCAGCTGAGATGCCTGATGAAGGCCAAGGGAATAGAGACGGAGTAGAGGGAAGAGGCAGTTAGAAATGTCAGGTGCAAACACAGGACCAGTTACTGGCCACAAGTATATCACCCACCTTTGGTCATGAATACTTTTGTGTTTACTTATGATTGATAGATGTCTGTATGCTTAGGTACATATGTGCATATGTATGTACATACATAGACACATTGACCAGGGGTGGATTTATAATAATTAATGTAATGTGACTACTTCCTTGATTAGGTCGCAGGACATGCAAATATACCTTTATTCTAGGTATATCTGTGAGGGTGTTTTTGGATGGGATTAACATTCGAGTTGGTAGAGTGAGTAAAGCAGAGCCATCTCCCTTATATGGGTGACCCTCATCCAATCAGCTGAAGTGAGGAAATAAGTGAGGGCTGCCTGTGTGTCAAATCCTCGAGGAAATATTTTCATAACTAACCGAGACCTCTGGAAGGATTTTGCCTTCGACCCCCATAGTAAAGCAGTATTAAATTAGCTCTGCTATAATTTTTATCCCCATTTCCTAAATGAGGAGACTGAGGGTCAGGGAGTTGCATGACCTGAGTGGCTGCTGACCACCCACTCTGTCCTGGGCTCTGCTTTCTGGGTGCAGAGCAGTGCTGGAGGGTGGAGAGGAGAGAACCCCAGATACTTTCGCGGAGGAATTTTGGGGTTAGAAGTCAGTGAGTGTCTCCAGGGTGGGAGTTATGTTTCTACATGGAGCACAATCAGTGTCCAGAGGGCCAATCTGTCACCTACTGAGACAAACATCTTTGCTCCATTGACTGTGTTTGCCCCAGTTTTGAAACCCTGCACAGCTTCCCGCTTACAGTTGTCCCGCCTGGCCAGCTTTGTGAGAGGAAGGACCTGCTGCGGTGGCCTCCCTCCCAACCAAGGCTACACGTTTCTCATTGTTTTTAATTTCAAAGGAATATTTACCATCATGAAGTGTGTTTTTTCAAACAATAAAAAAGTGTAGACTATATTGTTGAATGGAGGAAAGTAAAGTGTGAGGCAGGAATATAAGGTGTTACCTTTTGTGGAAAAGGAGAGAATGGGGATCTGTCCTGTGTTTGTTCTTAGAATCAGACTCAAAAGATTTGGAAGGAAACTTCCCAGAATCCTTTCCTAATGCCCTTGACCAGTGAGAGATGGCCAAGTCTGTAAAGATTTGGAGAATTTTCAAATTTCAGGGCAGATGCTGTAGATCGAGATGGAAAACCCTAGAATAAAAAACATACTGGAATTACCACAGGAAGACAACTGTGCAACTAGTTCCACTCATTTCATCTCCTGATTTTAGGTGGCAATGCAGTTGAACCCGCCCATGTTCTTTTTCTTTCTTTTTTTTTTAATTTTAGTGCATTATAGTTATACATAATAGTTGGATTCATTTTGACATAATTATACAAACACGGAATATAATTTGCTCCAATTCAATCCCCAGTAATTCTGCTTTCTCTTCCCCCCTCTTTCCCCATTTCCCTTCCTCTACCGTACTGGTCTTTGTTCCATTTATTTATAGTTTTTAAAATTATGGATATATATACAGGTGAAATTCACTGTGGTATATTCAGATGAGTATGTAGGATAATCTGGTTCGTTCCATTCCACCCTTCCTCCCTTTTCTTGTCCTTCTTCCCTGCATCTCAATCCCTTCCTCTGCTCCACTGACCTCTCTTCCATTTTGATGAATTCTCCCAGCCATTTTTCTTCATTATTTCACTCTAGCTTCCACATGAGAGAAAACACTGGACCCTTGGCTTTCTAGGTCTGGCTTATTTCACTTGGCATGATGTTCTCCAGCTCCATCTATTTACCAACAAATGCCATGCTTTCATTCTTCTTTATATCTGAGTAGAACTCACTGTGTATATATACACCATATTTTCTTTTACTTTTTGTGGTGCTGGGGATTGAACCCAGGGCCTTGTGTATGCGAGGCAAGCACTCTACCGACTGAGCTACATCCCAGCCCACCATATTTTCTTTATCCATTCATCTGTTGATGGGAATCTGGGCTTGTTCCATAATTTGGCTATTATGAATTGTGATGTTGATGCTATAAACATAAAGGTGGCTGTATCCCTGTAGTGTGCTGATTTTATTATTTTTATATTTATTTATTTATTTTGGTGCTGGGGATCGAACCCAGGGCCTTGTGCTTACAAGGCAAGCACTCTACCAACTGAGCTATCTCCCCAGTGCCTAGTGTGCTGATTTTAGTTCTTTTGGATAAATATTAAGGAGAGCTGGGTCACATGGTAGTTCCAGTCCTAATTTTTGGGGAATCTCCATACAGTTTTCCAGGGTGGTGGTACTAATTTATAGTCCCACAACAATGTATATGTGTACCTTTTCCCCCACAGCCTAGCCAATATTTATTATCTGATTTCTTGATCACTGCTGTTTGACTGGAATGAGGTAAAATCTGAATATAGTTTTCATTTTCATTTCCCTGATTACTAGAAATGTAAAATTTTATATATTTGTTGGTCATTGTATTTCTTCTTTTAAGAAATGTCTCTTTAGTTGTTTTATTAATTGGGTTTTTTTTTTGGTGTTAAGTTTTTTGAGTTCTTTATATATCTTGACATTAATCCCCTGAGGACCAGGTGACAAAAATTTTCTTCCACTGTGTAGGCCCTCTCTTCATGTTCTTGTTTCCTTTGCTGTGCAGAAGCCTTTAAATTTGATGCTATCCCACTTACTGATTCTTGGTTTTATTTCATGAGCTTACTTAGGAATCTTACTAAGGAAGTTGCTACCTCTGCCAATATGTTTGCGTGTTGAGCTGACATTTTCTTCTGGCAGTTGCAGTTTCTAATTCCTGTGTCTTTGATCCATTTTTGTGCAAGGTGAGAGATATGGATCTAGTTTCATTCTTCTATATATGCATATCCAATTTTCCGAGCACCATTTGTTTAAAAGGCTGTCTTTTCTCCAACATGTTTTTGACACCTTTGTCAGGCGTCAGATGGCTGTGAGTGTGTGGGTTTGTCTCTGTGTCTTCTATTCTATTGGTCTTTATGTCTGTTTTGGTGCCTTCAAGACCATGCTGTTTGCATTCGTATAGCTCTGACGTATAATTTGAAGGCAGGTGCTGTGATGCCCCCAGCATTGCTCTTCTTGCTCAGGATTGCTTTGGCCATTCTGAGTCTCTTATGCTTCCAAATTAATTCTAGAACTATGTTTTCTAGTTCTGTGAAGAACACCATTGGAATTTTGATGGAGATTGCACTGAATATGTATAATGCTTTGGAAGCATGTCCATTTTGATAATACTAATGCTGCCTATCCAAGAACACGGGAGGTTCGTCCATCTTCTCGCATCTTCTTCAGTTTCTCTCTTCTGTGTTCCACAGTGTTCACGGTAGAGGTTCTTCACCTCCTTGAACCAAGACCATCCTTCCATTGTCACCCTCTGATTTCAAATTGCTCCTGGCTGCTTTCTATCCTCTTAAATTCCTTCAGATAAAAATTGAAATAATAAACAACAGGTCAACGCCTGTCTGAGAGGCACGTCCATGCATCCTGTGGCAACAGTCATCCCAGAGGGGCCGGTTGCTGGATGTTCCCCAGAGACCGCGCACTCGGACCTGTGTCTTCCGGCTTCCTTCTCTCCCGACACGCTTCCTGGTGCATTTCCACTGTGTGCATATTATGTCACTTAAAAACAACCCAGAGGCACCATCAGATGCCCGAGGGCCACAGAGTCCTTCGGTGTTTGACACATTTCATGTAATAAGTAAGATCTCATTTACATTTTTCTATTGGAAAATCATGAGCAGAATTTTCAAATTGCTTACCAAAAGGCACAGAAATAACTTGTATTGTTTTTTAATCATACAACGGCTTCATTACTCTTCCTTCATGTGGTAATTTTGAGAAGTAAATGAAGTTACATCTAGGCTGTATATAAATGCCTGGCCCACGGGCTGTCAATCCGGGTAACTCGTGTTAACATCAGTGTTTTATGATAATGTCCAGGATGATGATAAACATGATGGTGAAAATAATAATGCCTTGAATTTGCAATAATAATAGTTTTGAAATTAGAATGTTTCCCAAAGAGATATTAAAGCAACAAATTTTGCCTATAAATGTGTTAGTTTATAAATGGTGAGAAAGTGGACATCCTCATTCACTACAGGGAATTTCTTTTTTCTTCCAGCAGATGGTTCCATTTCCATCCAATAAAAATAGAATACTAACCACTGAGTATAAACCACTGAAATGTTCACTTTGAGATGATGAATCTTTTGCCACATAAGGTGTCGCTCAATAAGAGTCACGCTATATATATGTAAAAAGAAACACCAGTAAGCAAGAATCACTGCCTGTTTCATGATGGTCAGGGCAATGACAGATCTCTTTTTACCTGGAGATCCAGGAACCTATATGCCTGCCATGGGGGCCGTTCCAGGAGTGGGGCTGCCATCTGTGAGCACCTGGTACTCTTGGAAATGAAAGCATTATTAGAAACTGTCCCTGTCGTGGTATGACGATTGCGATGGCACTTGGCAGTGAAGTAACACTTGGTGACAAGCCTCTTCTGAGCCATCTGTTTATTTATTTATGTGTTTATTTTGCTGTCTGGGGTTGCTCGGCCACTGAGCCACATCCCCACTCCTTTTTATTTTTAATTTTGCCACAGGGCCTGGCTGAGTGACTGAGGCTGGCCTTGAACACCGGCTCCTCCTGCCTCGGCCTCCCGAGACCCCGGGAGTGGGCTCCAGCCCATGAGCTTGCCTGTTCTGGGCGTTTTACTCGTGCTGCTCACGTCGTGTCTACGGCAGCACCACGACGGGTTCTTCAGCATGCATCAGCAACGCCAGCAAAAGGTTTCTGAGCACCTGTCCCCCACACACCAGGTTCTGACTCCGTGGATCTGGGACAGGCTGCCCACCTTCGCTTTTCTAGGAATTCCCAAAGCTGCTGCTGCTGCTGCTGGTCAGGGACCCACTTTAGGAACCCTGCTCAGGAGACGAGCGCTCGGCGGGCCGTTTTACCCGTTTTACCCGGCAGTGCGGATACAGAATCAGGGTGGTGCCAGGCGCCTCCTGAGTGTGAAGAAGCAGCTGAAGCCAAGCCAGGCCTGCAGGGCTCAGAAGAGGACGCCCAGCTTCGGGGCCTTGGCCCTCAGCCCTCCGCCCAGCCTGCACCACTTGATGGACTACCTGCCCTGAGAGCCCCAGGGCACCAGGACTAAGTGGAATGTGAATCCTGAGACCTGGCTCGGAGGAGAAGTCCCCAGGTTCCTCGGGCCTTGTCTCCATTATCGCGCAAGCGCCTCTCACCTGGTGTCCTGCTGGAAGGTGAAGAGATAGGCGAGCCACCGGGTCAGAAGAAATGAAGGTGCTGGATAAGCGGGTCAGTGGTGGGACACTTGCCCAGCACACCCGAGGCCCTCCCTGGGTTCCAACCTCAGCACCAAAGAGAGAACTACTTAATTACATTGGTTAAAGCCCAGCTAGGAACACTTGTTCAGGACCACTGAAGGAGGTACAGGGACGGCTGCAGGGAGGGGAGAGATCGGCCTCAACTCCAAAGACACGGCCAAGTGGGAATTTATAGCAAGGAGTAGGGTGGGGGTCAGTAGATGAAAAACTATAAAGAAGAAACATCAGGGGGAAGGGGCCTCTGGCTAAATTGACCTAACATGCCGGCGAGGTGTCACACACCTGTAATCCCAGCAACTTGGGAAGCTGAGTCAGGAGGGTCACAAATTCCAGGCCAGTCTGGGCAATTTAGCAAGACCCTGTCTCAAAACAAAACGAAAAGGTCTGGAAGGCAGTTTGGTGGTAGAGGGCTTGGCTAGCGTGTGCTGGGCCCCAGCACGGGGTTGGTGGGGAACAGACTTAACAGGATTCTTGCTGAGGACAGACCAGGGTGACCTGACATCACCTGGGGATGGCAGAGGAGGGGAACCTGATAATATATGGAGAACACAGAGATCTCAAGGGTGGGGACTTCTTGCAGGGTCCTTTGCTAAAACTAGGTTTTATGGGAAAGTGCACAGATAGGCAGAGAATTCAGAAGCCTGCCTGAGGGTGGCCTGGGTGGGGTCCCACCTCTTCCTTCTCTACCATCACCCATGAGGGCTTTGCTTGGTGCCTTTTATCCACGTCCCCCTTGATCATTTCTAGTAGACAAAGGTCCTGTGCTTTCCCGAGGAACAATTCATTGATAGATTTTTAAGCATCAGTGGGGTGAAAATGCTTTTAAAATCTCAGATAGTGAAAAATACAATGAGATTGTTTGATCATCAGTTCTTCTTTCCTTTTGTTTTGATACTGGGGTTTGAACTCCAAGGGTGCTTTACCACTGGGCTACATCCTCAGTTGTTTTTATTTTTATTTTGAGACAAGGACTTGCTAAATTGCTGAGGCTGGCCTTGAACTTGCAATCCTCCTTCTTCAGCCTCCCGAGTTGAGTTGTTGGGATTACAGACAGTGTACCATTGCACCTGGCAACAATTGCTTTTTAAGATGTATTTTATATCACAGGGTCCTTTGCTTGGATGGTGTTTTCCTTTTGTAGGAAGAATTGGGTGGTGGTTCAGGAGCATAGATCAGGAGGGACTCTGGCCTTCAGAGGTGAGTTTCTGAACCACAGACGTGGGAGTGAGGACAAGGGATGTGGGAATTAGTCCCAGGAGATCGGCCCTGGTTACCTCCTACATCAGGATGCTTGGCCATAATTTCATTTAAATCCACCTGACATCTTCTGTGCCTATTTGCTATAAAAGCAAGATTATTATAGTTAATCTCAGATTCACCTTGGAAAGGCTGAGCCTCAGAAAAGCTGTTAGGAAAAGTACATGCAGATGGTTTCTAAGGAAAAGCCCAAACTGTCCCAAGAAAAGGACAAGGAGCATAAAGTGAGAGTCCCATCAACTCCTGGTGACTGATTCATCTCTTTCCTTAGTGGACTGGCTCTGGTTTACCCCTTTAGGTACAGAAACTTGGAAAATTAAGTCACTTAACGAGTGGCTTCATAGGTACATCTATTCATCAACAAACTGCTTTGCATGCAGTTATAAAAGGCAACAAACCCCTTTTCAGGTGAAGCTTTGCACTTCTCTCTCTCTGTCTTTTTTCTTTTTGCAGTGCTGGGGATTGAACTCAGGGTCTTACACATGTGAGACAAGCACTCTATCAACTGAGCTATGTCCCCAGCCCTAGGTAATGCTTTCTAAAGAGTAACTCTTGGATCAGTGAATTTAAACAGATTGGTGGGATTGTGGGGTATGGTGGTGCAGGCCTGTAATCCAAGCAGCTTGGGAGGTTAAGGCAGGAGGATCACAAGTTCAAAGCCAGCCTCAGCAACTTAGCAAGGCCCTAAGCAACTGAGTGAGATTGTGTCTCTTTAAATAAAATATAAAAAAGGGCTGGGGCTGGGGCTCAGTGGTTGAGTGCCCCTGGATTCAATCCCCAGTACAAAAGCAAAAAGTAAGTGATCAGCAATACCACCTCTTTCTGTTGCATTCTTTAACTGGTTTTGTGTAAAGAGGTGCTTCAGTGATTTAGAGCAATAATATCAACCATTCTCTTGCTTAAGTATCCTCTTCCCCTACTTCTGAATTCAGATATTCCTTGGTTTAATTTTTTTATTTTGGTCGTGCTGGGTTCTATAAAGGAAGACAGGTATCATCTCTTTCCTTCCCCATAATAAGAGTCTTTGTTGACACTTCTGTAACAAAAGCCAGGTTAATAAAAGAAAAATATAACTAATCTATTCGCTCAAAGTTTTATGTGTCTTGAGACTTCAGAGATGAGGATCCAGAGACCTGAGGCAAACTGTCTATTTTTATGCTTAGGTTGGTTAAGGAAGGGTCATCTGTGTAGAATGCGATTTCACAAAAGATAGTCTAATGGGGAAGCCCACAAGCCTGTCTGTGCAGATTCCTGTGGGCTCTGTGCAGCTGTCTTTCCTTCCAGGCGTGGGGTGGACCCCTCTGGAATGAGGGGCCTACAGCCCATTATCGACAGGCCCGGTGAGAGAATTCCTGTATGGCCAGACTTAGACAGATAGCAAGGGGGAAGGCTGGGGGAGTATTTCTAGGATTTATGACTTGCTTTGCAAGAGAGGGTACTTTGTTCCATGAACACAAGGGGTTCTTTCTTCTCCTAGAAGAAAACACAGGGGAAATGCTTTGTGACATGGCACATTTTGTCATGATTTGGGGATGTAATGTAAAAAAGAACACAAAAGAAAAAGTATGTAAGTCACATTTCATCAAAGTTAAATTTTTATTAAATAACACTAAACAGTGTAAAAGCCATCTACAGATTGAAGAAAATATTTGCAAGTCATTTATCTGATAAGGAATTAATACCAGAATATATAAAGGATTCCTAAAATTCAACAACAACAAAACAAACTCCATTATGTAACATTACATAACGGGCAAAGGACTAGAGTAGATATTTTTCCAAAGAAGAGATACAAATGACCAATAAGCAGAAGAAAAGATGCTTTATAACACTAATCATTAGATAAATACAAGTCAGAACCATGCGATTCCACTTCATGCATATTAAGATGGCTATTTTCAGAGAGAGAGAGAGAATATAACAAGTTTGCATGAGGTTCTAGAAATCAGAGTCCCTGTGCACTACTGGCCATTAAGTGCAATGATGAACAACTGGAAAAAAATGAAATGGAATTATATATCCAGCAATATCCACTTCTGAATATGGACCCCAAGGAAGCAGAGATTGGAAGATATATGTGCACACCTCAGATGACAGCAGCATTACTGACAAGAGTGAAATGTGGAAGCAACCAAAGCCCATCAAGGGATGAGCGGATGCGCTTCAATACGACACCTACGTACAACAGAACATTCTCCAACCTTACAAAACCAAGGAGGCCTGACACGCGCTGTACTGGGGTCTCCTCATCTCTTAATGGCCCTCCCTCTTCAGACTGTTAGAACGGCAAGGAAATGTCAGAGCGAGCGTGGGATGAGACAGACATTCAGTCAAGAGCAGCTGTCAAACTCATTCACACAGAGAAGAGGATGGGGGGTTCTAGGTCTGGGGGAGCAGGAATGAAAACAGCTGTCTAATGTGTACAGAGGTCCAGTTTAGGAAGAAGAAAATGTTCTGGAGATCTCTGGTTGCCCAGAAATGGGGATGTCCCAAATGTCACTGACATTCACACATAGCAATGGTTAACACAGTAATTTTTATGTTACGTATATTTTACCACAGTGAAAGAATTGTGGGTTTGATTATGCTGCTTTTAGGTGAGTTGTTAATTTAATGTTAAGTAGAAATAAGCTTACAAATATAGGAATGTCCTGTTTTACCAGAGAAGTCAAAATATGCTTTGAAAACAGTTATTGGGGGATTATTGGGGGGAATAAATAATATCTTCCCCACGAATGTTTCTTCTCCTTATCCTCCTCTTCCTCCTCCTTCTCCTCCCTCCTCCCCCTCCTCCTCTTCCCCATAATCATCATTCTTCTTCTTCCCCCTCCTCCCCCTCCCCTCCCCCTCCTCCTTCTTTTTATTTTACATTGCTGCGTTTTGAACCCAGAGCCTCACACATGCTAGGCCAGCACTCTGTCACTCAGCTACATCCTCAGCCCTACAATGAATTTTTTAAATAATAAAAAAAATGACAAAGGTTTAGAACATTTTTGGGTTGGGTTCCTTAATTATAAAAGAGCTAATATGTAAATATTACACACACGCACACACATACACACACGTGCCCCACGTTTCCCCATACTCTATCATCTTAAATTCTAACATTAAATGCCATTAAATTTCTTAAATTAAATCTCAATATGTAGACTGAAGGAAATTGCAAAACACGGAGAGAAGGAAATCAAAGCAGTTTCTCAGTTGCTTACCCATATTTGTTAACTTTTTACTAACCAATTTTTATTAACCATTTTTTACTTCCGGCAAGTAACTCATTTCTGTTGGTTTTGCTGAAAATGCGGGGGAAGGAAGAATCCCTGAAAGGGGAGACAGGCTAGGATGCATAACCGAGGGCCCCCCAGTCTCAGGGGATCCCCCACCCAAGATTTGAGCTTTGTCAATCTCATCACTGTTTGGGGGGATTGTCAGGTTCTTCTCAAACCCAGCTACATCTCATCCTGAAGTGGGGGGCGAGGAGTCCAGGGGTTCTGTTTTCCACCGGCCCCACCTTAGCTGTAGGTTCAACAGGAACCACTAGGCTGGAAGACACTGGCTTTCAGCACTGCGGAAGATTTTAATCAAAACCTCGAGGACTAAAGGAAAAGCAGAGTTAGGCTGAAAACCCACAAAGGGCTGCTGTGCGCCTTCCCCTGAGCCATCCGCCCAGCGCCACCCCGCACTCCCTTCCTTCCTGGGGTGGGGTGTCCTGCTCAGCTGCTCCTAGTCCAGCCAGGCCGGGCCCCGCCCAGGGAGGCTGGGCCCGCTCTCAGCAGAGCCTGGAGTCCCCGCCCAGAGGTGGGCCCAGCCAATCGCAGAGAAAGCAGATGATAGGGGCGGGGCGTGTAAGGCCACAGACTGGGGTTTTAAAGCCCAGATCCCGTAGAGCTGGGCCAGAGGGTCCCACTTCTGCCACTTCTGGTGAGTTGCATCTGTGGGGTGTGGCTACCGCAGGTGAGCGCCCTCGCCTTGCCTAGGCCTATTGGGAACAGACTGGAGGAGGGGACTCTTGCTGGAGCACAGTCGAGAAGGCAGGCAGGACTCCAACCTCTGCTGGCTTTGGGGTGGGAAAGTGGGGAAAGTGGTTGGGGAACCCCAGGAGTGGCCCAGACCACACAGGAATCCCAGGTTGCGCCTCAGTCACCCTCAGGCCTGGCCAGAAGGGAGAGGTCAAATGGGCCCCTGGCATACCCAGCCGCTGCAGGGTTCATTGCTCCTGTGTCAACAGGGAGCGTCCCCTTGCCCGTCATTTCCAGGTAAAATCCTCTTAGTCTCCGTGTGTGCAGAGGGTAGGAGCAGGTGGTATGCCGGGCCAGATGTGGACTCTGTTGGCTCTGGCGTCCAGTTGGGATAGTGAGTAGGGATGTGGGAGGCACAGTCCTAAGTGTGGGAAAGAGAGTCTTGAGGTGGTCTTCCTAGTCTCCCTAGGAAGAACATTCCAGAAAGATTACATGCAAGAAAGGAAAATTCCAAGACATCTCATTTCCTGCTGTATATCATCCAAGAAGGTGTCAGGTGGCCCCCCAAATCTTGGGGACCACTTTGTACTTAATATCAGATGCCTCAGTGAAGTTTTGCTTAGGTGACCTCAGTAGCATTGGTACAAAACCTAGACCAACTCTCTCCTGATTTCCTAGTTGTTTGTTTTAAGCTTCTAAACCATAAGGTACCTTCACTCCATTCTCATAACCTAAATTCTCACTGCACACACGGTCTCAATTCCTAGGGCTCTGGGCAGGCTGCTTTTCACGGGGGCTTGATCAACTACCTCCACGTGGGTGTCTTAATCCAGCTATATCCTTAGCCTCTTCCACTGTCCTTGGGTAAATTCTTGGGAGAATAAATACTTAATTCCCTCCTTTCTTTTTCTTTTCCAGGTTTTGGAAACATGAATCCTTTTCTCTTCCTGGTCTTCCTTTGCATGCGGACGGTCTCGGCTGCTCTGGCGCTTGATCATAGTTTACATGCACAGTGGCACGAGTGGAAAGCGAAACACGGGAAAACATACAGCAAGGTTGGTAATGTGGACACTGTCCAAGGGCACCCTTGCTGTTTATGGCCTGAGAGAGGCTTCTAGAGGCCAGCTCTTACCAGGCAGTAACCCAGGGGCCCTGTTGTGCACACAGTGGTGTCTGGGCTTGGAGACCAGCTCACAGGAGTGGAAAGCCCTCCCTGGCCGTGGCTTCTCTCCCATATGTGCCAGCAGATGTGTCCCTGTGATGAGCATGGGTTGGCTTTTAAATAGAGATAAAAACCATCCCTTGTGCTCACTTCCAGAATGAAGAAGGATGGAGGCGAGCAGTGTGGGAGAAGAACCTGAGAATGATCGAGCAGCACAACGGAGAGTACAGCCAAGGGAAGCACGGCTTCACCATGGCCATGAACGCCTTTGGGGACATGGTGCGTGGGGTGGGAGGGGGCACTTCCTCTCCTCAGCTCTTCACAAAATCATCTCCTGACCTTTCAATGTTTCATTTACCTTTCCTTGAAGACTAACGAAGAATTCGGGCAGGTGAGGAATAGCTTTCAATACCAGAAGCTCCGGGAGGGGCAGCTGTTCCAGGAACCTCTGTTTGGTGACGTGCCGGACTCTGTGGACTGGAGAGAGGAAGGCTATGTGACCCCTGTGAAGGATCAGGTAGGGGCAGTGGCGGATTTAGACCTCGCGTCTCCCACGGGAGAGCCAAGGACTCCACGTCCCCGCTGGGCAGACTGTGGAGGGCACACAGTTCACTAGTTTGTGGAGTGTCTGGCTGTGTGAACTGTTGTCCACGTTTTGCTGTTCTTTTCATGGATGACAGTCTTTTTATTCCTTTTTCAGGGTCACTGTGGTTCCTGTTGGGCTTTTAGTGCAACTGGGGCCCTGGAAGGACAGATGTTCCGGAAAACTGGTGTACTGGTCTCACTGAGTGAGCAGAACCTCCTGGACTGTTCCAGGGTTCAAGGCAATCAGGGCTGCCACGGTGGCCTGATGGATTCTGCCTTCCAGTACATCAAGGACAACGGAGGCCTGGACTCAGAGGAGTCCTATCCATACGAAGCACAGGTAACAGAGCTTCTCATGCTGTCGACGTCCCATATCTGCTTGGGGAAAAGTGGCACAGTTTCAGAGTACAGACAGCTCTGTCAGAATTCGCACGTTAAAGGACAGAGTCTCCGCACTCTGTAAACTGCCAGTGTGGTCACACAGATGACCGGCCTTTGCAGTTCTTTCACGAGATACTTTCATACATCTGTTCTCGCCTCCGTGGAATGTGGAGAACATGCCAACCATTTGACGTTTAACACAGATTTCTCCATTGGGGGAAATTCTTATGGATGGGAAGACCTAGAGGGACTGGTTGAAGCTACGTGAGCTGATTTTCAGTTTCAAATCAAGTTACAGTGTTGCACTCCCTGGGATGATTCATGACAGCATTGACTTGGAAACTCGAAGCTGCAAATTGCCGAGTGCTGGGATTCTGACATGGGAATTCATGGACCTTGGGGATTCCCCCACAGGTCGTATCAACTCTCTTCCCCCTTTACCTTTGAAAGGTTGGATCGTGTAGGTACAACCCTGAGAATTCTGCCGCTAACGACACAGGTGTGATGTACATTCCGAAGCACGAGGCGGCCCTTAAGAAGGCAGTGGCGACCGTGGGGCCCATCTCCGTTTCTATCGATGCGAGCCTGCAGTCCTTCCAGTTCTATGAAAAAGGTAAGCGTCTTTCTTCCTCGAGACCGATGCAGAAAAATTGTAATGCCGCCGTGACATCAGCTCCGTGGACTCTTCGGTATGTAAATATTGGGTAAATCTTTGGGTGCTGGATTTCGCCTTTCGTTCATGTAATGTATATACATGATGTTTCCACTTGACCTTGCTTCAAGCTCATCCCATGAATGTGAGTACTGCATAATTTTTTTTTTCATTGTGTAGCTTAATTCACTCTTATTTTCTCCAATTGTTTAAGATTTACTGAGATTTTTATTTCTGCAATGAAATCTTAAAGGAGGCTTCGGATTCAAGTAATTTTATGTTCTGTGCTGTTTTCTTAGATGGGCGTCCTATAAGTAGAATGATAGCATTTCAAAGAGTGGGCCTTTATGAATCTAGGCAAGTTTTTTTTTTCCCCACGGTGCTGGGGATTGAACCCAGGGCCTTGTGCTTACAAGGCAGGCACTCTACCAACTGAGCTATATCCCCAGCCCAAGTTTTTTTTTTTTAACAGAGGATTTATGCTAATTTGTATTCTGCTGGTTTTACATAAACGCTTGAATGCTAGATTACAGTAGATCTTGATTTTAAGCTTAACTAGAGTTTATGTCACCTCAGTGAATTTAGAGATGCCTCCTTATTGTTGGTGACGGGGGTCACTGTCACTTCTCTGGAGATTTCACCCCAGTTTTAATTTTCTTCTGCAGGCATTTATTATGATGCAGAATGCAAAAGCCATGAACCTAATCACGCTGTTCTGGTGGTTGGCTACGGCTTTGAAGGAACAGACCCGGAGAGCAATAAATACTGGCTGGTCAAGAACAGGTGTGCATTGCCCACAGTGTGCATGTGTGACAATCAAGAGGGAATTCTTGTTTCAGTCAGTATTTATTTACAGGTCTTAAAAATCTTTATCCCTCTTAGGTTGAATATGGAAATATTAATGTATGATTATAACATTAACATGTTATTACAGGCTCCTTGGGGGTATTAAAATATGGTATGTCTGCTGTTGCTTTTCTAAATTCCAAAAATTTTATACTTCTGAAACGCATCGGGCTGCAAAGACATCTGTTCTTTTTCTGTCTCCAATTTTGCAGTCCTGTATAAGGTAATTGTTTGGACTCAGAGGTGGAAGTGAAGTGCCAATTTAGACTCAACAATTTATAGAGAATGAACAAGAATATCTGCCTCCCTTGATTCTGTTAAGTCTGTAGCTTCTGGCACAGTGTTTAAATTAGGTGCTATTGTTAATGAAGTCAGTGTGTTTTGTATTTTCTATGAAATGGAAAACTTGCTCTTTTTTCAGTTGGAGTACAGGATGGGGCATAGATGGCTACATGAAGATGGCCCGAGACCAGAACAACCTCTGTGGAATCGCTTCAGCAGCCTGCTATCCTACTGTGAGTTGACGGACGGTGCTAAGGAAGGACTCGATCGGCAACAGCATCAGCAGCCCAGGGACCTGAACTGCCCCCACTGCGTGGGATCCCAGCACTTGTGTCATTGATGATTCATCTTATAATGTGAATTGTGACATTTTTATTCTAGTAGAATATCACGACTACCTTAATTACTGCCGTCCAGCTTTGTGTTATTGACTCTCCTGATGACCTTCTGCATTTTCGTTTCTTTCTGAAAGTATGAATAAAGTTGTATCCTTTAAAATAAAACTTAATTTCAAATGTAGTGGAGAGCTTCTTTCTTTTTTCAGTGCCCTGACTTCTTGGGTCAAATGTGTCATTTGACTCTGAAGGTCTTGTGGAGCGTGGCATAGGTACTTGGGGAGAAAGCGTGGAGCCAAGTTTCCACCCCTGTGCATGCTTTCGCTCTCCAGGAATTTTAGTTATCTGATGTCAACTGTGGTCTGGAAATAGTAGACGGGAATTTCCAGAAATCCCCTATTGTACTTCTCTTCAATTCCCTCATTTTACGTCGAGTGCCATTCTGTGGTGTGATGAAATCCACGTGGAGCCTGGACGTCCTGCTTGTCAGACCACCTGCCTCCCGCCACGGAAGCTGCCTAGGTCATCAGCTGCAGGCTTGCTGTGCTGCAGTGCCTGCGATCAGGCAGCTCATTCATGCTGCTGCAAACAACGGAATTCAGTCCTTTAGTTTTGGGCTAAGCAGTACTTGTGTGCGCATGCGTGTGTCCACTTCCCCACCCACTCATCTGTCAGTGGGCATCTTGGTTGCCTCCTTATCTTGGTGTTGTGAGTCCTGCTGCCATAAACAGGTGTGCAGGTATCTCTTTGGTATAAGGATTCTGCGACCTTTGCTCTATGCCTGTGATGGCAAAACCAGACCTGGTTGTGAAACGGAATCACAAGAACATTCTGGGAAGAGTCGGGTGCCTGGGGAGGGGTTGGGTGCCTGGGGAGGGGTCGTTCCCCCCACCCCCTGCAGGAAGCCTAATTAACCAGGCCCTACCTCCTGCAGGGTCAGTGGCTGCCCTGGGGTCTGACTGCCCCCTCCTGAAGTGTAACCGCGTCTGTGAACAGAGCCATTGCTTCTCTGTTCTGTGAGCAGCTCTGTGTTAGAGACCCTGCGCAGCCCTTCAGCGCAGAGATTAGGAATTTTTGTAATAAAGAGGAAAAACCCCAATGATTGGATGGGTCTAAGATGACGTGAAATAACCTGTAAATATTGTGAGGAACCGTGGGTCAGGGCTCAGAATTTTGGAGGGCTAATCTCCTCTGGGCCAGCATAAGATAAAGCTTGGTTTCTCCCGCCTTCGGAGTGCCATCTTGTGGTTCCCACAACACGCCTAGGAGGGGGATTGTTCCCCTGCCAGCGTTTGAGGGGAGTGCACACTGCTTCCTAATGCCTGCGTCGCACTCCCGCCGGTGCGGTGCGGAGGTTTCTCTGGGTCCTCCTCAGCGTGCGCTCCCTTCCATCTTTTTGGTAATAGCCATCTAACCGGGTTGGAATGTGATAGCATTGCGATTTTGACTCCATTTCCCCTGTGATGAGTGAGGTTGCATTTTTTTTTTTTTTTTTTTTTTTTTTTGTAAATCTGTTGCCCACTTGTCTATCTTCTTTCAAGAAATGTCTATTGAGATCATTGGCTCGTTTTCAAGTCAGATTTTTTTGTTGCCGTTGAGGTTTTGAGCTCATTGATCCTGGATATGAACCCTGTGCCAGATAAGTGGCGGGCAGATGTGTTCTTCCACCCCGGGGCAGGCTCTCCACTCCAACGACTGTTTCTGTTGCCCTGCAGAAGCTTGTGTTGCTGGTGATTTTAAGGTCATGGCCACACTCTCTTGCCCAGACAGAGGTACGGAAGCATTGGCCCTGTGTTTTCTTTTGGTAGCCTCATAATTCTGAGGCTTAACTTTAGGTCTTGATAGATTTTGAGATAGATGATTTTGGGGTGCTGGGTGACAGGTAGGGCTCTAGTTCATTGGTATGGATACGTCCCAGGATAGTTTGCTGAAGTGACTGTCCTTTGTCCAGCATGTGTTCACGGTGGCTTGTTGAAAACCAGTTGTCTGTGATTGCATGGATTCATTTCTGGGCGGGTGACTGGACTCATTCTGTTCCTTTGGTCTGGGGGGATGTGTTGATGCCAACGCAGTGCTGTTTGGATCACGACAGCTTTGCACTGTCTTGTGGTCAGCTGCCGTCGGGCTTCCAGCTTTGTTCTTTTTGTTCAAGATGGCCTTGGCTATTCTGGGCGTTCTGTGGTACCACATGAATTTTGTGAATGTGCCTTCTGGTTCTGTGAAGGATCTCATTGGTATTTCAGTGGGAATCTATAGATCCTTCTGGGCACTATGGGCATTTAAGCAATATTAGTCTTTCCAGTCCATGAACATGGGCTGTTGTTCCATTTTTTTGTGTGTCCTCTGTATTTCTTTCATCAGCATAATTTTCATTGGAATTCCTTCACATTCTTGGTTAAGTTTATTTCTAGATTTTTTTAATGGTGGTGTTGTGAATGGGATTGAATTTTTGTTTCTTTTCAGGCAGTATATCATCGGTGTGCAAAAATGAACTTTTTTGGTATGTTAATTCTATATCTTGCCACTTTACTGAATATATTAATTGTAACAGTTTTTGGGTGTCGTCTTTAGGATTTTCTGCACATAAGTTCATGTCATCTTCACACAGGGATAAATTGACTTCCTCCTTTCCATTTTGTATGCCCTTTATTTCTTTTTCTTGCCTAAAGGCTCTGGCTAAAATGTTCAGTACTATGTTAAATGGGAACAATGAAGGTGGAAATCTTTGTTTTGTTTCATATCTTAAAGGAAGGCTTTAAATGTATTTTCCCATTCAGCATGATGTTGGCTGTGGGTTTGTCATATAGTATGCTTTTTTTGGTGATGAGGTACATTCCTTCTATACCTAGTTTTCTGAGGGTCTTTATTATGAAGGACTATTGAACTTCATTAAATGCTTTTCCTGCATCTATAGAGATGTTGAATGTTGTTGCAACAGAATGATGGTAATATATTGTTTATTGATTTGCCTACATTGAATCATCCTTGCATCCCTGGAATAATCCACTTAATGATGGTATATAATCTTTTTTAAAAACCCATTTTAGTGCATTATAGTTGTACAATAATAATGGGGTTCATTTTGGCATATTCCTAAATGCATATAACATAATTTACTCTATTTCAACCCCCAATTCATCTTCTTCCCTCCCTTCTTCTCTCCTTCATCCCCTTTCTCTACTTCATTGGTCTTCCTTATTCCTTATTTTTAATTTTTCTTCCTTCTTTATTTTTTAATCGGTGCATTATAACTATATGTAAAATTGGAATGAATTGTGATGGATTCACAAAAAGATTGTATAATCATTTTGATGTGCTATTGGATTTGCTTTGCTAGTATTTTGTTGAGAATTTTTGCACCTATTGTCCGTTAGGGTTATTGACTGTACTTTTCGTTTTTGTTGTTATGGCCTTGTCTGGTTTACGTATCAGTCTAAAGCTGGCCTTATAGGATGAGCTTGACAGAATTTCCTCCTTTTTGATTTTTTGGAATAATTTGAGAATTGGTGGTAGTTCTTTAAAAGTTTTGCAAAATTGAGTAGTAAAGCCATTAGGTCCAGGAATTATCTTTGTTGGGACATTTTTTATTACTGATTCAACTCATAGCTCATTATTGATCTGCTCAGATTTACCATGTCTTTGTGATTCAGGTTTAGTAGGTTATATGTGTTCAGAAATTGATTCATTTCACGGGGCACAGTGGTGCATGCCTGTAATCCCAGTGGCTGGGGAGGCTGAGGCAGGAGGATGGCAAGTTCAAAGCCAGCCTCAGCAAAAGCAAGGTGCTAAGCAATTCAGTGAGACCCTGTCTCTAAGTAAAATACAAAATAGGACTGGAGATGTGGCTTAGTGGTCAAGTGTCCCTGGGTTCAATCCCTAACACACCCCCCCAAACAAAAAGAAATTTATTCATTTCTTCTAGGTTTTCCAATTTGTGGGCATATGCAGTTGTTTCTAATGTCCCTAATGGTCCCTTGCATTTCTGTGGCATTAGTTTTGAAGTTTTCTTTTACATCTCTGATTTGATTCATTTGGGTCTTCTCTCTTCTTGTTTAGCCCGGCTAAAAGTCTGTCAGTTTTGTTCATGTTTTCAGAAACCAACTCCTCGTTTCATTGATCCTATGCATTTTTTGGTCTCCATTTCATCTATTTCTGCTGGATGGCCATTCTTTCTTCCTGACTGATTTTGGGACTCGTTTTGCTTTTCCGGCTCCTGGGGCCGCATTGCGCTGCTGTTTGTTTGAGACGGCTCCCCTTCTGAGATGCAGGTTCTACTGCCATGCATCCCCCTTGGTGCTGCCCTTGCCATCCTGTCCCAGCTCCGTGGCATCTTGCGTTTCCATTTTTCACTTGCACCAAGAAATTTGAAAATTTCCTTTCTGATTTCTTCATTGACCTACAGGTAATCCAAGAACACATGATCTTGTTCCCATGTATTTGTACAATTTAAAATTCCTCTCGTTGCTGATTTCTGGTCTTATTCCATTGTGGTCATGCTAGCATTACTACTGGTTTTAATTTGATGAGTCTTGATTTGTGGCTTAACATGTGGTTTACCATGGAGAATGTTCCCGTGTTGATAAAAAGAATGTGAATCCTTCAGCTGTTGAACAGAATGTTCTGGAAGTTCCCTTTAGCCTAGAGGACAGCTTAAACCCAGTATGTCTTTGTTCATGTTTTTGGGTAGATGATCTTTCAGTTGATGAAAGTGAGGTATGAGTGTCCTTAGCTAATATTGTATCAGAGTCTATCTCTCCCTGAGATCTAACAATGTTTGCTTTTTATCAATGGGCCTTTTGGTTTTGGGTGCATATATATTTACAGTTATTATATCCTTTTGTCTAGTTGATCCCTTTTATTTTTACATAGTATCCTTCTTTTTCTCTTTTTACAGATTTTTACATATAGTCTATTTTATCTGATTAAGTAAGCTATTCCTGGTCGCTTTGGGTTTCCATTTACATAGAATATCTTTCAGGAAAGATGCTACACTTAATTTAGTCTATGTGTGTCTTTACAGGTGGAGTGAATTTCCTGTGGGCAGCATATCCTTTGGTCTTATTTTTAATCCATCCAATCACTGTATATATTTTGATTAGGAATTTAATCAATTTAATCTGTTTATATTCAAGGTTGTTATTGATAAATAAGAATTTACTCCTGGTATTTTGTTAACTGTGTTCTGATTATTTTCCTATATTTTTTGTTCCTTTATTTTCCTCCTTTTCATGTGTGTGATTTGGTGGTTTTCTTTAGTGATAGATTTTGATTCTTTTCTCTTTTCACTTGTATATTTGCTCTGTGGGTTTTATTTTTTCTTGTGTTTTCAAGACGGTAGTTATTGTCCTTTCTTTCACTTCTAGATGTAGGACTCCTTTATGCACATCTTAGAGGGCTAGTCTAGTGATGAATTCCTTGAGTTTCTGCTTGTCTTGGAAGGTTTTTATTTCTCCTTAATTTGTGGAGGATAGTTGTGCTGTGTCTAATATTCTTGACTGGCAACTTCTTTCTAGCTGAACTTCTAATATGTCATTTTGGTCCCTTCTGGCCTGTAAAGTTGGCTGTTAGTTTAAAGGGGACTCCCTTAAATGTGACGTGGCATTTTTCTTTTGCCAGTTTTAGAATTCTCTTCATTTTGAACTTTTGACAGTGTTACTGTAAAATGACATGGGGAAAACCTTTTCTGGTCAAATCTGGTCCTCTGGGACTCCAGCACCTGGATGTCCACCTTTATATCTTTCCCAAGATTGAGGAAATTCTCAGCTATGCTTTCATTTAGTAGTGTTTCTATACCTTTTCCCTTTGCCTCAGGTACTCAGGACATTCAAATAATTTTTGTTTGATTATGTTACATAAGTCTTAGATGCTTTCTGTGTTCTTTTTCCTTTTTTCTGTCTTTTTTCTTTTTTTCTGACTTGTCTTTGAGTTCAGAAAATCTTCTTCTTGGTCTAGTATGTTGTTTTTGTTTCATTTTACTTATTGAGTTCTTCAGTTCCAATATATCTGTTGGCTTCTTTTTCACAATCTCTATCTCTTTGGTGAATTTCTCATTCATATTATGAATCGTTTTCCTAGTTTCATTGAATTTTTTTTTCATCTATATTCTCTTGTATCTCATTGAGTTTCCTGAGAATCCTTCTTTTGAATCCTTCCTCAGTTGTGTCTTCATCATTTCCGCATTTTTTGGATTCATTGCTAGAGAGTTATTGTGTTCTTTTGAAGACTTAATGTTACCTTGATTTTTTAATTAATTTTTTATTTGTTCTAATTGGTTATACTTGACAGTAGAATGCATTTTAATACATTGTACACAAATGAAGGATAACTGTTCATTCCTCTGGCCATACGTGGTGCTGAGTCACACCAGCAGTGTAATCATACATATATATAGCATAATAACGTCTGTCTCATTATTCTGTCCTTCCCATCCTCACCACTCCACCCCTCCCCTCACTATCCTCTGCACAACTCATAGTTCCTTCATTCTTTCCTACCCACCCCCACTATGGATCAGCATCTACCTATCAGAGAAAACATTTGGCCTTTGTGTTTTGGGGTTTGGCTTCTTTCACTTAACATGATAATCTCCAGTTCCATCCATTTACTGGCAAATGCCATAATTTTGTTCTTCTTTATGGCTGAGTAATATTCCATGGTGTATATGTACCACATTTTCTTAATCCATTCATCTGTTGAAGGGCATCTAGGTTGGTTCCATAGTTCAGCTATTGTAAATTGAGCTGCTATAAACATTGATGTGACTGCGTCACCATAGAATGCTGATTTTAAGTCCTTTGGGTATAAACCAAGGAGTGAGATAGCTGAATCAAATGGTGGTTCCAATCCAAGTATTCTGAGGAATCTCCATACTGCTTTCCAGAGTGGTTGCACCAATTTGCATTTCCATCAACAATGTATGAGTGCACCTGTTCCCCACATCCTCACTAACATTTATTATTGCTTGTATTCTTGATAATTGCCATTCTGACTAGAGTGAGATGAAATCTTAGAGTAGTTTTGATTTGCATTTCTCTAATTCCAGAGATGATGAACATGTTTTCATATGTTTGTCGATTGATTGTTTTTCTTCTGTGAAGGGTCTGTTCAGTTCCTTTGTTCATTTATTGATTGACTTATTTGTTTTTTTGTTGGTACGTGTTAAATTTTTTGAGTTCTGGTACATCCTGGAGATTAGTGCTCTAAGGTATGTATGGTAAAGATTTTCTCCCATTTCGTAGGCTCTCTCTTCACATTCATGTTCTTGATTGTTTCCCGTGCTGAGAAGAAGCTTTTTAGTTTGAATCCATTCCTTTTATTGATTCTTGATTTAACTTCTTGTGCTTTAGGAGTCTTGTTAAGGAAGTCAGGTCCTAAGCTGACATGATGAAGATTTGGGTCTGTTTTTTCTTCTGTTAGGTGCAGGGTCTAGGCACTAGCCTAAGTCTTTGATCCACTTTGAGTTGACTTGTGCAGGGTGAGAGAGAGGTTTAACTTCATTTTGTTGTATTTGGATTTCCAGTTTTCCCAGTACCATTTGTTGAATAGGCTATCTTTTCTCCAATGTATGTTTTCAGCACCTTTGTCTAGTATAAGATACCTGTGTTTATGTGGGTTTGTCTCTGTGTCTTCTATTCTGTACCATTGGTCTACATGTCTGTTTCGGTGCCAATGCATTGCTGTTTTTATTACTATAGCTCTGTAGTAGAATTTGAGGTCTGGTATTGTGATGCCTCCTACTTCACATTTCTTGCTACAGATTGCTTTGGCTATTCTGGGTCTCTTATTTTTCCAAATGAATTCTAGTTCTATGAAGATTGTCATTGGGATATTATAGAAATAGCATTAAATCTATATAATGCTTTTGACCATTTTGACAATATTAATTCTGCCTATTGAAGAGCATGGGAGATCTTTCCATCTTCTAAGATCTTCTTTAATTTCTTTCTTTAGTGGTCCGTAGTTTTCATTGTAAAGGTCTTTCACCTCTTTTGTTAGATTGATTCCCAAGTATTTTATTTTTATTTTTTGAGGCACTTGTGAATGAGGTAGTTTTCCTAATTTCTCTTACAGAGGATTCATCGCTTGTGTAGAGAAATGCTTTGGTTTATGGGTATTGATTTTCTATCATGCTACTTAGGTGAATCCATTTATGAGTTCTAGAAGTTTTCTGGTGGAATTTTTTGGATCTTCTAAATATAGAATCATGTCTCAACAAATAGTGATTGAGTTCTTCTTTTCCTATTCAGATCCCTTTAATTTCTTTCTTCTGTCCAATTGCCCTGGCTAGAGTTTCAAGGACAATGTTGAATTAAAGTGATGAAAGAGGGCTTCCCTGCCTTGTTTCAGTTTTCAGAGGGAATGCTTTCAATTTTTCCATTAAGAATGATATTGGCTTAGCAATGTGAGATATGTTCCTACTATCCCTAGTTTTTCTAGTGTTTGGAACATGAAGAGGTGCTGCGTTTTGTCAAATGCTTTTTCTGCATCAACTGAGACAATCATAATTCTTGTCTTTAAGTCTATTGATGTGATGAATGACATTTATTGATTTCCTGATGTTGAACCAAACTTGCACCCCTGGAATGAACCCCACTTGATCATGGGGGACTATCTTTTTAATGTTTTTGTATGTGATTTGCCAGAATTTTGTTAAGAATTTTTGTTTATGTGTTCATCAAGAATATTGGTCTGAAGTTTTCTTTCCTTGATGTGCCTTTGTCTGTTTTTTGTATGAGTTTGGAAGGCTTTCCTCCTTTTCTATTTCATGGAATAATTTGGGGAGTATTGGTGTTAATTCTTCTTTGAAGGTCTTGTAGAACTCAGCTGAGAATCCTTCTGGTCTTGGGTTTTTCTTAATTGGAAGACATTCAATGGCCTTTTCGATTTCATTACTTGAAATTGATCTGTTTAAATTGTGTAAAAAAGTTCTCCTTCTTTAGTTTGGGTAGATCATATGTCTCTAGAAATTTGTCAATGTCTTCAAGACTTTATGTTTTATTTGAATATAAATTTTCAAAATAGTTTCTAATTATCTTCTGTAGTTCAGTAGTGTTCATCGTGATACACTTTTCATTACGAATTTTAGTAATTTGGGTTTTCTCCCTTCATTAGCATAGCTAAGGGTTTATCAATTTTATTTTTTCAAAGAACCAACTTTTTGTCAATTTTTTCAATTTTTTCTTTTGTTTCAATTTCATTGATTTCAGCTCTGATTTTAATTATTTCCCATCTTCTACTGGTTATGGTGTTGATTTGTTCTTCTTTTTCTAGGGCTTCAAAATGTAATGTTAGGTCATTTATTTGTTGATTTTTTATTCTTTTAATGTATGAGCTCAATGCAGTGAACTTTCCTCAATACTGCTTTCACAGTGTCCCAGAGATTTTGGTATGTTGTATTGGTGTTCTCATTCACCTCTAAGTATTTTTTTTTATTTCCTCCCTGATTTCTTCTGCTATCCATTTGTCATTCAGTAGCATGCTATTTAGTCTCCAGGTGTTGAACTAGCTTCTATTTTGTTGTTGATTTCTAGTTTAATTCTGTTATGATCTGATAGAATGCAGTGTAGTGTTTCTGTTTTTTTGTATTTGCTGAGAGTTGCTTTGTGGCATAAGATATCTATTTTAGAGAAGGATCCATGTTCTGCTAAGAAGAAAGTGTATTTGCTCGATGATAGATGAAATACTCTCTCTGTATATATTATTTAGTTCTATAGTTTCTTTGTGTATTTTTTGTTTGGAAGATCTATGCAGTGTTGAGGGAGGTGTGTTAAAGTCACCCAGTATTATTGTGTTGTGATCTATTTGATTCTTGAAATTGAGAAGGGTTTGTTTAAAGTATGTACTTGCTCCACTGATTGGGGCACATATATTTACAATTGTTATTTCTTGTTGGAGTTTGATTCCTTTAAGCAGAATGAAATGTTTCCTCTTTGTCCCTTCTGACTAACTTTGGTTTGAAGCCCACTTTGTCTGATATGAGGGTGGAAACCCCTGCTTGTTTACGTAGTCCATGTGAGTGATGTTTTTTCCCAACCTTTCACCTTCAGTCTGGGGAGTCTTTTCCTAGGAGGTGAGTCTCTTGAAGGCAGCATATTATTGGATCTTTTTAAAAAATCCAATCTGTCAGTCTATGTCTTTTGATTGATGAGTTTAGGTCAATAACATTCAGGGTTATTATTGAGATATGATTTGTATTCCTGGTCATTTTGGTTTATTTTTGGTTTTTACTTGACTTAGTTTCTTGTTTGATCGTCCTTTCCTTTAGTGTAGTTCCTCCCTTTGCTGGTTTTCATTTTTTTTTTTTCATTTCCTCTTCATGGAATATTTTGCTGAGAATGTTCTTTAGAGTAGGCTTTCTAGTTTTGAAATTTTTTAACTTTTGTTTACATGGAAGGCTTTTATTTCATCTTCAAATCTGAAGCTCAATTTTGCTGGATATAAAATTTTCAGTTGGCATCCATTTTTGTTCACAACTTATATGTTGTTATTATATGTTATTCCAGGACCTCTTGGAAATGAGGGTCTGGGATGAGAAATAAGCTGAAATTTGAATTGATTTCCCCCTATATGTAATTTGATTTTTTTCTCTCAGAACCTTTAAAATTCTATCCTTATGCTGTATGTTAGTCAAACTCATATAATGTGCCTTCATGTGAGTCTGCTCTAGTTTTGTGCATTTGGAGTCCTATAAGCCTCTTATAGTTGATTTTCCATTTCATTCTTTAGATTTGGGAAGTTTTCTGATATTATGTCATTGAAAAGATTGTGCATTCCTTTGATTTATATCTTCACTCCTTCATCTATTCCAATAATTCTTAAATTTGGTCTTTTCACGTTGTCCCATATTTCTTGGAAGTTCTGGTCATGGTTTCTTACCATCTTCTCTGTTCAGTCAACTTTATTTTCAAGAATATATATTTTTGTCTTCATTGTCTGAGGCTCTGTCTTCCAAGAGGTCTATTCTGTTGGTGATACTTTACATTGAATTTTTAATTTGGTTTATTGTTTCCTTCATTTTGAGGATTTCTGTTTGATTTCTTTTTATACTCTCTGCTTCTTTATTGAAGTGATCTTTCACTTCCTATAATTTTTCTTTGATACCATTCTTTATTTCAAAGATCAATCTGTGTATTTTCTAAACCCCTTCTCTGACATTTCTCCTGTGTTTTCTGTGGATTCGGTTTCTGTAAGGTGCTTTGTTCCCTTGTTTATTCATGTTGTTCGTGTGTCTTCCCATCTAGCAGTATGGAGCTGAGGCAGTGCAGATTCTACCCTGTAGTCTTTTAGTGTCCCTGAAGGCTTCCAGTACCCCACCTTTAAGGGGGAGACCAATATTAACAGCACCTAATGCAAATGATAGACCACCTTAAACCAAATGGCACCTATTAAGGCATTTACAGTTTTGTCACAATATACAGAAATGAAGTATTCAATTACTACCTATAAACAACAAGTTTTCTAAAAGGGTTTACTATTTCAAGTGATGGACAATGAGGGAACAGAAGTAGTGTAAAACGTTTATGAGGAAAGAGAGAAAAGAGAGGTAAAAATTTACAGTAAGAGTGAGGGAGAATTAATAGAGGTTGGCTGTTAGTATGAGAGAAATGAGAAAGGGGATTGAGAGAAAAATATATACATAATTTTTTCAAAAGTAAACATATAAGAATATACAATAAAACTGTCATATACTATTCAGACAATTCCTCAATTCCCATTCCTCAATAAATTGATGCAAGAAAAATATTTGGATTCAAAGATGGTAGAGGTGTCAGAGAGAATTGATTGCTTCCATTGGCTTTCAAAAATTTTCTCAACTTCCCTACTCCACCAATAGGTGGGGTTGTCTGAGGTTTGATCTTAGCTCCTGTCCAGTGGGTGCCAGATTGGTTGGATGGGCTATCCCATAGCAAGATGCCCCACACCCTCTTCCAGTCTTCTCACCCACTGTAGCCGGCCCCTTCTGTCCCTGTGCACTTCAGGACTCACTGAGATGCAGAGAGCCCAGTTTTCTCCAGTTTCTCCAACTTGTGCTCCCCCAGGGAACTGCCCCTAGTCTCTGGCTTTCCACAGGGCTGCCAGGCCTTTCCATGGTGACCATCCATGGCTTTCCACGGACCAGCCCACCCAACCCAGCTGCAATCTGATGGACCTGGGCTTCAGCTTCCCCAGGCCCTGCCTTGCTGCAGCCCCAAGATCTCAGTGCCCTTTCAACTTGCAGAGAGACCACCAAGGATGCACTCACACACAGAGCAACCCTGCAAAGAGGTAGCCAGATGGCAGCCACTAGCATACCAAGCAGAAAGACCTCTGGTGCAACCAGACCTGCAGGTGCCCCAGTGTATCTCCAGGCCCTGGCAGGTGTGCCCAGACTGAGGTGGCCATGCCCCAAGATGGCAGCAGTTGTGGCAGCAAACCTGCAGGCTCTGGCCAGTGCAACCAAACCTGCGGGTACTGTGACAATGGACTTCAGGCAGCAGTGGTGGGCAGCAGGCAGCAGACAATCCACTGCAGCGGGCAGTCTGCAGGCTAAGCGCAGGTGATTGGTGCGGGTGATGGGTAGGTGAAAGGTGGTGATGGGCAGGAAAAAGTCAGGCAAACCAGCAAATGGCAGATGAGAGGTGGTAGTCAGAGAGCAATCTGTGCTCAAAAGGTAGGTGATCGCGGTGGACAAATGAGGGGCACACAGACAAATGAGGGGCAGGGAATCGGTGGGCAGCGATGGCTGCCTTGCAGAGAAACGGCATTTCCTCTGCCTGAATCCCGAGTCACGGAGCGATAAGGAATGCTGCCTCCCTCTAGTTCGCCCTCTCTGATCCCTCCTACCTTGATTTGCTGTACTTCATGAGTCCCTGTGTTGATATCTGCAGATCCAGGAAATCAGTTGTCCCCAACAGTTTTATAGGGCAGTGTTAGTCGTAAAAGACTCTCCTGAAGAGGTCTGAGTGTGTTATTTGGTAGGCTGTGTCAACTTCCATTCCGTGTGGCTGTTTTAATGTAGTCTGCACACAGCGATCTGTGACTGCGGTGCAGTGACCATGGTGCAGGGTAAGAAGGCCCTCCCTCTGCAAGGGCTGTGCAGGGGTAGAGGACATTCTGGAAGCCTAGGCAGGTGTGTGCACACAGCAGTGGCTCTGGGCACCCACGGCGTGGACACTCCAGCTATGTTAGCAGTGGTGACGGCAGCATGGAACATGGTGGATGCTTTGCAGGTCCTCCTGGCAAAAAGTTCACTATCAGCGGCGCCTCTGGCAGTGGCACTGGCGGGGCTGGAGCTGGACCACAGGGGACACATCCCTCGGCTCTGTTGAGTTGGGCATCCTCACAGCATAGCCTATGGTGACTGCAGGGGACGTCTAGGGAGAGGACGTGGTGAGTGAATCCTCAGGTCCCAAAGGGCAAGCTCTTGCAGTGGGGGCCTGTGAGGGCCCCGCGGGGGTGTGTGCTGACAGCAGAAGCGGCGGTGGTGGTAGAGGGGACGGGTGGTGTGGTGGACGCTGTCGCTGCTTGGCTTCTGCAGTTCCAGCAGCCCATTCCACAGGCCTGGGCCTGGGGTGGGGTCCTGGGACAGAGGAGGGAGAAAGGGCAGTGGTCAGTGACTGGTGCTGGAAAGCTGCATAGCCCACATGGAAGACCGAAACTGGCTGCCTACCACTCAGCAGTGAAAATCTATCAAGATGGACTAAAGACTTTAACATAAGACCTGCCACTGTTGGAAGAACACGGGGGAGAGATGCTTCAGGACATTGGAATGGGGAAGGACTTTTTGGACATGACCCCCAAAGCACAGGAAACCAAAAGCAAAAATAAACAAATGGGGTTCCACTAAACTTGAAAACAAATCTTCTGCATGGAAACAACTGTCAGAGTGAAGAGACAATCCACAGAATGGAAGAAAAAACTTTGAAAACTGTACATCTGACAAGGGGTTAATGTTTAGAATGTAAAGGGAGCTCTAAAGCTCAATTATATATAAAAAAAATCCTGGTTAATGTGCAGCAGAACTGAATAGGCATTTCTCAAAGGATCACACATAAATGGCCATTAGGTGTATGAAAAAGTGCACATCACTACTCATCACGGGAATGCAAATCCAAACCACAATTCAGACGGTCACCTTGGTCCAGGAAGAACGGCTGTCATCTAGAAGACCAAAGATAGTGAGTGAGGGGAGAATGCAGGGAAGGGGGCCTTGTCCACTGTTGCTAGGAAGGTACATTAGTGCAGCCATTATGGAGACCATCATTGGGGTTCCTCCAAAAATTGCAATGGCACCACAGATCTCCAAAGGAAATGGTGTCCGTGTGCCTGAGAGACAGCTGCACCCCATGTTTATTGCAGGGTATTCACAATAGCCAAGAACTGGAAATCACCTAAGGGTCTGAAGACTCATGAGTGGATAAAGAAAATGGGATTCATATACACAATGGAATACTGTTTGTCCATAAAGCAAATGAAATGCTGTCATTTGTGACACTGAGGACGGACCTGGAGATCATCGTTAAGTGACATAAGCTGGGCATGGATAGACACGTACCACCTGGTCCTGCTCACGTGTGAAGTACAAAACTGTTGATCTCAAAGAGGTTGAGAGGAGGCTGCTGGTTGTCAGAGGTGGGAGTGTGGGGAGGCGGGGTGGGCAGTCCATCAGCGGCCTTGAGACAGGGCTAGGTGGAGCAGGAAGTCCTGGGCGCTGTTGCCCCGGAGGTGGCTACAGGGGTCTTCGTGAACTCTCTATGTCAGAAAGCTAGGAGAAACGATTTTGCGTGTTTCTACTATAAATAAATGGTAGATGTTTGAGAAGGTGGATATGTTTAACCAGTTCCAGCACCACCCATGTCTACACATGGGAAATCATGTGGCACCCTCCTGATATGCACAATTTCATGTTGTTAATCTATCAGGTTATAAAAGGAGCCATTCGGCAGTCACAGCTAGTTGGAATAGAGAGTCTGACCCTCCAGAGCTGGATGGTCTAGGTGGGCCCAGTGGGGTCCTGGCCTAGGCGGTAGAGGGGAATGTGGAGTGGAGGAGATGCCCAGTCCCTCCACCGCGCCAGCCTCTTCCTGGAGTTGGAACCAGCCACCAAGTGTCTTGTAACTTATTCAGTAAGTCAGCTCTTTTGGGAATAAATAACAACAATAAAAAAGTAGTTTGCTTCTCCCAAGCCTAAAGCCAGGAAGGAGAGAGCCTAGGAGTATTCTGGAAACTAGCACAATGCTGGCAGTTGCTCAGAATTAAATGTTTGCTATGTGGAAAAACTGCCTTTGCATAACCAGGAGGTGCCATCCCCTGCCATCTGGGGTATGGGCGTCCCTCACGGTGGGAGCCGCTCCACCTAGCAGTGCTCTGTCTGCGGTTGTGGATGGTCTCCCTGCCGGCCTGCAGACATCTTTTCTGGGCTAAATTGCCCAAGGGAAAAGGGTGCTGGAAGAAAGGACACCGGGAACCAGGTTCCCCAGAGCTTGAAGCGCAGTGCAGCTAGCCTGTAACACCAGCGTGTGTGCATTTAAAGGAGACCCACGACTGCTGTGGGCCTGGAGCTTCTGAGCACTGTAGAGGTCGCAGGGGGCCGAAGGGACGAGGACCAGCCAGGGAACAGTTAAGAGAGGCACCGGCCAGTGTGAGGCAGGCCAGGGCTCGGCAAACAGCGGTCTACAGCCAAAGCCAGCCCACTACCCAGTTTTATAAATAAAACTTAGGGGGACACAGCCACACCCCTTCATGTGGCACACCAGGTGGAGGTGAGCAGGTGCCCTCGGGACCCTTACAGGAAGGTTTGCTGCCCCTGGTGAACTGGGTTTTCAGGGGATTAAAATAGGATGGAGTCCTGGGAGATGCCACTTTCACCTAGCTGATCAGGAAGCCTCTGTTGTGCCCCAACAGGTAAGGGGCAAAGAGGAGAAACCAGACAGGAGAAGGACTGGGAGAAGGCAGAGAGAACAGTGGGTGCAAAGGGCCTGAGGCAGTAAAGAGTTGAGCTTGCTCAAGGGAACAGGCAGGAAAGGAGGCCAGAGCCTGGGCACAGGGTGCAGGCAGTGAGTGGTGGCCCATGTGACTGAAGAGACAGCCTAGAGGCCTCGGTGAGGAGACTGGTTGGGGCCAGGCAGGTTTGAGACCCTCCTTAGGTTAGGAATCCCTCTGGCTGCTCCGACTGAGGGCTCAGGTCAGGAGGGGAAGCAGGTGAGCTGTGCAGCTGCTTGGCCTGGGTGGTCCAGGCTCTGTGACTCTGTGAGCACTGGGCATGAATTCAGGTGGAGGACACGCTCCTGTGCAGATGCTGAAAAAGCTGAATTTAGCGATCACATGTCCTGAAAGCATTCCTTCATGACCAGCCAGAAGGTCCCACCTCAGAATCTGCACTTCTCCCAGCCTGGTCCCAGCCTGCACCGTGGAGAGCTCACCCTCACTCATGAATGGCCGCCGCCTTGTGTGTGCCTTTCAGGTACAAAGGCCCAGGGGACTCACAACGTGGAATATTTCTAGGCATGAGCCCAAACTTAGGCAGCCACTGGGGGTATGTGGTGTAGAAACCCCCGCCTTGCCCAGTCAGGGAGGGTCTGACCAGGCCAGGCTTTGGTTTCAGGGTGGCCTCTTCATTCTGTTAAAAAGAGAGTGTAGATGGACTTTCAGGCTCCCTCAGAACAGATTGATATGTTTCCCCTTGTAGAACTGGACCCTTCTGGATTGGAGAGCACAGACCTCGGGTTTGAAAGCCACCTTCCCATCTAGTGGGAGAAAGGAAGCTCAGCCAGCTCCACCTGCAGGGGAGAGATGTCAGAAACTTGGGTCGGGTGATTACCTTGCTCATTCAGGTTCTCCAGGGCTCTGGGTGAGCAGGAGCAGGGTCATCTTCGGGATGAGGCTGGATCTCCTCTGGACTAAGAGGACTTGAGGGCGTTTTGCTTTTCTTCACCTTCGAGATTGTGGTGCTTTCTGCTCATACCAAACAGCAGTTTCCTGGCTGACCTTCCCTAAGCCGTGGTGAAGGGTGAGCGGGTCATCGGGGTCCAGGCCAGCCGCTCCTGGTAGAAAGGGAGGGGGCCCTGGATACAGGGCCAGGAGGGAGGGTGGCAGGGGCCCCTTTCCCCCTCCTTTGGCCTTTGAAGGCCTTTCTGCTTGCTGTCCCCAGGTCTCCATGCACAAAGTAAGAGTGTGTTTTTGATTGAATGATCAGCTGGAACTGAGGATTCACAGAAGCTAAGTTTATTTCTGAAGTCAAATATGATTTTTTTGAGGACAGTTATTATTTGGCAAACAACATGTGTGTGAGCTTGTGACTGATTCTGAGATGGTGCAGTGCCTCTGGATCAAGGCTCATTGTTTGAAAAAGAGCATTTCTGAGAAAAGAATTGAAGCCCCTGTAGCTCCAGAAGATTCAGGAGACTGTACTCACACTACAACCAGCAAGTAAAAAAATTAAAAAAAAATTTTTTGGTACTGGAGATTTAACCTGGGGGATGTTTTACCATTGAGTCACATCCCCAGCCCTTTTTATGTTTTATTTTGAGACAGGGTCTCACTAAGTTGCCGAGGCTGGCCTGGAACTTGCAATCCTCCTGCTTCAGCCTCCAGAGCCACTGGGTTTACAGGCATGCATCACCACATCCAGCAAGGGAACAAATTTGGCTGTGAAACAAAATTCAAGAGAGGTGCTCAAAGTTCCCCCTCTCATTTTACCTGCATTTTAAGATTGTATTTAAAACCAGGAGACCTCGCAGCCAAAAGGTGCTGGAGATGGTGCAGTAACTGGGGAGCTCTGCAGGCAGCATTTTCGCACCCCCAGCACCGGTGCTGAGTCTCAGCCTTCCATTTGCACACTGTTATTTGTCCCTTCTCCCTGTTTCCCAGGAATCTGCCACCTCCGTTCAGTGGCTGGCAGTGGTGCGAAGGAGATCTGGTGTTGAGTTCTAATCTGTTGTCTTAGGCAAGGGCTTTGGCCTCTCTGAGCCTCTCTTCCTCACCTGAAAGGGAGGATGATGTTATTAAGTGCAAAGTTTCCTGCAGGCTGCAAGCAAGTGAAGCCCAACAGGAACTGAGGATGTCATGTGCATGGCAGTACCTACAGCAGGACGTGCATCGGTCTCTGTGCCTCCTGGCCACCTCTTCTGTCCTCCTCCTGGATTGGCCCAGGAAACAGGCACCGGAATCAGCAACAGCTGCTGTCCCCACTGCCCTGCATGGACCTGAAAATAGTAAGCTGCACTCTCAGCCATAGACATAACCTGCCGTCAGCCCACAAGTCACCTGGCAGGTTGACAGTGGCTTCTAGAAGACAGGCTGGGGTAGCAGTGTGCAGACTACTGGGATTCAAGCCTTCTGGGGACTGTGTCAGAATGAAGAGCTGCCCTGTTCCTTGAGTCAAGGTGGACGTGTTTGCAATCACGTGTCAGGGTCCATAGGTACAACACAAGCACAAGTGATCGTAGACAGAATCACACAGCTTTACCAAAAGGAGCTCCCGGGGTCCAGGATGGATGTAGGCCGGAAGCCGGGTTCTGCGTTCACCTGTGTCTCAGGGGAAGCGGGCATCGCTGGTGTGAGGAGACACTGCAACTCCTGTGTGAGTGGGCTGTGTGTGTGGGCCAGGTGAGAGTGTCCCCCTCTGCCCACCGCGCGGCTCATGAGGAGGGTCATTGCTGTGGGCAGTGACTGCGGCTCAGGCGCCTCACGGGGAGGAGGTCTGGACAGGCTGCAGGCTCCAGAGAGAAGCGAGAAGAGCGGCCCGAAGGCTGAACAGAGGGAGGAAGGCAGGGCTTCCTCACTGGGTCAGTGGGTCCTAGGTCCCTTGGGCTGGTCTGCAGCAGCGGGGCCCTGCATAGAGCCCAGCCCTGTTTCCTGCCGCCCCTTGGGTGGCCCTCACAGTGAACACCTCTTTCAGAGTAGAACCTAATCAGCCTTTGTGCTGACTTGGGTGACAAGACAGGGGAATTTCTGGCAAGGACACCTGACATTTGCTTTCCTCTGTGGCACCTTGTAGGAGGACCTGTTGAGATTCAGGGTTACAAAAACAAACCAGAATATTCTAAAGATTACTGTCCAAAGCCAAAGTTCCCACTCTAACTGCCCCAGCATTTTATAACTTACCTTTTATAATATCCTGTCTACTTTCCTGAAATAAAACCCATAGATTCAAACATCCCTACACAGATTACTTTTATTGATTTATTTATTTTAAATTGTTTTGTATATATAGTACATATAATATATATGCATCTATATTTTATATATATATATATTTATTTAGTTGTAGGTGGGCACAATACCTTTTTTTATTTTTATGTGGTGCTGAGGATAGAACCCAGGGCCTCGTGCATGCTAGGTGAGCACTTTACCACTGAGCCACAACCCCAGCCCCCAGATTATATTTAAAAAGCAACAGGAAGTTCTAACAAATATACCAAAGACATTAAAGGAGGATGTTTATACTAAAATGCAATGTGTTTCAATATGCAGATTCTGGGACAATAAATAGACAATTCTGTGAATTTGAGAAGCAGGATGATGATAAGACACAAAACTCTATGAGATGCCAAACCTATAGAAGAGGGAGATCTTCACTACTTGGTTATTTTAGGGAGCTTGTTAGAGGAGGAATCCTTTAATCTCGATCTGAAGGGAGTAGGAGTGTGGTTTTCCTGGGAGATTAGCAGAATTGCTAGGTGTTGTGTTCTTGGTTGCTGGATTTCTTCCTGAATATATCATTCTGCTCCCTTCTGGCTTACAGATTTCTACTAAGAAATCTTCTGATAGTCTTAAGGAGATTCCTTTGTATGTGATTTTACCTTGCTCTTTCAACTTGCTCTCCCTGTCTTTAAATTTTGGCACTTTGATGATGATGTGTCTCTTTGGATTCTTCTTATCTGGTGTCCTTAGGGCTTCCTGCACAGGAGCCCTGAGTTACCTTTAGAAGATATGGTATAAGACTCCCAGTGGATGAGCTATGGGAAAATGCTTGCATTTTCAGATCTTGGGGCAATAGCTGTTAGAAATGGGCCCATTGTACAAAAGATATGAAAACTTTTGTTTTCTGTGGTCTAGGACCACTCAGGAAGGTAAAGCACTATGTTTCCCAGAGACATGTCTTTGAAGAGATGGTCCCTTGGATGGGAGCTTTAAAATTAAAATTTGTTATACTCAGAGTGTGGCCAGACTCCTCCGGGAAGAATAGGCAGACCTGGATGTATTCCTGGACTGAGTCTAAGGAAAAGTTCTATCTCCTGCTGCAAAAGGATTCTTGTTCGCTCGCCTCAGTAGCTCCCTGGAGCAAGTGTACTAGAAGCCAGACCATCAAATATCAGCTGAGAGTGTGTTGAAAGTCTCCTCCAGAGAGAAAGTGGCACTGTACATTCCTGCCCGCTTTCTGTGCTATTCTTAGTGGGCATAGCCTCTGGAAGTGTTTGCCTTCCCGTTTAAAACCACCTCTTGGTTCTGTGGCCTAAGGAGACTCTCCTGTGCCTGCTCCCATCTGTTTACAGAGCTGAGGATTAGGGTGGATTTCCTTGTGGACGTAGTTGTAAAAGTCAGGACCCTCAGAGTGTGGCATAAAACCCCTCAGGGAGAAACAGAAGTCTGCTTTGCTGAGCCCCTTTCTGCACTGCTGCCAAGCATGAAGCTCTTGGCAGAACCTGCATGTCCATGGAAAACCACTGCTTTCTTCTCCTGATCTAGAGGTTCATGTGTGTCTAGAACCTTCTGCTCTCGGAGTTGGTGAAGGGACTCTTGGAACCAGGGAGCTACACATGAGGTCCAAATCCTCTTCTCCACAGGGAGAGTGGATGTGGAGGTGCGGGGGCGCCTGGCGTATAGAACTCATGCCAAGGGAATGTGCCTAGCGGATAACAGTCCATGCCAGAGGTTGGAAACTTCCTCTGGAAGACGCTGGCAAGGACTCGTCATAAGTTGAATAAAGCCGGAGCCCCTTCTTCAAAATATTGACTTTTTCCCTTTCTTGTTTTTCTAATGGAAACTCACCTTGCTACAGTGAGTGATTATGCTCAATAAAGCTTCTCAGTTGAGGGATGGTAGGAACACAAACAATTCACAGAAGTCAAATCATTTTCAACAAAATAAGTTCTATTGATTACACTAAACACTAATTTTCCTATGGGGAACGGTGAACATTCTGAAGCAACATGTCTTGTGATATTTTTGTTAGCTTTTACAAGACTTCCAATTATCTAGTTACCCGTGATTTTCTCTAGTCTCTATGATTTAAATACCTGTTACATTTAGTTCCCTCTATAAAGTAATAACCTTTCAATAGAAGTACACTATATTTAGTTCTAATAGAAAAGCCTTAGTTCTTTTAAAGATAGAGATTTTGTTTTAAAGTTAATGGCCTAGCTCTTAATAGTATTGTGTGATTTACTATAGCTTAGGCATGTGATTAGGGTCATAGTAGAAGGTTACTGGAGGTCATGGTTTATCACAGTAACAGGAGACTGGGTAAAGGTTAAATTTTAAAGAAAAATGTGCGTTCTGTAGGTTTCGGGTCAAGAAGAGCCCATTGTGGAGAAATGTTAAGTGAGATAGATATGCCAGATGGCACCAGTTAGCTGACTTTACAACCTAACTTCTGTTATCTATTGAAACTTCTAAAGAAGTGCTTTCTTTATGTTTGATCACAAGATATTTTGGGTGGTGGGAGCAAGGGTATATAAGCTGTAAAGGAGTTCAATAAAGTTGTCAGCATTCCAACACTGACCCGAGTCCGTGTGGTTTGCTGTCCATCGCCGACGCTGCGCCGCCTAATCTATTGGGGGCTTTTACATTTCAGGCCATTAGGGACCCTTGGACTCTGCTGCTAGGGCTGGTCCCCGGCATGGAGGTCCTTCGACAATTCGATGGCACAGTACCGGGGTGGTGAACCTGCCCAAGTGCACGTCTGCTTTCCCTGTTTAGTCAATGAGGATGCGTTCTCAGTCGCCCAGTGGGTGGAGTCTTTTGATTGGCCTCTCACTTATCTTGAAGGAAATTCATCTATGAACAAATGTTTATTGTGTGTGTTTGTGGGTGGAGGAAACACTCATGGACAAAAAATAGAAATGAGGTACAGAGAAAACCCTCCTGTGTATGGCTCGGTGTTTGCAGTTTTTGAACATGGTTTCAACAGCAATTGACTGAAGCTGGGCTGCTGAGATTGGCAGAGACTGAGCCATTAGTTACAGAAGTATACACCCAGGGTCAGGCTGAGTCCTAAGTTAAGTTGCAGTTTGGTACATAAGGCCCAAGCATGGAGGCCTCCTCAGACCCAATTTAGTTCAATTTGACACTTTCCCTGATGCTCAGCCTTTCAATTTTGAGGCATTGGCCAAATCTTTGGGCTTTGAGACTGTACTCTGTCCTCATTGTCAGTGGACTTATTTTGTCATAGTATGAAATTCCCAAGACATGACATCACACCAGTTGAGGAATTCTCTGTGTTCTTGCTGATCTAGTCAGAGGGAGGGCGTTCAGCACCGAGTGGAGGGCTGCATGCCAACACCGAAGCCTGGGGAGAATGGGGTGCAGCAGGGGCCTCCTGTGATGACTCACAGGCAGACAATATCGGAAGACAAAAGTATACTTCCTGATAGGAACTTCTGCGACTTTACTAATCAAAGTTGAGCCAACAGCGTGCAGGCAATATAGGCACTTCAATAACAGTGGAGGTCAATGGATCATGGTTGTGTTCAGAGTGTGATGCTGATTGAGGACCAGGGTGTGTTGGGTGGCACAAGCCATAGTAACCTGGAGACCTCTTAGAACAACATCAAGATGGAAAAACCCTAAAAGCCACCATCAGGATGCCTGCACACCAGCTGCTAACTGCTCCAATAAACAATCCTGTGTTCCCTTTCTTTGAGAAAAATCCTCAAAGTAGTTTGGTGAATATGTCTAAGAAACATTAGCCACCTTTATTTTTTTCTCTCTCTTTGTGGTGCTGGGGATTGAACCCAGGCCTTGTGCATGCGAGGCAAGCACTCCACCAACTGAGCTATATCCCCAGCCCTAGCCACTTCTTCAAATTAAACTTTTAATGGCAGTAAAAACAGGAGAAAGCTAGAACATTCATTTTTGTTACATAATGTAGCCCAGGGAAAGGAGGTGTAAGTTAGCTGCATGATGCTTAGGGTTTCTGTTGAGCACAGAGATTCTCCACCTTTCAGAGAGGTGCTCTGTCTGAACCCAGGAGATCAGGTTGCTACAGAGGCCAAAACCCTTCCCTATCACGGTACCCCTGCCCCCCCCCCCCCCCCCCCCCCCCCGTGGCTGAGGGGTAGCCACGCTGGAAACCCACTGGGGCCTTTCCTCTAGGGAGAGTAGCTTACCTTTTTGAAGACATCAACTGCTCTGGCTTTTGCTACATCATATATGCCTCAGCTAAAACCATGGATTTCCATAGAATTCTATGGATTTACTCCAGGGCAAAGGAAAGGATCAGGATCACAGGAAGTGAGGAACCAGGAGAAGGACAGAGCTTTCATGATAGCAATGCAGTCTTGATCTCTGCCTCCGGGAGAGCTGTCCGTGCAGAGAATGTCCACCCTTCTGGGATAAAACTTAAGGGGCCAGCTTGACATCCACCCCAAAGAGGTATACAGTTCAAGAGTCTGGAGGAGCCTTTTGGAGTTTTGAGATCCTAGACCCAAAGTTTGAGGCCCCAGAACTTTGCTGAAGGGAGGCAGTGAGCAGAGTTTTGTATGGTCTGCTCTGGTGGGGTACACAGCTGTTTTTCTCTGATACTGTTCCCAGAAGACCAAATCTCTGGGTTCTAGATCATGAAGGGCTTGCTTGTGTTCATTCAGTAGATGATGAAAATTTTCCTTTATCTGGAAAACAACTTGGCATATTGCATTAAAGCCTTGTGGCATTCAGTCATTTACACTTCAGGAAAGTGGGAGGTGCATGAGTTTCTATCATTAGGGACTTAGGTCTTCCCCTGAACATTGCAGAGTCAACTTAAGGCTTCCCACTGGGCTGAATCTGATTGCCATTGACCTTCAGTAACTGTGACCAAGGCAATCCTGTCAATTCAGCTAGCTTTGCCCAAGGTCACGTTTGTATGATACCTCATTTAACTGTTTTACAACTTGTTCAGTGAAATAAGCACCACCTTCCCTAGAGATTTCTACAGAACACCCCATGATGGGAACACATTTTCTAGCACCCTTTAGCTACCTCTATGGTATTGGCTTTCCTACATGGGGAAGCTTCTATCAAATCAGAAAGCAGTCATTGAAAGTGACAATTGAAGGAAATCCCTCTGGAAATATCCAAATGGGCCATTAAGTAGCAGAGAGAGAATGAAAATACTTTAAAAGACAAACATGAAAAGTAACATAGTTACAAGTTACATTCCAAAAGTCAAAAACTTAATAAAGGCAACATGAAGCAAAGGGAATCATCCTGTTAAAACATGGAGCCTTTGCTTCCCAGGTCAATCGCCTAACAAGCAAGGAAAAAATCTTCCATTACTTTGTAGACAGAGTAGATCAAGATTACTTTGTAGACTGAGGACAGAATCAATGTACTTTTGGTATTATTGTTCAATTTTTTAGAAAGACTTAGAATTTCCTTCTAATTTTAGCCAACTTGCTCACTTGTAAAATTTCTTGTACAAAAAAAAATGAGGTACAGAGACAGCCCAAGTGGCTCCAGCTTGAAGTTCACCCCCGTGATTGACAGAAGCTCAGCTCCTGTGATTGACTGAGACTTAGCTACTTGCTAAAAGGTAAAGACTGTCCCTGAATATTGATGGCTCAATTTGCAATTTTTGGATGGGTATAAAAGTGTATCCATACGATGATTCTGTTTCTCATTATTAGTATAGCAAATAAATTACATGAAATCGTCAATGATCCTTATATAATAGGCTTTCTGTTAGATGATTTTGCCCACTGTAGGCTGATGTAAGTGTATTCTGTGTGCATTTAAGGTAGGTTAGGCTAAACCATGATTTTTGATAGCCTAGGTGTGTTAAAAACATTTTTGACATGGTATTTTAAATATAGGATTCTTTAAAAAATATTTTTAGTTGTAGATGGCCACGATACCTTTATTTTATTTATTTATTTATTTTTTATGTGGTGCTGAGGATGGAACCCAGTGCTTCACACATGTGAGGCAAGTGCTGAACCACTGAGCCACAACCCAGCCCAGGGTTGGTTTGTTTGTTTTACAGGACATAATCCTGTGACAAATTGAGGAGCATCTGTATGCAAGGGTGTCCCATACCCATCAGCACTGATGCACCGCCCAGGGTGCAGGTGAATATCTCAGGTGCTCTGGGAGACACAGAAGGCAGGCAGTCAAATCAGCAGAACTGGGGGGGAGACCCTGTATATAGACACCCAGGGATGACAGGGCATGGGACAGGGCAATGTCTCCAGGTCTGAGATGCAGAGGCTGGTGCAGGTTGGTTGCTTCCCAGTATCTGTAAGCCTTTCTGATGGGAAAGAAGCTGGAGGAGGTGAGGAGCTTGGCCATGGTGAACACAGCCCCCAACTCCCACAGCAGGCGAGCTGTCCCAGGCCTCCTTTTCCCCACCCTGTGCCAGAGAGGAGTTGTTCATGTAAATGTGCTTCCGTCCCTGACTGCCTCCGCCCCTCCCTGAGCCCCTGTGCTGGAGCTCAGCTGACTGCAGACTGAGCATGGTGAAGATCTAGTTTTCTTCTCTTTACAGTCCTGGAAGGATGCACCTGCAGAGACAGACAGAGGTCCTTGTTCAGTGGACCCTGCCAGGACAGAGGGGACACAGCTGCTGAGTCCACATCCGTAAGCACAAGACCCAGCCCTGGGGTCAAGGCTCCTTTGAGTGAAGGGTCCTTACTGAGAAGTCGTGTAGGGACCACAGGGTCCCTACAGTGCCCACTGCTGATTGAGGGACATACACCTCTCCATGGCTCACCAGGTCACCATCTCTAGTCGCACGTGGACTGCCTGATTTCAGACACGGAATTCCATCATGCTGTAGTGTATATTAGGCAGTTTCTCACTCCCACAAAGAATTGTGCTCCATGGGAATTGCAAGTGCATGCATATGGACCTATGCAAGGTGCCAGCACCTTTGGAGTACATTCTGGAAAAAGCTAATGGCTCACATATATCATTAGGTCCAGAATCACAGACAAGGAGACAGTTCAGCAGGTTGAAGGATGTGAATGGGCTGTTTGGGAGAAGAGTAGGGAGTTTTCAGGAGCTAGCTTATTAGTATATTCAAACGACTAAGCACTACATGACATCAAAAGTCACACAGTGTGGGCTGGGGTGCAGCTCCGAGGTAGAGCACTTGCTCAGCATGTGCGAGGCCTGGGTCTGATCCCCAAGCACAGAAACAAAAGCCACACAATGCTTTTAGAATTTTGATATTGATTAGATGATTTGTAAAACAACAAAACCCCCGACAGTTTGGTAAGCGTAGCTTTTCCCAGTATGTAATGTAAAATGTTTATTTTACAAAGTCAACTTATCTTCCTAAGTTTTCCCACACATTTGTGTCATGCATTTCTTGGCAGAATTGTGTCTTTATTGACTTGCAACTCATGTTAAACACAGTTTTCGCCATCTGTAAGCCCCAAGCATAGGACACGAGGCAGGGCCAGGTGGTCAGTCCCAAAGCTGAATGCCAGGCCCCTCAGAATGGACTCTGACTACCCCTGCTGTCCAGCATCAGATACACCATCATGTGACATGATGACCAACTTCCATATCATTTTGGATGTAAGACATTTAACATGACCGATGAATATAAACCAATTAGAAGTTCATCTGTGAAGTATTAAAATCTGAAAAACCAAACTTTAATTCTGTACAAACAAAAGTCAACGAGGAGCTCATTTAGCAACTGAAATGGTGCATAATTTGCACTTTTTGACTTGGTGCTTGATAAACTCTCAAGTTCAATATATCCCACACACAGAGTCCTGGAGTTCCAGGTCTCACTCAAAGGCCCTGAGGCCTGCCCTGAGATTCCTCTGGGTTGGACCCTGGAGTCCCTCAGGGTTCACTGAGGGTAACTCCACTGTGCCCGCCAAGCCCGTAGAGCTTACACTCTGTACCGTCCATCTAATTTTTTAATTTTAAAATCATGAGTGATTGAATTTTTCCAAGGAAGTAATCATATGATTTTTTTTCTCTCTAACCTGTAAAAACAATACATACATTGGTTGATTTTCAAATATTGAACCAGTCTTGCCTCCATTCAATAATGAATACTACATCTATGATACATAACTCTTTACACATTTTCTATATTATTTGATAAGAACTGAATGAATTTTATGTTTACGACTCTGAGGGATTTTGTCTGTACATTTTTTTTTCTTTTTCTGTTCTGTTCTTGTCAGCTTTGAGTGTAATGATTGAGAGGACACATTCCTTCCTCCCTGATTTTCTGCAAATGACTATAGAATTATTAATCCTTCTTTCAACCATGATGGGATTCTCCATTAAAAACCTTCACCTACAAATTTCTTTTACATGCAGTGTTAAATTACAAACTTAATTTTGTTAATACTTAGGCTAATCAAATTCGATATATGATGTTTCAAATAGGGTGAGCTATTTCAAACAGGGTGGCAATTGTTGTTTTAAAGATTGGCTCGTTCTGTTAAAGTAGCTAAATAGAGGGTGGAAGAGTTGTTCAGAGATTTTATCATTTATATGTTTGCAAAGTCTGTAGAAGTATCGTCTATTTTATTCCTGATGTTGATAACTTGCTTTTCTTTTCTTTGTCAGTTGTTTCCAAAGGTCCAGCAACTTTATCGATTCTTTCAAAGAGGCAAATTTTTCTTCACTATTTTCATTTTCACTGATTTCTGCCTTTAAGTGTAACATGATTATTCACATGCTTGCTTTTAATTTTGCTCCGTCAAATTTCTTTAAAAAATAAAAAAGTTCCTCTTTTTTTTCTTTGTTTATTTTGTTTTATTTTATTGGTACCAAGTGCTTAACCACTGAGCAACACCACCAGCCCTTTCCTATATTTTATTTAGAGACAGGGTTTCACTGAGTTGCTTGGGGCCTCCTAAATTGCTGAGGCTGGCTTTGAACTTGAGATCCTCCAGCCTCAGGCCTCCCAAGCTGCACCACCACACCTGGCTATTCTTACTTTTGGTGCTGGGCTTCAGCATGCTCCAGCAACACTCTGCCTCTGAGCTACAACCCAATGGAATCAAAACTACAGTTCCTTGGCAGCACACGGGTAGGAAGGCTGTGGGAAGGTGCTGGCAGGCGACTCAGAACCGTCAACCAGGTGAAATCCAGAAATAACCAGGTTTTAGAAGAGAGACTTAAAACAGGGACAGACTGTGGTGGCGGTGGCCCACGGTGGCTCAGTGGGAGAGGGGCAGCTCCCCTCCAATAACCCGAAAGAGGCTTCCAGGGGTTTTATCAAACAAGGCTTCTGCTCTTCATTAGATCCTCAACCTGAGCAGAAGAGATGCTCAGATCCTGTGTCCTGAGTCCCGCAGGGTCAGGACGAGCCCAGTGGACTGTCTTTGGACTTTCTGACGTGCAGTCGCCGACGCGCCCCTGTGTCTCCATGGTCTCCTTTGCTTTGTTCTCTGCGGCTTGCTTTGCGGTGGTCGGGGCCCAGCGCCGCCTGCGCTGCGCTTCTCACTACCGTGGGGCGTGTGCCAGCCGTGGGTCCGTCTGGGCATGGCAGGCGGGCTGTGGCCCGGGCTTGGGGGCTGCCCTCCAGCGAGTCCGCAGAGCAGAGTGAAGGGAGCCTTCATCCGAGTGGGGGACACTGATGAGGAAGGAGGCCGACAGCGTGGGTCAGGGCTGGGCGGAGGGCCCCGCAGAGCCTACCAGGCCCGCCACCTCCCCTGCGCCAACGGCTGGGTCATCTACTGATGCCACCTGGGCACTTTCCGCACACGGACTGAGGCTGTCGGTCCGAGTGAGGGACACGGGCCGCCTGGGCGAGAGGTTGGCCAGGGACACCAGCCACGTGGAAGGTGGAATCTGCTTGGTGACGGTGTCCCACCCCGCTGGCTGCCAGGGAAACAGGGGACGAGCTCAGCACAGGATCCGCCAGCAAGTTGGGTGACGTGGGTCGGGGCTGAGCCTGAGACCGTGACAACCCCGCAGAGCAGGGGATTCTACAAAGGAAGCCCTGGAGAAATGTCTCCATTAAAAATCCTCAGCAAGGAGGAAACCGAATCTTTTCAGGAGCGTTGTTGCAGTAGCTGCTCTGTATAAAGTGATTTTTAGTGTCTTCCATCATTACTGCTTTTTTTTGTTTTTTTGTTTTTTCTTTTCAGAGTTTTAACAATTCTTTTTGATCCATTTAAAAAAAAATGTTTTTAGTGCTGTGGATTAAACCCAGGGGTATGCTACCACTGAGCAATACCCCCAGCCCTTTTGATTTATTTATTTTTTATTTTGATACATGGTCCCACTAAGTGGCCAAGGCTGGTCTAAAAATTGTGATCCTCCTGCTCCAGGCTTCTCAGTAACTAGGACTACAGGCATGAGCCACTATGACTGGATTATTGTGTCAATTAATTAGATTCTTTTTCAAGACCTTTTTCTTCTTATCTCCATTTCTTTCCCTTACACTTCATCCTTCTTTCTGTTCTATTTTATCTTCTGTTTCGCTTCTCTCTCCCACCCCTTTTCTTTTTTCTATCTCTTTAATATTTTATTCCTCTCCCAGTGAAATTTAGTATTAAGTATATTGTCATTAATGCTGAACCTTTCAGCCTATTCAGTATTATTTCTCACACAGTTTTCTCAATGGTTAATACCATTAAAAGAGTTGTGGAGATCATTAGTAATACCTTTGTAAATACATGTTGATATATGGTTTGCTACTAAGTTGCCATTGTTGGTGGTAGTTACTTCCTACTCTTAAAGCAGTGCTGGTGGTTGAACTTAGTATCTTGATTACATGGACTGGATGCTTTGAAGCTGAAATATATGCCCAGCTCAGGGCAGACCATAAGGAGATAACTGCTCTGCAAGAGACACTTATGTAATAACAAGAAGAATCCATCACAACAGATGTGAAAACAACATAGAGTTTCAGAAAACATGAAGGAACAAATCAATGAGATGTCTCCCAAAATTTATAATTCCCAATAACTAAATCCACAGATATTCAGTTATTCTGGATAAGGAATTTAAAAATTGGTTGCTCCAATGGTTGATTAATTAAAAAAAAAAAAAAAGATAAGGAAAAAAGGGAAGAGGATGAGATATCCTAAGGATAGAGGGAAGACCAGTGGAGTAGGAGATTGAAGGTGAGGAAGAAGGGGTGGGAAAGGGGAGAAAATGCAGAATGAATTTGACAAAAGTATGCTATGTGCATATGTAAATGTACCACGGTGTAGTCCACCTTTATGTATATCTATACATAACCAATTAAAGAAATAGGAAGACAAGTAGAGAAAGGGGAAGAGGGAGAGGGAGGAGGGAAGGGAAGAGGCAGCACTGGGGGCTGAAATGGAGCAAATTACATTCCGGGCATGTATGAGTATGTCAGAGTGAACCCACTTCTATGTATAACTATAAGCCACTAATGAAACTAAATAAAGCACTTAAAATAAGCAAAATACAAATTTTAATAATTAAAAATGATATAAAGAATGAACTCAGAAAATACAGTCTATGAGAAAGCGTTTCAATAAAGAGACAGAGATTCTGAATAAGAAGAAAACAGGAATCCTAGAAATGAAAGTCTCATTAAATCAAATAAAAATTCAGTTGAAAGTCTCTGCAATAGAGTAGGCCAAATAGAAGACAGAGTCTCAGAGCTTAAAGGCAAGGTGGCTGGCTTTGACATTCAGACAGCATTAAAGAAAAAAAATCACACAAGAAACTGTGATCATCACATACGGGAACCCAGGGACAACATTTGAACACAAAAGGCTCATGGGCAAGGAGGAAAGAGTTGAGATACCAATGGCATTGATAAACTATTCAGTGAAATAATAGCAGAAAATATTCCAAACTTTGGAAATGAGATGGACATCTACATATTGGAAGTCCTTAGAACCCTAAGTAGACATGACCAGAAAGGAAACTCTCTGTGACACATTATAATTAAAATTCCAAAAAATTCAGATAAAGAAAGAATTTTAAGGGCTCCAAGGGTGAGATGACAGGTTACATTTCAAGGGAAACCAATCATAATACCATATTATTTCTCAGAAGAAATCCTAAAGTTCAGGAGAGTTTGGAATAATGTATTTCAAGCTCTGAAAGAAATTAACTACCACTCAAGATTGCTATGTCCAGAAAAGCTATCCTTCAGAATCAAAGAATAAATAAAATCTTTCCAAGATAAGCATAGCTAAAAGAGTACAGGACAACTAATCCAGCATTGCAGAAGATCCTAAAGGAACATTACAAACAGAAGTAGAAGATAATGGCAACCACCAGAACACAAGAAATAATGTATTTCATTAGAAGAGTAGACAAGCAAAAGATAATTAGGATCAAATGAAACATTAGAGATAAATCTAAATGGCAGAGATTAAGCAACATCTGTATATAATAATATTGAATGTTAATTCTCAACTCTCCAATTAAAAGACAGATTAGCAGATTGGATTAAAAACAAGACCCAACCATATGTTGTCTACAAGAAACACACCTCACAGGCAAAGACACCCTCAGACTGAAAGTGAAAAGATGGAAAAAGATATTCTGATGCAAATGGAACCCCAAAATAAGAAGAAATAGCTGATCTTATATCCAAAAATTCAGACATCAAACCAAAATTAATCAGAAGAGACAATGAAGATCATGTTATACTAGTAAAGGGAATAATCTAACAAGAAGGTATAAAAATAGTAAATATTTATGCCCCATATTTTGGTGCACCTAGTTACATAAAACAGACACCATTTGACATAAAGTCTCAGCTATATCCCAATACAATAATACTAGGTGGTTTCAAGTCACCTGTCGTGCCAATAGATAGCTCATCTGACATACAGCCATCAAAGACACTTCAGATCTAAAACAATAAATTAAGTGAACTTGAAATTAGAAATAATGACCAGAAAAACTACAGAAACTAAATAAATACCTGGGGATCAAAAAATACACTTTTAAATGCTGAGTCATTGAAAAAACCAGAGGAGAAATTTTTTAAAAAATTATATTTAAATAGAGATTCAATATGCCAGAATTTCTGGGACAGTACCAAAGTGGTTTTAAGAGGGAGGTTATAGTTATGAGTGCCTACATAAATAATAAGACAGATCTCAAATATAAAAAAAAAAAACCTAATGATGCATCTCAATATATTTGAAACACAAGAACAAACTGATTCCAAACCAGTAGAAGGAAGGAAATAATAAAGATCAGAGCCAAAGTCAATGAGAGAATTTAAAAGATAGAATCAATGAACCAAAGTGGTAGTTCTTTGAAAAGACATACAAGATCAATAAACCCTTCCCCAAACTAACCACAAGACAGAGACCCACATTAATAAAATTAGAGATGAAAAAGGAGATATCACAACAGATATCACTGATATTCAGAGGCTTATTGTGGACTATTAAAATAGAGAAATGAACCAATTCCCAGACACCTAAACTTACCAAAATTGAAATAAGAGGATATAGAAAACCTAAACAAACCAATAGTGAGTAATGAGATTGAAGCGATAATAAAAAGTCTTCCAACAAATAAAAATTCAGGACCAGATGGATTTACAGCTAAATTATTCCTGACCATTTTAAGAAGAACTAATGCCAATATGTCTCAAATTATTTTAAGATATAGGAAAGTAGGGAACACTTCTAAACTCATTCTATAAAACTTGTGTCACCCCCGTTCCAAAACCAGATAAGGACACATCAAAGAAAAAATGAAAACAACAACAACAAACCAATGTTCTCAACAACCATAGATGCAAAAATACTTAATAAAATATTAGTAAACCAAATTTTAAAACATTATGAAGATTATACATCATTATCAAGTTGGGTTCTTACCAGGCTTCCACGGATGATTCAACATATGGAAATCAATAACAAAATACATCACATAAATAGAAACAAGGAAAAAAAATCACACAGTCATTTCTATAGATATAAGGAAAAACCTTTGACAAAATTAAGCACCCACTGGTGATAAAAACCCTGAAGAGAACAGGAGAAGGAACATGCTTCAACATCATAAAGGTTGTTTATGACAAACACAAATTCAACATTACACTGAATGGGGGAAAACTGGAAGCATTTCCTCTAAAATCAGGAATGTGATATGGATGCCCACTCTCATCACTCCTATTTAATATAGTACTGGAAATCTTAGAGCAAAGAGGCAACAGAAGGAAATAAAGGACACATAAATATGAAAGAAGGAATTCAAATAATTACTGTTTCAAGATGACATGATCTATGCTTAGAAGATCTAATAGATGCTTAGGAGCTAATATTCATCGAAGTGGAAGGATATAAAACCAACATATAAATACCAATAGAATCTCTAAATACCAGTAATGAATTTTCTAAAAAAGAAATAAGAAATTCCATTCACAATAGTCTTTAACAAAATAGTAAATAAATAAAATGCCTAGGAATAATGTAACCAAGGAGGTGAAAGACCTCTCCAATGAAAACTACAGAGCACTGAAGAAAGACATTGAGGAAGACATTAGAAGAGGAAAGATCTCCCATGTTCATGGATAGGCAGAATTAATATTGTTAAACTGGCCCTACTACCATAAGTATTATACAGATTCAATGCAAACACCATCAAAATACCAAAGACATTCTTACTTAAGTAGTAAGAAAAAAGTCCTACAATTAATTTGGAAGAATTAAAGACCCAGAATAGCCAAACCAATTCTCAACCACAAAAGCAATGCTGGAGATATCATGATACCTGACTTCACATACAGAGTATAGTAACAAAAACAGTGTGATATTGGCACAAAAACAGACATGAAGACCAGGGGAAGAGAAGACAGAGAGAAACCCAAGGAGGTGGTCATCTAATTCTCAACAAAGTTGACAAAAATGTATGTTGGATAAAAGTTAGGCTTTAAACAAATGGTGCTGGGAAAATTGGCTATCCTTATGTAGAAGAATGAAATCAGATTCTTGTCTCTTACTCTGAATGAAAATCGATTCAAAGGGGATCAAAGACCTAGGAATTAGACAACAACACTGTGACTGCTAGAAGTCCTAGGGTCAACCCTCCGACCTATTGGCACAGGCACCAACTTCTTAACATGATCCTAAAACTCAGGAAATAAGACCGAGAATCAATAAGTGGGGTGGCATAGAATTAAAAAGCTTCTGCACAGCAAAGGCAACAAGAGCAGGAGGAGAAGGCCTACGGAATGGGCGAAAAATCTTTGTCAGCTACTCTTCCAACAGGGGTAGAGTACCCAGAATATATAAAAAAAAAAAAACTCAAAAAACTTAACACCAAACAGAAAAGTAAACAAACAAACAAAATTCCCCAAACAAAAATAAACTCAAATAACTCAACTAACAGATGGGTAAAATAAACAAAAATTTTTTAAAAACCCACAAAAAACAAAATCTCAATTTCTCTAAAGAAAAAATACAAATGGTTAACAAATATATGAAAAAATGTTCAATATCTGTAGCATTCAAGGAATTGCAAATGAAAACTACATTGAGATTTTATCTTATTCCAGTCAGAATGGCGATTATCAAGAATGCAAATAATAATAAATGTTGGCAAGGATGTGGAAAAGGTACACTTGTACAGTGTTAGTGGGACTACAAATTAGCACAACCACTTTGAAAAGCAGTATGGAGATTCGTTGGAAGACTAGGAATGGGACCACCACGTGACTCAGTCATTCCACTCCTTGGTGTTTATCCAAAAGAACTAAAATCAGCTTCCTATCGTGATACATGCATTCCAATGTTTGGAGCAGTGTAATTCACAGTAGCCAAGTTATGGCACCAGCCCAGGTGTCTCTCAATACACGAATAGATCAAGAAAATGTGGGATCTATACACAATGGAGTGTTGCTCAGCAGGAAGAAGAATGAAATTATGACATTGGCCAGTAAATGGGTGGAACAGAAGAGCATCATGCTGAGTGAAATAAGTGAGACTCAGAAAGTCAAGCGTGGAATGTTTTTCTCATATACACAGGCTACAGAGACATGAGCAATTAAAGAGGGACATCTTGCTAAAACTGAAGGGAGAACAGTGGAGTGGATGAAGGGAATAGTAGAGAAGGGAGGAAGGATGGGAAAGGGGAAGAACTATGGAATGAAATGGGGCCGGGGTCCAGCCCTGGCAGGGGTCAGGGGTCCTAGGTGGATGGGAGATAGCGCACAGAGATACCAAGTGTTCTGAGGCTGAATCTGAATTTATTTTTTCTGCCAGCCTTTTTATAGATATTTTTCTTTAGTAATGATTGTATCATTTTATGGTTAGTTTAGAAGAAGAAAAACCTTCAAAAGCGCAATCTGTGCTTCTTCTCAAAGTACACATTCTCTCTGTATGACAGCTCAGACCAAGCCCAGACCTTATTTCCCAGCTAGATTAAGACAGCCTTGTCTCCCAGCTAAACTGAGGGCACCATGCTCTGCCAGCCTTCAACCTTCAGAACAAACACATCACTAGATTTTCTGAGAAACCAGCCCCACCGTGAACTCTAGTGTTTAACAGTGAAAAGTTTTTACTATTATTAAAGGGCAAAAAAATCAACTTATAGTTAATATTTAGTCTATTCTAATTTCATATAATGGCGGACTACAATCTTATTCTGATTCTCAAAGAATTAGACTAAACATAGGAAAAGCACAAATTATATTTGTGACTAACCTAAATGTTTTTATTATGCAACGTATCTCTAGAATCAACTATTAAAACTAGGAAAGCAACAAAGGCTAAACACAGCATCCAAGCTCAGAGGAATGCCTCTTTATCCATCTATTATTGTACTAAAGCAATCACAGGCTCCTTTAAACTCGAGCACAGCTACAATTGTTTATTTTCATATATTTATCTATGTATTACTGCTAAATTTTCATTGTGCACTATTTTGTGTCCCAATACAGTAAAACCTTCCCAATGTTTTTCAATAAGTTTCTAATGATATATTGATTATTAATATTAAAAAGCAACCGCACATGGAGACATGCCACGCCTGTGGCCCTCAAGAGGGAGGATGATGTTCTTACAGGATCAGAGGACGGCAAGGGGGAGCAAATGAGGAAGGACCAGAGACTGAAATGGAGCAAATGATATCACAAAACAAGCCCCACTGTGCTGAGTGACTACAGTGCACCAAAGACATTTAAAATGAAATCAAGTTCGAAGACTCCCGTGGCATGTCATGACGTCCTCAGTTTGCCTCACACAGCTCAGCCGTCTGCCTTTCCTGATTAAAGCCTTTGGTGATTTTAAGCACATTTTCTAATATGTTGCTTCTGGCGCTATGAACTTCCCTCTAAGCACTGTTGGGATTGTATTCCACAGATTTATACAACCCGATTTTTCTTTTCATTCAGTTCAATATATTTTAAATTTCAATTGGTTTCTTTATCTCTTGTGTTATTTAGAAGTGTATTTCATTTATGAATATTTTGGAATTTTCTGTTTATTCTTGTATTGTTGATCTCCAGCTTAGTCTGCAGTGGCTGGAGACCAGCCAGCTGACCTCTGAACAACATGGATATGAACTCCATAGGCCCACTCGTGTGTGCAGTTTTTTAAAAATTTGTGATGATTTCTAAACTAAGTTGTATGGCCTGGAAATGTCAGAAAAATCAAGAACATACTAGGTTCTGATAAGCCCATAAAATATACATAAATGCTAGTCTATTTAATCATTTACTATGATAAAAATAAAACCAGTACAAAACTATTATAAAACATTAAAATTTATAATTTACACACTTAAACATATAACTAAAAGAACAAACATGGTGCCCCAAAGTTGAATGTAAATAGAGAGATGCAGTATTAAATCATAATTTGCATAGAATTAGCTGCTGCACATGCTGCACTCTAATAATCTCACAGCCACAGATGTTGCTAGTGCAATGAGGCCAACTTCTGCCACATATTCCCTTACCATGCCCTTGAGACCTCCATGTGAGCAGTTGGTCCCTTAGGTACACTGTGTACTGCAGTAAAATGGATCCCTTGTGGTTCTCCCACTTTTATGTTATACCACATATAACACATGTAACATACCGAATGTGTTTTATTTAAGTATTAAGGCTTCTAGGCAGCAGAAGTCTATTAGTAATTCAGTTTTTAGGAAGTCAAAGGGGCATTTTTGACTGCTCATGGGTCCTCCAAAATTTTCAAGGGCCAGGTGTACTTTGCATGATTTATATTCTTTTATGATTTATCAAGGTATCTATTATAGCCTTGAACAGGGTCTCTCTGTCAATGTTCCATTTGCGCTCGAGATGGATGTGTATTCTGCTGCTTTACATGCAGAGTTCCATAACTCTTTACTTAGTTCTTGTTAATTCTTGGTCTCTCTGTAAATTGTGTTGTGGTAAACATGGGTTTACAGGTGTCTATATACCATGCTAAATTTAATCTTTTGTTCTATACCCAGGTGTAGAATAGCTGAATCACAGGGTGTTATGGTTTAGATGTGGTGTTCCCCCAAAAGCTCACATTTGTCAATGCAAGAAGGTTTGGAGGAGAAATGATTGGATCATAGCATTAACCTAATCAGTGAATTAGTCCCTGATAAGGTTAACTGAGCAGTAACTGGAGGCAGGTGGGGTTTGGCTGGAGGAAGTGGTTGATTGGGGTGTCTCTATGGGGAATATATTTTGTACCTTGTGACTGGAGTCTCTCTGCTTCCTGATCACCAGGTGAGCTGCTTTTCTCTGCGACACTCCGCCATGATGTTCCGCCTGACCTTGAGCCTGGAGGAATGGAGCTGGTCTTCTGTGGACTAAGACCCCTGAAACCATGAGTCCTTAGATAAACCTTTCCTCCTTTCCAGTTGTTCTGGTCGGGTCTTTTAGTCTTAGCAGCAAAACAGCTGACTGAAACACAGGGTATTTCTATTTTTACTTTGTCCAGGAATTGCAATACTGTTTCCCTACTAATTCTACTACCTTAAATCCCCATCCACAGGGTATATGAGTTCCTTTTTCCCCGTATCCTCACCAACATGTGTTGTTTTGTGTTCTTAATGACTGCCATTCTGACGGGCGAGATGGCATGTCAATGTGGTTTTTGATTTGCATTTCCCTGATGGCTAAAAATGTTGAACATTTTTTCACATAATAATTGGCCATTCACACTTGTGTTCAGAAGTGTCCCGGGAATGCATCCTGTCTTACCGGCACAGACAGCTCCAGGCATCACACCATTGTACAGCGCCTTGGAACTCATTGGTGTTGACAGCTCCTTTCTTCATTGGCTTCGAGCACAATGGTCCTCCTGTCACCTGAAACAGAGTATGATCGTTCCCGATTAGCATGTCATCCTCCTTATCATAGTGGTAGTGAATGAGAACTAGTGAGGTGTTGGCCAGATAGTAGGTGACAGAGAGCAGTATTCTAGTATTCCTGAGGCAGTACCTGGGATGTCCCCTGCCTGCCCTTCCAAGGGAAGACCAACTGTCTTGCCAGACCAGCTGCAAAGGACTGCTGCAAGGACATTAGCTACGTTCAGAACAGCATACACAGAGACAAGATGGAGTGTGGTTTGTTCTGGAACCCTGGTGGTGGGGGCACCTGGGTATCATCTCTTCCACCCCCGTTAGTCCACGGGCACTCTGCAAGTCCCAGCTGGCCTTTGACCAACCAGACAGGACTACTGAAGGCCCAATAGGTAGGACATAAACCTGCTGTAGCTCTCTGGTCCTCCCACCTTGCCTGTCCACCTGGCAGCTTGTCCTGCCTGGTACTTACTCCCTGTCTGGAGACAGGAAGGCCGACAGTTTCCTGCTAGGCTTCCTCCCTGGATCCTGCCTTTACTGCCCATCCCAACATAGAAATTCCCACAGACACCCGCAACGTCTTCCCTAACCAGCACAGCCTCCCAGCCTGTTCTCAGGGCTGCAGAGATTAGCCAAACATGGGCCACTGCCCTGCTTGCTCTGGGAGGACCAGGAAAATGCCCTTCCCCATGGGGTTCCTGGTGGTCCTGGCCACCTCAGCCCCACCCCTGCCCACAGCATGAGGAGGGGTACAGCTCCAGTGGCCGAGTGCCAGAGCTGGACCTCCTGACCGTCCTGCACAGTGGGGAGGCTGGAGCCCTGGGCCCTCTCAGTTCCCTACAGGCTCCCAGGTGCAGGGTCGCTTACCCGTCCTTCCTGGGAAACCACCAAGGAGCAAATCACATCAGGCTCCTGGTTGTATTACTGGGGTCCCCATTTCTTCACTCTCTCATCTGTATTTGTCCCTTTTTCCACCAGGTGTTGTGACGAGGAACACTCTGTCCAGGAGACTTTAGTCTCTCCTATTTCTCCAGTGGTCTCCCACACACGCTCGCCCTCTCTTTTGAAAAATAGACTCTGCAGGAGAGAGAGAAGGGCCCATCAATTCTAGAGGGTATTTGTGTTCATCTTTTTCACCCTAGCATAAAAAAGAGCAATTTTGGGTCCTTGACGCACCTGGGCATACATGACTGTCATATGTTCATTTGTCCCTTGTCCCCTGGGATCCTCAGTCCCTTTCCATGGGGAATGTCTCCTATCAGAAGCCCTGGGGCCTTGCCTCCCATGCACTACATGGTCTATAATGAGACGCAAGGATGTCCCTGTCATGTGGTCTTAGGGGCTACCTGAGGGCTGGCTAGGACTTCACTTGAGGATGTCACATTTTCTTGGCCCAATGGGATGGGGGACATTCAGCAAAGAGCAGGATGACCCTGGGAGATTTGGGGACATTCCCATGACAATCACCTAACCCAACTCAGATAGTGCCATGGACACCCAGCTCACCGTGTTCAGGGCTGGACCCACAGCCAGGGACTCTGGGAGAAGCAGACGCCGATATTCCTTGGTGACCAGGGGCCTCTCTGCTCTGCCCTGAGTTGTACCCACACATCTCAGATCTGGTCAGACACCTGTCCCTAGGAGCAGAGGCCACCTGCAGACCCAAGCGGCAAGGTGTCTGAGGAAGAAAGATTTCCGTTTTCAGGAGGCTAAAGTGCACTTGGCCAGGAAGCAGCAGGTGGCCCGGTAGAGAGCAGCGAGCCTGTGGGCTGCAGCACAGAGGTTGGGGTGAGGAGCCAGAGCCCAGCACAGAGCAAACCCAAGTCACCCACAGAGTCACTGGAGCCTTGGTCCCTGGAGTGGCCTGGAGGAATGGTCCATTGTCTGAGCAGTCTCAAGAGGACAGTCACATCTCCACTGGACATGGGACACAGGATGTGTGTACCCTCCAGTCTGAGAGCACAGTCTGCCCCTTCTTTTCTGTTACAGCCCTTTCCGTGCCCGTGTGGCAGGGGCAGCACTGCAGCATACTGACCCCAGGAGTAGTCTTCAACCATCCATAGCCCCAAGGTCGTGAGGGAAAACTTGAGGGGCACATTCTGCTCAGGGATTCCTGGTTGGCGAAGCCCGAGTGTCCCACAGGGTGCACTCCCAGACCTGGGGCCCTCGGGGACAGACTGTATGAGCATCTCCTCCACTGCTCCTCACCTCCAACACCCTCACTTTCAAATCAGCTCCTGGCACCAGCATCCTTACCCCAGTCCTATGTCTGTGCGAATGGGAAAATCCTTTGTTTGCCCTCAGTGACATGAACTGTGTCACTGACAATCCTGGGCATTTGACAGGCTGGCCAACACGTCATCATTTTGTGTATATTTTCTCTGTTTTCAATTTTCCCCCCAATTGCCCAGTTTTCCTGTTTCTTGTACTGAGTATCATTTTCACTTTTGTTGGGATAGTACTGCAGTATTACTTCACAAGGCTTCTTCGCACTTGGACTGTCAACAGTGTGTTTAGAGTGGGGTGTTCACATCCTGTGTGAGTGTAGCTTCTGCCCCAGAACCGCCCAGTCTCAGTGCACGGGGCTGCTCCCAGGGAGCCACGAGAACAGAAAGAGCCAGACACCTAGATAGGGAAGGGAGCAATTTATTCACGGACTTCCACATGGAAGCAGGGATCCAGTTCACTGAACTACTCCCGGTGTCCTGGCCTGTGGGTCAGAAAGAAGGGCATGTGTACAGATTAGGTCAAATGTGACTTCATCCTTCCTGCATGTGTCTTGTTACTCTAGGTAATATTCACAGGTGTGGCACCTCCTGGAGTCAGGATCTGGATGCAAATCTCCACAAACCACTCTGCTGGTTAATTTCTTCTTGGTGGCTGTCAGAGTGATCAAGAAAAGCTGCCCAGGGCTATTGGGCCAATCATGGCAGGGATGAATCAAGATGGCGGCAGTTATGCCAAGCTGAATCCATACGTGCAATCCCTCTTCCTGGCTCTTACAATCTCACGCGCCCCCTCTTCCGCAATGTGCCCTGAGCCTATGAGGGTCCCAGCCTTGCACAGGTGGTGCCAAGTGAGGTCATTTATCCAGCTTGTGAGCAGCATCCACAGAGCTCTAGAGACACATGCATGAAAACAGAAAGAGAACAGTTATGCAAAAAGTCAGAACAATCACCTTCTCTGCCAGCAGCCACAGGACCCACACACACAACTGAGCATGTCCCCTGTGAGAGGGGGAGAGGAGAAAAGGCATTAATGGGGTTTTCATGTGTGACCCGAAGTGGGGATCAGCAGGGATGAGCACACAGCATTTGTCCATCATAGCTCAGGGCACTACAGCACAGCTTCCAGGCAGATCAGGAAGTGGACAAGAGACCGCAGGTATTGTTGGAATAGGAGGCTGGCTGTAATGCTCTGAGCTATGTCCTGTAGCACACTTAGGTCATTAACTGTGACCACAGGCTTAGACTTCTAAGGGGATCATGTTAGCAGACCAGAATCTTCTCAGAGGATGGCAGAACCTGCCAACTCATCCAGGGGAATTGTGCCATGAAGCCAGGTGAGCCCCCAGCTGTGTTTTCCCCTACCCTGGAGTTCACAAAAGCAGCACTCTCTGCCCACATATGAATTCTGGGAATAGAGACTGTGGATGCTCCTGGGACACGGGTCAGAGCTTCCCCCAGCAAGTGCTCATGAGTGGCTGCCAAGCGAGTCATGGGGGTGTTGAAATGTGCTAAATCTTCTCCAGAACTTCACTCTGTCAAGGCTAATTTGCCACATAATACCTGGAACTTCTGCTTAAAGGGCTCTTCGTGCTCTCCACCAACCCTGATGTCTGGAGTTTTGATGGCAAATGAAAACGTCGTGACTCGTCATGCTCTGGGACCATGCTGGCCTATGTGCCCTGGATATGGCGCCATACTCAAACTCAATAGGTAAAGGTAAACACAGCTTCAACACAGCAAGGCCCTTAACAGTGGCAATCTGCTTCATTACTTTCAAAGGAGAGGCTGTCAGAGGCCACTAGAACATTGTTCCACTGACCATTTTGCCATCAACAAGGTAAGGGGTGAGCACACCACCCAACTGACGGTATAAAAATCAGCAGCCGTGGCCCATGAGTTTCCACAGCCATGCTGCCCGCCATTCTGCCCACTGGCTCTTGGACAGCCTTCTGTCTCAGGTAGTGTCCATGGCAGGACACACTGCAGCAGCAGTCCAGATACTCAGAGGCTCCTTTGCACACATCTCGCCAGACAGGGCTACTGACACAAACATATGGTACCTTAATAGGTAGGACACCGTTGGTCACTCCTAAGTCTTCAATGGCCTCATCCACCTGAAAAACTCCATGTTAGGCAGTCAGACTGGGGAGGAGGGAGAAGTGCCAATGCTGCTGGAGGCATTTGTGAGTCTCTTTTTAATTCTCCAGGAAATTGGATCTCTTGGGTCCTTGGAACAATGGAGCATAGATGACTGTCATATGCTCAATTGTTCCAGTGTCCCCTGGGATCCTCAGTCCTCTCCATAGGGAATGTCTCCTATCAGAAGCCCTACTGGGGCCTTGCCTCCCATGCACTACATGGTCTATAATGTGATGCAAAGATGTACCTTGTCATGTGACCTTAGGGACGATGTGAGGGCTGGCTAGGACTTCACATGAGGATGTCACATTCCCTTGCTCCAGTGGGATAAAAGACATTCAGGAAAGGGCAGGACAACCTGGGAGATATGGGGACATTCCCCCGCTCATGCTGTGGGCTCCAGTCATTGGGCACAGGGCCACCTCTCCCCACCTGGCTCTATCTGGCACTTGGACATTTTGTCCAAGGATGATCCCTCCCTCTCACCCATTTCCTTGGTCGCTCTGTTGGCTGAGCAGTTGCTCCAGACTCACCCGGTCGCAGTGTATGAGGACTGTTCCCAAGGAGCTGTGAGAGCAAGAACGAGAGGAAGGCAGACCCAGAGGCAGGAGTGTCACGTGGAGGAAATTACAGAAGGAAGTGCTTCTCTGGACACAGAATGATCCGGGGACCATCCCAATCTGGTTCAGATGAGGAACATACTCATGGAAGGGAAAACAAGGGGAGATGGTATGGCTGAAATGTGCATGTTCTTATTTTAGTTAACACTGACGAGGCAGGGGCACCGTACAGCCAGGCTGCAGTGGCCAGGCTCCCCTGGAGCTCCAATGACCTTAATCCTCTGTAGGTTCTGGTACCACAATGAAAGCCCAGCTGTGGTAACTCTGAGTCAACATGGCTGCGGTCATGTCATGGGAATCAACGCCGTTGTGCATGAGAACTGCTCATTAGCAGTCAGTACAGTTAGCTTTGTAAGTGTGGCTGCTAAGGATGTGTAGCCAGTGTAGGAAGGAAGTCACCTGTGTCCTTACCCTGCATGCAGCTCCTCATTCAAGGAGGCCATGGCGGGTCATTATCGGGTCCTATGGACCCCTGGGCAGGGAAGATTTGCCAAGGTGAAACTAGCCAGGCAACTCCTAACGGGGCCCCAGGTGTCTGTGACTGTCATTCAGAGAGGACAGCAGAGCTCCTCCAGAGCCACAGAAGAGTGGCAGAAGAGGATATAGCAGAGGCTCGAGTCCCCCAAAGTCATCCAGCTGTCCCATCTTATTGAGACAGGTGAGGACGGGTACACTGTGATGGAGCTCCAGGTGAGGAGGATGGCAGCAGGCAGGAGAGGAGGTTGGGGAGCTGGCCGTCACCTCTGCTGCAGGCTCCTGCCCCAGCTGGGCATTGCTCACAGGAGCCTGGGAGGGGAGGGATCCTGCTGGAGGCTGCAGGAAGAGAGCTCGGTGACTGGACTGCAGAGCAGGGTCTGGGCTGGACCAGGGCTGGGGACATTGTGTGGGAGTCCTCTATGCTGTGCCCAGCTCTGTGGTGGGCTGAGGAATACCATGACCCCGGGAGGCTGTGGATCCTGAGAGTCCCTTCAAAATGCTCCTCATGGGATCCCAGGTGGAGGCAGGCAACCTGGTGCTGCATTAGGAACAGATCCTCTGTGGAAGGTGGGGACTCTCCTCTCTTTCCCTGGAAAAGGAAAAGGGCGTTGAAGCTCCTCACCCCCACAGCAGAGCACCAGTGGGCACCTGGGCTGAGCGGGAGAGGAAGAGTCATTGGGACCTAAGAGTGACCACTCCTCACCCCAGGGCCTCAAACTCACTCTGCTCATGTTCCCCGTGGCTTGTGACCCCCATGTGATCCAGGAGTCCTTGTTCCATGGAAAAGTGGAGGAGGAGGCCACAACCATGTATCTGAGGCTGCAGAACCAGAGACCCCAAGTGCTGGGCTCCAAAGTCACAGTTGAGCCCGGCTGTTGGCAGTTGGGCCTTGCCCATCCCCCGACCTTCCAGCCACCTTCTCAACTCCCCAGGAGAGGACTTGTTTTGTGAGCCTGCCCTTCTACATATGCCTATGGGGCCTCTGAAGGGCACCTGCCTGTGGAGCCCCAGGAGCCAGGGCTCCAGGGCTGCAGGTGGGCCAGTGTGCCTGCCATTGTTCCCCACCACAGCACTGTCCCCTGGGTGACTGTGTCATCTCACCCTTCACCCTGTCTCTAGCAGCAGTGCAGGGCACACAGAGAGCAGGTGCTACTGCAGAGCACAGCCACACAACATAGTTCCTGGATCACTTTAGACCCAGGAGCAGTGGGTTACGAGGACCATAGGGAATTGACAGTCTCAGCATAGTTAACAACAACCCACGTGTGGAACTGAGAAAGAATCTAAGGACCACGTCAGAGGCTGAGAGCTGAGAGGAGAACATACCCCGAATAGCTGGAGTGGCCAAAGTGCATTGTATGGCTTTTTCTGTCTCCATCTCTGCATTGATAAAGTCCTTGTCAGCTGACAAATCCCAGTTGTGAATACAGTGTGGCCACGATGTGATGGGACACATGTCTAAGCCATGGAATAGTCCTAGATGCTCATTAGCATGTTCATCACCTCAGAAAGACAGACGCTCCAGGACAGCCCTATTTGGAATCGAAACACGGGAGACCCTCCATCTGGAGAGTGGAATGGAGGGTTGGAGATGGTGTGAGCTGGAAGAGTCAAGGGAGAAGGGGGGCTGTTTCTCAAGGGGAAAGTTCCAGAAGGGCAGGATGAAGCAGTGGTGAGGTGGTGCCCAGCAGGTAATGCCTGTTAAGGAGAAGGTACTGTGTGTTTCCAAGCAGCAGAGAAAGTGAGTCTCACCTGTGTCTGCACTGAGTGGGGACAGCAGGGAACCCTGGGCTTTGAGGATCCTGACTTGGTGCTGTGTGGAATTGGCCAGGTGTGGCCTGAAACAGCTGCAGGGGACCAGGCAGGAAGTGTACACTGCTGTGTGCCTGGCTCGCCTGCTCAGAGCCCTCTGTCCAGTGCATGGTGGTGTGCACTGTGCTGGGGTCTCTGTGCAGGGATGCCAGTCCAGAGGGCACCTTGCACCTCCGTGAATGTCCAAAGCATCCTAAGGAAGTAAGAGGTGAGTGATGGCATGGCTTTCAGCTGCCTGGAGATGAGACTGTACCAGTGTCCACACCTGTGGAGACATCAGAGACTGGACAGTTTTCCAGGGCACGTCCCCTTCCCTGCTCTTCTCTGTCCTCTGCCCCCTGTTTCCGGGCAGGGAGATGCTTCTTACCAAATTCCTCCTCCTTCCCCACCTCACAGTAACACTGAGGCTCCTGAAGGATGGACCCAGGTGGCTCCCTGCTTTGCAGTTCTCCCAGACAGAGCCAGCTCTCCAGGGCTTCTCCCTGACCAGGGGTTCGTCACACAGTTCTGGGGTTCATCCAGACTCCTAATGGAAAACGATGTGAAAGAACGTCAAGGTGAGGGCAGCAGCCACAGTGAGGCCTCGTGCCTCCCACGGGGTCCAGCTCTGAGCTGGATGCAGGGGAATGGGCAGCTCTGTGTCACCCTGTGAATTGGTGGTGCTACTTAGAAGAACAATGAAGAGGTGGCCGCTTGCTCTTCTGCCTTGAGCTGAGACAGCCCCTGGAGCAGGAGGAGTCCCAAGCCCCAGCTGCGTGGGAGTCAGAGGAGAGGTGTGGCGTGGTCCCCAGGGCAGCTCGGGTGTCACTGCATATGCTGCTCAGGTCCCCGACTGCACCATGCAGGAGTCTGACCTTTCCTGTGACCACCTCCCCTTCTTTAGCAGTGGCCCAGTGGTCACTCTGAGAGGCCTCCCTCATGTCAGGGCCCTTCAGTGAGCCTGAGTATTCATTCAGTCAGGGTTCTTTAGGGTCTGGAAGAGGACTTGATCAGTAGACGGCTTCTCTAAGGGTGGAGGAGGGTGATGGGAATGGGGGGTCTCCATTTCCAAGTTCCCCATGTTTTAATTTTAGAGTGAGAGTTTTTGCTTTGAGTAATCTATCAGGAGGCTCTCCTTAGTATCCTGTGGGTCACAAGCTATGTCCTGGAAGGTCCCCAGGCCTCAAGCCTGGTCAGCTACAACATGTGCACAGTCTTCAACATGCAGTGTCCCTGCCCTGCAGTCACTGTGGCCAAGGACAGCAGTAGGGTGCAAACATTGCTTTACCCCAGGAGATGGTGGCCAGTAGGAGCAAGGGGCAGGCTGGGCTCATGTGGGGGCTCATGGATCCTTCTCCTGAGCAGGTTGGGAGGCATCGGAATTTCCAGGGTTACTGTGCCTTCAGCCCAGTGAGTGGGTCACAGCATTGTTGTCTTTGAGCCTATTTGGTTACACAGCCATCCTGCATCCCCTTCACAGTGTCCCTCGGCTGTTCTGTGGGCTTTGGTGACCCTCTGTGTTGGAGTCCTGCACAATTGATTGCTCCCACCAGCCCTTTCTTTCCACCCGCTGATCCATCCAGTTTGACGCAGGTCCTCACACATTTGTGCCTCTGCACACGGTGTTTCCTTTTAGGGCCCAACTCGGGTCTCCCCATCCAGCCCATGCTGTCTCTAGCGTAAGATGACATGATACCTCCTTGGAGAACTCACTTTCAGGCTGGGAGGACAGCTGGGGTCTATCACAGAATGGATGCCCGTATTCACAGGTGTAAAGAAGGTCACAGAAATTCTGCAGGAGCAGCAATCAGGGCAACTGACCCAGGCCTGGGTTGACCAGAGGGAATGGACTGGAGGCATCAGGCAGATGGAGACCAGGCAGGTGGAAGCACCCAGGTTGGAGGTGGTGACCATGACAGGCCCCACTGCTGCATCTTGTCTGAGTCTCCAGACTGAGAACCCGTGCATCCCGTGGTCCGGGGTGGAGGTGGCAGACAGCTCAAGTGGAGGCCGGCAGCCTGCAGGCCTCACAGTGTCTTATCCATGCTCAGTGAACAAGACTGCCATGGAATGATGTTAACTGTGGCATTTCTAGTAGGGGCCAAACTGACTAGAAAACCAAGCCACCAGGGAATTTGTACAATGTGTCCGTGATTAGCTCTAGGTGGGTCCACACAGGGCTCTCACCTGCCTTCTGTGCTCTGTCATTTCACCACAAGAAGAGAAGAGGAAGTGTCAGGACCCATGTTCATATCCTGCCACTGCCCCTCTTGGATGTGACAGGAATTCCCCTTTTCCTATGAGCTGAGTTGACTTGATTCTGTGCCTGTCAGGACAGAGATTCCAACACGACAGGAGACCAGCTTTGGTTCCCCCAGAACCAAGAACTTCTGAGCCACGACCATCACCTAACCCAACTCAGATAGTGCCATGGACACCCAGCTCACCGTGTTCAGGGCTGGACCCACAGCCAGGGACTCTGGGAGAAGCAGACGCCGATATTCCTTGGTGACCAGGGGCCTCTCTGCTCTGCCCTGAGTTGTACCCACACATCTCAGATCTGGTCAGACACCTGTCCCTAGGAGCAGAGGCCACCTGCAGACCCAAGCGGCAAGGTGTCTGAGGAAGAAAGATTTCCGTTTTCAGGAGGCTAAAGTGCACTTGGCCAGGAAGCAGCAGGTGGCCCGGTAGAGAGCAGCGAGCCTGTGGGCTGCAGCACAGAGGTTGGGGTGAGGAGCCAGAGCCCAGCACAGAGCAAACCCAAGTCACCGCAGAGTCACTGGAGCCTTGGTCCCTGGAGTGGCCTGGAGGAATGGTCCATTGTCTGAGCAGTCTCAAGAGGACAGTCACACCTCCACTGGACATGGGGCACAGGCTGAGCCTTGACTAGGCCCCTCTGTGCCCTCCAGTCTGAGGCACAGTGACCAGCTGCCCTTGATTACCTCAGTGACACACACACACAGTCACCCTTGCTCACACCTACACACACGCAGCTATGCCAGCCCTCGTGTGCACACACACACAGGGGCACACACTTGCACACTGCCCTGCGTGCACACACTGCACAGACCCTCTCATGCACAGAGGCCTAATCCACCCAGGGTTCTGATGAGCAGAGGGACAGAGCTGGGGCCAGGGTCCCAGAGCTCCCTCATCACCCCGCCCCAGGGACCCGACTTCCTCCAAGTAGGAGCAGCTCTTGAGGTCTCCACCAACCATCCAGGAGTAGCAGGCGCTGGGACCAAGCCTGCCATTAGCAGGCCTTGGTGATAAACTTCAGGTGCAAGCTAAGCAGAGTCCTGGGGAACAAGCCTCTGTCACGGCAGGACAGCAGGGAAGACTCTGTGGTGTTTTCTTGCTCAGGGTGGGTGTGAAACCCAGGGCCTCAACAGAGCCACCTACCAGGACTGTCATTGGAGCTAAAGAAACAATACTGAATCCTCTGGGTGCAGACATGTAGGTCTTCAGAAGTTATTGTAGATTTGAAAGACTGGAACTAAAAAGGACATTGACGTGTGCTAAAGGTTTGATTTGCTAAACAAGTGACCCTCGGTCTCTGCAGCATGCTAAGCAGCAAACGTCTAACATGCCTTTTTTACCCTCTTTGTAAGTGGAAAAGATCCTGCAGAAGAGTCTGTGAGAAAAGCACTGTGGATTTTCCCCACATGTGGACAGTTCCTTTCCTTCTGTGCGAGCCAGGTGGGGATGAGAAACACCCGCAGATGGCCAGGCTGGGCTGGACTTCCTGGTGCAGGAAGGGGACTGGAGGAGATCTGGATGCCTGGGACTCGGCCCATGTGGCGGGGGATTTCTCTTATGTTTTGGTGACGTTTTTCCTCTGATCAGTTTCCCTTTCCTTGGGTTTTCAATTTCTGTATTCTAAGATTTTATTTCCCCAGTCCCCTGCCTCCTTGGTCATTTTCTCCATCTGTTTGATGAGGGCCACATTTGTCTCCTGTGCAATTTTGTGCACTGACTCTGCTGGTGAGCAAAGCAAGGGCCTCGACAGCTGGCAGGTCTGTGCTGTCAGATGTTTTCTTCCCTTTACGTAGTTTCCCCTTTTGCTTCTTCCTCGTACTATTTATCATTCTTTTTATTTAGTATTTAGTTTCTTCATGCTCGTTTCCTTTGGGACTGTCCTTAGGACACGCAGAGTGGGGTGTTGACATCCTGTGTGAGTGTAGCTTCTGCCCCAGAACCGCCCAGTCTCACTGCATGGGTCTGGTCCCAGGGAACGATGAGAACAGAAAGAGCCAGACACACCTAGATAGGGAAGGAAGTAATTTATTCAGTGCACTCCACATGGAAGCAGGGATCTAGTTCTTTGAACCACCCCCGGTGTCCTGGCCCTTTGGGTCAGAAAGAAGGGCATGTGTACAGTTTAGGTCAAATGTGACTTCATCCTTCCTGCATGCGTCTTGTTACTCTAGGTAATATTCACAGATCCTGGAGCCAGGATCTGGATGCAAATCTCCACAAACCGCTCTGATGGTTAATTTCTTCTTGGTGGCTGTCAGAGTGATCAAAAAAAGCTGCCCAGGGCTATTGGGCCAATCATGGCAGTGATGAGTCAAGATGGCGGCAGTCACGCCAAGCTGAATCCATACGTGCAACCCCTCATCTCGGCTCTTACAATTTCACGCGCCCCCTCTTCCGCAATGTGCCCTGAGCCTGTGAGGGGTCCTAGCCTTGCATAGATGGTGCCAAGGGAGGTCATTTGTCTAGCTTGTGAGCAGCGTCCACAGAGCTCTAGAGATACATGCATGTAAACAGAAAGAGAACAGTTATGCAAAGAGTCAGAACAATCACCTTCTGTGCCAGCAGCCACAGGACTCCCACACACAACTGAGCATGTCCCCTGTGGGAGGGGGAGAGGAGAAAAGGCATTAATGGGGTTTTCATGTGTGACCTGAAGTGGGGATCAGCAGGGATGAGCACACAGCATTTGTCCATCATAGCTCAGGGCACTATAGCACAGCATCCAGGCAGATCAGGAAGTGGACAAGAGACCACAGGTTTTGTTGGAAGAGGAAGCTGGCTGTAGTGCCCTGAGCTAGTCCTTTAGCACACTCAGATCACTAGCTGTAAACACAGGTGTAGACTTCAAGAGAGAACCTGTTTCCTGTGCTACCAATAAGCTTTTTATTTGGATTCTTTCCCCTTTATTGATACACATTGGAATATTACACATCCTGAGGAAGAATAATATGAAAGTAAATGGATGGAGCCTGAAAATATCAAGGTAAGCAAAATAACCAAAACCAAAGGCCAAATGTTTTCTCTGATATGCAGATGCTAAATCACAATGAGAGGTCTGGCTATGGAAAAATGGAGTACTTTGGTTCAGGCAGAGGGTAGTGAAGAATAGAATGAATCAGACATTATTATCCTACATACATATATGATAACACAACTGGTGTGATTCTACATCCAGAAGAATATGAAGTTGTTTGCCATTTATGTATGAAGTGTCAAAATGCATTCTACTGTCATGTACAGTTAATTAGAACAAAAGAAAAAAAAAAAAAAAAAGGAAAATGTTTGCAGGCAGAGTCTTTTCAGAGGTTGGCAAGAACCAGCCAACAGTTCCAGGGATATTGAGCCATGAAGACCCATGAGCCCTCAAATGTGATGTCCTTACCCTAGAGCTCAAAACAACAGCACTCTGTCTGCACGTGAACAACGGAGCTCAGACTCTGGAATTAGTCTTTGGTCTTGTGTTCCTAGGACAGATATCAAAACCTTTCCCCACCAGGTGCTTTGGAGGGCCTGCCCAAGCCGGTCATATGGAGGTTGAAATTTGCTAAATCTTCTCCAGAACTTCATTTCATCTTGCCAAGGTGGGTTTGCCTTACAGGACTTGGAACTGTTGCTTAAACAACTCCTTTCCCTACACCAACCCTGATGCCTGGAGCTTTTATGGCCAATGAAAATGCCAACGTACATGATGCTCTGGGGCCCATGCTGGCCTACTCGGGCTTCGGGGTCTAGTGCCATGCTGACTGTCAATCAGAACGGGTACCCATGTCTTACCCATCTCAAGGCCCTTAACAGTGGCAATTTTGCTCACTATTTCTTAGGAGAGGCTGGCAGAGGCCACTAAACCTTTGCTCCACTGACCATTTTGCCATCAACAAGGTAAGCCCTGAGCACACCACCCCGTTGGTGGTACAAACAACCCTCAGCCATGGCCCATGAATTCCCACAGCCATGCTGCCTGCCATTCTGCCCATTGGCTGCTGTGCTCTCCTTCTGTCACAGACCAGGCAGTGTCCACAGCAGGACGCACTGCAGCAGCAGTCCAGATGCTCAGGATCCCCTGCTGCACACATCTGTCCACCAAGCACTCTCAGCATGGGCCACCCCATGAGCCCTTCCTGTGAGATGGCTGGCTTGTGGGGGCCACCTGACGGACGGAGGCAGTTTCCCAGGAACCTGGGTCAATGCCACCTGCAGTTCAGGAGAAGCAGAGGGTTGTGCCAAGCAGATTGAGGTGGGTGCAATAGGTCCCCCACCCATCCTAGGGAGGTGGCCAGTTTGCACTGGGACTCAAATGCTGGTCAGGGCCTTGGTTTCTGGTAGGGCCTTGCACACTGCTGGAAACTGCTCCTCTGAAGGGGGTTCTACTTTCTGATCCTTTCCAAGGCTCTAACTACACACTAAGGTACATTTAGTCCATCTTATTCTTGTCAGAGACCTTGACACATGCCATCTGCTATGCAGGTGACATAGAGCTGCATCGTTGTGCCACGTAGAAGGTGCCCAGAGCTCATTACTGGGCTTCATACATATTTGCTTTCTCCAATGTCTCCTGCTGGGGAGCGCACTCTCCTATGTGGCTCCTTGATTACCTCCTCAGGGGACATAGGCAAAGAGCCAGACATATAATGAAAAGCCCCAGCAACCAGCATCCCTGGGAAAACCTATAGTTTGTTCTATAGGATATAGGGAAGGTTGGCGGTTTCTGTCACATCATTCCTGCAATGCATCATTTCTTACCCAACTGGACTCCTGTGGATGCTCCACCGCCTGGGAAATCTTTCCAGGTGACAGCACATTAACTCATGCACAGATGTGTGCACAGTTGCTTCACTGACTCCTGAAACAAAGAATGCTCTTTCCCAATAAGCATGATGTGCGTATGGTAGAACCAGGAAATATCAGTACTAAAATCCTATCAGAAAAGTGAGTGAGGTCCTGAGCCACCAAGTGGTGACAGATAGCAGGACTGTGCAGATTTCCCTGAGGCATTATGACCTGGGGTATCCTTGCCTGCCTTTCCAAGGGAAGACCAATTGTCTTGTCAGACCAGCTCCAAAGGACTGCTGCAAGGATATTAGCTACGTTCAGAAACACATGCACAGAGACAAGATGGGGTGTGGTTTGTTCCGGAACCCTGGTGGTGGGGGGACTGCAGCAAAGCTCCTAGGTATCATCTCTTCCACCCTCTCAAGTCCAAGGGCACTCTGCAAGCCCCAGCTGGACTTTAATCACCCACACAGGACTATTGACATAAGTAGGTAGGACCTAAAGAGGAAGACACCTTTGGTCACTCCTAGGTTTCCAATGCCCTCACCCAGCTGAGAAACCACATCATACAGTCAGACTACGGAGGAGAGAGAAGGGACACACTATTCTTGAAGCATTTTTCTCTTGCCTTTTTAATTCCCCAGGAAATTGGTTCTTTTGAGTCCTTGAAACAATGGAGCATAGATGAATGTCATATGCTCAATTATTTCCGTGACTTCTAGAACTTGCCAGTTCTTTCCCATGGAGAACCTCTCCTGTCAGAAGCCCTCCTGGGGCCTTGCCTTCCATGCACTACGTGGTCTATAATGTGATGAAAGGATGTCCCTTGTCATGTGGGCCTTAGGGGCTACCTGAGGGCTAGTTAGGACTTCACCTGAGGATGCCACATTCCCTTGCCCCGTGGGATAAGTGACATTCAGGAAAGGGCAGGGCAACCCTGGGAGATTTGGGGACATTCCCCCGCTCATGCTGTGGGCTCCAGTCATTGGGCACAGGGCCACCTCTCCCCACCTGGCTCTATCATGCACTTGGACATTTTGTCCAAGGATGATCCCTCCCTCTCACCCATTTCCTTGTCGCTCTGTTGGCTGAGCAGTTGCTCCAGACTCACCCGGTCGCAGTGTATGAGGACTGTTCCCAAGGAGCTGTGAGAGCAAGAACGAGAGGAAGGCAGACCCAGAGGCAGGAGTGTCACATGGAGGAAATTACAGAAGGAAGTGCTTCTCTGGACACAGAATGATCCGGGGACCATCCCAATCTGGTTCAGATGAGGAACATACTCATGGAAGGGAAAACAAGGGGAGATGGTATGGCTGAAATGTGCATGTTCTTATTTAGTTAACACTGAAGAGTTGGGGGCACTGTGCAGCCAGGCTGCAGTGGCCAGGCTCCCCTGGAGCTCCAATGACCTTAATCCTCTGTAGGTTCTGGTACCACAATGAAAGCCCAGCTGTGGTAACTCTGAGTCAACATGGCTGCGGTCATGTCATGGGAATCACGCCGTTGTGCATGAGAACTGCTCATTAGCAGTCAGTACAGTTAGCTTTGTAAGTGTGGCTGCTAAGGATGTGTAGCCAGTGTAGGAAGGAAGTCACCTGTGTCCTTACCCTGCATGCAGCTCCTCATTCAAGGAGGCCATGGCGGGTCATTATCGGGTCCTATGGACCCCTGGGCAGGGAAGATTTGCCAAGGTGAAACTAGCCAGGCAACTCCTAACGGGGCCCCAGGTGTCTGTGACTGTCATTCAGAGAGGACAGCAGAGCTCCTCCAGACACCGCGGAAGAGTGGCAGAAGAGGATGTAGCAGAGGCTCGAGTCCCCCAAAGTCATCCAGCTGTCCCATCTTATTGAGACAGGTGAGGACGGGTACACTGTGATGGAGCTCCAGGTGAGGAGGATGGCAGCAGGCAGGAGAGGAGGCTGGGGAGCTGGCTGTCACCTCTGCTGCAGGCTCCTGCCCCAGCTGGGCATTGCTCACAGGAGCCTGGGAGGGGAGGGATCCTGCTGGAGGCTGCAGGAAGAGAGCTCGGTGACTGGACTGCAGAGCAGGGTCTGGGCTGGACCAGGGCTGGGGACATTGTGTGGGAGTCCCCTATGCTGTGCCCAGCTCTGTGGTGGGCTGAGGAATACCATGACCCCGGGAGGCTGTGGGATCCTGGGAGTCCCTTCAAAATGCTCCTCATGGGATCCCAGGTGGAGGCGGGCAACCTGGTGCTGCATTAGGAGCAGATCCTCTGTGGAAGGTGGGGACTCTCCTCTCTTTCCCTGGAAAAGGAAAAGGGCGTTGAAGCTCCCTCACCCCCACAGCAGAGCACCAGTGGGCACCTGGGCTGAGCGGGAGAGGAAGAGTCATTGGGACCTAAGAGTGACCACTCCTCACCCCAGGGCCTCAAACTCACTCTGCTCATGTTCCCCGTGGCTTGTGACCCCCATGTGATCCAGGAGTCCTTGTTCCATGGAAAAGTGGAGGAGGAGGCCACAACCACGTATCTGAGGCTGCAGAACCAGAGACCCCAAGTGCTGGGCTCCAAAGTCACAGTTGAGCCCTACTGTTGGCAGTTGGGCCTTGCCCATCCCCCTAACTGCCATCCCCCTTCTCCTGGCTCCAACAGGAATGTGGCGAGCTCCCCTTCCCAGCTTGACTTTCCTGCCCTGTTGGCATCACCTGCTGAGGAGCAGGGGGGACTCAAGGCAGCAGGGCCGTCGTGGGGCCACGTTTCCTCCTTGCCTCAGCCCTCCTACAGCACAGTGCCAGAGGGCTCGGTGTCACCCGCAGTACCTGGCATCACCACTGAGGCAATGGAGAGCAGCAAGTTCCCCTCCTTATAGCCCTGGAACAAAGCTTTTGTGATCAAAATCAGAACCAGCGGCTGCAGGGGCAATAGGGAGGGTTGTCACTTTTGTTACATGATGTGACTTGCCAACATATACACACCCCGACCCGAGAAGGAACATGGTTCCAGCAGAAGTGGTGGGGGGTGAGAGGAGGACATAGACCAAGCAGTTGTGGTGGTCAAGGGCCATTCCTGCAGTGTGTCTTCTTCTGTCTGTGCTATGATAAAGGTCGTTTTTAGTTGCCAAATCTCCCTTCTGTACACTGACAGTCTACTAATGACGTGTGCATGCACCATGGAATGATTCAGAGTAGCGAACAGGCCAACCACCTAGGAAAGAGAAAGGCCTCAATCTGTTATGGTTTAGATTAGGTGTCCCCCAAAGGCCCATGTGGGAGAGATTGCCAGAAGGGTTAGAGGTGAAATGATTGGATTATGAGAGTCTTAACCACCTCAGAGCTCGGCTCCCCTGATGGGATTAACTCAGTGGTGACTGTGAGTTGTAGTTTGTGCTGGAGGAGTGAGGAGGTGGTCCCTGAGGTCATGCCTTTGGGGTGTATATTGTGTCCTTGATTAGGGGACGTTCCCTCTTTTTCTCCCTGCTTTTGGGTACAATGTCTTGAGCTGCTTCCCTCTGCCATACTCTTCCTCCATGATGTTCAGCCTCACCTTGAGCTCAGAGGAACGGAGCCTGCTACCCCAGGATGAAGACCTCTGAAACTGTGAACCCCCAAATAAACTTTGCCTCCCCTAATTTGTTCTTGTCAGGTCTTTTGGTCACAGCCATGAAAACATGGACTAAAACAGGATCTGAAGCATTTGGACTTCTAGCTGTGGACCCTAGAGGAACAGGTACCAAAGGCTGGAGCTTTGAAGAGGAGACAGATGCACGATTTCTTGGACCAAGCCCAAAAGCTGATAATCATTTTCTAATTTTCTAGACCACGATGACAAGCGGACAGCCACCCTGCATAATAAGGGCTGTCCACACAGTGCAGCTGGTGGTGCACAAGGGCTGGACTGCCCTGCACAAGTCCTGTTCCCCTTACGACCCAAGAGGAGGATCCTCAATTTGTTTCTCAAAGCACAAACTCATAGACTAAAATGGAAACAGGACGTACCTGGGAATCTGGTAACTTCCTTGGGATAAAATTAATTCGTACTACCCTCCACCATTCCTCAGGGGTTCTGTCTCCTGACACAAACTCTCCAGGGGACCCCCCCAAAAAACCTGGCTGAATTCTGGACAAACCTGGGAATGTCAGGCTGGCTGAAGGGCCCAACATGAGGGAGGCCTCTCAGAGTGACCACTGGGCCACTGCTAAAGAAGGGGAGGGGGTCACAGGAAAGGCCAGACTCCTGCATGGTGCAGTCAGGGATCTGAACAGCACAGGGCAGTGACACCCGAGCTGCCCTGGGGACCACGCCACACCCCTCCTCTGACTCCCACGCAGCTGGGGCTTGGGACTTCTCCTGCTCCAGGGGCTGTCTCAGCTCAAGGCAGAAGAGCAAGCGGCCACCTCTTCATTGTCCTAAGTAGCACCACCAATTCACAGGGTGACACAGAGCTGCCCATTCCCCTGCATCCAGCTCAGAGCTGGACCCCGTGGGAGGCACGAGGCCTCACTGTGGCTGCTGCCCTCACCTTGACGTTCTCTCACGTCATTTTCCCCTTAGGAGTCTGGATGAACCCCAAGAACTGTGTGACGAACCCCTGGTCAGGGAGAAGCCCTGGAGAGCTGGCTCTGGTCTGGGAGAACTGCAAAGCAGGAAGCCACCTGGGTCCATCCTTCAGGAGCCTCAGTGTTACTGTGAGGTGGGGAAGGAGGAGGAATTTGGTAAGAAGCATCTCCCTGCCCGGAAACAGGGAGCAGAGGACAGAGAAGAGCAGGGAAGGGGACATGCTCCCTGTGGTGGAGAAACCAGACCTGATTAGAAAATGAAATTATCCAAACATTATGATGAGGAACCTATGCCTGGAGAAAAGAGTCATTTTCCTTCTCTGTCAGTCTTGGTCCAGGGAACCGAATTCACCGTGGGTTCCTACCTGTCGGATTGCAAGCAGCTGTGGATATGTAACTCCTCCCTCCTGAATTGTAAACACCCCTGTGCCAGGCTTTCATGGCCAGAGATTCAGCAGATGCCTGTGAAAAGTGCCCTTTCTTCTCATAATTTCTAACTTTCTGAACTCTCTAGGAATGTAGCCACATCACTTAATTGCTAGTATAAATTGTAGGTCATTGTGCCAATTAGCTGCTGTCTAAACTATAACCTCCTAGACTTAATTCTTGGAAATATAGCTCTTAGGGAGGTAAACTGAGGTCATCTTGAGCACCTGCTGCCTGTGCTAAAGGCCACTTCATGATAACACTCATGGGTGTTTTACTGTCTTTGTTCTGCACCTGTGACATACTATCATGAAATTTCTGTACCTGGTCCTTGGTCACGTAAGTCAAGAATTCAAACCCACTGATGCTGTAATGGTTAAGAAAAGATGTCATATTTACTGTAAAATCCCCATGTAACCTCAGCTCGGGTCCCCCAGCTTCAAGGCACTAGCTCATCTGGGTCCTATAAGTACATAAACCTGAGTTCTCCAACCCTCCAAGGTGGTGATTGGTCCCTTGCAGAGTGTGGTTTTCATAACACCTGGGAAAACCCCTCAGTCTCTGATGCCTCCACAGGTGTGGACACAGGTGCAGAAGAAGAGGCTTCTTCTCAGGCAGCTGGAAGCCAGGCCATTGGCTCGCCTCTGATTTTCAGAGAATGCTTTGAACGGCCAAGCAGACACCAGGTGCCCTCTGGACTGGGTTCCCTGCACAGAGACCTCCACACTTTGCACATCCCCATGCCCTGGACCGAGGACTCTGGAACAGCTCTACCAGGCACATGCACGGCAGTGTGCGAGTCCACTCCTGGCCGTAAACCTACTCCACGAAGTCAGGGCCCCTTGAGCTCAAGCCTCTCTCGTTCTCCATTTACAATGCAGGGAGATTTTGCTACTTTGAAATACACAGGACATTATTTGTGAGCATTCTTAATCTGCTGTGCAATAGTTCTCTAAACTTATTCTCAGTTTAATGTCTCTAACCAAACTCTAGCCTGCACATGGAGTCGGGATCCGCAAAGCACAGGGCTCCTGGGCAGTCCACATTCAATGCAGACACAGGGGAAATGCACTGTTTTTATTTCAAAGCACATAATAGCTTCTCCTTGACTAGTTACCCTGCTGTGCAACACATCCCTCAGCTTGCTCCCCCTGCCCATCAGAAATTTTACTCCCCTTGTGAATCAGCCCATCTTTATCCCCTGCTCATTCAATCCCAATCACCTGCACACTCTGTGTCTAGTGTAAAACTCTTTCAGATTCCAAAAGAGAGGACCCTGGTCCATCTGTTTTTCTGAAGTGATGGACAGGACTGGACCATTCCAAGGTGTGTTCACATATCTAATCAAACTGTAGCATGCAAATGCATACAATTGTGACTACTAAATTAAATAAGACCATTATCAAAGCATAGACATAAAAATAAACTGCAGGAACTGTAGCTGACAACCCCACCAACTGGGTTTCTGCCTTTGTCTGTGCAGTGTACCTCTTATATTGAGGCCACTTTGTTCCTGAATTCATGGTGTGTGACTTTGGCATTCAGAGTAATGGGACAAGTATGCCGATCCTTGCTTCTGGCTCTTGTCTTGGTACAGGAGATGGTTTAGTGGATATAATCTCTGTCCTCTGTCTGCCCGGTACTATTGCTAATGTCCATGGAGGAGGGGAGAGCATGACGAGGGAACCCAGGGGCTGTGCTGTGCTGGGGGACCATGGCAGACACCTGGTCCATCTCCAGCCCTTGAGCCCTGTCTCCTGATCCTGGTGTTCCTCAGGCAGGTGACAGAGGACCAGTGGGTAAAGTCAAAATGGCAGACTGATGACAAAGGTCATCTCTTCAGGGGTTGAAAGAAGGTGGATGAACTTAAAGGATGGGCAAACCCAACTGCCAACCACAGGGCCCAGCTGTGACTTGGGGCCCAGCATGTGGTTTCTGGATCTGAGGGCTCAGATCCACGTCCTCACCTCCTCAAAGCAGCTGTGTACACATCCGGGTATGTGTTAATGGGCTGACCCCCCCAATCAGATTCAAGGCTGTGGACCATCATGCAGTTCCCACAGGAGTCTGGTTGGGTAAGAAATGATGCATTGCAGGAATGATGGGACAGAAACTGCCAGCCTTCCCTATGTCCCATTGAGTAAGCCAATTTTAGGGTTCTTCAGGAATCCGGTTTCTGGGGCTTCTACAAGGCACACCAGTGCGGTTAGATGTCACCAGAACAGCAGGTGGCATGAGTCAAGGTTTTTAAGTTATCTTTGTCTTTATTCAGAGCCCTGGAAGGAGGCGGAAACTGGACTTTCCCCCTCAGAACAACATTTTCCAGCAGTCTGTAAGGCCCCACTGGAAATGAAGCCCCTGATTAAGAGTTTGGATCAGAGTGCAAATTGGCCAACTCCCCAGGATGGGTGGGGGGCCTATTATTCCAAACTCAATCTACTTGGCACAGTCCTCTGCTTCTCCTGAGCTGCCGATGGCATTGACGCAGGTTCCTGTGCAAATGCCTCAGTCCCTCAGGTGTCTGCCCCAGTGCCTGGACTCTCACAGGAAGGGTCACATGGGGTGGTCCATGCCTGAGATGCGTGGTGGGCAGACATGTGTAGCAGGGGCCTGAGCATCTGGACTGCTACTGCAGTACATTCTGCCATGGACACTACCTGGTTTGGGACAGAATAAAAATCCCAGCATCCACTGAGCAGAATTGCAGGAAATATTGGTGCGGGATGCATGGGCCGTGGCTGCTGGTTGGTTGTACCATCAGTTAGGCAGTGTTCTAAGGCCTTGTTGATGGCAGGGTCCATGGAACAATGGTGTAGTGGCCTTTGCCAGCCTCTTCTAGCAATGTAGTGAACCAAATTGTCACTCTCAAGGGTCTTGGCCGGGTGAGTCTTGGGTACCGGTGCCTATTGACTGTGAGTATGGAACCTACACCTCTCAGGGCACGTAGGCCAGCAAGGGTCCCGGCACAGGATTTATCATGACAGTTTCACTTGCCATATAATCTCCAGGAATCAGGATTGGTGGAGAGAAAGAAGAGTCATTTAACCTTCAGATCTAGGCCCTATTAGACAAACCCACCTTGAAAAGACGAGGTGAAGTTCTGGAGAAGATCTGGAACATTTTAACACCCACATGACTGGGTAGCTGCCCCTCATGAGCACTTGCTGGGGGAAGCTCTGACCCGTGTCCCAAGTGCATCCATGGACAAACTATAATTCCACAGTCTCTATTCCCAGAATTCATATGTGGGCAGAGAGTGCTGCTTTTGTGAACCCCAGGGTAGGGAAAACACAGCTGGGGGCTCATCTGGCTTTATGCCACAATCCCCCTGGATGAGTTGGCGGGTTCTTGCCATCCTCTGAGAAGACTCTGGCCTGCTAACATGATCTCCTTAGAAGTCTATGCCTGTGGTCACTGCTAGTGACCTGAGTGTGCTACAGGACATAGCTCAGAGCATTACAGCCAGCTTCCTCTTCCAACAATATCTGTGGTCTCTTGTCCACTTCTTGATTTGCCTGGAAGCTGTGCTATTATCAAGACAAATGCTGTGTGCTCCCCGCTGCTGATCCCCACCTCGGTCACACATGAAAACCCCATTAATGCCTTTTCTCCTCTCCCCCTCCCACAGGGGACATGCTCAGTTGTGTGTGTGAGTTCTGTGGCTGCTGGCAGAGAAGGTGATTGTTCTGACTCTTTGCATAACTGTTCTCTTTCTGTTTACATGCATGTGTCTCTAGAGCTCTGTGGACACTGCTCACAAGCTGGACAAATGACCTCCCTTGGCACCACCTATGCAAGGTTGGGACCCCTCAAAGGCTCAGGGCACATTGTGGAAGAGGTGGGCGTGTGAGATTATAAGAGCCAGGATGAGGTGTTGCATGTATGGATTCAGCTTGGCGTGACTGCTGCCATCTTGATTCATCTGCCATGATTGGTCCAATAGCCCTGGGCAGCTTTTCTTGATCACTCTGACAGCCACCAAGAAGAAATTACCATCAGAGTGGTTTGTGGAGATTTGCATCCAGGTCCTGGCTCCAGGAGGTACCTCAGCTGTGAATATTACTAAGTGTAACAAGACACACAGAGAGGATGAAATCATGTTTGACCTAACCTGTGCACATGCCCTTCTTTCTGACCCACAGGGCCAGGACACCAGTGTTGCTTCAGTGAGCTAGATCCCCGCTTCCATGTGGAAGGCCCTGAATAAATTGCTCCCTTCCCTATCTAGGTGTGTCTGGCTCTTTCTGTTCTCGTGGCTCCCTGGGAGCAGCCCCGTGCACTGAGACTGGGCGGTTCTGGGGCAGAAGCTACACAGAATATGAACATTCCATTCTAAGTATGCTATTGACAGTCCAAATATGAACCAGCATTGTGAAGTTATACTGCAGTACTAAACAAAAATTAAGAAAAAAATGATAAACAGTACAGAGAAAAGGAAAAACAGGGAATTTGGGGTGTGGGGAAAGGGGGAGAAAATGTAAATAATACGGAGTGCTTGACCAGCCTATAAAATGGCCTGGTTTGCTCATCAGTACTGTAATGTAGGTATGTATGCAAATGATACAGGAGAAAAATGGGTAATTATATAGAAGATTAAGACAAATGAGAAAAGGTGTAAGAAAATGAAGGAAATAGTTAAAAATATTTAAGAGCAAATTGAAAGAATGATCAAAAGGAGTGAGAAAAATCAATGGAGAAAATACAAAATAATCAGCTAAATAATGAGAAAATGTACCCCCTTGCTCATCATCCCAGGACACCAGATTTCCATCACCCTGCATCAGAGACTAGTCCAGCCCACGCGGCCCTCTGTAGGTGTCTCCCGTGCCTGACGCTGGCATTTGTGAATTGAGCAGGAAGTGAGCCATTCGCCTCTGGGGGAACCCAAGCAAGGTGCTTTCCTCACTCATTGTCCTCAAAGAACTTTCCCACTTACAAAGAGGAAAAAAGAGACTTTTAATGCGTCTTGCTTAGTGTGCTATGGAGATAGGTATTCACTTCTTTAGCAACTAAAATATTTAGGATATATCAATGGTCTTTTCGTTTCTAGTCTGAAAAATCTGGAATAACTCTTCTAAAGACTTAGGTGTTTACATTAAAAAAAAAAAATCAGTTCCTGTTTCTATAAACTCTGATCACAGCCCTGGTAGGTGCCTGTGTGTGAGACCCTGGGTTTCACCCCCACCCTGAACGAGAAAACACCACACGAGTCTTCCCTGATACCTGCGGTGACAGAGGCTTGTTCCCCAGGGCTCTGCTTAGCTTGCACCTAGTGTCCCACCAAGGCCCCTTCTTGGCAGGCTTTGTCCCAGTTGGTGGGACTCCCGGTAGGTCGGTGGGACCTTTAAGAGCTGGCTGCTAACTGCAGGAAGTCAGGTTCCTGGGGCAGGATGTCGAAGGTTCTTTGGGGACCCTGAACCCCCACCTCTCTCTGAGCAGCAGAAGCCTGGGTAGATTAGGCCTCTGTGCTTGTGTGTTCACCCGTGACGCGTGTGCACAGGAGAACATGCGCACGTGCCCCTGTGAGCGCCCACCAAGTCATTCGACACTCTGACCTCAGCTTCCTCCTCTGTCACATGGACATACGGATGTGCCTGGCTTTCAGGGCCATAAGCACTGCAGGAAGTGTGTAGATCTGCAGCTGCCACCTTTATTTGCTCTGCAGGGTCTGCAGCCTCTCTCCACCATTGCTGTCGAGTGCCTGGCAGTGTGTGCTGGGAACCAGCACGTCAGGAGGCCATGCCCCTGAAAGACGCTGTGCTTCTCTCCACTAAGAGGAGGGGCCACGCTATGCAGGGACACGTGGGGAAGCACTAGGGGGCAGGAGGCACAGGGAGGCAGGGACTGTGCCCCAGGGTACTGACTGCTTTCCATTTGAAGTAACAGGAGAGTTGGGGCGAGTGACTTAGGATGGGCAGGTAGGAATAATGGCAGGGGCTAGGCACAGGAGAGACGGTCCTGTCCACGGGTGATTTAAGCAGGAACAGTGGCCTCAGTGTGAGAGGCCAATGACAGAGACGGCTGAGGGCTGGACACTGGGTAGGTTGGTTCTTACTAGAAAAGTGCCCTCCCAGAAGGACTCCTAGTGGAGAGAGGTGACAAGAAGGCCACAGCAGGAGGACGTGCCCACCACAGGCTGGCCTAAAGCAAGAGGTGCTGGCCTCACACTGACACTGAGGTCAGAGTGTCCAGTTTTCAGACAATGGAGACATCATAGCCCACCTTGGTGCCCCCTCCTCAGAGGCGCCTTCCTGCCTCTTGCCCTTGGCAACCGCTGCTGTGTTCCCTCAGGGCATTCGGGCCCTGTCCCCTCTGCTCAGCACTTGCCAAGGTTTCTACCTCAAACATGGAGTCCCGGCAGAGGCCACAGCACCTGTGTGTTCCTGTCAAGTGGACCTTCCCCGGGTCCCCTCCCACTCTAGCCCCTCACACCTGACCTCACCCTCACACTGCTGTCCCAAGCCACCATCTCAGTCATGGCACTGGCCTCTTCCATGAACTGCCTCTTTTCCCTGTGTCTGCCTCTGAGCGCAGCTGCAAGGAACAGCATGGTAGATCTGTCTTTGTTGATGTCATTCGGAAGGTGGCTCAGTAAAGTGCCTGCCCAGCGGGACCACAGCTGAGGTGTCTTGTTGGTGCCTAGTGTCCCCTGACCCGTGCACAGGCTCTGAGGCCCTGCTGAGTGACAGGCCAGTTCCCTACACCAAGGAGAGGCAGAGAGTGGATCAGGCAAGGTGTGCACTGACCTGGCTGGCCGCCAAGTGGATGTGAGCTAGAGACATCGGTTTCCACCAGGGCCACCCCAGGTAAGGACCTTCCTCCATGATCTTAATCTCATGCACACTACCACTCCTACACAGCCCCTAGCACAAAGCCCAAGTCACGTCACTCCTCAGATCACTATATTAACGTCCTGCCAGAATGGCTGCGGTGTCCTTGGGCTTCTCACACTCAGGGTGTGCAGAGCAAAAACCGCCTTGACCCACCACTGACTCTTGGGCCCTGAAGGCCCTCTGTGAGGGGAGCCAGCAGCAGCCATGTCCCGAGGCCAGCTGAGGCTGCCTCACATCCTCTCAACCCTCCATGCACCTCAGGCCCTGACTCCACCACTGGGCCCGTCACCCTCTCCTCCTCCCTGATTTGGATGCACACCCGCCACTGCATTCCACAGAGCTATAGGAGGGTCCAATGCCACAAAGGCAGGGCTCTTGGGAGGACAAGGAGCAGCATCCAGAACAGAGGAGAAATGGGCATCCCTGAGCAGCCAGGGCCAGAGACAGGCACAGTCCTGTGACGCTGAGGGAACGCAGCTACCACCATGTTGCAATCCCACCCAACATTCCTCTAGAGAGCTCCCAGGAAGGACAGACACGGGAAAGGGACAAGGGTGGAGGAAGAGGGCTGAGGTCACCTAGGAACCTCAGGAACCGCAGGGTTTGGGGTTTCAGTCTGGAGACTCAGCAGGAGGCAGCAGTGGGCCTGTCCTGGCCACCAACTTCGACCTGGGTGCTTCCACTCGCCTGGCCTGCACCCACCTGATGCCTCCTGTCATTCCCTCTGGTCACACCCAGGTCTGGGTCAGCTGCCCTGATCCCTGCTGCTCAAGGATTTACACCTATGAATGCCAGCATCCACTCCAGGAGAGACCCCAGCTGTCCTCCCAGCCCAAAAGTGAATTCCCAAGAAGGCTTCATCTCATCCTTCACTGGAGACTCCATGGGAAGAACAGGGTGACCCCAGGTGGGCCTCAAGAAGAAACTGCACCTGCAAAGGCGCGAAGGTCCTCGTCAAACTGGATGGATCGTGTGTGGAAACGAAGGGCGGGTGGAAGCAATCAATGGTGCAGGACTCCAACACAGAGGGTCACCAAAGTCCAAGGACAAACTTGAGACTCTCTGAAGGGGACCAGGTTGGCTCCTCAACCACAACAATGCTGTGATCCACTCCCTGGGCTGTTGAGCAGAAGGCACAGTAACCCTGGGAATTCAGATGCTTCCCAACCTGCTCAGGAGGAGGATCCATGAGACCCCACATGAGCCCAGCCTGCCCCTTGCTCCTACTGGCCATCTACTGGGCTAAAGCACTATTTGCACCCTAGTGGTGCCATGGCCACAGACACTGCTAGACAGGAACACTACAGGGTGAAGTGACCATGCACAAGGCCTGGGGACCTTTAAGGACATAGCTGTGCCCCCCAGGATTCCAGGAGGAGCCTCCCCGATGGGTTTTTCAAAACACAAAAGCATACACTGATGGAAACATGGGTTCCTAGGATGCTAGAAACTGCCTTGGGAGAGACCCATTCCCTCCATCCCTCAGGGATGCTAATTCTCCTTGGGGCCCTAAAGACGCTGGCTGATTGCCTCCCATCTGTTGGAAAGGCAGGTGGCTGAAGGGCCCAACATGAGGGAGGCCTCTCAGAGTGACCACTGGGCCACTGCTAAAGAAGGGGAGGTGGTCACAGGAAAGGCCAGACTCCTGCATGGTGCAGTCAGGGACCTGAACAGCACAGGGCAGTGACACCCAAGCTGCCCTGGGGACCACGCCACACCCCTCCTCTGACTCCCACGCAGCTGGGGCTTGGGACTCCTCCTGCTCCAGGGGCTGTCTCAGCTCAAGGCAGAAGAGCAAGCGGCCACCTCTTCATTGTTCTTCTAAGTAGCACCACCAATTCACAGGGTGACACAGAGCTGCCCATTCCCCTGCATCCAGCTCAGAGCTGGACCCCGTGGGAGGCACGAGGCCTCACTGTGGCTGCTGCCCTCACTTTGACGTTCTCTCACGTCATTTTCCCCTTAGGAGTCTGGATGAACCCCAGAACTGTGTGACGACTCCCTGGTCAGGGAGAAGCCCTGGAGAGCTGGCTCTGTCTGGGAGAACTGCAAAGCAGGGAGCCACCTGGGTCCATCCTTCAGGAGCCTCAGTGTTACTGTGAGGTGGGGAAGGAGGAGGAATTTGGTAAGAAGCATCTCCCTACCCGGAAACAGGGAGCAGAGGACAGAGAAGAGCAGGGAAGGGGACATGCCCTGGAAAACTGTCCAGTCTCTGATGTCTCCACAGGTGTGGACACTGGTACAGTCTCATCTCCAGGCAGCTGGAAGCCATGCCATCACTCACCTCTTACTTCCTTAGGATGCTTTGGACATTCATGGAGGTACAAGGTGCCCTCTGGACTGGCATCCCCTGCACAGAGACCCCAGCACAGTGCACACCACCATGCACTGGACAGAGGGCTCTGAGCAGGCGAGCCAGGCACACAGCAGTGTACACTTCCTGCCTGGTCCCCTGCAGCTGTTTCAGGCCACACCTGGCCAATTCCACACAGCACCAAGTCAGGATCCTCAAAGCCCAGGGTTCCCTGCTGTCCCCACTCAGTGCAGACACAGGTGAGACTCACTTTCTCTGCTGCTTGGAAACACACAGTACCTTCTCCTTAACAGGCATTACCTGCTGGGCACCACCTCACCACTGCTTCATCCTGCCCTTCTGGAACTTTCCCCTTGAGAAACAGCCCCCCTTCTCCCTTGACTCTTCCAGCTCACACCATCTCCAACCCTCCATTCCACTCTCCAGATGGAGGGTCTCCCGTGTTTCGATTCCAAATAGGGCTGTCCTGGAGCGTCTGTCTTTCTGAGGTGATGAACATGCTAATGAGCATCTAGGACTATTCCATGGCTTAGACATGTGTCCCATCACATCGTGGCCACACTGTATTCACAACTGGGATTTGTCAGCTGACAAGGACTTTATCAATGCAGAGATGGAGACAGAAAAAGCCATACAATGCACTTTGGCCACTCCAGCTATTCGGGGTATGTTCTCCTCTCAGCTCTCAGCCTCTGACGTGGTCCTTAGATTCTTTCTCAGTTCCACACGTGGGTTGTTGTTAACTATGCTGAGACTGTCAATTCCCTATGGTCCTCGTAACCCACTGCTCCTGGGTCTAAAGTGATCCAGGAACTATGTTGTGTGGCTGTGCTCTGCAGTAGCACCTGCTCTCTGTGTGCCCTGCACTGCTGCTAGAGACAGGGTGAGGGGTGAGATGACACAGTCACCCAGGGGACAGTGCTGTGGTGGGGAACAATGGCAGGCACACTGGCCCACCTGCAGCCCTGGAGCCCTGGCTCCTGGGGCTCCACAGGCAGGTGCCCTTCAGAGGCCCCATAGGCATATGTAGAAGGGCAGGCTCACAACACAAGTCCTGTCCTGGGGAGTTGAGAAGGTGGCTGGAAGGTCGGGGGATGGGCAAGGCCCAACTGCCAACAGCCGGGCTCAACTGTGACTTTGGAGCCCAGCACTTGGGGTCTCTGGTTCTGCAGCCTCAGATATGTGGTTGTGGCCTCCTCCTCCACTTTTCCATGGAACAAGGACTCCTGGATCACATGGGGGTCACAAGCCACGGGGAACACGAGCAGAGTGAGTTTGAGGCCCTGGGGTGAGGAGTGGTCACTCTTAGGTCCCAATGACTCTTCCTCTCCCGCTCAGCCCAGGTGCCCACTGGTGCTCTGCTGTGGGGGTGAGGAGCTTCAACGCCCTTTTCCTTTTCCAGGGAAAGAGAGGAGAGTCCCCACCTTCCACAGAGGATCTGCTCCTAATGCAGCACCAGGTTGCCCGCCTCCACCTGGGATCCCATGAGGAGCATTTTGAAGGGACTCCCAGGATCCCACAGCCTCCCGGGGTCATGGTATTCCTCAGCCCACCACAGAGCTGGGCACAGCATAGGGGACTCCCACACAATGTCCCCAGCCCTGGTCCAGCCCAGACCCTGCTCTGCAGTCCAGTCACCGAGCTCTCTTCCTGCAGCCTCCAGCAGGATCCCTCCCCTCCCAGGCTCCTGTGAGCAATGCCCAGCTGGGGCAGGAGCCTGCAGCAGAGGTGACGGCCAGCTCCCAGCCTCCTCTCCTGCCTGCTGCCATCCTCCTCACCTGGAGCTCCATCACAGTGTACCCGTCCTCACCTGTCTCAATAAGATGGGACAGCTGGATGACTTTGGGGGACTCGAGCCTCTGCTACATCCTCTTCTGCCACTCTTCCGCGGTGTCTGGAGGAGCTCTGCTGTCCTCTCTGAATGACAGTCACAGACACCTGGGGCCCCGTTAGGAGATGCCTGGCTAGTTTCACCTTGGCAAATCTTCCCTGCCCAGGGGTCCATAGGACCCGATAATGACCCGCCATGGCCTCCTTGAATGAGGAGCTGCATGCAGGGTAAGGACACAAGTGACTTCCTTCCTACACTGGCTACACATCCTTAGCAGCCACACTTACAAAGCTAACTGTACTGACTGCTAATGAGCAGTTCTCATGCACAACGGCGTGATTCCCATGACATGACTGCAGCCATGTTGACTCAGAGTTACCACAGCTGGGCTTTCATTGTGGTACCAGAACCTACAGAGGATTAAGGTCATTGGAGCTCCAGGGGAGCCTGGCCACTGCAGCCTGGCTGTGGGGATATGCCTGATCCTTTGCTACTAGTTTAAGTGGAACATGCACATTTATACATGGTGTCTTCGCTTGTTATCCCTCGTATGAGTATGTTCCTCATCTGAACCAGATTCGGATGGTCCCTGGATCATTCTGTGTCCAGAGAAGCACTTCCTTCTATAATTTTCTTCATGTGGCATTCCTGTCTCTGGGTCTGCCTTCCTCTCGTTCTTGCTCTCACAGCTCCTTGGGAACAGTCCTCATACACTGCGACTGGGTGAGTCTGGAGCAACTGCTCAGCCAACAGAGCGACCAAGGAAATGGGTGAGAGGGAGGGAGCATCCTTGGACATAATGTCCAAGTGCCTGATAGAGCCAGGTGGGGAGAGGTGGCCCTGTGCCCAATGACTGGAGCCCATAGCATGAGCGGGGGAATGTCCCCAAATCTCCCAGGGTTGCCCTGCCCTTTCCTGAATGTCACTTATCCCACGGGGCAAGGGAATGTGGCATCCTCAGGTGAAGTCCTAGCTCAGGTAGTCCCTAAGGTCACATGACAGGGGACATCCTTGCATCACATTATAGACCATGTAGTGCATGGGAGGCAAGGCCCCAGGAGGGCTTCTGGGCAAAATTCCTCTTGGAAAGATTTGGAAAAATTTCAGGAAAGATTCCTCTTGGAAAGCACTGAGGAGGCCTAGGGGTCATGGGGCATTTTGCATATAGTAGTCCTATATGCCCAGGTGCGTCAAGGACCCAAAATTGCTCTTTTTTATGCTAGGGTGAAAAAGATGAACACAAATACCCTCTAGAATTGATGGGCCCTTCTCTCTCTCCTGCAGAGTCTATTTTTTCAAAAGAGAGGGCGAGCGTGTGTGGGAGACCACTGGAGAAATAGGAAAGACTAAAGTCTCCTGGACAGGTGTTCCTTGTCACAACACCTGGTGGAAAAAGGGACAAATACAGATGAGAGAGTGAAGAAATGGGGACCCCAGTAATACAACCAGGAGCCTGATGTGATTTGCTCCTTGGTGGTTTCCCAGGAAGGACGGGTAAGCGACCCTGCACCTGGGAGCCTGTAGGGAACTGAGAGGGCCCAGGGCTCCAGCCTCCCCACTGTGCAGGATGGTCAGGAGGTCCAGCTCTGGCACTCGGCCACTGGAGCTGTACCCCTCCTCATGCTGTGGGCAGGGGTGGGGCCGAGGTGGCCAGGAGTCAGGGCCCTGGTGACCCACCAGGAACCCCATGGGGAAGGGCATTTTCCTGGTCCTCCCAGAGCAAGCAGGGCAGTGGCCCATGTTTGGCTAATCTCTGCAGCCCTGAGAACAGGCTGGGAGGCTGTGCTGGTTAGGGAAGACGTTGTGGGTGTCTGTGGGAATTTCTATGTTGGGATGGGCAGTAAAGGCAGGATCCAGGGAGGAAGCCTAGCAGGAACCTGTCGGCCTTCCTGTCCCCAGACAGGGAGTAAGTACCAGGCAGGACAAGCTGCCAGGTGGACAGGCAAGGTGGGAGGACCAGAGAGCTACAGCAGGTTTATGTCCTACCTATTGGGCCTTCAGTAGTCCTGTCTAGTTGGTCAAAGGCCAGCTGGGACTTGCAGAGTGCCCGTGGACTAACGGGGGTGGAAGAGATGATACTCAGGTGCCCCCACCACCAGGGTTCCAGAACAAACCACACTCTATCTTGTCTCTGTGCATGCTGTTCTGAATGTAGCTAATTTCCTTACAGCATTCCTTTGCAGCTGGTCTGGCAAGACAGTTGGTCTTCCCTTGGAAGGGCAGGCAGGGGGCATCTCAGGTACTGCCTCAGGAAAATCTGCACAGTCCTGCTATCTGTCACCACACAGTAGCTCAGGACCTCACTCTCTTTTCTGATAGGATTTTAGTACTGATTCCCTGGTTCTTTTATATGGATGTAGTCTTTTAATTTGGGACAACACACTTTGTCTCAGGAGTCAGTGAAATGATTGTGCACACACCTGTGCGTGAGTTACTACGCTGTGTCTCCCATGAGATCCCAGGTGGTGCATCATCCTACAGTTCCCACAGGGGTCCAGTGGGTAAGAAGTGACACACTGCAGGGATGATGTGACAGGAACTGCCTACCTTCTCCATGTCCCACAGACTGAAGCGTGTGCAGGCTTCTCCAGGAATCCTGGGTTTCGTGGCCTCCAATATTTGGCCAACCAATGCCTATGTCCACTGGGTAGCTGATTAAGACGGAGCCACTGGGGAGGGTGGGCTCCCCAGTGGGAGACATCTGAGAAAGCAAACATGTCTTAGCACAGGAGTGGCTCTGGCGCCCCCTACGGGTCACTCCAGTGCAGATCAATGTCACCTGTGTGGCAGATGAGAGTTGGGCTCTCTGACAAAAACAAGGACAAAAGGGACCTCAGGTTTTATTGAGAGCTCTGGAAGGAGGCTGAAACTGAACCCTCCCCTCCAGAGCAGCAGTTCCCAGCCGTGTGCAAGGACCTACTAGAAGTGACGCCCTCACAAGAGTTTGTGTCCCAGTGCAAACTGGCCAACTCCCTAGGATGGGTGGTGGCCTATGGCACGACCCTCAATCTGTGATGGTATTGTGTTCAGCTTCTCCTGCAGAAGGTATTGACCCAGGCTCCTGTAAAAGTGCCCCAGCACCTCAAGTGGCCACCCCAGTGCCTGGCATCTCACAGGACGGGCTCATGGGGTGGCCCATGCTGACAGTGCTTGGTGGACAGACGTGACAGCAGGGGTCCAGAGCATGTGGTCTGCTGCTGAAGTGTGTCCTGCTGTGGACATTGCCTGGTCTGTGACAGAAGGAAATCAGAGCAGCCAATGTTGCCCATTCCGTATCACATAGGAAAACCCAAATTAATGCCCTCTTCTGGTCTCTCCTCCCACAGGAGACACACTCAGTCGTGGCTTTGACTGCGTAATCCTGGTAGAGAAAATGATTGTTTTTACAATGTGTATACCTAATCTCTCTCTTCATGCTCGTTCCTGTGGACACTGCTCACAAGCTGGAAAATGACCTCCCTTGGCACCACCTGTGCAAGGCTGGGAACCTCATAGGCTCAGGGCACATTGCGGAAGAGGGGGCGCGTGAGATTGTAAGAGCCAGGATGAGGGGTTGCACGTATGGATTCAGCTTGGCGTGACTGCCACCATCTTGTTTCATCACTGCTGTGACTGGCCCAATTGCTCTGGGCAGCTTTTCTTGATCACTCTGACAGCCACCAAGAAGAAATTAACCATCAGAGTGGTTTGTGGAGATTTGCATCCAGATCCTGGCTCCAGGAGGTACCTCAGCTGTGAATATTAGGAAGGGTAACAAGATACCCAAGGGACTATGAAGTCGTGTTGACCTAACCTGTGCACATGCCCTTCTTTCTGACCCACAGGGCCAGGACACAGGTGTTGGTGCAGTGAGCTGGATCCCCACTTCCATGGGGAATGCCCTGAATAAATTGTTCCCTTCCCTATCTAGGTGTGTCTGGCTCTTTCTGTTCTTGTGGCTCCCTGGGACCAGCCCCATGCACTGAGACTGGGTGGTTCTGGGCAGAAGCTACACTCACAGAGAATGTGAACACCCCACTCTGCGTGTCCTAAGGACAGTCCCAATGGGAACAAGCATGAAGAAATAAAAAGAAAAACTGATAAATAGTACAAAGAGAAAGGCAAACGAGGAATTGGAAAGGTTAAAAGGGAGAAAATATCAAACCACCCAGATTCCTGCCAGGCTGCACCAGACCCTTGCTTTGATCACCAGCAGTGCAAATAAGTCAACGAATTTATACAGGAGAAAAATGTGGCACCTATCAAATGGGTTAAAAATGACAGAGGTAGCAGGGAAAATAGGGAAAGACATGGGAAAGAACCAAAGGAAAGGGAAACTGATGGGACAAAATATCAGTAAAATATGACGAGGAAAGTCCCCACCTTGCCAGGCGTGTCCCAGACAGCCGAGTCTCCTGGCACTGCTTCCTGCACCACGGAGACTGGAAGTCCAGCCAGACGGGGTCTGCAGCTGCTTCTCATCCCTCCCTGGCATTTACAAGGGAAGAAAGTGAACCATTCCCGTCTGGAGAGAACCATGGTGCTTTTCTCACACTGGTCTCGAGGATCTTTTCCATTTAAAAAAACACGTCAGTGGATTCCTGCTTCGTGTGCTACAGAGATTGAGATGTACTTGTTTAGCAACTACAACATTTAGGATATGTCAATGGCCTAATTTCAAAAATCTGAAAGAACTTCCTTCTTAAAAAGAAAGTGTTTATACCCAAAGGATTCAGTATTGTTTCTTTAGCTCTGATGACAGTCCTGGTAGGCGGCTGTGTGTGGGGCCTTGGGTTTCACCCCCACCTTGAGCAAGAAAACATCACAGAGTCTTCCCTGCTGTCCTGCCGTGACAGAGGCTTGTTCCCCAGGACTCTGCTTAGCTTGCACCTGAAGTTTATCACCAAGGCCTGCTAATGGCAGGCTTGGTCCCAGCGCCTGCTACTCCTGGATGGTTGGTGGAGACCTCAAGAGCTGCTCCTACTTGGAGGAAGTCGGGTCCCTGGGGCGGGGTGATGAGGGAGCTCTGGGACCCTGGCCCCAGCTCTGTCCCTCTGCTCATCAGAACCCTGGGTGGATTAGGCCTCTGTGCATGAGAGGGTCTGTGCAGTGTGTGCACGCAGGGCAGTGTGCAAGTGTGTGCCCCTGTGTGTGTGTGCACACGAGGGCTGGCATAGCTGCGTGTGTGTAGGTGTGAGCAAGGGTGACTGTGTGTGTGTCACTGAGGTAATCAAGGGCAGCTGGTCACTGTGCCTCAGACTGGAGGGCACAGAGGGGCCTAGTCAAGGCTCAGCCTGTGTCCCATGTCCAGTGGAGGTGTGACTGTCCTCTTGAGACTGCTCAGACAATGGACCATTCCTCCAGGCCACTCCAGGGACCAAGGCTCCAGTGACTCTGTGGGTGACTTGGGTTTGCTCTGTGCTGGGCTCTGGCTCCTCACCCCAACCTCTGTGCTGCAGCCCACAGGCTCGCTGCTCTCTACCGGGCCACCTGCTGCTTCCTGGCCAAGTGCACTTTAGCCTCCTGAAAACGGAAATCTTTCTTCCTCAGACACCTTGCCACTTGGGTCTGCAGGTGGCCTCTGCTCCTAGGGACAGGTGCCTGACCAGATCCTGGGTGGGCACAGTAGCAGACCCTGGCTGTGGGTCCAACCCTGACCACTTGTGTGGTGGGTGTCCACAGAAGCTATCTGAGATGAGTTAGGTGGTGGTTTGGCTGGGTTGTTCCTGGCTCTGGAAGAATCAAAGCTGGGTCTCTTGTCCTCAAGTCTCTGTCCTGACAGGCAGAAATAAATCCTACTTGGCCCAAATCCAAGAAGAGATTCTGTCATTTCCAAGAAGTGCAGTGATAAAACGAAAATATAGGTCCTGGTATTACCTCCAGTTTTTTCTGTGGTGAAATACAGAAAAGCAGGTAAGGGTACTTTGTCGTCCCATGCCTGGAGCTAATCACTGACACCTTTTTCACATCCCCTTGTGGACTTGGTTTCCTAGTAGAAATGACACAGGTGACAGGCTCCATGGCAGTCAGTCTGAGTCCTGAGCATGGATAAAACTCTGGTCATGCCGAGCTCTGTGCCAGCTACCTGCCTGCTGCTGCAGGATTCTGGGTCTTCCTTGACACTGCAAGTGTGGGAGGCTGTTTTCTGGGTAGTTTCCACCTTTGGCCCCAGTTGGAAAGTGAGTTCTCCATGGAGGAATTAGTCTCAGCCTGCAGGGGGTAGTTTTGTGGCTCAGCAGAGTAAACCCCAGTTGGGCTTCAAGAGGAAACAGCATGCAAATGACAGAAACATGGGAGAGGACCTGTGTCAAACTGGATGGATCAGCAGGTGGAAAGGGAGGGCCAGTGGGAGCAATCATTTGTGCAGGACTCCAACACAGAGAGTCACCAAAGTCCAGAGAACAGCCTAGGGACACTCTGAAGGGGACGAGGATGGTTCAGTAACCAATGGGCTCAAGGATAACAATGCTACAAACCAACCCCTGGGCTGTTGAGCAGATGGCATAGCAACCCTGGGGATCCAGGAGCCTCCCACCTGATCCAGAGAGGGATCCACGAGCCCCCACATGAGCCCAGCCTGCTCCTTGCTCTTCCTGGCCAACATCTCCTGGGGTAAAGCACTATTTCCACCCTAGTGCTGTCCTTGGCCACAGTGACTACTGGGCAGGGACACTGCATGGTGAAGACTGTTGTGGCTGACCAACCCGAGGTCTGGGGACCCTCCAGGACATAGCATATCCTCAAAGGATCCCAAGAGGAGGCTCCCCAATGGGTTTCTCAAAGCACAAACTCACACAATGAAATGGAAACACGGGGTTCCTAGGATGCTAGAAACTGTCTTGGGAGAGACCCCATTCCCTCCATCCCTCAGGGATGCTGTGCACTGATGCTAATTCTCCTTGGGGCCCTAAAAACCCTGGCTGATTTCCTCCTACCTGTTGGAAAGGCAGGTGGCTGAAGGGCCCAACATGAGGGAGGCCTCTCAGAGTGACCACTGGGCCACTGCTAAAGAAGGGGAGGTGGTCACAGGAAAGGCCAGACTCCTGCATGGTGCAGTCAGGGACCTGAACAGCACAGGGCAGTGACACCTGAGCTGCCCTGGGGACCACGCCACACCTCTCTGACTCCCACGCAGCTGGGCTTGGGACTTCTCCTGCTCCAGGGGCTGTCTCAGCTCAAGGCAGAAGAGCAAGCGGCCACCTCTTCATTGTCCTAAGTAGCACCACCAATTCACAGGGTGACACAGAGCTGCCCATTCCCCTGCATCCAGCTCAGAGCTGGACCCCGTGGGAGGCACGAGGCCTCGCTGTGGCTGCTGCCCTCACCTTGACGTTCTCTCACGTCATTTTCCCCTTAGGAGTCTGGATGAACCCCAGAACTGTGTGACGACTCCCTGGTCAGGGAGAAGCCCTGGAGAGCTGGCTCTGTCTGGGAGAACTGCAAAGCAGGGAGCCACCTGGGTCCATCCTTCAGAAGCCTCAGCGTTACTGTGAGGTGGGGAAGGAGGAGGAATTTGGTAAGAAGCATCTCTCTGCCCAGAAACAGGGAGCAGAGGACAGAGAAGAGCAGGGAAGGGGAAGAGCCCCAGGATAGCTGTCCAGCCTCTGATCTCTCTGGGTCGCTGGCAGTCATGCCATCAGCTCACCTCCAATCTGCATAGAATGCTCTGGACAACCCTGCAAGTACTTAGTTCCTCTGGACTTGGATCCCTGCACAGAGACCCCAGCATTTTGCACATCCCCTTGCACTGGATGGAGGTCTCTGGACTAGGTGTGCCAGGCACACAGGAGTGTGTACTTCCTCCTGGTTCCCCCTACATCTTTGTGAATCCATATGGGCAAAGTCCTCTCTCCGTGATCCACTGAGCATATGTGCCTGTTGGTCTCCACTTAAAGTGCAGGGAGACATGTGAAATTGACAACTTGGCTACTTTGAAATACACAGAATGTTTTTTTTTTTCTTGAATATTCTCCATCTGCTGTGCAGTGGGTCTCTAAATGTATTCTAAGGAAAACATACCTAGTCAAAGCCTAGCATGTATACGAAGTCACGATCCTCAAAGCATAGGGTTCTCTTGCTATCCACATTCCATGCAGACACAGTTGAAATTGACTCTGTTTTTTGCTTTGGAGCACACAGCACCTTCTCCTTGACTAGTTATCATGCTGTGCAACATTCCTCCCAACTTGCTCCTCCTGCCCATAGGAAGTTTTGCTCCCCTTGTGAATCAGCCCATCTTTATACCCTGCTCATTCAATCCCAATCACCTGCACCTGCCATTCTACTGTCTGTGTCTAGGGTTCAACTCTTTGAGTTCCAAAATGAGGGATGCTGGCCCATCTGTCTTTGTGAGTGATAGACATGTTATTTAGCAGGACTGGACCATTCCATGGTATGTTGACATATCGAATCAAACTGTAGCATGCACATGCATACAATTATGACTACTTAATTAAATAAGACCATTATCAAAGCATAGACACACACAAAAAATAAGGAGCAGGAACTGCAGCTGGATCGTGCCACCTACTAGGTTTCTGCCTGTGTCTCCATTTTCCACCTCTCACATTGGAACAGCGTTGTTCCTGAGTTCATGGTATGTGATTTTGGCACTCAATACTCATGGAATGAGTGTGCCCATCCTTGCTCCTGGCTCTTGTCTTGGGTACAGTGGATGTGTTTTGTGGATATAATCAGAAAGTATTGCTACTGAGTATTGGGAAGGGGGAGCATGATTCAGGCTTCCCAGGGGATGTGCTGTGGAGGGGATCACGGCAGACACAATGGCCCGTCTCCAGCCCTTGAGCCCTAACTCCTGGTGCTCCTCAGGCAGGTGACATTCAGAGGAACAGTAGATAAAGTTGGAAGGGTGGACTCATGACAAAGGTCATCTCTTCAGGGGTTGAGAGAAGGTGACTGGAACTTTGGGGGATGGGCAAGGCCCAACTGCCAACAGCCGGGCTCAACTGTGACTTTGGAGCCCAGCACTTGGGGTCTCTGGTTCTGCAGCCTCAGATACGTGGTTGTGGCCTCCTCCTCCACTTTTCCATGGAACAAGGACTCCTGGATCACATGGGGGTCACAAGCCACGGGGAACAAGAGCAGAGTGAGTTTGAGGCCCTGGGGTGAGGAGTGGTCACTCTTAGGTCCCTATGACTCTTCCTCTCCCGCTCAGCCCAGGTGCCCACTGGTGCTCTGCTGTGGGGGTGAGGAGCTTCAACGCCCTTTTCCTTTTCCAGGGAAAGAGAGGAGAGTCCCCACCTTCCACAGAGGATCTGCTCCTAATGCAGCACCAGGTTGCCCGCCTCCACCTGGGATCCCATGAGGAGCATTTTGAAGGGACTCCCAGGATCCCACAGCCTCCCGGGGTCATGGTATTCCTCAGCCCACCACAGAGCTGGGCACAGCATAGGGGACTCCCACACAATGTCCCCAGCCCTGGTCCAGCCCAGACCCTGCTCTGCAGTCCAGTCACCGAGCTCTCTTCCTGCAGCCTCCAGCAGGATCCCTCCCCTCCCAGGCTCCTGTGAGCAATGCCCAGCTGGGGCAGGAGCCTGCAGCAGAGGTGACAGCCAGCTCCCCAGCCTCCTCTCCTGCCTGCTGCCATCCTCCTCACCTGGAGCTCCATCACAGTGTACCCGTCCTCACCTGTCTCAATAAGATGGGACAGCTGGATGACTTTGGGGGACTCGAGCCTCTGCTACATCCTCTTCTGCCACTCTTCCGCGGTGTCTGGAGGAGCTCTGCTGTCCTCTCTGAATGACAGTCACAGACACCTGGGGCCCCGTTAGGAGTTGCCTGGCTAGTTTCACCTTGGCAAATCTTCCCTGCCCAGGGGTCCATAGGACCCGATAATGACCCGCCATGGCCTCCTTGAATGAGGAGCTGCATGCAGGGTAAGGACACAGGTGACTTCCTTCCTACACTGGCTACACATCCTTAGCAGCCACACTTACAAAGCTAACTGTACTGACTGCTAATGAGCAGTTCTCATGCACAACGGCGTGATTCCCATGACATGACTGCAGCCATGTTGACTCAGAGTTACCACAGCTGGGCTTTCATTGTGGTACCAGAACCTACAGAGGATTAAGGTCATTGGAGCTCCAGGGGAGCCTGGCCACTGCAGCCTGGCTGTGGGGATATGCCTGATCCTTTGCTACTAGTTTAAGTGGAACATGCACATTTATACATGGTGTCTTCGCTTGTTATCCCTCGTATGAGTATGTTCCTCATCTGAACCAGATTCGGATGGTCCCTGGATCATTCTGTGTCCAGAGAAGCACTTCCTTCTATAATTTTCTTCATGTGGCATTCCTGTCTCTGGGTCTGCCTTCCTCTCGTTCTTGCTCTCACAGCTCCTTGGGAACAGTCCTCATACACTGCGACTGGGTGAGTCTGGAGCAACTGCTCAGCCAACAGAGCGACCAAGGAAATGGGTGAGAGGGAGGGAGCATCCTTGGACATAATGTCCAAGTGCCTGATAGAGCCAGGTGGGGAGAGGTGGCCCTGTGTCCAATGATTGGAGCCCACAGCATGAGCGGGGGAATGTCCCCAAATCTCCCAGGGTTGTTCTGCTGTTTGCTGAATGTCCCTTATCCCCTGGGGCAAGGCAATGTCGCATCCTCAGTTCCTAACTAGCCCTCAGGATTCCCTAAGGCCCACACCATAAAGGAAATTTTCTCATCACATTTTAGACTATTTGATACTTTGGAGGCAAGGCCGTAGGAAGGGTTCTGACAGGAAAAGTTCCCCACGGGAAAGCACTGGTGAGTCCCAGGGGCTGGGGCAATTGAGCATATGACAGTCCTCTATGCCCAAGTGCTTCAAGGCACCAAAATGGCCAATTTCCTGGAGAATTAAAAAGGCACTCACAAATGCCTGAAGAAGAGTGTGGTCCTTCTCTCTCCTCTGCAGTCTGACTGCCTGGTGGAGTTTCTCAGCTGGGTGAGGGCATTGGAGACCTAGGAGTGACCAAAGGTGTCTTCCTCTTTAGGTCCTACCTATTTATGACAATAGCCCATGGACTAGTGGGGGTGGGATCAGATGATACCTAGGTGCTTTGCAGCAGAGCCTTCACCACCAGGGTTCAGGAACAAATCACACTCCATCTTGTCTCCGTGCATGCTATTCTGATCATATCTCCCTTCAGTTCTTTGTAGCTGGCCTGGCAAGACCAGTTGGTCTTCCCTTGGAAGCGCAGGCAGGGGCTATCCCAGGTACTGCCTCAGGGAACTCTCACACTCTTGCTATCTGTCACCACATGGTGACTCAGGACCTCACTCATTTTTCTGAAAGGATTCAGTACTGATATTCCCTGGTTCTATCATACTTTGTGTCATGCTAATTGGGGAAGATCACCTTTTGTTTCAGGAGTCATTGAAGAACCTGTGCACACATCTATACATGACTTAATGTGCTGTCAGGCCCAATGAGAACCAAGATGGTGGACCATCCTGTGCTTCCCACAGGTGTCCTGATGGGTAAGAAATGATGCATTTCAGGAATGATGTGATAGAAACTGACAACCTTTCCTATATACCATAGAGTAAACCATTTGTAGGGTTCCTCAGGAATGCTGGGCTGCGGGGGTTTTTCATTAAATGTCTGGCTCAATGCCTGTGTTCACTAGGCAACTAATTCAGAAGGGAGCCACATGGGGGTAGTGTGCTCCCAGCAGGAGACATTTGATCAGCAAAGATGCATCAATTCCAGGAATGAGCTCTGGGCACCTTCTACAAGGCACACCAGTGCAGTTAGATGGCATGTACAGCGGATGGCAAGAGTCAAGGTCTTGGGCATGAACAAAACAACCTAATGATAACTCTATCTTCAGTTAGAGCTCTGGAAAGGAGCAGACACTAGATGCGTCCCTTCAGAGCAACAGTTTCCAGCAGTGTGCAAGGCCCTACTGGAAGTGACACCAGTGAGTTCGAATCACAGTGCAAACTGGCCACCTCCCAGTGATGGGGGGGTGGCCTATTGCACCAACCTCTCTCTACGACTGTGCAGCCTTTGGCTTTTACTGAGTGCTGATGGCATTGAACCAGGTACCCATGAAACTGCCTCAGCCCCACAGGTGCCACCCCAGTGCCTGGCATCCCACAGGAGGACCTCATATGTTGGCCCATACTGAGAAGGTTTGATGGACAGACAGGCCGGCAGAGGTTCACGAGTTTCTGGACTACTGCTGCAATATGTCCTGCCAAAGACACTCTCTGGGTTGAGACAGAAGAAAATTGGAGCAGCCAATGGGCACAGTGCCTGGCAGTATTGATGTTGGAACTCAGGGGTCATGGCTGCGGTTGTTCATACCATCAGTGGGGTGGTATGCTCAGGGCTTGCCTCATTGATGGTAAAATGGTCAGTGGAAATGGTCTAGTGGTCTAGGCCAGCTTCTCCTAGCAAAGTAGTGAACCAAATTGCCAAGGTTAGGGGTCTTGAGATGCGTAATGTCTGTGTACCAGTGCTGATTAACTGTGAACATGACCAGGCCAACATGGCCCCAGCGCATGATGATTCATGGCATTTTCTCTTCCATGAAAGCTCCAGACATCAGGGTTGGTGGAGAGCAGGAAGAGCCCTTTAAGCAACAGTTCCAGGCCTTATTTGGCAAATTTGCCTTGACACAAGGAAGCAGAGTTCTGGAAAAGATTTAGCACTTTTCAGTACCCACATGACTGGCTTGGCTGCCACTCATAAGCACTTCCTGGTTCTGACCCCTGTCTCAGGAGCATCCATGTCAAAACTAACTCCACATTCTCTATTTCCAAAGTAAATATGTGGGCAGAGAGTGCTGCTTTTGTGACTCCAGGGTAGGGGAAAACACAGCTGGGGGCTCACCTGCCTTCATGGCACAATCCCCCTGGATGAGTTGGCAGGTTCTTGCCATCCTCTTAGAAGACTCTGGCCTGCTAACATGATCCTCATAGTAGTCTAAGCCTGTGGTCACAGTTAATGACCTGAGTGTGCTACAGGACATAGCTCAGGGCACTACAGCAAGCTTCCTCTTCCAACAATACCTGTGGTCTCTTGTCCACTTCCTGATCTGCCTGGAAGCTGTGCTGTAGTGCCCTGAGCTATGACGGATAAATGCTGCGTGCTCCCCCCTGCTGATCCCCACCTCGGGTCACACATGAAAACCCCATTAATGCCTTTTCTCCTCTCCCCCTTCCACAGGGGACATGCTCAGTTGTGTGTGTGGGTCCTGTGGCTGCTGGCAGAGAAGGTGATTGTTCTGACTTTTTGCATAACTGTTCTCTTTCTGTTTTCATGCATGTGTCTCTAGAGCTCTGTGGATGCTGCTCACAAGCTGGATAAATGACCTCACTTGGCACCACCTGTGCAAGGCTGGGACCCTCATAGGCTCAGGGCACATTGCGGAAGAGGGGGCGCGTGAGATTGTAAGAGCCAGGAAGAGGGATTGCACGTATGGATTCAGCTTGGCATAACTGCCGCCATCTTGATTCATCCCTGCCATGATTGGCCCAATAGCCCTGGGCAGCTTTTCTTGATCACTCTGACAGCCACCAAGAAGAAATTAACCATCAGAGCAGTTTGTGGAGATTTGCATCCAGATCCTGGCTCCAGGAGGTACCTCAGCTGTGAATATTAGGAAGGGTAACAAGATACTCAAGGGACCATGAAGTCGTGTTGACCTAACCTGTGGACATGCCCTTCTTTCTGACCCACAGGGCCAGGACACAGGTGTTGGTTCAGTGAGCTGGATCCCCACTTCCATGGGGAAGGCCCTGAATAAATTGTTCCCTTCCCTATCTAGGTGTGTCTGGCTCTTTCTGTTCTTGTGGCTCCCTGGGACCAACCCCATGCAGTGAGACTGGGCGGTTCTGGGGCAGAAGCTACACTCACACAGGATGTGAACACCCCACTCTGCGTGTCCTAAGGACAGTCCCAATGGAAACGAGCATGAAGAAACTAAATACTAAATAAAAAGAATGATAAATAGTACGAGGAAGAAGCAAAAGGGGAAACTACGTAAAGGGAAGAAAACATCTGACAGCACAGACCTGCCAGCTGTCGAGGCCCTTGCTTTGCTCACCAGCAGAGTCAGTGCACAAAATTGCACAGGAGACAAATGTGGCCCTCATCAAACAGATGGAGAAAATGACCAAGGAGGCAGGGGACTGGGGAAATAAAATCTTAGAATACAGAAATTGAAAACCCAAGGAAAGGGAAACTGATCAGAGGAAAAACGTCACCAAAACATAAGAGAAATCCCCCGCCACATGGGCCGAGTCCCAGGCATCCAGATCTCCTCCAGTCCCCTTCCTGCACCAGGAAGTCCAGCCCAGCCTGGCCATCTGCGGGTGTTTCTCATCCCCACCTGGCTCGCACAGAAGGAAAGGAACTGTCCACATGTGGGGAAAATCCACAGTGCTTTTCTCACAGACTCTTCTGCAGGATCTTTTCCACTTACAAAGAGGGTAAAAAAGGCATGTTAGATGTTTGCTGCTTAGCATGCTGCAGAGACCGAGGGTCACTTGTTTAGCAAATCAAACCTTTAGCACACGTCAATGTCCTTTTTAGTTCCAGTCTTTCGAATCTACAATAACTTCTGAAGACCTACATGTCTGCACCCAGAGGATTCAGTATTGTTTCTTTAGCTCCAATGACAGTCCTGGTAGGTGGCTCTGATGAGGCCCTGGGTTTCACCCCCACCCTGAGCAAGAAAACACCACAGAGTCTTCCCTGCTGTCCTGCCGTGACAGAGGCTTGTTCCCCAGGACTCTGCTTAGCTTGCACCTGAAGTTTCTTGCCAAGGCTGGCTTGGTCCTGGCGCCTGCTACTCCTGGATGGTTGGTGGAGACCTCAAGAGCTGCTCCTACTTGGAGGAAGTCGGGTCCCTGGGGCGGGGTGATGAGGGAGCTCTGGGACCCTGGCCCCAGCTCTGTCCCTCTGCTCATCAGAACCCTGGGTGGATTAGGCCTCTGTGCATGAGAGGGTCTGTGCAGTGTGTGCACACAGGGCAGTGTGCAAGTGTGTGCCCCTGTGTGTGTGTGCACACGAGGGCTGGCATAGCTGCGTGTGTGTAGGTGTGAGCAAGGGTGACTGTGTGTGTGTCACTGAGGTAATCAAGGGCAGCTGGTCACTGTGCCTCAGACTGGAGGGCACAGAGGGGCCTAGTCAAGGCTCAGCCTGTGTCCCATGTCCAGTGGAGGTGTGACTGTCCTCTTGAGACTGCTCAGACAACCGACCATTCCTCCAGGCCGCTCCAGGGACCAAGGCTCCAGTGACTCTGCGGGTGACTTGGGTTTGCTCTGTGCTGGGCTCTGGCTCCTCACCCCAACCTCTGTGCTGCAGCCCACAGGCTCGCTGTTCTCCACCGGGCCACCTGCTGCTTCCTGGCCAAATGCAGTTTAGCCTCCTAAAAACGGAAATCTTTCTTCCTCAGACACCTTGCCGCTTGGGTCTGCAGGTGGCCTCTGCTCCTAGGGACAGGTGCCTGACCAGATCTGAGGTGTGTGGGTGCAACTCAGGGCAGAGCAGAGAGGCCCCTGGTCACCAGGGAATATTGGCGTCTGCTTCTCCCAGAGTCCCTGGCTGTGGGTCCAACCCTGAACACGGTGAGCTGGGTGTCCATGGCACTATCTGAGTTGGGTTAGGTGATGGTCGTGGCTCAGATGTTCTTGGTTCTGGGGGAACCAAAGCTGGTCTCCTGTCGTGTTGGAATCTCTGTCCTGACAGGCACAGAATCAAGTCAACTCAGCTCATAGAAAAGGAGGAGTTCCTGTCACATCCAAGAGGGGCAGTGGCAGGATATGAACATGGGTCCTGACACTTCCTCTTCTCTTCTTGTGGTGAAATGACAGAGCACAGAAGGCAGGTGAGAGCCCTGTGTGGACCCATCTGGAGCTAATCATGGACACATTGTTCAAATTCCCTGGTGGCTTGGTTTTCTATTCAGTTTGGCCCCTACTAGAAATGCCACAGTTAACGTCATTCCATGGCAGTCTTGTTCACTGAGCATGGATAAAACACTGTCCCTGTCCCTGTGAGCCTGCAGGCTGCCGGCCTCCACTCGAGCTGTCTGCCACCTCCACCCCAGACCACGGGACCCAGAGGTTCTGAGTCTTGTCCCTTCTCCAGCTCTGAGGGGTCCAGTTTGGCTGACCACTGACCCAGACACACTTCCCAATCCAACCCCACACACCTAGCCACCTTCACACCCAGCATAACAGGATCTGCTGTCCAGTCTGCCTGGTAAATGTGCCCGTCCTCTCATCAGGGCATCCCTGCAGCTCTCACGAAGGCCTGGACTGTCCCCACAGTTCACGTGTGTCAGGCTGGCTCCGCCTCCAGCCTGGGGGAGGAGGGGCTATGGAAGTGGTTCCATCCCGAGGGCTTTCATCTTACCAGCGCGCTACTCCACGACGCGTCCTCCCAGAACAACTGCTGGGAGGTGTCCTGGAAGGGGCTCCTTCCCAGGCCTCATCACCCCCGCCCTCCTGCTGCCTTCCATGTGATAAGCAGCTCTGTTCCCGGACATCCCTATGCAGAGACATGTTTAAGCAGCTCTCAGATGGCGGCTGGCGTTGAGCCAAGAGGTGGCGCATAATTAGTGTTAATACTGCACAAGATCTCTTATGACCTTTTGCCTAATTAGTTAATGTTTCCTTTGTGCTAGTGGTCAACAGATGTTCCTCATTCTTTCTTGATTGGTACCGTGGGGCGTGCTTTTATTGTGCTAATCCTAAGCTGATTGGCTGCCTTATATAAGACATTCTCTTCACCTGGGCAGGGGTCGCAGATCGCAGAACGCGGGACTAAGGACACACCTCTAGATTGCAGATCACATGATGGAGAACTAAGAACGCACCTATAGGAAGCACCTCTGATAAGCAGCACCTCTGATAGGACGTAGGACGCACCTCTAAGAAGAAGCAGCAGACCTTTAAGAAGTAGCTTCTCTGAAAGCGTAGCACCTCTAAAATTAAGCAATCCTCTCTTCCTCTAAGCAAAGCCTCTCTTCCTCTAAGCAAAGTAAGCAAACCCTCTCTTCCTCTATAAACTAGTGAACAAGCAAGTAAGCAAGGAAGCAGCTCAGACATAGAAGTAGTCCATTCCCAGTCCACCTCCGATTCCTTCCCGCGGGATTGTTGCTGCGGGTGGCAACACCCCCAGACGTGGTGTTCTGCATAACCACAGGCTCACGGTGATGGCTCCATGACTCTGCCCTGAAGTCTCTAAACCACAACCCCAATCCATCTTCCTTCTTAAACTTTATTTTCTCAGCTAATGTGACAGGATTGACATGTGTATTGAACACCAGTCACAATTCTCTTTACCCATGCAATGCCACCCACCTGGCGTCCTTCGCTGTCCTCCCTCAGTGCCCTGCCTGCCCCACCCGGCATTCTCTGCCACGAAAGCCCTTCCTCCTTGTGCCACTTGTCACCTTCTGAGACGCTCATCTGTTTCCTGCTGTCCGTCTTCAGCAGAATGGCCTCTTCAAGAGGGCGCGTGATACCTGTTGTGATGATCGTCATAGCTTTTGCCAATTTCCTACCAGGTTCCTTTGGACAACATGGAGAGTTGCAGCTCAGTGGCCAGCATCCAGCTCACCTTCTCCTGGGTGGGATGGGCAGCAGTCGCTGATGGCTAAGAGAACGGCAAGCAATTCCTTTGCACTGAAGTTTCTGTCGAGCCTCTGAGGATTTCCTCAGCAAGGTGTCAGGAAGGGCCGTACCGGGTGGGGAGCACCACCAGTTTCAAGTTGCTTCAGGCACAGACCACTCTGCATCCAGAGGTCTGCACTGAGGGGCTGCCATGAGTCCAGCGGACCTGATGGGGACAGACAGAAATACACAAAGAAAAATCTGCCCATGATCTGATCATTCAGGATACTTCTGCACATGCCATTTTAGACTTCCTAGGTGTGCAAACACATTTTTAACACAGACACCCATATAACCATAAACTACTAGCATAGTACTAACCCTAACACCAGGTGCAGAGCGTTCTGGCAGGGCCCACTGGATCTGGAGGACTGGGGACAGGGCTTCTCACGTTCAGGGTGGATCTCTCTCTGTGTGGGACCGTCCTGTGCACTGAAAGGTGTTTAGCAGCCACTAGGTGCCAGGAGCAAACCTCCCCCTCCCCCACAGGGATGGCAATCAAAAACTAAAACAAAACACTCTTTTTCATTCATAAATGTCATATGAGAGAAAACTTGAGACTAGCTAAATGATTTCTCATGGAACTTTCACTTATCCATGTTAATATCCATTACTGGGCTTTGCCAGTACTGAGAATCCATTACTGGTAATTTTCACAGTAGGTTTGTTAAAGGGCAATTCTGTACTTTCATGATTCCTTCTCCACTTCCTAAGAAAAGGAGGAATCTCTTTTGAATGTAAAAGCACAAATTAGCCAAAAGAGGATGAAGAAAGATGTTTCCTGCTCAGATGGCTCAAGATGGCTGGAGTGGCAATATTAATAGGTGGTAAGTAGATTCCTGAGCAAACGTTGTATTTCCAGGGATAAAAAGGTGGTTTTGTGGGAAAGGTGTCCATTCTTCACAAGCACAACAATTCTGGACCTAAAAAGGGCTTCAATATACGTGAAGAGAAAATGGATAGAAATGAGAAGTTAAAACTTACAATTATGGTAGGGGATTTCATCATCTCCCACTTTGACAGGAGACAGAAAATTGCCAAGGATACAGCTGATGTGAACAGCAACTACAAACTTGTCCTAATGGACATTTATAGTACATTCCATTGAAACTCCAGGACAATATTCATTGGTTTTAAGAATACATGGAGGAACATTTCAGAGACAGACCCTTTGTCTGCCACAAACCAAATCTCAGTGGATTTAAAAGGAGTCAAATTATACAAAGTATGCTCTCAGACCCCAGTGGAATGTTTAGAAATTGACAGTCAGGATATTGCTACAAACTTTAAATGGATAAGGAAATAGGGGAGATTACAAACAACCTTACGCCCCCAAATTCATTGATTTTGACAAAATACATTGATTCTCTGAAAAGACAAGGTCTATCAAAGTTCACATAAAAAGAAGTAGAAAACACGATCAGTGCTGATCAGTGCTAAGTCTGTTAAAGACACCGAGCTGGTTAAAAACTTCCCACTAACTCCAGGCTCAAATGGCTTCATGGGTGAATTTTAGCAAAAATTTAAGGAAGAAATAATATTTTCCACAAAATCTTACACAAACTTGAAGAAAGGAGGAATCCTACCCAACTTGTACTGCAGGCCCATAGGTGAACGGTTGACTGACTGGAATCCTTGCTTCTGTCCATCAAGATGGCTGAGAACCAGCAGATGACATCACTCTGTGGCCTCTCAGAACAAAGCCGGCCCCTTGGCCAAACGCACAGCCTCAACCCCCACCCTGTACTCGCCTTCATAGCCCCACGGGTCACTGGGCCTTGTGTAATGAGCCACGTGAGGGAAAGAAGATTCCGGCACCAGTGGGCAGGCCAGGTGAGAAGGGAGACAGCCTGGTGACAAACCGACTTCCAGCCACAACCAAAGGGTGACTGGAGCTGGGGGAGCCATCCCAGGAGCACAGAGGCACATCTCCTGGGCAGACACACCCAGGACGCCCGGCCCTCCCCTGCCCGGAGCCTGAGGGATCCCAAGGCCTGAGACCCAGTGACCTGTTGGCCAGGCTGGCCATCCCCACCCCCTGGCCATCCCCATCCACAGGCCAGACAATGCCAGGCATAGGGGAGTGACTGGGTTGGGAGGACCTGGGTTAAAAACAGGTGGTCCTGCCAGCCAGGCTGCTGTCCCCAGACAGCGAGGGGCTGATGGCGCCCGTGTCATTCATTCTGCCAAATGCATGGCCTGGGTGCTGGGGCCCAGCTGCCTACTCTGGACACACCAGTCCCTGGCTCCAGGTGTAATTCTGTCCATACCACCTAAGCCACCCACACATGCAGCGCCCAGAAGGATCCCAACAGCCAGAAGGGCCAGACATACCCCCTGAGCAGGCACACAGGCCTGTCCCCCACAGGGCCCCCACAGTGGGGGCCAGCCCCTGGGGAGCTCAGCCGTCAAAGGGCTCTCGATGGCCTCCGATCTCCAGTGCTGACCATGTGTTATGCAGACTGCTCAGTGCTAGGAACCACCTGAGGTCCCCAGAATGCCAAGAACATTCTGGTTCTGGTAGACTCAGTCTCAGGCCCTGGGACAATGACCTGTTGGTTCCAGTTTGGTCTGAGTGAGAAAAACAGGCCAAGGCATCCCCATGAGTGCAGAGTTCACCCTGGGCAAAGAGGGACAGGGAGACACAGGGCTGCAGTCAGTCCAGCGGTGCGCAGCAGATGCTTTCGGGTGGAGGGAGAAGAGGGAAAATCTCAGAGCCCATCTCAGACCTTGCTACCCACCCTCCTCACCAGGTGTTCGGAGGTCAAGGATCCCTAGACTTTAGGAGGCAGGGTCTCTTCCTCCAGTGAGACTATCTTGGGCTCACAGGGGCCCAGGGAGACGAGCAGGGGCTAGGTTGGGGAATCAGGCAGAAGGGACACCAAGAGAAAGACTGTATGGGACTGGGCAGGAGTGGGCACTAGGAGGGACAGAGTCAGGCTCACTCTGGGGAGGTGACAGTGGGGTGCAGTCCAAGGAGACCCCCACATGCTGCACCAGGCTGCTGGGCACACTGCGCCCCTCCCCATACCACCCCCAGCTCCTGCAGCCCCAGGAAGTTTTTCCTTGATCCACAGAAGGGGGCCCATCTATACCCACGCAGACGCTGGAGCACAGGTCCGAGACCGCCCCCACCTTGCCCTTGGTCCCTGGGTCCCACGGCACCTGCTCCTGCCAGTGCTGCTCCCCACAGTCTCACGTGGTGTTGAACCTGGGCAACTGGGATATCTCAGAGCAGCCCTGGGTTCAATCCCCAGTACTGTCTCCCCACAAAACATCGTCCAGGTGTTAACCTCTTGGATTTTCTTGTACCTATTATTTTTTTTTTTTTTTAATTAGTGTACTCTTATTAGGTGATGAAAGTTCGAAGGTGAGAGGATCCTAATAAACAATGAACACTTAATTTGACAGGAAACCCTTTAAACTTGATTTTCTTTGAAGATATACGCACATGAGCAATGACTATAAATCCGCCCGGTTCTAACTTATTTGACTAAATTTTCACTGCTGTGACTGGGTGATTTTTAAATTGTTATCATATTTGAGGAACTTAACATGTTTAATTAGTGATAAGTAATAGAAGTCTGGTTTCACACACTTGAACACTCAAACAGGGTGTAAAGCTTTCAACACTTTAACACTAAAACCCTTTCATTCTTGCCTATGTGAAGGGGGCTAAATTTAGAATGGGGTAAAGTCAGAAAAAAATCAATGATCATTTAATCTATATGACAATAGGCAGGACAAACAAAAGGATAGCTTCATCTCCTTCAGAAAGGAGATGGAACCATCGTCACCTCAGGAGGTGTGAGCCTTGCACCTTGCTTGACGCTGCGTGGACGCAAGGTGAATACAGTTTTGGAATGCACAACAGTGTTTTCTTTCTTTCTTTTTCTTTTTTTGGGGTGCTCGGGATCGAACCCAGGGCCTTGTGCTTGCAAGGCAAGCACTCTACCAACTGAGCTATCTCCCCAGCCCCCTCAACAGGGGACATACGTTCTCTGATGAACTAGAACACACTCACGCTATAAGCACCCACGCAGTGGGAAGCGTGTTGAATGTGAAATTAGAGGCCCCTTGGTGTCTGGGCACCTTGCCTGTCTCTATGTTCCGTGTTTGATGTGAGCTCTGATTTTTAATTGTTGAACAGTCAGACTGAAATAAGACCTAAGAAGGTTCTTGCAGACTAGTTATATGCCACGTGAAATCAACCTGGAGTAAGTGTGTGGAGCAAGAAAGGGCAGGGGGACAGGTTCAAGGGCTGGCCCCTTCCTGAAAGAGCCCAAGTCACTGAAGAGGCTGAGGAGGCTGAAAAATGGACCGCTCATTTTTTTTTTTTTTTTCTGGTAACTGTGAAGCTATTTTGTCAGATGCACGGCTGCCTGCAAAGTGTTTCAGTGTCTGTAGGAAGAAAGATGATCTCCGTATGGACCCCAAAAAGCGACTTGAAGATTTCCATCTTTGTATCTAATGGTACGTGCTCAGGCCACACCGGCTCCAAATTTCATGACATTCTTGGGAAGAAGGAACATCAATTCACCAGAATCACTAAAAAGTTTAACTTTTCTCCTTCAGGGTCAGCTGCAGTAAATTATTTTAAGAAGTATATCTAACTATCTTAATTTTGCAAAACACAAACTCCATTGCATCAAAACTATTACCAAGTGTTCAGATTGCTAATGTTTATTATCAAATAAAAGTTTATACAGTCTTTTAAACTATGCCACTTTGAGACATTCATAAGCAGAATGCATGGTTTTTCCATGGTGTTGTGAGTCACACAAAGTATAGCGATGAGGCCAGGTGGTATTTCTGATGTAAGTGAATCACACCATACTCCAAGGAGCATTTTTTAAAAATGCTTTTGTGCTGGGGGGAAGCATTTTTTCCTTCCATGAAGAAAGTTTCTACAGATATATTCCAATTACACTTCAGTTGGCATGAATTTTCTTTTGTCAGTATGACAGAAAAGTTGAGTGTCTCTCCTAAAATGAACTCCATGTACAGTTTTGCACCGATTTTATCAAATTGGGATGAATGAGCATTGTGCAGCTTCTAGCAATTTTCCACTGGTCTGCCAGAGGTGAATACATCTCCTGAACCAAGTGGCCATTCCTAAAAGGTAACAGAAGCTAATTCAGCAGGTGGTTTCTTTGGGAACTTACTATGACTTTTCATTTTTATTTCAAAGAGTTCCTATTTCACCATTGAAAAAATGAACCCAACATCATCACTAAAATACTAAGGCATGGAAGACAGGTTCCACAGTAGGAGATACAGGACAGACAAGAAGGGACCAGCTTGCTCACTGAGGGCACATACATTATACTATTAGATACAAAGATGGAAATCTTCAAAAGTCACTTTTTGGGGTCCATATGGAGATCATCTTTCTTCCTACAGACATTGAAAAACTTTGCTCATTCTCAGACTGCACTGACTGACATCATTTATCCCAGAGTCCCTCCCTTCATCTAGAAATGGAGAGCAGGTGAGCCCAAATGCTAAAGAGATTTTTAAGCATATCTGTCAGTGAGCACGTAAATATACAGAAAGAAACAATGCCTCTCAAACTCAATTTACCAGGGACCCCTCAGCCCTTAGCTTGCCCCACATTTTTGCAGAATGCTCCAGAGTTGCTTTGCAGTGAAGTGGCCCACATTTCCTCTTTTCACCATCACAGACCAGATGATGTGCAGCTGCCCAAGCTGCCCAGCTGATCAATTTATGTTACATCACATATAGATATGGCATGATGAATTCCACTGTTACGTATCATTTTAATGCATCAATTTAAAAAATGAACCAAGGCTGCTACAGCAAGAGAGGGTTGTTCTCCTCTGAAGTCAAGTGGACACTTTCCCTGCTGTACTTTCTTCCGTAAATTCTTATGTCCTTTGAGCAAAAGGGTCAACAAAAACCAGGAGGGTCACCACAGGACGCGTCCTGCTAAAGGACAACCTGGAAAGTGAGAACTGCACATTATTTAGAAATGTGATCTGATTTCAGAGGGAACCACGGCATCCAGAGAACCCTCTCCCAACTGAGTTCCCACCTGCAAACAGTGCCCACGCTGCCAGGGAAGCTGCCACCACCACAGTGTGTGGTCAGGTGGAGAAGAGATGACCACTCCTGGGAAAGAAGGTTCTAGAAGCCCAAAGCACACTGGGCGTGCTAGGGAGAAGGCGATGCAGGGAAGTGCCCTTCTGCTCTGGCCAGGCACTGAGAGAGTTGGTGCAAGTGGCCGGGCCAAAGACCTGCCCTGCTCAAGTGCTCCTTCCCAGCCGGATTGGGCAGAGCCTCTGAGGTGGCAAGGAGCCGGGCAGTCTCAGCCTTTCAACTGGGGACAGCAACACAGCAACACGCTGGAAACTTCCAGCTCCATGCCAGCACATGCACCTTCAGGCCACACTCGGGCAAGAAGCACCTCTCAGCAAGGAGTGGACAGCCCCAGTGGCCCTCTGGCTGTGTGCTGTGTGCCTGAGGTCAAGATCAGAGCTGACAGGACTCTTGCACAGCCTCCTCACGCAGGGCATTGCCACAGCTAGGCATCCTGTGCCCTTGCACCAGGCATGCCGCAGCCATGAGGGCATCACAGACCCCCAATCTCATCACTGCTGTCAGCATCCCTCCCTTTCTTATATATCAAATCTGACAGGTTAGGACATGGAGTCGTTGGGTTTCTCCTTGGAAGATTGGGCACCCTATTGTTATAGCACAAAAGAGAATTAGTAGCAAACATAAAATTCCAAAAATGTACCATACTGTAGGTTTTAGCATATTCCAAGGATTAAAGCCATTTAGATCCTCAAGTATTTGTTTAGTAAGCCATTCGGGATTCATAGAATCCATTGACTTTCTTGGATGTCCTGGATATGATATTGTAACTCCATAAGATCTAGTCTTTCTTTATTTTTCTGCCAAATACCCATTAAGTGATTTTTAGCTTTCTCCCAATCTCATGGAGAAGCATTACACTTTGCTGTTGTAACACAAACATGTCTGTAGTTAGCATGGTAGTGAAGCTTTTGTCTGAATTTAAGAGCAACAAGTTTATTTCCAATAATAATAACTGTAGCTTCTAAAGCATTTAATTTTTTCTCTAACTTATCATCAATATTTGCCTAATACTGCAAAGCTTTAGAAGCATTTTGAGCCAAGTCATTAACACAGTGAGCATTTTGAATGCTTATAAAGCTACGGAAGACGTCAGAACAGAAACTAAGAGAGTTATCAAGGAGACTACTCCAAATACCACAAGGCAAGAGCATGATGGTATCTACCTAACTGGGCATGAATCTGCTGTAGAACTTGAACTCCAGTATCGGAATACCAAGGTTCTGAGATATAAGCTGGAGTCATAGTAAAAGAAGGTTGTTTTAACACAAGTATCCTTGTCCTCTATTAAACCTGATAATACTTAGTCAAATTACAGTCATAACAAGTTACATGATGCTTCTCTCTTTTGTTGTTTACTTTTACATTTCTGGTGATTAAGACATAAGGGGATTGTACACAGGCTCGCAAACCATAGCAAGAATCCACTTTAAAATTGTCATTCACAAGATTTGGTAATGGAGTGCCAGTAAAGTTAAGGAAATCTAAGGTGGCTATCAAATGCCAAAGATCTCTTTGTATGCCACCACCACTGAAGGTCACAACATTACTTACAAATCCTCCAGGGGTCACAGATTTTTGACACAAGTGCCTCTCATCAACCTTATGAGACCAACCTAAAATATATTCATCTCTATCATGGATATTATGATGTACTGGCCAACTGTTGGCACACTCCATTCATTTAGGAAAGGCACCCGGTTCTGTAATAGTATGATTAGGACAGTAAGGTATTGGTGGATGTTCCATGGGAGACATGGTTATGTCTCTGGGCAGTCCCATTTTTATAACCGAATATATTTAGTTACATGCCAAGGGCCAGTGAGTTGGGCTACCTCGGTTCCCCCATATGCTGTTTTATCTTATAGGGTCACCTTTAAACAGCTGGTATTGTCATTATGGAACCAACCTCTAGGTAGACTCCCACTGTATCTAGTATAATTAAGTCCAACTGAATGGACATGTGTAATACATTTGTCTGAAAAGCCTCCCATCATGTGGGTATCATAGTAAATATTGGAACAGGGTCTCCAGTCCACATAACTGGGTGTACTAAAGGTGGATCTGGAAAGTAAGTCCAGTAAGTTTCCCCATGAACTCTACTTACCTGACTGCTTAATAAACAAGTATTATGGCAGGAGATTTAATATTTCCCTGTTGATTTACCATCTGTTTAGCCTGGTAGGTCAGATTCTTCTATAGTCCCCAGGTTGGCAGAGCAACCTTCTGGGTTTGTCAGTTCTCTTCTTTTTCTTCCCCACCGTCTCATCCTTGTTGGGCACCAGGAACACCACTTCTGGTGTGAGCTTCAGTCCTTTGAGCTGTGGTTGAAGGGTGAGCTGTGCTTTCTGGAAAGATACAAGCATGACCTCTACCCCACATAATCACTGGCTCTGGTCCATTCCATCGTTCTGTTTGTCTTTCCACCAGACCAGACCTGTTGAGCCCGCTGTTATATGAGCCATATGTCGCTCAGCTGCAGTGCGACCTTCAGCCTCACAGTTTGAAAAATTTAATACGAAAAGAGCATGACTTAAACAATTTCGTGGGGTTTTATTTCCCCTTTTTGTTTTTGTAATTGTAACTTTAGAGACAAATGAGCTCGTTCCACAATGGCTTGGCCCTGAGGATTATAAGGAATGCCAGCTCAATATGATAGTGATCACAAAATTGTTGAAATGATGAACTAGTATAAGTTGGAGCATTATTATTGGTTTTTAATTTGGAATGGGTGGCCCAGCACTGCAAACAGTGGGGAATAACTTGATGTGAATTTTTTACTGGTAAGGAAGATGAGTAAAAGTTACCTGAAAGGTATGTAGGGATTGTCAAAGTTGATGTTGTTATATGGAAAAAGGCATAATAATGAAAGATGGCTCAGTTTTTGTCTTAAACAAAATTATGAAATGGAGTTAAAGATTTTGGAGGAGACTAGACAAGGTGGAGCCATTTAATAACTTTTGAAGACTACCATACGGCCCCTGTAGGGGTATGAGAAATAGGAAACATTGACACATGTATAGGCTGCCATAAATTAATTTCAGTAAGTTGTGCAGTCCTGACAGCAGTTTCAACTTTCATTGAGGCGGCCCTTGCCTCTGTAGTAAGCTGCTGGGGAGAGGCTGGAAAGGGATTGTCATACAATGTATCAAATACTTTTTTTTTTTTTTCCTTTTTGCAAACTCTTGAATTTATTTATTTATTTATCTGTTTATCTATCTATCTATTTATTTATTTATTTATTTTTGCAGAGCTGGGGATTGAACCCAGGGCCTTGTGCTTGCAAGGCAAGCACTCTACCAACTGAGCTATATCCCCAGCCCCAATGTATCAAATAAAGGGCTCAAATCTGCAGATCATTGTAAGCTAGGCCTCGCCCAGTTAAAGTCTCCCAATAACTCATGAAAATCATTGAAAAAATGTAAAACATCACTTTTAATTTATAAGTTTTGTGGATGAATCAAGTGTCCTATAATTAGGTTGCCCAAATATAAAAAGAAAAGGTCTTTTGCACTTCTGTAAGGAACTAATAGACAACAGTTACAAAGTTTACAAGGAAAATACAAAATGAAATTTAACACGAGCAAAAACATGTAGATTGTACAATAGCTATGAGTCAATAAACATGATTTTTTTTGGTAATCCAAAACCTTAATCTAGATATATATATATATATATATATATATATATATATATATATAATTTCTTATTTATTTTAAGATTACAGTAATTTTTTATAACAAACATCTTTTGAACTAAACTTTAAACTTGAGTGATTATCTTAACGTGGAATAAGGTGAGTCTTAACTCAGATGAGGTGGTTCTTGACAAATCTTAGATAAGCTGTTTTATTTGTGAAATTAATCTTTAATATCTTTCTTAAATATTATTTTATAAAGTTATATATAATTTTTGAGTTCATATGAATTAGCTAACATAATTTAACATTAAATCTGAAGTATGAATTAAACAAGTCAAGAAAACTTTTAATCCTCTTTTGTGCAAAAATGGCAAAATGTGTTTACATCCCATATTATCAACCTTCAAATAAACCAGGCTCCCCTTATTGCCTTTTAGAAATATATTTAAGTTTAACTTTCAGTGTATAGTAACACAAATTTTTTAACTTGTGACAGATTATTTTATCTAATTACAAAATAGTAAATCACATAAATAATTTATTAACTAAATGTTACTTTTATAATAGACCATCGTTAGAGAGAACACCAGCTTTGTAAAATGTTTCCCTAAACCTTATATTTAAAAAGCTTTATATGAATGCTTTTAGAATACAAAGAAACCAGTTAATAGGACCACAGTTACACTGATGTTTTTATATTAACCAAGTTTAACTTTTGAAGAAAAATTTAGAATCTGGAATGTAATTAGATAATAGTTCTTGTTTAACCAGAGTTGGAATTGTTTATAAATTTCACAGACATAAGAAATTATCTTGATGAGAGCACATTAATATTTTAAGAAATCTTTATTACTTTAACATATAGAGGATAAAACTTTGGTTTACACCAGAACATTAATATTTTATTTGTGTCTGGAGAAGGGATCACCTTTATAAACCTTGACAATCTGACAATCTTTTTGTCATTTACACAAACTTTTTTGTCACATACTCAGACCTACATGTCACATGCTCAGACCATCTATCTCTTTCCCTTCATAAACCTTATTTATATCCCTTTCCCTTCATAAACCTTATTTATATCACTTTCCCTTCATAAACCTTATATCTCTTTCCTAGCTACTGATGCCTTTTTAAATTTACATTTTGAAACAATCCTTATGAAATTTCTGAATTTTTTAAAATTACTCCTCTTAAAAGATGAAATATTTTGCTGTTTACAGTACTTTAATTGAAACACAGCTGAAACTTTTTTGAACCTTTTGTATATAGAATTAAACCTGTTAGAACTTTAACTCTTAATAACCTTGTTTTAGTGAAGACCCAGAAACAAAGCAAATCTAAACTCCTTTTTAAATTTACCCATTTAAGAAAACACATTTATGAAGATTAATCCCATTTATGTTAAATCTAATTTAGTTATTTTAACTGTAAAATAAAAATATCAGAAAATGTAGTTAACAATATTAACCGTCTCTTTCTTGTTGAAGAAAAATCCTAGAAGCAATGGATACTGCATTACATTATAGACATTTTTGTAGAAATCAACACTTTATTGTTTGCCCACCTAGAAAAAATTTGTAAGTTAGAATTTTAAAGACATCTTTATTTTTTATCTGATTATGTAATCTGAATTAAATTATTTGGATACATCTCTTTATTTATATTTAAATTTTAATTGTTGAGCATTCATTTGTCTAATTGCCAATTTTGATATCATGCACATAATATGTAGACACAACAACACAATCCACAGGTGCACACACACACATACAAAACAGGAAACAAAGATTTTGTAACTTTTGTGAGTGGAGCTCCACAGGTAGGCAATGTTATTGATGTATATTAAAGCCTCTACTAGATTTAATCTATTTGAAATTAAAATAGAGCACAAGAGACTTTAATATTATGACTTAAATATAGGACAGGTCCAATTGGAAATGTCAGGTACAAAATCCAACAGCTATGATGGACTCTGAAAGCAAAGGTTTTGGGTAGCCAGTTATTTGTTCTTGATGATTATGAGACTTATTGCCAACATCACCATGTCTATGTCCTCCTTAGGATTTATTAAAGAGAATGTTTGAATGTATTTAAAAGCTAAACCTGGAAAAATTGGCTTGTAAACAAAGAATGTAAAAACTTGAATAGTTAGATAAAATAATACTGATCAGAAAAAAATACATTAATTCATGTGGAATGTCAAAAAAACACAAGTTTTCTAAAAAAACAAAAAATTACATGGCTGCAATACGAACATCTTTATCAGGTCAGAGCGTACTTTTGGCTCAGATAAAAGTACTTTCAGATATCTAAGCAATGTGGAAGTCTGTGAAGTCCTGGGGGGGGGGGGGGAGAAATTTTAGCAAAAGAACGCTTGTACATTCAGAATTGTTTCACTTTTCTTTCTGTGCTATAGCATTAGAGAGGAACTAGTTCAGAAAGCCAGCTGAAAACAGGTAAGATAGCCAGCCAAGCAGTTTGAATTTAAAAAGGGGGACTTTTTTCCTTTTGTCTTAACTGGTTTTCATAAGCCTTGTAAATCTTGCAGGCTGTGTAGTTTACATTTTTAAATATAAGCCTAGGAGACATAGGGATCCAGCAGAAGCTAAGAGGCAAGGAAAACTGCTGCAATTATTTTTTCTTTTATTAGACTATTCTCTTAAAGCATGGTGTCATAGTTTATATTATCTCTGGAGAGCCGCTTTTTTCCTTTCTTGTTCCTGGAGCTGTGTGCCTAACTTTAAGCAGGGTGCCAGGTGCCCATGTCTTTACATTTACCATTCCTTCTGTAGGAAACCAGGGGAAAGTTTTAGTAATAAAGTTTATAAATTCTAACAGCTGTGCTCTTCTAACAGGATCTGCTCTTCCTAAGCAGATCTCCAAGGACAGACACGTGATGATCCCTTTCTTTGGATCCCCTATATCCCATATTTTACTCCTGACTCTGACTCACTCCTCCGACTTCCTTACCTTTGAGGATTATTTTTTGGTGTACCTGTCGTTACTCCGGGAGTGTCCCCTCTTCTAATGGTTGAAGAAAGTTCCCTGTGTCCAGATCCACATGGGCCACCAACTGTTGAGACCAGGGGGCAAATTCTGGGGTCCGGCGAGGGGCTGAAGGAGTCTTGGAAAATAAAGCTTGACAGACACAGATCTTGAAGATTAGGCTGGGATCAGGTGGAGCATGCTCTTGGATGGAGATGCAGGTCTGAAGAGTTAGGCCAGCAATCTTTATTTAAATATGTCTCGTTATCAGGTTAAAGACTATGCAAGCATTATTCTTTGTATTCAGGAAAGTTACGGAAACCAGGACATCTATGTAGCTTTTCCACAGTAGCAATCCATAGTTGCAAAGTGCAATATTAAGAGCTCTGTGTAGCTCTCAAGAAAGTTCTTTGTTAAAAGTTGCTATAAAGCCAGCAGGAAATGGAGAAGCAGAGCTGGTGAAACACTGTTGTTTAGCATAAGAATTCCTTCCTTCCCAGGAGCTGTGAGCCCGAGATCAAGGTCAGAGCTGATAGGACTCTTGAACAGAGCCTCCTCATACAGGGCATTGCTACAGTAGCTAGGCATCCTGTGCCCTTGCACAGAAATATTCCAAGGAACCTGGCATGCCACAGACATGAGGGCATCAGAGTCCCCCCATCTCAGTCACTGCTCTCAGCATGGGGCACTTACACAGAGGCTGATGACTTGTAGCCTGAGCTGCAACACACATCTGACCCAGACAGAGGTCCAATTACCTCTGGCTTCCAGGCCCACTCTGCCAAGCAGTAACCCACACCCCTGTGCTCTCAGAGAAATCAACCAGGGCTGTCTGCATGGCAGGCCAGGACAGAACACCAGCAGATGACCAAGGACATCATCATATAAGCCTGAATGTGAGGGGCTTGTCCAGCATGGTCCAGGGTCTGGGACCAATCCCAGCACCACACCAAAAAACAAACACAAACAAAAAAGAAAATCCCCATAAATACATATGACCAAGTTAACATACTGGCCTTCTACCACTAAGAAAGCTAAAAACAAGCATAAACATGAATGAATTTGATTTTAATTTAATATTTTTCCGTGGTGTCATTTGCTCCAACAACCATCTGAAGTCAACACTCTTGATTGTTAAAAGTCACGAAGTTATAGAAATATTCTCCTTTTTGAAAACCATGTTTGTTTTCCCCAGGAAATAGGGTTGTCTGCAAAGCCTTCAGCTGACAGCACAAACCACAGAGCTACCTTGGGCTCCTAGGAGAGAAGGGTCTTGAGATCCAAGATGGCGGAGTAGAGGGAGGCTGCGTTCCTTGGAGAGAAGGGTCTAATGACCCATGATCCTCACCTTTCATTTGTAATCACGAGGAGATGGTGTGCAAAACAAGCTTCAACTGTTCCTCTTCTCATTCTGGAAAATCGTTAAAGATTAAAAGAACAAGAAACAAAAAAATGCTCAAGTTGTGTAAGAATAGTTTCCTTCCCTAACAGTGAGTGCTGTTTTCAGTGTCTGTTAATAGAAACACTGCAGAATATCCAGCAGATATTTAAAAACCTGACCTTATTGAAGAAAACCAAAGAGCTGAACTAATAAAAGTTTTTTTTAAAGGATGTTGGGTTTAAAAAAGAAAATCCTCAGACAATTTTTAGACACTTTAAAAGACTGAGAACCCACGCTTGCTAAATAAGATGATGGTGGATTAAGAAGATACGTATTTGTTGGCACAGTATCTCCTTGGAAGAACAAACATGCTACTTTATACAATACTTGGTGCATTATTAATGTCAGGTGATTCATAGGCTGTTGGCTGGCGCTAGACCGACTTCAGGATTTGGATTCTCAGCAGGGCCAGTTCTCCTCCCCACCCCCTCCCCTGGGGCATGCGCAGTGAGGTCAGAGCGACTGCCCTTGGACTTGACGGTTGCTTCAGCATCTTGGGGTTGCATTGCGCGTGCTCTCTGACAGTTATGGGAAGCCAACCGTCAGGTTCCCGTTTAAGTGAAGATACCCGGTTCCCATATATGGCACTTGCCTTTCCAAGCCACCTCTCCGCCATGCCTCACTCCGCCTTCCGCCTCCCCGTCCGGGATGTCTGGCTCCTCCGGAGCTCCCTTGGGTTTGCTGAATGGCTGCACCCCGGACAGGCCCTTGGGAGGGACTGCTCCGTGCACTTGTGCAAAAGGAGGGACGATCTCAGCGGAAAGGCCCACTTTTCGCACTATCCAGATGCGAAGGCGAGGCTCCGGTAAGGGACCCCCCAACGCACCTGGGGCCACACCTGCCCTTCCCCACGCAGACTGGCTAAGGGTCTTTGTCCTGTTGTGGATCTCCTGACCGTGATTAATGCAGGCCGACAGGGGGTCCGTGGGTCCCTCCCCAAAGTAAGGCAGTTGTGGAGGAAGGTTGTTGACAGTCACTGCATTTCGGTCTTAGAGCGCTGCCCCTTTGGGGATGCTGAAGTCATTTTTCCACTTTGTTTTTCCGATGAAGTCCGAGCACTAAACAGGAGTATGCACCGCCCCGGTGCAAAACGGCGGAGTATCAGTAGGACATGTTTCTGGAGTATCAGTTGCTCCACAAGATTTGGAAGAAATGGAGTTAAGTAATTTCCAAGGTAAGTAATGAAAAGTTTAAAATGTAACAAGGCTGGAAAAATTCTCTTTGTGATAGTTATCTATGACTAAAATGTCAAATCACCTTTGAGAACAAATTTCCAAGGAGAAGCTTTTGTATGTGTGTGTGAGAGAGGTACTGGGGACCAAACCCAGGGCCCCCAGCATTCTAAGCAAGCACTCCACCACTGAGCTACGTCCCCAGCCCTTTTAATTTTGTTTTTCTCTTTGTACTAGCGATTGAACCCAGAGCTGCTTAACCACCAAGTCACATCCCCAGCCCTCTTTTGTACTTTGTTTAAAGACAGGGTCTTGCTGAATTGCTAAGTTGTTGAGGCTGGTTTTGAACTAGCAATCTTCCTGCCTCAGCCTCCCGAGACGCTGGGATTACTGACGTGCACCACCATCCCGTTAATTTTTTAAAATTTCAAGTCAAAGTGTTCTAAATTGCCCAGGCTGACCTCAAACTTTCAATTCTCCTGCATCTGCCTCCCAGGTAGCTGGGATCACAGGCATGCTCCCACCAACAACCTATTATTTTAAATAGGAAAAAAATTCAAGACATAGCACAATCAAAAACCCTATCAATTTCCTAAGTCACAATATGTCACCAGGATATAAGTTACAAAGATGATGCTGGGATGTGAAAGGCTTAGAACACTGCTTCTTGGCCAGCTCACTTTAATGTGGCCGTCAACCTGCACTGACATCCCTGCAGTGGCAGAGAGCCAGGCCTGCAGAATCACACACGCCCGCCTCCTTTGTTGGTGCACACAAGCTTTGCTAGCCCACAGGGTCCTGATGCCGACCAACTGAACAGGAACGCAACATGCAGCTCCTCCTGCACACCATTTGTGTAAAGTGTTGTCCATTTGATCTATGCAAATAATAGTTGAAAAGAGATTGAGGTAAGAGGGGCAAGGCAGTGTGGGAATGCACAAGGAACATGGCTTCTTCCAGGAAAATATTCGCTGGGGCTGTGTTCTGTGCAGTATGTCTGTGTCATGAAACAGATGGCAAAATCCCTTTCATTTGAAATATTTTAAAGACCGAGGAGTCGTTTGAGGACCCCAGAGTTCTGGAGGTAAGTGTCAGTGATGATTCCTTACCAATATCCATGACAAACAAGCCTTACTACTGCCCGTTAAGCAAAGGGGCCTCCTTTGACCCCAGATTCCTCTTCCCTTAGATTGTTTCTCTGCTGCAGTCAACTGCAGCCGCTCTTTTCTTTCTTGAACCCATCCCCGCAGTCTTCCTCTGCGCTACTTCATAGGAGTGGCCTTTATGGAGGTCACCGGTGGCTTAAGTCCTTTTCTCACTCTCCCTCAGCTTCACCTAGCAGCCTTGCCACCGAGCACTGCCTCCTTCTGGTAACGGGTCCCTGAGGATTTTTGAGACTCTCCCTCTGCTTTCTCCAGCGTCCTCTTCCTGCTGCTCCTCTATCAGGTCTCCGGGGGTCCTCATCTCCCTTCTCTTTCCTGTGAATCTATCTTCTCAGAAGAACCATCCATCTGCTGTAAGCCCCCAGGCCTGGGCCTCATCCCCGGACCACCTGAAGTCATCCCTGCCTCCACGGAATCCCACAGCGAGGCCTGCTGGCTCTGCCTGAGGGCTGTGGGAACAGCCACTTCCCGCTGCGTCTGCCTCCTCCTGTATTTCAGTTCTTCCTCTCCCCTGGTCCACTGTCGTCTCCAGTCCATCTCCGGCTTCTTCTCTTGCCCTCCTGCTTCCTGTTCTGCACTCAGCATTCAGAGTGGTTGGTTGTTGGTTGGTTGGTACTGGGAATTGAACCCAGGTGCACTTAACCACTGAGCCACATTCCCTGCACCTGGCTGAAGTTTTTTTCTTTTTTTATATATATTTTAGATACTAGTCTGTTATCAGATGTGTGTTCGCAAGTACTTTCTTCCACTCTATAGCTTGCTTTCTCTTTTTCTTGACTGTCTCTCACAGAGCTGAAAATTTAATTTTAATAGAGTTCACATTGTTGGGTTTTTCTTTCCTGGATTGTACTTTTGGTGTTGAATCAAAGAAGTCATTGCCAAACCAAAGTGGTCCGATTCTTCCATGTTACCGCCTGGGAGTTTGAGCGTTTCACATTTTATATTTAGGTCTATGATTCCTTTATAGTTACTTTTTGTGGAAGATGTAAGGTCTGCACCTAGAGTCTCTTTTTTTTTGGTTTTGCATGTGTTTGAAAAAACAGTTTGTTGAAAAGCCATCCTTTCTTGGTTGAATTGCCTTTGTGCCTCTAATAACTACATGGGTCCATGTGTGTTCATACCTGTGGGTCTGTGCATGTTCATACCTGTAGGTCCTTGTTTGTTCTCTTGATTTATTTCTGTTCTTTCACCTGTGTCCCGCTGTCTTGATTACTGTAGGTTTATTTATTTATTCATTTATTTTTGGTACCAGAAACTGAACCCAGGGGCACTTAACCACTGAGCCACCCCCCCAGGCCTATTTTGTATTTTATTTAGAGATAGGGTCTCACTGAGTTGCTTAGGGCCTTGCTAAATTGCTGAGGCTGGCTTTGAACTTGCGATCCTCCTGTCTCAGCCTCTTGAGCTGCTGGGATGATAGGCGTGTGTGACCGTGCCCAGCACTATAGTTTTATAGTAATCTTCAGAGCTGGGTAGAATCATTACTGACTTCTCTTCTTCAATATTTTGTTGGCTTTTTCTTTTGTTGCCTCACAAACTTCAGAATCAGTTTGTTGATGTCCATACACTTGCTGGGATTTGACTGGTTTTGCACTGAGTCTGCAGAGGACGTGGGGCGGGGCTGACAGGTCCACAGTGTCCAGGGTGCTAGTCAGAAGCGTGGGTTGTCTGTCCATTCATTTAGCTCTTTCATTTCTATCAGTTGAGTAGTTTTCTTCATAGAGATCTTACACTTATTTTGTTAGATCGTACCTCTTTCTTTTTTTTTTTTTTTTTTTTTTTGGTGCAATATTTTTAACTTCAAATTCCAATTGTTCATAACTGGTAAGTAAACAAATTGACTTTTTTATAGCAACTTTATAACCTGCCAACTTGGTGTAATGTTCATTATAATTGGATATTTCAGGAGAGTCTTTGTTTATCCTTTAGGAGGACAATCATGTCTTCACAAACAATGCAGTTTGTTTCTTCCTTCCTGATCTCTCTCTCTCTTTCTTTCCACTTCCTTCTCCCCCTCTTCCTCCTCCTCCTCCTCCTCTGTATTATTATATTACCAAGGACTTTTAATCAAATGCTGTTCAGGAGTGGTGAGAGAAGATGTCCTTACCTTGCCCCTAATCTTAACAGGAAGCATCTAGTGTCTCATTATTAAACAAAAGGTTAGCTGTAGATACTTATTATCAAATTGATTGATTCCTCTCTATTCCTATTCTGTGGATAGTTTTTATTTATTTATTTTTATCGTGAATGGATTGTGGATTTTGCTAGATGTTTTTTTTTTTTCCCACATCTACTGATATGATCATATGATTTTTCTTCAGCCTGTTGATGTGATGGATTACACTGATTGATTTTCAAATGTTGAAGCAGTCTTTAATGCCTGGGATAAATCTCATTGGGTCACAGTGTATAATTTTTAAAATGTACTTTAGATTTGATGAACGTTTTGTTGGGGATTTCTGCATCTTTGTTCACTATAGTATGGGTCTTTGGTTTTCTTTTTGGTGCAGAGGTTTGAACCCAAGTCTTTGCATGTGCTAAGTATGTGCTCTACCACTGAGCTACATTCCCAGTTTTCTTTTCTTATAAGTTGTTTGTCTGGTTTTAGTTTGGGGGTAAATCTAGCCTCATAAAATAAGTTAGGAAATATTTGCTGTGTTTTCTGGAAGAGAATGTAGAGAATTGGTATAATTTCTAGAACTTACTAGTGGACCCATCTGGGACCATTATGGATTATGGGTTCAGGTCCTTTAGTAGATACAGGGCTGTTCAGCGTCTCTGGTCCTTGTGTGAGATTTGTTGAATTGTGTTTTCCTGGGAATTGGTTCATTTCATCTGATCATCCAATATGTGGGTGCAGAGTTGGTTGTGCATTGTTTCCTTTATTGTCCTTTTAGTCCCTTGAGAACAGCAGTGGTGGCTCCTTTTCATCTCTCTTACTGACAGTGTGTCTCCTCTTTTTTTCCTTCTTTATCCTGGCTAGAGGTTCATCGATTTGGTTGATGCTTTGAAGCCTCAGTTTTCCATTTCACTGATTTTATCTACTCATCTCCTTGTTTCAGTTCTTTTACTTCCACTACTGCTATTTGGTTTTCCTCCTGCCTATTTTGGATTTAACTCGCTTTGCTTTTTCCACTTGCCTACAGTGGCGTCTTAGATGATTGGTTTTAGATCTTCCTTCCTTTCTAATACATTAACTCAATGCTCTGATTTTCCTCTACTGTTTTTCTGCATTCCACAAATTTGGGCAAGTTCGATGTTCATTTTCATTTAGTTCAAAATATGTTTTAATTTGCAAACGAGCTCTACATAATACTTGTTTTTTTTTAGGAACCTGTTGCCTGAGCTGTTGGAAGACTCCTGAGCCTCGTGATAAACTCTCAGAAATGCTAGTGGCTCCTGCTCTTTGGCAGCTGCCTGATTCCTTGCACTCTGGCAGCCTGGAGGGTGCACACAGCTGGAAACACAGGTAGGCAAATGGGCAAAGCAGGTGGAATCCCCCTGCTTAGGGCTTTGGGCTAGTTGCTTAGGGCTTTGCTAAATTGCCAAGGCTGTTTTTGCACTTGAGATCCTCCTGCCTCAGCCTCCCAAGCCACTGGGATTACAGATGTGCACCACCATGCCCAGCATGACAACCATTTTTGGTAAATGATTAAATTTCTCAAGATCTGCAACTTTGAGGTGCATAGGAAGAACGAGGAAATGGATGCTTACCCGAGCTGGCTGCAGACTCCTCCCTGCAGCAGGGTGGCGGTCTCTTAGCATGACAATATATGAAGGCACAGGCATGGCAGAGGCAGTATGAGATTTGTCTCCGTGGAGAAATGGTCTGACCCCTCCCTCAGTGTCCTGGGTAACCCTGGAGTGCATTTCCTTGAAGGGTGCTGAGTCTCAGGGGCTGCCAGCCTAGTAGGCAGGCCAAGGAAATTACTCATTTTTTTTTCCCAAAATTTTCTTAATTTTTATTGGTGCATTATAATTATACATGACAGTGGGATTCCTTGTGACCTATTCATACATGCATGTGACATAATTTGGCTAGTTCATTCCCCAGTCCCTCTCTCCCTCTTCCTCCCTCCCTCCCCCTGGCTCCCTTCCTCTGCTTTACTGGTCTCCCATCTATTTTCACATCATTTATTTCACCAAATCATTGCAGTGATCTGGTAGATTTTCTTGAACAGATCATGCACAGTTTGTCACATACCTCAGTATGGAGTCCCTGAATGGGCACTGCTTATGTATTAGTAAATGGAAATTCTTTTTTTTTTTTTTTTTGTCTAAATTTTTTTATTTCAAACAAATAGTTGTACTAAGCAAGACCTTATTTTCCCCACTCCAAAGTAAAATAGCACAATAGGGGTAAAATTCATTTGGTAGCACAGTCCTAATATATGAATATTCTCCTCCTCATGGATGGGGTAACCTTGTTCATAAGCAGTTGTTCTTATGTAAAATATTACCCCAAGACTACTAGTATCACACAAAATGGTCTTAATTCTGTGTGGGCAGTATGTTCTGTAAGTGCTGAAAGGTGGGAGAAGCACAAACAACCCACTGTTTAAAAAAGCTAAATTAATTCAAAGTAAAATTTTCAATATCCCCAACTCCCGTAGTAAAAAGTAGTGCTGGGATCTGACACCCAGGTTTGGTTTATATCCTGACCATTTACAAAGTGTTCCCCCATGACTTGCATCATTAGGGTTCTAGGTAATAATAGTTCATTCCCTTTGAAGAGAGGTATATCTACTCCTTCCTCCTCTTCTTGCCTTCATGTTCATGTTCCTTGGGGCGGCTGCTATCTGAGGGTCTTTTAGAGCCACCATGCTGTTTGGCTTCTTCCAAAAATTTGTCCAAACCAAAAGGATCATCTTCAAACTGAACTGGTCCTTCTCGGCCTCTCTGTCTACGGTCTGAACCGGAAAACTCCTTGTCGGGAACAAATCTGTTGGTCTTTATTCTGGCTTCTAGGTCATCACCATACATGTCTTTGTCCAGGTTTTTACTGGGCCTATAAATACTCTGGGCCATATCTTTACCACCTCTCCAGGCATAAACATTGTAAATTTCATCTTCTCCACCTGCGAATCCACTGTCCATACCCTTGGATTGGTTGAAAAGCCTTTGGTCATATTGTACTTCATTGGAATTCCGAGGACTGGGCACACCAAGAGCAATGACTTCACTGATATCTCGATTTTCATTTCTCTGCAGCTTTGGCCTCCTATCAGGAGCTGCCCTAGAAAGATTGCGGTCATGCTGTCTTTCTTTTCGTCTATCATGACGGATTTCATCTCTCTCACGTGCCTCCCCATCCTCTTTTTCCACATGGGTTTTGATCCCCGCTCTCCTCTCTCTGGCTTTTTGGGCCATCTCTCTAAGTTTCTCTTCATGTTTCTCCTTTTCTTTTTGAGCCATTTTTCGCTCTACTTGGGCACGCATTTCCACAGCTTCCCGAGCCTTCCGATCAGCAATGTAGAGTGCTTCAGCCAGTCTGGCAAAATTCTCATTTATGTGTACTGTCTGAAGTCCTCTTCCATCAGCAGCTAGACGTTTGTCTAATGGAATTGTATAACCCTTTGCATTTTTCCAGTTGGAAATACAAGGAGGAATCTTCCACTCTTGCTGTTCCTTTACAGTCATCTTTCGACTAGGAGAATGCATGACAGGTGCAGGAGGAGAAGGTGGTCCCCTGGGAATTTTCTTATTAATCTTGAACCTTGGAGGTTCCATTGGATCTTTCTGCATTTCTACCATTCGAATAACCCTCTGTTTAGCTCCAGAGTTGAAAGCTACTCCTTGCTGAGATGGTGTGTATCGGATGTACTGAGCAGGAGCCAGTTTATCAGCTGCTCGAACTGGCATGGCTGCAGCAACCTTCTGTGATACAGATTTCTCTAAGGCTACCCTTGTCTTTTCTGTTATCTCTTTAATAGCTTTCTCATCAGGTCTTTGTAGGTCTGGATCATCTGCATTCATAACCTCTTTTGGAACCAGGTCAGTGTATTAGCTATAAATGACCTTGTCTTTTGACTGTCCTTGTCGAGCAATTGCATCGTACTTAATTTTTCCTTCAGGATCCACCTGAATGGCCAGTGCATTTGACATTTTTTTTCTTGCGTCCCATATCCAGTGGATATTGGGCCACATGGATCTCTGGAAAGGCACCTCCATCTCCAAAATCCTCTAACAACCGAGGTATCCAGCCTTTTCGGTACCCGAATGGTGTGGGTTCTCTTCGGGAGGAGACCAGTGAGGTCTGCCGTGATCCCTGAGATCTTGCTTTTTCTTCAGCCTCAAGCTGGTCTTGAGACAGCTGAGTAGGTGCAGGTAAAAAGCATATCTGTGGTATTCCTGGATGTTCATTTCCAATTCCACTTTTCCAAAACTTCTTCATTCATAACCCTACTAATATCTATTGTGATGCTTTGCATACGGAGGATACTAAAATGTTTGTTGACTATTATCATTTACTAAAGGAAACTCTTCAGTCCATACAGCTCATTGCATCTAATTCTTTTTGTACTTAGGCTGGTACTAAACAAATAAGCACTATGTTGCTCTTTGTCTTATGATTGTACCAGTATCCCATCCTCTCTGCTACTGAAAAGTTATATTTCCTTCTGTACAAAAGACCCCTAGATAGGGCAGGTACCTAACAGTAATTCTCTACAACTAAAACGTTTTTAGGGTTCATGCTGTCATCAGTTAGGAAATATAAGAGGAGACTGAATGAAATGCGTTACAGGTCTTCAAGCTGAGGTCCTAAAAAGATTACTTTCCTTGCGCCCTCTTTGACAACAGACTTTTACTGTTGAGTTCGGGTGGAAAGTTTTTCTACTTAGATGGAGCAGCAAGGTCGCAAGAGTTATGTAACTTCTTGGAATCTCCCACTTAACAGCATCTATTTTATTAATGGCGGGAGCGCTTTACCTTCGGTTACCAAGGCAACCGAGAATAGCAAAATAATCTGAGGTAGTTCTATCTACAGAAAAAATTCTAAGGTCCAAAGTTAAAGTGCTCAGCAAAGGTGCATATTAGCAGACAGCAGCCACGACTGAGGCCAGTTTAAAATCTCTGTTCAGTTCCGCCTCCAGCGCCCCCACACTCTGTTTTTCCCCCCCCAAATTCCAGTTTCTGGAAACAGGAGAAAGATCATCGCAAACTGCCCGAAAGTCGCCTCCCGCGCGCCTCACGCCTCCCAGGGAATTAAGACGCTGCCCTCCACCGGTCCCCCGCGCCCACCCCAGCAGCGGGCATGCGGCAGCGCTCTCCAACCCGCCGCGAAGCTTAAGCGGAGAACACGTGAGACTCCAGCGCGAGGCCACGCCGTGCCTCTCGGCCACAGGAACGGGAACGCCACCCGGGAAGCCCCTCAGGAAAGACCCCGGCTTCGGCGAGGCCTGGTCGCAGCGGCGGCCAGCGGGAAGGTGTAGCCATGATCTCAGCCCACGTCGTTCTGCCGGTAAATGGAAATTCTTTTCACAGAAATGATCCACTTCCTCCTTTAGCAGCATCTTCAAAAGGCAGCAAGAAGCAGAACAAGAACTGAGAGAGGGGAGAGGTGGTGGCTGAGAGGTGGATGAGCCACTTTTTGCACAGAAAGAAGGGAAATGAGACACCTGGCTTGGTGACAAGTCACAGTCTCCTCCCCAGGACTCTCCTGAAAAAGAGTAGGGATCAGCAGGGAAGGTGGAGGAAGGTGGGATAGAGTATAAGTTCATTGAAAAGGAGGAAGAGTAAACCCTGGAAGCAAATCACCGAGCGGGCAAAACGTGCGTCGGCTGCTGCTCTTTCCGCAGCTCTGGGCGGTGAATGCTGCTTTCCCCGCAGCTCCAGACCTGCCCCTGGTGAAGCTCGCTGCCTCCCTGTCAGTTAGCTGGCAGGACGAGGGTGGCTGGCAGCTGCTTTCCATCCCAGATTCCTATTTTAAAATGACGACTCAGTAAAAAAAAGTCTCCAGGTGTGTAATCTGGGCACCTGTGGGGGCTCCTTTCAGCACCTCTCAGATCATAATGCAAAGATCCCCCGGCCAACACTTGGTGTCTCTGCTGCGTTGAGGGAGCAGGGTGAGACCAAGATGGCATAAAACAGGTTGCGTGTACCATTGTTATCGCTCCCGCAGCAACAGCCCACTTCCAACGACCCAGTGGGCCTTTAAAATAAATAAGTTATAGAGCATAGAGAAAGAAAAACCACCTCGAGAGGGAATATTTTAGAGATCAGAGGAAAAACTTCTAGATTTTTACATCTTGTTACAAATTATATAATCAATTCTACTCCTCCTGGCATATCATCAAAGATACTTTTAATTTTCAGTTCAAAAATACCCAGCTGCTTTGGAAAAAAAAAAAAAAAAAAAAAAGCAGAAACAAATGTTCTTAAAGTAATAAATAGCACACTAGTGACTCCTAATGAAAAAGCTTTTAAACAAAACAATCATATTCTGTAGGAATTATAGAATATGGGCTAACTGAGACATTATGGAACAAATCAGAGCAATTCAGATTTTGATTAATGATAAAGGAGTTTAATCAGATGCCCAAGAATACGCACTCAGAAATCAAATTCCAGTTACCATCCCTGGAACTTTGCCTTGGATCACAAGTTTTTGTCTTCAGAAATGCCAGGTAAGCAAACAAGAGCCATCAGGCGTCCTGCTGAGGTGAGCGCCAGCAGGGACCCCTAGCCAGGAGCTATGCAGTGCCCCCCACGGGAAGAGTCCTCGGGACCTTCGCCTCCCTCCCTGCCCTGTCGAAACCAAGAGGACACAAGGGAAAGAGGGGGAAAGAGCAGTTCTCGTTTACAGTGACTGGGTTGAGAAGAAAGGGCTGAAATGGCCTGGCCATGGCTCCATGACGGAGCCCTTGCCTGGCATGCATGGGGTCCTAGGTTCCACCCAGCACCACAAGGACAACACAGAACCAAGTGAGTCAAGCGTTTGAAAACTAATGGGTACGAGAGAAGTCTGTGTGGAGAACAGTAGAGTAAAAGCTCAACATGGAAGACGCCTCTGAGAGGCACAGAGGTCCCACAAAGCTTGGCACCAGATCTTGCCCTCTGTCTTCCTCCCTGAACCCTCTCCTGCAAAGCCTCGGCGCTGGCCTGACCCCCTCTCCCAAGGCACAGAGGACATGAGCCATCATGATACAGGAACTACTCTCCTCAGCTCATCCTTGTCCCAAGCTCCACCTCTGCTCCCAGCCTCCTCCTCTCTTCTCTTGCCCAAGTCCCATCTGTCCCCGTCCACTTTAAAGGTTCTCTTACAAACCGCACAAGGATACACCACGCCCAAAGCATTATCTGACCTCACCTGTGGAGACCTTTTTACCTACAAGACTTTAAATGTTTATGAGCATCTTGAAAAGTGTAAACCACAGGCTTATTGGCATGAGCGTTTGAGAGGCACGTGGGTCAGGAGAATAACGGGGGCAATGGTCACCTTGTACGGGTGACCTGAGCAGAGGCTCTGAGGAATCAGGAACAATTGATGTTCAAGAGGAGGTCAGAGCCTCTCTGCATAATCAGCCTTCACCAGTTACCCTGACCTTTCTGACACAGTGAGAGACGACTCTTACGTGGCCTTCACTTAAAAAATGTAGCTCGCTGCCTTTGACTCTGAGAACCTGGATTCTTAGAAAGCACAGTTTCCCTGGGGAAATGTCTTTCTTGGTCCAGGAACCAAGAAAAATCAAGTTATTTGCTAATCAAACTCTACTAATCACCATCAAGAATTTCTACGTACTCCCAACCACGTTCCAGCTACAAAAATTGCATCAGTGACTTCAGTAGCCGGATGAGACTCTGCGCTGCCTTAGGAGCTCCCAAGACACAGTCCGGCCTGCGCGGCAGGAAACGAAAGGGCTCTCCCTCTCTCTTTCTCCCTTGTTCCTTCCTCCCTCTTTCTTATCCCCATCCCCTCTCTCTTTTGTGGAGCTGGTGATGGAGCCCCTTAGGATGTCTCCCATGCTTGGCAAGTGTCCTACCACTAAGCTCCACCCTGTGTCCAGCCCAGGTGAGCTGTGGGTCAGGTGGAAGCCCAGTCAGCTGCATGGCTTTGGTCTTCTCATCGACAGTTGGCAGCCCCACCCGCGGTGGCCTCAGCGAGTCTGTCTGTCCTCAGCAGAGGCTGCACCTCCTCAGGGAGGCACCACCTGCCCGACTCCAGGGAGCACCCAGGCCTTCTGTGTGCTGCGGCAGTATCCCAGAGGTCCCTCGAGATGGTCCTGAGACTGTGGACATTCCCCTGAAGATTCACAATGGACATGTGCAGTTGGACTGGTTCAGGAGCGTCAGTGTGACTGTTCATCCAGTGTCTTTATAACATCCGGGTGTCTGTGTTCTGCGTATGCAGAGCGGGCGTGGAGGACTCCAGACAGATGAGTTCACGAGGAGCTCCGGACACTTCCTCACCAAGCAGTTGGAGGTCACATCTCTATATGGCAAGTTACTCACTTAAGAGACACAGTATAACCAACTTCCAGAGGATGCCCCAAGCCAGGAAGGACTCTCGAGGCCCACAGCCCTGAGCCAAGGGAGGCTGGACAGCACCAGCTCCTGTATAGACTCCACCACGCACCAGCTCTGACCTTGAACGCACTTCTTCCCGTTTCCCAACATGCATCCTGAAATCTGTTAAATGGGCATGTGTGGCTAAAGGAGTCAAAATGGTATCGTCTTTAACCAATAGCTAATGCTATTGTCATTCATGTTACCAAACTTGACCAGGGAGGTGACAACTCATGTTCCCTCAGATGATCATAAACAAGTGCCACTTGAATCAGTAATCCCCTGTCATGATCCATCCTGAAAAGCAATTCAGAAAATAAGATGCTAACTGTTTACCAATTATTTTTATTGTGTTTATTTCTACAGAACCATCTCCCCTCCTCCACAAACCCGGAAGAGAAGACAGAAGGAGCAGGAGGGACAGGAGCAGGCGGGAGAGGCGCAGGGACCGGGACACAGTTCAGTCTCTGCAGCCTCCGTGGGACCATACCTGCAGCCCTGTCCCCCTTTTGGACATAGTGTTTCTAAGCGCTTTGGAGGTACTGGATACTCTTAGTTTGATCCTGTGGAGTGAACGGTCGGCTCACTTCCCCTGCATGCAGCGTCCTGGGGAGAGCTCATGCTTTTGCACGGCTCCCACGTGCAGCAGTTTGCTGGCTTGTCTTTTGCCCTTTCGCCTACATTTCCATGGAGCTCAGGGTCATTGTGCTTCCTCCGCCCCTGAGAACTGGATCCTAGGGGGCAAGAAACCTTGGATTGTGCGGCACATGCAACCCAACCTCCCGTGTGCTCCACTTCCATCCCTGCCTCTGCTTCCCCGCTGTCCTGGCTCAGAGCAGCTTCAGCTCCAGCGTCTGAGTAGGAAGCTGAAGGAGCTTCAGGGCTCTCCTGCCAGCCCCAGAGGCTGGACCACACCTGCAGACTGTTCTGCTGGTCGTGCGCCTGCCTGCCTGCCTGCGGCCTACAGAGGTCACTTCCGCAGTGGGAGGTTCCTTCTGTAGCGGTGCTGGGCGGAGGGGGTCCCAGGGCCATGCTGGGGGCGGGAACCAGCAGGATGTTGGCTGTGCTGATGGTCGTCTGCTACGACCTGATTCTGGTTCTCATTAGGCTTCTGACTTCCCGTATCAGAGCAGGCAGGGCAAGCGCCCGGCAATCCCACTGCCTTGGGTTAGCGGAGACCCTGCCCTGCGTCCTTCCTGCCCTGCTGGAAGGACTCCAGCAGTTGAGACGCCTGGCCTCGGGTTTCCTGTATAGCCTAGGATCAGGTAGGTGGCCATCACCTGGGCACAGTGTCACTGACTCAGGGTTTGCCTCTGGGTGGGACTCCAATCAGAGCAGAACACAAGAATAGCTGTCACATAGAACAAAGGATACTGGCAGCAAATGAGGACATGGCTTCCGAGGCCTGCATCCCTCAAACGAGGGCCAGCTGCAGTTTATCCAGGCAGGGAATGCACTTGGTGGGGCAGGGACCCTCTGTGCACGAGCAGGGGCCACCCTGCCACCCTGCCACCCTGCCATCCTTCAGGCACACTCTGACAACACACGCCTTCGCCTTCGGGCTTGTGCTGGGAAATCGAGGCTTCTGCTCTTCCCTGGGCCTTGTGATGACCTAAAGTTCGCCTCTCAGGGTCACTGGCACATGTTCCTTAGGGTAGCTGGCAGAACATTATTTCTGAAAAACAACTTTAAGGGAATTTGATAGAAAAGCACTTTTACTTGGGGTCTGGGCTCTGCAAGGGAGAGCGCCTGCCACCTGCTTCCTCAGGCCGCCCCTCTGCTGACCGACCATTCCTGGGGGCCGTCAGGACATCCTGGATCTTTCCCTTGTGTAGCGGTGGATAGCACCAACTGTGGGTCAGGGAGCCCTGTAGTCCGGGGCCGGGTGGTGCTGGTTCCTGCCCCTGGTCCGTGTTCATGCTTGAGCCGCTCTGGTGCCCTCTAAAGTGCCGCCCTTGCTGGGATCTCTAAAGAAATGGAGCCCAGGATGTGGTATGTGCTGCTCAGTGTCTGCTCCGGCAGCTCCCTGAAGTCCTCTCACTGAAAGGAGAGATGACGGCTGCAGGCCCCGCCCCTCCACCCTGGTGTCCACCGTGGGGACGTGGTAATTGGAGCCGGAGGAGTTGTGGGCAGCCTAAGGGGGATCGCCACACAGGTCTCCGGCTTCTGGCGGCCATGACTCTCCTGTACACCTCAGTGCTCGATGGGCACTTGAGGCTCAGCATTCTGCCATCAAGTCCCAGAGCGCGGTGCCTGTGGAGCCCTGCAGGTAGTGGCTACTTGCCTGCGTGTCCCCGTATCTCTGTCTTTCACTGCAGCTGTGGTCCACGAAATAGAAACCTGTTCTCTGCTAATGCCCTCTGTGGCTGGAGATGGTGGCTCCTCAGAGAGCTACAGGGTTGGGGGTGATGGGGTCTTTGTGCTCTGCACTTCTTGGAGCAGCCCTGCAGGCTGGAGTTGCTCTGTTGTCTCTTGTTAATGACCTTTGTGGCCTCTGGCTCCCAGGTCCCAGTTGGGAAGTTTCAGGCCTATCTCACAGTGCCAGTTGCCTGGCTGAGGGTCTGGAGGCCCTGGTTGGCCTCAGTAGGGTCTCCTCCGTAGAGATGCCCTGTGGACCTCCCAACTACGCTAATGCTGCTCACAAACTAAACAAAGAGGAGAAAAGACACAAATGGGAAGAAGAAGAGGAGCAAATCTAACTGTAGTCAAAGTCCCTCAGGTCACCAAAAACTAGCTTCCTGGCCGAAAAATAGTAAAAATTCTTGGCCCACCTAGCCTGTAAGTGCCTGGAATTGTCTAACAATGGTTCCTTATAAGGTCAGAGCAAGAAAAGGATCTATCACAGGTGGGGAGACTTCACAGTGGACTTTTCACCTTTGTTCTCAAGAGCACTTTAATCATTTTTAAGGGCAGAGGAGACACCTTCCATACCCCACTCGCCCAAAGAACTTTTTAAAAAATGTGCCTTATAGAGATCAATATTTACTTTATTAGGAATTAAACCCTGTAAGATGTTTCAGTGGCAATTTCTAGCTTAAAAATCTGTAATGACTTTTGTCTTCTAAAGGGTTTGTGATGTCTACCCTTCGACTCATTGACTTCCGTCTTCTTCAAACTCTGCCCAGTGGGTCTCAAATGATGCCACGGTCGGCTGGGCTCACGGTTCTCTTGGCCGAGACTCTGCCTCCACTCTCCTCTCTTCAGACTTCTCTTCCTTCCAGGCCTCCACCTGGTGCTCCTCGGGTCTGCCCCACATTGGCCATTTCTAGCAAGAGCCTTGCTGAGGCAGGTCAGACACCCGACCTCCACGCATACACTGGATATTGCTCATCCCCTACCGTTGGCGTCTGCCAGGCCTGGCCTGCCTTGGGCAAGAGTCCAATGACCGCGTGCCACCAGAATCCCTTCTGTCCCTGATGTTTCCTCTTAGTAATTTCCAGCCACTGGCTCGGACCCGCTCCTGGGCCACACATCCTCTCTCCTCCCCGCTCTGTGGGGCGTGGACCAGTTCCACCCCCACCTCTTCCCTCCCATGCAACGGTTCCTGAATAAAACCTGTCTTGACTGCCCCGCCGGCTACTGTCCAGTTCTGGATTTTCTTTATAAGAAAGCATCTGTTACATAAGGTTCGCAGCCGGACCTTATTAACACCCATGGAGCTGAGGGATGATCGTTTTCATCATATTTTTAATTCCTTTTCGCATTTTCCCCTAGAGTCTTCAGAGTCGATTTCCTTGCCCCATGAATCTGGGAACTCACTGTGACCATTGTGGTCTCGGGGGTCTCTTGCTGTGGGGACGGCGCATCTCCTCCTCTTTCTCAAGCCTGCAGGGTCTCACAGGTGCTCGGGTCCCTGTGAGGCACCAGCACTTAGTGGGGGCAGGGACTGGGGAGGTTCCTTGTCCTCCTCCGAGGCTCATCTGGCCTGGCTCACTGTCTTCCCTCTGAAGAACTTTGAACGCTCCTTGACAGGCAGATCCACTGACGACAAATTCCCTCAGCTTCTGTTTGTCTAAGAAAGGCTCGATTTCTCCTCCTGCGGAGGATGATTTCATCAGATACAGAGTTCTAGGTGTTTCTTTTTTTTTCTTGCTTGCATGGATTCAGAAGAAAAGACTGATGCAAATTTCTGAACTTATCCTTCTCTAGGGAAGGTGGGTCCCCTGTCACCTCTGGCTTCTTTCAAGATTGTTTTTGATGTTTTTTTTTTTTTTTTGAGGTTTGACGGTAATATGCCCCCTAAATATAGCTGTTGGGATCTTCTATTGTTGTTTGGATGCACCTGTTTGCTGCTCTCTGAGCTTGTTAGATGTGTAGTCTACCATTGATGTAGGAAAATTCTCATCCATTACTGCCTCAAATGTTTTTTGTTTCTCTCTCCTCCTTTTGGGATTTCTATTCCACCTAAGTTGCACTTTTATAATGGCACCCCAGGTCTTGGCTATTCTGTTCTGTTTCTTTATTCTTTGTTCACCTTGCTTTTTAGTCTGAGAAGTTTCTGTAGCCCTATCTTCGCACTCAGTGATTCTTTTTTCGGCCATTCTCAGGGTGCTGCAGAGTCTATCAAAGACATTCTCCATTTCTTCCACGATGTTTTTATTCCTAGCATTTCCTTTTGTTTCTTTCTTGGGGTTTCAATCTCTCTCCTTCCATTACCCACCTGTCCTGGCCTGCCTGCCCTCCACTGATTTCGCCAGAGGACTTAGCACATGTTGATATGATCCTTGTTATTTAAAATTCTGGGTCTGGCCGTCCTGAAATGCCTGCCATGCCTGGGTCTAGTTCTGTTGCTTGCTCTGCTTCTTTAAGCTGTGTTTTGCCTTTTAGTGTGTCTTGTCGTTTTCTGTTGAATCCGATGGACGTACTGGTGAAAGGAGCTGAGGCACGTGGCCTCCTGGGTGGAGTCTGATGATCATTTACCTAGGACTGGAGCTTGGCCTTACTCTTTGCTTAAGCCACACGTGTTTGAGGCTAAAATTTCCTCTGGTGTCCTTGTTTTTCTTTTCTTCCCCTGTTCTCTTGGGTTTGTAGTTTCCTGTCATTGCACAGGAGCACTGTGGGTGTGGAGCAAGCTGCGGAGGCAGGTGGACCAGTTCTCAGTCTTCTATATCTTTGCCCCTGGGGTGCGTCCTCCGTGGGTGCCTCTGGGCAAGCACCCCTGCTTGGGTGAGAGGGGAAGGTGGAGGGGGCTGGAGCTGGGCGCCCCCTGCTGGAAATGTTAAGCTCTGGAAAAGCCCACAGTGGTCAGTGTGGCCAGTCTCCTGGAGATGAGGCCTTTGTTAAGGAGAATGCTCTAGATACATTTTGGAAGAGCTGCTTTTCCTCTCCCTCGGATGTTTATTCCGGCCCCCTGTGGGGCTCTGAAGTGGGCTCCCCTAAAGTGCCAGGTCCGTCTAGACTGGGCTCTCTTAATCTGCACCTCCCGAGCTTATATGGCGTGCCCAGCCATGCCTGTTTACAGCGTGACCTTCCTGGGCCAGCTCCGGCTGCAGGGGCTGGCTTCTGCCCCTAAACTTCTGCTTCTGGTAAGCTGGGCTTCTCAGAATTCACCTGGCTCTCCAACTTGGGGGGCCCTGGTTTGACCTGTGACCTCAGTTCTCTGATGAATTTAAGAAAAGGGGTTGATTTTCAGTTTGTATGGCTTTTTTTCTTGTCCCAAGGACAATAGTGAAAATGTCCAACCTGGAAAAGAGAAGTCTTGGGCTTCTCTCCAGGTATTTGTCCTATTGTAAGTGATGACTGTCCGTGTCATTTAGTGCTCACGTGCATGTGCTTGTCACCCCAGCAGGGAAATCCTGAGTCTTGGGGTATGCGGATTCTTAGGTTGGTATTCAGTGTGGGACACAACTGATTCTCTCTCTAACACGGTGTTGCCAGTCTTTTCTGGGAATGCGGGTCGCTATTTCGTTGGGATTTTAATTTGCATTTACATGAACATGAGGACGTTTAGCACATTAGGGTTTTTCTTTCATGAATGACATGTTCAAGTCTTCTAGCCACCTTCCTCTGAGGCTGTGTGTCTTACTGATCTACAGGAACTCTCCTGCATGTGTCAAAGGGATCTGTCCCCACTGTGACTTGCCTTTTCAGTTTCTCAGTGGTTTCTTTTAATAAACTGAGATTCTTGAATTAAATGCTGTCCAATTTATCAGTCTCTTCCTTTTGAGTCATAGCTTTTTTTTTTTTTATCTGTTTAAGAAAAAAAAATACCTACAAACTGGACACAGTGGCACACATCTGTGATCCTGAGTGCTCTGGAGGCTGAGGCAAGAGGATCACAAGTTGGAGGTCAGACTGCACAACTTAGACCTTGTTTCAAAATTAAAAATTAAAAGGGTTGGGGATATAGCTTAGTGGTATCAATCCCCATTAGAGGAAATAAAGAAATCAACACCTGCTCAAGGTCATAAAAATAATGTATCTTAGGAAAGTTTATTTTTCTTTTGTGGTGCTGCAGACCCATCCTAAGGCTTCACATAAGCGAGGCAAGCAAGCACTCCACCACCAGCCGCAGCCCAGCCTGGAAGTTTACTTTTTAACATTCAGTTAAAGCTACGTGCGTTCTTGAGCTGATGTCGTGGATGAGAGATGTCAATGTGCCTTTTACACTTTGGCTGAACAGGGACCTGGTGCCATTCCTTTCAAACTGCAGCACTCGCTTGGCCCTGACTCCACGCTGGCCTGTGTTGGTCTGTTTTGGTGGCCTCACCCTCTGCCTCGGGCTGTGCTTCCTTTTCACCGGTCCATTACTACTCCCGCTTGAGCGTTGCCGTCTCAACTCCGGTTGCTGAACACGGTCCGGGGCTTTAGTTCTTCTTCTGCAGCGATGCCTGGGCTTAGAATTAGATGGTCGATTTACGTTTCTTAAACCCTATTTATATTTTAGTTTATTCAGTGTTGATTTTTAATTGGACTTTACTCCTTTTCACAGTTAAGACAACTCTGCGTGTGTGGCGCTGGGGAGGGACCCAGCCTTGTGCATGCCAGCCAAGTGCCCCACCTCTGCGCCACACCCAGGCCCGTGATCATGGTGAGGATGATGATGTTCCCAGGTGACACCAGCACTCAGACCCCTCGTGTTCACATGAGCCCCCCATCTGGTCTTGTCCCCTATACACTCCTGATGATGCCAGGGAACCCCAGGTTGCCCACAGAGCCAAACCGCCATTCCACGGAAAGTCCGCCTGTGCCGGCCCAAGACAGATCCGGGCCGTGTGTGTGAGAAGGGAGCCCCGTAGAGGGGCAGTTCTGGGCAGGGGCAGTTCTCCTGCTGCCTGCTCATCACACTGGGGTGGAAAGGAGGATGCTGCCCTGGTTCTGGGGTTCAGCCAGGGCTCCAGGAGTGGCAGTGAAGGTCTCCTGCCACGCCTTTGTGCCCTCCGACAGCCAGTTGAGAACACAAGGACTGAGTGGCTCATGGGATGAGAGTCACTGTGGTTTATGCCAAGTGTGTGCTGTGTGTTTTTGTGAATCTCTGTGTGGGGTGTGTGTGTGTGTGGTGGTGGGGGGAGGGGGAGGAGGGGGGAAAGGAAGAGGGAAGGGGGGACACCAGAAGAAGAGGGTGCAGTGCCTGACTGGCTGAAGGACCCCATACTCTTTCTTGGAGCTGAGCAGGTGAAAGGTCCCCAGGCCTCAGACAGAGCCATGCCTTGGTCACCTGGGTTAAGTAGTGAAGCACAAATTTGATAGGACAGTCTGGGGGTTAGGGCCCTTTATCTCCTATCAGTACCCATCATGTGAATCTGATGGCAAGGACAGGTCTCCATGCCACAGGTGGAAAGGCAGCCAGTGGTTGTATATGTGAATGTGGGGTTCCCATGGCTGCGGCCATTCCAGGCCCTCAGGTCTCAGCTGGGGTGGGGCTGCCTGTTCATGCCATACCAGGCAGCGGCCAGCAGAGGGGGCGAGGCTGGCGTGCAGCGCCATCCAGGCAAAGGTAGCATGGGTCAGGAAGGGCCTCCCTCCCTCGCTTGGCCAGAGAGGAGAGGTGGCCGGCTTCCTCTGGGTGGAGGGAGGCGGCCAAACTCCACGGAAGGCTGTAAGTGGGTCTCCCACCCAGGACCTGCCCACCTCCACTCCAGGAGCTTCCCAGAGCAGAAGAGAGAGACCACAGATCCATCTCAGCCTCTGGCACAGATGATCAGGTCATGTTTGATGTGACTGCATTGACTTTACAAGCTGGTCTCATTTTGATTATCTTTGGTAGAAGTCGGGATGACTGTGGAGAGAAAGACATGTTTCTGAAGAAAAGCTATTACATGCGTGTTAAATTACAGCCCTGTGCCTGGCCGTGGAGTGTTTTCATCCCTGCGTGTGACTGGCCTAGACCCTGAGCCCATCTCCCTCCCAATCCAGTATTCTCCCAGGAATGACCACGAGGGGCCGCTCCTCCTGAAGCCCTGTACAGGGGGCTTGTCGGGTGGATGTAAATTCCAAGGGGCACCTCGGTCCTCAGACGTGACCGAATGGAAAGTCCACCAAACTGCCGAGTGCTGTCCCCAGAGTTGGGCCAAAAGCCAGCATGAGAACTTGATGTCTTCGTGTCCTCAGCAGCTTTCCTGCCGAGAACGAGACTCGGCCATGTGGCACTCTTACTGTCCCTCTCGCTCCCCCTGGGCTTGTATTTATCCTTTCCTCACCTGGTGGAGGACAGGATGAGGATTTCAGAGTCAGTGGCTTCTGTTGACAAACAGTGGCTCTGCCATGTCACAGATCTCCACGTGTCCCGAAGGATCCTTTAGTCCATCCGGCGGGAACCCTGGCAACATCCTCATGGCCGCTTTCTGTTGAACGGGTCTAGCGGCCCCTTTTGTCGCTTAATTGGGTCTAGTCATGGGGTAGTAGGTGACAAAATGTGGGGCCAGACCCTGTGCTCCTTAAGAGGCGGAGGAGTGATCTCCAGTCCAAAGGCTCTTGAGATCCAGCTAGAAGTGGCCAGGACGGGCTTGCTCAGGGCAGTGGGGCAGTCAGCTTCCCGGTGTTCCGCTGGCCCTCGGAAGGCCTCGAGGGCCCTCTGTGAAGCCCAGCCCTGCTCTGGTCCCCCCTCCAGTCTGGGGCCACCTCGCCCCACTCACTCGCACTCCAGGAGGGCTCCGACCTGGCAGTCCTTGCTCTCCAGGGACGGGAGCACCCCGCCCACCTGGGGCCAGCCTGCCCTGCACACCGTCCTTGGGCGTAGCAAAGCAGAGCACTCATCCTGGCAGGTTTGGGAGAAGACGCCAGTTCCCCGCAGAGGGGATGGCACTTGGGCCCGGTCTGCTAGGCAGAGTGCAGCCCTTGCCTGGCGGTCAGCCTAGGGCCCCCTGGAACTGACAGTGAGGGACTCCCTCTGCAGTCAGCAGTGACAGGGCAGGTTGGTGCCTTGGTGGGGATGCCCGCGCATGTAAGTTTCCACGTCCATGGGTTATTTCAATTTGTTTTACAAATTCGCGGACATCTATATTTTATTATCTACATATCATGTAGACATCTATATATTATATTGTACACACACACACATACACACATATACAAATACAGACTTGAATCCAGGGGCACTTAACCACCGAGCCATATCCCAGCCCTTTTTTATTTTTGAGACAGGGTCTTGCTGAGTTGCTGAGACTGGCTTTGAAGTTGCCTCCTGCCTCAGCCTCCCAAGCTGCGGGGATTACAGGCATGTGCCACCATGCCCAGCTGGATTCTACGTGTGCTGAAACAAATATGTATAAAATAAACATAAAGCATGAAAACACCCAAACACACAAATTTGAAGACATTCTAACCAGAAGACAAATTGGAAGATATCACCAAAAGCCTAACCCATAAGGAGAAGTAGAGAAGCTGGAAGTCCTTAAAATCAAAACTGGGGCTCTGTGAAGGACTCGCCAGGGAACGTGAAATGACAAGGTACAGAATAGAAGTATTCAGAAACCATGTATCCGATTGGGAGGTATAAAGGATCCTCATGACAGCACTGTCCTGTAACAATCCAGTGACAAAACAGACCAAAGACACCAGAGGGCGTTTTGCAGAGGAGGATATGAGCACGAGGAAGATGAGCACCGTGTTGTTGGTGAGTCATGTTGGAGCGTCAGGAAGCATCGCCTTCCGCAGACCACAGAAACAACGTAAGTGCTGGTGAGCTTGTGGGAAATCAGGTCACTCCATGTCAGCAGAGGTCATGTAGAATGTCATAGCCACTCCAGAAAAAGGCATAGCCCTCCCTTTTCTTTGGTACCAGGAATTGAACCAGAGATGCCTAACCACTGAGCCACGTCCCCAGCCCTCTTTTGTATTTTATTTAGAGACAGGGTCTCACTGAGTTGCTTAGCGCCTCGCCATTGCTGAGGCTGGCTTTGAACTCGAGATCCTCCTGCCTCAGCCTCCTGAGCCACTGGGATTACAGCGCCACGGTGCTCAGCTCAGGATAGCTCCACAGCTTGCTCTAAACACCAACCAAAAGAATAAGTGTGGTTGGGGCAAGTCCCCTACAACCCAACAGAAAAGTGAACACCTACTGTGCAGTAAAGGGTTGACCTAGAGGATTGGAAGTTACCTCCTCACCTCTCAAAGATGGGCCCGGCCTTGCCCAGCTCCTGGGACTTAGCCTCTGAGTCTTGGGAATGTCCAGCCTTTTTTCCATGTCTCCCCAGGAGCTCAGGGACCTTGGGCTGATGGATGGGACCTCAGGTGGTCCTGGAGCAGGTCACTTTGACCTTGCTAGGAGTTCAGCAGATCCTTCTAGGGAGTCATCCAATAAAGGACTCCACCCCCACCAGACAGCGACCCCCCCAAACCGGAACAATGCAGGTGCTGCCATGGAGTCCCGGTCTGGGTGAGTGGAGTGTACCTTTTCCTGGAGAGCAGACTGCTAGGCCTGAGTCCTGGCCTGCCAGGCAGCAGGTACAATTGAGTGGGGTAAAGTGGCCCCGGCCGGAGGGGGGACCAGGCCAAGTGATGGAACAGTTGGGGAAGTGGTGGGACTGGAGTTGGGGAGTTTGCAGATGCATGGGGTGGGGAAGGTGGGCAGTCGCTGATCACTTATGGCAGGCCAAGACAGGAGGGGGCACACTTGCAGAGACCTAACAGAACCAGCACCATGCATTTTCAGAACAACCAGGAACAATAACAGAACAAAACCAGATATGCGCAAACCACACAACCCCCTCAACCCAGTCTCCTGGCATTTATTTAAGAGAAGTCTGCCGGTCCTTTTTCACCTTCCTCCTTGTTTTCAGGAAATGCCTCCGAAAGCAAATAAAGCCATAGGTTTCCATCATGAAAAATGTTGCATGAAGGCGAAGGACCAGCCCGGGAAGCTGAAGGAGGCTCAGGGACAGGTGCGGACCCTGGGAAGGGAGGGCTGTCCCGGATGGACAGAGGGACCCAGGCCCCCGCCAGCCCTGGGCTCGCGGAGCTTCCTCTGTAGAAGAGGTGGGGCTGGTCTATGCCTGGCCTCCTGTCCACTAGGCTCCACCGCGCCTCTGCGGACAGCCGTTGCCGCCAGGGGGCGCCCGACAAGCAGCTGCATGACAGAGCGGCCGCGGGCGGGAGCCGGGAGGACCCGGGTCCCCGGGACCACAGATCAAGCTGAGGAGTCCAACCCCCTGGAACGTGGTCAAGAGAGAAGACGGCTCGGTCCGAGTGCAGGGTCCGGCGCCGAGCAGGGACTTGCAGTGACAGCTGTGAGCCGCGTTTCGGAGGGACCTCGCCACCTCACTCCGCATCTGAGCACCTCCAAGTGCACCGACCGCCTCGGCGCCCCGGCGCAGCGCCGCGCACCCGCACAGGCACTGAAACTGCGGGCTGCGGACCTCCGGCCGTGCCGCAGGGCCTCGGGCTCCAGCGCGCGCAGCCGCAAAACCGGAGCCCAGGGAAGCGGTGTGGCAGGACCCCGGGACCTCAGGAGGTGACCGGGGTGCGGTCCAGGGTTGCTGAGGAAGGCGAGGTGCAGGGAGGACACGGGATCCTAAAGAACCACGGAGCGGGCGGTCCACTTCGTCCCTGCCCAATGCCACAGGGTCTGCAGCAGGAGGAGGGGACTGCGTTTGCGTCCCAGAAGGTGGCCAGGCCATCCGGGCCTGACCATGAGGATCAAGGCAGGCAGGACCCGAGCAGCCCCCAGAAGACTCCGCTGCCTCCCTGGAGGGCGATGCAGACCTGCTGAGGGGGCCTGCGGCACGGCTCTCCTCTTTCCAAGAGGCGTGGCTCCTGTCTCTGCCTCGGAGAGCGCTGTGCACACATCGAGGCGCGCGACTGCTCCGGCCGGCGCCCACCGGCAGGGACTCGGGGAAGAATTCGCAGGCCAGATGGAGGAGCTGGGGGTCGTCTACGCATGTTCACATATGGACTCCCAAGCGCGCTCTCTCTCTCTCTCTCTCTCTCTCTCTCTCTCTCTCTCTCTCTCTCTCTCTCTCTCTCTCTCTCTCTCTCTCTCTTCCTCTCTCTCTTTCTCTCTCTTTCTCTCTCTCGTTTTTTGGTCTATGGAAGAGGCTGAAATCTGTCTTACGCAGTCTGTCAACATTTTCAACATTTCCTTAGAAGAGTTTCAGGGAGGATGCAATCTCAGGGTCCAGTGATCATCCAACGTGGATGGAGAAGATTCCAACTGTCCTTGTCACATGACCTAAGGACTTGACCCTATCAAACATTCTCACCAAGTCAGTGGCCAAATAAATTTAGAAAAGTCTTCGGGTACCGTAAGCCATGTTACTTGCAAGTAAGAGGTCACAGTTAAGGTCTGCGGGTCCTCTTCCTGCCTGACCCCACAGCAGAGCAGGAGACCCTGAAAGGAGGTTTCATTGTGCTGCAGGATTCACTTAAATGAGCAGTTTATTTTCTATCACTTGTAGGATGGAAAACAGCCTGTGCGTGATCGATTTTCATGTGTTTGATCTTTGCCCCTGATTCAAATAAATTCTTTAAGATCAATATCTAGGAAAAATTTAAACCCATTTAAGATCTTGTTATAATTTATTTTCCAAATTTGAACATTTTTTTTTTTTACTATGGTGTGAAGCCACTTTGGATTTCCCAATTCTCCTTCAAGATGTGGGGCCAAGAATTAAATATAGAATCCATTTGATTAGTGCCAATTAAAAGAAATTCCCACGGCTGGTACATTCCACACTCGGTTACCTTCTGTCATGATTGCTGCAGTAGCACGCTCAGGATTACCCCTGGTTTATCATAGTTTCTAGAGTATTGACTACTATTATTATCTGTCATCTTTTCTCTCTTTGTGTCATTATTTTGAATATTATCTGTCATTTCCACCCAATTTTTAGGTCAATTTTATTTTGACAATATTAAAAAATTCATGCATTGGGCTGGGGATGTGACTCAGTGCTTGGGGAGCATACAGGAAGCCCTGGGTTCAATCCCCAGCATCACAGGGGAACAAAATTGATCCGTGATGAAATGCTGCACATCGAGATAATTACTTCTACCTCTCAACACTGCTATGTGAAGATTTGTGAAGAACTTTCTCACAATCTTGGGACTGAAATGTTACTTTTTAATCTTTAGATGTTGATTCGGGGGAAAAAAGCATTGGATTAGGTGGATTTATTTCACCTTTTATATTTACAGTGTTGGGTATTTTTTTAATTGTTTGTTTGTTTGTTATTGGGAATAGAACCCAGGGCCCTTAACCACTGAGCCACGTCCCAGCCCCTTGTTTTCGTTTTTCATTATAGACAAGCTCTAGCTGAGTCGCTTAGGGCCTCGCTAAATTGCTGAGGCTGGCTTTGAACTCCTGCTCCGAAGCCACTGGGATTACGGGTGTGCACCACCTCACCTGGCTACAGTGTTATTTTAACCAACGATTTTGGGTGGAGATCTTTGTCCGTGGATCATTCTCAACAGCAGATAACAAATCTTCAGTTGGTTAATGTAGTTCATAACTTCCCAGGTCTATCCTCCTGTCCTGCGGCTCACCTCCCAACTCCACTGTGTGTAGGGAGGAGGAGCATCTGCAGGCACAGACCTGCCAGCCCCACCTACAGGTCACGTGTTCCCAGGAGGACAGTGGTGGAGTGGGGCGTGAAGTTCCCTCTGTGAAGGGTGAGAGAAGGTTAGTATCTCATTAAACCACAAAACAAAAGAGATATTTTAGCTATCCCAGAGAAATATTTTCATTAATATTCAACATATGGATTTGAAATATTATATTCCTGATAATATCATGCTTAGATTGGAGCTTTTTCCCCCCTAAAAGTTCCCTGTTCTGACCATGTGGAGTAATTCTTATAATAAAGTTGCATTATAAATGCTTTAGCAAATCATCAAAGTAAGAACAAAGTGATATTATGTAAAATACAACTTGTCCTTAAAACCTTGACCTCAAAATACAGGAATTGTACATTTTACATTAAAATCTCTCTCTCCAAAATGATAGTAAGTAGTCTTTCTCCAAAAATCAGTCTTATGTAGTAATTATAAGGTGCTATCTGCTGTGTCACGATACTCAACTCTCACTGGTAAGGCAGACTGGTTTTTACAAAAATGAGATAATTTTGTATTTTATAAACAAAATACTATGGAAAAATTTAAGAATATATAAGAGCAGTTTAGTTCATAGCACATTAATTTAACTATTAGAGAGTTTGAAAATACGTCTTTGATGGCACCTTATTATTCAGTCATAAACATACGTCATAACTTCTTACATGATGGCCTAACAGTATTGATTTATGTTATTTCCAGTTTCCACCCTTAAGGCAATATGACAGATATTTATTTTAAATAAATAATTCTGATTCTTTCCTAAAGAGAACAACTGAGAATTTCCGGACCTAGACTTATAAACGTTTTTAAAACTATTGACTTTAACTCAGCTTTTCAAATTCTTTTCCAGAAACATAAAAACTCATAATTCAGTCAACTGTGTGAAAAGTTTTCCCCATTTATTTACCAATTCTTAGTACGTTAATTCTTTACCAAATTCACAAATTAAAAAATGCTATTTTGAAATTGCAATCATGCAATTGGAATCATGTAAAAATAATTTTCTGCTCATTTTTTGTTACTTTCTAAAACTTCCTTGTCAGTTAATTTAGATGTCCTCTAAACAATTACGCTATATGAGATTTTTGTATGGATTTCAGTCCTTATATATATCAGGGATTGAACCCAGGGGTGCTTAACCACTGAGTCACATTCTCTGGCCATTTTTTAAAATTCATTTTTATTGTAAACAAATGGGATACATCTTGTTTCTCTGTTTGTACATGAAGTAGAGGCATACCATTTGTGTAATTATACATTTACCTAGGGTAATAGTTTTTGATTCATTCTGTTATTTTTTTCTCCCCCCCGCCCCTCCCACCCTTCTTATCCCTCTATAGAGTCCCTTCTTCTCCATTCTTGCCCCATTCCCACCCCCTATATGTGTCATCATCCACTTATCAGTGAGATCATTCATCCTTTGGGTTTTTGAGATTGGCTTATCTCACTTAGCATGATATTCTCCAGTTTCATCCATTTGCCTGCAAATGCCATAATTTTATTATTCTTTATGGCTGAGTAATATTCCATTGTATATATATACCACAGTTTCTTTATCCATTCATCAATTGAAGGACATCTAGTTGGTTCCACACTCTGGCTATTGTGAATTGAGCCTCTATGAACATTGATGTGGCTGTATCTCTGTAGTATGCTGATTTTAAGTCCTTTGGGCATAGGCCGAGGATTGGGATAGCTGGGTCAAATGGTAGGTCCATTCCAAGTTTTCTGAGGTATCTCCACACTGCTTTCCAGAGTGGCTGCACTAATTTGCAGCCCCACCAGCAATGTATGAGTGTACCTTTTTCCCCACATCCTCTCCAACACCTATTGTTGCTTGTATTCTTGATAATCGCCATTCTAATTGGGGTGAGATGGAATCTTAGTGTAGTTTTGATTTGCATTTCTCTTATTACTAAAGATGGTGAACATTTTTTCATATGTTTGTTGATTGCTTGTAGATCTTCTTCTGTGAAGTGTCTGTTCATTTCCTTAGCCCATTTGTTGATTGGGTTATTTGTATTCTTGGTGTAGAGTTTTTTGAGTTCTTTATATATTCTGGAAATTAGTGCTCTATCTGAAGTATGAGTGGCAAAGATTTTCTCCCACTCTGTAGGCTCTCTCTTTGCATTGCTGATAGTTTTCTTTGCTAAAAGAAAGCTATTTAGTTTGAATCTGTCCCAGTTATTGATTCTTGCTTGTATTTCTTGATCTATGGAAGTCTGATCTAAGCCAACAAGTTGAAGATTTGGACCTACTTTTTCTTCTATAAGATGCAGGGTCTATGGTCTGATTCTGAGGTCCTTGATCCATTGTGAGTTGATTTCTGTGCAGGGTGAGAGATAGGGGTTTAGTTTCATTCTGTTGCATATGGATTTCCAGTTTTCCCAGCACCATTTGTTGAAGAGGCTATCTTTTCTCCATTGCATATTTTTGGCACCTTTGTCTAGTATGATAAAATTGTATTTATTTGGGTTTGTGTCCATGTCCTCTATTCTGTACCATTGATCTACCTGTCTATTTTGGTGCCAATACCATGCCGTTTTTGTTACTATTGCTTTGTAGTATAGTTGAAGGTCTGGTATTGCGATACCCCCTGCTTCATTCTTCCTGCTAAGGATTGCTCTAACTATTCTGGTTTTCTTATTCTTCCAGATGAATTTCATGATTGCTTGCTCTATTTCTGTAAGGTACGTCATTGGGATTTTAATTGGAATTGCATTGAATCTGTATAGCACTTTTGGTAGTATGGCCATTTTGACAATATTAGTTCTGCCTATCCAAGAACATGGGAGATCTTTCCATCTTCTAAGGGTTTCTTTAATTTCTTTCTTTAGTGTTCTGTAGTTCTCATAGTAGAGGTCTTTCACCTCTTTTGTTAGATTGATTCCCAATTTTTTTTTTTTTTTGGAGCTATTGTGAATGGGGTAGTTTTCCTAACTTCTCTTTCTGAAGATTCATCACTTATGTATAAAAATGCGTTGGATTTATGGGCATTGATCTTATATCCTGCTACTTTACTGAATTCACTTATGAGTTCTAAAAGTTTTCTGGTGGAATTTTCTGGTTCCTCTAAATATATAATCATGTCATCAGCAAATAGGGATAGTTTGAGTTCCTCTTTTCCTATTCGTATTCCTTTAATTTCCTTGGTCTGTCTAATTGCTCTGGCTAGTTTCGAGGACAATGTTGAATAGAAGTGGTGAAAGAGGGCATCCCTGCCTTGTTCCAGTTTTTAGGGGGAATGCTTTCAGTTTTTCACCATTTAGAATGATATTGGCCATGGGCTTAGCATAGACAGCCTTTACAATGTTAAGGAATATTCCCACTATCCCTATTTTTTCTAGTGTTTTGAGCATGAAGGGGTGCTGTATTTTATCGAATGCTTTTCCCGCATCTATTGAAATAATCATGTGATTCTTAACTTTAAGTCTGTTGATGTGGTGAATGACATTTATTGATTTCCGGATGTTGAACCAAACTTGCATCCCTGGGATAAAACCCACTTGATCGTGGTGCACTATCTTTTTAATATATTTTTGTATGTGATTTGCTAAGATTTTGTTGAAAAATTTTGCATCAATGTTCATTAAGGATATTGGTCTGAAATTTTCTTTCCTCGATGTGTCTCTGTCTGGTTTAAGTATCAGGGTGATATAGGCTTCATAGAATGAGTTTGGGAGGGTTCCCTCCTCTTCTATTTCATGGAATACTTTGAGGAGTATTGGAATGAGCGCTTCTTTAAAGGTTTTGTAGAACTTGGCTGAGAACCCATCGGGTCCTGGACTTTTCTTTGTTGGTAGGCTTTTGATGACTTCTTCTATTTCGTTACTTGAAATTGAACTATTTAATTTGTGTATGTCCTCCTGGTTCTGTTTAGGTAATTCATATGTCTCTAGAAAGCTGTTGATGTCTTTGAGATTTTCTATTTTGTTGGAGTATAGATTTTCAAATTAGCTTCTAATTATGTTTTGTATTTCAATCATGTCTGTTGTGATATTTCCTTGTTCATTCCGAATTTTAGTGATTTGGGTTTTCTCTCTTCTTCTCTTTGTTAGTGTGGCTAAGGGTTTATCAATTTTGTTTATTTTTTCAAAGAACCAACTATTTATTTTGTCAATTTTTTCTATTGTGTCTTTTGTTTCAATTTCATTGATTTCAGCTCTGATTTTAACTATTTCCTGTCTTCTACTACTTTTGGTGTTGCTCTGTTCTTCTTTTTCTGGGGCTTTGAGCCGTAGTGTTAGATCGTTTATTTGTTGATTTTTTCTTCTTTTATTGAATGCGCTCCATGAAATAAATTTTCCTCTAAGAACTGCTTTCATTGTGTCCCAGAGATTTTGATATGTTGTTTCTTTGTTCTCATTTACCTCTAAGAATTTTTAAATTTCCTTCCTGATATCTTCTGTTATCCATTTATCATACAATAGCGTATTATTTAATTTCCAGGTGTTGGAGTAGTTTCTGGTTTTTACTCTGTCATTTATTTCTAGTTTCAATCCATTTTGATCTGATAGAGTACAAGGTATTATCTCTATCTTCTTGTATTTGCTAACAGTAGCTTTGTGGCATAATATATGATCTATTTTAGAGAAGGATCCATGTGCTCCTGAGAAGAAAGTGTATCCACTCTTTGTTGGATGGTATATTCTATAAATATCCGTTAAGTCTAAATTATTGATTTAAATTATTGATTTTAAATTATTGATTTGTGTTTTTGAGATCTATGGTTTCTTTGTTCAATTTTTGTTTGGAAGATCTATCCAGTGGTGAGAGAGGTGTGTTAAAATCACCTAGTATTACTGTGTTGTGGTCTATTTGATTTCTGGCATTGAGAAGGATTTGTTTGATGTACATGGATGAGCCAATGTTCGGGGCATAGATATTTATGACTGTTATGTCTTGCTGATTTATGCTTCCCTTAAGCAGTATGAAATGTCCTTCTTTATCCCTTCTGACTAACTTTGGCTTGAAGTCCACATTATCTGAAATGAGGATGGATACTCCAGCTTTTTTGCTGAGTCCATGTTCATGGTATGTTTTTCCCCATCCTTTCACCTTTAGTCTGTGGGTATCTCTTTCCATGAGGTGAGTCTCTTGCAGGCAGCATATTGTTGGATCTTTCTTTTTAATCCAATCTGCCAGTCTGTGTCTTTTGATAGATGAGTTCAGGCCATTAACATTCAGGGTTATTATTGAGATATGATTTGTATTCCCGGTCATTTGGCTCATTTTTTTTTTTTTTTTGACACAACTTTATTTCTCCTTTATTTGGTTGTTCCTTTAGGGTAGTTCCTCCCTTTGCTGATTTACATCGTTGTTTTTCATCTCTTTCTCATGTAATATTTTGCTGAGAATGTTCTGTAATGCCGGTTTTCTTTTCGTAAATTCTTTTAGCTTTTGTTTATCATGGAAGGATTTTATTTCATTGTCAAATCTGAAGGTAAGTTTTGCTGGGTGTAAGATTCTTGGTTGGCATCTGTTTTCTTTCAGTGCTTGAAAAATGTTGTTCCAGGCCCTTCTAGCTTTTAGGGTCTGGATTGAAAAATCTGCTGATATCCGTATTGGTTTCCCCTGAATGTAATTTGATTCTTTTCTCTCACAGTCTTTAAAATTCTGTCTTTATTTTGTATGTTAGGTATTTTCATTATAATGTGCCTTCGTGTGGGTCTATTGTAATTTTTTGTATTTGGAGTCCTATAAGCCTCTTGTACTTGATTTTCCATTTTATTCTTCAGATTTGGGAAATTTTCTGATATTATTTCATTGAATAGATTGTTCATTCCTTTGGTTTGTTTCTCTAAGCCTTCCTCAATCCCAATAATTCTTAAATTTGGCCTTTTCATGATATCCCATAGTTCTTGTAGATTCTGTTCATGATTTCTTACCATCTTCTCTGTTTGGTCAACTTTGTTTTCAAGATTAAATATTTTTTCTTCAATATCTGAGGTTCTGTCTTCCAGAATTCTGTCTTCCAGATATTGGTTATGCTTTCTATGGAGTTTTTAATTTGGTTTATTGTTTCCTTCATTTCAAGGATTTCTGTTTGTTTGTTTTTTCAGTATCTCTAACTCTTTATTGAAATGATCTTTTGCTTCCTGTATTTGCTCTTTTAACTGTGATTGGTGCAATCATTCAAAGCCTGCGTTTGCTCTTTCATCTCTTCATTTGCTTCCCTGATAGTTTCGATTATGTACATTCTGAACTCCCTTTCTGACATTTCTTCTGCCATGCTATCATTGGAGATTATTGCTATACCATCTAGGTTTGTTTGGGACATTTTCTTCCCTTGTTTTCTCATATTGTTCAGGTATCTACCCCTCTAGTAGTGAAACTCTGGGATATTGGAGATTTCCTCTATTGACTAATATTGTCTCTGTAAATTTCCAATAACTCACCTCTTAGCCTTCAGTAGCCTGAAGTCTTGGAGGAACTTGAAGGGGTGGTGGCCTTCAGGTGGCTTATATTCCCCGGTGGCTCTGAGTTGGTCCTGAGTCTCTCAATACTTCCTCTTCTTGACTCCTGGGTTTTGTCAAAGGTCCTCTAGCCTCCTGTAGGTGTCTCAGGAAGGGAGTCGCCCTTCCAATGATGATGGCCATGCCCTCAGGAATAATTCAAAATGCCTGCACCAGCCTATAAAGAAGCCTCTGGCTGCTCCGTGATGGCGACAAACCTCGGAGTGGTGGTTGGGCAGGGTTGTTCAGTGGTGGCATCTGTCTTTGGTGGTTGGGCAGGTTGGCTACCCACCACCCAGCTCTGCAAGGCAGGCAGGTTGGGTGCCCGCCTGCTACCCCTGCAATGCAAGCGGCCTGACTCGCCCCTCAGCTCGCTCCAGGACCTCTACCTCTGTGATGTAGGCGGCCTGGCTCACCTGCCAGCTTGCTCCGCGACTGCGACCAACCAGTCTCTCTGGCCATTTTTATTTTTATTTTAAGAAAGGGTCTTGCTAATTTGTGGAGGCTGGCTTTGAATTAGTGATCCTCCTGCCTCAGCCTCCCTAGACGCTGTGATTACAGGCACGTGCCCCGACACCCTGCTGTATGGATTTCAGTTTTTTATATGTTGATTTAATATTTTCTTCTGTTTCCTTTATTTCTAGTTTATTATTTTATAATATAAAATTTTTAATTATGTCACATAGTTCACATTTATGTGTGGATATGTTAATTCCTGTGTTATGTTAATTATGCTATTTCATATTTAGTATTATGAGCCCTCTAGAATTAAATTTTATGGCACCATATAAAGAATACAACATTTTATTTTCCCAATAGTAAACAACTCTCTCAAGGTTATTTAATAAATGCTTCATATTTCTCATATTGATTTTAGTAACCCCTCAATTATGTGGTATATGCCTCTCTTTCTGATTTCCCTGTGTTTGTTTAGAGTTTCTACCTGGTATTACTTAATACCAGTAGAAAGCCATAGTTAGGGCTGGCGTTGTGGCCCAGTGGTAGAGTGCTTGCTTAGTGTGTAAGGCACTGGGTTTGATTCTCGGCCCCACAAATAAATAAATGAATAAAATAAATGTCCATTAACATCTAAAAATTATTTTAAAAAAGGAAAAGTCATTGTTAATCCTTGTTTTCAAAATATTTTTGTCTTCTTTTTTGCATAGTGACAATTCTAGGCCTTTAAACTGTTTTTTACAAGTTATTAAAAATTTCCTTTGAGATTTTTTTGATTCAAATTAATTAAATTTGGGACAAATTACAACACAAGTGTTTATAGTTAAGAACACAGACTATATCATCACTCAGCCAAGGCTTCATTCATGTCTCTCAGTCCAGTTTTATAGTTTTGTGAAAAAAAATTCTTGTACATATAGGCACCTCCTGCTAAAATTTATTCCTAGTTTTTTATGATGCTGCTGCTGCTGAATAATTACATCTTTATGTCTGTTATGGTTTAGATACGTGATACCTCCCAAAAGCTCACGTGTGAGACAGTGCAAGACATTGGAGAGGTGAAAAGATTGGGTGATGAGAACCTTAACCAAGTCAGTGCATTGAGTCACTGAGGTGGGTTAACTGGCAAATGTAGGCACGTGGGGTGTGGCTGGAGGAGGTGGGTCACTGGGACTGTTCCTCTGGGTTTACATTTCACCCCTCTCCCTGCTCCCTGGCTGTCCTGTCCTCACCTGCTTTCTTCCACCACACCCTCCGCCCTGATGTTCTGCCTCACCCTGGACGAGAGCAATGGAGTTGGCTGACTGTGGACTGAACCTCTGAAGCATGAGCCAAGTCAACTTTTCCTTCTCTGTATTGTTCTCTTGGTTGCAGCAATGGAAAAGCTGACTAAAACATGCCTCATAACTAACAAATGGCTTCTGGTACTACGTGGGAAAGACACTTATTTTCCAATATTGTTATAGAACTCTGTCAGGGCTCTTCTGTATACTTTGCATTTGGAAATTCCAGGAAGAAAGTTGAGTTTGGTTTCTTTACATAACATTTTTTGTGACTTTTTTCTTGGTATTTACTATTTTTATATAAGGCTTTGGGTCTTTCACCTGCAGCCTTGTTAACCGTGCAGACTCCAGATGCCACTCCCTGGGGCAATGATTTGCTGGTGCATGTTGGGGTGGGAGTGTCTATATGCTTAACGGGGGCACCTGGTGACTTTGAACACGAAGAAAACTTGGAAACGGCTCTCAGGACGAATGAGGTCCTGGGACACGATGCCACGGCCTCCCACTTCCAGGGGCATAGGATTTGGTCCCCGCTTGGCTCCACTCTAATTTGCATCTAGAGTCTACTGGACGTTGGCACATCACACGAGAAAGCTCACTAAGACTTTTGTTAGCTAGGAGGTCAGGGGCGTATTAAAAAGAAGCTGCTGGAGGACAAGGAGACAGTCCTTGTCCCTGTTTGCAGTAAATCCCATCACACAACAGCTCCCACCATGGAGGACTTATCACCACGACAACTCCAGCCTTGGGTTCAAATTTTAAAAAGACAAATGGAATTACAGTGGGCAGAATTCTAATTAGGTTTTCTAAAATAACAATGGGGGGATTGGAACATATTCTTATCAGGGAAAGTGGGGTCAGGGCTTCAATCAGGTCTGCACAGGGAAGAAACTGCCCTACGGTTCAGTGTATAAGACTCCAATTTCCAGACCCTGGGCCTCGAGCCTCTCTCTCTTGCTCGCCCGCTCCGCCCTGCCTGCCCGAGTGCTGTCCTCACCTTCAGTGGGTCTGCACTCTGTTACTTCTGTGTGTCTCGCTCTAGTCTTTGTCAGTGACACCAAGGACCTGGACTTCAACTGAACATCCCAACGGTAACACTTCTTGCTCCCAGCCATTGAGTGAGGCTGTGCGTAAACCTTCCCTCCTATGTCCGACGTGTCTCCAAAGCCCACCCACTTTAGGTCTCCAACGCTGGCCTCTCCCTGCTATGCAGGCCTCTGTCCCTCTACGCCCATGCCTCGGCCTGTCTCTTCCAGCTGCCCAGTGACTTCCTCTCGCTCCATGTGCCCTGCTGGCTTCTGCCCCATGCCCCACAGCCTGTCGTCTGTCCCCTGAAGCAGCCTGTCCTGGCCCAGCTATGGGCCTGTTGGCCCTGGTGTGGCCACTCCCTGCCCTTGCTCCACGCCCGACTTCTGCCAACATTTCTCAGGGCTTGGCCCCTGGTCAGCACCAGGGGGAGCTGGGGAGCAGTTTAAAGAAGGACGCCAGCTGTATCCCCCACCCCCACCTCAGCTCCCCCCCTTGTCACCGCTCAGGTCCCTTAGCTCTGCTCCCAGCATCCCTCTCTTCCGGTTGTCCTGCTAGTCCTCAGGACAGGCCAGCATCCTGCTGCTGCTGATCCCCAGGTTGCCCTCCTGTCCCCTCTTTGTCTAGCTCTTCCAACACACTTTTTGAAATAGGGCTTACTTTTTGATTCGTTTACTCTCAAAATGGACTTGAATATGTGTTTTTGCAACAGACTGCTTTCCCCGTCTCAGTTCATTAAGTGCTAGAACAGTTTTCTGTTGCTGCTGTTATTGTCGTTATTTTGGATACTCTGAGCTACAGGCCTTTTTCCTTTTCTTTTTTTCTTTAATGCTGCAGAATTTACATTTCCTGTCTGATGGAGAAGAACCTGCCTTTCTCAGATATCTTTGTGTTTGATTTTTTTCATCACTCAAAGGAATTTGAGTCTGATTTTCCACAATGGCAATGTACAAAATAGTCATTTGATGGTCTAAGAACTACTGAACCTATTTAGATTTCTTATCACCAAGATGTACCTTAGAATTGGGGACACTAGGACACAAGAGTTAAATATTAGCATATCACTGCCTATTCAGGCAAACAGAGTGCCTATTCTATCTATTCCAGTAGGTTGGATACCAGTACCTTCTACTAAAAAAATAAATGTTAACCAAGATGCTAGAAATATTTGTTTGTTTGTTTGTTTGTTTTTGGTACTGGGGATTAACCCAGATGTGCTTCACCACCAAGCCACATCCCCATCCCTATTTATATTTTACTGTGAACAGGGTCTCGCTAAGTTGTTTAGGGTCTTGCTAAGTTGCTGAGGCTGACCTTGAACTCGTAATCCTTCTGCCTTAGCCCCCTGAGCCTCTGGGATCACAGACATGCTCCACTGTGCCTGGCTAGAGCCATTATTTTGTTTGGAAAAATGCCTTACAATTTTTTTTTTTTTTTTTTCTGATAACAGAACCGCTATTCTGATCAGCTTTACTAGAGTCAGTGGTGTGTGCACACCAGGTTTACATTTTGGTCCTTTATTTGTTTGTTTTCTACTTTCTTTCAGAGGCTTCCTTCTGAGACTTTGGTAGCTATTTCTTTTCTGTTAAATTGCCTGGCATGAGCTATTTTCTTGATCGGATCCTGGCTGATACACCAACTTCAAGGTAAAAGCTTCCCTAAATTGTTTAGCAGGCCATTACTGACCCTCTGATCAGGACACCCCACTGAGGACACGAATCCAGCCCAGTCACCCCTCTCAAGGAGCTGGGTCTCCAGGAGACAAAAGCCTGCCTGGCAGTTAGATAAGCTCGGGACTCTGAGGCACACCCCAGAACACAGTCGGCTCTGGACGCTGGCTCTGTGGATGGGGGCAAGTTTTAAGCACCATCAAGAAAGACCCTGTGCATTGGGCTAATGTGTCAGAGTAGGTGACGCTCTTGGCACTGCGGGGAGACGTCTGGGGAAGTGCCATGCAGGAGCGCTGCAAATGCATTAGGAAGATGTGACTGAGTGCAGCCCCCAATTTAGAAAGGGATCTCCATGCCTCAGGGTTGGCGGCACTGTGGTGAAAAGACGGAGCCCAAAGAGAATTCCTGGCCAGTAGAACCACCTGTAACTGTTGGTGAACTGTGGAGGGGAGGGGACGGGAGGGTCCAGAAATTCATGACAACCTTCCTGGTCATTTACCAGCCTTCTATGACTTCTCCGAGGCAGGCTGATCTCTTCTCTCTGGACCCTAAGGAGCAATAATCAACTGCCAGCAGCAGCCTACTTCCTGATCACTTGGTCTTCAAGATGTTCATCTCTGCCCTTCTCCAACCTAAAAACAAAACCCATGACTTGACTTTTTGCCTATTCTACAGAGTATCCCCTATGAGATTGTGCCTTAAAGGTATCTAACAAATTTCTTGAAGAATCTACATATATTTTTAGATTGTTCTTTGAAAATGATATGTTACTGTAAGCCAGATTAATTCATAACTTTAAGAATTTTAATAAGGTAACTCGAAATTATCTAGTTTTCTAAGATACCAATAATATAATAGTTGTCTGTTATAAGTAGCATAACATATAATCTTCCTTTCAAAGTCTTGATCTTCAGTTTCATTTTAATCTTAGTAACCTTGTTTAGTAATAAAGAGCTAGTAATGGCTTGGTGATAGGAATTTGGATGCTTGGTTGGATGTTTCCAGTTCCTTGGACTGATATTGAATATGTCATCTGATGCTAGATCATTGCGTCACGGAGACATGGAAAGTGCAGGGACATTGACTGAAATCCAGTGGAAGAAGAATCCAAGGCACTCACCTTACTGGCCTTCTTTCCATTTGTATAACAACAATTCCTTAATATTGACTATAGAGAAAGAAGTTCACTTCCACATCTCATAAAAGGAGAGTGGTTTTTGATCAGATTCCATCTTGCCTCCAGAATTTGGACAGTGCACTTCTGTGGTGTTTAGGCCTGGAGTCAACCACACTTTGACACAGCAGCTCTAGGAAACCAACAGAAATGTCTCAGGCGCACAGGTGGCCTGAAAGGCAGGGGCCGACGCAGTGGGCTTCCAAGGGGCCGTCTGGCTGGCTCACCCAGGTTAAGTTTCACTGTTGGTTTCCTAGGGCTGCTGCAACACAGCATCCTCAGCCCCCAGGCTTAACACGACAGAAGTGCGTTGTCTCCCACTTCTAGAAGCTTAAAGTCGGAATTCAGGATGTGGCCAGGGCCATCCTCAGCGTCCTGGGGGAGAACCTTCCTTGGCTCCTGTGGCCCCAGCCTTTCCTTGGCTTATAGACACGGACTCCAAACTCTGCCTCCATCTGCCTCTGACCATCTTCCCTCTGAATCTGAAGACACGCACTGCCTTCTCCTCTGTCTCTCTCCCTTCTTCTTGAAAGGACACTAATCATATTGGATTAAGGGCCAACCCTACTCCAGAGTAACCTCATCTTCATTATCTAATGACATCAGAATGTCTCTTTTCCCAATTAGGTCACAGGCTGAGGTACTGGGAATATGGACTTCAACATATCAATCCACAACAGGGAAGATTCGCAAGAACCAAAATGGCTTGCCTAGCTTGTCATCCGCAGCATCAAAGCTCGAACATCCCCACTTCCCCTTCACCGAGCTTGCGTCCTGATGGGAAAGAGGAGAAACACACAGATGTGTAGATAAGAACAAAACCGCATACAGGTTACCACTCAGTGGCACGCCACAGGTGCCCAGAGCCGTGGCAGATGGTGGAACCGGGTAGGAAGTTTGTAGTATGAGCTCACTACGTTACGCCCCAAGAAATGCCTAACCATATCTTAAATTGCCAAATGCATATGGCAGATTAAAACTGTACTATAGTTGAGAGGGTAGATAAAGTTATATGGAAACACTTTTTTTTCTCACGGGTCACTAGTCACTAACATCACACCATGCATGGTAGATGACATCCTTTGTGCAGATTCTTCATGCGTCTCTGTTTCTGTCCTCCACCTGCCCTGACTCTTGACAGTCCACCATGGTCTTAGCCATGGATCTACTTTAACCAGCAGAAGGTTAGCAGAAATGACAGTCGAGACTTGCAATGATGGTGTGCTTGAGACTTGCTCTCTTTACACCCAGCAGGGCTTGGAGCAGGACATGCTTGGGTTGGACCCTTGCTCATGAGAGACACTTGGAATGGAGGCCTATTGGCCAGGTCCGGTCCAGGTCAACCAACCTCCAGACAATGCTCAGATCCTAGTAATCTCAGATAAAGCCAACAGAGATTTGGAGGCAAGTCCATCCTGATGGGCTGAACCCCACAGACACATGGAAACACAGATTATTTTTGCATGCCACTGAGGGTTTGCAGTGGTTTGTTGTGGAGCTAAAATTAATTGACCCACCACGCGAAACTGATTAAAGTCAATTAATCATCCTGCCATCCTTCACTTTTTTTCTTGCTTTTTACCTTTTTAAGTGTGTCGCTAAGTGGCACTAAGTACATTCGCATTATTGTATAACCATCACCCTTTCACCCACTTTTATAATATGAAATAAAATATTTAAGAATATGAGATTGAATGATGGAGGTGAATCTCCTTCTATTCACCCGATGGTACATGGAACAGGTGGAGGTGAATCAGCTGGATATTAATAGGAAGACAGTAGGTAGGACACATTGTCCTTGTCCTTGTTCTCAGGAGTCTTACTGTGTATTACTTTCCATACACAGAAGGAAAAAGCTATTTACAAGTAGAAATTGTTTATGAAAAAAGGTGGACTTGCTGTATAGAGAGAAGATTCCCTTAGGGAATGTAAGGTATCTAGGCAGAGTGTGCAGACTCCAGTATTTCCATTAGCAACCTCAGTGCTGATCCTGAAGCTTCTGAGTCTGCCCACCCCTCCACAGGCCCTCTGTGGAGACAGAAGTCCAGCGTGGGCTCCTTCCTACGGGATCCTATCAGGGGAACAAAGCTTGTGTCTGAGCAAGTGGCTTTCCTTCTTCATAGGTCATGGCCTTCCAGCAGATTTGGATTGTCAACTGCAAATCCTAACCAATTAAGATATCCATCAAACAGATTTATACGGTCTCCTTTTAAAAGCTACTGTAACAGATTCTGTTTAAATTTTGTAATGCAAGACACAAAAAGGGAAACTCTGAGATGCTGGAAAGTAGGCTCCTCCTGTGACCCACTAGAAAGAGGCAGAGTCACTGGGAGAGAAGGGCACTCTAAGCTGGCTCAATGCCATGCTGTTCTCTGCAAAGGGCAAGGCTGGTCAGGCAGGGCTTGGTCCAGGGGTCTCTCCTGGTGGGACTGGCCAGGGCTGCTGCATGCATCTTCTCTTGGCTGTTTGTCTCAAATTGCACAGCCTGGATTGCAGAGACAGTCCATTTTAAATGTATGTTATGTAGGCAAAGCCCCCATGGCATGAGAATTTAGGAACAAACAACAATTCAGGAACTCAGAAGTGCCAGACTCGCAAGTAGAATTATAGCCAGTGGGAAAATTGGGGTATCAGGCGAGGCTTTTGAAGAGTTCTCCTCAAGTGGAGCAGAAAACCCACTGGCCACAGGGCGAGCTGGCTAGCTGGCAGCGGGAGGTCTGGCCGGGACACCTGTGCTGTGGGACATACAGGCTAAAGAAAAGGAAAAACTAAGGCAGCAAAGGAAAGGTGGAAGGTTTAGAGATGAATAGGTAAATAAGGATAAGACAAGAGCAGCTTAAATGGACCAAAAAAAGTTCATTACAACTAGATTCTCAATAATATTAAAAGTTAAATTTCAAGAATTGAAGCAAAGTCAAAACATGGAAACCAGGGCAACAGTGTAAAAAGGCCAGTGCCTGCGTCCCCTGACCTTGAACTGGTGACATTCAAACTCACCAGTAAAATCCCATCTCCTCTTTTCTTGTGGCTGCACCCTGACCCGCAGTAGGGCCCCCTTGCCTGCAGGTCCTCGCTCTCTCGTGACCCCTGCCTGGTTGGTGGAGGCTCCCTGGGGACTGCTCCTTGCCCCCAGCTCAGCCTGCTGGGGACTGTCTCTCTGGGGACTGGACATATACAAACCATTCTCCTGTGCCTCACCTTGTGTCCACTCTTGTGGCTGCACGTGAGTGACCTTGACTTGAGAGAACATAGAACAGATGTGTAATAGGATCAGTAAGAGGTGTCGCCGGGACTCTGAGAAGGGAAAGGCCACTTTGGCCTGGACAAGTAGGAAGCGCTGGCACGTTGGCTGGACTGGAAGGATGGAGTATTTGAGATGAATGGCTTCGTTTTCTCAGGCTCCTGTAATTAAATGCCCTTGTCTGGGTGGCTAAACGATAGAACCTTTCCCAGGTTCTGGAGGCTGGAAGTCCAAGATCAGAGTGGCAACATGGCAGGGTTCTGGTGACAGCTCTCTTCTTGGCTTATAGATGGCTACTTTGTTGCTATGTACTCAAGTGGCAGAAAGGGAGCCAGCAGGCTCTCTGGTGTCCCTTCTTAAGGGCACAAATCCCTTCGTGAGGGCACGCGTGACCTCATGCAACCCCAATTACGTCCAGAAGGCCCTGTCTCCAAAAAGTCAACATATACATTTGGAGGGGGTGGGCACGAACTTTCAGACCATAACGATGGGTATGTCAGAAGGAACCTTAGGAATGCCTGGTAATGAGGGGGAAATGGCCTGCTACAGGAATGGCAGCGTGCTAGTCAGCTTTCCACTACTAAAAATACCTGAGATAATCAAATTATAAGAAAAAAAGCTTCATTTGGGCTCATGGTTTCAGAGGTCTCAGTCCAAGGTCACTTGGCTCCTTGTCTTTGGGCCTGTGGCAAGGCAGCACACCACGAGGGAGCGTGTAAAGGAAGCTGTGCATCCCCAGCACATTCAGGAAGTGAAGGAGAAAGAGACAGACAGACACAGACAGACAGGTAGGGCCCAGGGGCCCTTTGGCCACTGTAAGTGCACACCCCAATGACCTAACTTCCTCCCAATAAGCCCCACCCTCAAAGGTTCCACCACCTCCTATAGCACTCAGGCTGGAGACCAAGCCTTTCATGCATATGCCTTTGGGGGACATTCCAGACTCAAACTATAACAGGTGGACAGACTATTTGTCCTGGAAAAAGAAGTGTGGTGAGGAGTAGGAAGGGAGGGCAAAACCTAAGAGGTGTTTTAGATGAGGTGCTGGGCTGGGCAGTAAGAATCTGGGGGTCAGTGCTTTAAAAATGAAAATAAGTCATCTGTGCTGGGGCCGTAGCTCAGCAGCAGGGTACTTGCCTACCTGCTGAGACCCTGGGTTCAATCCCGCAACCACACACACACACACACAGAGGGGTGGGGTTAGGAGTTATCGGCCAGATCCTGATTCAGTAGGTTTAGACCCGGGCCTCAAGGAAAACCATAATCCGTAAAGCACGCTGGTCATTCCACGGGCATCTTCATTTAGGAATAACCGATGCTGGCCAAATCACAGACGACTTTAACCACCAACCCTAGGGGAACGGACAGCTTCTTTGGGGGGCTTGTCCCAGTGGTTCTTTTAGTTAGTAGAATGCACCTGGGACCTCCAAGCACTGGCAGGTTCTGGAAGCCTGGAGAGGCTGTTGCTGCTGCCTCAGCGTCGACCCGTTGATTGAGCTGGGGGTGGGATGGGGGCGGGTGAGGATGCAGGACACTGACCAATAAGGTGCGCAGTCAGGTGCGTGATGGGGACCCGACCAGGCGGGGGAGACGGCAGTCCCTGCTCCCAGGCGGATGCCGGTTCTTATAAGGCTAGCGCAGACCCCTTGCAAGGCCTTATCAGGGCAGACCGGTCCTTTCCTGGGACTGAACCCAACCCTCTGGGCTTTTCGCATCGCATAGCGGGGGCGTCCCTCTACACGTCCCTCCTCTCGGGGCTCAGCACCGCGGTCTCCGAGCAGGGCTCAGGCTGGCCCACTGGAGGGCGCGCTGGCAGCCCAAGACGCACCGGCCGAAAGGCGCAGCCCGAGCCTCGGTTCTCAGGGTCCAGGCTGGTGTGCTGGGGGTGAGTTAGCGGAAACCTGAAATGACTGCCAGCTTTGGGCAGACAGGGCTGCGCTCGGTTTCGAGCTTTGCCACTTTGCAGTCTGTGATCTTGGCTATGTTACTCCACCTGCCTAAGAGGGAACAATGACAGCCGCCTCTCCAACTTGCTACAGGGATTCAATCATTCCTATGTGAAGCCGAGCAGAGGGGCCTGCCCCACCCTGACTCGCCACACGGTTCTCCTGGCCCAGTCCCAGTGAGGCGATCCCCCCACCCCGACTTGGAAGGCCCACGGATGCTTGGGTGAGGAATGACCCAGACTGAAAAGCGCAGGCCACAGTTAAGTGCAGGATTTGCTGGAAGATAGCAAAAAAGGGTGGAATGAGTTCTGAAGGGTTAGGAAAACTTCCACGAGGAACAACACTGTAAATAAGTGACACACAGAGACACACAAATAAACTGGGCCACAGCGAGAAGCCTGGTGCTGTGGGGTCCCGGGTGGTCGCAGCTACTCTGAAGGCCAGGCAGGAGGACGGCTTGAGCCCTGGAGCTAGGGGACAGTCTGGGTAAGGTGAGTCCCTGTCTCAAACAAAACAAAACAGCAAAACCATACCGTGAAGAAAAAGCGCACAGGCTTTCCACCTCTGCCCTGGACTCCTTGGAATGATGCACAACGTACAGAATGGACAAAGGTGAATGAGTTAGGACCAAGAACTGGGTTCCCATCTCTCTTCTACTTGCTAATGGCACCCTGTGTTGGTCCCAGTGAAGCAAATTAAGTTACTCATTCATTCAAAAATTCACAAAATAGTTTTTATGTGGACCCCACTAAAATAAGGTATTTTCAGGTAAAAAATATATATTTCATATATATATTTCATATATATTTCATATATATATATATGACTCTGTGTCCCAAAAATCTATACCTCGCTGGACAGAGAAGACATTCAGCTGAACATAAAAGAAAAAAAATAATAATAATAAGGGTCATAAGAAAAGTTACTGATAAAGTTCTAATTTCATTGTAATCAACTATTTTCATTTAACACAAGCCTTGTTCAAATTACAGGTAAATCTATGAGAAATTCCTTACAATTCCAATGTTCTACCTTATTTAATAATGCAAGTTTGAAAGGAGTGCTCATTTCTTCAGGACTTTCCAATACTAATGAGGATTCAGATCACTAGGTGTCACTTTTTCTCTTTCAGAATCAGAAATCCGAAAGAAAATTCTTATTTGCAAAAAAATAAATAAATAAAGATAAAAAATGTCGCTTTTTTTTTTTTTTTTTTTTTTTGATTCAGGGTCTCACCAAGTTGCTGAGACTGGTCTCCAACTTGGGATCCTCCTGTGTCAGCCTCCTGAGTAGTTGGGATTATAGGCGTGCACCAATAAACTTTTAAGTGGATCTTATATTGCAAAATACAGGTGCCCAGTGACAGTTGCAGAGGTCCTCAGTGAGTCATTTTTATTTAAAAGGAAAAGAAAAGAGGATCGTCAAGTTAGAGGAAGGAATGGTGGCAGGAAGTGGGAGAACGGATCCCAGAATGAACTGCAGCGTGACTTTCAGCAATTTCTAAACAGCCATGTGCCTCACTTCTCATCTATGAAATGACAGTGCTAATTCTGGCAAAGAGCTGTGAGCACTTGTGAGTGACTGGCAAGGGGTCTCCGTGTAATTGCTCTCAAGATGCGTGAGCGACACTGGGCCACCCTGCATGTCTCCTCCTCAGCTTTCCCTGTCCAACGCTGGGGTCAGACTTCATGGTTGTCTGTTATACCTGCTCAGCAAGGTGGTCGCTGTCGACAGCAGAATCTGTTGCCTTGAATTTTGTATATTTTGTTGTTTTGTATGTTCACAGCAACCCATGTGTTGAATATTGCTGTGTCCTAGTTAATATTTGTTGAAAATAATTAGGTGAATTTCATACCTTTTGTCTAGGTATGTTCCTTCTGAAGATGTCAAAATGTGCTCACTGAAAGTCACTGTCAACAGTTTGAAAAGGTGTGGGACAGTGGGCCCTTCCTCCCCCTGACCCTCCTCTCCTTCCTCTCTTCTTTCTCTTCCCCCCTCATTTCCTCTTTTTCTCTTTCATCACCTATCACATTTATGGGCTCACAATAGGTCGGTGGAAGTCTCAGGTACTGAAATAATCCATGGGAATTATTCATCTGGATTATTGGCCAGTTAATTCAACACAGTCAAAATGTCTCAAACCTCCTCTCCAAATGATTCATTTAAATTCATATTTATGTATTTAACCAACATTCTAGATGCTTTCTGGAAAGATCCAAGAGAATTCCCCTCTCTTACCTTTTATCTGTTAGAGAAATTGAATTCATAATTAAAAACATTTCTACAAAGAAAACTGCAGACCAAATGGCCTCACGGGGGAATCTGTCATGTCAGGAAGAGAGAACACCAACTTCAACAGAAACCTTTTCAAAATACAAGGAGGAAGGAATTGCTCCCACACTTTACCAAACAAATGTGTGGATAACACGACAAGGCCATAAAACTACACCCTGTTTGTTTTCCCCAAGTGAAAGTGCTAACAATACTTAGCAAATGGTATCTATCTGTCTTTCTATCATCTATCTATCTATCTATCTATCTATCTATCTATCTATCTATCTATCTATCTATCTATATTATCTATCTATCTATCTATCTATCTATCTATCTATCTGCCTATCATATCCAGGCATCCATCTCTCCATCCATCCAATGAACCACACATTTTATATGAATCCTATCACTAAGTTCCCACAAGGTACTATAAATTGAGTGCTACTGTTAACCCCATCTTCTACATGAGGAAATTTGAGGTGCAGAAACTTATGTCAGTGATCCAAATGCGTTCACTAGTGTGTGATGGAAGCTGGGCTGAAACCCAGAGCCATCTGCACCCAGAGTCTGGGCTCTGAGCCACTGTTCCCTATCACACTGCCTCATAGACAGCCAAAGGTGACTTTCAAAACCATCTACCCCAGCATCTTCAGGGAAGGTGCTGAGTGAACCAGGGGTGCAGGTGAGGCAGGTGAGGCACGTGGAACTGAGCACCCCTCCTTCAACTAGACTCCTCCTGCTCAACTTCAGCTGGAACGTTTTATTTTCTATCTATTTTATGAGCTCTCCATTTCGGATCTCACTCTCAGAGGTTTTCCTTCGTCTTAGGAAGGCTGAAAGCCACCAGTGCAGGCTAACAGGATGCTCCCAGCACAGCGCCACTGCAGAGAAGAAAACCCGTCTGCCGCTGACTCCTCCCTCACTCTCCCAACCTGGTCCCCTCCAGCCCCGCCCACGCGGGCAGCTCCTCAGGAAACTCCAATGGGCCTTTCAGCCCCTCAGGACTTTACCTGTATCTCGGTGCTTCCCGATGCATCTGTGCTTGTGGTCTCAGCAGACCCTGGTTTCTCCCCAGTAGCTGTGAGAGCTGCTTGTCCTCCAGGAGGACGATAGAAGGCAAAGGTCCAGTATCACTGCCTGGATGTGGACAGCGGGGCTCCTGGGAGAGACTCCGCTCCGCTCACTGTTCATTCGCGGCACCTGGGTCAAAGGCCAGTTGACTGTGACAGGCTTTGTTTCTGGGCCCGTTTCTGTTCCCTTGGTCTGAATGTCCCTTTTTATCCCGGAACCATAATGTCAAGTAAAATATACTTTGAAACCAGGAAGGGCAATGCCCTCAGTTAAGTTTTTCCCTCTCAAAACTGCTTTGGCTGCTCAAAGTCTTCGGTGGTTCCACGTGAATTTGAGTGATTTTTTTTTTTCCTATTTTTGTAAAGAAAGGAACCATTGGGATTTGGGTAAGAATTGAATTAAAATGAGTAGATAGTTTCGTGTAATACGGAAGTTTAGTAGTAGTGATTCTTCTGATCCATGAAGGTCTGATGTCTTTCCGCTTATTTGCACCGTCTTTAATTTCTCTTACCAATGATTCGTAGTTTTCCGCACCCACGTCTTTTGACTCAGTCCTAACTTTTTGATGGTATTATATATGTATTTCCCCACTTAATTTCTTTTCTGGTAATTCATTTGCAAATTATTTGGTGGTGGGTGGGTACCAGAGATTGAACTCCTGGTGCTTAACCACTGAGCCACATCCCCAGCCCTTTTATTTTTTGAGACAGGGTCTCACTAAGTTGCTTAGGACCTCACTAAGTTGTTGAGGCTGACTTTGAATCTGTGATCCTTCTGCCTCAGCCTCCAGAGCTGCTGGGATTACAGGTATGCACCACCATGTCCAGCCAGAAATACAAACGATTTTATATGTTGATTTTATATCCTGCAATTTTATTATATCCATTTAATACTTTTTCTTTTGTGGATCATTTTTCCCCATTTAAGGTCATGCCATTTGCAAAAAGACAATTTTTCTTCTTGCTTTTGTACACAAGTGCCCTTTCTTTCTTCCTCCCACCTGATTGTTCTGGCTGGGACTTCCGGTACCATGCTGAATGGAGCATGGGCATCCTTTCCTTGATCCTGATCTTAGAGGAAAGTATTTATAGTCTTTCCCCCACTGAGGGTTGTGTTGCCTGTGGGTTTTTCACAAATGGCCTTTATTATGTTGAAGTAAGTTCCTTCAATAGCTAACTTTGAAGATTTTACTTTTAATTGTTGCAGAATGGTGGATTTTTTCAAATGCATTTCCTACACCTACTAAGGGGCTCTGTTAGCATGGTGTGTTGCAATAATTGATTTGTGTATATTGAACCATCCTTGCATTCTGGAGTAAATACCACTTGATCATACTATATAATTCTTTTAATATCATGTTGAATTCAGTTTTCTCATATTTACTTAGTATCTTTGGCATCAATATTCATAAAGGATATCAGTCTTTAGCTTTCTTTTCTTGTGATGTCTTATACTGCCTTCATAAAATGAGTTTGGAAGTGTCCCTTCTTTTTAGGTATTGGAATAGCTTAAGAAGAATTGGCATTAATTATGTTTTTAATGCTTGAATTCACTAGTGAGACCCTCTGGTCATGGACTTTTCTTTGTTAGGAAGTTTTTGATTATTGATGCAATCTTATTACTTATTAATCTTTTCAAGTTTTCTATTTTTTCATCATCCCATTTTGGTAGCCTGTATGTTTCTATAAATTCATATGTTTCTTCTAGGTTGCCCAATTGGTTGGTGTACAATGGTGTACAATGGTTCCTAATAATCTTGAAATTACTATTGCATTGATTTCCACATCTCCCCTTTCATTTCTGATTTTGAATCTTTTTTATCTTAGTTATTCTGCTTCTCTTTTAAAAATCAAATGAATCTTTGTTAATTTCTCTATTTTTTTTTCTCATCTCTTTCTTACTCATTTCTTCTCTGATCTTTGTTATTTCCTCACTCCTGCTATAGTGCTATATCAAGAGTCTGGAGTATCCTCCTTCGCCAACATCTCCATGAACCAAGCCAACCAAATGCAAGCAGGTCGAAGAGAAGCTGGATGATTTCAAACACTGAGCGGTGTGGTCACCCCACCACTCAACCTGATACACAATGTGTTGACCACGAGCAATGAGAAGCACCATCCGCTGCACAACGGCACAGAGTCCCCCCTGTTTAGCCAGCAGGTAACATGGCAATTCTGTTGCCTATTGCAACTTTAATAGTAGAATTTTAAAAATTCTGTTGTGTAGCCGTAGACACACATGCCCGCTATAGAGCCTGTTTTGAAGGATACACTTCTTTCTAATCATTGCCTCACTTAGATCTACTCTAAGCAATGCCAAGAGAAAGGACCGAACAAATACTGTTCATCCTAAGAGGTCAATGCCTCCTGGCGATGCTCTCTTTAACCTAGAGTGCAGATTAAGAGGAGTAAACCAATGTTCTGTTTTTGACTGATTTGGGAACAAAAAACACCATAAATTTCCTAACCACAGTGGGTCCTTCACTTTCCATCCATCAAGGCATTAGGTGGCCCATGCATAAAGTCGTCTACAAAATCCTCCACAAACAGAAGTGCACACCGCAGACTCACACCGGGTTCATTGCTGGTTTTATTGTTCATGGACACATTACTTGAAATGATGAAATCACCAAGGCAGCATTATATACAGTTAAAAGAGTGTCCTACCATCCTGGCACATCAGTTTGCCTGGAACTCCATTTGGGGTTTTGGTGTGAACCTGTCTTGGGTCACACCTGTGGTTTGTGGTCTTGCATCCTGTCACTGGGCTGAGGCAAAGCAGAGAGTAAGCACAAGTAGGTCTAGTCGTCGGTATTACTGCAACCGGAGCGACAGTTACGTTGGGGATGCTCCTGCAGGTACCCACTGGGTGAGCAACACAACTTGGATCGGGTCCTTAGATCGGGTAACACCTAGACTGATGTGGCAGACCCAACACTTTGTCCCGTTACCCTCAGAACGTATGTATGGACTGCGAAGTTCTAATTGCAGCACCGTCCTACCTGTGTAGGTGTGAGCAAGGATGAAAGAGAGGTGGGAGTTTCATGTGGCAGAAAGTCACAATCTGGGATTAGAGGAAGCTGCCCACATCTGTGATAACATCTGCTTCAGGGATGAAGCCTCACTCATCGGCTTTACCTTAAGACCTAGGAGTGTGAGAGACCTTGCTGAGTTGTGAGATGTGGACCCTTCTTTCAGAGCCTCCAAGTTCTGTGACTGTTGGTGGTGAGAAGACCTTGGTAGGGTCCTTTCTAGTGGCACTCAAGGGTGGTCATCGTCTGATACAATTTCCAGAAGACCCAGTCAGGTTCTGGATCCTGAGAGGTTTGACTATCCTGGGTTGTGGATTACAGAAAGATCATTCTATCTGGTGCTATGGTTTGAATGTGTCCCTCGGAATTTCACATGTTGGATATTTAATCCCCCCCTAAATCATAGACTAATGGAGAGGTGAGATGCTAAGGAGGTGATTGAACCCTAAGGGATCTGCTCTATTCATGGTTTAATGGATTAGTGGATTAGGGCCTTATTACAGGAGTGCTTTTTTATAAAAGCAGCTGTCTGTGGCTCACTTGATCCCTCTGCTATGTGATGTCCTCTGCTATGTCATGACCCAGCAGGAAGGCCTTCACCAGATATATAGGCCAATCTTCTGGACTTCCAAGACTCCAGAACAATGATCTAAATAGACATCTATTCTTCCTGCAGTACCCAGTGGTATTCAGTTACCGCAACAGAAGAAACTCTAAGACACGTGGTGAAAATACACTTGAAGCTTTTAGTCACATCAGAGTGTAGGGGAGTTGAAAGTACATCCGAATCTACTATTAGGGGCAAGACCTTCCAGTAACTATTTCATAAGGGACCAATTTGTTTCCCAGTGGAAGTGGATCTGATGGCCATTAATCTGCAATACCTTGGACCAAAGCTGTGGAGAGCTGTGATTTTAATTATGTCCTGACTCTCCTGGCTGCATTTGTGCTGGGAGCTGCCTGTGTGAGGTGTAGGTCAAGGTGCCCCAGTTGCTATGGTAACATGGCCACGGGTGGCTACATGGAAGGCATGCAGCTCTATCAGTTTTGGTCTTGAGTTCAGCACCTTCTCCCAAGAATAGAGAATTCTGAGCAAAACAAGATGATCTTAATGTCTCACCAGCCCTGCATCCTTCACATTGCCTGCTTTGCTGAAACTTTCCCACAATTAACCTTTTTTTTGAAAAATGCTTTTTTCAATTGTAGATGGAAACAATATCTTTGTTTATTCATTTTCATGTGGTGCTGAGGATTGAACCCAGTGCCTCACACATGTGAGGCAATTGCTCTACCACTGAGCTACAACTACCCACCCCCCCCCCGCCCCCCAATGAAACTTTTGATGATGGAACCTACGTAATAAACTTGCTGGGCTGCTCCGAGTCAGTCAAACCTCACCAGGGCTTGGTTACCCACCTGGCCCCAGCTTTTTCTCCCTATGTGCGTCTGTTTGTCTTTTCTTCATCCCCCATTGCCCGAGTCCACTAACCCCTTAATTAACACCCATGGCTGAGAGGGATGAGAGGGTCACAGCCCAAGGCAATTCAGTCAGTTCATTTCACTTTACCTGGTGCTGTTGTGTTTAGACCTTATTTATTCACAACTTTCCTGGTGAACCAAGTGCCTCTATCCCTGGAGATTTCTCTAGTACAGCCCCATGAGGGAAGCATCCCAAAGGTTCTAACAGAATTTTAGCTGCGACTGCGGTTGAGTCTTCCTGCATAGGAAAGCTTCCATACAACCAGAGAAGATTATTGAAAGTGCAAACTGGATGAAAACCTCAATAAATGTTCAATAGGGTCCATTAGGTAGCACAGAAGTACCTGGAGTTTTTAATTGTCCCCTGTGGCCATCCAGGCCACCATGCATCCATGCTTGACTATGAATTTACATGCTCTCAAGTAACAATTTTGCTTCTCTAATTCAGAAATAAAGCATTGCTTGTTTCATATATTATCGAGGGTAATTTTACTCAGATCCTGGACTTCATCTAACTGCATATCTTAATAATTCCTGCACTGGCTGACTTAGCATGAAAGTCTGCCAAATATTTCCTTGGCATTTAATTAGTTCTTGTTCTACTTGATGATAAGTTAGTATTTTTATAAACCAGTCAGTCTCTTTATTAGAGTTCTGGGGATTCTTAACCAGACCAGGAGTATTATCTGGAGATTTTAGAAACCTATATTTACTTTTATTTATTTATTTTCTGCTCTCAACCTGCCCCCCAAATCTTCCCAAAGAAGAGGTAATTTTAAACTGTATCTAATGCAAATGCTTTTAGAAAAGAATCTATCCCATTCTGTGTGGATGATGAAGAATCTGATGAAGGTTTGTGGTAGACACTAATTGATGAGGAAATTTGGTTATTTCTGCACCACTCAACATTTTACTAATAGCATATTAGATTTCTAAAAATTTCATACAGATTTCAGAACACTCATATCAATAATATATCCATAAATATAAAGTTTAGCACCGTTATCCCTCTTATATTATCAAATATGTCGAATAGGTTTAAATAATTTAATGTCTTTTTCCAGCATGGGAGACACATCCTTTGGGGTTTTTAGGAACTCAACTGGAAAATTTCAGTTAATTTGAGATCAAGGAATAGATTTAATTTAGAATTTACCTTATGGAGCTCTTTAAAAAATATCAAAAGTTTAAAACACTTGATCAAAATAGAATCATAGGTCACTGGAAAATAACATCCATTCATTCAACCTTTGTGATAATCAGAAGACTTCAAAGGCAAGTACAGAAATTTGCCTGATTATTGAAAAACCTTAACTCTTCAATGGAGGGGACTCTATTTTTCTTAAGTGATCAGAAGATTAATAAAGATAAGACGAAGCCTGGGTAATCACTGATGAAACGCAGAATCTTTGTTTCCTGTGCCAATTACCTAGAATTCTGGCTAAGAACAACCTTGCACTTTCCCCAAGACATGTCAATGCTCCGAGGAGATGTTTTTTAACAGAGGACCAGATTCTCATCTTGTATCAGTTCACCTTTGGTATCGATGCTCATTTTTTAAAGAAAAATGTGTAAATAATCTCTTTGTAATTGCAACCAGCTTGATCACACTTAAAATCAATTTCACCCAAATTCACCTTCACAAACCTACAGCCTTTCCTCTTCCCCATTTGAGAACAACTGGTCATTCTACTCTAAGACAAAAATTACATTTCCCCCTCACTAAAGAACATCTTTCAAGTAAGCTTCACTCACCAAAAACCTGCCTCCCTTCCTCAAATATGGGGTCAATGTAACAACCATATATTAACTAGAAATTTTTAAACCCTAGCATCCCTAACGCCTAATGGATACCTAGGAAGTGAGGAGCAATTTCATTTTTTTTTTCTACCAGCCTTCTTAAAATGAGAAACATTTCATAATTTTTAGAAACATGCTTCTTCATAGCATAATTTTTTCATGTTTACTTATGGACCCAAATATATTTAACTTCTCTATACTATATAAAAATAAGATGTCAAAGTATATATACTCTCAATCTAGGTTCAGCAATGAATGTTTCAGTATTTTAACCTCCTTCCTAATGACTCAGACATTTAATGAGTATGTATTGCTGCGGGTCCTGGGTGAGTGAGAAGACAGAGAGAATTCTCCAAGACAGAGAGAAGCAGCGAAGAGAGTTTCTTGGAGGAAGATGCGCTGTACCCCTGAAGCAGGGATCTCACAAAGGCTTCTGCCCATGGACTCAGGCTTCTGGGCTTACATGCACGTTTGAGTTCTTGACTTCTGGTGGACTTTTTGCTAGGCGTGGTTTGTGCTAAGTGAGGGATGATCGACAGACTCCTGTGCCTTGCGCACAATGCCTACTGCATATGCACCGAAAGTTCATTCCAGAATTTTACATTTGACGCATGAGTTGCAAATAATGCGTATGAGGTCTGAAGCAGGGGGCTCTCCCTTCTAGGTTTCTATGGGTTGACCTTGGGAGCCTGAGCATGTGCTCCTTGGGATGGTTGGGAGACTTTTTTGAAAAACAGGATCTTGCAGATGACAGTCTGGGGAAGTTTGCTTTTCTGATAACGGCAAGGGGCGGGAGGAAAGGCAGGTCCTCAGCCTCAGGTCAGCTCTGCTCATCGACATGAGGTGGGGCCCAAGGGGAAGGGTCCCTAATCTAACCTGCCTCATGTATTACTTAATATAACATGACTTTAGGACGTGAAGTCATTACTGAGAAAGAATTCTGAAACTATGACCATTTCATCTACAGACTTGTATTCCAACAAGGGGTCTAGCCAAGGGACGCTTGCTCTTTTCCTGGTGGACCTGTCTGATGGTTGCTCTGGGTCATCATTTGCAAGGTTGCTCATTGTAATTTCTGCAGTTTCCAAATTAAAACTTCCCCATTGTGATGACTTTGACTGTGAGCTGTTTCTAGTGAGGTAAACCCATTCTTCCAAAATACACAGGTTCTAGCCACATAATTTTGATACCTTAAGTTAGCTGAGGTCCCAGATGTGGCAATCTTAGACTCCCTGAATTGTGGCATCCAAAGCCCTGACCTCAGCTTAGTTCTGTCTAACCAATCAGACAGCAGAGGCCTCTCCATTCAGCTGATTGTCAAATCCAGTGTGAACCTGCACCCCATTCCGTTTTGCCAGAGACTCATCCACCATCAGTTCCAGCAAAAGTTCATGTCTTATAGCACAACAGACCCTAGATGCTCCTCCAAGGCTGTGGACCTTTCACAATACCATGGCCAGGATTAAAGCCAAAAAGCCAAGAAGAGATTGGGGCTCAGAACAAAAAAGAAGAGAGTTCAACTTAGGAACTCAAAACTCTGGGGCTATGAGGAAGAAAGGACCTCAAAAGGTGTCAGTGTGCCTGTCCTGCATTCCTCAAAGGATCTCGGAAGTCAGGTTCCATGTGAATCACCAGAATTATCAAAAGACACAACTAAAATAAATTAAATTTAAAGGTCGTAATCTGCTTTTTTTTTTTTTTTTTTTTTTTTTTTTTTTTTGAGTTTCCAGAATCAACTTCCAAACCCAGTCCAGATGAAACGTTCTCTCAAAAAAGCTCAGAGGGTTCAAAACCCAAATGCACAGAGCTCTGGGGTCCAGGAGAGAACTCACCCATGCTCTCCTGCTGCTGCGAGAGAATAATGGACCCAATGTCCCGGCAGGTACCGTGTGGCATGCTCAGTGCTCCTGGGGGGTCTCCGGGGGCTCTGGTGTGGATCCCACTTCAGACGCGTCTGTTAAAAGAAATACTTTAGACAAATGAGACTTAAGAGAGTTGACTTGAGCAAGGCGACCTCTAGAACCACAACAGGTTCAGAGCCAGAACATTTATGGACAGGGAAAGGGAAGTGACAGACAGATAATGGAGGTGAGGCAGAGACAATTAGTTGGCCACTTAGCTTCTGTGGTTGGCTAAGGATCAGCTATTTGTTACTACAGAGAACCCCTAAGTTAGATGTTCAGTTTGTTTAATTATGAGTTAGGTGGCAGTTTGTTACAAAGCATAGCGCAGAGATTTCCAAAGCCCAAATTTTGTTTGGTTTAAAAACACTAAGCTTATTTTGCAAATAAATTGATCTTATTGTGATCATCTTTGGCATAAATGGCTAAAATACATAGACAAAAATTCTGATGCCGAAGAAAATAATAGCGCACCTGCTATAGAATTCTAACTCATATGTGAAGATTTATTATCTACCTCAAATCTGAATTGGATTCCGAATTTCCAGGTTTTCTCCAAAATCTGGCAATGACCCTCCAAACTAACACTCGCAACTTTTCTTTCACCCTTCTGGTTAGGAATCACTGAGATTAAAACTTTCCTTGGTTTGAGTCCTGCCAGCTGAAGCTAGACAACTTGATGTAAACGCCAGAGGAATCACCAAGTGGCTTACGTATGAACAGATTTCATGCACCTGCTGTGTGGACCACTCAGAAAGTTCACAGGGCGCCTGATACAATTTTCAAACCAAGAAAGTCTGTCAGATTGCCAAGGGCTGCCCTCACTCCCTCTGAAGATTCTTCAAGCCCAACATCTAGAAATTTCAACTGATTGCCCTCTGGACTCAAAAATTGTGTTCATAGTTTGTTCTAACCATTAACTTTTGTCTTTTTTTTTTACGAAATATGGAGCCTTGGCGTGCTGTTGGAGAGGAAGAGTCAGTAGGGAAGACCTTCTCATCTTCTGTCCATCTTTCTCCTGCCCCCTTACTCCTCCAAGCTGGGTCATAGAAACCAGAACTCCCTCTTAATCAGGGCAGGACATAGAAACTCCTTCCTAAGTCAGCCATAGAGGCTAGGAACGTTACTTCCACCCTCCTGCAGCTTTCTGTGTAAATGCTGGCCGTAAAGAAATTCTCTGGCCTATCTTGTGTCTGTACATCATAAGACCCTCCCCTCAGAAAGAAGAGATGCTTCACAGAGAGGCCAAGAAGTCTGGAGAGGCCTTGCTGGACCTCCCTACCCATTTATTACCATTAGGTCAGACCCTTTAAAAAAAAAAAATCACATTTCTACCTGGCTGTCCATGCTTCATTGAACCTAAGCATAAAAACAAATGACTTTCCCTGGGTCTTTGGGTCTTCATTTCTGAAAGCTCATATGTAACTTTGAACAAATAAATTTGTGATACCTTTCTCTTGTCAGCCTGTCTTCTTGAAGAGACATCCACCCTGGCCCTTTATCATGGGTGAAGTTCTGCTCCTACAGAACCGTGCTGGACAACGAAGCTCTGACTTCCTCCCGGCTGCTTTCCGGGTGTCAGAACAATAGAGGGTGATGACAATTCCCCTATCCGCTTCAGTGCAGCTTACAGTGTTTCCTCAGACACTTTATTAATTCTACCAGGTCTCACCAAGGACCTTGATTTCATCTTTTCCCCAGGCCTCATTTTATTTCGAGAGAAGTTTTACTGGTTGAGAGGACTAGAGGTAGAGAGAGAGTTTTATTTCCCATCACATTCGCCATTTTTGCATTCTGGAGAACTGGAGAGATTCGCCAAACCCAGAAATTCGTCCAGTGTGTTTTCTGTCTGCTTTCTGTCAGATTATTCCAGCCAGTTTTACTGCCACTCACAATGCGTCACTCACTCTGTTTTGTACCCTTCAATACCAATTTCCACATTATTTTCCCACCCTTGCTCATGGTTTGCTTGCCAGTTTTTCAGTTGTTTGCAATTTCCTGTTCGCAATTTACATAGCCTGCAGCTTGGTCCTAAACCCAATCACACATGTTTTTGGTTATTATGGCAACACCCTATTTCTAGGGACAGATTTCTTTTTCTGAAATTTTTATTTGTTCTTTTTAGTTGCACATGACAGTAGAGTCTATTTTGACATACTTATACAAGCATGGAATATATCTTATTCTAATGAGGATCCCAGTCTTGTGGGTGTACAAGATGTTGAGCTTCGAAAGTTATGTTATATTCATTCCATGGGGAGGGAAAGAATAGAAATTCAGTGGATTAGACAAAGGGGAATAAAGGGAGGGGAGGGGAGATGGGTCTAGGGACAAATTTCTATCAGTTTCCTATTTCTGTGCAGTAATCCATCCTCAAAAAGTGGGTGATAATAAGAACTATAGATTTAGCTTGTGCTTCTACCAATTGATGTTTTTGACTGGGCTTAGCTCGTCGGTTCTTCTGGCTTCAGCTGGAATCCGTTATGCACAATGACCAGCTGCAGGTCAGTGAGGGTGCCTCTGCTTGGATTTGACTGGTTGTCAGCTCAAGCAATGGAGGCAGCTGGCCCAGGTGCTTCTTATCATCCATCCCCCTGCCCAGACCTGTTCTCACAGTGTCTGCACAGGGTCCTCAGGGTAGAGAAAAGCAGCACCAAAGGTATCTTGAGGCCCACTCAACTTATAACTGGTCCATGACACTTCTAATCCATGGTGTTAAGTCAAAGTAAGTCTCATCAAGATTCACCCAGGTTCAAATGGCCAGAAGATAGATCCCACTCTTAAAGGGAATTTGAATATGGAGCGTCATTGTGCCAAAGATGACCAAAGTCCATTGTGTGCTGGCAAGTAATGTACTACTTTGTAACTTTGGCATTGACTACTGATCAAATGCTGAGTCCTTTACAAACCAATTTGAAACACAGAACTATCAGCCCAGCACTCTGAAGGGGATCTCCCCAACAGAAGAACACAATTCCTCACCACGGCCTGGACTCCTACCAGGCCTAATACCTTGGAAATCAAACCCAGAACATGAAACACCACAAGAGCCATCCAAGTCTCTGGCTATCTTATAGCCTTTTTACTTAACGAGGTAACATCTGTTAGCAAATCCTCAACCAAACAGGATTAAAGGCAAAAAGAGTAAGTCCAAATGACCAGAAGAACAAGTGTGACCCTGGGGAAGGAGACCTGACTTGTCTGTGATGACAACAGGAGGTCTCAAAAATAATACAAAATATTATTAGGAAAAAAGAAACACTAAATGGGCTAAAATCAAAGGATGAAGTTCAAGTGAGGAGAAATACTGCTCCCCAAGAATGTGGTGCAATGGCTTGTGACACAGTTGTTCCCGGATTCAGACCAATGCACATGAAGGCTGGATTCCCCTGGAGAGGACATTTCCAGGGACTATTCCCATGGCCACTGCAAGCTAACATGTGGCTCTACAAGAAATTAACAGGAGCTTCCGTTTTTACCTAAGGGGAAAGACCTAGAATAGCATATTTAGAAATTTCATGTTTTTTCACATTCTATGCAATATGATTTCCAGTGGTAGTCATGAATACATCTCGTATTTATTGCCAAATCTGTTTTAAAATAAGATGTGTTGCTGCTACTCTGAACCACAATCCTTTCCTTAATATCTCTATTAGTGGTTTCCAGGGAAACATTTTAACCCCAATAAATCACCCATTTAGTAATAAAGTACTTAAAAATCATATTTTTACTTTGGTAAACATGATATCCTTGCCCTATGCTTTTTTGAAACGCAAGTGGAAAATTTGTTCCTGGAATCCGACATAATGTACCCTCAAGATCAAAGGATAGACAAAGATAGCAATGCCTGTAATGGATTTGGGCTCTGTGTCTTACGCAGCTTAACACAGTTTTATTACTTTCCTTTCTCTGTTGTGAAACATGGATTCTGAAAATAAGAAAACCCAGCAATGGAGATTTTAATAGCATTTAAAAAAGAAAGGCCAAAACATGTGTTCCTGGGATTTTCTAAAAACAGAGTATTTCCATTTCTCCTAGGAGAAAACCAATGCCCAAACAAAGGCTGTTTACTGGCTATTTATGGGTCCAGAAGGCCAATTTCAGGAGTAGTTGCTACAACCAACCTGGGCACCATATCTAGGTATTGCCTCTCTGAAAGCCAAGGTAAGAGATCTGACCTACATGGGGGAAAATATTTTGTCGAGTTTTTTTTTTTTTTCTTTTTGGTCACATTTACTTTTGGAACCTGACTAGATTTTCCAAGTTCTACCTGTTCTCCTTGGAATAAGAAAGCATGCCTGCCACCACGTCCCACCAGGAGATTAGATGCAGTGCTGAGGAAATCCTAAGCCCCCTTCACCATCAGAAAAGGTAGCCAGGGATCAAGAGGGAAAACCAGCAGGAGCTGGCCCTACAGAGGACTCCCCTAGACACCGCTGGCCAGGCAGTCCTGCTGGGGGACTTCCGCCCAGACCAAAGGGGCAAAAGGGCTGGTGGCCCTGAGCTTCCGATGGGTGGGGCAGAAGTGGATTCCAAGGTTCAGGCACTGCGGAAACTGGGGCAACTGCAGCTGCATGCGTTCTGTTAGAGAAGAGGCGGAGGAAGCCTCCCCGTGGTGCGATGGGAAGTCCTGCAGTCCCATTTCCAGAATGCAGCAGACTGAGCTGTGCGTAAAGACGGGAGGGAGGGCGGCGGCGCCTCTCCTCCTGAGCAGTTCTTCCCAGGCAGGCGTGGGAGCGCCTTGTCCTTCAGGGAGGCTGGCATGTAAACAAAGGCCTCATTCTAAGGAGAAAGGCACGAAATGTTCTCTGGTGTGTTCTGAGGACAGGGATGAAAGGAAATGAATGAGCGCTCCTGATAATTCTCCTAAAAACAAGTTCATCCACTGCAAGAACGCAGTCTCGGTTCGCACCTGACGGTGGAGCTACATTACCCAGGACTGGGAACAGGTCCTCTCTTCAAGAGCCGCCTGGAGCCGCGGGCAGTGGCCTGGCATGTGGAAATGAGACCCGTAGTGAAGAGTCCTAGAAGGAGCTATCTTCACAGTGAGGTTTTCAGTGCCTTTCTTAGTCACATCGCCTAAAGGAAGTGCTGTTATTTCTTTGAGGGTCCCACGGTTTTCCACCCCCGCCCCTTCAGGAAGCTTATCAGTGAACCCAGAAGCTAACATCTCTGCTGCTCTTCCCAGCAGTGGCATCATATGGCCTTACCTGTGACATAGCTATTTGGCTGTGCTTTCTGTGGTGGAGAGAGTTTCTGTGTTTATTATTAGCTCAGTTTTATAGATCTATGAAGCACTCAGCAGATGATGAAGATAGCTAATGCCAATGTTCTTTTTATAGATACTTGATTTTTTAAAACGGTTTTGGGTTCACAGCAAAAAAGAGCAGACAGAACAGAGATTGTCACGTACTCGCCATCCCGCCCACAGCCTCCCCCACCACCAGCGTCCTGTGCCACTGTGGTCCATTCTTCAGAACTGGTGAACCAGTATCCACACAGCATTATGGCCCATGGTCACACAAGGGTTCCCTCTTGGGACTGTGCATTCTGAGGATTTTATCACGGACATGATGACTGCGGCACCCCTGTATTGTCACAGAATACTTCCGCTGTCCTTAAAGTCCTGGGTGTCCTGCCTTTTCAACCCTCCCTCCCCTTGAGCCCCTGGCAACTGAACTTTTTTCTGTCCCCATAGTTTTGTCATTGGTTCAGTCGGCTATTTCCCTGCTGCTATTAAATGACCTGACCTGTACAACGGTAAGGAGGAGATTTATTTGAGGGCTCATGGTTAGGTCATAGTCCATAGACAGCAGGCTCCATTCCTCAGGACTCAAGGTGAGGCAGAACATCACGGCAGAAGAGTGTGGTGGAGGGAAGCAGCTTGCATCATGAGGAAGCAGAGAGAGAGAGATTCCACTCTCCAGACACAAATATATACACCCCAAAGCCACGCCCCAATTCCCACCTCCTCCAGCCACACCCTACCTGCCTCTGGTTACCACTCAGTTAATCCCACCAGGGATTAATTCATTGATTAGGTCAAGACTCTCACAACAACCCAATCATTTCTCCTCTGAACCTTCTTGCGTTGTCTGCCACGTGAGCTTTTGGGGGACACCTCACGTCCAAACCAAAACAGTCCTTAATGAAACTTTGCATACTTGGGATCAGACAGCAGGCAGCCTTCTCAATGGCTTCTTTCACTTAGGTTCCTGCACTTAAGGTTCCTCTATGTCTTTCTGATATAGGGGTGAAAGGAATTTCCCCTCCTCCTCTGAAGGTCTGAACCTTTACATCTATTGCAAGAAACTGGTAGCAGACAGTATAAGGGAAGGAAAAGCAGGCAAATCTATCTACTTGACAAGGGCATCAAATAATGGTAAGCACTCGGTAAGCCAGTGAGGTTCGGAAGCATACGTACTCCTCTTAAGAGAGAGGAGAGTAGGGGTTGAGGGCAATTAAAGAGGGATAGAAAATAAAAGAGCCCGAGACAAAGCTCCTCTGGGTGCTAGATGTGGAACTGGATTTTCAATCTCTTCCTCTGCGTATGAGTTTAATCTTTGGTTCATTGAATTTTGGTCAGAAGACTGAAGTAGCTATATTAATTTCATACAGAACAGACTTCAGAGCAAAGAAAGTCATCAAGGACAAATAGTTTATTACATGACAATAAAAAAGACATAATAATTCCTAAAGTGTATGCAACCAGTAAGTACCAAAATAGGGCAGAAACTGAGATAAACTCAAAAGAAATGAATGAAGCCACTATTCCAGCCAGATATGTCAAAACCCTTCTATCAGAAATAGATAGATCCTGTAGTCAGAAAAATACTAAGGACATTTTTTAACTCAATACACCATCAATCAACTAGATAAAATTGCTATCTAATACTTCATCCAACAACAGCAGATGGCATGTTCTTCTTGAGCTCACATGGAACATTCATCAAGATAGACCACATTCTGGACCATAAAACACACCTTAATCGATTTAAGAGAATACAAATCATATCATGACTGCTCTCAGATCACAATGGAATTTAATTAGAAGTCAATAACAGAAAGACGGCAGGAAAATCCACCAAATACTGACTTCTAAATAACATACAGGTCAAAGAAGACTTCTCAAGAAAAATTAGAAATAGTTTTAACCACAGGAAAATGAAAATACAACTTATCAAAATTTGCATGATGCACTAAAAGCAATGTGCACATGGAAATTCATAGCACTACGTGAATATTGTAGAAAGGAAGCAACGTTGAAAATTTTTGACCTAAGCTTCCACCTTAGGAAACTGTTAACAGATAGCAAATTAAATTCAAAGTAAGCAGGAAAAAAGAAATAATGTTTTTTTCTTTATCATTCATCTGCAGGCTTATCACCTGATAAGCCTTAAATAGTTTTTTTTTTTTTTCTTGTGCTGTTTTGCATTTATTCTGCTTATTCTGTTTTCTGATCTTCCTAGGTCTGTGCTTTGATGTCTGATTTGGGGAAAAATTGCTTCTTTGTTAATATATAAGAAGAGTTGTTGCTTTTCAGTTTGTTCAGCATTTTGCTTGTTGTTTGGACTGAGTGACATATTCCAGGTTTCTCACTTGTCAGACCAGAAACTGGAAGTAATAACTACTTGTAAAATGAAAAAACTGATTGGTTTGTGAAAGGATTTGATGAATTCTTTACATCCAAAACGATAGAGCAGTAAGATTAATCAACTTTCAGCCATGATTTTTTTCGAAATCTTTTTGAGGCTTAAATATTTATTATTTTTAATTACATGCAATGAGAATCAAAATTAGTATATATGTAAGGGGAAGGGAAGAATAGAGTTGGGTGGATTAGACAAAGGGGAATAAGGGAAGGGAGGTGGATGGGAACAGGAAAGACGGTGGAATGAATGGGACAGAGGCTTTCTATGTACATGTGTGAATACACCACAGTGAATCTCAACAGCATGTACATTCACAAGACTGGGATCCTCATCAGAATAAGATGTACTCCATGTTTGTATAAATATGTCAAAATCACTGTCATGTAAAATGAAAAAGAACAGATTTTTACAAAGGAAAAAAGAAAAAAATCAAAGGGAGATCGATGATTAGAGGAAATTGACCAGGGGAAGACATAGGGGAGGGAAGGGGAAATACCAGCGAATTCTACTGGACTAATAATATTACTATGTTCTATTGTGTGCATGTAAGAATATATAACAACAAATCATTACATATATATATATATATATATATATATATAAAAATGTGCCAATAAAAATATTTTTTAAAAAACTAATATAAATGTACTACTGACCTGCCTTGTACTCTGACTTACTCTGATGGTTAGGAAAAACCCATGGTACTGAGTTCACAGGAAACTGTCCAACTTGCCCTCCGTGTCTCAGACGCTTCCACAGGGGGTTTGCAACCTGTCAGTCACTCAGCAAACAATGAGGACGTTGACGATGCACCAGCCGCGCCTGATCTCAGGGACATTAAGATGAACGCCACTCCCACAGCCTACCTAAGGGGGAAGCAGATGGATGGAGGATGATTCCAACAGGACAAGGATAAGGAGAGGATAAGGATAAGGATAAGGTGAGGATAAGGAGAGTCTGATCCTGTCTGGCAGGCCTGGGCAGGTTGACAGGCGGATAACGTGTGGGCCACAGGTGAGGACACCCACAAGTCAACGCGGCAACACGAGGGGCATGTCACGCAATGGCCTGCCCCGGTGGGAGCGTGGCTGCCGAGCCCGTGGGGCTGGTGTGCCTGGGTGGGTAAAGGGAAGTGGGCATGCGCGTGTCTACCTGGAAGCGGGTGCAGCCAAATGACCAAGGAGCCTGACTTGGGCAGCGGCTGCCCCTGATTACGCATGCTCTCTTCACTGCGTCGGGAGCCCACCTGCTTCTGACAATGCACAGCCCAGAATCATGTGTGCTTTGTTCTGCTGAGGACTAAGCAGAGTCCGGCCGAAGTTACGTCGTTTCCAAGGCGACATGGCTTAGTAAGTGACGGAGCCTGAAACTAACCAGATGTGCAGTCCCAAACTCCACACATTCACAATGCCACACTTACATTGTCCCCTTCTATTGTGTTTTTGCTTTTTATTTTATCTATTGATTATTTTTTTGTGGTGCTGGGGATTGAAACCAGGGCCTCCCACATGGTAGGCAAGTGCTCCACCACTGAGCTACATCCCAGGCCTGCCCCTTATTAAATGGGGAGTTTGGAAAGGATCAGACCTAGAGGAAGCACATGACTTGCACGTGCTTTGTATTTTGTCATCAAGGCCACGGGGAGCCATCCAAGGATTCAAATGAGTGAACAGGACGATTGCTTTAGCGATCACTCTAGAACAAGATGGGGTCCTTTAGAGATTGCTCTAGAACAAGTCGGGATCCTTTAGAGATCACTCTTAGCAACTTAAAAGCAAACCCACCAGGCACCAGTCGAGAGGCAAGCAGACTGGTTAGAAGGCACAGCCAGGACTCAGACACACTTTGGTGGTCTGTGCCAAAACACCAGGTAAATGATGTAGGTTTCTGTACCTAGAGCCACCGGAGACCTAGGCAAGAGGGCCCTTCCAGGAGCTCTATGCTTGCAACACACACACACACACACACACACACACACACACACACACACACACCTGCCACTGGATTTGGCACTTAGCTCTGGTGCAGTCCATCCCTCAACCCTCAACGTCTACTCAGGCCTCAGGGAAACGGTTTTCCTCTGCTCTTTCTTGCCCCCTGTCCTGCATCACCTCCAAATGCAGTGCAAGCCCCTGGTTGTGTTGCTGTGACTCTTTACTGTGCTGCAGAGTGAAGAGCCTTTGAGTCATGGTCACACATTCTGAATTCTGGTGGGGTGATCACAGCCAGAGGGGGAGAGGGCCTGGCTGGGAACACACAGGAAGAGGGTCCCCCATGGCAGGGACCCAGCCTTTACACTGCAGTTAGGGACGAGCTTTAGAGAAGCCAGGGATGGAGTTGCCAGAGAGCTCAGAGAAGAATCAGAAGAGGACTGTGCAAAGTTAGAACAGATTATATCAAGAGGATTGTGTGTGTGTGTGTGTGTGTGTGTGTGTGTGTGTGTTTATATATGTGCTATGTGCAAATTTTTTAATTTCCAAAAAAATGGAAATTCAAATGTGCATCACCCAATTTTGAAAGTTGCTAAAAAAGGAAAAGAAAGGAAAAAGAAAGAAAGAAAGAAATAGAAATCAAGAAAGAAAGATAGATCACTAAACCAAAAGATAGAAGCTAGGCACAAAATTCCAGAATCATGACCTGGTTCATGTGATTTAAATTCTTGCTGCAGCTTGAGGACAGTTGGTCTGTGTCTGGCCAGGGTACCTGCCCTGGGGTCTGTGTTCACCCATCTCTCCCGTGTCCCTTCCCAGGCCCCTGCAATCTTGCTCCTGTCCAATTTCTTCAGCCAATGAGCTCTTGCCACAGTCTGTCATGGCTGTTTGTGCTAAAAGCAAAAGTCCCTTTTGGAATCTGTGGACTTCTTAATCCCGCCACAAGTGGGTCTTTCTTGAAGCTCGCTCCCCTCGGCTTCTGTGGGCGCTGGCCCCCACCAGCCCTTCTTAGTTCCTCCCCAGCGTCTTCCTCCTCCCTGTCCCGAGGACACCAGCGTTCCCTGCATGCTCCTCCACATTCTCTTTGGTCTCCGCTCTGCAAACTGCTTGGGGACCAGTCCACAGTAGCTCCTGGCACAGTGGGCCTGGGGCGAGCGAGGAAGCTGCCGTAGTTAGCGATCTGATTGAGCCAGGCACTGGCTCTGCACGGTCTTCATCTTTAACACTACTGGAACAAAAATGAAGAATGTCAAGCAAGTAAATTACGTGATAATTTCTGTGTTTTTGAAATATAATTCAGAAAGTGACTTCTGTACATTCAGCTGGGGACAGACTCAACATCTGTGGGGAGTGGAGCTTATTTGACTCGGGAGTTCTCTTTATTCTTTTTATTTTTATTTTTTAAATTTATTTGTATTGTAAACAAATGGGAGTTCTCTTTAAAAAGGAAATCGTACCCATGAAATTAGGTGCACACCTTTAGAATGTGCACATGCTTTGCGGTCAACCTGTCTGATTCAGGCGTTCATCTTTACGCTGGTCACTTCCACACTAGTTCCTCACCCAGACCTCGCTGTGAGCTCTAGACCCACCTGGGCAGCTGTGGCCTGGACTTCTCCAGGGAGCTACACCTTCAGCCTCCCAGGCAGATACCCCTTCACCATTGATCCTCTTTGCATCCCCTGCTACAGTGGTGGGGACCGCTGCTCGCTGTGTCTCTGATGACGTACAATCCCCGCTCCCCAATGCAGTCCATCACCACAGACACTTCCATCCAGTCTCCTTAAAGCCCTGACTCCGTCCACTCTCCTCCGTGCAGCAGTGTCCTCGGTCCCTGTCCCCATCCAACTGTGCCTGGATCGCTGCAGCAGCTCCGCTGGCCTTTCTTCCTGATCCTTCCTTCATATACTTTCTGAATTATATTTCAAAAGCACCAATATGATCACATAATTTACTTGGCTGACATTCTTCGTTTTTGTCTCAGTAGTTTTAAAGACGAAGACTGTGCAGAGCCAGTGCGTGGCTCAATCTGATCTCTAACTACAGCAGCTTCCTCTCCCCAGGCCCCCGCTGTGCCGGGAGCTACTGTGGACTTGTCCCCATCACCCTGAAAGCTCTTTGAGGTGGAATTTACACACAGGTGGCATTTTTAAGATCATTTATTTATCTATTTGTACCGGGAATTGAACTCAGGGGCGCTTAACCACTGAGCTGCATCCCAGTCTTTTCTAATATTTTAGAGACAGGGTCTCACTGAGTTGCTTAAGTCCTTGCTGAGTTGCTGAGACTGGCTTTGAAGTTGGAATCCTCCTGCCTCAGCTTCCCAGGTGACTGGGATGACAGGCATGGTGCTCCATGCCCTGCTACAATGTAGCATTTTTTGCAAAGGAAAGTTATTATGTGACTAATACAAAACATTGAAGTACAATTCCATTTAAAAAAAATTTTTTTTTAGTTACAAGGAAAAATCTCTCAAATAGTAATACAGTTTCCATGTCAAAACTAAAGGAGAATCACTGACTGAGAAGGTGGGCAGCTGACTAGACAGGGTCAGAGCACGGCCACCAGCACAGCCTGAGGGTTCAGAGCCACAAGCCACCAGACGGTCCTCAGCCCACATGTTGGCCCATCTACAGCTGTGATCATTTCATACAAATCCATGTTAGCATTTATCCCAAATAACACTAATATTTTAAATGTTCATTGGAAGAATGGAGTGTATGCATTTTCACAACTTCATATATCGATCTTATGGCTGTTTTCTTTTCTGTCAAATCACACATATTCTTCCAAGTTGTATGCTTACAGAAAATACCTCATGTTCTTCCAATAATTAGCAACAAGCTACTTGCTTTTAACAGAGAAGATTTTCCTCTAAATTCCACTAACAACAGACTATTTATAATCCCATTATTTTGAGTAAACAATTTATATTAGAACGACACTATTTCTTAGTGGGAAGTTAAGCTTATATCAAGTTAAAATTCAACTGTTTAGATTACCAGGAAATACAACTTTTGAAAGTAGTATACTCATTCATTTCATCACGTGGGAATTATTCTATGACAGACTATGAATAATGAAGACAGTATTTCAACTACTTTATAGATTGACAGTATGTCACGATTCGTAAAACACTTTTCAAGAAAATCTTCTAACTTTTTTTTTAAGGAAAACATAGTATTCAATCAGTTTTCTAAGATATTATTGGGAATTTTCAAGATCCAGCCTGCGAATTACTCATAAATAATACAACATTCCTGAGAGTAAAAAACCCTGAAAACAAAGACACAAACATTGTGTTCTGAACCACACACCCGTTTCACCACCTTGGGGTGGAGAGCGAGACCATGAGCCTGAGCGTTCAAGCTTTAAAAATGTGCGCTCCGTTGCCGAGATCGCCAGCAGCCAGCGTCCTCCCCTCGCCGTGGGCTCCCTGTAGTGGACATGGAGCAGAGGTGCCCGCTTTCAACAGCCACCAATAGGGTTTGGATCTTAAATGTCTCCCAAGGGCTGAAGTGGGTCACCAGTTGTGGCGCTGTGGGGAGGCGGGGCAGCCTTTAGGAGGTGGGGCCTGGCGACAGGAGTTAGGTGGGGGTGTGCTGTTGAAGCGAATATTAGGACCCCAGCCCCTCCCCTCTCTTTCTTCTTCTTCTTTTTTTTTTTTTTTTCAATTTCTCAGCTATGTTCTATTTATTTATTTTTTTGGTTTTTTAAAAAATTTTTACAGACTGCATTTTGATTCCGTGTACACAAATGAGGGACAACTTTTCGTTTCTATGGTTGTGCACGACGGAGAGTCACACCATTTGTGTGATCGTACACGTACCTGGGTAGTGATGTCTGTCTCAGTCCACGACGGTCTTCCCTTCCCCACCTCCTCCCGCCCCACTTCCCTCTACACAACCCAAAGTTCCTCCATGCTTCCCCTCTCCTTCTTGGCTTTCTGGGCACCACAAGCTGAGCAGATCTGCTCCCTGCCATGACGTTCTGCCTCGCCACAAGCCCAGACACACCTGAGCCAGCCCACCAAGGACTGGAACCTGAAACCATGAGCCAAAACAAACCTTTCCTCCCCTTTCGTTGTTGTGTCTCAGGTTATGTGTCACAGCCACAGAAAGCTGATTTATAAAGTCACTCATGTTGTAACTAGTAGCAGGCAGAAAGGAGAGAGCTCTTTACAGGAACCTGCCGGGCGTTCAGCTCAGAACTGTGAATACTGGGGATAGCACCTCTGGTTTCCTCACATCCTGTGCAGGACAGAGCACAGAACACGGACACACGTGGAACTTTATGCATATTATCTATTATCTGCAAAGGTTATCATCCCAGCAATGCCATTTTATAATATTTTTCCCATTTTACAATCTAGGGTGCAAGAAAAGAATTTACACAGTTAATTCAGCAAGGTAGACACAGATATAACAAAACGTTACTTCCCGAATTGCTTGTGCAGGAGCCTCCATCAGTGTTGAACTGATGGAAAAAGAGGTGAGACCCCGTCTCCTGGGACGACAGTGAGGCTGGTTCCTGGCACACAGGAACAGAGGTAGCTCGAGGGCGCTGACCTCTGGGGTCCCCCCCAGGTACAGGCTGCAAGAGGGCTCATCTGCAGAGAATTTGAGAGAGATCAAATAACTGCCGGAAGTCAGTGGGCCTCTTACTGATGCCACGTGCAACAGGACACCCCTGCCCACCGTGGCAGCCTGTTCCTGTGCGGAAGCCACCTTCTCAGGGCCACCACAGAGCAACTCGACTCATGGTAACAAGTACTGCAAATAAGACAGGCAGAACTTAACAGCACTCTTACTAGCAAAAAGGCATAAAGTTGGGACCCCAGACAGAAGAAATAAGTAAGTAAAAGGGTAAAGTGTGGTCCCCTTAATGGGTTCTAATTGCAAGGCAAAAAGATATGGTACATGGATAAAAATCAGTATATAATAAAATACACAGATATAAGACCACAGAATCCAAGGTCAATAGCAACTGAACCTTTAAGGAGCTCCTGAGAAAACCTGGCCCATCCCATAGAGATTCTAGGAAGAGCAAGCTTGCCCTGCAAGACAGGAAGAAGGAATTGGACCTGCTGAAGTGGAGTGAGGCTGGGGTGCAGCGGGGAGGGCTGCCAGGGGAGGCTGTGCTCTCTCGCAGGTGACCCCCAAATCGTAACAGACAGGGTTGCATGACAGAACGCCAGACTGGGTGCAGTTCTGTGTGGAGGCTGAAGAGGAGGTTGAACCTTGTCTTTGAAATGATGTGCACACAAGCCAGAGCAGAGGCCTATTGGGCACCTATGGGGGAGCAGAGAGCGAGAGGGAACCCAACGCAGGCATGAGCTGGAATCTGAGCCTGAAGAAACCCTCTTCCCCCTCTGCCAGCACGCTGTGCCGGTCAATGCTTCTGGCACAACCCTTCCGAATGGGGAGAATCCCATTCCCAGGCAGGCACAGGGAGAGGCCTCCCATCCAACCCACTACCCACACTATCTGCCAGGAGGGAGCGTCCATTTCCACGGGTTAAGGACTCCGTCCCATGGACAGTCCGCCTTCGGCAGATGCCACCCTCGAGTTCCAGAGTTCCAGGTTGTAACCTGCCTCTGGCTGACTGGCTGTAGGTTAGGGTTCCCATGCTGCTCCACCCCCACCTCCCTGGGTTCAGTCATTTGCTCGAGCAGCTCAGAACTCAGGAAAAGACCTTATTTACATCGACCCACTTTCTCAAGAGGATATTACAAAGGATGCAGATGAAAAGCCAGATGGAAGAGAGGTGCGCAGGAGGAGGTACTCGGAAGGGTCATGGATTTCCTGTGGCCTCTCCGGGGACTATTCCCCAGGCTCCTCCACAAGGTAAGCTGTTGGAAGGCTCCTAAACCCAGCCCTTTGGGGGGTTTTCTGAGGGCTTCATTATGTACGCATGACTGATTACATTCCTGGCCATTACTGATCAACCTGGCCCGCAGCCCCTCTCCCCTCCCCACAGGGAAGTGGGATGAGGCAGTGGTCAAAAGCAGAGCCTTAGACTAGGCCAATGACTTCTAGTCCCCACCCCAGGGCCCTGAATGGAACCTGACCTGAAGCAGGTTCAGTCCCCCTGGAGACACTGGAGCTGGCCTTCTATCTGCCTGCGTTGACTGCTCGTTGGCTAATTGTGCCCCAGGAGAAAGGAAGGGCTTCAGCTCTCGGCATGATGGCTCCCATTTGAATGGGGAGTTCTCCCCTGATACGTGGTATTCTGGTTTGGATGTGAGGTGTCCCACGGAAGCTCATGAGAGACAATGCAAGAAGGTTTAGAGGAGAAATGATTGGGTTATGAGAGACTTAATGCAAGCAGGGAATTATACCCCTGGCCAGATTAGCCAAGGAGAAACGGAAGGCAGGTGGGCACGGGGGGGTGTGCCTTTGGGGTATGTATTTTGCAGCTGGTGAGTGGAGTCTCTCTCTCTCTGCTTTCTGATCACCATGTGAGCTGGTTCCCTCTGCCACACTTTTCTGCCATGAGGTGCTGCCTCACCTCAAGCCCAAGGAATGGAGTCAGCTGTCTATGGACCGAGACCTCTGAAACGGTGAGCCCTCAAATAAACTTTTCCTACTCTAAAATTGTCCTGGTCAGATCTTTTAGTCACAGCAGCAAAAAAGCTGACTAAAACAGATGGGGACGTTCTCCAGACTAATCGGAAGCTGTGAATTTATGTAGTCAACTCTCTCAGCAGCTGGGAGATGGCTGCCTCTGCCCAGGGAAAGGTAGATAGTGTCAAAACTGACCGGTATTGCAAACCTCTCAGTTGGTGTCCACCTGAGGATGTCTAGGTGTGCGGGGAACATCCCCCGTGCCTGGTGTCAGAAGGATTGCACCGCGTACGTGTGAGTGGAGGGGAAGGTGTGAGTAGCTGGACCTCTGCCTGTCCAGTGGGCGGCGTGCCAGGGGCCCCCTGTCAGGAGGGATCCCACCCCAGAAATTCATCCTTAGACCCTTCCTCCTGGGTGAAACTGATTCCAACTACCTTAAATCAGGGTTTTGTTTGCTTCTCTTTACTAGAACAAATACCTGAGAAGATCATCTTGAAAAGGAGGAGATAATTTATTTCAGCTCATGGCCGGTGGGTTGGTCTTGTGGTGGGGCAGCTCAAGATCGTGGGAGTATGTGTGGGAGGATGTGACAGAGCTGGCCGCTCCTGAGCTCAGATCCCATGTGTCGCTGTCGAGGACGATTTTGGTGTGGTGAAGCGAAACCACTCAACCCATGGGCAGGAAGCAAAAAATAAATAAATAAATAAATAAATAAATAAATAAATAAATAAATAAATAAATAAATAAAACTGAAGAGGGGACGGGGTCACATGCTTCCCCTGGAGAACGCTCCACCCAGGGACATAAGACTCCCACAAGGTCCCACCTCTTAAAGGCTCCACCACCTTTCAGTCACCCCCTGGGAGCCAAGTCCTCATAACCTGGGTCCTGGAGGGATATTGAGCACCCAGCCGGTTTCCTGCAACCAGAATCTGAGTGGAGACTCCCGTGCAAGTGGCTTCTTGAAGGGGGTTCTTAGGAAAAGGGAAGCGGGGGAAGATGGGTAGGGCTGAGGGGAGCTGAGCCAGTGTGAGGTTCATCGTAGAAGCCTCCTCTGAGCCTGGGGAAGCTTCTGATCCCTCACTATACCAAAAGCTGCTCTCGCTGCAAGGCAAGGGGGCTGCCCCTTTGTACCCACGCATCAGACTTCCTTTGCTGTGGGTGGGTTGGGGGTGGCCTGATCATGGTGGCTCCTATGGGCCAAGAGTGACTTTCTGCAGAAGGGTGGCATTGTGAGTCCGAGCAGCCCACGTTCACAGCAGGGGAGGATGGACTCCTGGGCCCAGTTAAGGGCACCTGGGCAGGACACCCACCTGGGCAGTGTCATCCTCTAAGCTGTAAGTAACAGTCATGGATCCAAGCTCGGGGAGCCAGACCCTGACACCTTCTGCTCAAAAATTAACCACAGGGCTGGGGATATAGCTCAGTTGGTAGAGTGCCTGCCTCACAAGCACAAGGCCCTGGGTTCAATCCCAGCACCAAAAAAAAAAAAAAAAAAAATTAACCACCTTCATTCTTTTAAGAAATTTTTTGCAGGGGGAAGAAAAGGGGAAATACTGAAGAATGAGGTATGAATTAAAGCAAATTACATTGTGTGCATATATGAATGTCACAATGAGCCTATGTTATGCATAACTAGCATAATTGTAATGCACTAACAAAAACATACAGTTTTTGACTTTTTTCAATTGGCAGCATGTGTATCATATGAGCATAAGCATTTATGGATGATTTAATCAAAATTACCAGATTTGGTGATATGACCACTTAAGCATCTCTGAATAAGTATCTATAAATTTTCTTACCAAGATCTATAAATGCTGTGGACTGGTAATATTCATCCTTAGCATGAATTCTGTTTTGCCAGCACTGCATGAATTGAGTATTCCTGTTTAAATTGGTCGTCTGAGGAGTGCTATTTTTTTTTAACTATTGTGTTCCAAACTTTGATGAGGATGAATAGATCACCTTCCCAAACTTCCACCCTCAATTTCTCATCGGTTAGTTGACGGCGTATATTAGATGCAAAACTAAGAACGAATAGGAGGGACTGGGATGCAGGTCGGCACTAGAGCACTCGCCTGCCGCATGTGAGCCCCTGGGCGCCACCCCTAGCACCACAAGAAAGTTATTAACAAGAAAATGGAAATAATTCCTGACCATGTCCAATATCTTCATAGGCAACTCAAAAACCTTAAAATCAAGCTACCATGAGAAGCAAAACAGTTCTGACCATAAGAAGTGCTTTCAACTTCTTTAAAAAGCAGCTCGTGCTCAATCTTCCGAATCTTGCTGCCATCCCGTTCATTTGCAATTCTGAAATAAATTTAAAAGTAGCCGTAAAATGTCTTTCAGAGCTGTGAAGGCTCTAATGTTCATTGACACTGCCACGTCCTTTTTTTAAGGGTATTTATCATCGATATCAGAGCAACATTACAAGGTGACAATTTCACCCAGATTGTCTTCTTTTGAAGACTCACGCCTTGTTCCTCGCTTTCAAATTATAAGTCACTGATGTCAAATTTTCTTCTTGTCTGCTCTGCCATAGAGAGTCCTTTGAAGTGATTGTACTGAGCCCAGAACCGGGTATGAAGGGAGGAACTTGGGGTATGAATTTTGCCCTGACCCTAAATTTCTCAATAGCCAATACAGAATATTCCTTATGAGAAGTAGGTGCTCAATGCCTGCTGGTCCATCTCAACCTCCTCCATCAAGGTAGACTGAAGGGGCTGGTCAATCCTGACTCCTTCGAGAACTAGAAAATTAGAGAGGTAGGTGCCAGTTGCCATCCCACCCCGCTGGCCACCTAAGCCACCTGGGTAACATAGGTGTAGCCTGGTTCCTTGCCAATCCAGAAGCAGCCCCAGGCCATGTGCTCTGCCCAGAGGGCCCAGCAGGCCTTTGCCCATGCCTAGCTGCTCCCTTCTGGGACTCTGAACAGGGTGGGTGCTCGGCAGCTCCTTCTCTGCCCTTCTCCCTCCCTGCCTGGCTCCACCTTCCACTGTTAACCCTGGTCCCAGAGGAAACGTTGGCATGCCCCAGAGCCAGCCTCCCTCTTTACCCTTGGGTCTCTAACTTCCTTCTTCCCACAGAAGACAAGTTTTTCCCTTTCTCTTTCCTATATTTTTTTCTCTTTTGACTGACCCTTCCTCTTCATTAGTGTAAGGAAAGAACCGAACAAAGAAAATAGGAGAGGAGAGGCGGCCAAGAGCATCACAGGCTTATTCAGGATTCAGCTCCAGGGGCTCCCAGCAGAGGCTGGAGCCTGCTTCCGGCTTTAGCTTAGAAGTTATGGGGGAGTGAAGGCGTGGGGGACTTTTGCAGTTTGGTTGTTGCTAGGGGTTGTCAGGGACAGGTCCTTGTGGTCGTCACCCTGTGATGGTCCCTGTTCCATGTTTCTCAAGATTTCAGTCCCACATAGCGATTCTCATACACGATATTGTCTGGGCTTGGGTCAGGCTGACCGTTGCTCTGGGTCAGAGTGACTGTGGGGTGACCTCGTTCTAAGGTGGAGAGTATGCATCAAAAATGGCCTTACCCACGTCAAGTTCTCTCTAACAGGTAGAGTCTCCAAACTTGTTTTAATTTTTTCCTCCCCTAAAAATATTCTTTTACTATTGCCTCTCCTTCTAGATAAGAACCTATTTTCTACTTATTTCATCATAAACCACTTTAAAACTAGTTTATTCTTACATTCAATTCACTTCCTCTATTAGTGCTTCTAATTTAAATATACTTATTTTGTCATATGCATAATACAAACCCTCAGGTTCCTACCACCAAATTAACAGACATTAATATTTTAGTGTTTGCTTCAGGCTCCTTTAAATAAAAGACTGTTACTGACAAAATTAAAATACCCTTTATATCATGAACAGTCTCCCCCACTCCCCACAGGCAACAAGTGTCTTAAATTTGACTGTATCTTTCTTGTCTGTGTTTCTAACACTGTAGGGTATGGGCGCAAACCCCTAAAGCATGTGCATTGTTTCAATATTTATTTTTCAAATTTACATATAAAATTATTTTAATTCCCATTTTTACCCCCTGTTTTTATATTTATCTGTGTAGTTTTATGGAGATCAGCTGCATTCATTTTAACAGCTCTGTATTAATTTTCTAGGGCTGCTGAAACAGAATTCCACAGATGGAGTGTCTAGAACAACAGAAATTTATTCCCAGAGTTCTAGGTACTGGCAGGGTTGGCAATTTCTGAAGTTTCTCTTCATGGCAGGAAAAAGGCCATCTTCTCCCTGCGTCTTCACAGGGCTGTCCCCAGTGTGTGTCTGTCCTAATCTCCTCTTGTAAGCGTACCAGTCATATCAGGTTAGGGCCCACCCACATAGTTACTTCAATCACCTCTTTAAAGTCACCGTGGTCCAAAATGGTTAACCCGAAGTAATGGAAGTAAGACCTCAGCAAATGCCTTTCTGTGGACACAGCTCAGCCCACAAGCTCCATTGTGCAGGAGATGTACAGGGACTGAGGTAGCCAGGACAATCGGCCAGTGAGGAGGTTGGAGCAGGGCCAGACCAGGGGAGTGTGGAGAGGGTCTTCAAGGAGGTCAAGTTCCTGGTTGACCAAAGTGCTCGAGGACAAGAACAAGACAAAACTCCTCACCAGACTCCAGTCTGCAAGACCCCTTCTCAGAGAAGTCTGTGGCTGCTGCTTTCACAATAAACCTGCTGCTTGCTTGCTGTCTGTGTCCTGTTCTTCAAATCTTGGCTGAACAAATACAACGAACCCAGCACCCCTGGACTGTAACGATTCCATCATTCAATTCATGTGTGTGTGTGTGTGTGTGTGTGTGTGTGTGTGTGTGTGTGTGTGTGTGTGTGTGTGTGTGTGTGTGTGTAGATATTATTACGTGAGGGACATATGATATTCCTGACATTATTTCATCATCCGCTTTTCAACATTAATATTTTCTAATCTCTCGTTTTCAAAAGCAGTGAAACGTAAACATCACTCTATGTCTCCTTGCACACGAGAGAAAAACTGTCAGAGGACAGAACTAGAAGAGGAATTACTGGGCTGAGGGTACGTTTGCTTTCAGTTTGTCTCAAATTTTCATATTTATGTCCAAAGAAGTACCTGAAAATTGCCATTTCCCATATTTTTACTAAAAGGATTGATGTTGTTAATTCTTTTAAAAAGTCAACCCATGGCACAAAATATTTTTGGGGTGTCCTAATTTGCACTTCCCTGGTTCCTGTTAGTTTGAAAGCCTCATTTTATGTTCCACAGTGGTCTGTTGTTCCCTCTAAGAACCTCCTCACAGGTCATTTACCTACGACTTCGGCTCCGCCAGGCTCGCTCACCTCCTCCCATCTCACCTCCTCCCAGTTCACCTCCTCCCAGCTCACCTCTTCCCATCTCACCTTCTCCTAGGCTCACCTCCTCCCAGGCTCACCTCCTCCCAGCTCACCTCCTCCCAGCTCACCTCCACCCAGGCTCACCTCCTCCCAGCTCACCTCCTCTCAGCTCACCTCCACCCAGGCTCACCTCCTCCCAGTTCACCTCCTCTCTGCTCACCTCCACCCAGCCTCACCTCTTCCTGGGCTCACTGCCTCCCTGACTCACCTCCTCCTAGGCTCACCTCCTCCCAGGCTCACCTCCTCCCAGCTCACCTCCACCCAGGCTCACCTCCTCCCAGCTCACCTCCACCCAGGTTCACCTCCACCCAGCCTCACCTCTTCCTGGGCTCACCGCCTCCCTGGCTCACCTCCTCCCAGGCTCACCTCCTCCCAGCTTATCTCCTCCTAGGCTCACCTCCTCCTAGTCTCACATCCTCCCAGCTCACCTCCTCCCAGGCTCACCTCCTCCCAGCTCACCTCACTTCCTTTGGACTGGTGGACTTTCCATAGCAAATGAGTTTCAGCAACTGATGGAGTCACTCTTTCTTTTCCTTTTCTTCTCTATTTCTTTATTTCATTTTATTTCTTATACCAGGAATTGAACCCAGTGGTGCTTAATCATATCCCCAGACCTTTTTATTTATTTTTTAGATTTTTTTTTTTTATTTTGAGACAGGGTCTCAATAAGTTGCCCAGGCTGGCTTGAACTTACGATCTTCCTACCTCGGCCTTCCGCGTGGCTGGGCTGATATTGAGACTTTCTTAAGACTCCACCCTGTTTCTTAGTTACATTCTCCTAACTGTGGCTACATTTTTTCAGAATAAATTGCCGATTTGTGTTTTTATGCTTTCTCTGCACTATTGATTACATATTGTCTTAGTCAGTTTTTTTTTTTTTTTTTTTTTTTTTGTAGCTACGACCAAAAGACCTGACAGGAGCAATTTTAGAGGAGGAACAGTTATTTGGTGCTCACAGTTTCAGAGGTGTTATGGTTTGCAAGTGAGATGTTCCCGTAAAGCTCACGTGTGAGACAATGCAAGAAGGTTCAGAGGAGACATGATTGGGTAGTGAGAGTCTTAACCGGGTCAGTGGATTAATCCCCGGGTGGGGATTAACCAGGAGGTAACTGAAGTGGTGGGTGTGGCTGGAGGAGGTGGGAATTGGGGCGTGGCTTTGGGTATATATTGGTATTGGAGAGTGGAATCTCTCTGCTTCCTGATCAACTTGTGAGCTGCTTCCCTCCACCACACTCTTCCGCCATGGTGCCTTGCCTCACCTGGAGCCCGAGGAATGGAGTCGGCCTTCTATGGACTAAGGCCTCCATGGATTAAACTGTGAGCCCGCAAATGAACTTTTCCTCCTTTAAAATTGTTCTGGTCAGATCCTTTAGTCACAGTCGTGAAATAGCTGACTAAAACAGCCCACAGATGGCCAGCTCCATTGTTCTTGGTCCAAGGGGAGGTAGAACATCATGTCAGAAGGGTGAGACAGAGGAAAGCAGGTCAGGACATCACACCAGGAAGCAGAGAGAGAGTTTTCGTCACCACAGACAAAACAAAAACCCTTCAGTGACCCACCTCCTCCAGCCACGCCCTACCTGCCATAACCCAGGTGGTCCCCATCAGGGGATTAATGCACTGATTAGGTTAAGGCTCGCATAACCCAATATTTCACTCTGAACTTTCTCACATCGTCTCACACATGAATGTTTGAGGGACCCTTCGTATGTAAACCATAAGACACACACCTGTGTGTGTATAGATATACACATATCATTTCATGGAGTTGTAACTTGCTTTCTTTTCGCTCTGTGTTCTTCCAATTTTTTTTTTTTAAATTATGATTCTTTTTAAAAAATTATAATTACAGAAAACTTCACAAACTTAAACGTGCCACTTAATGAATGATTCTAATGCAATTGTTCATATAATCAGGTCAAAGTTTAATGTTTCGATACCCCATGTGCCTACTTCTAACAGTGATTTCCTTGCTTCTCCCAAAAAGGATCACTCTTCTGACGTTATGGTGGTTACTTTGTTTTTGTTTAGTTTTGTATTTTTTAGCATTTTAACACATAGGCATGTATCATAGTTTACATGTATCTGTTTGCCCGTTTGGAAATGTTATAAATGAAATCGTATAGTAGAGACTGCCCTGGGTGTCTCTGGCTGAGTAGAACATCTGTGTGGTCTGTCCATGCTGCTGCAGATTGCCTTCATTTTGACTCATTTTGTCACGATGTCACACTACTTTTTGTATGAATATGCTGAAACTTATTTTTCTAGTATGCTCTTGATGAACATTTGGATTATTCCTGGGTAACTTTTCCTTACAACAAACACTGCTGCGCACATTCCCGAGCCTGTTTTGCACAGCTGGAGGCGATTCCAATGGGATAGGAGAGCAGGGGAATAAAGGACGCCCGACTTCGAATTTTCCAGGTGGCACTCAGTTGCTTTGCAAGGGGGTGACACCACCAATTTACACTGTTGCCAGTACCCTGTAAGATTTCCCCAGGGCTGCGGTGTAGCTCGGGGTACATGTCTAGCACCTGCAAGGTCCTGGATTTGATCCCAGCACACACACACACACAGTTCCCATTGCTGCACAATAGTCCAGCAACACTCTGCATTTGCTTACTTGCTTTTCTTTCTTTCTTTCTTTCTTTTTTTTTTTTTGTCTTCTCTGTTTTTTTTTGTTTTTGTTTTTGTTTTTGGTACCAGGGATGAACTCAGGGGCACTCAACCACTGAGCCACATCCCTAGCCCTATTTTGTATTTTATTTAGAGACAGAGTCTCACTGAGTTGCTCAGTACCTCACTTTTGCTGAGGCTGGCTTCGAACTCCCAACTCTTGCTTACTTGTTCTTCTACATGTTGGCCTGGGCTAACACCTGCTGAGAGCCCATCCGGTGTTTCCTCCTGTCAGGGGAACTTCTCCATGTGACTGAAGGCCTGGCTGAGGGCTTCCTGCCTTCTGCAGGCAAGGTCTTGGGATAAGCCGTGAGAACCCAGCAGGAAAGAAGACAGCGTGGTCCTCGCCCTGGTACAATGTGTCCTGGTGAGGGAGACATCAAATGAGTCATCAAATGAGTGACTGTTTAGAATGACCTGTGAAGGGTTGTCAGTGAGGTGAAGGGAATTGTGAGGACTCAGCAGACCTGACCTAGAAAGGAGGGTTCCACCCTCAGGGACGTCTGGGCTGGGACTTGAACTCGCTGGGCAGGAACAGTGTAACTATTCCAGACAAAGGAAATGACAAGAGCTGAGCCCAAAGTGAGCGACTGAGCACTCAGGTCTGGAAGGAGGCTTGGGAAGGTGGGCTGCTCCTGCTGAACCCTGTAGGTCGTCTTCTAGCATCTGCAGAATTGAAAGTCACGGAAATCTTTCAAGCCAGCGAGAAATGCACACAGATTTGTGTCAAATGGTGGGTCCATTCCAAGCTTTCTAGGAATCTCCACACTGCTTTCCAGAGTGGCTGCACTAATTTGCAGCCCCACCAGCAATGTATGAGTGTACCTTTTTCCCCACATCCTCTCCAACACCTATTGTTGCTCGCATTCTTGATAATCGCCATTCTAATTGGGGTGAGATGGAATCTTAGGGTAGTTTTGTTTTGCATTTCTCTTATTACTAGAGATGTTGAACATTTTTTCATATGTTTGTTGACTGCTTGTGGATCTTCTGTGAAGTGTCTGTTCATTTCCTTAGCCCATTTGTTGATTGGGTTATTTGTATTCTTGGTGTAGAGTTTTTTGAGTTCTTTATATATTCTGGAAATTAGCGCTCTATCTGACGTATGAGTGGCAAGATATTCTCCCACTCTGTAGGCTCTCTCTTCACATTGCTGATAGTGTCCTTTGCTGAGAGAAAGCTTTTTAGTTTGAATCTATCCCAGTTGTTGATTTTTGCTTTTATTTCTTGTGTTATGGGAGTCCTGTTAAGGAAGTCTGATCCTAAGCCGACATGTTGAAGATTTGGACCTACTTTTTCTTCTATAAGATGCAGGGTCTCTGGTCTGATTCCGAGGTCCTTGATCCATTTTGAGTTGAGTTTTGTGCAGGGTGAGAGATAGGGGTTTAGTTTCATTCTGTTGCATATGGATTTCCAGTTTTCCCCACACCATTTGTTGAAGAGGCTTCAGCATACTACATTGATGCAGCCACATCAATGTTCATAGCTGCTCAATTCACAATAGCCAGATTGTGGAACCAACCTAGATGCCCTTCAATTGATGAATAGATAAAGAAACTGTGGTATATATATACAATGGAATATCACTCAGCCATAAAGAATAATAAAATTATGGCATTTGCAGGCAAATGGGTGAAATTGGAGAATATCATGCTAAGTGAGATAAGCCAATCTCAAAAAATCAAAGGACAAATGATCTTGCTGATAAGCGGATGATGATACATAATGGGGGATGGGAGGGAGGCAAGAATGGAGGAAGGAGGGACTGTATAGAGGGAAAAGAGGGGTGGGAGGGATGGGGGGAGGACAAAATAACCGAATGAATCAAACACCATTACCCTATGTAAATGTATGATTACACAAATGGTATGCCTCTACTTCATGTACAAACAGAGAAACAAGTTGTACCCCATTTGTTTACAATTAAAAAAAAACAAAAACAGATTTGTGTTAAGAGGTTGCCCTGATGGTGGAGAGTACGTGAAGGAAGCAGAAAGTTAGCGCTAGAAGCTCAGTTGGGAAGTAATTGCGGCAGTCCGGAAAAAGAGCTACTGGCTGTTTGTATTGGTTTCTATTTCTTTTTTTACTCATATACCATTAGAAATTCAAAAAACAACTAGAGTAGGCATGTCCCACATAGTGGCAATGGTTATGAATAATATTAATATTATTATAACATTAAAATTATAACCTTAATCTCTGTTAGATCAGGCAAAGTAGATTAAACAATACTACAGAACTCATACCCCAATGGAAGCACAGTTATCTGCTCTTACAGCATCCCTGTATCAACTAGCAACACCCTACTCATCTCCTTCATTTATTCAGCAAATATTTAGTGAGCACGTATTATGTGTTAGGCTGCATACTGTGAAGAAGGCATGCTAGGCTTCTGGTGTCTCACTGGAAGGAGATGGAGGAAGCTTAGTTAACACAAGAAAATAAGCACAGCTGTGCCAAGAACTCTGAAGGGGTTGATATGATCCCAAGATTCCCAGGAAAGGCAGGGGTGGAAGGAGGGTCATTTCTTCAGATAAGGGGTTGAAGAAGGATCCTCTGAAAGCTGAAGCGAAACCAGACCTGCAAAAGGAAGGAGGGGCAGAGAAAAGTTCCAGGTGGAAAGGAAATCAGTCTCTGAGAAGGAAGAGCCATCTCAGTGACGCACATCCCAGTCTGCCCCGGGGGTGCCATTTTGCACTGAAAGTCCTGCCTTCCAGGAGAGCCCTCAGTGCTGAGCAAGCTGGGCTGGCTGGTGGCTCAGACGTCCGGAACTAAAGACCAGTGTGACGGGACTGTGCTAATGAACTGTGGTAGAGCAAAAATGGGAACTAGCAGGGCAGTTTGAGTCACCGGCTGGTTTTGCAGGCTGAAACACAGCAGCTCTGCCTGGCCACATTTCACCACAGAGGCCTGCAGTGGCTGACAGGGACCTACAGCAGAAAACCACAGCCGCAGAAGCAGGACGCAAAGCACGTGGACAGATGGTCCCCATGAGAGCTTAGGGCAGTTAAGCTGTATGAGCTAAGAGTCCCTAGGCGGTTGACAAACTTGTACCCATAAAAGGAATGTAGAACACACCCTGCAAGAGAATTGCCCAACTCCCTTGCCCGATGTACCCCCAATTTGCTTATGTATGAAAGTGAAATCCCTGCTGTGCTTGGGCTCAGGCTCAGACTTGGGGAGTTATCCCTCTGGGCCTGGCACTGCTAATAAAGCGTTGCCTCCAGATCTTGGTGTCCTGACCCTCAATTCCCGCTGCAGAACGGCAGGATCCAGCCCTGAAGCAGGTTTAAAGAGGTCGTCGGGGAGAGACCCAGCAGGCCTGGGAGGCTGTGACGCAGATTTCAGCCTACTAAGAATGAAGAAGATGTGTGTTTTTGGTTTTGCTTTCCTAGGGATGACGGTGATGTGCTTGATTTACTTGGAGACAATGGAGGGAGGAACAGGATTGCTTGACTCTTCAAGAGAATTTAATAATCGTTGAGTCTGACAAAATGTGAATTTAATAAAGGCACAATTTGCAGCAAGAGTCATGAGCAAAATAAAAACAGGAAGGTTGTTGAGGCATCCAGACATAGCAGGACAATTGTGCATCCTAGATTGCAGGTGTGGACAGGTCCTGGGGCCATGAGGGGCTGTGGGAGATGGCCTGGGCCAGGGAGTCCCCCACCTGCTGGTGTCACCATGGGCTTGTCCCAGCAGGTTCAGAGGCTCCAGGGATGCAGCCCTGTGGCCGGTCTCCCAAGCCACGGAGAGCGGCAGGCTCCTAAAATGTCTGACTCTGTTTTCTAAACGCTTACTGCTGTCCTTCACTCTTCCTCTTCCATCCTGTTTCGGTCAGCTCTTCTGCTGCTGTGACTAAATGATCTGACCAGCACAATTAAAGAGGAGGAAAGGTTTATTTGAGGGCTCACGGTTTCAGAGGTCTTAGTCTACAGAAGGCCGGCTCCATTCCTCAGGGCTCCAGGTGAGGCAGAACATCATGGCAGAAGAGCGTGGCAGAGGGAAGCAGCTGGCGTCATCAGGAAACAGAGAGAGACTCCACTCTCCAGATACAAAATACATACCCCAAAGCCACGCCCCGATTTCACACTCCTCCAGCCGCACCCCACCACTTCAACCAACCCCATCAGGGATTAATTCACTGATTGGGCTAAGACTCTGACAACCCAATCGTTTATCCTCTGAACCTTCCTGCATTGTCTCACAAGTGAGCTTTTGGGGGACACCTCACATCCAGATCATAACCATGTCCATCCTTGCTCTCCAAGGTGGTCACAAAGCACAGCAATGGGAAGGGCCCCTCTGCAGGAAGAAGGTAGCCCATCGCGTTGGCTGTCATCTCCATTCCTTGTTCCTGCAGAAGAAGCAACTCTGACCCCACCACAGAGACACCGAAGCCCCTCTGCAGTGCATCCAGATGCAAAGCAAGGCCTTTAATCAATAGCAGAAGCTTTTGTTCTAAGACACTGGGGAAAAAGTCTCAACCCAACGCAAGCAGAGGAAAGGAAATAACCAAAGCCAGAGGGGAAATGACTATAACTGAAAACAGAACAATGAAAAATTGTTCCACTGACCAGATGTACTTAATGGGGGAAAAAATCTAGTTACACTAACCAAAAAATATAGATTATGTAATTTACTAAAATCAGAAATGAAAGAAGGACCTGACTGTCAACCCTACACGAGTTAATGTCATAATAAGGGACTTTGACTAACAACTTATGCCAGCAAGCTGGAGGGCCTGGATAAAGCAGGCACATGTCTATAAAGGAACCTGTGTCTAAAACGAACTCAACATAGAGTAGAAAATACGAACGGACACATCACAAGTGCAGAGATGGAATTAGCAACAGGAAATCTTCCTAGAGTTTTAAAGCACGGGCTGAGATGACTTTACTGGCGAATTCTCTAAAATGCATAGGACTGGGGTGGACCACAGCGTAGAGCGCGCTTACTGACATGTACAAAGCCCTGAGTTCAGTCCCCAGCTCCACTAGAAACAAATAATCCAAAAATTAAATTAAGGAAACAATCTCCTTCTAAAAATAGCATACTTAGGAATAAGCTTAACACAGGAAGTCTAACGACTGTGCAATGGAAATTGAAAATATTGCTGAGAGAAATTAAAGAAGGTTTAAATCAATGGACAGAGATTCCACATCGTGAATTTGAAAATCCTGCATTGTTAAAGTGGCCGTTATCTTCAAACTAACTTACAGAGCCAATGAAACTCCTATGAGAATATCTGAATGCTTGTTGCAGAAGTTAACATGCAAAGTACCTAAAGTAACTAAAATAATTCTGGAAAAAGAGAACAAATTCAGAAGACTTAAAGGCTCTGATTTCAAGAGTACTAAAATCCTACCATAATAAAAACGGTAAGGTATCAGCAGAAGAACAGGCACATAAATAAACAGAAAAGAACTGAAAGACTGAAAGTAAACCCTGACAGAAACAGTCATTGAGATCCAATAGAGCAGACAAGAAAAATGTGGAAATGATAATCTTTTCAATAACTCGTGTTAGGATAATTCTACATCCATAAGTGCAGTAAAGGACTTAGATCCTTATCTTGTACTAAAGTTAACTCAAAACAGATCCCGAGGTGGATCTGAAATTCTTAGAATAAAACACAGAAGACAATTTTCACAATTATGGCTTAGACTAAGAGTTATTGTGTGCAATTCCAAAAGTATGAGCCGTCAAAGAAGAAGCTGATAAATTGTACTTCATTAAAATTAAAAGAGCTATTCTAAACATTGATGTGGCTGTGTCACTGTACCATGCTGATCTGAAGTCCTCTGAGTAGAAACCAAGGAGTGAGATAGCTGGATCAAATGGTGGTTCCATTTCAAGGTTTCTTAGGAATCTCCATACTGCTTTCCATAATGGTTGCACCAATTTGCATTCCCACCAGCAATGTCTGAGTGGACCTTTTTCCCCAGAATATCATGCTAAGTAAAATAAGCCAAACCCAAAAAACCAAAGGCCGAATATTTTCTCTGATATGCTGATGCTAATTCACAAAGCGGGGAGGGCACTAGGGAAGGACAGAGTTACTTTAGGTTAGGTAGAGGGGAGTGAAGGGCGGGAAGGGGCGTGAGAAGTAATGACAGTAGAGTGAAACAGACATTATCACCTCATGTACACGTAGGACTGCATGACCCATGTGATCCTATAATATGTACAATCAGAAAAATGAGAAGTCACACTCCGTTTATGTATGATCTATCAAAATGCATACATGCACTCTACTGTTGTGGGTAACTAATTAGAACAAATAAAAAAAATTTTTTTAAATTAAAAAAAATCTTTACACTTCAGAAGACACCATTTGGAAACTGAGAAACCACAGACTGGGGGAAAATACTTTCAAATCATGCATCTAATAAGGCAATGAATCCAGAACATGTCAATAACCCTTAGGACTCAGTAACAGACAAACAACTTGATTTTAAAAAAATGAGTAGATATTCCCCCTCCCAGAAATAAAAAAAGGAGGAGGAGGAGGAGAAAGAGAAGAAGGAGGAGGAGAGGAGGAAAGGGAGGAACGGGGAAGAGGAGGGGGGAGAGGAAGGAGGGGGAGGAGGGGGGAGGGAAAGGAGGGGGAGGGGGAGGAGGAAGGAGAAGGTGGGAGGAGGGGGGAGGCGGGGGGGGGGGAGGAGGGGAGAGGAGGAGGAAAGAAACGCAAATAGATGGTAAGCCCAGGAAGAAGGCTCAACACCATTATTCATGAGAGAGAAATTCGAAGTCGGAACTACGCCTGCGCGTTGGCTAGGGTGGCGTTAATTAGAGACAGATAAGGCCAGGTTGAAGGGCACCGTGCACCTGGAGTCCTGGCGCTGCTGGGAGCGGGAGGTGGTGCAGGCACTTGGAAAGTGCTTTCACCATTTTTAAAGTCGTGACAAGTTCCCCCCACTGTCCAGCACTGCCTTGGCGGGACTCTCCTGAAGGGACGTAGACACACGTGGCACACAGATGTGTCTGCAAACGTTCACAGCCGCGCTTTCCACAGCAGCCAGAAGCCAGGAAGGGTCCGCGTCGCTGAAACTCGGGATTGGACAAACAGAACGGGCCGAGCCTGCGTGGAACACTGTGTGACAAGAGTCGGACGACGTGCAGCGTCTGCCACAGGGCAGAACCCCAAACTGGTTTGCTGGGCGACTGAAGCCAAGCAGAAAGGGCTACAGATTTTATGATTCCCCTTTAAAAACTGCCCCCGAAGACAAGTGTGTAGCAATGGAAACCAGGCTGTCCCTGCCTGGGGTTAGGGAGGAAGCCCAGAGGAGTACTGGACGTCTTGGGGTGGGTGGAAATGTTCCCGATGGTGACACTGGTTTGTGGCGAAGGTCGCAGAACCTGTGAAGGTCACTAGGATCATCTAATTGCGCGTTCCCCATCACCACTGAAGATGTTAATAAATATATGATCTTAAAACCACCCATGAACTGCGCGCTGGAGGTCGGAACCTCTCGCTGTGTGTGAACGACGCCTCAGTGAAATCGGAGGCAGAAGGCCCTGCGCCGGCTTCCCATCTTCTCAGGTGGAGAGCCAGATTCCTCGGCTCGCTGGGCTCCCCGCCTCTAGAACCCAGGTCTGGTCCTGGCCACACTTTCTGGGGCCCCCAGACTCCCTTCGCTCTGCCCCCTGGTTCAGCTGCCGGGCTCCGTGGGTGTTCAGGGCCTCTGAGTGGAGGACCCTGGCCCAGCTTCAGGACACCCCCTCACCTGGTCCTGGCCTCCACCCGGTTGCCGCTGCCAGCCTGACCCCCAGCATTCCCGGGGGCTTCCTGGCTGCAGCCTGGGCGGCACCACTGCCTGACATCCAGGGGTTCGCTTACCTAGTTTGTCGTCTGTCTTCTGTTCCCTCATGTGCCCAGCCCCTGCTTGGGGTCTGACAGGCCTCCACCGGGGACTTTTGAGTCCACAGTGAGGCTGGTGTCTGTTGTTCCTGCCCAGCCCCAGGCGCTGTCCTCAGCATGTGGTCTGTCCCTCTGGGCCCAGCCTGGTGGGATCTACTCATCAAGCACCAGCTCCTGACCTTGCTTCTTTGTCCCTGGGGCTACCCAGGCCCACAGCCTCACTGCCTTTTGCTCCACTCACCCCAGCGGGAACCCCTCCTCCCGCTCCTCCTTCGCAGGCTCCTGTCCCTCCCCAGGGAGAGCCGGCTCGCTCCCTGGATAGGCATCTCTGCCCTGCCGGTGTGTCTGGGCATCAGCTACTGAATGCCACTGCCCCACCCCATCTCTAATGAAAATTCCTGGAGAGGTAAGGACAGTGACAGTCACGCAACTCTGGAAGCTTTGTAAGCCTTTGCTGACCAGAAGAGCCTTGGGTGTGGCAGAGGAAGAGCCAAGTTACTCTGAGCTCTGCATTTCAGAGAATGTGTATTAGGGGGAAACACACACACACACACACACACAGACACACACACACAGACACACACACAGTCACAGAGACACACACAACACAGTCACAAAGACACACACACTCAGTCACAGAGACATGCACACATACACACAGACACACACATACACACAGACACACAGAGAGACACACAGTCACAAAGACACACACACAGTCACAGAGACACACGCACACAGTCACACACATACACAGAGACACACAGACATACACACAGAGACACACACACACAGTCACACACATACACAGAGACACACACACACATACACACAGACACACACATACACACAGAGACACACACAGTCACAGAGACACACACACAGAGATACACAGTTACACAGACACACACACACAGACACACACAGAGACACACACACACACTAGACACACACACACACACACACACAACTGCCTTTCCTTCTCTGCTTACTCGCACCAGCACTTCAATATCCGGCCCCTGGCAGCAGGGCTGTTGGGATTTTCTCCACGCAGCCCAGTTCTGCAGCACCAGCTGGGTCCTACACTCAGTGCTGTCCTGACACCTGTGGGAGTCAGCGCAGAGTACCATAGGCTGAGGGCTCAGTCCCCCTCCCCGGACCCTCCACTTTGAATGACAATAAAAGCAGTAGGGTCCCAGGTGTTTGTATCTAAACGTCCCAGGAGACCCCTGTGTTAGAGGTTTGTCCCCAGCCTGTGACACTATGGGAAGGCAGTGGAACACTTAAGAGGGGCCTAGAGGAGGAAGAGAGGTCAAGGAGGACATGTCCTGGAAGGGGGGGGTGATCGTGCTGCAGGGCTGGGACCTTCCAGGGGACTGAGAAGGCCCCACTCCCCTCAAACCCTGATTCCTATGATCAACTTAGAAAGATTTCAGACCTGCCGCTCAGATTTACGAGCTTGAGTTTATTAGGAGGGATGGGAAGAGGTAAAGGGGACATTCCCAAGAGAGAGAGTGTGTCCTTAGAGAGGAGAGGGACAGCATGCCTCTCCTGGACTCCAGCTTTACTGGAGTCCCAGGGAAGATTCTAGAGTGCCCGCTCAGGTCACCGTTTGACTTTGACTGACAGCAGGATGACATCAGCCTTTCAAGTCCCCACTGCCATACAACTCTAGGTCGCTTTGGCCCCTGCTGACTAGTTCTAATTGGAACCTGTTCTTATAGATTTTATGACCGGGAGAATGGGCCTTATCTCCCTGAGTTCCAGGATCTGGCCTGTGACAGGGTCACGGAAGAACCCCCTTCAGGGGAACTTGTCTTCCTCTGAACGATGTTATTGTGGCTCTGCATTCCTCCTGCAGGTAACAGGTGGTTTGCCGAGCAATGCGACTTATCCCGTCCACTAGGCCGGGCAGGGCCCAGGAAGACTCCTTCTTAGAAAAGGAAGCACGTGAGGGCCAGCTCCGTGGGCCCACTTTGTAGATCATTCCCTTGACCCACCATTGTCATCTGTCCACCCACCGTCACTGAGACCCCCGCCGCCTCCTCTCTCTCCTTGCATCCCAGCCACCTCCAGATGAACCGTCTTCCTCTGCAGCTGTTCCTGACACCATGATGTACTGCAACACCACAGCCCAAAGCAACATGGCCAGAGACCATGGACTGAACCCTCTGCAACCTCGAGCTAAAATCAATCTTTCCTATTAGGCATTATCTCAGGTATTTTGTTACAGCAATTTCTGTCTGACTTGGCTACAGATCAAAGGTTCTTACCACTCGCTCTGCTCCTTGGGAGCAAGGAAAGGATTCACAGCAACAAGAATTTGCTAGAGTGCTTCACGGAACTCAGGGAAGCCTTTTACTTACATTTACCCATTGGCTATAAAGTTACAATCAGGAGCAACCAGGTGGAGGGATGCAGAGGGTCATGTGCTCTGGAAGGGACGGGGTCGTGGGGTTTCATGCCCTCTCTCACCTGCCCCCTCTCATCAAGTGAGCAGGAACCCAGGTACGCTCCAGGCCTGGTCTTGTCCCTTGTGGAGGTTCTTCTTCTTGTGTATGGAGAGCACATTACACAGGCTAGACAATGATGGCCTTGGCACTGGTCATCAATTCAGCCCAGCCTTCTCAGCGCCGGGGGTGACAATTCCCACCCTCCATCCCAGCCCCATCCCGAGATGGTATTTCTCATTCACCAAACAGATGGCGCCCCGGGGACAGCTGCTCGCCCCTCCTGAGTCCCCTTGTGGGTCTCAGCTCTCTCCACGGCTGCTCTCTGCCTCCTCCACCCCAGGCTGTGCTCTGCCATGGGCGAGGGACTGACAGACTCAGGTCAGGTTATAAGTGGCACTGATCTGACGAGGTCAGTTTGACCATGAATTATTATTATTTTTTTCTTGTTTTTCACGCCACTAATAAAAGGCTGGAACATTATATTACTGTCTCAGGTTTTCTTAGCCTAGCTTCAATTTGCTAAAAATGGGAAAGGAACAGAGAGCCCATTTCTGTCTGTGAACCTGCCGTCAGCTCTTGCCATGGTGGAGAGACTGTGGACCCCGGCTGTTGTGATCGGCTGCCTCACAACATACAGCATACTGTGTTTAACCAGAGCTCCTGGGGCCAGGCACCTCTGAATGAGAAAGCCCAGTGAGGCCTTAGAGATGCTAGCCAGGAAATGACCAGGCCCTGGCGAGACAGGGGCCAGACAGGGGATCAAATGGAGGAGAAGCCCTGGCCCTTCACTCCTAATGTCTTGCTAAAGGGTTTCCCTCCTCCCCCACCCTGGTAAAGTAAGGAATGTGCCTTTTCTACCCCCATCCCTTTTTTAATTGAATCAGCCATAAACACCAGGTGTAAGACCATGCCAAGAGACACAAAAGTCTTTTGCACAAGTAATATTTCTGTTATGGGGCGCAATTTAAGAACAGACCGATTACTACTGAGAAGTCCAAATTTGAGAGTCTTTATTAAGCCGGCCGGCTGACTGTCTCACACAATGCCCCAAAAAAATGGCTATTGGGAGAACAGCCCCGACCACAGGGTTGTAGGGGTTCTTATACCAAAAATCACATCAATCACAAGTGTCTGTTGCTATGATTCGAAATTACACATTAACATCATGAGATCATCAACAGAGGGGGAAGTGGGTCAAAACGACCCTTACCTAGGTACAAACTAAAGAATGGTTACTAACATCCACACAGTCACCGATCTCATGGTACATTGTTTAGGAGCAATAGGGATCAAAAGAGAGCAATGTTTCTTTACATAGGAATTGTCATTCTGTATTGTTAAACATGTCACACTAAGTAACTGAGGATGGGCACAGAGGCGGGGTGTTCCCATGGGAGAAGCTTATTTCCTACATAACATGGAGTCTCAGAGCAAAATGGAGTCTGTTTAGTCATTTCCCTTAGAGTCTGGCCTGTAACATTCTCATGGAGTCAGATCTGTCAGCCCATCACAATTTCAAGAAATTATATTAAAAAAAAAAAAAAAAAAAACCCAGAGCCACCCCACCTCCCATTCAGTAAAGGCTGGACCACTCTTCTGTTGGTGGGCAGTTCTGACACCCTCCAGGGATGTCTCCAGGGGTGTCTACCTGTTTTTCTTTTCCCTGGTTAAAGCTTTGTCTGTATATTCCAGCTTCCTGCACTTGGAATTGGTTTTTTTCAGACATGGAGTCAAAAGTTCTCTTCCCAGTTCCTCAAAAAAGTAAAAATGGAACCACCATTTGAGTCAGTTATACCATTTCAAAGGAGTTTAAAATCAGCATACTACAGTGACTCAGCCACATCAATGTTCATAGAAGCTCAATTCACAATAGCTAAGCTGTAGAACCAGCCTAGGTACCCTTCAACAGATGACTGGATAAAGATAATGTGGTACATATACACAATGGAATATTACTCAGCTGTAAAGATGAATGAAATTATGGCATTTGCCAGTAAATGGATGGAACTGGAGAATATCTTGTTAAGTGAAATAAGCCAATTCCAAAAAACCAAAGGCTGAATGTTCTTTCTGATATGTGGATGCTGACACACAACAAGGGTGGGGGGTGGTGAGGGAAAGAATAGAAGTTCGTTGGGTTAGACAAGGGGGAATAAAGGGAAGGGAGGGGGATGGGAAAGGAAAGGCAGCAAAACGAATGGGACAGAACTTTCCTTTGTTCATATATGAATACGCCACAGTGATGTGCACATCATGCACATCCACTCGACTGGAATCCTAATTAGAATAAGATGTACTCCATATTTGACATAAATATTTGTGTCAAAATTGGCCCTACTGTCTGTATAACTAAAAAGAATGAATTTTAAAAAATGTTCCCACCTTGGGTGTCACTGAGACAAGTTGCTGCAACTTCCAGAGGCAGAGCTAGGTAGCAGATGGCAAGGTGTCTGCCGGGCCAGATCTAAGAATGTTTCATTTCTGACAAAAATTTGGAAAAGAACGTCTAAGTTGTGTGCATTGATCCTGCATCGGCTCTAGATAAGAGGGGCAGGATGAGGGGCTGAGGGGGAGGAAGGGGTGCACATAACAGGGGAGGGAGGCCTCACAGGGGACCCGGGGTTGGCTGGGGTGGCGAGCAGGATGCAGTACTGCCCCAGGGTCTTAGCAAACAGGAGCAGGAGACAGTCTTCCGTTGTTCTGGGCCTGTAGCTACTAACTGATCAACTCCAGGGGGCACCGCCTCAGTTAAACCTAGGACATCCAGAATTTCTCTCTCCTGCCCGCTGACACGTGCAGCGAGTTCCCCAGGGTGGAAGCTTGACTGGCTTCTGCAACCCTCATCAAACACTCTGGCATTTTACTCCCCGCTGCCTTAAGTAGGAGTCATTAGCTCCAGACCGCAGGCCCTGGAGTGCAGATGGAAGGAGCCGGAGGACAGTGTGACCAGGCGGTCTTTTGTCCAGGCAGTCCTCTGGTCCTACAGCCTCACAGCACTGACCAGCCAGAGTCACGTGTCCTCCAGAAAACGTTTCTGAGCCCTGATCCTGATGCTCAGAAAATGCATTTGAAAAGACGTCTCTTAGACATACCTACACTGGGTTTTGCAGAAAGTCAGGTCACCAAAATGTGTCAGGTTTAAGTTACAAATGTTCTCAAAGCCCAATTGCCTTGACATAATAGGAACCGATCTGAGACATCTTCTATTGAAGAACCTCTGACTACTTAAGATGGCTCATCAGAAGCTGAGGAAATCGAACCGTCAACAGGGATGCTTTAACAATTCCTGGAGCGATCTCTGACTTTACGTCTTCATACTGGTGTCTAGTGGTTAAGTAGAAAATCCCAGCTCACACAGCATTGTGCATGCCCTCTCCTTCCTTCTCTCCGTGCTTGGGCTTTCCCCTGGCAGTGGAATTCGTCACCCATCAGGTGCACATTTTTTAGCTCCTACAAATCATCAGGAAATCTTGTGCTCACTGCAACGTTCGGCTCCGTGGGTCTGGGATAGGATCTGATTGATAACCTTTCCAAGCTCTGTGAGTGACGCCAATGCAGAGCTAGGACTGAGCATCTCTGATGTAGGGTCGCCCTCCCTCCTGGGTCAGACAGCCAGGTGTGGGGGAAAGTGTGAGGCAGGAGGTAAGACCTACTGTACAGGTAAACCCAAGCCCTGGGCAGCTACCGGGGAGGGCAGTGGAAAACCATCCAGACTCTGGGCTGGCAAGGTAGGAAGGTACCTTGCTGGAGGAGATGGTGCTGAGCTAAAGGATGAGGCAGAGTGGCAGAGGTGTTCTTGCAGGACCCAGAGGCTGGAGGGAGGAAAGGGGACAGTGGAACCAGAGGGCAGGCAGGGAGCTCTAAGGACTTGGGTGTGGCCCAGTCCCAGATGGCAAGTGGAGCAGAAAGCTGAGTCTGAAGAGATCAGCAGGGGCTGGCGATAGAGCTTGGTGTGCTATGTGAGGTGGTCCGGAGTCTAACCGGTAGGCTGTTAAACTCCTGAGGTATTTTAAGCAGGATAGGAATGTGATCACTTTGCATCCACCATGTTTCAAGATGGTGAGACGGTCTGGGAAGACCAGGTGGGATGCTGCTGTGGTCACCAGCAGGGATACTGAGGATGTGGGTTGGGCAGGAGGGGGGATGGGAACATGCCAAGCGAGGCAGATGGATAGGGACCAGAGGAGAGCAGTGAAGGAACTTCGTGATTAAAAGGGTGAGTGAGCAGGGGGAGAAAAGGAGGTCCTGGATTGCAGTGGCTGCCATTGCAGCACCTCAGCCTGAAGACCAAGTGCCTGGCATGCAGAGTCCCCAGGAGACTTGAGATGCTCCAAAATTTGTCTTTTGCTAATCCTTATGTCCAAAGGGGTTTATATTAATATGTATTGTCCCTTTTAGGCTTATGCTCTCTCTTGCCTGCCTCCCTGCCTTCAGTTTTCAAATTCCAGGCCTGGCAGCCTTTCTCTTCTTCCTCCCTCCCTCTCCTCCTCCTCCTCCATCTTTTTTGCTAAGATCATTACCATAAAGAAGACGTTGTCTTAATTATAGCAGTCTATTCACCTTTGGAGTGTGATGATAGTAATACTTTACAGATATTTGTATGCATTTGTAGATACAGAATGAGCAGCATCTAGTTGGCAGGTGGCAGTCCTGGTATAACTTGTCCCAGTATAACTATTCACAGCTGCCCCTTCACTCTCAAAACAAGTCCCACTTGGTGTGATAAGTTACATGGTTAACCCAAGCTTATCATTTGTCAGTGAATCAGTGAAATTTTTAAGGTATTAGTTCTTTCGGTTCTTCTTGCCTCTCTCCCTCCCTCCACCCCCTTCTCTGTGCTGAAGTGTTATGGTTGAGATATGAGGAGTCCCCCAAAATCTCATGTGTGAAACACTGCAAGAAATTTCACAGGTGAACTCATTGGGTTGCGAGAGCCTAATCAATGCATTGATCCACTTGAATGGATTAAGCTGGTGGTGACTGTAGGCAGTTAGGGTATGGCTGGAGGAGGTGGGTCACTGGGGGTGTGCCTTTGAGGTACATATTTTGTCCCTGCTGAGCGGAGCAGTCTCTCTCTGTTTCCTGGTGCCATGTCCTGAGCCTTCCTCCACCACACTCTTCTGCCTTGATGTTCTGCCTCACCGACGGCCCAAAACAGCAGAGTCGGCCTTCTGTGGACCTCTGAAACCATAAGCCCCGAATAAACCTTTCCTCCTCTAAAATTGTTCTTGTCAGGTCTTTTGGGACAGCAGCAACAAAACCGATGGAAACATGGGGATTAAATCCAGACAAGGATTTAATTTACCATGAACCACACCCCAGCTCTTTTTATGCTTTATTTCAAGGCAGCGTCTGACTCAGTTGCCCAGGATGGACTTGAACTTGTGATCCTTCTGTCTCAGTCTCCTGAGTCTCTGGGATTATGGACATGAACCTCTGTGCCCAGCCTTGTCTCTTCTCTTCTAACCCAACAAAGAACATGAACTTGGCTTTAGACACTTCAGTCAGTGATACAAATGAGAATTCCCTCTACGATCTTTGAAAAATGAAAGGAACAGTTCAAGGAAGAATATTTAAAAAAATTTTTTTTATCTTAAGTCACTGACAATATTTAGACTTGTCTGTCTATGGTGATAATAAAAAGCAAAACTGAAGTGGTTTAATGGCTGGTTTTGAGTTCTCTACATACAGACAGCACGCCATGCTCACACCTAGATGTGAGGGCAGACCACGGTCGCTAAAGGTATGAGCCACTTTTAAACTTAGACAGTTCATTAATTATATATTCAATAATAAGAAGAGTGAGTCCAAGGCGACAGGTCCCCAGGCCCCTGTCCCACAGACCAGAAAGGACGAGAGTCTGGCTGTCCACAGCGCACCCAGCTCTGGGTGCACTCTGCTGCCGGGACCCAGTTCTGAGGCTGAGGCAGAGAAGGAAGCCTGCATCTTACCAGATTCCAGGAGGTGGAGGGAAATTCAAACTTGTAATAAGGAATTCTTAGGGGGAGAGAATGAGCCCCGAGAACAGACGGTGGCCTGGGACAGAGCCATCTGGTGTGGTGTTTGATTTTCAGGCTCTTCCTGTGTGACATGACTTCAATCCTCCTTGACTAATGGTGTTTCAGGAGGAGGATGTGAAGGCATTCAAGGTATTCTGGACGGAAGGCATTCCTGTTTGTGGACCCTGTCTTTAGGGAGGAGAGGAACTTCAGAGAGTGCTCACCTGTGTTTGCCACTCCCCTGGGGCTCTTAGTTTCAAGCATGTTTTGGGGTATCATTTTTTGAACCTCAACAGAGGCTGTCCTAGGACAGCCTTCCAGACAGGTAGGAAGGCAAAAGGCAGATGGCCTCCTAAGCCACTCTACTCAATAAGCTGCCCCACCTGTGCCCCAGGTGAGGGCGAGGTCTCCTGCCCAGTGTGGCAGGAGGCGCCACGGGATCTTCCTCCCCATCGCCACTGTGAAACAAAACCAGAAGCTGCGGGGGGACCTGCCTCCTTAGGGCACTGCTGAAGACCCACTCCAGTTCAGGAAAAGGAACCAACGCCACCCTGCCCTCACCTGGGCTATGGGGTGACCCTAGAGGAGTCTGAAAAGAGTTGCATGGGTATAACCATGGCAACAACACCCAAACTCAGCTTGGGAGCTTGGTTCCATCCCCATAAGCCTAACAGAGAACAAGTCAGTGCCCATCTCCACACATGACCTTATTTATGCATCTCAATTTCTACTCTGCCCTCCAAAAATATGTACAGCACATGGCTCTCAAAGGAACAAGTAAAGAAAAACATTCTCAAGAGGCAAAATGATCAACAAAACTAGGCTCTGATATGACACAGTAGCTGGGAGTAGAATACAGGGATTTTAAAGTAACTCAGATTCGTGTGTTAAAAGCCCTTGAAGAAGATGGACAGCAGGCATGATCAATTTCAACACGGGTATGGAAATGAAGAAAAGGATGAACCAAATGGAAGTGTCATAAACTAGAGACACAGAGGTGGAGAATGTATGCTTCCGGTGGGGGAATATACTTTGCTGTATTTTTACTCATCCTGTGAAACCTTTACAAATACATATTCAGGTATTACTTTAATATCAAAAACTAGGTAGACATGAAAATTGGAGGAAGGGAAATAACTGAAGGGAGCTGAGGTGGCCTCGATGTCCTCGTTGCTATGAGGGATGCACATGAGATGAGGAGTCTGAAGAGCAGGAGTCAGGTAAGAAGCTTTCCCACAGGGTGATCTAGGAGGAGGCTCCTCTGGGAAGCTCCCCACGGGTTAGTACTCAATGGGAGGAGTCAGTCATTCCTGCTGAACCTGAGAATGAGCAGCCTCATCTCAATTTATAGAAAAACACCCAATTGTTAATTATGACTTTGGCAGCTCCAGGGTTCCTCCAAGGAAAGGTCCTGGTGCCTGTCACCATTGGCCCAGGGGCGAGTATGCAAAGACCAGAAACCGACAGAAGGAGCACAGCCTCAAACCAACCACCTGTCCTGTCATGCAGTTTCCTTCCTATGGAACGTGCCACTGTGGCTTTTATTTATTTTTTTAATTGCATCTTCTATAACGTGTTGCTGTAGTCCATGAGCAAAAATTGTCCCCAGGGGATTTGATAGAATTAAACACTTTGACCTTTTCCATACTAAGCAAAGAGCTTGGGAGAGACCATCACAGTGCCTGGGACAGCCAACAAACCAGAGCAGAAATATTTCCAAGTCATCTTGCACAGGAATTGGGGCCTGAATTCCAGAGTCAGATTAAATCAATTCCGTGTTTATTCCATTTGATCCCTCTCCCAAGTTCCAGAGGAACTCCTGCTCCATATGCAGTGCTGAGCACGGAACCCAGGCCTCACACAAGCAAGACAGGTGCTCTCCCATTGAGGGGCTTTCCCAGCCCACAATCCTGGAATCTAAGAAGCACAGGAACTTTCCAAACACCATAGCAGTTTATCATTTAAGCAGTTTCCCTCACCACCTGCCCATTCTTGTTTCTACAGCTTTGATTCACTACCTGATAATCACAAAGCAACTGTTGCCAATCTTGACTGACCTGGGCTTAGAATTTATCCATTAAGTCCTGAGTTCTCTATTCCATGAATATTTTAACAACATCGACACAGGTACATTAAAATAGGGTGGAATCATAATCTAGAGCTTATGTATGGTATTATATTGACATTAATCAATATTACTATTGTATATTTATTTTCTTATTTTTCTTCTCATATAACTTTATCACATAAGACGTAGTCCTGCTACGCGCAGTACACTACGTTTCAGGTTGAGTCCTTGCGGCTCTGTGAGTGGAACCCAGGGCCTCCACGTGCTGGGCAAGGGCTGAGCCTTGGAGCACATCCCCAGCCCTGCGTTTCAGTGTGTCTGGGTGTTCCACATCAGGACGATAGGACAAAATGGGTGAACAGAGGAGGGGAGTCGGTGGGAAAGGAGCAAAAAGAAAGCATTCTTTTGTGCTTTCCGTGTGAGAATGGCAAAGGCCCAGATGCACTCAAGGCCGTGGGGCAATCTCCCACCCCAGGGGCGCAGTTCCTGCTGGCATCTTGCATGTGCTTTGCTGGCCCTTGGTCTCCTGCCATTGTGGCTCCCTTCCTCCCCAAGTGCCCACGGCACATGTCTAAAAGCTGGTCTCTGAGCACCCTCTCAGCCCGGGTAGTCTGCTCCCCTGGCTGATGGAGGGGGCCGCATGCACACCGAGGCTTCCCTGGTGGTCCCCTCCAGTCAGTAGGGCTGTCCCTATTCACAGAGGCATCATTAAGTGCCTGCCCCTCTCTCAGCCTCCCTCCTTGATTTCCTAAACTGCTACGAGACACCCATACCTCTCAGCCCTGGTCTCCAGGGGCCGCCCTGAAATGTTCACAGCTCTGAACTATGTATGCATCTGGCCTGGATGCTGTCCCTCTTGGTGGGAGCATCGCTCTCAACGCACTGAAGTTCCTCATTTCCTGTGCTTGTGGGTCAGGGAGGATTGCTCTCTACTCTTTACCAAACCTCACGTCTCTGCTTTTTAATTTAATTTAATTTAATTTTTTTTGGAACTGAACTCAGAGACACTTAACCTGTCTCAGCCCGTTTTATTTTTTTATTTTGGGACAGGGTCTCACTGAGTTGCTTAGTGCTTAGTTGCTTAGTTGCTTGCTTAGGGCCTCACCAAGTTGCTGAGGCTGGCTTTGAACTTGTGATCCTCCTGCCTCAGCCCCGAAGCCCCTGGGATGACAGGCATGCCCCACTGCGCCGGGCTGGTTCTCTGTATCTCGAGCAGCTTTCTGAACAACAAGAGGCGATCTTCATTCCTGCCCCTCCCAACCTGTGGCAGGGTGGGTGGCTGGTGACCACGTGACCATGGTTCTCAGTTTTGACCATTATAATCTTATGAGGTGCTGTTAAAAGAGGGTGTGCTCCAACCAGTTCCAGAAACAAAGCTATAGACACAAAATCTCTGGCGGACAGGGTCCAGGTGTAGGTGTCTTTTAGGGGTCCTTCACCAACCGCAGAATGAAGTGAGTGGCTTCTCAGCAGGCCAGGCTGTCTCCCCTCAGCTCTGTGAATGGTGTCCGTCCCCCGAAGGCCGCTCTGGGCTCCTCACAGGTTCACCTCCTAGAATTCCTGTTTGCTCAATTCCACTTTTTTCCTCTCTTTGGGAATAAAACCCAATTTCCAGCCCCAAGAATCTTTGAGGGAGCCCGTGGAGACAGGTTCCCAGTTCTCACCAAAGGGATGTGAATTCGAGTTTAGGGGAAGCTTTTGGAAAAACTGTCCTTGGTCTCAGCTTGACCCTGGGGCATGGACCCTCCTCATTTTCTGGCCATGATCATGGAGGTGGCCACACTGGGAATTTCATAGCCACCTGCGGCCAAGAAGGAACCTGCTGGTCGGTAAAGCACCACACTGGTGCTGGGACGGAAAGAAGCGGATCCAGGAGGAGACTGTGGATCTGCTGGATCGGTCATCTGGCTCTAGCCTGCCTCCAGACCACTCAAAGTGGCCTAAAGAGAGAGCAGAGAGCAGGACGAGAAAACGGGAGGGAAGGAACGTCACTCCGTGCCAGGCTGCTGGTGCCAGTCGAGGTCCAGGATCAGCCACATTCTCCTAAACGGTTGGACCGGGTCTTTTCCACCTTCTCTGTTGCGCAGCAGTGTCCAGTGCACAAGGCCCAGCGTGAAGGTTCCGAAGGCCAGCAGCCACTCTTACCCAACTACCTATCTTCGCCCAGATCTGAAAATTAAAATCGAACATCACATTTTTACCAGTTTAGAAACTGGTCCATTTCCTCTACTTTCCAGAATTCCCATTGTGTTGAAAGTAACTTCATTAGGTTCTCTAAACCTCTAGAAGCATCCAAGTAGAAGAAATTGAATTTTCAATAAATACCCATTTGCTCTCGGGAAAATAGTGAAAATGGCAAGTCACTGCACAGTAATCTTACAATACTGCATTATTTTGGTCAAAATAATTGTCACTAATTTTTAATGAGATAAAAATGAAGATTTCTGCTTTTACACTTATACATCCACAACCTGTAAAGTCACACGGGACTGTGGACATACATCCCTGCAGTTTGCACTTCACGCTGGAAAGACATTCACACTTGCGCTTGTGTTGGGACTAGCAGTTTTCCAGAGCAGAGCATGTCACACAAACCTTAGCATGTGCCTGATTATTTTTTCCACATCATCTTGGACACTGCTTTGGATTTCTTCCTAGAAACCAGAATCTGGGTATACTGCTCTAAAACAAGCACAACGGAAAGGGGAAGTATTTCATTCTTACCCAGTGTTTTGGGTCCCAGATGTCAAAGGGGTCCTCCTAAGGGAAATTATGAGGACATATGATGGATTTATTTAATGCATGACTATGAACTCACATTAAAATGGATTCACTGCTCAACATTTGGAGAAGAAAAGTGTCTTAAATAACTAGGGAAAATATTGATACACTAATATTAAGGAAGAAAAACATTTCAAAAAACTTATCTTTGTACTCCTTCAATTTTGATAATTGCTGTCTTGCTTTTCCTATTATTCTAGAGGTCGAGGTTTTATGTTTGTCCAAATGACTATACTATCTACAGAAAGTTGTGTTTCGTTTTTCATTTAAAACAGCAATGGCTTTGTGTATTTCTGACAATAAACTGTTGTAATTATTTAAAAGAGAGGAGAGTGCTATTTTCAGATAAATGGGATTAGAAGCCTCACGTAGCAACTTCTACAGAGCAGTAGTGGACGTGTAGGAAGCCCTCTAGTTGTCGCTGGCTCTTTGCGGTTCCAGAATCCGTGGATATTTGTCACCGCCTGCAGCAACAACTTGCACGGGTCTTATGGGTGGTGGAGTGGAAACTGAGCTACTTCTTTCTCTTTAGTGCACTGCTTTCTTGCTTGTTTATAGAGGATAGAGGAAATGAGGTTTACTTGCTTTGAGAGGAGAGAGAGAGAGAGACCCCGCTTATCAGAGAGAAAGACTTTGCTTAAGAGAGAGAAACTTTGAGAGAAGGACAGGCTTTGCTTAGAGCTTAGAAGGAGAGAGGCCTGCCATGCCTTAAAGTCCTGCATCCTGTGAACTAAGGGTGTGTCTACCTAAGGTCCCCTAGTGATGCGCTCAGTTCTCCGTTCTACGATCTGCCTTCCGCCGCTGCCTGCTAGCTGCTGTGCCGTTTTTTCCTACTAGCTGCCATCGGGCGTTTCCTACCTGCTTTCGTGTTTGAGTCGTCTTCTCCTGCTTTTCTTCTGCTAATGGCTGCTGTCTCTGTCTCGCTCACCTACGCTTATATCACCTCCAGGAGGCGGAGAGCAGGGCCACGCCTCTTACGCAAAGATTAGGCGAGACGCTCCGAGCAGGCAATTAGTGTTCGAGAACACATGTGCACACATTGTGTGCGTGGTCGAGAAAATCACCTGAGTGTGCTTATGTCAATTAACCTCCTTGCTGCCGATATGATCAGGCGCCATCCCAGCGCCGCCAACATGGCACAGCCCCCAACATCTAGTTAATCAGCAGGCCCCGTTGGTGCTCAGGGGACGGTAGTGTCCTGGTTACGTTGTCCTTTCAGGACTGAAGCTAAGAGAAGTTAGACTCTGGTGAAAGTAAAGATTGGCCATAGTTTTATTATTGTAAATTCTCACCAATTATTTCTAGGAAAGTGATAGATGTGACAGAAATCTCTCATGACATGCAATTTTAAGCAGGAAACATGGAAGTGTAGCTGGTTCTAAGATGCCGTTATTGGCACTCGTGCGAGGGAGGCTAATGCTCTGTTGCTGTGCCGGATACCGACTGCAGTCTCCTCTCCTCTGCTTCTATGTCAGACCGCGGCAGGGAGAGGGTAGGACGGGCTCCCGTGTGACCCACGGACTCAGAGACGGCGCCCTGATCCATACCACAGTCCCCTGGGGTGTGCTTGAGGACATTCACCCTAATGTTCCTCTGCCAGAATGCTAAGATGCAACTGTGAGAAAATACCCTCTCTCATTTCAGCCTCCAACCCCGTAGCAGGTGGGGTTCTTAGAGGGATGGCCCCGTGACAGTGTTTGAAAGGAGTACTTCAAATAGGGACATAACTGCCAGTTGCCACCTTAAGTCAATTTAACAACAGCCTTGGGGACAGATACTCCTCTCCAGCTTCTGGGCGTGTGCAGGGCTGGGTGGAACCCGGGCCTTGGGCACTCGGGGCAAGCACTCTGCCTCTGAGCTACACCCCAGCCTCACATGGCTTTCTAAAGAGCCTTCTTCACTGCAGTGACATAAACAGGTGCGTGTCCAGGTGCAGCTTTGACCCCAGGACCAGGCAGGTTTTCGGCACCTGGGAAGCATTCATGAAGGCAGCAGGAGAGAGACCTCTGACTTCCAGGACATCTGTACGGCTCCGGGGGACAGTGGTTTACAGGAGCCAGTGGGCAGTATGGTCACGTGCTCAAGCTCTCAGGGCTACTGGGAAACTGCAGGATGAACCAGAGCCAGGGAAGGTACTCATGGAAGTAGAGGCAAAAACCTCAGTATCTCTAGGAGATCCTCTGTAGAGGTGGAATCCATAGAATGCACAACTTTAAACACCAAATGAGTCAGCAAGACAACAAAGACCCACCAGGCAATGTTCTTTGTCATGATAGGATCAAGTGTCTGTAACTGTTTTTTAAGTCTAGCTAAGAAAATAACCCCGAGACATCGTCTGCCTTCATCTGTCTGAATCCCAATAAGAAAAGAACAGACGGAAGACTGAAGTCACTGAGTTCAGTCCTACAAGACTTAAGTTCATAATAATGAGGAAATAAAAATCAGGATGAACCACTGCAAAGAATCCTGGATTTCTTAGGACTATCTGAAATTTCAGAAAATGTGAAGTGTTAAGACTAGAAACCAACCCACCGTCCTTCCACTGTGACCTGTAGCAGGACAGCGGTCTCTTTACTCATGCCTTCATTTGTATTCCTAAGTTAGCTTGAGCCAAGGCCACCGCTGTGATCTCTCGTGTTGTCCACACTGCTCAAGTCTCCCTGCCCTCCGGGGCCCCTGTCCTGGGCCCCCTCCTTCCACTCACTGGCTGCCAGCCCCCATTGGCTCGTGGGAGACCATATCCACATTTTTTTTTAAACGATATTACAGAAATTTATTTGTTAATAAAATTCTCGTATAAAAGTGGATGACTGTATCTACTAGGAGATCCCAAATGCATCACTGACACACCTCGCCCCAACAGACATCTTTTGAAACTCGTGTTTTTAGGGTAAATGAAAAGTCATACTATAAATCCATCAGACTGATTTACTCCTTAAAAAAAATAAGACTGTCTTGAGCAATGAAGCTTTCAGTTTTATGTATGACATCCATAAATAAAAACATAGGTCCTATATAAATGCTTCTGTTGAGAGAGGTCAGTAATGAAAATTATACTATTAACTAAATTACATGCAAGTACAAATATCACCCAAACTACCAAAAGATAATATCCTCAACCAAACCCACTTAAAAATAGTATGTTCCAACTTTTCAAGAAACTATTATAGATAACATTATATTCTTTCTTATCTTTTTATAGTAGTTCCTATTCTAAAAACCTAAGATGAAATTATTTTTATTTTGGGGAATTTCTGATAAATAGATCATAATTTAATGTAATAGTCACAGATTTCATGACAAAGCTACAATATTTATATGCATCTTCACAGATAGCACAATGTAGTGGTCAAGTATTAGCAACAGGTAATTAACAAAGTATTAAAGTAATAAAATGCTTTATGCCAGATAATTTATATTCAACATACAAAACATACATTTACAAGTAACATTAGAAAGAAAATACATCAATTTTTTGAAAAATCAAAAATAGCAATAAGATCTTCCATATTATTTTCAGCCTTATGTTAGAAATGTTTTCACTGTCCAAATTAACCTGATCAATGTGTTATTTAAAAAGAGAATAAATTAAAAGTAAAGTTACACATACATAGGACTTTTATATACATATATGTGTGTTTATCAACTAACAAAAATTCAGATGGTAAACTAAAACCATTTAAAGGCCAATTAAAGACAAAAGTAGTGTTGCCTAAAGTGGTTTTGTTCTTTATATAAAACTACTCTTCATAGCATACACTATACTATAGCACATACTATGTAGTTTGGTATATAAACTACTATTTCCAAGTTGAATTTTACAACTCTAGTAAGATCAGGAAGACCTGATCTTCCACTCTTCATGCATTAATTTTTGTGTCTTTAATTGATTACATTCCATTTTCAACACTTCTCCCAGGAGAAGTTAGAGTGTCATTAGGTAATGAGTGTCATTTTAAATTTACTTTCTGTATTTACTTGGTCTAAAATTACTCTAACCATGTATTTTTTCTTCTACCCTTTTCTTCTTTTTGTGGTGCTGGGGCTTGAGTCAAGGGTCTCATGCTCTTCATCCTTTAAGACACTTATTTAACCCAGTAGTAAGGGTGAAAGGAACAACTGGTTGAAATCAGGGTGAAATATGCCCCTGCTATAAGACGATCATCATTTGGGACTCTGCAATGGCCAAACATGTTACCCTACTAAAATTAATCACAGATTCAAAAATTAAGTTTTAAAGAGGCCCTTTTAAGAGACCAGGGCATAATCTATTGCAGAGAATATACTTCACTGAACATCATATTAGCTAAAAAGAACACTGGCCCTTCATGTGGCCAGAGCAGCTGGCACATCATTGACCCCTTGGTTTGGGCAGTCTGGACTCACATGGGGGAAGCTGCTAGAACTTGCACGCTGTTTGTCTACCTCCAGGGAAGCAGACTGCTCCTGTGGCTTTTTGTCCTCTTTGGCACTCTCCTCAGCAGACTGACGTGGCCTCTCTCCAAGGGCCTCATGCTTCCCTGCTTCTGCTTCCTGTTCACGAAGCAGTCTTTCCACCTCTACCTCGAGTTCCAAGGTCTCCTCATCAGCTTGCACATCCAGATGCTTCATCAGCTCCTCCAACTTCTTGGCTTTCCGAAGCTCGTTCTGCTGTATGATTGTGCAAAGGTGCTCAGTGAGTTGCTCCTTTATCTCAGTCTTCCGCTGCAGATCTAGCTTTGCTGTAATGTACTCAGCTTCGGCCCTGTCAAATCGCTTCTGTGCATATGAATAGTCCAGGCTGGCCTGATCAATCCGGTTCCTGAGGATTCCAGTGTCAGCAGATACCATGTCATCTAAAGCCTGCAACTCCTTCTGGATCCGTTTTAATTTCATGGTCTCTGCCTGAGTTCTTTTAGATCTTTCTGCAATTGCTTTAGCCAAAAGAGCTTCTTACATTTATTTTTTTCTTCCATTAGTCGCTGTTCCTGTTGGAGGACTTCCCAACGAGATTTTTCTTGCTAACAATTCCACTTTCTTTCTCTCCAATTTGGAATCTGGCTTTGGGGGTAGGAGCTCGACTTTCCTGTGACCACCATGGGAATTCTCGAGTCCTGCTTCCCTTCCCTGACTTTTAATACCCTGTGGTTTTCCATCACCAGCAGGAGAGGGGACTGTAAGAGGACTAGGAAGAGTAGGGGGGGAGAATGTGGGTCTTGAGTGTTAAGTCTGTTTTGGAGCAGAAAGTAGCTGCTCCGGAGGTAATGAGCCTGGTCCATCTTGAAGTCCAAGTTTCTGGCTTTGCTCTATCCCAGGGAGATGGCGTTGTGGTTCAAATGGATCTTTGTTCTGCTTCAGCCTCCTCAGCTCCTCCTCGGAGAAGCCCGCCCAGCCCTGAGCCACCGGCCGGGCGCCGGCAGCCCGAGGGCGCCCCGCTCGCAGCGCCCGGACTGCCAGCACCCATATCCACATTTTGATTCGGGTAAGATCATGACCTGGGGTCACTTCTCCCCTTACCCTTCCACTCGGAGGATCCCTGTCTGCACCCTGCTCCGCACACACGTTCCCATCAGCGAAGGCCCCCTAACGGACGCTGGGTGCACATGCTGGGCTGAAATTTAAGTTTAAAATACATCCAGCATGAACTTTAACAGCACAATCTTGAAAAAGTATTCATTAGTATTTCCCCTGAGCAAATCGTGATTCTTACCATTCTTCACTAAGGTGTTTCCGTGCAGACGAGTCATCAGATTCCAAATCCGGCTGGGTCCTTAGTGGCTCTTAATTTCTACTAAGCCATCAAGCGCTCGCTAAACCACAGATGATCGGAAGTAGCACAGTGGGCAGGGGTTGTGTCCGACTGTGGCGGGCATGCCGCAGGAACTTGGGCCAGAAGCTGCTGATTTCTCCCTCCAGGGCGGCTGGTTTTTCGGTGAGAAACTCTCCGTGATGTGCCGTCCTCAGAGGCTATTTCAAACTTGAAGACAGCAGCTTTGGATGTGGTTTTTAAACTCACTGATGCAGAATTGTTTCTGAAGTGTGATGGTTTGAATGTGGGTATCCTCCAGAGGCCCCCTGGGTTGGAAGGCTTAGTCTGCAGGGTGCTGGGGAGAGGTGGGAAATGTTTGGGAAGCGGGGCCTCATGAGGGCCTTGGGCATTGGAGCAAGGCCCCTGGAAGGCAGTTCTCTTGGGACTCATTGGTAGCTCTCATAAGAAGATTACCAACTGGGCCCTGACCATTCTCTCTGAGTCCCGGCTGAGGATGTGATTTCTGGCTCTGATGCCCACTCCCACTATTGCCCTCTACTATTCTCCATGAGGTCCTCACCAGAACTGAACTGACAACAGGCACCATGCTCTTGAACCTTCAGAATTGTGAACTAAATGAACCTTTTCTCTCTATAAAATTAGCTGCCTCAACTATTTTGTTATGGTGATTGTATTAGTTAGGTTTTCATCCCTGTGACCAAAATACCTGACCAGAACAAATTAGAGCAGGAAAAGCAGTAGGGCTCACAGTGTCTGAGGTTCAGTCCATGGACGGCCTCTCCACTGGTCTGGGCCTGAGTTGAGACAAAACATCATGGCAGCAGGGTGTGGTGGAGGAAAGGGGCTCAGCTTACGGTAGCCAGGAAGCAGAGAAAGAGAGGAAGAGGACCCAGGGAGCAAGATAGATCCGAGGGCACACTCCCAGTGACCTACCTTCTCAAGCCACCAGCCTCCTCCACCTGCCTATGGTAATTCCTAGTTAGTCCATTCACATTATTGATCCATCAATGGGTTAATCAGTCATTTAGGTTCCAGCTCTCATAATCAAATCATCTCACCTCTGAACCATCCTGCATTGGCACGCCAGCTGATTAATATGTAAAGCATGAGGAAAAAAGAAGTCACGCAGTTCTGAGAGTCAAGCTTTCAGAGGTCAGGTGGTTTTGCCCTTCCATTTCACTTTCCTAAGAAACTGGGGTCTGCAAACCTCATCAGGAAATGTCATGGCTGCTTAACTGGGAAATGCTATTGGAGACCATAAATAGATAGCAATATCTGTTTTGGCCTTGTCGAACACATAAAATAATGTATCTGATGCTTTGTTTCAAAAATGTTCAAGCACACTTCACCTTGACAGCCAAAGGGTCACGAGGTCTCTGCTAGCTCCCTGCCCGCCCTTGCCTTCTCACAGTAGCCAAGCCGACGCTGAGCAGCCGCAGCTCCAGACTTCTTGTTTGTTATTCTCTCTACCTTTATTCAAGGCCTGCTGACTCTTCTGAGGGAGAAAGGCAGTGTGGCGTCTGGTGTCTGGTGGGACCTGCGGCCTGAGCATCTGTGCTCTCTGCTCTGCACACCAGGCACCGCTAATACAGGGGCAGAGGCCAGTGGAGGGTGGGAATTCCCAGAAATTGTCAGGGAAGATGTCTTTGGCCTTGAAGGCTCTGGAGGAGTCTCACACTCTGACAGAGACTCAGCCTGACACTTCCAACTGAGAGGCCCCGAGACCTGATTCATTTCCAATGGATATGTGGCCTATTCACGGTGGACACCAAGCTCGGGATTTTTAGTTTTTTTCTTTTTTAAAGTAACTCTTCTTCATTGTTAAAAAAAAAAAAAAAAAAAAAAAAAAGAACTCTTTTTATAAAAGTGTGGTGGATAAAAAGAATAAATAAAAGTTTCAAAATCCTATAAATGAAAACTGTTTTAGGCAGGCTTCCCCAGAGAGACAGGACCCATACACAGATGTAAGACAGGATGGCACTCATGCTGTTACAGAGGTGACGAGTCTCACTGCAGGCCGTCTGCGAGCCAGAGGCTGAGGGTTCAGTCCAACTCTGAAGGACTCAGAACCCGGAAGCCATGGTGTAGTTCTCAACCCGAGGCCAAAGGCCTGAGGAGCGAGCAACCACTGGCGTGAGTCCTAGATCCAAAGGGAACCTGGGGTTCTGACCTTCAGGGGTGGGGGCAAGAGTGCACCAGCTCCCAGGGGCAGATGGGGTAGACCACCTTCTACTGTTCTTCTGTCTAGGTCCCAGGCCGATCAGAAGGTGCCTGCCCCATTAAGGGCAGGTCTTCCCTACTGAGTCCCCAGGCCAGTCTCCTCCACAGTAATGGTCTGTGGTCCTTGTATCAATGTCCCTCACAGACAAGCCCGAGACGTCTGGTTATTCCTTAATCTCGTCCAGTTGACACTAGAATTCACCATCACGCCGATGGGACTTATGTATATACACAGGTACATAATGTGTACACAAAAGACTTTGGAAGAAGATACTGAAATAGTAACCATGGCTCTGAACAGAAGTTTTATTTCCTTCTTTATTCATCATTTCCGTGTGTTCCAAACTGTCTGCAGTAAACGTATGTGTGTAGCTTTATAGTCTTTGAAAAGAAATAAGTGTGCCAAAATGAAAACGGACAGCCCACACGAGAAGGCGGACCTCGGGGTCTGGGAGTGGCTGGCGCAGGGTCCCCGGTAGTGAAGTCCGATCGGGCCGTCGCAGCTACGGTAGGTGCTCGTTATCATACTCAGAGTCTTTAAGACAGTTTCTGCTGTAACTGTGCTTTTTGTAGTTTCAATCGGGAACAGCAATTTAAGATATTTTGTTGTGTTTCCCTGAAAGGGATCATGAACGTACTCTTTCCTACATCATGACAACTAAGCTCTTCAGCGTGCATGTTAATCATCTCTGCTGCTGAAAACAGTCTCTTTGAATTCATGGGGAAACAGCAGAGGCTGAGGATGATTGGCAGTGCCTGTGTGTGCTTTGAATGCTGACTGGGATGTCCGTGCCCCTCGAGAATCTTCCATCCAACAGGGGAAGGGAATTCTGAATGGCTGTAGCAGATGAGAACCAGCACGTACCATGCAGTCTGAAGGCGGTGCTGTGGTTCCAGGGCACCCTTCTAAATCAGGTGTTGTCAGTGTGACAACATAAGGTGTGGGCCCTCTAAATCAGGTGTTGTCCATGTGACAACAGTAAGGTGTGGGTCCTTTAAGAGATGATCAGCCTCCTCCCTGCAGAGGGGGTCAGAGCCTACTACAAGAGGCTTCATGCAGCACCCTGCTTGCTTGCCCATCTTCCTTCCACCAGGCAAAGATGCAGCAAGATGGTTCGTCCTCACCAGCCCAAAGGCTAGCACCTTGACCTTGAACTTCCCAGCCTCCAGAACTTTGAGAAATCGGTTTCTGTCCTTTATAGATTTCCCAGTCCCAGGTATTCTATGATAGTAACACAATCAGACCAAGACAGGTGGAATCCATAGCCATGGTCTGTGGTCCTTGAATCAAGGTCGAGAACATCTCTCCAAAATTCCATCTTTCTTATCTTCCTAATGATTTCTACAATAACAGTCTAAATCTCTGTTGCATTTACTGTGATAAACACCTTCCTTCCATTATCTCTATAGACCTCCGGTTTATATCACGTCGCTGTCATCTTACAGATGAGGAAGCCCAGGCTTCGAGGGGTTACATCGATGTGTCACAGTGCATGAAAGAAGCAGAGCTAGGCTCTGACCAGGATAGCGGCTATTGTTAGATCACACGGGGGAGTAAGTCAGAACACCCCAAGAAAGAGGGTACCTCAGCGATGCCGCCGCTCTGCCTGCTGAACTGCCCCCAGCCAGCAGAAAGCAGCTATTAGAAACGTCCATTCCCGAAGGGGAGCACTCGTCCTGGGGTTCCCCAGCCTCGTAAGCCCCACGAGGGCCTGCCTGCACTGGCTGGTATCTCGCGCTCCCTGGAGTGGACGCCTGGCCCCAGGAGCATTCGAGGAGGAACGGGGTTTGGCTCACCGCCTCCTCCCCTGCACCGGGGTCTCCTGCATTCCCCAGCCCTCTTTCCCTCTCGTTCGCCCTCAGGACGGCTCACCCTGGGCCTGGTGGTCCAGGTGGGTGCGTGGGGCAGGTGTTTCCCAGCTCCAAGGGCCACCAGGGGCCACTTGGTGCTTTGATCGTGACCTTGCTGCTCTGCCACAGCGGCTTATTTCTAAACTGGCCTGGCCTGTTTTCCTTCCCCTTCTCACTCTCCCCTCCCTGATCTCAGACAAAGCTAGGTCATCCTTCTGCCAACCAGGACCGAGTGCCCTGTCCTTGAGCTCACGCGCCACAGGAATGCAGGCATTCTGACTCAGGACTGTGCCAGAGACCTAAGGCACGGCTCTCTCTCAAGGCTGCAGATGAATCACAGACCCTGATGGAGCCCAGCTGGAATGGAGCCTTTGAACCACCTTTTTCAATTCACAATAGTTAAACTGTACAACCAGACTAGATGCCCTTCAATAGATGAATGGATAAAGAAACTGTGGTATATATACACAGTGGAATATTACTCAGCCATAAAGAAGGATATCATGGCATTGCAGATAAATGGATGGAATTGGAGAATATCATGCTAAGTGAAATAAGCCAATCCCCAAAAACCAAAGGCTGAATGTTTTCCCTGATAAGTGGATGATGATATATAATGGGGGTGGAGGAGTGGGGGGGGGTGAAAGAAGAATGGAGGAACTTTAGATTATGTAGAGGGAAATGGGGGGGTATGAAAAATGGTGGAATGAGACAGACATCATTACCCTATGTATACGTATGATCACACAAATGGTATGAATCTACATCATGCACAACCAGAGAAATGAAAAGATGTACTCCACTGGTGTACAATGAATCAAAATGCAGTCTCTAAAAATAAAATATGGTTTTAAAGAAACTGTTTCACAGAGTTAGGTAAATATCATTAAAATAAAATTTTAGAACATAAAAAAAAAAAAAAAAAAGGCTTCTGTTCCCCTGACAGTTAGAATCATAGGCTCTGGGACAGGATCTCCTGCCGTTTCTCCTTTGTTAGCAAAGTAATACAACTTCTTTTCTGTTTTCTCAAAACCTTGTCCTTGTCGCTGGATAGGCATCTGTTGGGGGCTGTGCTATGTTGGCGGCGCCAGGATGGCGCCTGATCACATCGGCAGCGAGGAGGTTAATTGACATAAGCACACTCAGGTGATTTTCTCGTCCATGCACACAATGTATGCACATGTGTTCTCGAGCACTAATTGCCTGCTCGGAGCGTCTCACCTAATCTTTGCGTAAGAGGCGTGGCCCTCCTCTGCGTCCTGGAGGTGATATAAGCGTAGGTAGAGCGAGACAGAAACGGCAGCAGCCATTACCAGAAAAGCTAGTAGAAGAAGACACACGCGGGGCAGCAGCCAGAGGGAAAAACACGCTACAGCAGCCATTAGCAGAAAAGCAGTAGCAGAAGACACGCGGCGCAGCAGTAGCCAGAGAAGAAGACACGCCACAGCAGCCATTAGAAGCAACCAGAGGAAAAGACAGAGCAGCGAGTAGGGGCAGCTGCGGAAAGCAGATTGCGGAACGGAGAACTGAGACGCATCACTAGGGGACCTTAGGTAGACACACCCTTAGTTCACAGGATGCAGGACTTTAAGGCCTGGCAGGCCTCTCTCCTTCTAAGCTCTAAGAAAAGCCTGTCTTTCTTTCAAAGTTTCTCACTTAAGCAAAGTTTCTTTCTCTCTGATAAGCGGGGTCTCTCTCTCTCTCTCCTCTCAAAGCAAGTAAACCTCATTTCCTCTATCCTCTATAAACAAGCAAGAAAGCAGTGCACCAAAGAGAAAGATAGAAGTGCCTCAGTTTCCACTCCACCACCCATAAGACCCGTGCAAGTTGTTGTTGTTAATCCATGCAATATCCATGGATTTTGGAACCGCAAAGAGCCAGCGACAGGCATCGGGGACAAGGACCAAGATTTCACAACCCAACCTCCAGCGCCACTCTTGGGACCTCTTTTTCCCTCCTTGCATTTGTGCCTGTTTAAGAACCCTCAGGTAAGCTCGTCCTGGAAGCTCCTTTTCCTGTTCATCCAGCTGGACAAGGACCAAAGCAAGGTCAGGAGTGCTCCATGTCCAAGGGAGATGTAGGAAAGGGGCCCAGAAACAGAACCCCCACAGGTCCATCCTCTTCAGGGCAAATTCGGTTATGAACAAATTCTAAAATGAGTTGTTGTTTTTCCATAGCACAGAAATGTCTGGGTGTGGAACTGGGTCCTTTATATACGTCACAAAGAGACTTGTACAGGATCTCCCAGCCTCATAGTTAACATTTGAGAGGCTAGCACATTCTGGACCACTGACGGGGAGTTTCCATTTAGAAGTCCAAGAGTCTCAGGGAAAGGCGGGCCTAGCTTCTGCTGGACGAATCCTTGGAGAGATGAGGGAAGCAGCTGACCAAGACCACCAGAGACGGCCGAGGCCAGGACGGTCAACACCCACGGTGACGGTTACCGGCCCTAGACTTGCACTGATGGGCTGGCTTCTCTGCATCTCCACCCCACCCTCCCCTCGTCCTCCCATGAGGACAGGGTGTCCGAAGGCCAGAAGTTCCTCCTCAGGTGGGCTGGATCCAACATGGCTGCCAGTGGCCACCAGCTGCGTTACAATCCCATCTGCAATCCAAAGGACACATCCCCAGCCCATGACAGCTGCCAAGTGCCATGATGAAGACCAGAAGGGACCACAAAGGGAGCACAGAGAGGTGCTGCCCAACCCCTGGAAACATCGTACCATTCTGAGAACAGACAGGGATGTTCTTCCTCCTGTGAGCCTGTCCCTCCTCCTCACTGCTTCACCCCCTCACCTATAGCCGCCCAGTCCCCCAGGGCAGGCAGTTGGTCTGAGTTTACTTCCCACTTCTGTTCTTGGCCAAGAACGAATATCTCCACTGCTCGGTCAGCCCTGGACCTTGTCATGGGTTCCAAGTTCTGAGAGGGACATGGACCACGCCATCGAAATCAAAAATTGGTAGCAAGACCACCCTCTCCCTCTTTCTCAGAGTGAAACTGTCCCCTTCTAGAATAGGATGTTCTATGTCATTATCTCCTTTCTCCTCTTGCTAGGATTTTTTTAAAAAAATTTCACGCCTTTTAAAAAATGTCACGCATATGCAAAAATAGAGAGGCAGTAGAAGGAGCCTGTGTGGACCCCTCGTTTCATTTCCTTCTAGCAGGTTGGAATGCTTATGTCTCCCAAATGGATCCGTCGAAATCCTCCACCCAGAGCTGATAGTAGTAGTAGGTGGAGCTTTGGGGGGGTAACTGGGTCCAGAGGGAGGGGTCCCCAATTGTGCTTAGCACTCTTCAGAAGAGTCCCCAGAGAACTCGCCAGCCTCCTCCAAACCCGCGCCTCCAGCCTCCAGAGCTGGAGAACTCTGTGTGTGTCTGTGAAGCACCAGCTTCTGGTGTTTTGCTCAGGCAGCCCAAGCCCACTGAGACACCAGGGCGGGTTACGTTCCCATTCTTCTCGCAGGGTCTTCCTGTTTTTATTCCAAGGATCTTCTTTTCATTTGAAAATGCAGATGTACACAAGGCTGGTCCACTCCTTTCCCTTGGCACTCCGCCTACCCACCATGCAACATGGCAACATGGATACTTCTTATTAACTAGAAGACATGTCAGATTTAAGGAAGTGATAAAAAGAAAGGGGGGGGGATATTGCAGATTGTCTCACTATTTCTGATCAGATTCCAAATGGAAAATCCGGGGAGCCCCCACCCAAGGTTTAATTTCCAATTACAGCCTTTTTATTTGGTAGAATTGTATCCGATCCATTAAAAAGTTTCCAGTGTGCAGTTCTTTGTAAATCACGCATTATTCCAACAATTCTGGCAAATGCTGTAATTTAGAAATGAGCCATGGATGAAGCTTGTCCACGTTCCGTCAGGCAGGGGGACCTCCTGCCTCATGTGACGTCTGACCCACTTTCTGTGATCCTAAATGTTGTCGAGGTAGACACAATCAGCCTTTCATTTCTCATGGATGTAAAACATGTAATTTCCCCCAATTACAAAGTTGCTTTCTAAATGTCTTTGTTCATACTGGATGGTTACTTTCCATATTAAGGCAAAGTACTCTCAACCAACGACCTAGCAGACGCAGCAGGCTGTGACTCAAGGGGATTTACCAGTGGCACATTTCTTTTGGAATTAATCCATTTACTGGTAGGAGACTGACATTTAACTAAACCCCTACGGCTGATATATAAAACCTCCAAGGAAGGTAAATTATTTCCAGGAACAAACCGGGTATACCTTTGTGCATCCTTTAAGCCTGGGGCTTCTTCCTACATTCTAACCAGCATCTCATGACACTCTTGTGCTGTAAACATAAACCACAGCCCAGTCACCATGGCAACAACTTGCAAATAATGACATGCTCTGCAAAAGGAGTTCTGGGCACAAGGTTTATTTTAAATCATAGAAGTAAACAGGACGGTGATCGCAGATCTATGGGTTGTATTTTGCCTTTTGCTTGGTTTTAATTATGTGGCCTCAATTATACAGAACACTTTAGCAGAATTAATCTTTATAAATGAGGCAGAGCTTCTCATCATTTGATCATTGTGGCAAAACCAAATTGGAAATCCTGCACTCTGTGGATTTCGCGGGACACTGTTGAGTTACTTCATCACAGAAGAAAACACTTTTAGGTAGCAAGTACTGATGATCAAGATCAAAAATAGAAGTGATGGTGGAAGGAAGCAGTGCCTGGGGCCCTTGGGGGACTCCCCTGCTTAGGCCTGGAATACGAGGGTGCAGCTGACCCTGCTAAACAGCTGGCTGATGTGCCAGGTGTGCAGTTGATCTCAGCACATTTCCCTCTCTGTCCAATGGGCCAGAGAGCAGAGATCTCTGAGAGTTCAGGGGTAAGAGCAGGGACAGCCACCAGCAGTACGAGAGACGTATCGAATGTGGCTACAGGGTCACCCAGGAAAAGCTCTCAGACCTCCCGGAAGGTCACTCTATACTGGCCGGAGACTGTTGCTCTACATTATAAGGGGACAAACTTTGGTTCCATTATTTGTTCTGCCGCAGAGACGCCAAGTTTAAACTTCAACCTCTAAAGTGACGATTTCTGCCATTTTAATAGCTATGTCTGGCTGCTAACCACTTCTGAAAGGAATCCCAGCGATTTCCCAGGGCACAGAGCAGCACAAAGCTTAAGTCCATCTGAGAAATGACTAAATGTTAAACCAATCTGCTGAAGGATTTGCAGGTTTTATGTGAATACAGGTTTCTTCCTGGGAAGAAATGGAGTTGGCCTTCTAGGAAGTGTTATAGGCAGCAAAGTAGCCCCAGAATGAGCTCTGAACTTCCCTTTGGATGAGGTGGCAACCCTCACCCATGGCTTATCCTGGTTCCACTGGTGGGAGACTGAATATTTCATATAAGTCTTAGCTGGGACAGTCTTCAACCCTGCAGAGAAACCAACAGTGACAAAATTAGAGTATGGAACAAAGGAGGAGGAGAGACCAACTAGATGGAAAAGAAACGCAAACCAAAATGGAAATGAGTAAGACCAAGGAAGGCTTCTCATTGCCTGAAATTCATTCTAGCGAGATGAAGAAAATCTTTTTATGTGCCTAATATAGTTGTCGGGATGAACTTTGTAGAACACGATCATATGGCACATGAGGATGTGAATCGCGCCTTTGTCCAGTGTATCCACTTGGTATATGCTACCCGCCCATTAGAGAGCAGCCGTCCAGCTTGTCAGATGACCCTTGTGATACTGCAGCGCTTGCGTTCAAGTAATCCCTACTCTACCTCATTCAGTAGTTGTTCTGCTGCATTTATTAGTTACTGTTGTTAATCTTGTACTGTACTGATTTATACGTTGAGCTTCATCACAGGTGTGTATGTAAAGGAAGAAACAATATATCTGGGGCTCTGCTCCATCTGCGATTCCGGGCAGCCATGGGGGTCATAGAACACATCCTATGCTTTTAGAGGGGCTATTGCACTCGCTGAATTTATAGTGAGGAACAACTGACTGGGACACGGAGGAAGCTCCCCGTGAGGCAAGGGAACGGGCAGTCAGACGGCAGAAGATGGTCAGTATGGAAAATGACCGGACAACAAAGCCTTTTATGCACCCTTGATGCTGAGACTCGTGTGGACAGAAGCAAACAGACTCATAGGGTCGAGGAGTTCCAACCCAAGGTATGGAGTGACCTCGTAGCTGCAGTTCTCTGTGAGTCAGCCAAGGGGGGATGGAGAGGCCAGCTCTGTGTACAAGGTGTGCCCACCCAGCCGGCAGACCTCGGCGCTGCCAGGCAGAAGACAGACAGACAGGAGGACTGTCACCAGTGGTTACTGAGGAGCCCTGACCTCCCCTGTGGTGGAAGAAGGACCGCTCGGTTTTAGATTCTGCTGAGCACAGTGCTGTGCCCTACGAACCTGTCCCCACAGTCCATGACAAAGACAGGAGAGGATATTACAGTCATGCATTCATGTCTTCAGAGTGTACTGAGGAGTGACAGTTCTTACCGCTAGGGACACAAAGCTGGAAAGGACAACTCCCTCTCTCGAGGGCGCTCACGGAGGAGCGAGGCAGAAGGAAGAGACAGTGCAGGGCATCCCCAGGTAGAGCAAGTCTAGAAGGTTCCATGTGACTTTAAAGTTGTAAGTTTTGAGTCTGTTCTTTAAACATGAGAAGCTTGCTTAGCAGGCAAGGGCAGGCGTCCCCACAGCCCTGCTCCTCAGCCACCAGGTCCCGGCCACTCTGGCTCCCTGCCACCTATGGAAACCTCCAGGCCCCTCCAGCCTGGCGTCTCCGTGTCCTCTGGGTGCTCCTGGGTGCTTCTGGAGAGGCTTCTGGGGTGCCCCTGCCCTGCACCCAGCTGTACATGAGTTGCCCCTCCAGGAACAGCTCGAGCCAGCCTGGGGGGAACTGCTCATTCTGCTCTGTGCCCTGCCTTGAACCTCCTGCAGCCTCCAGGAATGGGGTCACACACCCACAGGAGGCAAGGTGGACACAGGACGGTGGTGCCACCTGTCTCCTCAGGGACCAGAGGGAAGCACAGGAGCCAGACCCAGAGGGAAGCACAAGAGCCAGACCCAGAAGGCGCCGTGTCTGCTGCCTCTGCAAAGAAGACGGTCCAGGGAGGCCTGATGGGAGAGACCCAGGGGGAGCTTGAACTCGCCATCCTCCTTACTGGGCCTCCTCAGTAGCTGGGATGGCAGGAATGTGCCACCACACCCAGCTTGCTTTTCTGATTCTCACCAGCAAGAAGCAAGGAGCAGACGCTAATTGGAGAAGACCGTCAGGGCCACCTTGCTTCACAGAGGAGCAAGCTAGAGCAGGTGGCTGGGTGCACAAAGCCTGAGGCGAGCGAGGAGAGGACCCGTGAAAGTAGGTGTCTCCTCCAGTCTCCTGCTCAGGGCTCCTGCAGGGGAGACTGGGGTGGGGCACAGTAAGCTCTGCTGGGGTGGCGGAGTGGTGGGATGGCAGCTGCTGGTGCGGATTTTCCTGAGCTGTAAAGTTTTCTCACGGAGGTTATTTGTGCAAATACCTGGCCGCTTTGCCATCGAGTCTCACCTCCTGATCTAAGGTCAAATCAAGATAAAAACCAAGCCAGGCATGGTGGCGCATACCTGTAATCCCAGCAGCTCAGGAGGCTGAGGCAGGAGGATGGCACGTTCAGAGCCAGCCTCAGCAACTTAGGCCCTAAGCAACTTGGGGAGCCCCTGTCTCTAAATAAAATATTTTAAAAAGGACTGGGGATTTGGCTGAGTGGTTAAGCTCCGAAGGTCAATCCCTGGTACTAAAAAATAAAATAAAATAAATAAGAAGAAGAAGAAGAAGAAGAAAGAAAGAAAGATAAAAACAAATAGTAGTTGTGTGTGGGAACTGGACCTGGAGGCTGGGGTCGAGGGCGAGGAGAAAGAAGGCCGAGGCCTTGGGTTAAGCACAGTGAAGCCTGCCTTGCTCCTGGTCACCCACCCCTTTGTCTTCTTGACCGCTGTGATCAGCCACGCTCAGGCGCATTCTCTTTCTGTCTTCTGTTCTAACCTGGCACCACCTTCCATCCCTAACAGTCTGTGTAGGTTTGCAGCAAACCTTAATTTTATAAGTGAAACCCACATTCGAGTATACATTAAAGAGCACAATGGTCCAAATATTTTAGTAGTTTCCCAGGTTATTTAACTAAGTAGGACGGCTTTTCTAGAATGAAGATGAACTTGGTTACCATCTTCTCTTTATTTATACCATGTATTAAGTGTAGCTGGCCAGGTTCAATGGTGCACCCCTGTAAGCTCAGATAGGAGGGAGGCTGAGGGAGGAGGATTGCACGTTCAAGGGCAGCCTCAGCAATTCAGTGAGACTTGGTGGAGGAATAAAAAATAAGAAGGGATGAGAGTGCAGCTCAGTGGAAGAACATTTGCCAAGCATGTATGAGGTTCTAGTGGGAAAACAAAATAAAAAAGGAAAGAACAAGAGTGAGAGAAAGAGAGACAGAAGAGAGAGGGAGGGGGAGGGAAGAGAAAGAGGAAGGAAGGGAGGGAGGGAGGGAGGAAGGGAGGGAGGGAGGAAGGGAGGAAGGAAGGAAAGAAAGGAGGAAGGGAGGGAGGGAGGAAGGGAGGAAGGAAGGAAGGAAGGAAGGAAGGAAGGGAGGGAGGGAGGGAGGAAGGTAGGGAGGAAGGAAGGAAGAAAGTGAGGAAGGAAGGAAGGGAGGGAGGGAGGGAGGGAGGAAGGGAGGGAGGAAGGAAGGAAGAAAGTGAGGAAGGAAGGAAGAAAGTGAGGAAGGAAGGAAGGAAGGAAGGAAGGAAGGAAGGGAGGAAAGAAGGGAGGGAGGGAGGGAGGGAGGGAGGAAGGAAGGAAGTGAGGAAGGAAGGGAGGAAGGGAGGGAGGGAGGAAGGGAGGGAGGGAGGGAGGAAGTGAAGAAGGAAGGAAAGAAGGGAGGAAGGGAGGGAGGGAGGGAGGGAGAGAGGGAGGGAAGGAGGAAGGTAGGGAGGAAGGAAGGAAGAAAGTGAGGAAGGAAGGAAGGAAGGAAGGGAGGGAGGGAGGGAGGAAGGAAGGAAGGGAGGAAGGAAGGAAGGAAGGGAGGAAGGGAGGGAGGGAGGAAGGAAGGAAGTGAGGAAGGAAGGAAGGAAGG